>NW_018745546.1:907500-2217943 GCF_001683475.1 Chenopodium quinoa
ATGGAAGCGAGTTTTTCTTAACTCGCGGTGTCCCATCCACTCGCGCCAACCCTTCACGGTTAGGCTTCCGCGCGGTGCATGGTTAGGTTGCAAACTCATTGCATCATATTGTGCCTACTTGACTAATTGTGCATTATTTGTTGTGCAAACTCTATGTGTTTTTTCTTAACCTTTTGTTTCACTTGTGTTAATTATTAATAAACTAATTAATGAATAATGGACATTGATTGATTAATTAATTAATTAATTTGAGCTAATAAATACCTTAAAATCGAGTCATAGCTCCTTTAAGTTAACTTGGATTTTTTTTCCCGTATACTGCACAAGCGTCAACTTGTTTTGTCATAGCCGGAGTTCTAGGAAATACTATGAGTCGTATAACGTACGGATCTGTAGCCCCGAGTTTTATCTATAATTTGGCGTTGGTTTTATCCCAATCAGAGTCACAGATCAAAAGTTATGACTCAAATAACACATCTTGTCCGGTTTAATGCATATACGCGAGATCTTAATTTAGTCTTTGTTCGAGTCTAGTCACATAGTCTAGCCACATGGTCTTACACAAGTCTTAACTTGTCACCTACACTCACTAGTCTTAGCACACACTTTTAATATATGTCACCATGACCATGTCTTAGGTTCATGCATGAGTCGGTTTTTTCCGTCATTTGAGTTGGGGGTACATTCTATTCCTAATCTTTTCATACTTCCTCCTTTTTGTTAATATTGTAACAAGGAGGAAATTACGCATCCCAAAACACATTTTATATGCTAAATATCTATAATTTTGTAAGAGTGAAAATTATAAAATGTTGATATTGTGGAAGTATTTTATGAGACGAATCCAACAAGATCCCACTTGACTATATTTTGCTTAACGTATAACTTATATTATATGGTCAAACAAGAGTGATGAAAAGTGCAAAAAGTCCATTGTTGCAATATTAATAGAACGAAGGAAGTATATCTCCATCTACATCATCTTTCTCCATATCACAACCTTCATTCTTCCTACCTTCTTCCATCCATGCATGTTGAATCGAGTTTGAGTCATGTGATTGACAAACAAAAAAAATGAGGGTAATGATGAAACAAATGCACAAGGCAAGCTTCTCACCAAGATTTCATGCTTTCTTCTTTTTTTCAAACCCTTTCCCCAATAAGTCTAGCATAGACACTAGAGGTGTCAAAAGATGACCCGACTCGAAATACCGACCCTAACCCGACCTATTAACCGACCCGTCAGAACCCGAAAAATTAAAAATGGTGACCCGAATCCGACCTAACCCGAACTGAAACCAACCCTAGATCTGAGTTGACTTGAGTATTTGAGACCCGAACCCGAAGATTAACCAACCTAGAGACAACCCGACCCGAATGTAACCCGTAAATTATTGAATTGAACCGAACTCGACCCGAACGAAATCGACCCAAACCCGTTTTAACCCGTCAAAACCTGATTTCAACCCGACCTGTTCCTAATCCGACCCGAATTCAACCCGACCTGTTCCTAACCCAACCCGAATTCAACCCAACCTGCTACAAACCTAACTCGAATTTCAACCCAACCTGTTACAAACCCGGCCTGAATCAACCCGACTTATTATTGACCCGACCCAAATTCAACCCGACTTGTTATTGAATCAATATGTATAGGTCGTTATCTCATGTTGGTATTGGAACGGAAATTGAATCCTAACTATTTTCCTTCAATATTTCACTTTGAGTTTTAAGAGGTTAGTTTCACAACATGTTTTTAGGAACGAATTTCAAGGACGAAACATGTTTTCCGCAAATTATTGACTTGAACTGAACCCGACTCGAACCCGAGAATGACCCGATTTGGAAATGACCCGACTTGATTATAACCAGCAAATTATTGACTTGAAGCGAACCTGACTTGAACTCAAGAATGACCCGACCTGATTATAACCCGTAAATAATTGACTTGAACCGAGCCCGACTTGAACCCAAGAACGACCCTAACTCGTTAAAACCCGTAAAGACCCGAATTTAACCCGAGCTATTTTTCACCCGACCCGAATGTAACCCGACCTTTTACTAACCTAACCTAAACCCGACCCAAACCCGATAAGATTTATGACCCGACGTGACTTGACTCAAGCATGACCCAACCCGAACCCGACCCGCATATTTTATGACATTAAGCCGTATTGACCCGACCCGAGGTGACCTGACCCACACTAACCTGACTCAAACCCGACCCGTTAACCCTTCATCCTCCTTGAATTTATTTCTTAGAGTTTGATTTTTACCCTTCACTTTTTAAATAAAATGAGCATTTATTTCCTGCATATGATCATTTCATCAAAAAAAAAAAAAAAATTTCCATGTCAAATTAAGCACAAGGTATACCAATGATTTGAGGCACCCCTTTTAGCCACATCATATCACCTTTCACCCTTAAAATATGCAATCCTTTGTTGGTAAACCACTTTGAGCCTCGTCAAACGATAAACCCTTCATTTTTAAACCCATATCTACCTAACATTGAGATGGGATTCAATTCAACTTATGCAATTTTCAAAAAAAGCTTGAGTGACTTCAAAAGATTAAAATAGCAAAAAATAAATAATAATAATAATAATAATAATAATAATAATAATAATAATAATAATATTAATAATAATAATAATAAAAGTGTACTAAAGGGCAAGTGTTCCAATGTCTTTGATGTGAAAATATCTTTGATAAGAACACGTCTCAGATTACGTCTCTTATCGAGTGCCCAGTACCGTGCCTGAGAAACATAAATGCCAAGTGAGTGATAAAATGCATGATCGGGATTGCCCATACTTATCAAAATAAAAAATGCAAAAGCAAAAAAAAAAAAGAGCAAAAAAAAAAATTAATAATAAAAAAGAAAAGAGCTCAAAAGTAAAAAGCATCAAGCATGAAAATACAAATATTCCAAAAGCAAAGTTGCACACCTTGGGGGCTTATCTAGGGTCTTGAGCCTTTATCCCCTTCTTCTTTAAACCTTTAGCCTAACCACGTTACAACCCTTCAAAAGACCTTTTTGAGGTATACACACTTGTGCGAGGTTCGACTAGAGCTACGTTCGACCTGATTCCTAACGGATACGTAGGCAACCTCACATCGAGGTGCGACCGTAATAAACATCCATTCATATTCTCATTCACACACCATGATCATATCAAGGGATCTCCAATGCTCATCGCTATCTACTTAGAGCTAGACTTGGGGGGTTGATCCCTACATTATTAACTTACCTAGCCTAAGAGTCACCATCATTTGACTCTTCTTGAAATAATATCTTTTTCCACACACTTAGCCCTTGCGGCGTAACTTTAGTGTCATTATAACACACATCACAGATACTTGACCAAATATACCTTCCCTTAGGAACCCTTTGTCATGAAATCTTAACACAAAGCTGAAGCCTGCCTTGTCATATTAACATCACTCATCATTCCATCATAAAGTATGAAGTACTTAGCCTCTGCGCCTAAGCTACCTAAATACTTTCATTATCAAGACAATTGAGATAGCTTAGAATGGATTAATCCTTGCACCTTGAGAAAACATTTACGGATTAAGCTCATTCAACATGCATCTTAAAAAAACTTCACTTCTTTTTTTTTCGCGTCTTTCTTTTTTGGGAGAAAGTCAGTACCCTCCTGTAGACACCCAAATGTGTCTCTCCAAACTCAAACCCAGTGATGAATACCTCTCATGTCATTTGATTATCGAACAAAGAGAAAGTGTGAAAAGTCTAGTGATGAGGATGTTTTTATTAAAATATCTCTTCTTTCTGTTTTTGAAAATATTTCTTTTCTTAACTTATTTTTAAAAAACGTGCAATCCAGTTTATTTTGGTCCATAATATGGGTCCAATAATGGTGTAGTTGGATAGGGCTTGAAAAGAGCTTTCCAACGATATATTATAAGCCCAATTCCGATGAATAATGAGGAAGTTATGGCCAAATTACTAAACTGGGCCCGGTTTGAGCCTTATATGCGGTCCAATGATCTAGGGGAGGGCCTAATATGGATTTATCATTCCTAATGCAATTAGAAATGGATTTAGTCTTCTAGATTATTCTAGAAGGTTATTTTCATTCCTAATTCAATTAGCATTGATAAATTGACTTTTGTTGACTTTTTAGAGTTTTAATTAGAATAAAAGAGTGTTTTTAAGGAAAATACGATTTTATCCTCCTGTACGGTTAAATTCTATCTGATTTTAGAAAACGCGTCAAAAACTTGATTAGCGCCTAACGCCAGCATTAGTGCCTGGCGCTAAGCTTGGCGCCTGGTGCTAGCGTTAGCGTCTTGCGCTAATGTCAACGTCTGGCGCTAACTCTGTTTTTTCGCGTTAGAACTCTGGTTCGATTTTCTATCTTTTTGGCTGATTTTTTCCATAAATAGCCTCCTAAAAACTCCGTTTTGAATAACCAATGCTCATCAAGAATCTCTTGATTACTCTCTCTCTCTCTCTCTTTTCTAAACTAGCCTTTTTACATACAAAATTCCGCATTCACAAACTTAGACACACTTTGCATAATTCGAAGTTGCCTTTGCCCTGGACGTGAAAGGTTTTAATTTCTGAGGGTTTGGTCTCAAATCTCTATTTCAATTATTTAATTTAATTGTATTATTTTAATATTTTCCTTGAAGTTACTAACGTGTGTATTTTGTTATTAGAAAGAGGTACGAGGCATCCAAGTAGGTGCTTTAAAGGTTTTTATTGTTATTATGATGTAGAAATCATGCTTAGATTGTTTTTATGATTCCTAGTGTTATGTTAGGGCGTTTTGATCTTCCTAGTATCATGTCTAGGGTAACTTTAATATCAATTATGATTTCTATGATGCCTTTTATTGTCTTTCCTAATATTCATGTTTGTATCATGTTAGGGCTAAAGCTTTGATCTTTATTGTTTAGTGACATGCTAGGGTTTGTTATTAATCTTGTTAGTATCATGCCTAGGATCTTGCTTTTAATATTATGCTTTAACATCATTATTATGATATTATTTATTATTATTATTATCATCATTATTATTATTATTATTATTAGTATTATGATTATTATGATTATTATTATTATTATTATTATTATTATTATTATTATTATTATTATTATTATTATTATTATTATTATTATTATTATTATTATTATTATTATTGTGAGTATTATGATCATGATTATGATTATAATTATTATTGTTATGATTTATGATTATTATTATGTTGCTTGATTATATTTATTGTTATTGCTTGATCACACCTTTTATGCATGTTTAAAGGGAATTTGTACTTGTAATCACGTTAATAACATAATTGATAATCTTGTTTAGGGTTAATTCGATTATAATTCAAGTGATCGCCAATAATAGATTTGTTTGTGCATTAATATTCAACCAACATAGATTAAATAGGGTTAATCCTATTGATTGCATGTTAGTAAAAAAGCGCACATGAATACGATCAGAATAAAGTAGAGGCCCATTATTAGGGCAGGTTCAATCACTTTTAGGTTGTATTTGTACCTTCATCCCCGAACTACCAGTCATTGTTCCAGACCTATTGGAGTCGACGATCTCCTGGATCGTTAAGGGGTGTAACCTTCACCTCGTGAACGGTTTACAAGTTCCTAAAACTTGTTGGCGACTCTTTTGATCTAGCTTCCTTCCCTTTGGACGCCACTGTACTTAAGTGTATGATCACAGTGGGGTTCAAGCTAGGGGTAATGCTTGAAAGAGGGTAATGATGAGACAAAACACAAGGCAAGCTTCTCACCAAGATTTCATGCTTTCTTCTTTTTTTTTTTTAAAACCCTTTCCCCAATAAGTCTAGCATAGTCACCCTTCATCCTCCTTGATTATATTTCTTATTGTTTGAATTTTACCCTTCACTTTTTTAATAAAATGAGCATTTATTTCCTTGCATATGATCATTGCATTGCATTGCATTAAAAAAAAATCATTGTCGAATTAAGCACAAGGTATACCAATGATTTGAGGCACCCCTTTTAGCCACATCATATTGCCTTTCACCCTTCTAATTTACAATCCTTTCTTCATAAACCACTTTGAGCCTCGTCTAACGATAGACCATTCATTTTTCATCCTATATCTACCTAACTTTTGGATGGGATGGTGTACCACTTATGCAATTTTAAAAAGCTTGAGTGACTTCAAAAAATCAAAATAAATAAAAAAGCAATAGAAAAAATAAATAAAAGTGTACAAAAGGGCAAGTGTTCCAATGTCTTTGACATGAACATGTCTTTGATATGAACACGTCTCAGATTGCGTCTCTTATCGAGTGCTCGGTACCGCGCCTGAGAAACATGAATGCCAAGTGAGTGATAGACCGCATGATCGGGATTGCCCACACTTATAAAAATAAAAATTAATGCTAAAAATAAGAGACAGAGAAAAGAGAGCTAAAAAAGAGAAGCAAGCCTCAAGCATAAAAATATAAAGATTCAAAAGCAAGGTTGCACACCTTGGGGGCTTATCGAGGGTCTTGAGCCTTTATCCCCTTCTTCTTTAACCTTTAGCCTAACCACATTACAAACCTTAAAAAGACCTTTTTGAGGTATACACACACTTGTGTGAGGTTCGGCTAGAGCTACGTTCGGCCTGATTCCTAACGGATACGTAGGCAACCTCACATTAAGGTGCAGCCGTAATAAACATGCATTCATATTCACATTCACACACTATGATCTTATCAAGGGATCTCCAATGCTCATCCCTATCTACTTAGAGCTAGACTTGGGGGCTTGATCCCTACATCATTAGCTTACCTAACCAAAGAGTCACCATCATTTGACTCTTCTTGAAATAATATCTTTTTCCACACACTTAGCCCTTGCGGCCTAACTTTAGAATCACTTTCACACACATCACTGATACATGACCAAATATACCTTCCCTTAGGAACACTTTGTCGTGGAATCTTAACACAACGTTGAAGCATGCCTTGTCATATCAACATCACTCATCAATCATAATTGTCATTGCATCACGAAGTATAAAGTGCTTAGCCTCCCTGCTTAAGTTACCCAAATACTTTCATCATTAAGCCAACCATTGAGACAGCCTAGGATGGATTAATCCTTGCACCTTGAGAGATAGTATCAAACAACATTTGACTAAGCATCATTCAACATGCATTCGAAAACTTCGATTCTTTTTTCGCGTCATTCTTTTTCGGGAGAAAGTCGGTACCCTCCACAAAAATGACGGAAACTTTTTGCTTTTTGCATTTTCGAGTCGCACAATCATAATACAATGCACACACGGGTCATGAGTCACACGTGTCATTTCACTTCAAGTCGAGTCAACCTCGAGCCAATCACAGCGAGTCAAGTTTATAACTTGAGTCGTGTCTAGTCAATGAGTCAAGTGACATTAAAACTTAGGTCAACCCAAATTACATGAGCAAAGTCTTATAGTAAAAGATAAATACAGGTGCATCCAAGCGGCAGCAAGAGTAGAATAGGGAAGACCCGACTCCAGCGCTAAACGACAACATCTAGCGTCTGACAACATATTTCAGCGCCTGGCGCTAGATTCCAGCGTCTGGCGACAGAGCCAAATCGCGGCGCTAGAAGCATTGTAGCGGCGACAAAGCTCAACCACTCATAGCAGTTATTTCAACCTCTTTCAGCAATTTCGGGTTCCTTGGTATGCCAGTTAGCCCCTATAAGCAATTTGAAATGGTTAAGTACTCGGCTTGATTACAATCGTTATAAGTGATCGACCTTACGAAAGATCGTCTCACTTAGCTTAAAGCACCTTTACATTGGCTCATCGCAAGACACCGATGTACTGGTTCATAAACAGCAAAAAAACCGACATACTGGTTCATAAACAGTAGAGGCACCGACATAATGGTTCACAAGCATCAAAAGCGCCGACGTACTGGCATAGCAGAAGCAAAGTTCAAGCGAGCTTTAAAGATCGACAAGCTTTGGTTTTTGGAAGTTTTATTCGGAATATTATCGCAACAAACATTCAAGTATTAGAGCTCTATTATTCAGAGACGCGTGGACATATCATCAAAGCTCTTTTGTTCAGAGACGCGTGGAGATTTCTTTCAAGATGTTTTGTTCAGAGACGCATGGACATTTCTTTCAAGCTCTTTTGTTCAGAGACGCGTGGAAATATCATCAAAGCTCTTTTGTTCAGAGACGCGTGGACATTTCTTTCAAGATCTTTTGTTCAGAGACGCGCGAACATTTCTTTCAAGCGCTTTTGTTCAGAGACGCGTGGACATATCATCAAAAGCTCTATTGTTCAGAGATGCGTGGACATATCATCAAAGCTCTTTGTTCAGAGACGCGTGGGCATATCATTCAGAAGCTCTTTGTTCAGAGACGCGTGGACATATTAAAAAGAAGCTCTTTGTTTAGAGACGCGTGGGCATATCATTCAGAAGCTCTTTGTTCAGAGACGCGTGGACATATTAAAAAGAAGCTCTTTGTTTAGAGACGCGTGAACATATCCAAAAAAGCTCTATTATTCAGAGACGAGTGAACATCAAAACAACAAGATGGCGCTCCTAGCTTATGGAAGGTTGTCACAATGACAAATGCAGCAACAAATCAGTTTCCCCAGAGACGTGTGCTCGACGATGCAAGATACGCGATTCTTAACTCTTTTATCTGTTTAACTAAAGCTAGTTTGAGGTATTGACGTTACAAGAGTGATTTAGGATCGCAGAACTTTCTGAATCATTCACCGTCCCTATCGATACGTTGACTTTTGTTTTCGAAACTTGCGTTTCTTTAAACTTAGTCAAAGTGGGGGCTTCTGTAGACACCCAAATGTGTCTCTCCAAAACTAAACCCGGTGATGAATACCTTTCATGTCATTTGATTATCGAACAAAGCGAAAGTGTAAAAAGTCTAGTGATGAGGATGTTTTTATTAAAATATCTCTTCTTTCTGTTTTTGAAAATATTTCTTTTCTTAACTTATTTTTAAAAAACGTGCAATCCAGTTTATTTTGGTCCATAATATGGGTCCAATAATGGTGTAGTTGGATAGGGCTTGAAAAGAGCTTTCCAACGATATATTATAAGCCCAATTCCGATGAATAATGAGGAATTTATGGCCAAATTACTAAACTGGGCCCGGTTTGAGCCTTATATGCGGTCCAATGATCTAGGGGAGGGCCTAAAATGGATTTATCATTCCTAATGCAATTAGGAATGGTTTTAGTCTTCTAGATTCTCCTAGAAGGTTCTTTTCATTCCTAATTCAATTAGCATTGATTAATTGACTTTTGTTGACTTTTTAGAGTTTTAATCAGAATAAAAGAGTGTTTTTGCGGAAAATACGATTTTATCCTCCTGTACGGTTAAATTCTATCTGATTTTAGAAAACGCGTCAAAAACTTGATTAGCCCCTAACTCCAGCATTAGCGCCTGGCGCTAAGCTTGGCGCTTGGCGCTAGCGTTAGTGTCTGGCGCTAATGTTAGCGTCTAGCGCTAACTCTGTTTTTTCGCGTCAGAACTCTTGTTCGATTTTCTGTCTTTTTGGCTGATTTTCTCCATAAATAGTCTCCTAAAAAATCCGTTTTGAATAATCAATTCTCATTAAGAATCTCTTGATTACTCTCTTTCTCTTTTCTGAACTAGCCTTTTTACAAACAAAATTCCGCATTCACAAGACATAGACACACCTAGCATAATTCGAAATTGCCTTCGCCTTAGACGTGAAAGGTTTTAATTTGTGAGGGTTTGGTCCCAAATCTATGTTTCAATTATTTAATTTAATTGTATTATATTAATATTTTCCTTGAAGTTACTAATGTGTGTATTTTGTTATTAGAAATAGGTACGAGGCATCCAAGTAAGTTCTTTAAAGGTTTTTATTGTTATTATGATGTAGAAATCATGCTTAGATTGTTTTTATGATTCCTAGTGTTATGTTAGGGTGTTTTGATCTTTCTAGTATCATGTCTAGGGTAACTTTAATATCAATTATGATTTCTATGTTGCCTTTTATTGTCTTTCCTAATATTCATGTTAGTATCATGTTAGGGCTAAAGCTTTTATCTTTATTGTTTAGTGACATGCTAGAGTTTGTTATTAATCTTGTTAGTATCATGCCTAGGATTTTGCTATTAATATTACGCTTTAACATGATTATTTTAATTATGATTATTATGATATTAATTATTATTATTATTATTTTTAATATTATTATTATTATTATGATTATGATGTGATTATTATGATCATGATTATGATTATTATTATTATTATTGTTATGATTATGATTATTATTATGTTGCTTGATTTTATTTATTGTTATTGCTTGATCACACCTTTTATGCATGTTTAAAGGGAATTTGTAATCACGCTTAATAAGATAATTGATAATCTTGTTTAGGGTTAATTTGATTATAATTCCAATGATCGCCAATAATAGATTTGTTTGTGCATTAATATTCAACCAACATAGATTAAACAGGTTTAGGGTTAACCCTATTGATTGCATGTTAGTTAGAAAGCGCACATTTATACGATCAGAGTAAAGTAGAGGCCTATCATTAGGGCAGGTTCAATCTCTTTAAGGTTGGATTTGTACCTTCATCCCCGAACTACCAGTCACGGTTCCAGAACTATTGGGGTTGACGATCTCCTGGATCGTTAAGGGGTGTAATCTTCACCTCGTGAACGGTTTACAAGTTCCTAAAACTTGTTAGCGACTCTTTTGCTCTAGCTTCCTTCCCTTTGGACGCCACTAAACTTAAGTGTATGATCACACTGGGTTCAAGCTAGGGGTAATGCTTGAAGTATTCCCTACACCTCTACCAAAATGACGCAAAATTTTTGCTCTTTTTGCATTTTCGAGTCACACGATCACAATACAATGCACACACGGGTCATGAGTCACACGTGTCATTTCACTTCGAGTCGAGTTAACATCGAGTCAATCACAGCGAGTCGAGTTTATAACTTGAGTCGTGTCAAGTTGATGAGTCAAGCAACTCTAAACCTTAGGTCAACCCTAAAAAATTTAAAGAGATTAGCAAAGTCCTATAGTCAAAGATAAACACAGGTGCATCCCGGCGGCATCAAGAGAAGAATATGGAAGACCCGACTCCAGCGCCAGATGAAAACATCTAGCGTCTGGCAACAGATTTCAGCACCTGGCGCTAGATCCCAGCATCTGGCGACAGAGCCAAATCACGGCGCCAGAGGCATTGCAGCGGCGGCAGAACGCTCAATCACTCAGAGCAGTTATTTCAACCTCTTTCAGCAATTTTAGGTTCCTTGGTATGCCAGTTAGCCCCTATAAGAAATTTGACATGATTAAGTAGTCGGCTTGATTACAATCGCAATAAGTGATCGACCTGACGAAAGATCGTCTCACTTAGCTTAAAGCGCCTAAACATTGGCTCATCGCAAGATACCGACATACTGGTTCATAAACAGTAGAGACACTGATAAACTGATTCATAAACAGTAGAGACACCAACATACTGGTTCATAAACATCAGAGGCACCGACATAATGGTTCACAAGCAGCAAAAGCGCCAACGTACTGGCATAGTGGAAGCAAAGTTCAAGCGAACTTTAAAGATCGACAAGCATTGGTCTTCGGAATATTAGCACAACAAACATTCAAGTATCAAAGCTCTTTTGTTCAAAGACGCGTGGACAAATCATCAAAGCTCTTTTGTTAAGAGATTCGTGGACATTTCTTTCAAGCTCTTTTGTTCAGACACACTTGGACATTTCTTTCAAGCTCTTTTGCTCAGAGACGCGTGGGAATCCTATTATCAAGCACTTTTTCTCCAGAGACGCGTGGGCATATCATTCAAAACCTCTTTGTTCAGAGACGCGTGGACACATCATTCAAAAGATCATATTAAAGCTCTTTTGTTCAGAGACGCGTGGACATATCCAAAAAAAGCTCTATTATTCAGAGACGAGTGAACATCAAACCAAAAAGATGGCTTTCCCTAGATTGTGGAAGGTTGTCACAAACAACAACAAACATCAACAAATCAGTTATCTTCAGAGACGTGTGCTCGACGATGCAAGATACGCGTTTCTTAACTCTTTTATCTATTTTAACTAACGCTAGTTTGCAGGTATCGGCGTTACAAGAATGATTTAGGATCGCAGAACGTTCTGCATCATTCTCCGTCCTATCGCTACTTTGACTTTTGTTTTCGAAACCTGTGTTTCTCCAAACTCATTCAAAGTGGGGGCTTTTGTAGACACCCAAATGTGTCTCCCCAAAACCAAACCCAGTGATGAATACCTTTCACGTCATTTGATTATCGAATAAAGCGAAAGTGTGAAAAGTCCAGTGATGAGGATGTTTTTATTAAAATATCTATTCCTTCTGTTTTTGGAAATATTTCTTTTCTTACCTTATTTTAAGAAAACAGCCAATCCACTTTGGTTTGGTCCATGGCAAGGGTCCAATAATAGTGTAGTTGCATGGGGCTTAAAAGGAGCTTTTCAACGATATATTATTAGCCCAATTCCGATGAATAATGGGGAAGCTATGGCCAAATTACTAAACTAGGCCCGGTTTAATCTTTATATGCGGCCCAATGATCTAGTGGTGCGCCTAATATGGATTTATCATTCCTAATGCAATTAGAATTGAATTTAGAGTCCTTGATTCTTCTAGAAGGTTCTTTTTCATTCCTAATTCAATTAGCATTGATAAATTGACTTTGGTTGACTTTTTAGAGTTATACTTAAAATGAAAGAGTGTTTTTAAGGAAAATACGATTTTGCCCTTATGTAAGGTTAAATTTTATCAAAACAAAGAAAACGCGTGAAATTAATGACTAGCATCTCACGACAGGGATTAGTGCTTGGCGCTAATGCTTGGCGCCTGGCGCTAATGTCCAGCGTATGGCGCTAATCAGTTTTATTCTCGTCGAAACTGTAATTCGTTTTTCTATCCGTCCAGCTGATTTTCTCTATAAATAGCCTCTAAAAACTCCGTTTTCCATCATCAATTCTCATCAATTCTTTTCTTTCTAATTCTTTCTTCTCACCAACTCTCATCAAGAATTTCTTGATTATTCTCTCTCTTTTTTCTAAACTAGCCTTCTCTCATACAAATTTCATCATAAATTAGCACTAGACACACTTAGCCAAGTTCAAAGTTGCCTTCGCCCTAGACGTGAAAGGTTTTAATTTCTGAGGGTCTGGTCCCAAATCTCTCTTCAATTATTTAATTTAATTGTTTGTTTTATTATTTTCCTTGAAGTTACTAACGTGTGTATTTTGTTATTAAAAAGAGGTACGAGGCATCCAAGTAAATGCTTTAATTGGTTTATTATTGATATAATGATATAGAAATCATGTTTAGGTTATTATTATGATTCCTAGTGTCATGTTAGGGTGTTTTGATCTTCCTAGTATCATGCTTAGGGCAACAACTCAAATTTCTAATATCAAATATGCTTATTATGATTCCCGCGATGCTTCCTATTTCTTTCCTAGTAGCATGTTAGTATCATGTTAGGGTTAAAGCTTTGATCTTTATTGTTTAGTGACATGCTAGGGTTTGTTATTAATCTTGTTAGTATCATGCCTAGGATCTTGCTATTATGCTTTAACATGATTATTATTATTATTATTATTATTATTATTATTATTATTATTATTATTATTATTATTATTATTATTATTATTATTATTATTATTATTATTATTATTATTATTATTATTATGATTATGATTATGATTATTATGATTATTATTATTATTATTATTATTATTATGATTATTATTATTATTATTATTATTATTATTATTATTATTATTATTATTATTATTATTATTATCATGATTATTATTATTATTATATATAATTTGACTATTATTATGTTGCTTTATTTATTGTTAGATAAACAGGTTTAGGGTTAAACCTAATGATTGCATGTCAGTCAGAAAGCGCACATGAATACGATCTGAATAAAGTAGAGGCCTATTATTAGGGCAGGTTCAATCTCTTTTAGGTTGGATTTGCATCTTCATCCCCGAACTACCAGTCATGGTTCCAGATCTATTGGAGTTGACGATCTCCTGGATCGTTTAGGGGTGTAACCTTCACCTCGTGAACGGTTTACAAATTCCTAAAACTTGTTGGTGACTCTTTTGCTCTATCTTCTTTCCCTTTGGACGCCACCATGGTTTAGTGTATATTCAGAGTGGGGTTCAAGCTAGGGGTAATGCTTGAAATATTCCGTACAGTACCCCATCACCCCCAAAATATGGTATAGGACCATGTTGGGGTGGAAAGTAAGGGTAGTTAACCGGGGGAGTGATGTCTCCCCGGTTAACACCCGCATCATACAATTGTTGTTGTTGGAGAAACATACCTTGTTGCATCTCCGAAATTCCCCTCATTTGAGTGTAGAGGGCCTTAAAATCTTGATCGTACATACCCTCCAACCGGATTTGCATACCCTTCATTTTGAGCACTAAGGGTATCCAAGTCGGAGCTAGCATATTGGTGTTGTTGTTCTTGATGTTGTTGTTGTTGATGTTGTTGTTGTTGCGGAATTTGTTGTTGTTGTTGATGTTGTTGTTCTTCTTCTTCTTCATCACCATCCCCCATCTCTTCATCATAATCATAGTAGGGAGGGCGGTGACTCAAGGGGACATCCCAAATATTCGCCACATTCTCGCGGTGGAGAGAAGTCAAGGAAGGGTTAGGGAGATAACACAAATGATTGTTATCCCTAAGCCAATCGAACACCTCGTCATCATTGTTCTTTGCCAAAAACTGAATTTGCTTTAATTTCTTGATGTCAAGGTAGAGAGAATTAACATCTCCCATAAGAGTACAAGATAGCAAATAGTGATCAAACTCAAGGTTGGTCACGAGCCTTGTGACCATACTACCACATGGAATCTCGCCGGATTCCATATCTTGCAAACCTTGGCAATACTTCACAAAGGTGTACCCCAAATTTAAGCGACCTCGGTATTCCTCACGAGTAGCCAACCAAAGAATTCAAAGCTCTAACTGACTCATTTTGCCTAACTCTTATTTCGGGAATACCGAGTACCCCAAAAGCCGATGGAGAACTCGGAGACATGGTTGGAACACCTTATTAATCTTAGCATACCGGGTCTCAAAGTCACCACACCCGGAAATGACATCCCACCATGAGTTTTTTTCATACTAATTGTTGAAAAAGAGCTCGGGATCCAAAATATCCAAATTCGTATCAAAGTCAAGAGCCGCATTGAACTCTTTAAGAGAATGATCAAAATGGTTGTTGAAGAGTTGAAATCGAACTCGATAGTTTCATCCCTAAAATACAACAAGATCCACCACAACCGAAAATTCCAAAGTAGGTTGAACATAAGTACGGAATCTACGACTCACAAATGTTCCCATGCGGAGGTTGTTGAGCAATTCCCATAGATCTTCATCAATTCCCAACTTGATCATATCCGGTTGGAAGTAATGTCGGGAAGGTTTTAGGGAACGGTTATATTTTAGTTTGGTGAACCTTTCTTTTTCGATTGGGTCAGTGATTCGTAATTTGGGAATAGGTTGTAGGTTAGCAAGGTTGTGAGGTAGAGGGGGTAGGAGTGGGTTCTTCAATGGTTACGTTGGTCTTGCGTTTCTTGAGAAGGTTTTTTTTTATGTGTTTAGACATGGTGATCCTTCAAAGATATTAACTCAAAATCCTATCACACTACACCAAAAACACCACTAAAACACCAACCAACACTTCAAGATGCCACAATCACACTCCTTTACAATTACCGCCAATCAACAACTTACTACCAAAATCAAACAATCTCAAATTTTCACAATCACCACCAATTCAAATCAACAATTGCTTCCTAATCAATCACCAATCACAATTAAACCAAAAAACAATGCTCGTCAAACCAATATCATACTACCAAACTACCAAAAATCCAACTTCAACAATTCTCAACAAATATGCTCAAATTAGCTACAAAATAAACAAACAACACAATGTGAGGCAATAACTATCAACAAACAACATAACTAATCATCCAAAATTCAATACCAATCATTAAAATCACCAAAATTCATACTACTACGATTAACAACCATGAACAATATAATACTTGCAACTATATGATATAATAATGCAATTAAGAATAAGAGAATATGATTATACAATACAAGGAGCATGATTGAACAAGTTTTGGCCACCAATTCTCTCAAAATCGAAAAACCCCAAATTGCTTCAACAATGAATGAGAGAGATTGTAGATTGAAATGGATGGAAGTAGTATATTCTTTGTTGAAAATGATGAAATTGTAGGAAGACTTGATGATTTTTTTATGAAAATTTTGTTGTTTATGTGATGAAATTTGATGAGAGTGGGTTACAGTTTGTGCGGTTTGTGAGTGAGTGAGAAGTGGTGCGCTCGAGTGTTATAGGGAAGATGGAGAAATGAGGAAAATAAAGGGGAAAGAAGAAGATAAGGCATGGTTGCTGCAAGGGCAGCGCGCCCGCGCCAGAGTCGCGTGCGGCCGCGCCTTCTCCTGGAGCGCTCGCGCCAGTCAGTATTTCATTCTTCTTGCTTCTTTTGTGCGTTCACCTATGAGCTCTTTGCCCAATATCATCCCGGGGCTATTGAACCCACAAAATATGGCAGTTGCTAAACATGTTGACAGTGGGTTCAACATCCCAAAATAATGAAAGCACCACAATGAACCCACCAAGTTCAAACTGTCTCCAAATTTTAGCACAATTTTTCCAATCTTATCTCACTAAAATGTCTTACCCTTTTACCTCAAAATTCTATAAAATTTTAGATCACATCAAAAACCGTGAAACACCTTCCCATTGCTCGTGTTCATTTGAATTAATCTATCTCCATGAATTCACCCCATAAATCAAAAAGAAAAACAAGTGAAAGAAAGGAAAATAAAAGAAAGAAAATTAAGAAAATAGTAATCAAAAGAAAAAGTTAGAAATTTCCGGGCTGCCTCCCGGGAGGCGCTTGCTTATGGTTCTAAGCTCGACCCTTCCTTCAAATCATGGAGGGTCAAAGGACACCACCTTATTCAAAGTGGCGGAAGGTACAAATTTCTCTTTAATTTTTAGAAACTCCTCACTGTTGCTTGATGAAACTTCATTTGCTTGAACTTCAAAAACAAATTTCTCATGCTTCAACTTCAATCTCATTCGCTTCTTCCAAGAAACCCTTGCCTTCTTCTTGGCCTTGTTCCTCCTTGTAGACAGTTTAACACCATCCACTTCCATAGAACCATCCTCCTCATCTTGAGGACAAAGCTCAAACCAATGCGGAATGTCAATTACCTCTTCGTCCATAGCCTTTGAAAGCTCCTTTTTCTCTTCACTAACTTTCATGCAATCAAAACTCACAAGCTCATCATCAAAAATCTCATGAACACTGTTAGTTGAAGAATTAATCACACACATATTATCAAATGAATGAAGGGAATTATCATTTATGATTCCTTTCACAAAACACAAAGATCCATGCATCGGTTTTAACTCAAAACTTTATTTCATTACCAACTCTCAAGGTGATACGGCCTCCCTTAACATCTATTAAAGCTCCCGAGGTAGCTAAGAACGGTCTCCCTAGAATAATAGGAATGTGGTCATCCTCTTCAATTTCTATCACAATTAAATCTACGGGAATCGTGAAACCACCTATCTTAAGGGGAACATCCTCAACTCTTCCTTTTGGGAACTTAATGGATCTATCGACCAATTGGAAGGTCATAATCGTAGGAAGAACTTTGCCTAGCTTAAGCTTTTTAAACACCGAGTAAGGCATAATGCTAACACTAGCACCTAACTCACACAATGCATTTTCAAACATCTTACTCTTGATTTTGCAAGGAATGGAGAAATTACCCGGATCTTTTCATCTTCTTTGCTAGGTCATTGTGAGAAATTAAGGAATAATAATGTTCAAGCGCTCAATTATGCACCTAAGCTAGGTCAAACACAAAGATAAAGAGAGAACACTAACCAACTACCAAACAAATAAAGCACTAGGACAGGGATCAACAAGTGATCATGACAATTGTAGCAACTCGTAAATATATGCAAGTTAATGGTTATGAAGTCTAATAGCAAGCTAAATCAAAAGAGTCAACAAGCTATCTCATAGAGGTCAAACTAGCGCCAACTACGAGAGAGTCTAGCTATGAATTTCACAAACCAACTCAATCGACAAATGAAAGAAATAAATCAATTGTCCGTATCAATGTGAACTTACAATGCAATCTAGTGCAACAATCAAAGTTAGCTCCTCTTCAATCAATCACACACATGCACTTAATCAATCAACCAATTTAATCACTACATCAACTCCATCAATTTTCCCCAATTAGCATCAATCCATTACTCATATATGCTTCACCATTCCCCTAGCAAGAAAACTACTAACAATCCATGGAAATCAAGATAAAAGCTAAGCTAAACAACAAATTCATCATCATCATATTAATCAAACTAATTCAATCACAAATTCAATCAAACTTTAACAATCAACAAAACAATTGAAATCAAAAGCTAAATATTGCAATAAAGTAAAAGAAATCCTTACAAACTTGCTTCAAATCAATGGAGAATATGCTTATAATCATCAATCTTCAATCATCAATCAAGAACTTCTCTCTCTACAACCTAGAGTTTCTCTCTCTACAAAATGATCTAAAATTTCTATTATAATTCTCCTCTTTCAAAAACTTACTCTAAAAATAGAAGGAAAGTCTATATATAGTGAAACCAAAAAAAAGGAAATTAGTTAGATCGTCCAAAATAGACCGTACAGGCGGGGCCATCTTCAAGGGGGAGCGCAGCCGCGCAAAACTTGGTACAAAAAAGAGACCCTGAGTGGTGCGGCCGTGCCCGGGAGAGGCGCAGCCGCGCCATGGTCGCGCTCGCCCGCTCCTGGGAGCAGGGCATCCTCCTTCACCTTCGACTTGCTCTTCCTCGTGCGCTCCACTTGATGATGTTAATGAACACGGAAGGAGGCAGTCTCCAAATAGCCTTCACATTGGGTTCAACACCAAGAATGGTGTACCCACCGCTTGCATGCACGAGCTAGAAGACTTGGACTATACACTCCTTCAAACTTGAACTTCAAATGGTAGACAACAGGCATCTCAAACGATGTACAAATTGGGAAGGAGACTCGAGAATCCTCGAATTACGATCATAACCTGAAAAATGAACGAAAACAAGAAAATAAAAGAGAAAATAACAAAATAAACCAAGAAATGCATAAAAATAAAAATTCAACTAAAAAAATGCAAACTAAAGAAAAAAAGAGTAAAACTATGGAAAAACTAAAGAAAAGAGCTATAAAATAGCATGAATTTTACCCTAAAGAGAACCAAATGAGTGCCATAAATAACACTCATAAGTTAACAAGTTGTAAACTAGCCATGTTAACATGATGTCACCTCGCCATCTTTATAAGCTGTGACCTAGCCATGTTAACAGGTTGTCTACTAGCTATGTCAATTGGTTGTCCACTAGCCATGTTAACAAGTTGTAGTTGTCGTTGTAATAAATCAGTTTATTTACTCTTCTGTCTTTTTCTATCAATTGTGTTTTCATTTTCCTGAAAGCACTGAGTGCACCAGGAGCAACCATCGCATTACTCTGCGCTATCTTAGCTTGGACATCATTCCTAATCTCAACCTCTTTCCCTTGATGAAAATGGGACGATAGATTTTTCTATACAGTAGACTTGTCCAATTGGGGCTTTCATTGCGTTGAATCTCTCCCTTGCAACCCTTGCCCTACTTGTTGTTTTTCGATGTTTTGATGACGCATCTTAACAAGATTAGCCATTGGAACTGAAGAGAAACCTGTCGTGTCTTTAATAGAAGAGGGAATCTTCCCTCTCGATGCCACAACCTGAAATAAAGTATTCATGAAAAACATTAAGGTTGTGTTTGGATATATTCAATTCATTTCAAATGAAAGATTTCAATCTCAGAATTTGAATTCTTAGAATTCAATTCCAAAATATTTGTTTGGGAAATAGTAGAGTTTTTATTCTTGGATTTAAAATTCCATCTAATGTAAGAAGAAGAACATATTTTCTACAAATATGTAGAGTAATTAGACGTTGAAAAAAAGTAAATTGGTCAGTGCATAATTTAATTTTTAATTGAAGGGACAAATAAAATTTAAAAAAAATAATTTAACATACAAAATTGACTAATTTATAATTGTACTGACTATCAATTAAAAGTTTAGGAACAGTTTTTTTAGCGTCAATTTCTTCCAAAACAAAAATCTATTTTATGCTATTTTATTTAGTGTTCTCTGTTTTATTATTGAAATTGCAGTTTGGTTGATTTATGTGAATCCTAAATCAAAGCTTCTACTATAGATTATTGTAGGGAATATTTCAAGCGCTAAACCCCTTGCTTACCCCACTATGATCATACATTTAAGTACGGTGGCGTCCAAAAGGGAAGAAGATAGAGCAAAAGAGTCGCCAAAAAATTTTAGGAACTTGTAAACCGTTCACAGGGTGAAGGTTTCACCCCTTAACGATCCAAGAGATCGTCAACTCCATAATGTCTTGAACAAAATAAGGGTTCGGGGATAAAGGTACAAATC
This sequence comes from Chenopodium quinoa, assembly GCF_001683475.1. Taxonomy (NCBI): domain Eukaryota; kingdom Viridiplantae; phylum Streptophyta; class Magnoliopsida; order Caryophyllales; family Amaranthaceae; genus Chenopodium; species Chenopodium quinoa. The sequence goes on from NW_018745546.1 coordinate 928,112, forward strand.
CAACCTAAAAGAGATTGAACCTGCCCTAATAATAGGCCTCTACTTTATTCTGATCGTATTCATGTGCGCTTTTCGACTAACATGCAATCAATAGGATTAATCTAAACCTGTTTAATCTATGTTGGTTAAATATTAATGCACAAATAAAACTATTATTGGCGATCACTTGAATCATAATCAAATTAACCCTAAATAAGATTATTAATTATCTTTTTAAGCGTGATTACAAGTACCTATTTCCTTTAAACATGCATAAAAAGGCGTGATCAAGCAATGAATATAAATATCAAGCAGCATAATAATAATAATGATCATGACAATAAAATTATAATCATCATAAATAAAATAATCATCATCGAAATAATAATAATAATATTCATAATCATCATAAATTATAACAATTATAATCATAGTCATGTTCATGTTCACATTAAAGCATAATAATAATAGCAAGATCCTAGGCATGATACTAAAAAGATTAATAACAAACCCTAGCATGTCACTAAGCAATAAAAATCAAATCTTTAACCCTAACATGATACTAACAATCATAAATATTAGGAAGAAAATAGGAAGCATCGTAACAATCATATTTAATATTAAAATTACCCTAGACATAATACTAGGAATATCATAATAACAATCTAAACAGGATTTCTACATCATAACATCAATAAAAATCATTAAAGTACTTACTTTGATGCCTCGTACCTCTTTCTAATAACAAAATACACACGTTAGTAACTTCAAGGAAAATAATAATCAAACAATTAAATTAAATAATTGAAAGAGAGATTTAGGACCAAACCCTCAGAAATTAAACCTTTCACGTCTAGAGCGAAGGCAACTTCGAATATGGCTAGGTGTTTCTAGATCTTGTGAATGCGGAATTTTGTATGTAAAAAGTAAGTTTAGAAAAGAGATAAAGATAAGAGAATAAGCTTTAGGAAGATTGTAGATGATTATGGATGATTATTGATGATAAACTGGTTGTAGGTGAATGAAAACGGAGTTTTTAATACGTTATTTACAGAGAAATCAGCCAAAAAGATAAAATTACAAAACAGAGCATCTGGCGCACGTAAAACAGAGCTGGCGCCAACGCTAGCTGATTGGCGCCAAGAGCCAACAATAGCGCCACGCGCCAATGCCTGGCATAAGGCGCTAGTCCTGTTTTTGACGCATTTTCGAAAAGCAGATAAATTTTGCCGTACAAGAGGATAAAATCGTATCTTTTCCTCAAAAATGTTCTTTGATTTTAATTAAAACTCTGAAAAGTCAACCAAAGTCAATTTATTGATGCTAATTGAATTAGGACTGAAAAGAACCTTCTAGAAGATTCTAGAAGACTAAAACCATTCCTAATTGCATTAGGAATGATAAATCATATTAGGCCCTCCCCTAAATCATTGGGCCACATATAAGGCTCAAACCGGGCCCAGTTTAGTAAATTGGCCATAACTTCCTCAATATTCATCGGAATTGGGCTTATAATATATCGTTGGAAAGCTCTTGTCAAGCCCCATCCAACTACACTACTATTGGACCCATATCATGGACCAAATAAACTGGATTGGCTGTTTTCTTAAAATAAATTTTCAAAAACAAAGAGAAGAGAAAAGAAATTAAAACTTTCCGCAACACTAAACTTTCCACACTTTCGCTTCATTCGATTATGATTTGACGCGAAAGGTACTCATCACTGGGTTTTGTTTTGGGTAGACACAAATGGGTGCCTAAAGAATCCCCCACTTGGACTGAGTTTGGAGAAACACAAGTTTCGAAAACACAAGTCAAAGTATCGATAGGGACGGAGAATGATTCAGAATGTTCTGCGATCCTAAATCACTCTTGTAACGCCGGTACCTGCAAACTAGCGTTAGTTAAACAGATAAAAGAGTTAAGAAACGCGCATCTTGCACATTCTAGCACACGTCTCTGAAAGTAACCGATTGTTACCGCTTTACTGTTGTATCCATGTTTTGATGACCTCCTGCAAGCTAGAGAATGCCATCCCGCTTGGAAACCGCTACGCCTGTAACTGCTTCCAATTTGGAAGATTGCTTCGCCTGAAACGACCCTCCTCCGCTTTGATAATATTTTACGTCCAAGGGAATACCATCGAAGATTGTTTCACTTAAAACAATCCTCAGTTGTTTGTGACAACTCTCCACAATCTAGGGAACGCCACCTTGCTGTTTCGATGTTCACTCGTCTCTGAACAAAGAGCTTCCTTTTTTGATATGTTCATGCGCCTCTGAACAAAGAGCTTCTTTTCTTTTTTTAGGATATGTTCACGCGCCTCTGAACAAAGAGCTTCTTTTCTTTTTTTTATTGGATATGTTCACGCGCCTCTGAATAAAGAGCTTCCTTTTGATATGATCTTCTGAATGATGCGTCCACGCGTCTCTGAATGAAGAGCTTGATAATAGGATGCCCACGTGCCTCTGAGCAAAAGAGCTTGAAAATAGGAGATCTTTGATGATATGTCCACGCGTATCTAAACAAAGAGCTTTTGAATGATATGCCCACGCGTCTCTGGAGCAAAAGAGCTTGATGGAAATGTTCACGCGTCTCTGAACAAAAGAGCTTGAAAAGGATAGTCCACGCGTCTCTGAACAATAGAGCTTCGGTGATATGCCCACGCGTCTTTGGAGCAAAAGAGCTTTTGAAAGGAATGTCCACGCATCTCTGAACAAAAGAGCTTGATTGATATGCCCACGCATCTCTGGACAATAGTGCTTGAATGAAATGTCCACGCGTCTCTGAACAAAAGAGATTTTGAATGATATGCCCACGCGTCTCTGGAGCAAAAGAGCATTGATGAAGATGTTCACGCGTCTCTGAACAAAAAGAGCTTTGGTACTTGAGCGTTTGTTGCGATAATATTCTGAAGAAAAATTTCCGAAGACCAACGTTTGTCGATCTCTAAAGCTCGCCTGAACTTTGCTTCCGCTAAAACCAGTATGTCGATGTTTCCGTGATTAGGCGCTTTAAGCTAAGTGAGACGATCTTTCATCAGGTCGACCACTTATTGTGATTGTAATCAAACTGACTACTTAATCATGTCAAATTACTTATAGGGGCTAACAGGCGTACCAAGGAACCCGAAATTGCTGTATGAGGTCGAAATCACCTTTCTGAGAGGCTTTGATCTCTATCGCTACTGAAATATCGCTGGCGACAGGAATTGGAGTAGGGTCTTCCCTGTTCTGCTGTACTTGTATTTATTTTGACTAAAGAACTTTGCCAATCTCTTTAATTATCTTAGGGTTGACCTAAAGTTTAACGTCGCTTGACTCATTGACTTGACACGACTCAAGGTATAAACTTGACTCGATATGTTTGACTGACTAAAGGTTGACTCGACTCAAATTGTTTGACACATGTGCTACACTCAAATCAAAGTGATATGAAACGACATGACTCAATGTGTACATGACTTGTGTGCATCGTAATGTGATCGTGTGACTAAAAAATGCAAAAAAGCAAAATTTTTCCGTCATTTTTGTGAAGGGTACCGACTTTCTCCCGAAAAAGAAAGACGCAAAAAAGAATCGAAAGTTTTCAAATGCATGTTGAATGATCTTAGTCAATGTTGTTTGATACTATCTCTCAAGGTGCAAGGATTAACCCATCATAGGCTATCTCAATGGTTGACTCAACGATGAAAGTATTTGGGTAACTTAGGCACGGAGGCTAAGCACTTCATACTTCGATGCAATGACAATTATGTTTGATGGGTGATGTTGATATGACAAGGCATGCTTCAACTTTATGATTTCTTATCAAAGGGTTCCTCAGGGAAGTATATTTGGTCATGTATCTGTGCGGTGTATGAAAATGACACTAAGGTTAGGCCGCAAGAGCTAAGTGTGTGGAAAGATATTATTCTTAGAAGAGTCAAATAATGGTGACTTTTAGGCAGGGTAAGCTAATGATGCAAGGATCAAGCCCCCAAGTCTAGCTCTACATTGATAGGGATGAGCATAGGAGATCCCTTGATATGATCATGGTATAAGTGTGTCAATGTGAATGTGAATGCATGTTTATTACGGGCGCACCTCGATTTGAGGTTGCCTACGTATCCGTTACGAATCAGGCCGAACGTAGCTCTAGCCGAACCTCGCACAGTTGTATATATACCTCAAAAGGTCTTTTTAAGGGTTGTAACGTGGTTAGGCTAAAGGTTTGAAGAAGAAGGTATTAAAGGCTCAAGACTCTAGATAAGCCCCCAAGGTGTGCAATCTTGATTTTGAATATTTATATTTTTTTGCTTGAGGTTTTACTCTTTTTTAGCTCTCTTTTATCTTTTGCTTTAGCATTTATTTTATTTTTACAAGCGTGGGCAATCCCGATCATGCGGTCTATCACTCACTTGGCATTCATGTTTCTCAAGCACTGTACCAAGCACTCGATAAGAGACGCAATCTGAGACGTGTTCTTATCAAAGATATTTTCATATCAAAGACATTGGAACACTTACCCTTTTGTACACTTTTATTTAATTTTTTGCTATTTTTGCTCTTTTAATCTTTTGAATTACTCAAGCTTTTGTTCTTTTTTAGAATTGCATAAGTTGCACACTGTCCCATCCCAAGGTTAGGTAGATGTAGGTTGAAAAAGAGAAAGGTCTATCGTTAGACGAGGCTCAAAGTGGTTTATGAAGAAAGGATTGTAAAATTGAAGAATGAAATAAGATATGATGTGGCTACAAGGGGTGCCTTAAATCATTGATATATCTTGTGCTTAATTCGACATGGATTTTTTTTAAATGCAATATAATGAAATGATCATATGCAAGGAAATAAATTCTCATTTTATTAAAAAAGGGAAAAGAATCTACAAAATTCATCTAAGGAAAAAGAAAAGGTGCCTATGCTAGACTTATTGGGGAAAGGAAACAATAAAAAAGAAATAGAAAAAGAGTTCATGAAATCTTGTCGTTGAAGCTCGCCTCTTATCTTGTGCTGTTTCCTTTATCATCACCCGCTCTTCTTGTTAATTGGAGGCATGGGAAGCTTGTTATTATCAATCAAATGTTGGATAGCCTCCTTTAGCTTCCAACAGCTCTCAGTAGTAGGACCCCTACCTTGATGGTACTTGCAGTGTTCGTTTGGATTCCAACTAGGCAATCTTTTCTTAAGTGGGGGATGTTGAATAGGTCTAATAGGAGTAATGATTCCCTTGGCATGGAGTCGATCGAAAGCATCATCGTAGCTAATTCCGATAGGAGTAAATTCCCTTTTTGGTTGCTTTCAATTACCCATGGCTAGGATCTCACTAAGGTCGAAAGTACCAACATTATTACTAGAGTAGGTGTTTCGGAAGAAGAAGGATAGTCGTTCTTCCTCCCTTTACAGCCACTGTTACTATTGTTACTAATCTTGGCTTCTTGTCGCGCGGAGGAACATGAAGGAGATTTGAATCAATGAAGTCTTGAACACGATCTTTGAGGGCGAGACACTTTTCAGTAGTGTGACCGCGACCTTTATGGTATTGACAATAGGAATTTGGATCCCAATTGGGAAAACGTTTTTCAGGTAGAGGGTCTTGACCTTGATCATGAAGACAGTCAAAAGTTTCATTGTAAGTCATTCCTATTGGTGTGTATTCTTCAATGGTCCGTTTTTCCTGTGCTTAGGAGCATTGAGTTCTTCATTAAACTCTTGGCGAGAATTTTGTTCGATGGCCATTACCCGATTTGCTAATCCTTCTACCACATTCAAGAGCATGGCAATGACATCTTGCAGTTTTCGAACGTCCTCTTTTAGACTTGACGAGTCTTCCTTGGTATTATCTAAGAAAAGACTTTCATCCTCCCCAATCATGGCCACTTCATCGAGAGATGTTATATAAGCTTTCTCGCTCAAGGGTTCTCCTACAGGTGTGATAAGAAGTGATGGATCGAAGGATTCTTGACTTTCTTCGATGACTAGAATCTCAGAAGTTTCATTGTTATCGATCAGATCTTGAATAGCTTCTTTGAGTTTCCAACACTCCTCAGTGTCGTGACCCTTTCCTTGGTGATATTTGAAGTTCTTATTAGGGTCCCACTTAGGTGGATTGTCTTCTGGAACTTGATCTTTGATGGGCCCTATGGGCATGACTAGTCCTTTGTGGTGTAACTTCTCGAAAGTTGTTTCATAACTCATACCAAGTGGAGTGAACACCCTTTTTGATCGTTGGATTCGTGGTTTAGAGGCGTTCGTGGCATGTACCTCATTAATGGGAGAAGAAGAAGAAGGATGGTCGTTCTTCTTTCCTCTCGCACTATTATCTTTCAGAAGGTCATCTTAAATGTCAATGCCTATATTATAGACAGCCCTGAAAGTATTTAAATTGTGTTGGTATTTTCAGTGCTTTGAGTACTTCCCTTGGAGATTCTTGATAAACATCCTCACATATTCTTTTTCGATAGGAGCCTTGACCATATTAGCGGAAGTTTCCCTCCATTTGTTGAAGAAAGATGTGAACCCTTTGTTTCCTTTTTGTTTTAACATCTCGAGTTGTCTACAGTCTGTTTTGTCTTGAATGTTGCATTTATACCTATCTATGAAAGCGTTCGTTATCGACTCCCAAGAAGAGGTCTTTTCTTTCTCGAGAGAAAAGAACCATTGTTGACAAACGGTTTCGAGAGATTGTGGGAACATAGAGGGGAAAACCTTCTTATTGATACCCTAAATACTCATTATAGTTTCGAAAGCTCTTAGATGGAAGTAAGGGTTATCTGTTGCCTTGAATTTAGGGATGTCAGTGACGTTGATCTTATGAGGAAGAAGTTCCTTGTTCAGCAAGACCCCTGGTGAACTCATGCCTTAAAATTTATAGTCACTAGATAGCTTGCTTAGACTCTCTTGCATGAGGCTCATTTGTTGTTTCTTCACGGGAACATCGATCTTGAGTGTGAGGAGCTTCAGTGTCTCAGTCACGGTAACCAATTGGTTCCTAAGCTCATTGACTTCTTCTTGAGTTGCCATTATCCTTTTAGCCTTCCTCTTTTGACGAATCGGTTTATCAAAAAGTGAGACCTGAATAAAGAGGTTGTCCTTGATTAATCGCCCTTCTCTCCTCGACCAAGTACTATGGAAAAGGAATTTGGGGATATTCATTGTTAATTATTTGACTCAAACTTTATTCAACATGCAATGGATGGAGGAAGTGAAGAAAGATTGGAATAGGATGTGAAAGAAGATAATGTAGATGGAAGGATATGAAGAATTAGGAATAGAATGTACCCCCAACTCAAATGATGGAAAAGACCGACTCATGCATGAACCTAAGACATGGTCATGGTGACATGTACTCAAACTGTGTGCTAAGACTAGTGAGTGTAGGTGACATGTTAAGACTCGTGTCATGACCATGTGGCTAGACTATGTGACTAGACTCAATTAACGACTTGACAAGGTGTTGTTGAAGCGAAAAATTAACCGAATTGATTAGCAAACTGGTTAATTAGACACTAGGTGATGACTCGATCAATAATCCGAACTGTCGGCCAAACGACAGGACTGGCGTCACACTATGTAGCTTGGCGCCAGACGACAGAGCTGTCGCCAGGCGCCACACTCCATAGGGTGGCGCTGCAGCTCAGATTTTGGCGCCAATGGTGGAGCTTCAATCTGAGACTGTTTTCGGTGTTATTAATCAACTAGGGTATGCCTAAAGTCGTACTAGGTCAATTCTGATTAAAATATTAGACTTTATTTAATCAAATTAATTAATTAATTATTTAATTAGGCAAAGTTCTTTAAGTCATTAATTTAATTAATCTCAACACAAGTCAACAAACTGTAGACACCCATTGTGTCTCCCCAAAACCAAACCCAGTGATGAGTACCTTTCGCGTCGAATCATAATCGAATGAAGCGAAAGTGTGGAATGTTTAGTGTGAAAATTTATTTAATCATAATGATATGGGTCCAATAGTAGTGTAGTTGGATGGGGCTTGACAAGAGCTTTCCAACGATATATTATAAGCCCAATTCCAATGAATATTGAGGAAGTTATGGCCAATTTACTAAACTGGGCCCGGTTTGAGCTTTATAAACAGTCCAATGATCTAGGGGAGGGCCTAATATGATTTATCATTCCTTATGCAATTAGGAATGGTTTTGGTTTTCTAGAATCTTCTAGAAAGTTCTTTTCATTCATAATTCAGTTAGCATTGATAAATTGACTTTTGACTTTTCAGAGTTTTAATCAAAATCAAATAGCATTTTCGAGGAAATTATATGATTTTATCCTCCAGTACGGCAAATTTATCCAATTTTCGAAAACGCGTTAAAAACAGGCTTGGCGCCTAACCCCAGGCCTTGGCCTCTAGAACCAGGCCTGGCGCCTGATGCTAGCCATTGGCGCCTGGCCCTAGTGTTGGTGCATGGCGCCAGCTAGCCAAGGGTGGCGGCAGCTCTGTTTTCTGTGCGTCAAACTCTGTTTTGTTTATTTTATCTTTTTTGGCTGATTTTCTCTATAAATAACGTATTAAAAACTCCGTTTTCATTCACCAATTCTCTGGATACACAAGTTTTCATTCGCAATCATTAATTCTTTATCATTCTTCAGTTCATTCATCTCTTTCAATTCTTTTCTAAACTTTGCTTTTCATACAAAATTCCGCATTCACAAGATTTAGAAACACCTAGCCATATTCGAAGTTGCCTTCGCCCTAGACGTGAAAGGTTTTAATTTCTGAGGGTTTGGTCCCAAATCTCTATTTTAATTATTTAATTTAATTGTTTGTTTTTTTATTTTCCTTAAAGTTACTAACGTGTGTATTTTGTTATTAGAAAGAGGTACGAGGCATCAAAGTAAGTACTTTAATTGATTAATTGATGTTATGATGTAGAAATCATGTTTACATTGTTCTTATGATATTCCTAGTATCATGTCTAGGGTAACTTTAATACTAAATATGATTCCTGCGATGCTTCCTATGTTCTTCCTAATATTTATGATTGTTAGTATCATGTTAGGGTTAAAGATTTGATTTTTATCGCTTTGTGACATGCTAGGGTTTGTTATTAATCTTGTTAGTATCATGCCTAGGATTTCTATTTTAATTCCTGAATTTGTTTCGGCAATGATTTAGAATGAGTGGATGAGACTTGAAAAGTTCTAAGTATTTCATGTGCGTAATTTTGATTAACATTATTTCATATGCATAAAAAAGATCTCATTAGAAAGACCATCCATAATGAGTTAAAAACATAGGATTTTACACGTAGGAAATTTGAAAAACGTCTTTCACAACTAGGACTGAAATAACACCGCGCGAAACTGGAAAATTTTATCGAGCAGAGAAAGCTGCTGAGGCATGTGGGAAGTAGCGTCAGGGGCCAGAGCTTGGCGCCAGTATTTTAATTGTAGTGCCAAACGCCAGTATTGGCGCCAGGCGCTACAGTTAAAAGCTGGCGCCAGTCTCTGTTTGCTCGCGCCAATTTCCCCCAATACCGAGCCAGAAATATGCGTTCTAATTTCGACCGATTTTTCGTATTGTTTGCTCGATCCTACTTCTTGATTGAATTTTTTCTCACTTTTTGAAACCCATATGTGTTCTACATATGGACATAACCCTCTGGGAATTCATGCTCCATCTACCCGATTGAACGCTCCGTGCAACAAAGGGTACATCCGAGATGTTGAATTCACCAAACCATGGAAGCGAGTTTTTTTCTAAAACTCGCGGTGTCCCATCCACTCGCGCCAACCCTTCACGGTTAGGCTTCCGCGCGGTGCATCCGGACAATTAACCATGGACCCTCTTTGACTAAACCATATCCCAAACTTTAGAGAACTAGAGCCATGGTTAGGTTGCAAACTCATTGCATCATATTGTGCCTACTTGACTAAGTGTGCATTATTGGTTGTGCATATATATTCTATGTTTCTCTTAACTGTTTGTTGACTTGTGTTGAGACTAAATAAATTAATGACTTAAATAACTTTGCCTAATTAATTAAATAATTAATTAATTTGAGTCAATAAAGTCTAATATTTTAATCGGAATTGACCTAGTACGACTTTAGGCATACCCTAGTTGATTAATAACACCGAAAACAGTCCTAGACCGAAGCTCCAATATTGGCGCCAAGGTCTGAGCTGTAGCGCCACATTATGGAGTGTAACGCTTGACGACAGTTCTGTCGCCTGGCGCCAAGCTCCACAGTGCGATACCAGTTCTGTTGCTTGGCCGACAGTTCGGATTATTGGTCGAGTCATCACCTAGAGTCTAATTAATCAGTATCCTATTTAATTCGGTTAATTTTGTTGTCAATAATATTTAATTGAATCAATGATCGAGTTTAGGCACTAAGTTCCATGGTCTAACACAAGAGTCCAAGCATGTCACTTACACTCAACGCACACACCAATACACATACTTCGACCATGATCAAGAGAGTCTTGTGTGCGTATGGAGGAGTAGCTCCCTTCTTCAAATGATGAAAGAGTTTTATGTTATCCGTTTCAAGAATAAAGCTCCTAAATTGCAATGTTCAAGCTCAATCTCATTGCAATTGCTTCTCCAACATCAACCTCAACACTTCCAATCTCTGTCGAGTAGTAGGCAACCACATGCTCTCCCTCCATATCCCTTAAGTTACCCCCAATACCCAACACCTTCCCCTGCGTTTAACTTGTACATACCCGCAACTGGAGCCTTCCACTTTAAGCTAACTGCTGCTCTTGATTTCCCATCTCCCCCCTTTCGTTCTCTTTGTTATACTCCCCCACCATGCCCACATCCTTATGTAAAATATCAGGTTCCCACTTCTCTTTTTTTTTTCAAAAAACCACGTGTAGACACCCTAATGTGTCTCCTAAAAACCAAACCCAATGATGAATACCTTTCACGTCATTTGATTATCGAACGAAGTAAAAGTGTAAAAGGTCTAGTGATGTGGTTGTTTTTATTAAAATACTTCTTTCTGTTTTAAAAAATATTTCTTTTCTTACTCTAATTATGAAAAACGTTCAATCTAGTTTAGGTTGGTCCATAATAAGGACCCAATAATGGTTTATTTGGACGGGGTTGAAAATACTTTTCCAACGATATATTATAAGCCCAATTCCGATGAATTATGAGGAAGTTATGGCCAAAATACTAAATTGGGTCCAAATCGGATTTTACCTACGACCCAATGATCATGTGGGGGTCCAAAGGTTTAATCCTATTCCTAAACTAATTAGGATTTATTAGAATCTTTTATGAGTTTATAAAATATCTTAATTATCCTTTTTGAAAAGATAAAATCAAAGAGCTTGAAATTATATAAAACTTCTTTTTTTTCAGAGTCCTAATTCTATTCGAAATTAAAAATGTTCAAAGATAGTCAGATATTATTTTTTTGCCTCATAATCTTTATCCACATTTTATATGGTTGGATAGATCTTGAAATTATCTTTCTAATGATATATTATAATATTAATTCCGAGCTATAACGAAAAACATATGAAAGGAATACGAAACTCTATCCAAAAACTGACACCCTTCCACTATTTCGGCCATATCGTTTTATAAAAAAAATGATTATAATATGATTCTAATTAGGTTAGAAAGTATACTTCAAGAGCTTTCCAACGACATATTATATGACTTATTTGGACTTTTGGATCAAAAGATATGATAAAAATAAAATTCACATAAAAAAATTGTCCCAGCACCAAACGACAGGTCTATCGCCTGGCGCTAATTCCCGTCGCCCGGCGCTGCTCCTGTCACTGGCGCTAACTTCTGTCATTGACGACAAGAGGTCTTTTATTCCGAATAGGACTCAAACTCTTTTCTATTGTATCCCGAGCTATTTTTTTTATAAATAGGGGTCGTATCTCCCCGTTTTTAATCATTCACAAACATCATCTCTCTCTCTAAAAGCTAGAAGCTTTCTCTCTCTCTATTCTTTTCCTAAACCTTCCCTTTTACAAAATTCCACATACATTAGTTCTAAACACACCTAGCCAAGTTCGAGGTTGCCTTCGCACTAGACGTGAAAGGTTGATAATTTCTGAGGATTTGGTCCCAAATCTTATTACAATTCTTTGATTAGATTTACTGTTTTAATATTTTTCCTTGAAGTTAATAACGTGTGTATTTTGTTATTAGAAAGAGGTACGAGGCATCGAAGTATGTACTTTGATTGAATTATTAATCTTTTGACATAGAAATCATGCTTAAATTATTATGTTAATTCCAAGTATCATGTTATGATATTTTATTGCTTCCTAGTATCATGTTAAGGGTAATAAATAAAATTTCTAATATCATGTATATTATTATGATGCTTCCTATTTCTTTCCTAATATCATGTTAGTATCATGTTAAGGATAATTGATTTTTAATGTTTATTAACATGCCAGGGTTTGTTATTAATCTTGTTAGTATCATGCCTAGGATCTTGCTATTGTTATTATGCTTTATTGTTAACATGATTATTATTTTTATTTTTATATTATTCTGTTGTTTGATAATTATTATTATTGTTGTTTCTTGATCATGCCTTTTATGCATGTTTAAAGGGAATTTATACTTGTAATCACGCTTAATAAGATAATTAATAATCTTGTTTAGGCTAATATGATTATAATTCAAGTGATCGCCAATAATAGATTTATTTGTGTATTAATATTCAACCAACATAGATAAAACATAGGGTTAATCCTATTGATTGTATGTTAGTCAGAAAGCGCACATGAATACGAGAATAATAAAGTAGAGGCCTACTATTAGGGCAAGTTCAATCTCTTTTAGGTTGGATTTGTACCTTGATCCCAAAACTTCCAGACATGGTTCCAGACCTATTGGAGTTAACGATTTTCTGGATCATTAAGGGGTGTAACCTTCATCCTGTGAGTGGTTTACAAGTTCCTAAAACTTGTTGGCGACTCTTTTACTCTAGCTTCCTTCCCTTTGGACGCCACCATGCATAAGTGTATGATCACAGTGGGGCTGAAGTGTGGGATGCTTGAAATATTCCCTACACCACTCATTCCTCTTGAGCAAAATTCCCCAAGGCAAGCATATATAGTGTTCTGGGTAATCAAATAGGATGTCCATTATGTTTGTTGATGTTGCTTTTTGAAAAAAAATAAATAAATGTTGAATAGTGCAAGGAACCAGCCCAAACCTCCTTTCTAGCACAATTATCGGCAGAGATGGTGCTTGAAGTTGAACCTAAAGCAGTCTTGGGATGCGAATTGAATCATTTTGATGAGGTTCACCTAAAATTTCACAGTTTCCACCTCGAGGACGAGGTGAAACTTTGGGTGAGGGGTATTGCAAGGAACCAGCCTGTAGACACCCAAATGTGTCTCCCCAAAACCAAACCCAATGATGAATACCTTTCATGTCATTTGATTATCTAACATAGCGAAAGTGTGAAAAGTCTATTAATGAGAATGTTTTTATTAAAATATCTCTTCTTTCTGTTTTTGAAAAGATTTCTTTTCTTACCCTATTTATGAAAAATGTGCATTCCAGATTAGTTTGGTCCATGATATAGATCCAATAATAGTGTAGTTGGATGGGGCTTGAAAAGAGCTTTCCAACAATACATTATTAGCCCAATTCCGAAGAATAATGAGGAAGTTATGGCCAAATTACTAAACTTGGCCCGGTTTGATCTTTATATGCGGCCCAATGATCTAGATTAGGGCCTATTATGAATTATCATTCCTAATGCAATTAGGATTGATTATAATCTTCTAGAATATTGTAGAAGGCTCTTTTGAATCCTAATGTGATTAGGATTGGTAATTAAGTTTTACGAGTTTTATTTGGAATAAAAGAAGTATTTTGAATGAAATTACAATTATACCCCTCGTACGGAATTTTACGACTTTAATTTTATTGAAAAAATAGAAAACGTGTGGGAAAATTGCCTGCAGCGCCGAACGTCAGGCTGTCGCCTAGCGAAAGACCCTGTCGCGCGGCGGCAGGGGCTATTGCGGCGACAGCGACGTGTTTTATTCCCTTACAAACTCCGATTTTTTTTAATCTAATCCGGATTATTTTCGTTATAAATAGCTTCTTTAGACCTCCGTTTTTATTCATCAATTTCTCATCAATCTCCATTTAATTCTTCTCTCTATAAGCTAAAGCTTATTCTCTCTCTCTTTTTCTAGCCTAGCCTTTTAAAAATACAATTCCTCATACATTAGAACTAGACACACCTAGCCAAGTTCGAAGTTGCCTTTGCTCTAGACGTGAAAGGTTTGATATTTCTAAGGGTTTAGTCCCAAATCTCTATTTTAATCATTTAATTTAATTGTTTTGTTTTATATTTTCCTTGAAGTTACTAACGTGTGTATTTTGTTATTAGAAAGAGATACGAGGCGAGTAATTTAATCGCTTTATTGATATTTTGATATAGAAATCTTGCTTAGATTGTTATTTTGATTCCTAGAATAATGTTTAGGGTAATAACTAAAATTTCTAATATCAAGTATGATTGTTGCGTTGCTTCTTATTGTCTTTCCTAATATCATATTAGTATCATGTTAGGGCTAAAGCTTTGATTTTTAATGTTTAGTGACATGCTAGGATTTGTTATTAATCTTGTTAGTATCATGCCTAGGATCTTGCTATTATTATGTTTTAACATGATTGTTACAATTAATGTCATGATTATTTTTATAATTGTTTTTTTTGTTATAATTAGTATTATGATTATTGTTATGTTGCTTGATATATATTATTTATTATTATTGCTTGATCACGCCTTTTATGCATGTTTAAAGTGAATTTGTACTTGTAATCACGCTTAATAAGATAATTAATAATCTTGTTTATGGTTAATATGATTATAATTCAAGTGATCGCCAATAATAGATTTCTTTGAGCATTAATATTCAACCAACATAGATTAAACAGGTTTAGGGTTAACCTAATGATTGCATGTTAGTCAAAAAGCGCACATTAATACAAGAAGAATAAAGTAGAGCCAATTATTAGGGCAGGTTCTTTCTCTTTTAGATTTAATTTGCACCTTCATCCTCGAAATTCCAGTCTTGGTTCCAGACCTATTGGAGTTCACGATCTCATGGATCATGAAGGGGTGTAACTTTCACCCTGTGAACGGTTTACGAGTTCCTAAAACTTGTTGACTCTTTTGCTCTAGCTTATTTCCCTTTGGACGCCATCATGCTTAAGTGTATCATCACAGTGGGGTTTAAGTTTGGGGTTATGATTGAAATATTCCGTACAGTTTTTGGCGACTCCATTGGAGAGGATTTTTATTTTAATTCCTGAAATTTATTTCGGCAATGATTTAGAATGAGTGGATGAGACTCGAAAAGTTCTAAGTATTTCATGTGCGTAATTTTTATTAACATTATTTTCATATGCATAAATAAGGTTCTCATTGGAAAGACCATCCGTAATGAGTAAAAAACATAAGATTTTTACACGTAGGAAATTTGTGGAATATCTTTCATAACTAGAATCGAAATAATACTGGGAAAACTGGAAAAATTCTAAAAACACAGAAAGCTGCTGAGGCATGTAGGAAGTAGCGTTTAGAAAACAGAGCCTGTCGCCAATGATATGGCTCTGTCGCTTGGCGACAGGGCTTATATCCTGGCGACGGACTCTATTCTCTGGCGTCGTGTTCTTCCAATACCGAGCCAGAAATCTGCCTTCTTGTTTTTACTAGTTTTAGCACGGTTAGCTCGATTCTACTTCCTGATTGAGTTTTTCTTTCTTTTCTGAAACCCATATGTCTTCTACATATGTCCATATGGGAATTCATGCTCCATCTACCCGATTGAACGCTCTGAGCAACGAAGGGTATATCCGAGAATGTTGAATTCACCAAACCATATAAGTGAGTTTTACTCGCGGGGTCCCATCCACACGCGCCAACCCTTCCAAAGGTAAGGCTTCGGCGCGGTGCATCCAGACTCATAACCATGGACCCTCTTTGACTAACCCATATCCTGAACTTTAGAGAACTAGAGCCATGGTTAGGTTGCAAACTCATTGCATCATGTTGTGACTACTTGTGCATCTCTTACTTGTGCATACTTATTATGTGACTAAACTAACCATTTGGTTTGACTTGTGTTTGTAAATAAGTCTTAATAAACTATCAAAGACTAAAGGGCTTTTCTTAATTAATTAATTAATTAATTTGACCTAAAAAAATATATCTTAAATCGAGTCATAGTTCCTTTAAGTCAACCCGAATTTTTATTCCTGTATACTGCACAAGCGTCAACTTGTTTTGGTCATAGCCGGAGTTCTAAGAAGAACTACGAGTCGTACAGCCTATGAATCTGTAGCCCCGAGTTTTATATTTAATTTGGCGTTGGTTTCATCCCAATCAGAGTCGCATATAAAAAATTATGACTAATTATATGTTGACAACAGACCTGCCGAAGGTTGTTCACATAGTTTGAGCAGTTGGAGCTGCCATTCCACAGATTGGACGATGTTGAATGCCGCCTGACCTTTGAAGGGAGGTGGCTGCATAAATGGAAAGTCGTATTGCCCATATTGCGTATGAGGTGCAAATCGGACAGACCCTATCATCATTTGAGGATCGGTGTTGACGGACTTGCCGCCTGTCAGACTCTCAAGTAAGGACAGTGAGTTCCTTACAAAAGTTTATTTGAAGCTGTCAGGAAAGCTCAAGGAACAGGCTGACTCAGACAACTGTTGGTGTCTCCTTCGCTCATTGATTTGTCGAGCGTCGGAAACAGTTTTCTTTATGGCTTCCGGTTGCTCATGCCGGGCGTGCCTCTGAGGACACTTTGGCAAAAGGATCTTGGTTCAGTCAAGTCTTGCGGCTGCCCTCTCCATTCCCTTGGGGTGAGGAGTAAGCTGCTTGTCCTTGACCGGCTTCTTCCTCCCAGATGGAGGTGTCTTTTTAGCCGGCTGACCCTTGTTGGGGCCAGCCTTGTTTTTGTTGATCATCTCCTTTATTTCACCCTTGAAGGAGTTCATGAATATCATGAGCTCGTCCCGGGTGAACGGAGCTGATCCTATGGCCTTCTAGGTTTCCCCTTATGGCCTCCCAGTGGGCCTGATTCAACCCGCCTTGTCTGCATCACGTTCTAGCTGATCTCTGGAATGGGTGTATTTGGATATGAAGGAGCCATCTTTGGCAACATATATCTCCACCTCATCACCATCATCATCATCTTCATCATCATTTTGGTCAGTAAAGACCTCCGGCTGATGTACCGGTTGAGGAATGCATGAACTACTCGATTGATGAACCGGTTGAGAAATGCTTGTATTACCCGGTCGGGTAATAGGTTGAGGGTTGTTTGGATCAGGAGGTGGTACAAAATTTTGAACCATCTTTAAGGTACTCTCCCCACAGACGGCGCCAAATGTTTTGGGTGTTTTTGTCCCTCGGGAGAGTTACGCCACAAAGTCTGGTGCGGCGTGAGCTGTACGTGCGAAACAGCGGAGACTCTAGGTGGTTGGAGCTCTTCCTCTGACGATCAAGTTAGTAACTTGAATAGGAGTAAAAAGGTGCGGAAATTTATGTGTGTATCTGCTCGGATTCCAAGCTCGACATGTCTCTTTCAAATAGTAAATGTGCAATAAATGGTAAAACGTGCCTCCAAATGGAGGAAATCTCCCTATTTATAGGGTCCTCGGAAATTGTGCCCCTGATTAGGTCATCAATCCCTAATCATTGGTGGGCTGCGCCGCATTACGTCTTTCTCGGGATTTGGGCCATGAAGGCCGCCTTTTTCCCATTTCTTTGGAATGACACGTGTCAAACAGGGGTTGGTCCATTTTGGAGTAACCCTAGGGTGACACGTGTCACTTTATGGTTGGACCACGTGGCAGGGTAAAATTACCTTAAACAAATACTTCTTCTTATTCTTCAAGGGCATGAGTTTCTTTGACTAGTTTGATCAAAGATGAGGGATCACCACAATTCTCCTCATTAGAGATAGCCAAGGAGTCTGAAAGTGGTGCACTGTTGGTGCTTGGCTTCTTACTTGCAGGAAGCACTTGGAGTTTATTATTGTCGATCAAGTCCTAGATAGCTTCCTTTAGCTTCTAGCAATTCTCAGTAAGATCGCTCCTACCTTGATGGTATTTGCACTGTTCATTAGGGTTCCAATTAGCCGTTCTCATTTCGACTGGTGGATCCCCAAATGGTCCAATAGGAGTTATAAGACCTTTTGCATGAAGACGATCAAATGCGGTGTCATAACTCATACCAATTGGAGTAAAGTTTCTCCTAAATTGTTTTTTTGTCCTTGATTATTCATGGCGAGGACTTCATTCAGATTAAAGGTGCTAACATTATTTGAGTGGGTAATTTTTGAAGAAGAAGAATTGTCATTCTTCTTTCCTTTCTAGCCACTGTTGGAGTTAGTGTTAGAAGCTTTTTGCTTTGCAAGGTTGTCTACAATACTAATCCCAATGTCATAGACGGCCTTGAAAGTATCCCGGAGATTCTTTATGAACAATCTCACATAGTCCTTTTCAGTAGGTACCTTAATCATCTTAGTAGAGGTTTCTCTCCACTTATTAAAGAAAGAAGTAAAACCTTCATTCTTTTTTTGTTTAAGTATCTCAAGTTCCCTATAATCAGTTTCAACTTGAATATTACACTTGTACCTATCAATAAAAGCGTTTACAATGGCATCTTAAGTAGAGGTTTTCTCTTTGTCTAGGGAAAAGAACCATTGTTGACAAACGGTTTCAATTGGTAAAGAAAATAGTGTATGAAAAATTTTCTTATTTATCCCCTTAATGTTCATTATTTTCTTGAACGCTCTTAAGTGGAAGTAAGGATTATCTGTTGCCTTGAACTTAGGGATGTCACTGGCATTAAACTTCTGCTGAAGAAGTTCCTTGTCCACTAAGACCCCTTGTGAGCTAATACCCTGGAATCTATAGTTATTAGATATTTTGATCAAGCTTTCTTGCACGAGCTCCATTTGTTGTTGCCTCACAGGGTCGTTGACTTGAAGAGCTATACTCTTCATCAAATCAGTTAGGTTGGCCACGTCCTTCTAGAGTTCATTAACTTCTTCTTGAGACCCCATGATCTTCTTGGCTTTACTTTTCCAACTTATTGGTTTGTCAAAAGGGAGTATTTGAACAAATGTATTGTCTTTGATTAACCATCCTTCCTTTCTTGACCAAGCGCTTTAAATCAAACCATTTATTTGTTTTAATGACTTCACTTAAATTTGACTTCGACTTTATTTAAAAACAAAAAAGCAGAAATAGGGTGTATTTTTGAGGACCAAGTAAGGGTTTAAACATGTATGGTTTAATTAGAGGATTAATATCCGACTTACCCTCCTAAAAAATGACGGAAAATACGCGCATACAAGTCTCTCTAGACATGGTCAAAATCTAACACATTATGTGTGTGCTTTAATAGTGAATGTGAGTGACATACTTTGACTCTTTTGTGAGACCATGGGACTATGTGCCTAGACTCAATTGAGACTTAACATGGTTACTGTCATTGATAAATTGATTAAATCGTTTTAGCAAATTGATTAGACTTACTCGTCGTGAAGACTTCGAGCAAAACTACAGGCTATCATCAGACGACAGAACTGTCGCCAAACGCTAAGGGTTAGCACCAAACGACAAGATCGTCGCCTGGCGCAAATCTCTAGCGCGTGGCATCATAGTCCAAATTTCTGCGCCATTATTGGAACATCGATCTGGGACTGTTTCCAGTATTTTTCTTAAAAGGGACAAGCCTAAAAGTCGTACTAAGTCAAGTTTGATCACTTTATTTAGATTTTAATCATTTATTAACCAATTAATTAAATTAGCAAAGTCCTTTAGTTTAATTAATTAATTTAACTCATTCACAAGTCAAACAAACGGTTAGGGGAATAACATATATAAAATATGCACAACAAATAATGCACAAGTAGTCATATACTCATAATA
Source organism: Chenopodium quinoa (assembly GCF_001683475.1). NCBI lineage: Eukaryota > Viridiplantae > Streptophyta > Magnoliopsida > Caryophyllales > Amaranthaceae > Chenopodium > Chenopodium quinoa. Next base: position 948,003 of record NW_018745546.1, read on the forward strand.
TAATGCAATGAGTTTGCAACCTAACCATGGTTCTAGTTCTCTAAAGTTCATGATATGGGTTAGTCAAAGAGGGTCCAAGGTTATGAGTCCATATGCACCGCGCGGAAGCCTTACCTCTGGAAGGGTTGGCACGAGTGGATGGGACCCCACGAGTTAAACTCGCTTCCATGTTTGGTGAATTCAACAAACTCGGATGTACCCTTCGTTTCCAGGAGCGTTCGATTGGGTAGATGGAGCGTAAATCCCTAGAGAGTTATAGCCATATTTAGAACACATCTGGGTTTCAGAAAAAAGAAAAAAACTCAATCAGTAAGTAAAACTGAGCAAGCAGCACTAGAAAACTAGTCGAAACAAGAAGGTAGATTTTTTGCTTGGTATTGGAAGAAATCGATGCGAGAAAATAGCGTCTGTCACCAGACGCTGGCACTGTCGCTAGGCGACAGCGCCATCGTTTAGCGCTGACGCTGTTTTCTCAGCGCTACTTTCTACATGCTTCAGCAGCTTTCTGTTCTTGAATTTTCACTAGTAGAAAAACGCAAATGCCCACCGGTTCAAAACCACCTTTATGGCATTGGTTTTGAACCGCTGGGCATTTGAGGGGTGGCAATAATATATTAAAAAGCCACTGGTTAACCATTGACAATATTAATTCGCGCCTTTTTTTTTGGGTATTAATATGATGTATAAATTTTTTTTTCCCTTTTTTCACTTGAAATATAGTCAGATTTATGAGTTCAAATTTTTTTATTTTTTTTTATTTTTTCACTTCAAATATAAGTAGTAAAACATCAAAATCAACTAAACTTGTAAATGAAACATATAATCAGAAATAAATTTATCATTAAAATGTTATTGTACAATACCTAAAAAAAAAAGTAATTTACAACATCAAAATAAAAAAATAAAAAAAATTACAACATCAAAATATAAAAAAAATTACAACATCAATATCTTGATTCTTCTATGTGGAGTCATAAACTAGTACCTGCATAATTTAAAACGCCAAAATTAATTAAACTCACAATATGCATGCAAAAAAAATAATAAAAAAAAAAAACTGAAAACATGAGTTTCGAAATAAAAAAAACCAGAAAAATTAATGAACACAAAATAATAATAATAATAATAATAATAATAATAATAATAATAATAATAATAATAATAATAATAATAATAATAATAATAATAAATTAAACACAACAAACCACCTAAACCCTCACCAAACCCCACCAAACCTTGATCTATGCACCTAAACACCGAACCCACACTCCAACCCACCCACCTAAAACCCTCAACATGTAAGACCACTACCACCACCACCACCGAACTGACAATCAAACCCGCCAACCTAAAACCATCCAAAAATTAATTAAAAAAATCAAAAACAAAAATAAAAACATTAAAACGTACCTTAAAAGTAAAAAAGCTTCGAAATTTTCTCGAACTTGGTTTCATAAGGTCAAATTCGACCATAAAAACGCTAGATATAGCATTTTCATGGTAGAATTTAACCTTGAAATCCATTAATTTGCCTAAAATCATCACCACAAATGAACAAGCGTGAAAAGAGAGGGGGATGTGTTGTTGTTGATGTAGGTCTTGGTAGCGGCGGTGTTTGGTGGCGGTGGTGGTAGTGGCCTTTGAGGGGAACGAAGAGGAGGGCGACAAGAGAGAAGGAGAGAGGGGTGAGACCATATAGGTGTGAGTTTGCAGGAGAGATAGAAAAGGAGAGGAGAGAGGAAATCGTAGGAGAGGAGAGGAGAGGAGGATCGCAGGAGAGGAGAGAGAAGGAGAGGGGAGACTGAAGGAAAGAGGCTGAGAGAGATGAGAGTGTTAGGGTTAGGGGTTTATAAAGGGGGGCTTTTTTTTTAACAAAGCCACCGGTTTGAGCTGGTGGAATTAATATTTTCCCCACCGGTTCGGTTTGACTCGGTGGCAATACTAATCCCTCAAAATCCCGCCCATTTTCCCCCTATTTTCTCCCACTGGTTTTCGAAAACCGGTGCCTAATTAGCGGTGCCTTTTTGCCTTTTCTACTAGTGTTTCCAGTTTTTTTTCGTAGCGTTATTTTGACTTTATTTGTGAAAGATATTTCCCTAGAATCCTACGTGTAAAAATCCTATGTTTTTTACGCATTACAGATGGTCTTTCCAATGCGAACCTTTTTATGCTTATGCCAATAATATCAGTCAAAATTCGCACATGAACTTAGAACTTTTCGAGACTCATCCACTCATTCTAAATCATTGCCATAATAAATATTAGGAATTAATATAGAAATCCTCCCTAGTGGAGTCGCCAAAAATAATGTAGGGAATATTTCAAGCCAACCCACACTTGAGCCCCACTGTGATCATACACTAAAGCATGGTGGCGTCCAAAGGGAACGAAGCTAGAGTAAAAGAGTCGCCAACAAGTTTTAGGAACTTGTAAACCGTTCACAGGGTGAAGGTTACACCCCTTAACGATCCAAGAGATCGTCAACTCCATAAGGTCTTGAACCAAGTAAGGGTTCGGGGATGATGGTACAAATCCAACCTAGAAGAGATTTAACCTGCCCTAATAATAGGCCTCTACTTTATTCTGCTCGTATTCATGTGCGCTTTCTGACTAACATACAATCAATAGGATTAACCCTAAACCTGTTTAATCTATGTTGGTTGAATTTAATGCACAAATAAACTATTATTGGCAATCACTTGAATTATAATCAAAGTTAACCTAACAAGATTATTAAATATCTTATTAAGCGTGATTACAAGTACCAATTCCCTTTAAACATGTATCAAAGGTGTGATCAAGCAATAAAATAATAAAAATATAATACATATCAAGCAACATAATAAATAATCAACATCATGAATAATAATAATAATATCAATCATAATTAATGATAATCATAATCATGTTAAAGCATAGCAAGATCCTAGGCATGATATTAACAAGATTAATAACAAACCCTAGCATGTCACTAAACAATAAAAATCAAATCTTTAACCCTAACATGATACTAACAATCATAAATATTAGGAAGAATATAGGAAGCATCATAACAATCATATTTAATATTAAAATTACCCTAAACATGATACTAGGAATATCATAATAAAAATATAAACATGATTTCTACATCATAATATCAATTAATCAATTGAAGCACTTACTTTGATTCCTCGTACCTCTTTCTAATAACAAAATACACGCGTTAGTAACTTCAAGGAAAATAATAATCAAAACAATTAAATTAAATAATTGAAAGAGAGATTTGGGATGATTATTAATTATCTTATTTAGGATGATTACAAGTTCAAATTCCCTTTAAACATGCATAAAAGGCGTGATCAAGCAATAACAATAATAAACATCAAGCAACATAATAACAATCATAATATTAATAATAATAATAATTAACATTAAAATAATAATTAATCATATTAATAAAGCATAATATTATTAGCAAGATTCAGGCATCATACTAACCAGATAAATAACAAACCCTAGCATGATACTAACATGATATTAGGAAAGAAATAGGAAGAATTATAATAAACATACTTGATATTAGAAATTTTAGTTAACCCCAAACATAATACTAGGAATCAATAAAATAATCTAAGCATGATTTCTATATCAAAATATCAATAAAACAATTAAAGTACTTATTTCGATGTCTCGCACCTCTTTCTAATAAAAAAATACACACGTTAGTAACTTTAAGGAAAATAATAAACAATTAAATTAAAGAATAATTGAAATAGAGATTTGGGACCAAACCCACAGATATCAAACCTTTCACGTCTAGAGCAAAGGCAAATTCGAACTTGGCTAGGTGTGTCTAAAATTAATGAGTGAGGAATTTGAGAGAGGAAAGGTTTAGAAAGAGAATAGAGAAAGAGAAAGTTTCTAGCTTTTAAAGAGAGAGAGAGAGATAATTGTGAATGAAACGATCCCTATTTATAGGATAAATAGCACGGAATCAAAGAAAATCATATTTGGAATAAAATACCTCCTATCGCCAACGACAGGAGTCAGCGCCAGACGACAAGCTCGTCGCCAGGCGACAGCTGCAGAGCCAGGCGATAACTCTGTCGTCTCGTGTTGAATCACAAGTACAACGCGCTTTCGTACGCGGAATCATCTTTTAAATGGGTTAACAGGTAATTTCATGTGTAAGCAGATTTAAAATCATATTTGTGATAAAAAATATATTTTATTAAAAAAAACATATTTAAAAAAATATAATTATCAATCCTAATCTTATTAGAATTAAAAAGAACCTTCTAGATATTCCTAGAAGATTAAAATTAATCCCAATTACTCTAAGAATAATAATTAATAGGTTGTCCTCTAGATCATTAGGCCACATTTAAATTCATTGGGCCTAATTTAATTTAATCCATAACTTCCTCATAATTCATCGGAATTGAGCTTATAATATATCGTTGGAAAGATCTTTTCAAGCCCAATCCAACTACACTATTTTTAAACCCTTATCATGGACCAAACCAAATTGGATAGGATATTTTTCATAAATAGAGTGAGAAAAGAAATATTTTTGAATACAGAAAGAGAAACATTTTAATAAAAACATCCTCATCACAGACTTTCAACATTTTCACTTTGTACGATAATCAAATGATGTAAAAGGTATTCATCACTAGATTTGGATTTGGGGAGACACATTTAGGTGTCTACACTATGTTAATTATCACCCCTATAAAAAACACGAGAAACTAAATACGGATACGGCTTCTGGATAAATAGGTTCAAAAAAGCATGAAATTCTGTAAAACAAGCTGCTAGATTTGATGCCATTTGGAACCTATTTATCTAGAGGCCGTATTTATGCAAGAAAAAAAAAATCCAAAATGCCCTGAAATCTGAATCTCCTGAAATCTAAATCACAAATTCAAATTTCAGGGCCAATTACCCCAAGCTAATTTGACTAATTACAACTTTAGTTTTTATATTCATTTGATTGCACATCACACGATTCACACCAAACAAAGAAGATATACATGCATACATAAAAAAGGAAAATCATGTTGCAAGCCATCGAAGAATGCAACTGAATGTACAGGAACTAGTTTGGAAGGGGAAAAACACACATAACAGTGTAATTATAATCAATACTAGTGAATTTCAAGTCATATTTTGCAATTTTGATCTTACAAAATGCAATGTTCCCCAAGAAAACCCCAATAAGCAGAAACCAAAAAAAGGACTATAATTAATAACACTAACATATATAATTATATCATCACAATTCAGTAAATCAGTTCAAAGTGTCATCTTTACAATCTCTACCCGAATTTTCATGTAATCTACCTAAAAACTTAAGTTCAAAATTCAATTATAAAAAGAAATAAACAATTAATTTGCACAAGTTCTTGAAAATTAATAAATAAAAAACCAAATAAATTAAGATTAAAAAAAATGCATACCTGGAATTGGAAGCTCAATTTTGATGATACCTAGGCAAATATCACGCTAAAGACTTCTTCTATTTTCTGAACAATACCCAATATTAATGAACTAGATTTTCAATGGCTCTAGGAGGATGAAATTGGAGGAATTGAATAAACTTGTAGAATAAACTTAGGTCAGAGTTGATAATAAACTTAGAACAAAAACTTGCAGATTTTTTTTTCTTTTTTTTTTTTACTTTGGCGGTTTTACTTGATCGAAATTCACTTTTCGTCAAGCTATTTCGAAATTATAACTTTGCTCCTAACTTTTTCATGTTTTTTTATTTTCCTTTGGCAGTAATAATAAAAACCTTGGAGGAAACAATAAACCTAACTAACAGATAAATGAATTGTTAAGGTTTAAAAAAAATGAATGAATTGTTAAAATTGGGAATTAATTTTTTTTTAGACCAAAATTGGGAATTAATTAACACATTTACTTATTTAATTTTTTTTATATTTTAATTTATTTTTTCCCGATAAATATGTAACACCTCTTAATGTATGTTACTAGAAAATGTACCTATTTTAAAGTGTTACAATCAAGTGTGACAATCAGGTGTTACTTAAGATCAAAGTGTTACAATCAAATGTTACATAATGTCAAAGTGTTACGATAGTGTTACTTATAAATTAGTTATGTACTAGTGTTTGAAAGTGATACCGTGTGGTGTTACCTTGGCTTAGTTTTGTACTAGTGGATTAATTACGAAAATTTTGTGCTACAAATTATTGTCCTTTTTAAGGAACCATCAGGGCTTAAAAGAATTATGAGATGTTGTGGCTCCCTGTGTAGCTTGTTGAAAAACGACTATTTGTACTAGATGCCTGATTGTCTCCTTAAAAAGCAAAACACAATGATGAGTACCTTTCATGTCTTTGATTATCGAGTTAGGTGATAAGTTCTAGAGTCTCGTGAATTTCCGTATGCTTCAACAATTTCTAACCTTTCCTAAAATGTTATAACAAAAAATCATTTATTTTTTCATTTAAAACCTAAACTCATTCATTTCGTGTCCTTAACATCATTCATTTCATGTCCTCTTTATAAAAGCATACATACCTGATTATTTTAGTCCATAATCCCAGTCAACTTATTTTATAGTTAGATGGGGATTGGAAAAGAGCTATCCTATGATAATTATAAGCCCAGATCCGTGTTATAACGGGGAATTTACGGCCAAAATACTAAACTAGGCCTAAATCCAAGTTATAAAGAGGAATTTATGGCCAAAATACTAAAATGTGCCCTAACTAACTATGGCCCAATGATCATGTGGAGGGTCCATTAACCTTAACCTCATTCCTAAACCGAATTTATTATCAGCTTCTAGAAGTCTTAAGAAGGTTATAATTTATCATGTTCTTGAAAAGATAAAGACTAAGAGTTTTATATCGGATAATACACTTGATTTTTAATGATTTAATTCTAATAAAATCAAAATACGTATGGAAACACGGTTTATCCAATTTGATTGGGAGTCGGATTCCGTACGCATTCTATTTTTTGAAAAATATGGCGTCGCATTGAGCCTATCGCATCGCAATACAAGTATCGCGTCATATTAACCCTACTGCATCTTGTTGATTATATGCATTAGAATGGCCGCACATTCCACACTCAATCAAACACATTTATAAACAAACATCTCACAAACCAAGCACAATGATAAGTAAGAGTTTGGTCTACAAGGAATAGGATATAATAGCTAAAGATCTTAACACTCAAGCTAATTCGATGTCTTTTGGTAATTGGAGGTCCGTTTAGTAGGCAAACAAACTATAGTTTTAAATCAAGTAATAAAAGATACTAGGGAATGGGATTCACTCAATCATGGCAATTGGGAGTAAATAGATAAGAGATAGCAAAGATTATATGTAAGATCAACCTCATGCAATTAGGAAAAACAACTTACACTACTAAACTTAGATCCCTCAGCTCATTAGTTTAGCAATAGAAGATAAATAATCAAATTGCAATAAGTACTCATTTAACATTTCCATCTCAAACTAAGCATAACATGCAGCTCCTAAATTAAGGGTAGATTCAAATATTGAGTATAAGTGTTGAATTTTGAGAATAATCCTTGAAACTAACTATTACAATGATTAATTGAAGGAAAACTAAACTAAATTACCAAAGTGGATTGTTTCAAACTAAGAGAAGATGATGAAAACTATATTACAATTGCCAGATAATAAAATGAACCTAAGTAGTATTTATACTCCCCTAATTACATAGGAAAATTCTCCAAAAGAGATCGAATTCCTAGCGAGGAGCAACCGCTCCAGAATAAGAAGTGCCCACTACTCAACTAGGAGCACCCGCTCCTACTGGCTTCAAAAAGAGGAAGATTTGAAAGTTGTAGCAAGGAGCGTCGCTCCTACAAGGGTACGTGCTCGCTCCCATGATCCTCATCAAATGTCAAATTCAAAATGTAGAGGAGCGCCCGCTCCTCCTTGGGTGCACGCCCGCTCCCGGATTTGTGGAGGAAGTTGGGATCATGTAAGAGCACCCGTTCCTAGAGTGGTGCACGCCTTCTCCTCCAGGAGCGGGCTCTCCGTTCTTTGTTTTCTTGCCTTAAATTCCTCTATTAAATACCTGCTCAAGCTTTGATTGCTTGCTAAAGTGAGTTATAACACCTGCAAATCATGGACAAACACATTTACAGAGGGGGAAAAGCCAAAATGTAAGATATATATACAAAACGCGTTAGAAAGAGGGGAAATAATTGTAATCTCGGGTTAAAATCACCACAATAAGTGGTCAAATAGACCACTGATCAAATCTCCCCAAGCTAGCCAATTGCTTGTCCTTAAGTAATTCACATCGCCCAAAAACTACTCAAAAGATCAATTTGCTCAAAGAAAAGCGCATGCATAGATAAAAGAATCCTTAAGCAATAAAACTCGAGCATGAGGTATATGCTTAAGATCAACCACGGTCATGACTAGCCAAGGCCTAACTAACCTTCCTAAAAATACTCAACCTATGCCAATTAAACACATCTTATCTCGTCCTGACGGGTGTCATATATGGCACCCATTTGATGAGCATTTAGGTTTTTTTTTTACCTTCTTTTCTTGGATTTCATGCTTAACAAATGCTTAGTTTTATGCATTTCGTCTTGGTTTTACCTTTCCTCTCTTATTTTGTAGCTTTTATGCATTTTGTTGGTTTTTCTACTCTTTTCTCCTTTATTTGCTCTATTTTCGTGGTTGTAGGTATTCTATGAGTTTCGGGTCTTGATATTGGTGATTTAATAAGGTGGAGGAAGCCTTTGGAGCAAGCTCATTGCAATAGGAAAGCTCAACATGCAAGGAAGTGGATTCTCCAATTTCTGGCTCTTGCGCTCTCAAGCCGTGCTTTCATGAAGATGGGGTGTTGAACCCACAATCAAGTGCTTTTGGAACTGCCTCTCTTAGTGTTCATCATCATCATAATCGTGCGACCTTAGCGAACGCACGAAGCCGCGAAAAGATAGAAGAAGCCGAAAAGACGCGGGCTCGCAAAGCACGGGAGCAGGCGCACCACCCCTGTAGCGCGGCCACGCCTCCCCTACATTGTGGGCGCGCCTTCCTGGGTATTTTCTTGCTCGGTTTTTGTTTTCACGCCCTTTATAAATATCATTGTAACTGGATTTTTGGGGTAAGTTTAGAATAAGTTTCATTTTTAGATTTAGATCATATTCTTAGCTTAATTGAGAGCTTCTCTCTCTAGTTATAGGGTTAGTTTTAGGTGTAGATTTTAGAGAGAGAAAGTGAGGAATTTCAATGGTGATTTGAGTGATTGAAGATTCAAGGTGGCAATTGTAATAAAGATCATCAAATCAATCAATGAGGATTTCTAATTCTATCTCATTTTAATTCTTTGTTTTATTTCATATTTGTTTGGTTTGATTTTGATATTTGATTATTGATTTGTGTAATTGTTCTCCATATATTGTTGATTCTTGATTTCTTTAGCTGTTTGTGACTAGATGATGATGTTTGAGTAGTTGTTTGGCTAGGGATAGGGTGAAACTTGTATGATTGATTGATTGTGCTTAATTTTGGGATTGTGTTAATTATTTGTTAAGATTAAAGTGATTAATGGAAGTTTGCATGTGTGTAATTCGATTAGGCCGTGAGAATTATGCTAGATTGCATTGTAGTTTCTAATTATACGGACCATTGATTTAGGAATTGAAATTGTTGATTAATCTTGACTAGTGATGCTCCTAGTTAGAGTCTCTCGTAGTTGGCGGTAGTTTGATCTCTAGGAGATAGCTTGTTGACTCTTTTGATTGAGCTTGCCATAAGTCTTCACAGCCATTGACTTGCATGTATTTCCAAGTTGCTACAATTGTAATGATTACTTGTTGATCCCCGTTCCTAGTGCTTTATTTGTTTGGTTTCTTTATTTGGTAGTTGGTTAGTGTTCTCTCTTTATCTTTGTCTTCGACCTAGCTTAGGCGCATAATTGAGAGCGCTTGAACATTACCGTTCCTTTGGGTTCGACGCTTGACTTGCCTCTATACTTGTATATAGGTTTGTTCAGTGTTTACAAATTTAGTTTGACCGAGGGAGGATTAGTTTCAATGACCTAGTTCCATCCCTTCGTCAAAATGGCGCCGTTGTCGGGAAACGGTGTCTATGTTTGAGTGCTTTTGATTGCTAGATTCTATGTCTTTGTATATACTTTTCTTTTATTTTATTTTTGTTTGCTTTGTAAAAAATGGCATGTCTAACTTTTCCTTAATATGATAATGAGCCTGTTTGTGAATATTTCCATAGACTTGAGGGATTTCTTGACTATCATTGTTGTAGTCTTTGGGAGGCTTGTGAGATTTGTTATTTTGGTTTGAATGAACAAACAAGGAATGAAAATGAATACATGCATAATGGTAGATTTAGAGCATTGTCAATTGATGATTCTTGGGATTTTTATGTTTGGTTTGCTAGGGATATATATAATAGGGGTTATCATGTTTCTAATTTTGATGTGCAATGTGTTAATTCTTCTAATGTTAGCATGATTTCCCATGATTTTTCACATGATCCCATTAGTGAACCTAGAACAAATGCTTTCAATTCTAGTCCCTCTTTAGTTCATGATAATGAGGTGCATGCTCAAGTTGACAAATCTCATATGTTTGATTGTGCCCCCACTCCCCAATATGATGTATATGCTCATGATTTCAATGTTGATTCTTCCAATCTTGGTTGTACTTCTTCTTCTCTTGTTGAGCCTCAATCTTCTACACTTTTTGAATCTCTTATTGCTACTTCGGAAACTGAAATTACGCATATTGATCTTAGTGATGATCTTGGGCCTAAAAAGGAGTCGATTCTTAATTCTTTGAGAAGTCAATTGGAGGTGATGAAAAATAGTGTGGAGCATCTTGAGGAGGGAAGAAAGAGAGGTAAAGAGCTAGAAAGTCAATTGTCATCTTTGATGCTTGTGTATGAAAATTACAGATCCAATATGTGTGTTGAGGATGATGATGGTGATTATGAGCAACCAAGAGAGTGTGAGGATAGCATCGATGAGCATTTGTGTGATGGTAAAGGAGTTGAGAATGAAGATAGTATTGAATTTGAAAACTCCAACCCTCCCACCCATCTTGATGAGTCTCTTGTGCATGATTGTGATTAATCTATCCATGAGTATTTGGACTTGTTTGAGGTTATGGCCAATAAGTTCTTTAAGAGTCAAAAGAAAACCCATAGCCTTTTGAGTGAGTTCATTGAGAATTCTTCATGGAAGAGAGATGATTTTGAAATAAATTTGCATCCATTCATGCATGGTTACAAGACTTTGGGCTTTAAGGAAGTTAAGGGAGTTGTTGTTCATGAATGTAGTGGAGGAGATTATGTGGTTCCTCTTGGGAGTTGGATGTTTGATGGAGATGGTGATCATGAGTGTTCTTATTTTGAGGATTCTATGATTGGTTTTCATGCTCTTATTGGTGATTTGAGGCATGGTGGTGAGGAAGAGTTTATTTGCAAAACCATAGCCCATATTCCCTCCTCTCAGATCCATTTTTCAAGCAATTTCAACCATATCCCCTACACTCCTATTTCCCTCCCTTCCTTTGTCAATTAGCCTATTTGGGACCCCCTTGTCTATGATGATTTGTATGTGGCTAATTTATCCCCAATTGAGGAAAAGGATGACGTTATGCCACACAAAAATATAGTGAGGAGAGTTTGCCTTCTTCTTCTTTTTCTTTTTCCTTTTCTTATTTTGTTGAATTTTCTTTTGATTCATCTTCTTTCTCTTGGCATCTTTCTCCTCATAGGTGTGCACTAAGCTTGTTGCATGCCTTATTTTTGTCATGTGCATACTTTGCTTTCATATGAAATGTGTAGTAGTGCATTTTAAAAGCTCTAGTGTGCATTGAATTATTATTTTCTAGAGCGGTCAAGCTTGTACCTTAAGCAAGCCTTTCTAGGGAAGTAACCCGTGTTTTATTTCTTTCATTTTCTTTTCTTTTTAGAATATATTTTCTCTGATGGAAATGTTTGTGTGCATTTTGCTAGGTACATGACTTGATATACTTTGGTGCTTCAATTTGGATCAAGAATCAAGGAAGTTTGACTCCTATTTTTGCTAGCATATGGAAGGCAAGGTTCAATTCTTGAGGAAATTAGCTTTGAAAGGTTTAATTGGGTCATTTGCTGGTATTTACACCCACCTAAATCCGGTAATATCTTTCCTTGCTCTCTCTCTAATGGTTGATGCCTTGTTGGAAATGTGTTGGTATTGTTGGATTAATCTCCTTGTTTTCCCCTCCCATGGATTATTTGATTTATGTTTGAGTGTAAAGTCTCATTCAAGCTTGGGGGACTATCATGTTTGGTGGGATTTTGATTCATATATGCTTTACACCTTTGTATATGCATCTCCATGTTCTTTATTTAAAAAAAATTAAAAAAAAATCTCCAAAAAGATTTTTGTTTTTATCAAGGCAAATTTGCAATGTATCTTTGTTTTGTTCTTGCTTTGGACATAATACTTTTGGACTTGCATAGTTGAATGCTTTTCTTCTTAAATAGTAACGGTGTGCACGGTTTGAGAGTATGTTTGGTTGATTCTAGGATAGATTATGCTAAGGTAGTCGCTTAGACATTAGGGACCTTGAAGCCGGATTATATTTGTTTTTGAAAATTTGCAATTGCTCCATTTTGGTGAATTTGAAGCTTTTATTGAGTTTTTGCGACAACCTTGTGAGGTTTCATGATTTTCAAGCCTTCTACATATCTTGCATGAGCGGCTTGGATCCTTGACTATTGCGGATCTAATCTTAAATCTTGACTCATAATTCTCAAACACGAGACCGAACCGACTAGGAAGGACAAAGGCAATTTTTCAAGGTGATAATTTTTCTTTTTCTAGGATAATCTTATATATTTTTAGTTCATAGGGTTCACATTTGCCTTCTCGCTAACCATTTGAACCCTGCTTTTCAAGCCACACCTTTAGATCTTGAGCCTTTTGTTTCACTTTCGTTTCCATTCTTAGTTTTTGTGAAGCAATTGATCATTATTGTTGGAGTTTGTGGTGGAGGAGATTGGATATTTGGTTCTCTTGAAAGCAACTTTATGTTTTGATATTTGTGTGAAATGGCAAATGAATAAATGAAAAGGTCGTCCAAACTTTTAAAAAAGGCAAGGAAAAGCAACTGAAAAATTGTAAAAGTCGTCCTACGTTAAAGAGGCATGGACACTATTGCTTTGAAAGAAAAGAAAATAAAAAAAAAGAAAAAAAAATATATGATAATAAAAAAAAAACAAAAATATTTTGATGTGATTCTTTTCCCCTTTTCAAGCATTGAGGACAATGCTTCCTTTAAGCTTGGGGGAAGTGATGAGTGGCATTTATGCCACTCTTTTATCCTTTTTCTCTAATAATTTTTCCCTCATTTGCGCTTGTTTGGCCCTTTTTCTAAGCATTTTTACTTAGTTTTGCTTCCTCTTTCCTTTTCTCCCTTATCTTCCCTTCTCTTAGTCTTCTCGCTTTGTTTTTATTTTGATTTCCATGCTTTAGTTTTGTAGGTATTATGTGCCGAAAGAATGAGGATATCAAGAAGCCAAGCTATCTATTGTACGCGGGGTGCTGTGCGGCTTCTATGCGGGCGCACATGTGAGGCTGTGCGGGCGCGCAGCCCTGTTAGAACCCGCACAACCAGACTAGAGAAATAGAGCCAAACCAGAGAGTTTGAGCGACCCTATGCGCGACTTGTGTGCGGACGCGCACACCGATGCGCGGGTGCGCATGACTAATGTGAGGACACGCTCATTTTCCCCGTACCCTCAAAGTTGCGGTCGCGCACTACGTTGAGAGGGCGCACAAACATTGTGTGCGGGCGCGCAACTCATCTGTGCGGGCGCGCACGGCTGGGTTTACAATTTATTTGCGCTTTGTTGTCCAAGTCTCTTTCTTTTGGGTGGAGCCACATATATATAGACGAGACTCTTTATAATATAAAGACACTTAGTACTAATTCCATAGAACATTAGCCTAATCTAGAGAGAGAAAATAAATTGTTATTCAAGCTTCCTTTATTGTATTCAACTTTGCTCAAGCTTTAATCTTCCATCAATTAAGTAAGTATCCAAGTTTTCATCTTTCTTGAATCCTTTCTTTAGTAATCTCTTCTCCTTTCCTTTAATATTATTTATTTGTTTTATTGTTACTTAATTTTGTCTATCTTATTAGTTTATCTAGTTGTTATTGATTTCATATATTTCAATCATGTTTTGTTTTGAGTTTCTTGTGTTTATTTCTAGTTTTGATATTATGTTTAATCTCCCTTCTCTAGGCTAAACTCTTAGCTATGGGAAGGGGGTGGAAGATATGTATTGAATGATGGATGAATGATGATAGTTAGATTGATTACATGCCATAAATTGATGAAAGACATGATTTTTAAGGGCTTGAGATTATTATTGCACTTTATTTGATTGCCTCCTTGTTTAAATGCATGAAAATGATTTGAACTAGATTAAGATCTCCTCTATTTTATTGATTGCATGAGAATGAGTTGTTAAAATGGAGTTTCATGTATTGTGCTTCTTTATTCTCTTGATTTGCTTGTGTCTAATAGGATGCATGAGAATGATCCTAATTAGCATTGACTTCTTTTATTGATTTGCCTAGACTATTGCATGAGAATGAATTGTTTAGGTAGAATCTTGTGTTCTTTGGCATGTTCTTCATGATAAGTATCATTGTTCCCCTCTTTCTAATTCATGTTTAAAACCCCCAAACCCCTAGCGTCATTTTCTATTGATTTTAATCATCATTTTCTTGCTTACTTGTAGTTTTAGTGTTCTACTCAGTAAAACCAACAAAACAATCCCCTGTTCACTCTTGCATTAGTGATATTTGATGTTGAATTAGCGTGCTTCCCTAGTGGATCGACCCTTTACTTGCCACTAACTAGTTTAGTGTAGGTTTAGGTATTATTGCTTTTGTTAGAGTCATTTTGCTTTCTTTTCTTTTAGTTTTTTTTTTGTTTTATCATCCTTGTCATTGCTAATTGTTTGCTTAGCTTTGGTGAATGCTTAGGAGGTCTCAAGGAGCACCCTCACATCAAATTGACCACGAAATCAACCGAACCTTGAGACATGTCCGTAGGCTTTATCAAGACGAGGGAAGATGTTTTGGTGATATAGTTGATAGTGAGAGTGATACTTACTCTTCAAGTTCACCACGCGAATTAATGGCTGGAAAAGAGAATGATATCTTGTTTCGTGAGTTCGAAAATCCGGAGGATTATGAGCTCACGGGAGGGATTTTGCTACCCGTCACGGAAACCAACTTCTCAATCCGTCCACAATATACTCGAATGGTCCAATCGGAGTAATTTTTCGGAAGTGCAAGTGAGGACCCTATTGAACATTTGGACCGATTCCTTGAATTGTGCACAGTGATGCAAACCAATGAAGTGAGTCAAGACTAAATTCATATGCACCTTTTCCGGCAATCTCTCACCGGACGAGCAAAGAAATGGCTAAAGCAAGTAAAGCCTAACTCTCTCACAACATGGAGGGAGGTTGTAAAGGCGTTCATGAAGCGCTTTATCTCCGAAGAGAAGACCGCCGAAATGAGAAGGAAAATTGCATCATTTGAGCAAGAGGCCGATGAAAGTCTTGGTGAAGCATGGGAGAGATTCAAAGAGTTGGTGCAAGCATGTCCCCACCAAGAGTACAATCAAGGGTTCCTCATGCGGTTTTTCTACGACGGATTGGTGCCCATGGCAGGAGCCAATTTGGATGCGGGGGCGGGTGGTCAATTAATCAAGATCCCTCAAAATCAAGTTATAGCCAAAATAGAAGAGGTAGCAAATAATTACTCTTAGGGGGCCGAAGAAGAAACGCTCCAAAGAGAGGTGGTATTTACGAATTGGAGAAAGTTGATCAATTACAACATCAAATTGATCAACTAACAAAAGGGCTTTCCAAATTGAACACGAGTGTGAATGCAAGTTCAAGTGGTGGTGCAAGCTCTTCTCAAGTTAACTCTTTCTCTTGTCAAAATTGTGGAGGAACGAACCATGATACATCCTATTGTGGAGGTTTAAGCCCCGAACATGTAGCGGCATACAACACAAGGCAAGAGGGATTTAGAGGAAGCGGTGGTGGAGTAGCTTGGAGACAACCACCGCCCGAGTTAGTACCTCAACCTCAACAATGGAACCAACAAGCTCAACCTTCCTATAACTCCAATCCTCAATATCAAAATCCACCTCCATCTCAACCCCAAAACCCAAGAGGAAGCTATCAAAGGAACAACCAATACAACAATCAAACCCAAGCACCTCAAAGAAACCATCAAGAACAAGAACCTCAAGCGGAGCTAACTCAAACTCAACTCCTCCAAGCCATGTATGCGCAAATGCAATCTTTTGGGAAACAATCTGAAAAGATAAGAGCCCACAACAAGATGTTTGATTCACAAGTAGCTCAATTGGCCGAGAGAACTCCTTTCAATTCTCCATCCACTCTACCCGGACAACCACAACCTAACCCATCTCATAATCCAAAACCCGATACATGCAAGGCGATCACATTGAGGTCGGGAACTTCCTATGAAGGACCAAATGAAGGGGATAGTGAGGAAAAGAAGGGAGGAGAGGAGAGTGTGAATGAAAACAAGGGAGGTGAGAAAGAAAAAGGTGATGAGATAGAAGGAGGTTCGGAGAAGAAGAAGATAGACAATGAGAAGACAACTTCAATTCCTAGTGAGGCTAGTAATCTTGATGGACCGGTTCCTTTTCTCGGTCGGCTTGCGGAGAGGAAGTTGAATGACAAGTTCACAAAATTTCTTAGTGTCATGAAGAATTTGCATATCAACCTCCCTTTTTTTGAATTTGTGACACAAATGCCTTCTTATTCCAAGTTTCTCAATGATATTCTCACCAAGAAGAGGAAGCTCAATGATGAGCTTATCACCCTTCCACATTAAGTGAGTGCTCTTGTCCAACATAAGATGCCCAAGAAGGAAAAAGACCCGGAAAGTTTCACTTTGCCGGTGAAAATTGGGAACAAGGAAGCTAGGGGCGCCTTAGCCGATCTTGGAGCAAGTGTTAGTTTAATCCCTCTATCCATTGCTCAAAAACTCAATATGGAGATGATCCCTACAAGGAAGACAATTCAATTGGCCGATCGATCAGTGAAATTACCTTGTGGAGAACTTGAGGATGTTCCAATTCAAGTGGGACACATCTACGTGCCTTGTGACTTTGTAGTGATGGATATGGAGGAAGATGTTAACACTCCTTTGATTTTGGGACGTGAAGCTCTTAAAACTTTGGGGGCGGTCATCAATTGCAAGAACAACACCATCACTTGTGAAGTGGCCGATGAAAAAATTGTCTTTGAATTTTTGAATTTTCTCAAGACCCCCATGGTTGAAAAATTCTATAGAGTTGATGTAGTGAATGAGGACCTAGATCGCTTGGGGAGGGTCATGATAAGGCCTCAAGATCCAATGATTGAAGCCCTTACATGCAAAGAAGAGTTCAACTCTCAAGAGGCTAAAGAATTTGTCATGGCAATGGAGGAATCCTCAAAGGAGGAAGTTGAACAACGAGTTGAGGTCGAGCGTGATTCCAAGGAGGAGAAATTGGAGGAGAGTTCTAAGCCTCCTCCCAAGGTAGAACTCAAACCCTTTCCCCCTTCTTTGAAATATGCTTTTCGTGATAAGGAGGGAAAATACCCTATTATTGTCAATGCTACCCTATATGGTCTTAATTTGGAAAAATTCTTGATGTTTTAAGGAAATATAGGGATGTGATGGGGTATAACATTGATGATATTAAAGGTATTAGCCCTTCTTTATGCATGCATCGTATTCATCTTGAGGATGATCATTCCACCTCCATTGAACCTCAAAGAAGGTTGAACCCCCACCTTCAAGAGGTTGTGAAGAAAGAAATCATAAAACTACGTGAAGCGGGAATCATCTATGCTATCTCCGATAGCAAATGGGTAAGCCCGGTTCATGTGGTTCCAAAGAAGGGTGGAATGACCATAATTAAGGATGAAAAGGGAGAGGAAATATCCACCCGGATGGTGACCGGGTGGAGAATGTGAATTTATTATAGGAGATTGAACAAAAACACCAAGAAAGATCATTTTCCTCTCCCTTTCATGGACCAAATGCTTGAAAGGCTTTCTAACCATGCTTTCTTTTGTTTCTTGGATGGGTATTCCGGATTTTTCCAAATCCCTATCCATCCAAGTGATCAAGAGTAAAATACTTTCACATGTCCATATGGGACATTTGCATACCGAAGAATGCCATTCGGATTATGCATTGCTCCCTCTCCTTTTCAAAGATGCATGACTTCCATTTTCTTTGAGATGATTGAAAAAGAAATTGAGGTTTTTATGGATGATTTTAGTGTTGGTGGCTCATCTTTTGACACTTGTATTTTTAACCTTGAAAAAGTTTTGAAAAGGTGTCAAGAGACGAGTTTGGTTTTAAATTGGGAAAAGTGCCATTTTATGGTTGAGGAGGGCATTGTCCTCGGCCATAAGGTTTCAAAAAATGGCATTGAAGTAGATCCGGCCAAGGTTTTGGTGATTGAAAAGTTTCCCCCTCCTACTTCCATCACGGGGGTACGGGCTTTTCTTGGGCATGTCGGTTTTTACTGGAGGTTTATCAAAGATTTTTCTTCAATCGCCAAACCCTTGACCGAACTACTAAAAAAAGAGGTTGTTTTGACTTTAATGAGGCTTTCCTTGAGGCGTTTCGTAAGCTCAAGGAAGCTCTCATTTCTTCTCCCATTGTGCAAGCTCCAGATTGGAGCTTGCCTTTTGAGCTAATGTGCGATGCTAGTGACTTTGCAGTAGGTGCCGTTCTTGGTCAAAAGAAACAAGGAAAATCATGTGTCACCTACTACGCAAGTCAGACTCTAGATGAGGCTCAAAGGAATTACACAACAACGGAGAAAGAGATGTTAGCGATAGAGTTTGCATTCGATAAGTTTCAATCCTATCTCATATGCTCAAAAGTTATCGTACACGGATCTCATCGCGGTGCGGTATCTCATGACCAAGAAAGAAGCAAAGCCTTGCTTGATCCGTTAGGTTCTCTCTCTCCAAGAATTTCACATGGAAATGAGGGACAAGAAGGGAGCAGAGAACTATGTAGCGGATCATTTGTCTAGGCTACCATTTGAGAACAAGGAGGATGTATCGATTAATGACGATATAGGATTCGAGGCTCTCATGGCTGTGATGTCAACTTCTACCTCTTGGTACGCGGATATAGCCATTTATCTTGCGTGTGGAGTCGTTCCCCCGGAGTAATCTTCTCAACAAAAGAAGAAGTTTTTCAAGGAGGTGAGAAGATACTTTTGGAATGACCCATACCTATTCAAGCAATGTGGAGATGGCATTTATCGGAAGTGCGTTCCAGACAATGAAATTCAAGGTGTTCTTGAGCATTGTCACTCACTACCATGTGGAGGACATGGTGGTGTTGACAAAACAGTGGCAAAAATCTCTCAATCCTTTGTGGTGGCCGACAATGCATAGAGACACCCACCAATTCGTTGCGCAATGTGATAGATGTCAAAGGAGCGGAGGCATTACCAAGAGGGACGAAATGCCCCAACAAAACATTCTAGAAGTGGAACCCTTTGATGTTTTGGGGGTAGATTTCATGGGACATTTTGTTTCTTCTTGTGGGAATCTATATATCTTGGTAGCGGTCGATTATGTGACAAAATGGATTGAAGCCATACCCTCACCTGCCAATGATCACAAGGTTGTGCTTAAGCTCCTAAAGAAGATCATCTTTCCAAGGTTTGGAGTTCCGAGGGTGCTAATTAGTGATGGAGGCTCCCATTTCGCCAAAAAGGAATTTGAAGCTCTTCTCAAGAGATATGGAATTCATCACAAGGTTGGATTACCTAACCACCCTCAAACTCAAGGAAAAGTGGAGGTCTCGAATCGTGAAATCAAAAATCTTCTTGAAAGGATGGTGAAAAAATCAAGGAAAGATTAGTCTCTCAAACTTGATGACACGCTGTGGGCTCTTAGGACGGCGTACAAGACTCCAATCGGCACAACCCCTTATAGGTTGGTCTATGGTAAGGCTTGTCACTTGTCGGTTGAATTGGAATACAAGACTTGGTGGGCTATCAAGGAGCTTAATATGGATTTGTCTTTGGCCGGTGAGAAGACATTGTTGAAGCTCAATGAACTTGAAGAGCTTAGAGATGATGCTTATGAGAGCTCAAGGTTATATAAGGAGAAGACCAAAAAGTGGCATGACCAACCTATTCGAAACAAGAACTTTAAGGTTGGAGACAAGGTTTTTCTTTTCAACTGAAGGCTTCGTTTATTTCCGGGTAAACTCAAGTCAAAGTGGTCGGTTCCTTTTGTGATTTCAAAGACTACTCCTTATGGCTCCTTTGAGTTAGATGCGGATGGTAACAAGTTTATGGTTAATGGTCATCGTTTAAAGCATTACTTTTGCAAGGAAGAAGTTGGTATCATCGAATGTATATTGCTTGATCCTTTGGATCCCAAGCCTCCCATTTGAAGAAATTTTCTCATGGTCAAGCTAGTGACCTCATAAAGAAGCGCTTCTCGGGAGGCAACCCGAGTTTCTAACTCCTTTTGAAACTATTTTTTAGAATATTCCGATTTCACTTTCTCCTTTTTGAATTTGATTTTGAATTTGATTACTTTTTTCACCTTTTTGGTTAATAGGTGTTTAGATGATGAAGGAACAAGGATTTTCTATTTCGAAGATGTGAGGATAAATTAAAACTACTCTGTGCGACCCTGTGCGCGCCATTTGTGCGGGCGCGTAGGCACTGTCTGAACCCACAAAGATTTACTCTCAAGTTGAAGCTCGAGTCAGAAAGTTTGCGCGACTTGTTTTGCGCCATCTGTGCGAGCGCGCATGGTAACTGTGCGGGCGCGCGTTCACTGTCAGAACCCGCACAGATATTGAAGCTCGAGGCAGAGAGTTTGCGCGACCTAGTGCGCGACCTCTGTGCGGGCGCGCAGCTCTCCTGTGCGGGCGCGCAGAGCAGGAAAATCGGGTTTTTAACCCTCTTCTTCCCGATTTCATTCTCATATTTTCGAAACCCCATTTTCATGCTCTCTTCTCTCTCCACACAAAACAAAACCCTAACCTTCAAATTTCACCCTTTTTCACAAATTCCATTGATTTTCTTTCAAATCCATCAAAAACATTCACTCTACTCACAAATTCACCCACTTTCTCTCACCAAAATACCCAAAAATCCCCCATTTTCATGGTTTGCAAGCTTCATTGAAGGTGGTGTTCTTGGAGGCTCTTGGTGGTGTTTAAGCTTCTATAAGGTGGTATAACTCTAAATTTTGCTATTTTATTACTTAATTTCACTTATTTATGCAAAAATTTTAGTTATTAAACATGAATTAGCTTAAGTGAATTGCATGTGATTTTGGTTTTATTTGTGAGGGATTTGTTGGTTATTAGTGTGAAATTTGGTGATTTTGGGGACTTTGTTGTTAATACTATTGTTTTTGAAGCAATTTTCATGAAACTAAGTTGAGAAATTTGGTGTTTGAATTGTTGATAATGCAACTAATTTCATGAGAATTGCTTACTATCATCATGTGTTTTGATTGACTGCTTTGTTGTTGATTCTTGTTGTCTTGGGCGTTATATTTGTATGGTTACTTGTTAGCACTAACCCTTTTGCAGATTGTTGAGACTTGAGTTGTTGTTGTTGTTTTCCAATTCTTGGTTAAGTTCGAAGATAGTTTTCCTTTTGGTTGGGTTTTTTGTATTGGTTGAACACAATGAGCAAAAGAAAGAGCAGAAAGGAGCCCATGTTAACGGTTGAAGAACCAAGTACCCAACAAACTCAAGCTCAAGGACCTAATGTTCCACCTAGATTGAGATTTTCGAACTAGGTCCATGCTACGTTCTTCAACGACCTTCACGACCGAAAGTTAAATCCCTCCCGACACTATGATCAACGCTCCATGAGAGCTTTAGGGATTGACGATGATATAAGGTCGCTCCTTGATAACTTGGGAATGAGCGAGTTCATCAAACATCAATACCGAACTTATAAGGAGCCAATTGGTCTCTTTTGAAAAAGAGCCTCTTGGGAACGACTTCCAGATTTCCTTTCAATTATTCAACAATCGGCACTCTATGACTTTGAGTGATCTTAATGTTTTGTTGGATCTGAACCCCGAGGCGGACCTCCTTGCCACTTCGTTGAGCTTGTTCCCTGCGTACGATACATTTAGATGGTGGCAAACGATTACCGACTATGAAGAATTCAACACCCGGTATTCGGTGGCCAACCATATTATCCACCCTGTGCTCCGTATTCTACACCGCATTCTGGGGTTTGCGGTGTTTAGCAAGAAGGATTTGAGCAAGCTCTCTCATGAAGAGCTATTTACTTTGTGGGTAGCCACTACGGAGAAATTGAAAGGGAGGCTCAATATGGGGTATTGGTTCGTCTTATGCTGCGAGGCAATCAAGTCGGGCCACAAGACAGGAGAAATTTCCCTCGGTGGGATGATTACCAAGATTGCGAAGAAGCTCAACTATGAACGCTTCTTCCCCTCGTGAACTCAAGTGGGGGAAGACAAAGATCTATTCATCGACATTCAACAGATGAGAAGGTCGGGGTTCCTCCAAGGAACTTCAGATGCCAACAATTTTCATGACTGGATAGTTGACAGAGAGCACCATTTTATCTTTCCATACCCCAGCCGTACATCCCTGGAGCGGAATGCAAGGAATGTATGGAAGATTCCGAGAGATAATGGTGTGCTACCCACCGCTCTGGGTGGCTTAAGGAATATTGAAGTCGGCCAGCAACAGCAACAACAACAACAAGAACAAGAACAACAACAACAACAGCAGCAACAGCAACAACAACAACAACAACAACAACAACAACAACAACAACAACAACAACATAATCAGCAACATCATCAAGGCATGAGTAGCCTTGAGCAACAAATGATGAGCATGCAACTTGGCATGCAAAGCATAATGGAGAACCAGCAGGGTATGTTTTTGCAAACCCAGGCTCTTTATGGTGAGGCCATGGATAAGGGTGAGATCACCCCCCCGGTAAACTACCCCCATTGGCCACCCCAACAAGGGCTTGTCCCTCGGTGGCAGGGATCACAACCTACTTGGCCCTTTTGGCAAGGGCCCTCCTCCCACGGTGTTCCCGTGTAGACTACCCGACGGAAACCGGGTACGATTATCGTGCCCCCGGGGGGAGCGGTTTTCGGGGTGACCCCAACTATCCATATGTCGACCCTACCCACCCATCCCCTCTTCAGCTTCCCGCCCCTTTCGACCCGTTGCCTCAATGGCAACAAGACCTCTTCTGAGGTCACTATGGTTGGCCTCCGGGTTACTCTGAGGGTTGGGACCCACACGGCATCCCTCCGGACGGTTTTTCTTATGACACCGAGGATGATGCAGGTGCTGACAAAGCCGGCCCTAGTGGCCACTAGCCCCCCTTGTTCTTTATTTCTCCCCTTTGTCCCCTCCCTATGTTTTTAATTTGGCGCACCGCGGACGATGCATTGTTTTAGTGTGGGGGGTGTGTAAGAGGCAAAGGGATGTTTTCTTTGATAGTGTGGGGGAAGGGTTGTCTTCATGCTAGTGTGGGGGGGATTTTATTATAGGTGGTAGAGCTCTCATGGTTCGGTTGGCTTTATCATGTCTTGATGTTGATTTATCTGCTTTATTGTGATGATTATGTTCCTGGGTGATTTTGATAAGTTTTTACTAATGAATTTTCAAGTGTTTGTGTAGGTGATGGTGCTCGCATGAGGAAAAATCCAAATTCCCGATATTCCAAACTTCCCTTAATCCAAATTTCTTTTAGTTTATTTTATTTTATTTCTATTTCTTCATTTTGTTTAAATTCTTAGTTTCTTTCTTTGATTTTTTTTTTACTTTTTATTTTATTTTTGTTTTATCTCAGTAGTTTCTTTCATTTTGGCTTACTTTTGAAGCTTGGAAATGGAGATAAAGGAAGTCAAAGGGAAATTCGAGCCCCCCTCGGTGAGATTGCATAATTTATCTTGTCTTCATTTCAAGCGGCATTTGGTGAGACCTTTCCTCTCTTTTATTTTCTTTTACCTTGGGTGTTTAGCTTAGGTTTAGCTTAGGAAGAAGTTGAATGGTTCGAGGATGTTTGGTTTTGGTTCTATGGAACCTGGGATCGTTGATGTTGTTATCGAACGATCACTTGTATGACGATTGGGATTTAATTGAATTATATGCCACGTATGTGAACCTTTTTGATTTCTTCCTCTTTCTTTTGTTTTGTTTTTCCCTTTTTGTGTTACAAGCATAATTATGACAATTTGAAATGATTTTTGATGTGTAATTTGCTCACTCTTTTGGATTGGTTTGCCTCGATGTGTCTTTGAATGCTTATCTTCCTAACTGATGAGGGTTTGCACGGTTTGAGAATGCTTTGGGTTGAGTTAGACACATTGTAAACTAAGGTACCCCGGTTTAGAACTTTTGAGGACGTTTGAACCCTTAGCTCACGGAAAAGTGGTAAGATGGTGTTGCTCTCTATGGTGGATAGGATTCCCTTGGTTAGTATTCGCTATATTTCTTATCCCGTGTGAGTGTCATTTGTTCTAGCCTTCATCATTCTTGTGAGAGGCACTTAGGATCCTTAACTATGCATGTCTTTATCTTTGTGTTGGCGTCTAGCTCCCAAGATCGTGACCATATAACTCTAGAGGAGGAAGAGGGCATTTCTTCTCATATTTCTTTGTTTTCTTTGTGTTTTGTTACAAATTTGGTTTTCATTTTTACATTCACCCTCTTGCTAACCAATTTGAGCCTTATTTACCCTTTCTTGACTTAGCCATATTACAAACCTATCGGCCTATGTTCTACCAACCCTTGTAGTTAGTGAAGCATTGGCTTGTGAGGTTCGAGTTTGATAATGTTGAAATTGAGTAAGAAAGTTGTGTAATTTGATTTAAATAAGGTTTTGAAAGGCTATTCAAAAAGGCTTGGCAAGAAAGTTGAAAGGGCTTGAAACTCATGAAAACCAAGCAAAATAAAAAAAAAAAAAAAGAAAAAAAAAATGAAAAAGATTGAAGTAATGTGGTTGGTTTGTTTCGAAAGGTTGTAAGTTTGAAGAATAGGTTCAATTCTTAGGATGTTCTTGAGAGATGGCCACTCTTACGCTTCACTTAGGGATTGCCACCAAAATTTTCAAATTGTTTCCCAACCATAACCCCTAACCATCACATTACAACCCTACTTAAGACCCTTGGATTCTAGAGGGGCGTGGTCAAAGAACGGTGGAGGGAGATAGATTTCAACCCTATGGAGAGAGTGTGCGTAGTTGAGATGTCGGGATGACCTTATGACTCCACATAAAATTTTCTTTTTCCGGTTCTCTCGAGGAACCACGAGGAGCTAGCTAGGGGATGAATTGAAGCTAGTGGAGAGAACGCGGACTGTCTTGGTGGGGGCTAGGGCGGAGAATGAAATCATTAGTTCTCTACGCTTAGCTTAGGTTTGTCTTTTCAACCTTGAGCATCTTGGAACGTGCTTTCCCTCCTTGAATTGAGAAATATAAGTATTCTTTGGTGCATTTATTTGCAAATGAGTCCAAATTGAGCATTCCATTACCTTGAGGTTTAATTGGTTTTGAGAAAACCTTGTCATGTTATGTTTGTTGTGTTTGTCTTTTCGTTCCGGTTTTCCTTGCTTGAGTACAAGCAAGAGGCAAGTGTGGGGGATTTTGATGAGTGGCATTTGTGCCAGTCTTTTATCCTTTTTCTCTAACGATTTTCCCCTCATTTGCGCTTGTTTGACCCTTTTTCTAAGCATTTTTACTTAGTTTTGATTCCTCTTTCCTTTTCTCCCTTATCTTCCCTTCTCTTACGCTTTTTTTGGATATCAAAGAAAGAAGGAAAAGAAGGGGAGGGAAAATGAAGGAAGGGAAAGGAAAAGAAAGGGAGGGGGAGGTGAGCTCCATTTTCCCTCCAAATCTCTCCAATTTTGGAGAGATTATGGTTATTATAGAGAGAGGGAAAATGGATCCCTCCCTCTCCTTCCCCTTCCTTCCCCCAATCTTTTACCCAAACAAGAGATTTTGTCTCCCTCCATTTCTCTTCTCTTCTTTTCCTTCTATTTCTTCCTATCCAAACAAAGTGTTAGTCTTCTCGCTTTGTTTTTATTTTGATTTCAATGCTTTAGTTTTGTAGGTATTATGTGCCAAAAGAAAGAGGATATCAAGAAGCCAAGCTATCTGTTGTGCGCGGGGTGCTGTGCGGCTTCTGTGCGGGCGTACATGTAAGGCTGTGCGGGCGCACAACCCTGTTAGAACCCGCATAGCCAGACGGATGAAACAGAGCCAAACCAGAGAGTTTACGAGACCCTATGCGCGACTTGTGTGCGGGCGCACACACCGATGCGCGGGCGCGCAAGACTAATGTGCGGGCACACTCATTTTCCCCGTATCCTCAAAGTTGCGACCGCGCATTACACTGAGAGGGAGCACAAACATTTTGTGCGGGCGTGCAGCTCATTTGTGCGGGCGCGCACTGCTGGGTTTACGATATATTTGCGCCTTGTTTTCCAAGTCTCTTTATTTTGGGTGGAGCTACATATATATAGACGAAACTCTTTATAATAGAAAGACACTTAGTACTAATTCCATAGAACATTAGCCTAATTTAGAGAGAGAAAATAGATTGTTATTCAAGCTTCCTTTATTGTATTCAACTTTGCTCAAGCTTTAATCTTCCATCAATCAAGCAAGTATCCAAATTTTCATCTTTCTTAAATCCTTTCTTTAATAATCTCTTCTCCTTCCCTTTAATATTATTTATTTGTTTTATTGTTACTTATTTTTGTCTATCTTATTAGTTTATCTAGTTGTTATTGATTTCATATATTTGAATCATGTTTTGTTTTGAGTTTCATGTGTTTATTTCTAGTTTTGATATTATGTTTAATCTCCCTTCTCTAGGCTAAACTCTTAGCTAGGGGAAGGGGGTGGAAGATATGTATTGAATGATGGATGAATGATGATAGTTGGATTGATTACATGCCTTAAATTGATGAAAGACATGATTTTTAATGGCTTGAGATTATTGTTGCACTTTATTTGATTGCCTCCTAGTTTAAATGCATGAAAATGATTTGAACTAGATTAAGATCACCTCTATTTTATTGATTGCATGAGAATGAGTTGTTAAAATGGAGTTTCATGTATTGTGCTTCTTTATTCTCTTGATTTGCTTGTGTCTAATAGGATGCATGAGAATGATCCTAATTAGCATTGACTTCTTTTATTGATTTGCCTAGACTATTGCATGAGAATGAATTGTTTAGGTAGAATCTTGTGTTCTTTGGCATGTTCTTCATGATAAGTATCATTGTTCCCCTCTTTCTAATTCATGTTTAAAACCCCCAAACCCCTAGCGTTATTTTCTATTGATTTTAATCATCATTTTCTTGCTTACTTGTAGTTTTAGTGTTCTACTCAGTAAAACCAACAAAACAATCCCCTGTTCACTCTTGCATTAGTGATATTTGATGTTGAATTAGCGTGCTTCCCTAGTGGATCGACCCTTTACTTGCCACTAACTAGTTTAGTGTAGGTTTAGGTATTATAAATTGTTAATTTGATTAGAGTGGTAGCTTAACGACCTATCTTATCCCGATCAGGAAGCATTGAGGACAATGCTTCCTTTAAGCTGGGGGGAGAAGCGTTTATGCTCTTTGTATATATGATTTTTGTTATAGCTTTGAATAAGCTTGGGGGTGTTAGTTTTTTTTTTGTTTGGTGATTGCTTGGTTATGAGGAGAAGGTTTGATCACCCTTTTCTTCACTAATTACAATTACCACCAAATTCTCTAATTTTTATCCTACCCTCACCCTTTTGCCCTTACGTTACAACCATTGGGAAAGACCTTTAGACCTAGAGGTTGAGTCATATATCGGGGGAGGGCATTATGAGTTAAAGCCAAAGGAAAGGGGATGCAGTGTCAAGACTTCGAGTAACCCAAAATTATCTCTTTTTCCGGTTACTTGGTGGAACATTTGAGATGCTCACTAGACTAGCAGGGAGAACGCAGTAAGACTGTTTCAGATGAAAGTGGATTGCGTTTCTCTAATTCCTATGCTTAGCATATTTATGTTTCAATCAACCTCGGGTATCTTGAAATGTGCACTCCCTTACTTGTTTAGAAATATTTTCATTCATTTGTGCTTGTGCATTTGGAAAAATCCTTTCATGAACATTTGTTTGCTTTTCTTGTATTTTATTTTCTTTTTCATGCTTTGCCTTGTTTGTATTATTACGAGAGTTATAAGTTAATCTCTTAGGAAACCTTTACAAGAGCATCACTCGTCCTCTAGGGCGATCTAGGGGTTTAAATGGCTTGTCTTTAGTTGCTGAAATTGACCGTGATTCCTACGAAAGTGAGTTAGTCTATATTCTTGTCTCTTCTCTTCTTTTTGCTTGTTTGAATAAGTTCATCATTTCTCCCTTGGTTTTGTTTTGCTCGAGGACGAGCAAAAGGTAAGCTTGGGGCTACGTCCCCATCACAAAAGTTCAAATACCCGCTAATGGTAGTGTCACATGACTCCTTGAAGAAGCCAGAAAAACATAAATATAGCGGGTTTTAAAATACTCGACATCTCAATGAAAAAGTACCCTCTCCATATGCTTGTGAACCATCTCCCTCCACCGACGATGGCTTCAACTACTCTTTCTAACAATACGGAAAAATATGAAGATCTTGACACCAATTTCTCGATCTAGGTACTAATTCAAAGAGGATTCTTGCCACTCATTCAAAATGTTGATGGCTTGAAAAAATAAAACCTCACTTTTTGGGACAAATGTGATATTAAATACTACTTTTCGGGGTTCAAATTCCTTATGACAAGCAACACCGTCTTACCATAAACCTAGATTGTAAGTCTCGTACGTTCAATAAGGTTATTCTCACACTAGCCTAAACTATACGATTCTATGTTCAGCCAAGGGCATCTAAACCATGCTCGAAATTTTATTACAAAAAGAAATCAAGTATCTACCACATACAATCAAATATCATCATTGCAAACCGATCAGAGGAAAAATATTTTTTTTTAATTTATTTCATGTAAAATTTAGAAATGGGGAATAAGAAAACTAATTACAGAATTCGGATATTAGGGATTTGGATATTAAGGGTAAGAAGACTTGAAGAAGGGAAAAAATTTGTATATTAGGGAAAATACTAACCTCATCAATCATCAAATATCATTCTCAAAACATCATCAAAGATACCACATGCAAGCCAACCATACCATGCAATTAACCATCGAAATAACCAAACATAAATGTAGCAAAGCTAATAATAAATGAAAGATGCTTTAATGCACACATATAGTAGAGAAGTGAGACAAAAAATCATCATGCAATCGTTCTAGCCTAGGCGTGCCATAGTATGATGAATAGATTGACAACCAATCTAAATAGGCACGCAATCTAGAACATCATATAACATGAATCCTACAACAATTCCCAAAGGCTAAACCAAGCCTTTCACGCCAAACATTGCACATACAAACTCAAACTTCTCCATACATGCCCAAAATGGCATCACGTAAAAGCACATATCCTATCAAAATCAAGAACCACCCTAGACACAAAAACCCCAAGACCTCCCCAAGCACGACATTTGATTATCGTTCCCGCACTAAAGTGTACACAATAAGAAACCCTCCAAGATAAAACTCAACATCGGTCTCAGTGTTACAAATGACGGGTAGGAAGAGAAGGGAACAGTAAATACAAATGTCTATAAGCTACTCCCAGTCATCCCCTCTTGGCAAAGATGGCATGTAATTATAGTTTGGGTTTACATCACCCGCATAAGAGGGTTGATCCATGTATATGGAGGAAGATCATAGTTGGGGCTATTTCGGTAGTGACCAAAATCCGATGCACTACTCGTGCCCAACCACCATCATTCCCTGATGGAAACCCAAAGTATCCCCTTAAGGGGTGGTTATCAATCTCCTCGAGAGTCATATTACCACATGTGTCGGGGACGTGGTAATAAGAAAGGTCTCCCCTAAAATCACAACCCCTTGGTTGTGAATAATCATAGGGTGGAAAGGATCGTAGCTCCAAGGTCCTTGCCATTACGAATAGGTGGGTTGGTTGTTGTTCCAAACCACAACTAGCCCCTCTTAAAAGAAGCGGTGACGATAGTTGACATATGAGAGAAAGTCTTCTGTCTCAACTTGGTTTTGATAGGACAGTTGAGACATATAGCTTTTGTAATACCCTAGAAATTCCTTCCCTTTAAAATACCTGATTTACTCATTTTTAAATACGAATTAGGAAAATCTAACATATTACCGCCATCGTGAAGACGGTTAAGGCATATATTAAAGAAACATAGCGGAAGACTATATTTAAAAACCATTTAAAACTAGTCAACTTCAAAGTCAAAACCCAACGAAAGTAAAGTAAAACCAAAGTAAAACAAAACCAAACAAAGTCAACCTACAACTTTGAACCATCGTAGGCCCTTATTAAAACCGATTAATACTAAAACCTTTATGCATTAGTTGCAATCATAATAATACATAATACCAGTATACCAAATAAATACATTATATTCTTATTAGAACTAAACACGATTCACTCTTCACTCATGCCCATCATGTATATGTTTCATCACCTAAAAGAGATTTTCTCTACTTGTCCCCACTATTTGCCATTAGAAATAGGTCGTTGTAGGGCCAAGGTAAAGATAAGGCCAAACAGACATACAAGCGCACAATCAGCAAAGCTGAGTACGTAAGCGTAATGAAACACACTAACATGCTTTCATCCTATCAATCACACAACTTACCTTGTTGCACCTGTGACAAGCATTCAAGACACTCAACATTTAACTAGACAAATACATGTATCCATTTAATTTGATTACTCATTGAATGGGTTTCCAATCAAATCCCTACCCTAAATAGATTGAGATAAACTACACTGGGAGCTAACCAGGTAGGAAAATGTCACATGAAGTGACGGACGTCGTGCACATAATAATAATAATAATAATAAAAGGAAAATACAATGTCCTGTACTCCTTATAGAAGTTATGGTTAAATATAAAATCCCATAACTCCCCCCATAAGTTCATACTCAAGGTATATATGTTCCAATAGTTTTGAAGTGTAATCTCTTTCACTTTACGTTGTTTTACATATTATTCAACTTGGCGATGACTCTAAAACCATAACAAAACAAACATTATAATTATAAAAGCAATCAATCATACCAAATTATTTTTTAAATAATTAGTGACCATATAACTTTTAATGTTGAATCTATATTATTCTACATCGGTGTCAAAGACCACGAAACACCTTTCTATTGTGCTTATGCTCGCTCGAGGTAGTCCAATTCCAATGAGTGAAAGCACCCGTTCGGAATACTTCATTAATATTTAAAATGGCACAAAGGCCAGAATAAGTGTTAACCGTATACCTCCGGTGAAGAAAGAAAGAAATAAAATGTTAACCCAACTCCTTAGTTGGTAAAGATACAACAATACACGGCATACAAGCCGATAAAGAAACAAAATGGCATACTGCCGGAGAAAGTAGAGAGGCCCGCCTAAGGCCGAGGTGGCTGCTGCTCCGGCTAAGTTTGACTGGCTTGGCCCTCGTTATGCTCATCCGCCAGCTCCTCGTTGTCAGAGACTTCATATCCCTGCTCAGCAGCCCAATCTTTGAAGCGAGGCGGTGGAGCATCACCTAGTAGCTAGGCATCATACACCTCAGTGGCGTAATCATACCTCAGCTAATAGACCTCAAAGTCTATTTCTAGGTAAAGGAGGCTCCAGGTGATCTTCAGCCGGGCCAGGTTGTCTCGCTCATTCTCCTCTGTCAGCCATTTTTGCTCGTGGGCAAGCTAGTCCGACTACTTGTTTCGCAGATTGACAAGCTCAACTCCGAGGCGGCTAACGTCTGCTTGGAGTTGGGCGTTTTCCTTATCAGCATCTTCTAATGCCTTGAGATCTGATTTGGCATCCTTCAGTTGCTTGTCAAGGTCATCAGCCCGGCTGTTAGCTTCGTTGTTCGCATCCGTCAAACTCCGGATCAGCTCCTCCTGTTTCAACTCTACTCCTTTAATCTTTAAATAAAACATATAATCAGTATATTCAGCAAAGTTGAGGTTTTCAAGGGCCCTCCATTTAGCGTCATTTACCTCTTCCTGTTTCCGCCTGAAGGGGCCCTGGAGGCCGTCCACCCTTACCATCACCTGAGACAAGAGCAGCCGGATTATGAGTTACTTAGTAGAATTAAAAATAAAATATATCAAGGTTGTGGGATTCATTACCTCAGCCAGTTGGCCCATTATCCGGTCGAATTCCACGACCTGCAGATCAGGTATGAAGTTCTTCTCAAACCGAGTGAGGGTCCTCACCATCCGTTTTGCGAAACTCGTAAGATCCAGCTCGTCAGAAGTCAGATCTGCATCAAAAGTAGTACTCTGTGAGATAGAGGCAGCGTAGTCGGCATTCATCCGTTGCTGGCTGCTGACCGACCCCTTAGAAGGATCAACCTTGGTCTTGATTCTCATAAAATCAAGTGGCCAACGTATTTCAATCCGTCCCTTTACCTTGGGTTTCCGGATGGGTCTCCGGCTTTTGCTCCTCCCTAGGCGTTGCCGCACCACCTCCAACATTAGGTGGCTCGCAACCCTTTGATGCCGTAGAGACATCCGGCGCTTTCTGCTACGAGCGTTCCGAGCTTTCGCTCAGTTTTTTCATCGCAGCAGACGATTTGCCCCCAGTCGTTGCATGACCGGATTGGGCAGAGGATTGTTTCTGGGGAGGAGGAGGGTCCTTCCTGGCGGCTTTTGCAGCTGAAGTTTTCTCCAGATCGTCTCCTTGCCTTTTGAGCAGCTTAGAGAAAGATCGTGGAATCTTCTTAATGGACCCCTGAGAAATAAGCGAAAGTTAAGTATACCCAACCGTAAGAAAATATATATATAAATATATATATATATATACATATATATATATATATATACATATATATATATATATATATACATATATATATATATATATATATATATATACACATATATATACATATGCAAACACATCAAGTCAGGCGGTCTTACACCGCCTTTTTTGGAGTCTTTGGCCTCAACAGCTGCCTTCTTGGAAAACGCAGCCTCCTTGCTCAGCAGCGCCGCAGACTTAGCCGGAGTCTTCGCCGGGTCGACCATTCTCAGGGCGTCGTCTGCAAGAACAAGAATTTATGGTTAGAAAAATTATGGCAAGTTTGCAATAAAAATGAAATAACAATCATTCCGGATGAGAAGTATTCTACCCCTAGGAAATATTGTACTCAGCCCGCAAGCGGACAAGAAGCACTGGTCCATGAAGAAGTCCAGATGGGGAATCTAGTTTTTGGGAACTATGATGTAAGTCCCATCCCCCACGGGCCTACCTCTCATACCCCGGAGCTCCCGGAAGTAGAGGGAGCCTCTTCGTCAGATCCGCTCTCCTCCCAATCCCTGTGTTCCCCGTCTGGGAAAACCTCGTCGGTTGGCACTCTCATAGTGAGCCGACTCTTAAACCGTCTGGCCGTTCGTTTCGTTCTGGCCGTTGTGTCCTACATAGACACAGAGAGGGAGCTATTCGGAGATGAGCATATTGGTTCCGATAGTCCAGAAAAGGCACCCCCTGTTCTAGACTCAGCCGTTCCGGGGAATCGGCTGAGTGTCATAGGCAGTGTCGAGTGAGTGGATTGAGAATTCATTTATATTCTCTAAAAAGCTAGGTATACAGGCAAAAAATGGTATACATATTGAAAGGGAGGAAAGCTAAAATGGTACAGGCGGTGACCTCGCTTTTTCGCTGAAAAATCTGAAAACCGCTACAGCCGGTAAACCGAGTGTTGAACTGCTAGCACTCGGAAGCTTGAACTTGCTATGACGCAGTCAGAAGCAGAGAACTTCCCTCTAGAATCTCTCTTTTTCTCTCTCTAAAAAGTCAAATGTGTATGTAAGGTGAGAAAAAGGGGGGGGGGGGGTACCTTTCTATTTATAGAAAGTGAAAGCAGGGGGAAATCTTTTATTTGAAATTAAAATGTTTTTACCCGTTACTGTTCACCTTTGAGAGGTGTACACGTTTCACAGGCCCCACTTGATATGCACGTGCAACCTGTGAGGGGCAAATGTTTAGGGTAAAAATACCCTAGACACGTGGACCAATTAGAGGAGGCCACGTGTCGAGCTCAGGATGGCCCACGTGGCTTCATATCCTCTTGACACTTGGCGCCCTCAAATACACCTCTGAAATGGCGGCCTTCAAGGTCCCAAATCCCTAGAAGCGCCGTTTTACGGCGCAGCCCACCTAAATTTAGGTCAAGTGACCTAAATAGGGGCACGTTCTCCAAGGACCCTATAAATAGGGAGATATTTCCCCACTTTGGGGACACATTAAATCATTTATTACACCTGCATTCTCTCATATTAGAGAAATATCTGAGCTTGGAATCCAGGCAGATCCCCACCTAAATTTCCGTACTCTTTATTCCCTTTCAAGTTACTAACTTGATCGTCGGAGGCGGAGCTCCAACCACTCGGAGTCTCCGTTATTTTGCAGGTAATTCTCAGCCAGACCAGACTTCGTGACGTAACTCTCCCAAGGGACAAAAACACCCAAAACATTTGGCGCCGTCTGTGGGGAGAGTACCTCGAAGGCGGTTCAAGAGTCTGTATCACCCCCTCACCGTCTGGGGAGGATGAGGATCCTCAGGTGGAAACCTTTACAGCCGATGATGGCTCGCTCAGAATCAAGCGCATCCGGCCCAGAGACACTCTGGAGAAAGGTGCCTCCCAGGCTGGTACAAGTCGACCCCCTGGGCAGCCAGAAGGGGAAACCCATACGGTCGCTGGATCAGCACCTGTCACCCGAGACGAACTCATGAGGTTCATGACAAGTTTCAAGGGTGAAACTAAAGAGTTGATCACCTAGAGCCAGGGTGGCCCATGTAAAGGTCAGTCGGCCAAGAAGACACCTCTGGAAAAGGGGAAATCAGTCAGAGAACAGCAGCCCACTCTTCGTCCAAAGGAGAAGGCAGCCAGGACCATTGATTGGTCGAAAATTCTTTTCCTTAAGAGGAATACCAACAACACCCGCCGGACTCAGCAGCCGGTGGGAAGTAAAAAATCAACTCTTGATGCCCGGGAGATTATCAACTGGAAGAGAAATCAACAGTTGTCTGAATCGGCTTCTACGTCGAATTTCCCAGACAACTTAAACAATACTTCTGCGGGGAATGCATCTTCCTTGCATGAGAGTCAGACAGGCGGTAATACCGTCAACTCTGTCCCTTAAATGATCGGGGCTGCACCATATGTACCTTCTCAGGTCTATGGTCAGTACCCACCTTACTATATGCAGCCGGCTCTCTTCGGAGGTCAGGCGGCGTACCACAATGTCCAGCCACTTGACTGGAAACTTTGTCTCCTCCGCCTGGGTGAACAACATTCTGCGTTCACCTGGGAGATAACCGAGGCGGCCTAGCCAGCAAGGTTAAGAATGTATTGGTTGGTACCTATGATGGTACCACCAATCAGGAAGACCACCTCATGGCTTACACCAACCTCATGTACTTTTAGGGGTTGGATGATGCCACTTGGTGTCGTTGCTTCCCGGCTACGTTGAAGGGCATTGCCCAACAATGGTTTGGCAATCTTCGAGCCGGGTCCATCGATAGATTTAGGAAGCTTGCTTTCCTATTTGCTTCCAACTTCTCAATGAACATCCCTGCTAAGAAAACAAGCTTGGACTTGAGCACCATTAAGCAGGGGGAGAGAGAAGGGTTGCGCTCCTATGTTAGGCGGTTCAATCTGATTATAATTCAGATTCAAGGACTGTCTAATGAGGTATCTTTTACTGACTTTTTCAAAGGTCTGAGAGATGGGTCGACTTTTAAGTTCTACCTAGTAAGAAAAGGGGCTTTCACCTTACAGGCGGCTCTGAGAGAGGCGGAAAGCTACATTCAAGCTACTTACCTCTGCTCGCCTGGTAACCAGTCGGACTCCAAGAAGTCCGACAAGCAGAAAGATAGTCGGCCTGCCCAGGCGGCCAAAAACAAAGAAGAGAGCAAGAAGAGAAAAGAAATCTGGGCGGTTAGTGATTCTGACTAGCCGTCCTAGAAGAAGAAGAAACAATTTAAACCGTACGTCCCCAAGTACGAGTTTAACAAGGCTTCTCTAAGGTCTCCGACATAATCATCTGCCTTCTTGGATTTAACTACCATTTCGTCTATGTAGACCTCTATTGTGTTTCCAATTTGTTCCTCAAACATCTTGTTCACCAACCTTTGATATTTCGCTCAAGCGTTTTTCAATCCAAAAGGCATTACCTTGTAGCAATAGATTCCTTGACTAGTGATGAAAGCGGTTTTCTCTTGGTCGTCTTTGTGCATCAGGAATTGATTGTACCCACTGTATGCGTCGATGAAGGATAGCAGCTCGTGCCCTGCTGTTGCGTCTACCATGGCATCGATGTGAGGTAAAGGGAACGAAACCTTTGGACATGCCTTGTTAATATATGTGAAATCAATACATATTTTCCATTTTCCGTTCTTTTTTCTGACTACCACCACGTTAGCGAGCCATTCTGGGTACTTCACCTCTCTATCTATCCTATCTTCACCTCTATGATGAAGAGGCGAATTGGGAGGCCATGCGGCTGGCATTGGACTCCCTCATCCGTCCCTTACCTTGGTTTTCCGGATGGGTCTCCGGCTTCTGCTCCTCCCTAGGTGTTGCCGCACCACCTGCAACATTAGGTGGCTTGCCACCCTTCAATGCCGTAGAGACATCCGGCGCTTTCTAATGCGATGTTCTGAGCTTTCGCTCAGTCTTCTCATCGTAGTAGGCGATTTGCCCCTAGTCGTTGGACGACCGGATTAAGCAGAGTTTTTGCCCCCAGGCGATTTTCCGAGCTTTTGCAGCCGGAGTTTTCTCCAGATTATCTCCTTGCCTTTTGAGCAGCTTGGAGAAAGATCGTGGAATCTTCTTAACGGACTCCTGAGAAATAAGTGAAGGGTAAGTATACCCAACCGTAAAAAAAAAATAAAAAAAAATATATATATATATATATATATATATATATATATATATATATATATATACATATGCAAACACATCAAGTCAGGCGGTCTTACACCGCCTTTTTTGAAGTCTTTGGCTTCAACGGCTGCCTTCTTGGCAAGCGCAGCCTCCTTGCGCAGCAGCGCCGCAGACTTAGCCGGAGTCTTTGCCGGGTCGACCATTCTCAGGGCGTCGTCTACAAGAACAAGAATTTATGGTTAGAAAAATTATGGCAAGTTTGCAATAAAAATGAAATAACAATCAATCCGGATGAGAAGTATTCTACCCCTGTGAAACATTGTACTCATCCCGCAGGCGGACAAGAAGCACTCGTCCTTGAAGAAGTCCAGATGGAGAATATAGTTTTTGGGAACTATGATGTGAGTCCCATCCCCCATGGGCTCAGTTGTTGTTTCAAAAAATCCCGGATCTATTATTTGCTCCCGGGCCTTAGTAGATAGCGCCGAGAGGGGGCATTTCCCGCCTAGAAGAGCCGGCTCAGTATTGTACTGGCGTAGTGTCCTGTTGTGTCTTAAAGTGGGGGAAGAAATCAAGTAAAACTTGTTCTTCTACCCGGACCATTTGGACACTTTGTCCAAAGTCATCAGGTATTGGGGAAAGGTAGTCAGAGTATACCATGCCCCATGGCCGCCTGGGGCCTTGCTCAAGTAGCGCATATGAGCGAAGGCGGAAAAGCTGGGGTTTATATTTTGAAACTCGCAGGCGACGATGTAACTGAGAATGTTCACCCACGAGTTGGGGGTGAGCTGCCAAACCCCTATATCGTACCCCTTAAGGATTTTCCTAATCCCGGGGTGGAGGGGGAACCGGAGGCTGGCTTCGATAACCGCCTCGTATCATATGAAGTAGTCGTCGGCATGGTCTATATCATCGCCCCAGGCCATTACGACGTCAGCCGGAGGAACGATAATCTCCCAGCCCCTTCCAAAGGGGTGCTTTTCCTTGAAGGCCCTGAATCTGCTCTCGAGGAGGGCGATGTTATCCGGCAACATCCAGGTCCTTTTAGGGTTGGGGTTGTCAGCGACCTTAGGCGGCTTTTGAAAGTCAGCCGCAAAATTGTCTTGGTCCTTCACCGACCTCTGCGTTGCCGGCTTCATTAGAGGAGGTGGTACCCTCGCCGCCTACCTCTCGTACCCCGGAGCTCCCGGAAGTAGAGGGAGCCTCTTCGTCAGATCCGCTCTCCTCCCAATCCCTCTGTTCCCCGTCTGGGAAAACGTCATCGGCTGGCACTCTCATAGTGCGCCGGCTCTTAGACTGTCTGGCCGTTTGTTTCGTTCTGGACATTGTGTCTTGCACAGACACAGATAGGGAGGAATTTGGAGATGAGCATATTGGTTCCGACAATCCAAAAAAGGCACCCCCTGTTCTAGACTCTGCCGTTCCGGGGGATCGGCTGAGTGTCCTAGGCAGTGCCGAGTGAGTGGATTGAGAACTCATTTACATTCTCTAAAAAGCTAGGTATACATGCGAAAAAATGGTATACAAATTGAAAGGGAGGAAAGCTAAAATGGTACAGGCGGTGACCTCGCTTTTTCTCTGAAAAATCTGAAAACCGCTACAGCCGGTAAAACGGGTGTTGAATTGCTAGCATTCGGAAGCTACAGGCGGTGACGCAGACGGAAGCAGAGAACTTTTCTCTAGAATCTCTCTTTTTCTCTCTCTAAAAAGTCAAATGTGAATGTAAGGTGAGAAAAAGGGGGGGGGGGGTAACTTTCTATTTATAGAAAGTGAAAGCGGGGGGAAATCTTTGATTTGAGGGGAAAATGTTTAGGGGAAAAATACCCTAGACATGTGGACCAATGAGAGGAGGCCACGTGTCGAGCTCAGGATGGCCCACGTGACTTAACATCCTCTTGACACTTGGTGCGCTCAGATAAACCTCTGAAATGGCGGCCTCCAAGAGCCTAAATCCTTAGAAGCGCCGTTTTACGGCGCAGCCTACTGAAATTTAGGTCAAGTGACCTAAATATGGGCACGTTCTCCAAGGACCCTATAAATAAGGAGATATTTCCCCACTTTTGGGACACATTCAATCATTTATTACACCTAAATTCTCTCACATCAGAGAAATATCTGAACTTGGAATCCAGGCAGATCCCCACCTAAATTTTCGTACTCTTTATTCCCTATCAAGTTACTAACTTGATCGTCGGAGGCGGAGCTCCAACCACCCGGAGTCTCCGTTATTTTGCATGTACAACTCAGCCGGATCAGACTTCGTGACATAACTCTCCCAAGGGACAAAAACACCCAAAACACTTCTTATAAAATCTGTTATTGTTCCTTATAGACCTTGTACTTTTTTGCAGTATTCCCTTTTGAATTTGTCATGCTTCTTGTAGATAATTCCCAGTCATTGAGGTCTCATGAACAGCTTAGTTCTTCCTCTATCTTGGGTCACATTAGGTCGCGGGCCTCTTCTAAGGGTTCAGAGGATGTCCCTGCTCCAACTAATGTGAAGCCTCTAAGGAGTGCTCCTCCTCCACCTCCTCTTCGTACCAATCTTAAGAGGAAGCTTGAGATCCCTGCTGACGTTGATGCTGCCGACTTCTCTTATGACTCTTTGGCTCCCCATGTGGGTAACTTGCTCTTCCCAACCTTCAAGTAGCGCCAGTCCTCACAGACTTTCGCTGACCTTTATCTTTTTGTCCTACTTTGTTGCAACTGGATGATTTGCTTATTTTGTTGCTAAGTATTTTAACCTCTTTTGCTATGTTGTGCCTGTATCTCTTACTGCATCACATTTGTATTACAGTTGTAGTACTATAGGGAATAATTTCAAGCCTTAAATCCCACTAGCTTGAACCCTAATGTGATCATACACTAAAGTACGGTGGCGTCCAAAAGGGAAGAAGATAGAGCAAAAGAGTCGCCAACAAGTTTTTTAGGAACTTGTAAACCGTTCACGAGGTGAAGGTTACACCCCTTAACGATCCAAGAGATCGTCAACTCCATAAGTTCTAGAACCAAATAAGGATTCGGGGATGAAGGTACAAATCCAACCTAAAAGAGATTGAACCTGCCCTAACAATAGGCCTCTACTTTATTCTGATCGTATTCATGTGCGCTTTCTGATTAACATGCAATAAATATGATTAACCCTAAACATGTTTATCTATGTTGGTTGAATTTAATGCACAAATAAACCATTATTGGCGATCACTTGAATTTATAATCACAATTAACCCTAAACAAGATTATTAATATCTTATTAAGCTTGATTACAAGTACCAAATTCCCTTTAAACATGCATATAAGGCGTGATCAAGCAATAAATAAATATCAAGAAACATGATAATCAATAATAATAAAATATAATCATCACAAATAAAATAATCATCATAAATTATAACAATTATAATCATAATCATGTTAAAGCATAATAAAAAAAAAGCAAGATCCTAGGCATGATACTAACAAGATTAATAACAAACCCTAGCATGTCACTAAGCCATAAAAATCAAGTCTTTAACCCTAACATGATACTAACAATCATAAATATTAGGAAGAACATAGGAAGCATCATACTTTTAATCATACTTAATATTAAAATTACCCTAAACATGATACTAGGAATATCATAATAACAATGTAAACATGATTTCTACATCATAACATCAATTAAAACCATTAAAGTACTTACTTTGATGCCTCGTACCTCTTTCTAATAACAAAATACACACGTTAGTAACCTCAAGGAAAATAATAAACAAACAATTAAATTAAATAATTGAAAGAGAGATTTGGGACCAAACACTCAAAAATTAAACCTTTCACGTCTAGGGCGAAGGCAACTTCGAATATGGCTAGGTGTTTCTAGGTCTTGTGAATGCGGAATTTTGTATGAAAGGCAAAGTCAGAATTAAAAAGAAAAAATTGATGAATGAATGAGAGAATCGAGAATTGAAAACTAATTGTAAGTGAATATTCGTAAGAATTCGTGAGAATTGGTGAATGAAAACGGAGTTTTTTCATACGATATTTATAGAGAAATCAGCCAAAAAGATAAATTAAACAAAACAGAGTCTGGCGCACAGAAAACAGAGCTGGCGCCACCCTTGGCTAGCTGGCGCCAGGCAGCAACACTAGCGCCAGGCGCCAGGCCTGCTTCTAGGCGCCAAAGCCTGGGGTTAGGCGTCAAGCCTGTTTTTAACGCGTTTTCGAAAATCAGATAAGTTTATCGTACTGGAGGATAAAATCATATAATTTCCTCGAAAATACTATTTAATTTTGATTAAAACTCTGAAAAGTCAACAAATGTCAATTTATCAATGCTAATTGAATTAGGAATGAAAAGAACCTTCTAGAAGAATCTAGAAGACTAAAACCAATCATAATTGCATTAGGAATGATAAATCATATTAGGCCCTCCCCTAGATCATTGGGCCGTATATAAAGCTCAAACCGGGCCTAGTTTAGTAAATTGGCCATAACTTCCTCAATATTCATCAGAATTGGGCTTATAATATATATCGTTGGAAAGGTCTTTGAAAACCCCATCCAACTACACTACTATTGGACCCATATCATGGACCAACCAAACTGGATTGGATGTTTTCTTAAAATAAATTTTCAAAAATAGAGAGAAGAGAAAAGAAAATAAAACTATCTGCAACACTAGACTTTCCACACTTTCACTTCATTCTATTATGATTTGACGTGAAAGGTATTAATCATTGGGTTTGGTTTTGGGGAGACACATTTGGGTGTCTACAGAATCCCCTACTTTGACAGAGTTTGGAGAAACGCAAGTTTCGAAAAACGAAAGCTAAAGTAGCGATAGGGACGGAGAATGACTCAAAACGTTCTGCGATCCTAAATCAATTTATAACGCCGATACCTGCAAACTAGCGTTAGTTAAACAGATAAAAGAGTTAAAAAAAAATGTGTATCTTGCACCGTCGAGCACACGTCTCTGAAAGTAACTGATTGTTATTGTCGCATTGTTGTTTTGATGACCTCCTGACAGGATTGTTATCCCGTTTGAAATCGCTACGCCTGTAACTGCTTCCAATTTTGGAAGATTCCTTCGCCTGAAACAATCCTCCTCCGCATTGATAATATTCCGCGTCCAAGGGAATACTATCGAAGATTGCTTCTCTTGAAACAAATTCTCATCTGCATTGACAATATTCCACATCCTAGGGAACATCATCGAAGATTATTTCTCTTGAAACAATCTCCTTCCGCATTATGACCATCTTCCATGCCTAAGGGAATATGATCGAAGACAACTTCGCCCGAAATTACCTTCAGTTGTTTGTGACAACTCTCCACAAGCTAGGGAACGCTGTCGAAGATATCTTCTCTTGAAGTTATCCTCATTTGATGCGATAATTCTCTAAAGGGAATCACCGAAGATCCACGCCTGTCGATCTTTAAAAGTTCGCGTGAACTTTGCTCCCGCTATGCCTGGACGTCGGCGCTCCTGTTGTTTTAAACCTGTACATCGGTACCCTTCTTTTTGTTAACCTATATGTCGGTGCTTTTTACTAATGAGCCAATGCTTAGGCGCTTTAAGTTAAGTGAGACGATCTTTCATCAGGTCGATCACTTTAAGTAATCAA
The DNA here is from genome assembly GCF_001683475.1 of Chenopodium quinoa. Lineage (NCBI taxonomy): Eukaryota > Viridiplantae > Streptophyta > Magnoliopsida > Caryophyllales > Amaranthaceae > Chenopodium > Chenopodium quinoa. Next base: position 990,727 of record NW_018745546.1, read on the forward strand.
ATCGATTACCAAATTATGTCAAATTTCTTAGAGGGGCTAATTGGCGTACCAAGGAACCCAAAAATATGTTGCAGAAGGCTAGCACAACCTCATCAGGTGGCTGGATGCTTTGGTGCCGCCAAAAAACCATTAGCGCCACCTTATTAGCATTAGCGCCTGGCGCTGACATTTGCGCCTGGCGCCAAGCCAAATTTGTGACGCCAATGCACAGGGCTTTACGCCAGCACGGGGATTTCCTTCGACACCCTTTTCCCCTTCATTTTGCTGCTGCTCATCGCGATTTTGCTCGAAAGACAATCCGAAAATTTCAATTGCTCGGTGCTTGCTCATTTCTCAACTGAATTCGCTCAAATTTGTTGCAAATCAAAGCTCTTTTCATCAATTTTCCCGATCTATGTAAGTTTTCTTCAAACTCACATTAGGTTTCATGGATTTTTGGCATGTTTATTCACGAATTTCATGAAAATTCGAAACTTATAATGCTCAATTTGCTTTTTTATCAAGTTTTATGCCATGAAATTGCTTGATTATGTTTATATATTGCATTGGGAGTAATTTGAGACTTGTTTGACTCAATTTGGTGAAGAAAAGAGCAATTTGCCATTGTTGGACCTCTTAAGGTCGTGAAGAACAATGTGACTCGTTCTTGATGTTTTTGCTAGCAATTCTTGTCCAATTTGTCACAATAATCACTATAGTGTTGCAAGAAATTGTATGATTGCTTGAAAAATGTTGTTATGCTCAATTTGAATTTGTGCTCTGTTTTAGTACTACGTACTCTGTATTTGCGAACATAGTATCATGCGGCTAGGCAAACCTTAGATACTATAGAACCTAAATTTATGATAATTTATCACAATGTAGCATGGCAAGACAACGAGGCTCGGGTTCACGGTCCCGAAACACTAGACGGGAGCATGAGCCTGTAGAGGACGACATCACGCCTTCCACTTTGCTTGGTCGGCTTCCTGAGTGGGACGAGAGGACCCTGTTCTTCGCCCCTGTCCACCACATTTTTGAGAGGGTGAGACAGGGCATCGCGCCTAGGAGGTCTTGGCATCATGGCTCTGGCTGTGATGGTTTAGGCGATTTGTACAGGATGTACATCGCCAGGGATCTTGAGACGAGTCTCCTATGGGAGTCTTGCGGACTAGCAACTCTGTTCGAGACCTCCGAGACTATGATTGCCTCCAGCGGGGGTCACCATGTAGTGCGCGCTTTGGTGGAGTTCTTCTGGGACACCACCAACACCTTTCATTTCCCTTGGGCGAGATGATGGTCACCCCTACGGACTTCAGCCTCATCACAGGACTGGAGTTCACCTCTGTGCCACTGCCTTTTGACAGTGGAATCGACGTCTTCTCTTCGGAGGTCGAGGAGCTTTTGGGGCCGATCGCTATTCGGGCCTGAGCTGGGGTCGAAACTACTCAGTTTAGTGCTAGAGGAATTCATCGCTCGACGCTGGCAGCGGCTCTTGATGACGATGCGACCACCCAAGAGGAGCGGGTGTGCATCTTTGTGCTGATGTTTGTCAGGGACATTCTCCCCTGACAAGGGTAGGAGGGCATTGCTTTATTACCTCCCTACTGTCCGTGATCTCCATCGGATCGGGACTTATGACTGGGCCAGCTTGGCCTATGCTGACTTTGTTCGTGCGTTGAGGGACTCGTGTCGACACTGGTCCTTTGGGACGAACGTTGCTTTGTCTGCCTTTTGGAAGGTCTTAGAGGTAAACATTTACTCCCTATAAGGTTTAGCTCTACATATTAGTTTAGCATTTACTCACACTCTTAGCTCTTTGAAGATCTGGTTCTACGAGTACTTTCCTTCTGCTGCGCCGGCGAGACCATCGCCGCGGGGATTTCCTGTGAGCGCCTCTTGGGGCGGCCATCATGTGGAAAAGTCTATTGCACATGTCCGGAACTGGATCATCTCGGTATAGCTTCGCTTTAAGTATAACTTCGCCTGATTGATGTTCGTTGTAGGGACCTGAGGTGGTGTACCGGCCGTGGGGCAGTTGGACAGTCCCTGGATTAGCCGCACAGTATTCTGCTGAGCGTCGCTTTTTCTTGGGGACTTATGGATCAGTCGCGTAGTTAGGAGAGAGGGTTGCTAGACAGCATTCCTCTGATGTCTTTATCGTTCCTACTGCTCCACCACGTCATATGTTCGGTCAGGCGGGGTTGTCGAGCATGTCTGAGGGAGCTGGTACCTTTTGGCGGTCCTGTGAGATCCTCGGGCGGTGCTATGCTGAGGACCTATTACCTTTGTTAGCTCCAGCCCCCGTACCGGCTGAGGATGTGAGGGTAAGATTTTCAGTTCTTTACTTTCCACGAAGTAGCCCCCAAGTAAATGTTTTACTGATCTTTTTGTCTTATCAGGACGGTGCTGCTGAGTTCGTGCCACCCCGTATGTCCATCAACTATCAGGGGACGTACGGGCCGATTGAGGAGATGATTTCTCCAGCTCCCGAGGGTGAGCGCTTCGTAGAGCGGTCAATTCCTCGCCACCAGACTCGAGTAAGCCTAGTTATTCACAATTTTTGTTTTTGTCCATATATCACGCATGTTTACTGACTTATTTTTCTGACAGTTTTCACGTGAGGTGGTTTCGGCAATGGCACGATGCATAGATGCCTTCCAGAGCCAGCTCGTCCAGATGAGGAACGCGGCCACTTGCCGTAGGGATGACGTCACCCGAGAGGTAGTCTTTCTTTATATATTTCCTTGCATTACTGTTTCAATTTTGCCCTGTTTCTGATTTAATTCTTTTTGCAGGGCAAGCCTATCGCTTCTCACACCCGCGCGAGACCTGAGGGGTGGAGGGATCCAGCGAGGTCCAGCTTAAGACGTCGTCGAATTTCGTCAGGGGGGTAGAGGTGGTCGCTCCGAGGCTGCCCGTGCTGACGTTGCTGAGGGCTCGGGATCTTCTTCTGAGGGTGCTCATGCTGCACCGGTAGGAGAGGCTACCTCGGCTTTCAGAGGTGGTGGGATGTACGAGGTAGGCTCGTCATCGCAGCACCCTCCGTGGCCTCAGCCTCAGGTTGATCCTGGGTGGAGTGGTCCTATATTGAGTCTTCCTCCTACAGAGACTGGAGTTGGAGATGGAGCTGGTGGAGAGGTGACTCCTTGTACGGCGCAGTTTTATGATATGATGGGCCTACGTCCTCCAGCGCCGTAGTTTGTTCCTGTGTATATTTTATTTTGACTTATTTTATAGAGCTTTGCCTTAGACTCATTATTTATAGAAGAATTTTGTATATTTATGCTATTATGAAGTTATTTGATTGTTATTATTATGTGAAAGAAAAGTGTGACAAACAATTTTGCGCAAAAATTCCCGTCATTTTTATTATTGATGGAGGGTATCCAACTCTCTCCCCCAAAAAGAAAAAAAAAAGGAAAAAATCGAATAAAATGTCAGGTGTTCGGAATTTAAAATAAAGTCCAAAAAGAAAAATAATAATTAAAAGTAGTAGCTATATTTAATTAATTAAGAAAAAGGATAAAAAAATAAGGATGTTTAGGAAAATTAAACTGAGCCATAAAGTCATTAATTGACTTGAGTTTAATATTAAAAACGCAAGTTGAGCACACGTGGCAGACCTGGCAACTTGGTGCCAGCAAGCGCCACATTATGGCGTGTGGCGCCAAGCTCTGGCGGTTGGCGCCAATCACGGGGTTTTGATGCTAATTTACGCTGATTCCGTATTTCATTCTTATTAAAATTCTTCGCAGTTTGTGTATAAATATCCCCCTGCCCAGTCGATTCTTCTCGTAATTCCAGCGAATAAATAATTCTCTTCTTTAGAAAAACAATAATCATGTTTTTAGTCACCAAAACCTTCACCCAATACACTCATGAATGGTGTCGATCTCTTAATGCTAGGGAGAGAGAAGAATTAGTTTTATTTCATTTAGGGGGAATTTATGGCATCAAAGGGGTAAATCTTAACTTAGATTTCATACATACCGCTTTAGAATTTTTGAATGTTGATACTCATTGTTTTAGAATAGGGTATGATGAGATTAGGCCTTTGCCGGAGGAATTTGGTGCTATCTTAGGCTTCCCTGCAATAGATCTTATAGCAATCCCTAGAGTAGATGCATATTATTATAAGGATTTTGAGCGCTTCTTTAATTTGAAAGAAAGGGATTTATCAAAAATAGTAGATGGAAACATAGTTAATTTGAAAGAATTTTCACGCCATTATTTTGATAAACCTCTTTCTGAATCTTTTCATATATATAGAAGAAGGGCATTCTTGTTTTGCATGCTTAATCAATTTTTTCTTAGTAGTGGTAAAAATAATGAGGGCCAATCAATTATAACCACTGTTTTAGAACAAATCGAATCAGGGAGAAATCCAATGCCATTGATAGTTAGAGAGACTATGATTAGTATGGATGAATTGAAAAGGGACCCAAAAGCGCCTTTTCGCGGCTCTCCAATTTTATTACAGGTAGAAAAATAATGTTTTTAATTACAGAAATAAAAAAATATATTTTTGTATTGTAATAATAATTTATTTGCATTGCAATTTTTTCACAGATGTGGGTAATGGAGAGGCTAGGATAAATTAGCCCTCCGGACGATATTGAAAAGTATACTCCCAATTGCTTCGTGAGAAGGAGGAAGCGCATCCCTAAAATTGGGCGCCATAGATGAAAAAAAGTCTTTGAATCACGTGATTTTGCTATCAAGTGGGTCGTCCCATGGTGGAAAATAGAAAGGATGGTTGGTGTTAACAAGCAACCTTTCTGCCGTCTTCCAAGCTTGTCTCGTGTGACTTATTATTATCCCTGCAGGGTGAAAAGACAATTCGGCTTGCTTCAAAATATTCCTTCCGGGGATCTTCGTCGTTCCTATGAGTACCCTGTATCACAAGAAGTAGATAGATTTGATGCTTACTAGAGCGCTAGACCTTTATGGGAAGTGATTACCCAAAAGGTTCCTCCTTCCTTGCCTAATGATGTAAAGAAGTGGTTGCTGAAAAAATCTTCGATTGATCAGGGTAGAGCCGATGTGAAGAATCGTCTAGGTGACAGGGTGACTCCCGCCAAGGAACACTTAGGTGCAAGAATTGAATTTAAAACACCTGCAATGCCTAGGAAGAAGGGTGTTACCAAAGACAAAGGAAAAAGGAAAGTTAACACCACAGATAAAAAGGCTTGGGTGGAAAAGAAGCATGGAGTGTTAGCTGAAGGGGAGACCATCTACTCCAAAATTGAATGTAGGTCCTCTAAAGGATGCCTACTAGCTAAAGTTATGGATGAGGAGGAGGAAGCAGACAAAAATTGGAAAAGAGCTAGAAAGGAAAAGAAAGATTAAGAGCATTGCTTAGCTTTAGATTTATTAGACTTAGATTATTATTTTTATTTAAAGTTAATTTATTTCAGGTTTATTTAAATTCCATCAATAATGTAATTTTATTTTATTAATGAAATTTTAGCTTTCAATTAAATTGTTTACTTTAAATTTATTTTATTACAACAATGAAAATCGAAAAAAAAAAAATTTCCAGAAATTCTTCGAGTACGGAAGTCGAAAATTTTCCGAAAAACACCGAAATTTGCCCAGAGTTTATTTCCGAATTGGCGCAAGTTATTGGCATTCGGCGCCTGCCATTGAAGTCTTGCGCCAGGCGCCAATTCCATAGGCCGGCGCTAATGACTTCTTGCTGGCGCCAAGCTCTTCTTTTCGACGTTGATGGTTCGCCGATTTTATGTTGAATTTTTATTTAATTCTGGAACATGGAGATGTCGAAAAATAAAGTGGCCGCACCAGTAAAGGGTTACCTACGTATCCTCTCTTAAGGAACCAGGCCGAACGTAGCTCTTTTGAGTATCCTACTCAAGTAATCATGGGTAGTATTTCTTAAGTTGGTCAAGATTTGTCATGTTTGAGGATTCATTGCCATCCATATCGGTTAGTTTTGTTGCACCTCCTGAAAGGATTGTTTTGACAATGTAGGGTCCAGACCAATTAGGTCTAAATTTACCCCTTGGGTCTAAAATATTTTTTCTTAGTTCTTTTAATACCAAGTCTCCTACTTTGATATTTCTTGTCTTGACCTTCTTATTAAAATGCCTAGCCATACGAGTCTGGTAACACTGAGTGTGATGTAGTGACTCTAGTCGTTTCTCATCGAGTAGGATCAATTCTTCATATCTTGCCCTAGTCCATTCGAATTCATCAAGTTTACTCTCTAGCGCAATGCGTAGAGATGGTATTTCTAGTTCGACAGGTTGTACGGCATCCATTCCATAAACCAAGGAAAATGGCGTATTTCCTGTTGATGTTTGGATGGACGTGCGATAACCCCACAATGCGAAGTGAAGCTTGTCAGGCCAATCCTTATAATTTTCCGTCATTTTCTCGATGATAGTCTTTAAATTTTTATTAGTTGCTTTGACTGCTCCGTTTGCTTGAGGTCTATAAGGGGAAGAATGATGATGTTGAATGCCATATTTTTGTAGCAATTCTTCACATTCGGCTTAAAAGTGAGTTCCATTGTCACTTATCATTTCATGTGGGACTCCATATCGACAAATAATATTTCTTTCGATAAAGAGTGCTACATGTTTTGCAGTGAGTTTAGCGTATGATTGCGCTTCGACCCACTTTGTAAAGTAATCGATTGCTACTAGGATAAATTCTTGGCCTCCTGTTCCTGGGGGAGTGATTTTGTCAATGATGTTAATTCCCCATGTAGAGAATGGCCATGGCGATGTGTAGGTGTCGAGCAAAGATGGAGGGACATGTTGTAAATTGGCATAAATTTGGCACTTAGAGCATCTTTCTACGTATTGATGGAAATCCCTATTCATTGTGGTCCAATAATATCCTTCTCGCATTATTTTCTGGACTAACATTTTGCCATTTATATGTGTCCCACAGATTCCTTCGTGGACTATTTGCATTGCTCTTTGTGCATCCTTCTTTCCTACGCATAGGAGAGCTCGACCTTTAAGTACCCTTTTATGTATCTCGTTGTCTATGATTACATATTGAGAAGCCAAAAGTCTTAATGCTCGCTTTGCTCTTTTGTTAGCATGAGGAGGGTATTCTCCATTAATGACATAATTGAGTATGTCGGTGTACCATGGTTCTTCTTCTTCTTCTTCTTCTTCTTCTTCTTCTTCTTCTTCTTCTTCTTCTTCTTCTTCTTCTTCTTCTTCTTCTTCTTCTTCTTCTTCTTCTTCTTCTTCTTCTTCTTCTTCTTCTTCGCCTTGGACTACTTCGTCGTCTTCTATGGCCTGGATGTATGCTGGTTTGTGCCTTTTTTCGATAGTTAGAGGCATTTGCTCGATTTCCGTGGGAATCCTAACCATTGAGGCTAATCTTGCCAAGGCATCAGCAAATTGGTTTTCTTCTCTAGGTAGATATGTGTATTCTACCTTCTCTAACTGATCGGTAAGAGTTTCCAGATAGGTTTGGTAAGGGGCTAGGATTTCGCTCCGTACTTTCCACCTCTTAGATATCGATGATCAAAGAAGAGTCTCCGAATATCCTTAGCTTCTTTACTCCCAATGCCAAAGCTGTTTCAAGGCCTACCACGCATGCTTCATATTCAGCAGCATTGTTGGTAACGTCGAAATCGAGCTTTATTGAGATTGGAACGTGCTCTTCTTTAGGTGATACTAGTAGTACTCCGACGCCACATCCCTTTTGATTTGAAGCTCCGTCGAAATACAAGGTCCAAATATCATCTTTGGTAACCATTAGGTCTTCTTCTGGAAATTCATTGTCTTGTATTGGCGTCGAGTTTTCTATTGGAAAATCTGCTAGAAAGTCCGACACCACGGATCCTTTAATAGCTTTTTGTGGCATAAACCTTACATCGAACTAGGCTAGATTGACTATCCATCTTGATATGCGTCCATTGAGTGTAGATTTCTCGAACAGATACTTGAGTGGATCTAATCGAGAGACTACGAAAACAATATGCACCAACATATAATGTCTTAACTTAGTTGTGGCCCACACCAAGGCGAGGCACAATTTCTCGAGCGGTGTATAGCGTGTTTCGTACTCGAGCATCTTTTTACTTAGGTAATAGATTGCGTTCTCTTTGCCTTCTACTTCTTTTGCTAGCATGGTTCTCATTGTCACTTTGGTAACCGTCAAATATAACCTAAGAGGTATTCCGGGGAGTGCTGGCGCTAATACGGGAGGATTTGCGAGATAGTCTTTGATCTTTTCAAAGGCTTTTTGACACTCGTCATCCCATATTACTGGTACATTCTTTTTGAGTTTCTTGAAGATTGGTTCACATATTGTCGTCAGTTTTGATATAAACCTACTTATCTATTGCAACCGGCCAATAAATCCCCGAATCTGTTTCTCTGTCTTGGGCGGTGGCTTTGACATGATTGCTTTGATCTTGGTTGGGTCTACCTCTATTCCCCTAGAGCTTATGACGTACCCCAAGAGCTTGCCTGAGGTGACTCCAAAGGCACATTTTGATGGATTCATCCTCATGTTATATTTTCTTAGCCTTTCGAAAAATTTCCTTAAGGCTACTTGATGGCCTGGACGGTTTTTTTATTTTACAATCATGTCTTCGACATATACCTCGACTTCTTTGTGCATCATGACATGGAGTAAGGCAGTTGCTGCACGTTGGTAAGTAGCACCCGCGTTTTTCAACCCGAATGGCATTGCTGTGTAGAAGTAAGTGCCCCATGGTGTTATAAAGGTTATTTTCTACATGTCTTCTTCTGCCATGAGAATCTAGTTGTGACCTGCGTACCCATCCATGAACGAGAAAAGTGCTTGATTTGCTGTGTTATCTACCAGAATATCGATGTGTGGCAAAGGAAAGTCGTCCTTTGGACTTGCCTTATTTAGATCTCGATAGTCGACACACATTCTTACCCTTCCGTCTTTCTTCGGAACTGGGACGACGTTGGCGACCCATTCGGCGTATTTGGATACCTTGATCAAACCTGCAGTTATTTGTTTTTGAACTTCTTCTTTTATTTTAAGTGCTACGTCGGGTTTCAATCGACGCAACTTTTGTTTTACAGGTTTCATTCCCGGAATTAGTGGTATAGTGTGTTGAGCTATTTCTCTATTAATGCCTGGCATATCTTCATATGACCAAGCAAATACATCGATAAATTCTTTAAATAATTTAATTAAATCGATTCTTTCTTGTTTATTCAATTTTAATCCGATTTTAACTTCACTTTTATGAGTTGAATCATTCGAGATGTCAACTGTTTCAGTTTCTTCAATTACCGGTTTTTTCTTTTCGAGTGTTTCCATTGCTTTAATAATTTCTTTGTCTTTTTCATCGTTAGCTAAGCAATGCTCGTCATCTTTGGTTAGAGAAGAACTCGAGAAGTAAGGAGAATGAGAAATATTATTATACTTTGAGATCATTACATCAAAGAGTGATATGTCCTCAGGGACTGGATCCCTAACTATCCTAGGGGAAGAAATAAGAGGGGGAGGTGTTACTACTAAACACGTAGAAGACTCTAGAGGGAAAGACTCTGACTCGGACTCTGACTCAGACGACTCCTCAAACACCGGTCCCTGTCCTGTCGTGATTGATATCTTCCTGCCGCTTGGAGTAGTCACTTTGATAGTCTTGCTCCACACTTGTAGTGATCCTTCAGCTGGAGTAATTAGTTTCGAGGGATTGAAACTTTCATTTTGTAGGACTGTTTGAATGAGCAAGGAGTTATCTTCATCATAAGTTGGCTCATTCTTTTCTCGCCCAAACAGTAATCCCATGACGTTAAAGTCAAAGCATGGGGGTGCTTTCTCCTTATAGACGGGAGTTGGGATTTCATTAGTGTAGTAGAAATCCAAGAAAATCTCGAATCTCGGTTGTATTATGTCGTTTACCACAAATGGCTCGGGAAATTCATGACACGGATAGTTCTCTCCTTTTATGAACTGACCGTTAAGCGTAAGGGGGTACTGATCCATCGAAATTGCTTCCTTTTGAATGCGAGCGTCCCTACGTGTTTTCGACTTTTCCCGGGCTCGCTTGAGATCTTTCCGAGTCGGTTCGAAACCAAGTCCGAAAGTATCTAACTTAGGGAGGCCAGGTGACTCCAGCGGTTTTTCCATTCCTTTCTTCTTTCCTAAAGTCATCCTAGGAAAGTGTCCTTGTTTCTTCAGCTTGGCGTTGACAATCATGTTTGAATGGGGGTCATGGAAAAGAGGGGTCCTTTCATCCTCCTGGATTAAGGAGACTTCTTCGTTAAAGCCCCATAGGTCTTCATCATCCTTGTCGTGTTCCACATTAATAATTGGATTTTCTATAGATATGATTCTCATTGGCGAAGCATCTATAGTGATTGGAATTCCCCCAACTATAGCTTTTACTTGTTGGTGGAGAGATGAAGGGACGACCTTTAGATCATGAAGCCAAGGGCGTCCCAACAATAAGTTGAATGAAGCTTTGATGTCTACTACTTGGAAAGTAGTAGGATGTTCTATCGCTCCTGCTATTACATTTAGGGTAATCTTGCCAAGAGCTTGACGATGAGTATTATCGTAGGCTCTTATTCCTTGTGTGGACGGAGTTAAGTCTTCATCCCTTATGCCGAGCATCCTCACAGTTCTAAGTGGACAGACATTAATAGCCGATCCATTGTCTACAAGAGTCATAGGAACATTCATCCTTTTTCAAACTACCGTGAGGTTTAATGCCTTGTAGTGTTTGTCACCTTCTGGGGGTAAATCTTTGTCAGAAAAGGTGATCAAATTAATCGGACTAGGAAGGTCACTTGTGAGGAAGTTAGCTAGTCCCTCAGGAGTAGTGTCAGAATCTATCCCGATTTTATCCAAGGCATTAATTACAGCCAACCTGTGCTCTTGATATGTTGCTAGAAGTTTCCACACATTCATCTCAACTTTTGTCTTCTTAAACTGTTTAACAATGTCATTGTCCTCGATGATAGGTATGGGAACTTGGTTTATGGTTGGCATAGGTTGTGTTAAAACGAGAGGTTGCATTCTCCCAGATCTTGTGAGGGCATCTATCGATGAATCTTCTTCAGCCCAAATGTCATCTGTGGTGTATAACATAGAAGGTGAAGGTCCTACTATGTCCTTTAGATAGACATCTTCTTCATCACTGTCCCAAACTCCATTAATGGTTGTATCCTCTTCTTGTTGAACTTGGACTAGTTTCTTTTCATCAATCATTTTTTGTACCAAATCCTTGAATTTGAAACAGTTTTCTATAGTGTGACCCCCTTATTGATAATACTGACAGTAGTATCTATCTGTCCTTTTCAATGATTCGAATGGTCTCGGTTCGAGAGGTTTGATCTAGCCACTCTCGGAGAGCATTTCTAACATTTGTGCATATGGGGTCCCGATTGGAGTGTAGATTCCATTGCTCTTCTTGGGTTTCTCAGTGACTTGTAAGGGAACATATTTTACCTCATAAGTCGTTCTCACTGGTGTGGATTCTCATCTTTCGAAAGTGGAAGCTCATCATATTTCTTATGGAGTTCGTTCATAACCTTGAGAGCTTCACGTAGTAGTTGTGATACTTCTTTCATGGACAGTGTGAGCAATTGTATATTTTCCTTATTTGCCAGTTCTGGAAGGCTATCTTTGACATCGAAAAAGATCTCCTCTTCTTTTTCTATGGCACTGATCTCTTTGACAGGTTTAATGAGAGAGGAGGGATCAACCTCGTTTTCCTCATCGGAGATAGCCAGGGTATGAGCTAGAGGTCCATTGTCAATACTTGGCTTCTTACTGGCAGGGGGCAATGGCAGTTTGTTATTGTCGATTAGGTCTTGGATAGCTTCCTTAAGCTTCCAACAGTTTTCAGTAAGATGGCCCCTACCTTAGTGATACTTGTAGTGTGCATTGGGGTTCTAGTTTACCAACCCTTTCTCAACTGGTGGGTCCCCAAATGGTCCAATAGGATTTATAAGACCTTTTGCATTTAATTGATCAAATGCGGTGTCATAACTCATGCCAATAGGAGTGAAGTTCCTCCTAAATGGTTTCTTCTGTCCTTGGTTGTTCATGGCAAGAACTTCTCCTAAATTAAAGGTGCTAACATTATTTGAGTGGGCGGTTTTGGAAAAAGAAGGATTGTCGTTCTTCTTTCCTTTCCAGCCATTGTTGGAGTTATTGTTGGCAGCTTTTGACTTAGCCAAGTCATCTTCAATATTGATCCCAATGTCATAAGCGACCTTGAAGGTATGGAGATTATTTTGATACTTGAGATGCTTGGAATATTTTTCTTAAAGATTTTTGATGAACAGTCTCACAGACTCTTTTTCACTTGGCACCTCAATCATTTTAGCCGAGGTTTCTCTCCATTTATTAAAGAAAGAGGTGAAGCCTTCATTCTCTTTCTGCTTGAGGATTTCAACTTCTCTATGGTCAGTCTCGACTTGAATGTTGCACTTGTACCTATCTACGAAAGCGTTTGCTATTGACTCCCATTTAGAGGTCTTTTCTTTCTCAAGAGAAAAGAACCATTGTTGGCAAACGGTCTTGAGAGATAGTGAGAACAGAGAAGGGAAAACCTTCTTATCGATACCCTTGATACTCATGATTGTTTGAAATGCTCTTAAATGAATGTAAGGGTTGTCAATTGCTCTGAATTTTGGGATGTCGTTGGCGTTGTACTTCTGCGGAAGAATCTCTTTGTCCACCGAGACCCCTTGTATTGTAAGCTTTTGAAACTTGTAGTCGCTAGACAACTTGCTTAGACTCTCTTGCATGAGGTCCATTTGTTGTTGCTTCACGGGATCATCAATCCTGAGTGCGAGAAGCTTCAGTGTCTCAGTCACAGTAGCCAGTTGGTTCTTAAGATCATTGACTTCTTCTTGTGTTGCCATTATAGTCTTAGCTTTTCTCTTGCGAGCTATGGGTTGGTGAAAAGTTGGACTTGTACGAAGAGGTTGTCTTTGATTAATCGTCCTTCCTTTCTTGACCACGCACTGTAAATAAATCATTTTGCGTTTTAATTACTTGACTCGAATCGTTTTGACTTTATGGTTTATTTTAAAGAAAAAAGAAAAGGGTGCATATTTTAGGCAAAAATAATGTACATATTTTGGAGGATTAATATCCGACTTACCCCCCTAAAAAAAATGACGGAAAAACGCGCACACAAGACTCTCTTAATCATGGTCAAAGTATGTGTATTGGTGTGTGCGTTGAGTGTAAGTGACATGCTTGGACTCTTGTGTAAGACCATGGAACTTAGTGCCTACACTCGATCATTGATTCAATTAAATATTATTGACAGCAAAATTAACTGAATTAAACAGAAGACTGATTAATTAGACCCTAGGTGATGACTCGACCAATAATCTGAACTGTCAGCCAAGCAACAAAACTGGCGTCGCACTGCGGAGATTGGCGCCAGGCGACAGAACTGTCGTCAGGCGCTACGCTCCATAATGTGGCGCTATAGCTCAGACCTTGGCGCCAATATTGGAGCTTCGGTCTGGGACTGTTTTCAGTGTTATTAATCAACTGGGGTATGCCTAAAGTCATACCAGGTCAATTCCGATTAAAATATTAGACTTCATTGACTCATATTAATTAATTAATTAAATGATTAGGAAAAGTTCTTTAAGTCATTAATTTATTTAGTCTCAACACAAGTCAACAAACGGTTAAGAGAAACATAGAATATATATGCACAACCAATAATGCACACTTAGTCAAGTAGGCACAATATGATGCAATGAGTTTGCAACCTAACCATGGCTCTAGTTCTCTAAAGTTTCGGATATGGTTTAGTCAAAGAGGGTCCATGGTTAATTGTCCAGATGCACCGCGCGGAAGCCTAACTGGGAAGGGTTGGCGCGAGTGGATGGGACACCGCGAGTTTTAGAAAAAACTCGCTTCCATGGTTTGGTGAATTCAACATCTCGGATGTACCCTTTGTTGCACGGAGCGTTCAATCGGGTAGATGGAGCATGAATTCCCAGAGGGTTATGTCCGTATGTAGAACACATATGGGTTTCAGAAAAGTGAGAAAAAATTCAATCAGGAAGTAGGATCGAGCAAACAATACGAAAAACTTGTCGAAATTAAAACGCATATTTCTGGCTCGGTATTGAGGGAAATTAGTGCCAGCAAACAGAGACTGGCGCCAGCTTTTAGCTGTAGCGCCTGGCGCCAATGCTGGTGTCTGGCGCTACGGTTAAAATACTGGCGCCAATGCTCTGGCCCCTGACGCTACTTCCCACATGCCTCAGGAGCTTTCTATGCTCAATCAAATTTTCCAGTTTCGCACGGTGTTATTTCAGTCCTAGTCGTGACAAATATTTCTCAAATTTCCTACGTGTAAAATCCTATGTTTTTAAATCATTATGGATGGTCTTTCCAATGAGATCTTTTTTATGCATATGAAAATAATGTTAATCAAAATTACGCACATGAAATACTTAGAACTTTTCGAGTCTCATCCACTCATTCTGAATCATTGCCGAAACAAATTCAGGAATTAAAATAGAAATCCACCCCAGTGGAGTCGCCAAAAACTGTAGGGAATAATTTCAAGCCTTAAATCCCACTAGCTTGAACCCCAGTGTGATCATACACTAAAGTACGGTGGCGTCCAAAAGGGAAGAACATAGAGCAAAAGAGTCGCTAACAAGTTTTTTAGGAACTTGTAAACCGATCACGAGGTGAAGGTTACACCCCTTAACAATCCAAGAGATCGTCAACTCCATAAGTTCTAGAACCAAATAAGGGTTTGGGGATGAAGGTACAAATCCAACCTAAAAGAGATTGAACCTGCCCTAATAATAGGCCTCTACGTTATTCTGATCGTATTCAAGTGCGCTTTCTGATTAACATGGAATCAAAAGGATTAACCCTAAACCTGTTTATCTATGTTGGTTGAATTTAATGCACAAATAAACTATTATTGGCGATCACTTGAATTTATAATCACAATTAACCCTAAACAAGATTATTAATATCTTATTAAGCGTGATTACAAGTACCAAATTCCCTTTAAAATTGCATTTAAGGCGTGATCAAGCAATAAATAAATATCAAGCAACATGATAATAATTAATAATAAAATGTAATCATCATAAATAAAATATCATCATAAATTATAACAATTATAATCATAATCATGTTAAAGAAAAATAAAAAAAGCAAGATCCTAGGCATGATACTAACAAGATAAATAACAAACCCTAGCATGTCACTAAGCCATAAAAATCAAGTCTTTAACCCTAAAATGATACTAAAAATCATAAATATTAGGAAGAACATAGGAAGCATCATACTTTTAATCATACTTAATATTAAAATTACCCTAGACATGATACTAGGAATATCATAATAACAATGTAAACATGATTTCTACATCATAACATCAATTAAAACCATTAAAGTACTTACTTTGATGCCTCGTACCTCTTTCTAATAACAAAATACACACGTTAGTAACCTCAAGGAAAATAATAAACAAACAATTAAATTAAATAATTGAAAGAGAGATTTGGGACCAAACACTCAAAAATTAAACCTTTCACGTCTAGGGCGAAGGCAACTTCGAATATGGCTAGGTGTTTCTAGGTCATGTGAATGCGGAATTTTGTATGAAAAGCAAAGTCAGAATTAAGAAAGAAAAAATTGATGAATGAATGAGAGAATCGAGAATTGAAAACTAATTGTAAGTGAATATTCGTAAGAATTCGTGAGAATTGGTGAGAATTGGTGAATGAAAACGGAGTTTTTTCATACGATATTTATAGAGAAATCAGCCAAAAAGATAAATAAAAAAAAACAGAGTCTGGCGCACAGAAAACAGAGCTGGCGCCACCCTTGGCTAGCTGGCGCCAGGCACCAACACTAGCGCCAGGCGCCAATGGCTAGCGCCAAGCGCCAGGCCTGGTTCCAGGGGCCAAAGCCTGGGGTTAGGCGCCAAGCTTGTTTTTAACGCGTTTTTTAAAATCAGATAAGTTTACCGTACTAGAGGATAAAATCATATAATTTCCTCAAAAATGCTATTTTATTTTGATTAAAACTCTGAAAATACAACAAAAGTCAATTTATCAATGCTAATTGAATTAGGAATGTAAAGAACCTTCTAGAATAATCTAGAAGACTAAAACCATTCCTCATTGCATTAGGAATGATAAATCATATTAGGCCCTCCCCTAGATCATTGGGCCGTATATAAAGCTCAAACCGGGCCCAGTTTAGTAAATTGGTCATAACTTCCGCAATATTCATCGGAATTGGGCTTATAATATATCGTTGGAAAGGTCTTTGCAAACCACATCCAACTACACTACTATTGGACCCATATCATGGACCAACCAAACTGGATTGCCTGTTTTCTTAAAATAAGTTTTCAAAAGCAGAGAGAAGAGAAAAGAAAATAAAACTATCCGCAACACTAGACTTTCCACACTTTCACTTCATTCGATTATGATTCGACGTGAAAGGTATTTATCACTGGGTTCGGTTTTGGGGAGACACATTGGGTGTCTACAAGTACGTACGTAACTTTGCTTACATTTTTGTGTTGCTAGTGCTTTGTTGGCGCTCCTTGCAAGGATAGATAGTCGTCGCCTTCTTGTGTTTTGTTTGGTAGTGTATCTTGTTTGTCCTTGCAAAACAAAATTGGGTGAGGGGTGGCCGTGGGTTTCCCCAACAGCCCTTCGATGCCAAAGCTAGTACTCGTAGTGAATATAAATTGAATTGACAAAGTTTAGGTGAAGAAGAGTACCTGTCGTGCTGCCATTGGCTCTTAGAGTTTTTTGTTTTTTCCGTTTTTTTTTTTGTGTTTTTGTTGATTTTTTGTTTTTTTTTTGTATTTTGTATTATTGTAAAAAGTAAACGAAATTGAAAAGATAACTACGTACCTTTACTCTTCAGAAATGATAGAGTTTTAGATGTGCTGCGTTCCAACTTCTTTGTACCTCTTTTCCTTCTGCGCTCTTGAGTCTGTAGGCTCCGTTGCCTACAACCTTGATGATTTAGTATGGTCCTTCCCATTTGGGTGCTAGTTTTCCTGCATTTACTTCTCTGGTATTTTCGTTCACCTTTTGAGGACCCAATCTCCTAATTTGAAGACACTTTCCCTGACGTTCTTGTTGAAGGACCTTGCAACCTCTTGCTGGTATTCTGCCATTCTCATTTTTGCCTCTTCCGTTAATTCTTCCACTGTATCCAGGTTGTGCATTAGTTCTGCTTGGTTCCTTTCTTCTGTCATCAACCCTTACCTTGTTGTAGGGACTTCTACTTCTCTTAGGATTACTGCCTCGCATCCGTACACCAATGAGAATGGGGTATGACCTGTGGCGCCTTTTGGAGTTGTTCTGTCTGCCCATAGTATGTTGGGTAGCTCATTTTCCCATTTCCCTTTTGCTCCTTCTAGCCTTTTCTTCATATTGCCTATAAGGACCTTGTTACTTGAATCTTCCTATCTGTTTGCTTGTGGGTATCTTGGTGTAGACATGATGAGGGAGATGTTCCACTCTTTACAGAACCTCGTAGTTTTTTGCTGATGAGCTGAGACCCATTGTTTGTAATGATCTATGTTGGCACTCCAAATCTACTTAGGATGTTCCTTTTAATAAATGAGATGACATGCTTTGATTTCCTTGTACGCTTCTGCTTCGATCAATTTTGAAAAGTAGTCTGTCATTGCTAACAAGTAAACTCTCTGCCCCTGATGATGGGGGCAGTTTCACTATGTCCATTCCCCACTTCATGAATGGCCAAGGTGTCAACGTTGGATGTAACTCTTATGATGGTTTGTGTGTCAAAGGTGCGTGTTTTTGGCATGCTAAGCATTTCTTGGCTAACTCTGCAGCGTCCTTTCTCATGCTGGGCCAGTAATATCCCATTCCGAGTGCTTTGTTGGCTAAATTCCTTCCTCCTGAATGATTTCCACATTCACTGCTGTGTAGGGACTGGAGGACCTGTTGTGTTTCTTCTTTTTCTAAGCATCGTAAGAAGGGACCTGCTACAGACTTCTTGAAGAGTACGTTGCTGATTAGGCAATACTTTGAAGCATTTAGAGCGAGTGCTTGACCTGCCACTTTCCCTGTTGGTACCGTTTTTTTCCAAAAGGTACTCTTTAAGTGGTTTTGTCCAGCTACCGTCCTCCTTCCCTGTAGAGTTTGATTGAACTTCGTAGACGTTCATAGTTGATTCTTTCTCTATGCCTGGAGAGAGTACGTGTACTAAGGGGATAACTCCGAATTTTTCTGGGTTAATAATTGATCCAAAGTTTGCCAGGGCATCTACTTCAGTGTTTATGTTTCTAGGTACCTAGTCTATCTTGAATTCAGTAAACTACTTAATGAGCTTCTTTGTGACTTCTAGGTAGGTTGGCATCCTGGCGTCCTTTGTTGCGTATTCCCCATTGATTTGATTTACCATGAGCAAAGAGTCTGAGATTACCTCCAGGTGTTGTATCTTCATATCTCTTGCGACAGTTAACCCTGTGATTAGTGCTTCGTATTTGGCTTCATTGTTGGTGGCCTTGAAATTGGACCTTACTGCCTGTGCTATTTTGTCTCCTTGTGGTGATGTCAGTACCACTCCTAGGCCTACACCACGTATGTTTGTTGCGTCATCTGTATGGAGTGTCCACTTCTGCGTAGCCTTTGGTTCCTATAATGCCAATACTTCCTTTTGTGCTTCTTCCTCAAGGGTTGGGTTGAAGTCTACTACGAAGTCTGCCAAGGCTTGTGATTTGATTGCAGTTCTAGGCTCGTATTGTATATCGTACCTGCTAAGGAGTAGGGCCCATTTCTCCATCCTTCCTGACATTTCTGGCTTTCTCATGATGGCTTTGATGGGATAGTTGGTTCGTACTCGTATAGTATGGCTTTCAAAGTATGGGCGTAGCTTTATTGAGGTAGTAACTAAAGCTAAAATAATTTTCTCCAAGGATGCGTACCTCATTTCCGCACTGCGTAGGGTTTTGCTTACGTAATAGATTGGAAATTTCTCTTTGTCTTCTTCTCTTGTGAGGACTGCACTGACCGTCCCTCTAGATACTGCGAGGTACAATTGGAGGGGCTCCCCTTCCTTAGGTTTAGAGAGTACCAATTGGTTGGCCAAGTACTCCTTTAGCTTCTGAAATGCTTCGTCGTGCTCTTGTGTCCCATTTGAATTCCTTGTTCTTCTTCATGACTTCGTAGAAGGCTCTGTTCTTGTCTGAGGATTTTGAGATAAACCTGTTTAGTGCTGCGATTTTTCCTATTAAGCTCTGTACATCCTTCTTAGACTTGGGTCGCTCCAGGTCAAGGATGGCTTTGACTTGGTCTAGGCTGGCTTCTATTCCTCTTTGCGTAACCTTGTACCCTAGGAACTTTCCTGACTGTACTCCGAATGTGCACTTTGTGGGATTTAGTTTCATGTTGTACTGCTTCAAGATGGCGAAGGCTTCTCTAAGGTCTCCGACTTGATCATCTGCCTACTTGGATTTAACTACCATGTCGTCTATGTAGACCTCTATTGTGTTTCCAATTTTTTCCTCAAACATCTTGTTCACCAACCTTTGATATGTCGCTCAAGCGTTTTTCAATCCAAAAGGCATTATCTTGTAGAAATAGATTCCTTGACTAGTGATGAAAGCGGTTTTCTCTTGGTCGTCTTTATGAATGAGGATTTAATTGTACCCACTATATGCGTCCATGAAGGATAGCAGCTCGTGCCCTGCTGTTGCGTCTACTATGGCATCGATGTGAGGTAAAGGGAACGGAACCTTGGGACATGCCTTGTTAATATCTGTGAAATCAATATAGATTTGCCATTTTCCGTTCTTTTTTCTGACTACCACCACGTTAGCGAGTCATTCTGGGTACTTCACCTCTCTGATCTATCCTGTCTTCAATAGGTTTTGAATTTCCTCATTGATGATCTTGTTCCTTTCTGGCGTAAATTTCCTTCTCTTTTGCTTTACTGTTGCATGCATTGGGTCCACGTTCAGCCTGTGAGTGATCACATCTGGGGAGATGCCTTTAATGTCTTCGTGGGTCCAAGCAAACGCATCTTTTTCTTCTTCTAAGAAGTCATAAATTTGCTTACGGAGATCTGTATTCAATTCTGATCCTATTCTGATCTTTTGATCTAGATGGTTGGGGTTCAACTGGACTTCCATGGCTTCCTGTTCTTCTGCTATGCTCAATTTCTCTTGGCCCAGCTTACCCTCTGATTGCTATGCTGAACTTTTTTCTGTAGATGCTGCTTTTAGTGCGATCTTGTAACATTCCTTGGCTTCCATAGGATCTCCTCTAATTTATGTAATACCCCACCTAGTAGGGAATTTAATGACTTGATGGTACGTGGAGGGGATGGCCTTCATCTCATGTATACATGGTCTGCCTAGGATCATGTTGTATGATGACAAAGTGTCGATCACCAGGAACTTGACTTGTAAGTTGACTCCTTTTACATAGGTAGCTAATGTTATTTCTCAACTTGTTTTCTTGGTTTCCCCGCTGAATCCTACTAGCATTGTTGACTTATTGATGATGTTCTTCTCGTCGATGTTCATATGTTTCAGGGTATGAAGCATGATGATGTTTGCAGAGCTTCCATTATCAACAAGGATTCACTTGATCATACAATTTCCAACTGGGAGTGAGATCACTAGACCGTCATGATGGCCTTCTATTGTATCGCTCTCTTCAAACATGATGGGAATGTCCATTTATTATTTTTCCCTTCTGTCAGGTTGATCCTTATTGCTTTCCTTTGCATGCCGCTTTGCTACTGAGTATGTTAAGCCGCATACTTCTGACCCTCCTGATATGCAATAGATGGTTTTGACAATTGGAGGAGGAATGGGGGGGGGGGCCTCCTTGCTTTGATTCTCTTTCCTTCCCTGGAGCTTTGGATCTATCTGACAGAAGTTCTTAAAGAAATCCTTTCTTCAACAGGTAAGCGACCTCCTTTTTGAGTGCGACACATTCATTGGTTGTATGGCCAATATCTGAATGGAAATCGCACCATCCTGATGGGTCTTTCTTCTCTCCAGGCCTGTCACTCTTTCTAGGCCACTAAACGTTATCTCTCATCTTGTTCAGGGTCCTGTTGGGGTTTGGTGAGTCCGACTCACCGCAGAAACAAACCCAAAAATAAGACCGCACTCGCAATAAATAAAACCATAAATATAATTAAATTAATCACAAGATTAAGATGAGCTAATTACCTTTGACGCGTGCTTCGCTTCAAAATGAGCTCTTACTTGAAAGCTTCAAGTCCCGCTCACACGGAGACCTCCAACGAAGTCCATCCGCACCAACAAAACCACTAGGCCCAATGTCTTGGGGTTAGCAAGACCTGACCAATAAAACCTGAGTAACTATATTGAGTTCAAAGGTTTTCACTAATTGTGATGCCTTTTTCAACTCTTACTCAAGCATCATTCCCAATGCCCATACTTGGGTATTTATAGGAAATGATGGGAGTATCATTTACTCTCCCATCAATGTGGGATAGTATGATTTTTCCATTTTATTTTAAAGCTAAAATAAAATTAATAATCAAGCTAGTAATAAATCAACAAGTGGCAAGCTCATGTGAGTGGTTAGGTGAGGACCACTTGGAGAAGGGAGGGACCAAACTTGCTCCCAACTCCTTCTCCCATGACCGGCCACCTCACTCCACACACACTCAAGGACAACAAGCCATATGGCACCCACCCTTGGGCACCAAGGCAGCCAAGGTGGGCTGCCATGTGCTGCTGTCCGTGGCAACAACGCCCAGCAGGCCCAGCACTCGCATGCGGGCTGCCAGGCGCTGCTGGCCAGCAAGCCCTGCATGCTTGTGCGGGCTGCTACAGGCCTTGTGCCTTGGCCAGCGCTGCTAGGCAGCAAGCAATGGTCTAGCCATGCTGCGGCTAGCTGTGGCGAGCTGGCGCGCCTAGCGTGCTAGCTGCTGCAGCTTGTTGCGGCATGGCTTGCTAGCCATTGCGCGCACAAGGCTGTGCCTAGTATGCTAGCACGCACTAGGTAGTGCCTAGCCTTGCGATGCTAGCATGGGTGCGCTAGCACGCACCAGCCAGCCTAGGCTCGGCTTGGTGCGCATGCTAGCCACCATGCTAGGCTATTCGCCCTTAACACTCGGTTTGCTTTGGCATTCCGATGCTAGGGGTATTTTGGTCTTTGGGCATTTGTCGGTTCGGTTTGTTGAATGCTTGGGTGTGACCCGAAGGGTTTTGTCAAGATTAAGCTGTAATATTAATTATTCATTAATAATACTGATCGGAAGCGGCCTCCACCAGGCATTCCGATCACTTGACCTCACTGAATATATTAGCTTTCTAATAACTCTGAACCCACTAACGGAATAGTACACTTGTTCGAAGGACACCATTCCTTTCAATCTCCCACTTTTCCTTCCGGACAAGTGCGCATTTTGTGTACAACCTTTTTCCTATGTCGCTTAATGTCTCTTCATGAACTATAAAGTAAGATTTGTTTTGTCATCCTCATTACGTCCAGAAGTGTTTCCCGATTCCGAGTCCAACTGTCAATAAATAGATGATTTCTAAAATCCATCCGAGCACGGCCATGCATTTTACAGTCTCGCTCTACAAGAGGCCTTGTATACAACAAAGACATCTTCCCTATTTTAGTAGGGGGGACATTCCCAGTCTTGTAATGTAGCTCCTCTTATTGAGAGACCTAGTCGCCCGAGTGTTGCCGTTATAATCCCCTATTACGGCAGACGTTTGACAACATCAAAGCGAACTAGTACTCAAACAAGAGAACTCACAATACTCATGGTTGAGGAAATAGGTTCCGATAGCCATAATGAGAAGTATACTTATGACAAATTTTTTTAATTTCTTAAAGTATTCTCATAGGTCGATCCAGTATGGTTCTAAACCAATACTTGTGCAAATGATTTATGACAATCATGTCCTTGTAGCACATGAAACGGTGCTAAAATCAAACTACACACTAATCTCAATCGGTCATTAATCGTCCATCATTTAAATGACCTTAATTAGGGATAATTTTCGATTATAATATTCAATGTTCACTTAATAGGTGTTTCCTTACCAAGACTGGTCTTGATACCTTATTTTGAATATTCTCATAATCGAATGGACTCGTTATTTAATCCTAAACCACAATTAAATAGCATAACGGAGTAATAAAATATTGCATGAAATTTTATATTACTCCAAAACTTAAATGGTTTTCCTTAGCGTCTTACATTAATTTTTCTCAAAATTAACTAAAACACTAAACAAGGAAATCAAAGCCAGTCTCCTACATGCTTGATTCCCATTGCCTCAACGTGCTTGTTGTGCTTCACTTGAGGCAAATATTTAGTAAGTGGATCAGCTACATTGTCATCCGTTCCAACTTTGCAAATTCAGATTTCACCCTCTGATTTCCATTCTCGAATCATGTGAAATTGCCGCTTGACATTTTTGACCTTCTGATGTTCCCTAGGCTCTCTGGCCTGAGCAATAGCTCCATTGTTGTCACAATAGAGGGCTATTAGACCCTTTATAGAGGGTACAACATCAAGTTCACTAACGAACGTACGAATCCAAACAGCCTCCTTAGCTGCTTCAGCAGCTGCTAAGTATTCGGCTTCAGTTGTAGAATCTGCAGTTGTACTCTGCTTTGCGCTCTTCCAACTAAACGCCCCTCCATTTAGACAGAACACATATCCAGATTGCGATTTGAAATAGTCTCTGTCTGTCTGGAAGCTTGCGTCGGTATAACATTCCACAACTAAATCCTCTACACCACCATACACCAGGAATTTATCCTTGTTCCTTTTCAGGTACTTTAGGATATTTTTGGCCGCAGTCCAATGCGCCTCTCCTGGGACAGATTCCAACTTCTGCTTGCTTGCTTTAATCTATAAATGGACTTCTTAAGCTTACAAACTTTCCTAGCATTGTTTTGGTCGACAAAACTTTCAGGCTGTGTCATATACAAAGTTTCTTCCAAATAACCATTAAGGAAGGCGGTTTTGACGTCCATCTGCCATATTTCATAATTGTAATATGCAGCAATCGCTAGGAGGATCCGAACAGATTTAAGCATTGCGACTAGTGAAAAGGTTTCATCGTAATCAATACCATGAACTTATCTGTAACCTTTTGCCACCAATCTAGCTTTGTAAATGAATACATTTCCATCTTTGTCGGTTTTCAACTTGAAAATCCACTTACATCCAATAGGTGTATAACCTTCGGGTAAGTCAACCAAGTCCCAGAATTGATTTTCAAACATGGAATCCATTTCAGATCTCATGGTCCCTTGCCATTTAGCAGAGTCGGTGCTTGCCATTGCTTGCTTGTAGGTTGCCGGTTCATCTCCATCCATAATCAGGATGTCCTGATTCTCGGTTAATACTAAACCAAGATATCTATCAGGTTGAGATCTCGGCCTATGAGACCTACGTAGGGTAATGGATTAAGCATTTGCATTGTCGGTTCGACTTTGCACATTTTGATCATTTTGATCTGCGTCAACAGATGCTGTTTGAACACTTTGACTGCCATTATGATTTTGTTGCTCATCCTCACGAACTTCGTCGAGTTCGATTTTCCTCCCACTTGTCATTTTGGAAAGGTGCTCCTTCTCCAAAAAGACACCATCGCGAGCAACAAACACTTTGTTCTGCGATTTGTTGTAGAAGTAATACCCTTTGGTTTCTTTTGGGTAGCCCACAAAGAAAACCTTGTCAGATTTGGGATGAAGTTTGTCAGAAATCAATTTCTTGACATATGCTTTGCATCCCCATATCTTTAGAAAAGATAACCTAGGAGGTTTCTTCGTCCATAATTCATATGGAGTCTTTTCTACAGCTTTTGATGGAGCACGGTTTAGTGTTAGTGTCGCAGTTAGAAGGACGTGTCCCCAGAAAGAGATAGGAAGATCACTAAGACCCATTGTTGATCGTACCATGTCTAACAAGGTTCGATTTCTCCTTTCGGATACTCCGTTCCATTGTGGAGTTCCTAGAGGTGTCAACTCTGAAAGTATACCCTTTTCTTTCAGATGGTCATCGAATTCTTGGCTCAAGTATTCACCACCTTGATCCGATCGAAGGGCTTTGATTTTCTTGCCAAGCTGATTTTCAATTTCTCTCTGAAATTCTTTGAACTTTTCAAATGATTCAGATTTATGCGACATGAGGTAGACATAGCCATATCTACTATAGTCGTCTGTGAAGGTGATGAAATATCGATGTCCATTTCTTGTGGTTGAGCTCATTGGTCCACATACATCGGTATGTATAAGACCCAATAAGTCACTTGACCTTTCTCCCAACATGGAGAATGGTTGTTTAATCATCTTGCCTAATAGACATCCCCCGCAATTCTCAAACGATTCTAAATCAAAAGAGTCAAGAACACCTTCTTGTAGAAGTTTCTTGATGCGTTTGATGTTGATGTAGCCAAGACGACAATGCCACAAGTAAGTCTGATTTGACTCTATGGTCTTAGCTCTTTTGGTATCATTATAAACAATTTGTCCAAAGACACAAACGTGTCATTCCATAAATATAAACAAGATGATATGTCTTGTGATCAAGTTCAAAATGACGTCCAACGCAACAAGATCAAAATATGGTAGATAAAACTAAACAAGTTTTAAATCTAGACAAAATATGAGACTGCAAGCTTTCTTTGAAAGATTATCTTCTTCTTCCACTTGTGTACTCATATCCACTTGAAAAGCACCGCTCACTTTGTTCCTGAAACAGGAGCTTATAGTGAGCCAATTTTCCGGTATCTAATACCTTATAAATGGCTTATGTTCAAGTGTAAAGATGATACCTGAGATTGAGGTTACATTTCTTTTTGCCTCATCTTCTAGATACATGCTACATTCTCTTTTGTAGTGTCCGGGTCTACTACAATACAAGCAGCGCATCTTAGCTTTGTTCTTGAACTCCTTCTTCTTTGGTTTCAGAGTAACCTTAGCCTTCTTGCAAGAATAGGTTTTCTGGAGCTCTTGAACAACTTCCATCAAGGAAAGTTTGTTCCGCTTGGCCGTAAGTCGCATCTTTAATGCAACATACCCCAAATGGAGTGAGCTTAGTAGCATGAGAGCCGCTTTCTCATCGTCCACTGGTTTGCCAATTACCTCCAGATAGGTGAATAGCCTTGTCATGTTGAGCACATGAGCTTGAAGTGGCATCCCGGGTCTAAGTCTTGCATTAAAGACCTTAGCCCATACTTCTTGTCTCTCTTTCGTGAGACACCCATCTTGCGGTGGCTTGATCCTCATGTTCGAGAGTGACCTAGTCACATCTTCCACAAGTCCATCATAGTTGCCTCTACTACTTTTGGTGACTCTCAAATTGACTACATCTTCTATAGCTTTGAGCATCATGTCCGGAAAATAGTTGGAGAACTTCCCCTTCTATTGTACCGGGATGGTGTTTGCCATGAGTCCGGAAACTCTTTTACAATCAACACTCCATACCTCATGTGCCTCATCACTTATAATCCCCATTGAGTAGAAACTCGGGATTTGAGTGTCCAGAATGTGCTCTAGGTAGCAATTTCGGAGGGTCTTTCGGAGTTCCTCTTCCCATTCCTTAAAGTTTACCAAGTTTAAAGAAATTGGCAACTTTTCGGGCAATTCCGGAAGCATGAGGTCGTTGACATTAATTGAAGACATGATTCTACAATTGAAAGAATTTTAAATAAAAAACCATTCATTATACTTAAATAAGATTGAATTCATGCATTTTAATCAAACTTATTTAAAACGTCTTATTCACACATTAAAGATTGTCCCCATTTTATGTGAGAATAAGTCGATTCCAAGATCCAAAGAAACAAAGAGTGGTTAAGCATGCTTTGGCTTGTCTTAACACTCAATCTCCTAAGGTAAGCAACTCTTTGCTAATGGCTCCAAGCCACTCTTAGTTAAGTCGGTTGGTAAGTGTGTTTTGGAATGGCAAGTTTTACTCAATATTTTAGGGACCTAGGGTTTCTATGTTGGTTGATTTAAGTGAACTTAATTAATCATCTCAACATTCAAAATCCTAAACATGCATCTAACATGTAATTCATATATATAAACATAAATATATATCGAAAGCATAAATAGAGATGCATTTGGCAACTAGCATGACCCCTTGAGATCTTCAAGTCTTCAAAAGGTCTTCATTTGCAACTTCATGGCTTTGTCTTCTAAGAACCCCGTCTTCAAGACTTAACGAAAATATTACAATTGCTAGTATCTACGATTAGGACTAATCTAAATATTAAAGTACAAAAATACTCAACGGTTCGCAGACCGTATTTAGATTTACAAAAATACATCACAGATCACAGTCCGTATTTTCTATCCCAATCGGGCCCCATTAGTTGCCATTTCATAAAACCTGTGAGAGAATTTACATTCCATTCATCCATTCACTATCTGTGAATGGCCCATGCATTTTACAACGATAAACAAGTAACAATGCATAAAACGCGCGAGAACTAGTAACTAATCTAGGTGGTTAATCCAATTAACACGCCTAATTAAACTAGTCAAAGTTGTTTTAATCGATTATGGAAATAACTAAGAGACGCTCCCACTAAATTCCGCATCCAACTTAACTAATCCAATTAATTAAGTCGGTGAACCTAAATATTTGCCAAAATTAATTTTGCAAATGTTTCTCAAAACCCGAGGCCTAGCCTCCAAAAATTTTAATTAAATAAACAAAATAATTAAAACGACAATTTTAAGCAAAATTACGTATTCCACAATGTCTAAGTGCCTAGCACTAAGACTTGGAGTCCAAAAATTCCCTTATTTACATATTAAGCAACGCTAAAATTAACATTAAAATAGCATCGCCTTAATAACCCAGGGTTATTGTGCCAATTATGGGATTGTACGTACCGTACAACAAGCACGTAGTATGCCCATGCGCACCCCCGTAACACCAAGCATGCATGTGGGCTGCTTGTGCTCGCATGCGCTACGCCCATCCCAGCCAAGCGTAGCAGCACGCACAGCGCGCACAACATTATGTTGCTGCTGCGCCATGCTGCTGCTTGCTGCTGGCTGGCGCGCTATGCTGCTGGCAGCGAGCAGCAGCCCACGCCCTTCCTCGCACACACAGACGCACAGCATCACACACCTAAGAACGAAGCGCGCAACAGCCTCGACAGCCACATATGGGTTGCGTGAGCAGCCCAGCTGGCCAAGAGCTAGCTCGGGGCTCTTAGGCTTCGTGATGCGTGCTAATGCTTCGAAAATTATCGATTTTTGTGTGTGACATTATAAATCAATTCTAAATTAATTTTAGAATTAATTTTGAGGAAAAATGAAAAAATACAAGTCCAACTTAAATAATTCATCCAAAAGCAATTAACCAAATTTATTTCCAAGAACCATTCTTTAATAAAATTGGTTTAACTTGGTGTAATAAAATAAATTAGGGCAATTCTCACTATTAATTTAATCACTTTAAATTAATCTTTAGATTTTGACAAAATAAAAAGGAGTTGGAAAAAATGAACATAAGTTCAATAAAGACTCCAACTTTAATACTTGTGACTCCATGAAAAATTATATCTTCCAATATGAAGATAAACCAATTTCAATCACAAGTTTTAAACTTTATGATTCCAATCAACTAAAAAATGATTAAATCAACAAAGTTTAACCAAAATTCATGGAATTTAGTAACTCAAAGTTTCAATCACTTATCATAAATAAAGATTGAATCTTTAGTACATGGAAGCAACAAAGAACAACAATTTCACACTTAATGCAATTAATTTGCAATTATGTGAAAAAACAAAACCAAACTTTCAAGCACCAATTACTACCAACTAATCATGCTTAAAGTGGTCTAAAATTGCATATAAATAAAGGAAAGAACCAAATACATAACCACCATAAATATGCAATCAATTTTCAAGGTTAGAAAGACTTCAAATTTTTCGTTAAAACAAAAAATCCCTCGAAAAATGCATTTCTGGTCGTTTTTTGGCTAAAAACCGAGCCCAATAAGGGTAAAACCATTTCCAGAACGTCTTTTCCACCAAAAATTCACAATTTTTGGGTCGAAATCTGGGTTCGAGAGCTGAAGACAGCTCTAATACGAGGTAAAAATTGGAAAAACGAGTTACTAATCTAATTAGCAACTTAAAACTAGAAAAATTAAGCCATAAAAACACCTTGAAAATATTATGATTTTAAAAATAAACGAGCGAGGCTCCGATACCGCTGTTGAGGTTTGGTGAGTCCTGTTTCGGGGTTTTCTGATGTCCTGCGGGAGAGTTACAATTCCGAGACTGGAACCGGACGCCTGTACCTGCAAAATAACGGAGACTCCTGAGAGCTCCGCCTCCAACGGTCAAGTTAGTACCTGATTAAGGAGTAATTAATACAGAAATTAAAGTAATGAGATCTCTCTAGGTGAGAGTGCTTAGTGTTGGTAATCTGCGTCGTTAGCGAGATTAGCCGGTTGTTAATAACTCTGTTCTTCTCTGCCTGATTTCTTGATTATTCCATCGTGTGATTAACGAGGATTAATTAAGTATTTATAGCCTTGAGAAGCGTGCCACTTCTTTAGGTTTAGGGTAAACCTAGGGCTGATCGGGCCTCTAGACTGGATTGGGCCTTGATGGCCGGTTTTCCCATTTGGCATGGGTGGACACGTGGCGTGTCTAAAGTGGTCCGTAGAGGACGTATCTGTGATTGACACGTGGCAGGCTCCTGTTGGCCTTCGTGAAGGACACGTGGCGGAACCTGGTTGGTCCACTTGTCAGACGGTGATTGGTGGATAAAAATCCCCTAATCATTTGCCCCTCACAGGTGGCACGTGACTGGTCACGTGTCGCCTGTGACAGGTGTCGCACGGTGACAGGCGACGGCCTGTTACAGGTGTCACCTTGCAAACGGCCGAGAGATTTTCCCGCCCAAATTTTGAATTTGGAAGCGACCTTTCGCCTTCTTACCTTGCCTATATAAGGAAGTGCTGACTTTCGGTCATTTTCACATTTGAGAACTTTGCGAGAACATCCGGACCCTTGAACTTGCTCTAACATTTCGGACTTTTTCTGCCTACCGCCTGTTCTGACAAGCCGACTGACCCGAACTTCCAGGACTTCATCAACCGTCACTCGTTCAGGTAACTCAGTTCTCTTACTCTTAATTTTCTTTTTATTTTTTGAAATGGCACCATGGAAGCACACGACACGACCTAAGTTAGTGATCAGCCGGTCACCGGGGACGGCTGAATCTAGGACTAGGAGTGCCGCCTGCCCTTTTCTGGACCCATCTTTGCCCTTTATACAAAGTCCGACTGTATCTGTGTCTATGCAGAACGTGATGGCCAGAACGAAACAGACTGCTAAGATATCAAACTCAGACGGCTCCTCCCAAAGGGTGCTCCTTAGTGAAACATCTGACCAGGCGCCAGATGTAGAACGAGGCGACTGTCAAGCCGACAGTTCTGAGAGAGGGGCCAAGGTGTTCCCTTCCCATCTTACCGTTGACATGTCTAATTTTCCTTCTGCTCCTTCTAAGGGAGAGGAGGCGGGCCCCTCTAGGAGAGGGGAGGAGTCGTCCTCTTCGGACTCGTCAGAGGACGAGTCCGAGTCCAGCTCTTCTGGCCACAGTTCTCCTGGCTCAGAAGAAAAACATAGCCGCCTACAAGAGGCGAGACGTTCTCATGCAGTTGAGAAGGGGGACAATTGGGCGGAGCCGTCCGCCTCTTACAGAGAGGAAAACGCCCCCTACTACTGCAGGGTACCCCGGGGCCGGATCGCAACCATGCAAGACAACGTGGCGAGCTTTATTGCTAACCACAAAATGGGCCCGGAATTTTTACTGTTCGTGCCGGATCCAGAAGACACTGTCGTCTGGCCGGCTGGTACCAGCTATGGTGACGGCTGCTTTGGCTGCTATGTGGCGGCCATCAAAGCTGGACTGCGCTTCCCATTACATCCGGCTGTTCAGCGGATTTTAGATGGGTATGATCTAGGGTTATGGCAGTTAGCCCCCAACTCTTGGGTAAACGTACTCGGCTATGTGGCCGGGTGCGAAATGAACGGGGTGGAGCCAAGCTTTGAGGCTTTCGCCCACATGAACTATCTCAGCCGGACCCCTAAGTCGGGAGGTACCGGCTGGTATCAATTAACAAGCCATAGGGGTTACCTCATGACGAGAGGTAAGGCGAACAAATGGAAGGATTGGCGGAACACCTTCCTTATTATCGAGGGTTCAGACACGGAGCTGAACAAACGTTTTAACAAGTGGAATAGGGATCCGCCTCTTCTCGCAGGCGGCCGCAGCATGCCGCCTGTTCCCCCAAAGGCTAAAAAAGAGATCCTAGACAAAGGACTCTTCAAAGTAGAGACTAGGGTGAACTCTACTTCAGGGGTACGAGAGCAAGTACCCCTAAACTGCGTCCCGAGCTTCAAGTGGCTCTATGACGAGTACTTTTTGGCCGCCTGTGGCCTCAGCAGTCGGTGCTCTAGAGGTAGCCGGCCTGACAAATACTCTGTTTTTTCACGCCTTGTTTACTTGGGATTTTTACTAACTTTGCTGTTTATTTCTTGCAGCTGACGCCATGAGTAAAATAACAGCATCCAAGACTGCAGCGGCCATATTGCGGGCCTCGCTCATGAAACAGTCGTATGCCGACTCCCCCAACAAAGAGACACCCTTGGTTAGCTTCGAAAACTCTTCCTCTTTTAGTTGTCTTATGCATATACTAACTCTTTTTGTTTTCAGTCTGGTACTCCAAGGGCTTCTTCCTCGCAACAGCCGGACCCCAAGGCCCGGAGGACGACTGTTGCAAGCTCTCCTGGGTCTTCCAGGAAAACAGTGGCGGCTGAGAAGCAGCCGACCACTTCTTCAAAAACCCAGGCGGGGCCGCCTAGATGTATGGACACTCACTTGTAAAAACTCACCCTTGCTTCCTTCTTGATTAGGTCTAACTTGTTTTATCCTTTCGCTTAATGCAGCCGGCCCCCAGGGACTTGACTTGGTTGAGGTAGCCAAGTCTATGGTTAAAGTAGTTCCTCCATCAGACAGGGAGGCGGTCAGGGGTGCCGGCACCCTTGACCTTGATGGGATTTCAGGGGTCCTAGCTGAGGTATACTTAGCATATTTTTGAGCTTTTGAGTTCCAGGACGCCTGTTAACTTTTTTGATTGGAAACTGACGTCTATTTTTCTTTGTACTTAGGCCCTGCTCCGAGTCAACAGCCTTCGCAAGCCGATTGATCGGAAAAACAAAGAGGTAAAGGCCGCAAAAGCTATGGCCGCCTCCAGCTGTGATAAGGCAATGTTTCAAATTGCCCAAAATGAAGTACTGACCATTGATCTTCTTTATTATCAAGCGCAGGCTACCGCCGCTGTTCGGGCCCAGTTAGAGGCGGCCCAAAAGAAGGTTGACGAGCTGGAGGCGACCGTCACCAACCTTAAGGCCGAGCTGAAACCTCTTCGCCAAAAAATGCACTCTTACGAAGCCATGGAGAAATCTTTGGCCAACGTAAAAGAACGCCTGGTGAACCAAGAGAAGAGTCTTACCCAAGAGCTCTCGGATAAGGCCGAGCAAGAGAAACAAGAGC
Source organism: Chenopodium quinoa (assembly GCF_001683475.1). Taxonomy (NCBI): domain Eukaryota; kingdom Viridiplantae; phylum Streptophyta; class Magnoliopsida; order Caryophyllales; family Amaranthaceae; genus Chenopodium; species Chenopodium quinoa. Next base: position 1,023,243 of record NW_018745546.1, read on the forward strand.
TCGTCCAGGAGATGGTGGAAGACTCCGCTCAAATCCAGCGCATGACCTGGGAACGACTGTTCCCCAGTGCCGACTTTGCCTCATGGGAAAGAACGTACCGCCAGTGTTCGGAAATATATAATCAACAGATCCTGGCGGCTGTTGAAGAAGAGGCGTTGGACGGTGCGTTGGAGGAGGAAGAGCCGGTTGTGGCGCTTGTGCCACTTGGGGGTAAGGCATCAAAAGAGGGTGCAGCTAAGGCCGAGTCCAGCAAGAAGAGTGCTGACCAGGCGGCAGCTGCTGATACTGAACTGCCCCTTCTTAAGCTTTAAGTATTTTTTCTTTTCACGGCCTGCGTGCCGTTTGCTTTGTAATTACCCGGCCAGGGGCCGGGGTTTTGAATATTCTGCTGGTCTTTAATGGCCGGCTCATTTTTAATCAAATTTTTGTTTTGGTTCAAATTTGTCTAAGTATTTTTAATTTGTTCACTAGACCGACTGTTATGTATGGCCGAACGTTAAGGCAAGTACAAATAGTAAGTGCCGCCTATGCCCCTGGACGACTGGTTGTCTGTTTCCAGGATAGATGATCAGTCGGCCATTTATTCAATCGGTATTCGAACTCTTTATTCAATTTGTCTGACCAAGTAAATAGAATTACCTAGTCGCCAAGGAATTAAGTAGGAAAACAAGCGGCGGGTACCGGTTGTTTCCCTTTATTGCCAATGTTGGCTTTTAACTCGTAATTTGTTAACCTAGCAAGAGTATTGGTTGAGAGCCTTTGTTTATTAAAAACAAGTGGACGACTCATACCTTTTAGGCTCCATACTAAGTTCGAGTGACTATTAAGTTAACATAGGAGTTACTTAGTCTTCGTCACAATCTTGATTGAGTAGTAGAGGTACCAGGCGGCGTAGGCCGGCTAGACCCCTTGATTCACCAATGTTTGTTGGCTATTAACTCAATAGGTTATCTAGTAGGAATAGGGGTTCGAGTGCCCTTGTTTGTTTAAAACAGGCGGACGACTCAAACTTTTTAGATTTCATACCAAATTTGAAGGAGTGACTATGAGTTAACTTTGGAGTTACTCAAACGCCGTCACTTTTGATTGAGAAGTAGAGGTACCAGGCGGCGTAGGCCGGCTAGACCCCTTGATTCGCCAATGTTTGTTGGCTATTAACTCAATAGGTACCCCCTGCATTTATCCCAAGTAATACAGGCGGTCATCTGACTCAGATGTCAACTGCTACCACTGGTTTGGTTAGTGATAGAGTTATCCTTGTCTCAAAAACGGCTACGTGGTTGCCCTTGGGGACAGTCGTATAGGTGCGGTGTAATTAGTTTATAGAACAATGTTCCACCCAAAAGGGAGCTGCTCTCTGCGACGAATTTCATCCGGAGGGATGCCGTCGGACGCCTGCTAGGATGTTGGGACAGGTCGTATTAGTTTTGTATATTTGATCAGGTGGCTTGGCGCCTGGTCTGATCATTCGGCCGGTGGCCTTGGTAAGTTCTTGGTGAACGTAGGTGCTAAGTAAAAGAAGGGTAGCCGCCTGTTAGGCACAGGGTCGGCCAGGCCCTAATCTTTTTAGCTAAGTATTGTGAGTAAAATACTCAATGGAGAGTAGCCGACTGTAAAGGAACAGACGGCATGCCCCTCTGAAGATTGAGTTAAAAAACTCAATGGAGAGTAGCCGACTGTAACGGTACAGACGGCATGCCCCTCGCAATACAAAAATTGAATAGTAAGTGCAAACTTTATTAAGTAGCTCTTTACATCTTTCAGAAGAAATATTTTTTAAGGTTATCTACATTCCAAGTTCGAGGCAACGGTTGTCCGTCTGGTGTTTCCAGACGGTAGGTACCGTCCCTGACTTCCGCATAGATTCGGTAGGGTCCTTCCCAGTTGGGAGTTAGTTTGCCAGACTCATTAGCCCTACCAACTGCTTCCATTTTTCTAAGTACAAAGTCCCCTACTTTGAGTGGACGCCTGTGTACTTTTTTGTTGTATGATCTAGTCATTCTCAGGCGATAGATCTCATGGCGCAAGACAGCATTGCCCCTCTTTTCAGGAAGTGAGTCTAATGCCAGGCGCATGGCTTCCCAGTTTGCCTCTTCGTCATATAGCATTACTCGAAGAGTCGGCTCGTAGTGTTCTATTGGAAGAACAGCTTCTGCACCATAAGTTAGGAGGAATGGAGTTTCTCCAGTCGCCCCTTTTTCAGTCGTCCTAATGGCCCAGAGAACATGCGGTAGTTCATCCGCCCATAGGCCGCCTGCTCGTTCAATCTTTTTCTTGAGACCGTCTGAGATGATTTTATTAAAGGCTTCTACCTGGCCGTTTGCTTGTGGACGGCCGACAGATGCAAAGTAATGTGCAATTCCTTGGTCTCCCAACCAGCTTTTGAGAACATGCGTCTCAAATTGGGGACCATTATCAAAAACCATAGACATGGGAACCCCGAACCGAGTAATGACGTTTTTCCAAATGAATGAAATTACATCTTTCGTCTTGATTCCCTTTACAGCCTCCGCCTCTACCCATTTAGTGAAGTAGTCAACGGCAACAAGTATATACCTTCTGCCGCCTGTAGCAGGCGTATATGGACCCAGAATGTCCATGCCCCACTTAGCAAACGGTAGTGGGCTGTGAATGGTAGTGAGGTCAGTAGCCGGACGGTGAATTAATTTGCCAAACCTTTGGCACTTGTCACATTTTTTCACCATCTCCATTGCATCTGCTTCCAAAGTAGGCCAAAAGTAGCCCTGCCGCCTTGCCCTTTGAGCAAGCATCCTACCACCTATATGGGAAGCACAGAAACCAGAGTGAAGATCATCTAGTATCTCTCGTCCCTTTTCAGGAGTACCACACTTTAAGAAGGGTTGAAGGTACCCCCTCTTGTGAAGTTCTCCCTGTATCATTTCAAAACAGGAGGCTCGTTTTTTCAGTGCTGCCGCCTGTTGAGGATCATCCGGCAGTGTACCGTTTGTTAGATATGCCCTGATTGAATCCATCCAGGTTGAGCTTCTGTCTAGGATTCCAATAGGGTTTTCCTCGATGCTTCTCTTCTCCATTACTTCCCAAAAAACAGTTCGAGGAGTATCGGAGGAGGCGGATGATGCTAATTTCGAAAGTGCATCTGCTTGGTTGTTTTCTGATCTCGGCACTTGGATCAGATGGAAATCCTCAAGGGAGCCGACTGCTTGTCGGACCGCCTGTAAATACTTGATCATGGCCGGATGAGTTGCTTCGTATTCACCATTGTACTGACTCACTATCAATTGTGAATCAGAACAGGCGTCTATTTTTCTTGCCCCTGCCGCCTTGCACATGCGGATCCCGGCTAGTAAAGCTTCATATTCTGCCTCATTGTTTGAAGCCTGAAAACTGAAGCGTAAAGCATACTCGAACCTGTCGCCCTCTGGAGATTGACATACGACGCCTGCTCCACAACCGTTTGAAGTAGAGCTTCCGTCCACATATACCTTCCAGACTTGGTCCGGAACCTGAGAGTCAGGAGGACGAGTCATCTCTACAATAAAGTCTGCAAAGGCTTGCCCCTTCACTGCTTTTCTAGGCTCGAAAGTAACTTCGAGACTCTGCATTTCTATGGCCCATTTGATCATTCGTCCGGACGACTCCATGGTGGTAAGGGGCCGCTTGATTGGTTGGTCGGTATACACGACGACTGCATGTGCCAGAAAGTAGGGCTTCAATTTTTTAACAGCCATGAAGAGTGCAAGACCAAAGTTCTCCACTAGGGGATACCTCAACTCGGCATTTTTCAGTACGTGACTGACAAAGTAGACCGGGAGTTGACAGCCGTCCCTTTCAGCAAGGAGCACAGCGCTTAACGCATGATCAGAGACGGCCAGGTACATGTAGAGATTTTCTTTGGGCAAAGGGCTGACCAGCCTCGGCAAGGAATGCAAGTGAACCTTTAATTTCTGGAAGGCGGCCTCAGCATCCGGCCCCCATTCAAACCTTGCCTTTTTCTTAATTGCCTGGAAAAAGTATAGGCATTTGTCGCCTGATCGGCTTAGGAATCTCCCCAAGGCCGCCAGACAACCTGTTAACTTCTGAACCTCTCGGACGGTACGAGGCGACTGCATATCAATGACCGCCTGTACCTTCTCAGGGTTCGCCTCTATTCCTCTCTGGTTGATAAGGAATCCGAGAAATTTCCCAGACTCAACTCCAAATACACATTTCTTGGGATTGAGCATGACATGGTGCCGCCTGAGTGTGGCGAAAGTTTCTCGGAGGTCCGTCAGATGATCTTTCTGAAATTTAGTCTTGACAATCATATCATCAATATATGCCTCGACGTTTCTCCCAATCTGATCAAAGAACACTGTGTTTATCATTCGTTGGAAGGTAGCCGGGGCATTCTTAAGACCAAACGGCATGACCGTGTAACAGTACAATCCTTGATCAGTGACGAAGGCCGTCTTCTCCTGATCTTTCTTCCATAAAGGAATTTGATGAAAACCAAAATAGGCGTCCATAAAACTCATCAAGGCATGTCCGGCTGTTGAGTCGACCAGGTTATCAATTTTAGGCAGAGGGTAACTGTCTTTGGGGCACGCCTTGTTCAAGTCTGTGTAGTCTACACACATTCGCCAGGTGCCATTCGGCTTTTTAACAAGCACCACATTTGCAACCCAATCTGGGAAGTAACATTGCCGAATGAACCCTGCATCAAGTAATTTTTTGACTTCGGCGGCTGCCGCCTGACCTCTTTCTTCACCATGGTTCCGCTTCTTTTGCCGTACCGGCTTCATTTTCGGATCCACAGCGAGTTTGTGTACTGCCAGATCAGGACTAATGCCTGGCATTTCATGGACTTCAAATGCAAAGATGTCCTTGTACTCTTTCAACAGGTTGTGAAAATCATCACCAAGGTTTCTCAGAGCAGTCGTCCCAACTTTGACTGTTCGGTCAGGACGGGAGTCGTCTAATATCAGGTCCGCATGCTCATCAGCCGGCTGAGGGCGGAACTCATCCGGCCGCTCCTCTGCCAATGATTGCTATTTTCTTGCTTTTCTTGCGGACTCTGTTTGGGACGCCTTTCTTTTTTTGTCGCCTGTTTCTTGAACAGGCACACTCTCCTTGACATTGTCAAGGTCTGTTTTTTCTCCACTTGACCCAGTGGCCATAACAGTGGGCTTGACATCCGAGAGATAGCACTCTCGGGCCATCCTCTGATCTCCCCTTAGGGAGCCGACTGTTCCATTATCCCTTTCAAACTTAAGCAGCATAAGTGACGGGATTATAACAGCCTTGGAATTATTCAGGGTTGGTCAACCCAGAATCATGTTGTAGGCCGAGAGTTCCTCTACCACTAGGAACCGGACTACCATGTGTCGTCCTTCCCCTTTTTCGCCCAGGCGAATGGGTAGATCTACTCGTCCCAGTGGGTGGACGACTCCTCCTCCAAACCCTATTAAAGGGTGGGAGGCCGGATGTATGCAGTCCGTCTGATATTTCAGTTTTGACAGACATTTGCTGCTGATGAGATCTGAGGAGCTCCCGGTATCTATGAGGATTCGGCCAACTCTCTGGTTGGCCACTTTACATTCAATAACGAGAGGGTCGTCATGCGGCCCCCTTATTCCTCCTAGATCCTCTTCGGTGATGACAATCTCAGGAAATGTATATTTGGACGGCCGTTCTTGGTGAACGGAATTTACATCTAACCGCCTTATATTATCTTTGTTGCCCCTAATAGTGGGGCCGCCTCCTGAGAAGCCGCCTGCAATGGTGTAGACGACTGCATCATCTGTATCGGAACTGTCGGCCTGTTGATTCTTTTTGGCCGACTGCTTTTTTGAGGAAGTGTTCCCCGTAGATTTCTTGACATAAGTGTCAAGATCACCTTGATCAGCCAAGCGGTCTAGGTACCGCATGAGACTGATGCAGTCATTGGTGTGATGACCAACGTCATCATGATAAGCACAGATTTTGTCTTGGTTCCGGTTGCTTGCAGAACCCTTCATGGGGAGCGGCTTCTCAATTGAGAGTCGTCCCTTTATTTCTTTTAGGATAAACTGGTTATCCTTGTTAAACACATACTTCGGGGAGTATGGTTTGAATTCTTTTTTCTTTTTCTGAGTCGGCTGTTTAGAGGAATCAGCCGCCCAGACCTCTTTTCTTTTCTCATCTTTGTTGGACGACTGTTTCTGTCGTCCCTCTCTTTTGTCGAACCTCTTCCCGTCCGACTGTTTCATCGTACACAGATCAGTCGCCTGTATATAGGCTTCTGCTTCAATCAAGGCCTCTTGAAGAGTCGCCACCCTTTTTCGAACTAAATCAAATTTGAAGGTAGACCCGTCTTTGAGACCTCTAAAAAAGTCAGTATAAGCTACCTCATCCGGTAACCCTTGAATCTGTATTCTCATCAGGTTGAACCGCCTGATGTAGGAACGAAGCCCCTCCTTCTCGCCCTGCTGAATTGTTCCCAAATCAAGGGTCGTTTTCTTCGCAGGGATGTTCATTGCGAAGTTGGAGGCAAATAAGTAAGCAAGCGTCCTGAAGCTGTTTACACAACCAGTCGGCAGGTTGCCGAACCATTGCTGTGCAATTCCCTTGAGAGTCGCTGGGAAACACTTGCACCAAGTGGGATCATCCAACCCTTGAAGGTACATCAGGTTGGTGAATGCCATCAGATGGTCTTCTGGGTTAGTAGTGCCGTCATAGGCGCCTACTAGAACATTTTTTACTTTGGCCGGCTGAGCGGCTTCAGTAATTTCCTTGGAGAAGGCCGACGGCTGTTCACCAAGTCTAAGCAGCCGTAGCTGCCAGTCCATAGGTTGGACGTTATTTGCTGCAGGTCCACCAAATGGAGGTGGCTGCATAAAATACTGTTGTTGCGGCACAAATGGTAAGTTTGGTACCGCCTGGGCACTATGAAAGCCGGACTGACGGGAGGTGCCGCCTGACTGACTCTCATGGTACGACTGAGTATGCCTCATCGAGGCATTTCGCAAACTGTCCTGAAAATTTGAAGTAGAAGCCGACTCTGATAATCGGTCACTCTTCTTCTGCTCTAGCAGGAGCCGAGCATCTGTGAACGTTTGCTTTGACCCGTCCGCCTGAATATGACGAACCGGTTTCCTATTTCCCGTAGGATAACGGAGTTTTGTAAAATCAAGAGCAGGTGGCTCCCGCTTCTTGGATTTAGGATGGGGAGTCGCCTCTCGCCCTTGAACTAGCTTCCTCTTCAGTGAAGTGGAAGGTTTCTTGGCCGACTGCTCTTTGACTGAAGCAGGCGGTTTTTTGTTGATCAACTCTTGAATCTCTCCCTTGAAGTCCCTCATGAAGGTCATGAGTTCGTTCCTTGTGATGGGAGCAGACCCATCAGTCGGCTGTTGCCGAGCAAGCGGTGCGCCTGCTGGCTCGCTTCCTGTTTGAAGATGCTCCCGTTCCCTCCTTTCGGTATGGCGGGTACGTCGGGCCCTTAGGGTCCCGTCTGGAGCTGTATGAGTTTCAACTTCAAATTCACTTTCGGTATCATGGTCCGACTGAACTTGAGGGTCGTCTAAGGGACGCCTCTCTGCTGGAGTCGGTACAGACTTGGATGCCATCTCTGAAGTACTCTCCCCACAGACGGCGCCAAATGTTTCGGGGTTTTCTGATGTCTTGCGGGAGAGTTACAATTCCGAGACTGGAACCGGACGCCTGTACCTGCAAAATAACGGAGACTCCTGAGAGCTCCGCCTCCAACGGTCAAGTTAGTACCTGATTAAGGAGTAATTAATACAAAAATTAAAGTAATGAGATCTCTCTAGGTGAGAGTGCTTAGTGTTGGTAATCTGCGTCGTTAGCGAGATTAGCCGGTTGTTAATAACTCTGTTCTTCTCTGCCTGATTTCTTGATTATTCCATCGTGTGATTAACGAGGATTAATTAAGTATTTATAGCCTTGAGAAGCGTGCCACTTCTTTAGGTTTAGGGTAAACCTAGGGCTGATCGGGCCTCTAGACTGGATTGGGCCTTGATGGCCGGTTTTCCCATTTGGCATGGGTGGACACGTGGCGTGTCTAAAGTGGTCCGTAGAGGACGTATCTGTGATTGACACGTGGCAGGCTCCTGTTGGCCTTCGTGAAGGACACGTGGCGGAACCTGGTTGGTCCACTTGTCAGACGGTGATTGGTGGATAAAAATCCCCTAATCAAGTCCGACCCAAAAACAAGACCACACTCGCAATAAATAAAACCATAAACATAATTAAATTAATCACAAGATTAAGATGAGCTAATTACCTTTGACGCGTGCTTCGCTCCAAAATGAGCTCTTACGTGAAAGCTTCAAGTCCCGCTCACACGGAGACCTCTAATGAAGTCCACCCGCACCAACAAAACCGACTAGGTCCAATGTCTTGGGGTTAGCAAGACCGGACTAATAAAACCCGAGTAATTATATTGAGCTCAAAGGTTTTCACTAATTGTGATGCCTTTTTCAACTCTTACTCAAGCATCATTCCCAATGCCCATACTTGGGTATTTATAGGAAATGATGGGAGTATCATTTACTCTCCCATCAATGTGGGATGGTACGATTTTTCCAATTTTTTTTAAAGCTAAAATAAAATTAATAATCAAGCTAGTAATAAATCAACAAGTGGCAAGCTCATGTGAGTGGTTAGGTGAGGACCACTTGGAAAAAGGGGGGACCAAACTTGCTCCCCACTCCCTCTCCCATAACCGGCCACCTCACTCCACACACACTCAAGGACCACAAGCCACATGGCACCCACCCTTGGGCACCAAGGCAGCCAAGGTGGGTTGCCATGTGCTGTCGTCCGTGGCAGCCACGCCCAGCAGGCCCAGCACTCGCATGTGGGCTGCCAGGCGCTGCTAGCCAGCAAGCCCACCATGCTTGTGCGGGCTGCTGCTGGCCTTGTGCCTTGGCCAGCACTGCTAGGTAGCAAGCAATGGCCTAGCCATGCTGCTGCTAGCTGTGGCGAGCTGGCGCGCCTAGCGTGCTAGCTGCTGCAGCTTATTGCGGCATGGTTTGCTAGCCATTGCGCGCACAAGGCTGTGCCTAGCATGCTAGCACGCACTAGGCAGCGCCTAGCCTTGCGATGCTAGCATGGGTGCGCTAGCACGCACCAGCCAGCCTAGGCTTGGCTTGGTGCGCATGCTAGCCACCATGCTAGGCCATTCGCCCTTAGCACTCGGTTTGCTTGGGCATTCCGATGCTAGGGGTATTTTGGTCTTTTGTTGATTTATTACTATTTCTCGTCTCGTCTTTTACTATTTTTCGACTCTAAGCTCGAATTTTCAACGTTTAAATAAATATTACTCGGTCGACTCATTAATTCCTTTCGAATTAATTCGTCGGTTCGGTTTGTTGAATGCTTGGGTGTGATCCGAAGGGTTCAGTCAAGATTAAGCTGTAATAATAATTATTCATTAATATTAGTGATCGGAAGCGGCCTGCACCCAGGCATTCCTCACAGAATATATTAGCTTTCTAATAATTCTGAACCCACTAACGGAATAGTACACTTGTTCGAAGGACACCATTCCTTTCAGGTCCTAATTACTCCCGCAGGGTTAACATTGAAACAGTACTCGTGCAATTTAGGTGGGAGTTTAGGATCTTCCCTCCAATTTGAGAATTCTTCCTCAACAGCGTTGATTGATCCTTCATCAAAGCGCGAACACTAATACGGTTTAAATCGATGGTCTCTCCTAGGAAAATTGTTGTTCCTTCTTGACTGGCGATCTAGCTCTAGGGTCTTTCTTGCATAGACATCTTCTTCAAATCTTACTTGAGCCATAGCTTTGGCTTGCACATGCTCGAAGGTCGTACAGGGATATTTGGTTAACTCTTTGTAGAGCTCACTATGGTCTAGCAACCCTCTTCTTAATGCTTCAATTGTTGTGGGAGCATCGCATTTGCGTATCCCAATCTTCTCCCTGTTGAACCTGTTAAGATAGTCCCTCAAGGATTCTCCGTGTCTTTCCACAACACGGTGCAGATCTGAGGACTGCTTTTCGATTTTATTGCTAATAGCAAATTAAATCTTGAATAGATGCACCATTCTTACAAAAGATCAAATTGTCCCATTTCTAAATTAATGAACCAAGTTAGGGTTGGATCTGATAAATTGGCTCCAAAGCCTTTGCACATGATAGCTTCTCTGACATCTCTAGGAATGGAGCTAGTCATCATTTTGTCCTTGTAGAGGGACACGTGCCCATCAGGGTCCGTTGTTCCGTCATACATGGCCATATTGGGCGTGCTGAACCTCTTTGGCACTTTTACCATGGCGATCTCTTCTGAGAAAGGAGAATCTATATAGCCATCTGATGCCTCTTTTTCCATGGGCTTTAGCACTCTAGGGATTTTGGCGATCTTGGCCTCAAATGCCTTGAGGCACTCCTTAACCACCTTCTCTATTTTCCCTGCTCAGTTCCTTCTTGTCTATCCTTTTTGAGAGTTCCTGTATACAGAGAATCTAGTTCTAGGGGAATTCCCTGCTGTTAGATCCTTTTTCCCCGTTAGGGGTGTGGAAGGTTCCAGACATATCAAGCTGCATGGCTATACTTTCGGTGCTCTTTCTGGTGTTAACTTTTTTAGATGCAATTGATTGTATTTGGCTACGGAGGGATTCATTTTGTTTGGTTAAGCTGGTGAGTTTGGCTTCGATTTAGACCTTTTGGGCCAACAATGTTTCGATTTGGCTTTTTTTGTTGGTCTAAGGTTTGACGGAATGCGTTCATTCCTTCATTGATTTCGGCAATGGTAAAGGGTACTGGCTGTCCAGTCATGGTGATTGTCTCGGTTTTTGGTGAATTGGTAGGTTAATTGATTATCAGCCCCACGGTGGGCGCCAAATTGTTTAGGCAAATCTCAACTAGGACATCTAAGAATTTTCTAGGTTTTGAGGGATAATAACAATCATTCCAGCAATAATATTTAAAGCAATTAAGAACGATAATAAAGCATTAAATAACTAGTATGAAAGCAATAAGTATTCAATAAAATCAAAGAGATAAGTTTAGAGATACAATATTGAGTAAGGACAAGCCTCTTGTTCAGTAGGGACACAGATCCGTAGAAAAAAGTAGAGCAACAACTTATATTGAATTATGTGCGAGTGTACATGAGTGTTATAATGTCTAACTCTTCCTATTTATACCTAGGGATTCCTAGGGTTACATACATATTCTGAATATATTAAAAATGTAGAAGATCTTCTTGATGTATTTCGTTCCCTGTTCTGTAGGCGTATTCTTGGCAAGTATCCTCTTGATTGATATTCTTGATCTTGCTTTCCTTGTTTATTCCAATCAAGCCGCTTTGTTTATTTTTCTAAACTCCTTGAACTTGGATTGGTGCCCTAAGTATTCTGGGTCGTATATTAATACGGGACCAACACACGCATAAAAGGGTCTTCGCGTGCGCACCATTTTTACGGCTACTAGCTGCGGGATGCGGAAGTAGAAGGTGGTGCGAAGGTGGTGGTTACAAAGGGCAGCAGCTCGGTGATGCAGGGATTGCGTTTGGAGGTGAAGTTCGGTTGGTAGTGGAGCTGTAATTGATGGTTGCGGAGGTGGATGTTGGGAGTTGAACTGGTTTGTGCAGTTGTTCTATGGTGCAGTTGGAGGTGGTTGTTGCTAGTCGAAAAGCAGAGGAAAGAGGAGGAATAGGTGGTGGTTACAAGGGCAGTAGCTGCGGTTGTTGTTGCGGTAGAATGGTAGACTATTTGTGGATGTGGGGTAGCTATTGGTGGCTGATTTTGGAGGTGAGGAAGGTGGTGGTTTGTGGCATGAATATGGTGGCTGATTTGTGTTTGTTTTGGGTGTTGCGAAGGCTTCCATGAGTTGATGTTGTTGCTCGTGAATTGGGGAAGCAAAGGATTTGTGCGTGAGTGAGACTTGGAGGTTATTGCGACTCGTCTGCGCTCCCGAGCATCTCTATCATCGGTGCACTCGAGGCGATGCCCTTGAGGAGGGCAGCCTTCTAAATGAGCAACTTGACTTGATTATTCACCTATAAAACGCAAATTTTTTGGCAGTGTAATTCCCCATATTTTTTTACATATTTTATTTAAAATATGTATTTTATAAAGTATTTAAATAATTTTAATATTTTAATTATGGCATTTTAAGTAATATTTTTTTTAAAAAGGAAAGTTTATTTAATTTCACTATTTATAAAAGTTGGGGTTTTATTTAAGAAAGTTTAATTTTAACAAGTTTTATTAAGGAAGGGATTAGGAAAAACTAAAAGAGGAAAGTTTAGGGAAAAAGGGATTGGTTGAAAAGGGGTATAAATATTCCACTTATGAGGCAAATCAACTTTGTCCAGAGTGGAGAATACCCAAGGTAAACTTCTCTCTCTCTCCTCCTTATTTTTCCTTCATTTTCTTTTCCCCCTTCCCCTTTCTTTTTTTCGGCTGCTCTTTGCTTCCCCCACCGCTGCCAGCAACCGGCAGCCGGTGCCTGCCTTCTTTTTCCCCTTTTTTCGAGTGTATAAAAAAGACTTAGCTTTATTATTTTAATTTAATCTATGCGTAAATCTAAGTGTAAATTATAAGTTTTGGGATTTGATTTTTGATGTTTGATTATAATTATAATGTCAATTAATTTTCAGATTTGATTTATTTTAATTAAAAAAGCCCCAATTTTTGAAACCCTAGGTTCTTGATTTATGAATTATTGAAGGGTTATGATGTATATTAGTTTAGATCTTTGTTTTAAGTGTTTTAAGGCTTAATTTCAGCAAGTTTTCACTAAAATAAAGTGCTGGAATTTTATGTAGAACACTTAATATTATGTTTCTTGAAAAAAATTTAATTACCCATTAATTGGGACTTAATTATGGTGTTTTAAATATAATTTCATCTTTCTTTAATTACATTATGAGGGGTTTTAAAATAGTATATATTGTTGAAAATTTGTTTAGAGTGGATATTAATACTCTATTATGATTTTAATGTGTATAAGACTTCGAAGTAAGAAATTTCTACTAGTCTTGGCAATTTTAAGATCATACTCAAGGTACGTTCGCATACTTAGCATATTTTGATGATGTAGAATCATGCTAGGCTTCATTTTAATCAATTAAAAGTAGTATCATGCTAAGGTTTATGTATGGAATTGTAAATTAACGGTGTTGGTGATTGAATTGTGAATTATGAATTATTTGTGATGGTTTATGGATTGGAAAATTATATTTTGGGCATGTTGGGTTTGAACCACACTTTATTTATGCCATGTTAGAATGCACGATTAATTAAACTACATGTTTAATTATGTTTGGAATATTGAAAAGGAATTTTATTACGGTTCAAATAATTTTTATTGAAGCTTTAAGCATGAGGAAGGAGATATATAAGTGTCTATGCACACAAAGGATAAATTGTATGTTGATGCCTTTGTGCACTTAAGGTGTTTTTAACACCGAGGGATAGGATATTTGGCGCTTTATGCGTTTAAGGTGTCTTTGACACTGAGGTAGAATTAAAAAGGGTTCAATATTAAATAATATGTGGTCACTAATTATTCAAGAATTAAATTGGTATGTTTGGTTGATTAAAAAATTATTGTTGATTGATTTATTATGCTTTGAGAGTCATCACCAAGTACAATAACATGTAAATAACGTAAAGCAAAAGAGATTACGCACCAAAACTCTTGGAACGTATATACCTTGAGTATGAAAAATGGGGGGAGTTATGGGGTTTTATATTTAACCATAACTTCTAATGGAGTATAGGACGCTGTATATTCCTTTTTATTTATTATTATGCGCAGGAATTCTGCCACCTTTGAGTGGTTTTGTCGCTGGCACGGTTAGCTCCCGTGTCAGTTAACCTCAATTTATTTGGGGGAGGTATAGTTGGAAACTCGTTCGATGTGTAATAAACGCTTAATGAATTATTTAGTGTCTAGTTAAAGTGTCTTGTTGATTTTTGTGTGTGCTTGTGAACAAGTGCATTGAGGTACGTGTGTGTTGATAGGTGAAAGCTTGTTAGTGTGTTTAATTACGCTTATGTACTGAGCTTTGCTGATTGTGTGTGTTTGTGTGTTTGGCCATGTCTTTATCTTGGCCCTATGATGACCCATTTTTAATGGAGAGTAGTGGGGACAAGTAGAGATAAGCTTTTCAGGTATGGAAGCATATTCATGACGGGGCATGAGTGAAGAGTGAATCATTCTAGTTTCCATTAGTTTACGATGTGTTTTATGCTTTAATTATTTATTACATATTCTGTGTGGACTAACGCAAAGGTTGGATTTTGGAACGGTTTTGAATAAGGGCCTTTAATGGTTCGAAGTTGTAGTTTGATTTTATTTGACTTTGTTTGTTTTGGTTTTAAACTTAACTTTCGTTTGGTTGACTTTTGAGTTGACTTGTTTAAACGGTTTTTTATTTTAAGTCTTCCGCTGTGTATCTTTGATAGTTGCCTTAGCTGTTTTCACGGTGGCGGTAATGTCTTAGATATTCCTAAATCGTATTTTAAAGAGTAAGGTGGGTATTTAAAGGAACGGAATTTCTAGGGTGTTACAAAGTGGTATCTGGGAGCATTGGTTGAGATTTTAAATTACCACTAACACGAAAACATTTATATTACTATGATTTAAACTTGGCCAAGTGTTAATTTAATTATGCAATGTTATTTGTTCCGATTTTATTTCTTTTAGTTTTTTAGGGGCCGAAATTTTTATTATATTTTATTTTTGTCCGATTTTTTTTTATGGGGACAATCGAATTTTTTTTAGAGTGTCCGAATTTTTTTTAGTAGGGCCGAAATTTTTAGCCCTCTTCCCAGTAATTTCGAAAAAAAATTTTAGCAGGGTAAAAATATTGTTAGTTTGTTAATTTTGCTGGTAGCAAGGATTGAGGTAAGAATTATGTATTAAAAGCTTTTATTAACATGTTGGTGAGCTTGGGTAGGAAAAGAAAGGGCATATAGGCTAGAATTTAATTTTTTCCCTTTGTGCATAATTTTAGTTTGAGTGTTCAAGCATGTTGTATGACTAGATGTTGGTTGATGAAAGCATGAAATATGTGTATTATTATATGTGATCCTTCAAAATTGTATGATTGAACACCGAACTTAATTTCCTACAAGACTGTATTATTTATTTTATTTTCTTTGGGAAGGGAATTCTTTTCTAAGCCTTTTCCTCTACAAGAAGCCAATTTTTCCTAGCAAATATACATAAATGGGATCACTTATAAAGAAACATAATGAACACCCCTACGACTTTGTAGAAAAGATCAGATACTTTTGTTTCTACATGAGCAATGTCTTACGAGACAGGGTTTATGACACCCCTGATTGTATTTCAGCTATGATTGTCTATTGTCTTCCAGAGGAGCCTCCTTAAATTGCTGTCAAACAGAGATTTTCTGATTTTTACCTTCCAGGAGACATCCCAAATTACCATAAATACAAAGACTATTATGGCCAGTGGTATCCAGATTATGATTTCTTGACTAAATATCTCGTAAGACTGGAAAAAGCTCATTTTCAGCACTTAAATCTTCCCTACCCTGACTACTACTACGATAATCCAGTAGGGAACAATCCTCCTCCTAATCAACAAAAAGGAAATTCTTCTTCTTCTTCTTCGTCAGGGGGTAATCAGGAAGAAAATGGAGAACAACAAGAGGGAGATAGTTCACTTATGGAGATTTCTAATCCTAATCCACCTCCAACACCAATAATAATAGACATTTCATCGGATGAGGAGGAAGAAGGGGAGTTTGTACAAGTAGAACCCGAACCTGAGTCACCTGAACCAATGGAGGAGTCAAATGATTCTGATTTCTATCGTTCAAGCTACAAACAATCCACTAACAAAAGGGACAACGTTCGAAAGGATTAGATTTTAAACTTACCTCGTCATGAATTCACAGTCTTTATTTCAGTTATTATTGTTTTAGTTTTAAATTAATAAGTGGCATGACCACATAAGTTTCTAGAAAACAATTTTTATTTTAGTAATTTCAGTCTATTTTAATTAATAAGATCTGATTTATTTTTTTGTCAAAATTTTTATATGATAAATAAAAAAATTCATTTATTTTCCAAATCTTCCATTTCACATCACTATTCCAATAGCCAAAGTTCCAAGCAAATTAATTACAACAAATATTTCTAAGCCATGGGAATCTATGGGAATTATTTTTTTTTTATCTATGTGATGCTTTATTAAATGTATGGTTGGTTAGCAATCAATAATTGATTGACAAAGCTACAAATTTAGGAAATTCTTAGCTTTCGCTATCCCAATTTGTTAGCTTCAAATTTTACTGTGAATGTTTAAAGGGTGCTAGGTAATAGATGGGTGTATGTCTTGAGAACTAACCATAGCCATTTCTAATATAGACCCTTGTCCTTAATTCAGGAGAAGCAAAATGGCATGGGGAAGAAATTCTGGTAATGGTGGAAACGATTTGAATGAAGTAGTGAGGCAATTGGCAGCAGTTTCCCAACAATTGGCAAGAAACTCAACTGGTAAAGGGGATGCTGAGGGGGAGCTCTTTAAAAAGGTGGCACAAAGTAAGCCACCAACATATCAAGGGGAGCCTGATCCGACCATATTGGAAAACTGGTTGAGGGAATTTGAGAAACTATTTGGAGCTGTGGGATGCCCTGAAAACTCAAAAGTGAGTTGTGCTACTTACTATCTGAGGGGTGAAGCTGACCTTTGGTGGCAACAAAATGAGACTACCATTAGAGCGCTACCTGCGTTCAATTGGGCTAAGTTCCAAGAGAAAGTGAGAGACAAGATTTAATCTAGCTTTTTGTAGAAGCAGAAAGCTGAGGAATTCTCAAACCTTAAGATGGAAAGGATGTCAGTTACGGAATACTACACCAAGTTTATTGAGTTGTCCCGTTTTTCTTAAGAGTCTGTTGCTATGGAGAAACAAAGGCTAGGAAGTCTGAGAGTGGTTTAACTACTGATTTGTAGTTAAAGTTGTGCAGGAAAGTATTTGAGACCCTTGATAAAGTATATGGAAGGGCCACACACCTTTATGCATTGGAGGAGAAGAAGAAGAAGGAGTTAGCTGAGATAGAAGGAAGAGAGAAGAGGAAGGAAGTGAGGCAGGTTTCTGGTAACCAGCAGGGAAACCAGAATGGTTTTAAGAAGCAGAAGTACCACCATAACAATAACTTTCACAACAATAATAACTTCCAAGGTAATAACCGTCAAGGAGGCCGTAACAACAGTGGAGGGGCTATAAACAATAACTAGGGGAATAACAAGAATGGGAGGATTTATTTTTTCAAGAGGTGTAGAAATAATCACCCTGGGAAGGATTGCGAGGGAAATTTGGCCACTTGTCGTGTTTGTAATTAACTTGGGCATAAGGAGTATGAGTGTTTCTCCAAGAATAGCAATGGGAACAGCCAAAATAACAATAATTCAGGAGGAAACCAGAGGAATTCAAGGGTAACAACAACACCTATATTGGGAATAAGGGAGCAACAGAATGGAGTGAAGAACAGTAACACCACCAGTTGGAACAACCAACAGAAGGGTGGAACTGTAGGGAAACTGACTGTTTTGAGTAGGCATGAGGCGGATGCCACAAAAGATGTTATCATTGGTACTTTTTCTACTAACTCTATTCCTGTTAAAATATTTTTTGATTCTGGTGTAACTTTTTCTTTTGTTTCTAAGGGTATTGTTTCAAAACTTAAAGACTGTTTAAAGACAGTAGAAGTAGTAGATTTACCAATAACCATTCCGGCAGGTGGGGTAGTGAAATGTACCCAAACCTTTAGAAATGTGCCTTTAGAAATAGAAGGAAAGATATTCCCGTCTGACCTTATAGAGTTTGGGCTGAGTGACTTTGATCTTATTCTAGGAATGGACTGGTTGAGTAAGTATAATGATGAGAGTAGTTGTAGATCACTGAAAATGAAGATGGTCACAAGCGGAAATGAATCAGTGACCTACTGGATGAATGGTAAAACCAAGTACCCAAGGTTAATATTAGTGCTAAAATTAGCAAAATACATGAAGAAGGGACATCCAGTATATTTCTGCAGTGTTATGAATATGGACCATGAACAGGTGACAAATCCAGAAGATATAGAAGTAGTCAATGAATTCCTGGATGAATTTCCAGAGGAGATTCCTGGAATGCCACCTAAGAGGGAAATCGACTTTACCATAGATTTAGTTCCCGAAACAGCCCCAATATCCAAGGCTCCATATTGAATGGCACCTGCAGAAATGAGTGAGTTAAATGAGCAATTGCAAGATTTATTGAAAAAGGGATACATTAGACCAAGTGCTTCTCCTTGGGGAGCGCCAATTCTATTTGTGAAAAAGAAGGATGGAAGTATGAGGTTGTGTATTGACTACAGGGAACTAAATAAAGTAACCATACAGAATAAGTATCCCTTACCAAGAATCGATGACTTATTTGACCAACTAAAGGGTGCCATAGTGTTTTCAAAGATTGACTTGAGATCTGGGTATCACCAATTGAGGATTGCCAACGAGGACATTCCTAAAACAGCATTTAGGACAAGATATGGACACTACGAGTTTACAGTTATCCCTTTTAGATTGACAAATGCTCCAGCAATCTTTTTGGATTTGATGAATAGGGTGTTTCATCAATTTATGGATAAGTTTGTAGTAGTGTTCATAGATGATATATTGGTGTACTCAAAGAGCAAGGATGAGCATGCAGAACACCTAAGGGAAATTCTGCAAACACTAAGAGAAAACCACCTTTATGCAAAATTCTCTAAGTGTGAGTTTTGGTTGGAAAATGTATCCTTAGCTTCTTAGGACATTTTGTGTCCAAGGACGGAGTAGAGGTAGACCCAGCAAAAATAGAAGCTGTTAAGAGTTGGCCTACACCAAAGACGTATCTGATGTGCGAAGTTTCTTAGGTTTAGCAGGTTATTATAGGTGTTTTGTCAAGGATTTTTCCAAGATTACTAAACCTATGACTACCTTGATGAAGAAGGACAAGAAGTTTGAGTGGGACGATAAGTGTGAAGAGGCGTTCCAACTCTTGAAACACAAACTAATTCCAGCACCAGTGCTTACACTTCTGGATGATAGTGGGCTGTATGATGTGTATAGCGATGCATCAAAGAATGGTTTAGGGTGCGTGCTTATGCAAAATGGAAAGGTGATTGCATATGCATCGAGGAAGTTAAAGACCCACGTAGTAAACTATCCATCCCATGATTTGGAATTAGCTGCAATCATTTTTGCACTAAAAATTTGGCGCCATTATTTGTATGGAGTGAAATGTAGAATTTACACAGACCATAAGAGCTTAAAGTACATTTTCACCCAAAATGACTTGAACTCTCGTCAAAGGAGATGGTTAGAGTATACGACGGATTGTGATTTAGAAATACAATACCATGAAGGGAAAGCGAATGTGGTTGCGGATGCTCTAAGTCGTAAAACTAGTCATGGATTAAACTCGTTATTAGTAGCTAATGAGTTATGTAGGGAAATGATGAAATTGAATTTAGAAGTTGTAGAATAGGGAGTACTAGCGGGTATTCTTGCGAGTCTAAGCATCCAACCAACAATATTCGACGAGATTCGAGCCAACCAAGAGGGAGATGTAAAGTTGGATAGGATTCGCGAGATAATTAAGTAGGGAAAAACTACATACTTCAAGATTCACGAAGATGGGAGTTTGAGGTACAAAGATCGATGGTGCGTACCATAGAAATGTGAGGAAGTCAAGAGAAAGTTGATGGAAGAAGGCCACAATACACCTTACTCAGTACACCCGGGAGGAGACAAGCTATATAAGGATTTGAAGAAGATGTTTTGGTGGCCTAGAATGAAAAATGAGGTTGCTGGGTTTGTGGCAAAGTGTTTAACATGTCAAAAGGTGAAGATAGAGCACAAGAGGCCTCAAGGGACTGTGCAGTTATTAGAAATTCCAGGATGGAAGTGGGATTGCATTTCAATGGATTTTTTTACTTGCCTTCCTAAGTCAAAGAGTGGAAATGATACCATTTGGGTAGTGGTGGATAGACTTACAAAATCAGAAGTGTTTATACCAATGAAGGAAACTTGGAAGATTGAGCAACTTGCGAAAGCTTACATCAAACATGTTTTGAGGTTACATGGGGTTCCAAGGGATATTGTATCTGACAGAGATTCCAGGTTTCTCTCAAAATTCTGGAAAAGTGTACAAGAAAAGTTTGGTACAACACTTAAGATGAGTAGGATATTTCACCCTGCCACAGATGGGAAAACTGAGAGAACCTTCCAATCTAGGAGGACATGTTGAGAGCTTGTGTTATAGACTTCCAGGGAGGATGGGAAGATAGCTTAGATTTAATTGAATTTTCCTACAATAATAGTTACCATGCGAGCATAGGAATGGCACCATTTGAGGCTTTGTATGGGAGGAAATGTCGTAGTCCAATTTGTTGGAACGACATTAGTGAAAATATGATCCTAGGGCCTCAAATGATTGAAGATACAGTTACGCAAGCAAGGGAAATTCAAGCTAAAATTCAAGCAGCTCAAGATCGCAAAAAGAGCTATGCAGACTTAAAGCAAAAGGAAGAAGTGTTCGAAATTGGTTATAAGGTGTTGTTAAAGGTGTCACCAAGAAAGGAGTGATGAGATTTGGAAAGAAAGGAAAACTCAATCCAAAATACATTGGTCCATATGAAATACTGCAAAGAATAGGCAAAGTAGCTTATAGGTTAGCCTTACCTATGGAGCTTAGTAAAGTACATGATGTATTTCATGTGTCCCAATTGAGAAGATACATTCCCGATAAATCCCATGTGCTACAACCCAAAACCATTGAGTTAGATCAAAGCTTAACATATGAGGAGAAACCTGTCAAGATTCTTGACAGTAAAGTGCATAGTACACGCAATAAGAACGTTAAGATTGTGAAAGTACTTTGGTCTAACCAAGAATATGAAGAAGCCAGTTGGGAGGCAGAAGAAGAAATGAAAAAGAAATACCCAGAGTTGTTTCAGGTATGTTGAGTTACGAGGGCGTAACTCCTTTTTTTTTAGGGGGGTAGAATGCGGTAGAATTTTGCGCTTTTTCCTTATATTTTACTTATTTTTGTTCTTTTTGCACAAATTTTATTAAGTATTTTGAATTTTTGTGCTCTCAAAAAGACACAAAGGAGTTAAGGAATGACAAAAAGTATAGCAAAACTATACATAAAAAGGAAAAAGGTTTTAATTTCGTTCTTTTTAAGGGGGTACACTATAATACCCCGTATTTTTATACGTATTTTATTTAAAATAGGTATTTTATAAAGTATTTAAATAATTTTTATATTTTAATTATGGCATTTAACTATTTTTTTTAAAAAATTTAAAGTTAGGGTTTTATTTTAAGAAAGTTTAATTTAAATAAGTTTTATTAAGGAAGGGATTAGGAAAAACTAAAAGAGGAAAGTTTAGGGAAAAAGGGATTGGTTGAGAAGTGGTATAAATATCGCACTTAAGACGCAAATCAACTTTGCCCAGGGTGGAGAAAACCCAAGATAAACTTCTCTCTCTCTCCTTCTTATTTTTCCTTCTTTTTCTTTTCCCCCTTCCCCTTTCTTTTTTTTCGGCTGCTCTTTGCTTCCCCCATCGCTGCCAGCCACCGGCAGCAGGTGACCGCCGCTGCCAGTAGCCGGCAGCCGGTGGCTGCCTTCTTTTTCCCCTTTTTTTCGAGTGTATAAAAAAAAAACCTAGCGTTATTGTTTTATTTTAATCTATGCTTAAATCTAAGTGTAAATTATGAGTTTTTGGATTTGATTTTTGATGTTTGATTATAATTATTATGTCAATTAATTTTCAGATTTGATTTTAATTAAAAAAAGCCCCAATTTTTAAAACCCTAGGTTCTTGATTTAGGAATTATTGAAGGGTTATGATGTATATTTGTTTAGATCTTTTTTTAAAGTGTTTTAAGGCTTAATTACAACAAGTTTTAATTAAAATAAAGTGCTGGAATTTTATGTAGAACACTTCATATTATGTTTCTTGAAGGAATTTTAATTGCCCATTAATTGGGACTTAATTATGGTGTTTTAAATATAATTTCAGATTACTTTAATTAAATTAGGAAAATTTTTAATTTACCACCCAAAAAAGACCTAATTACTAACTTACCACCCTTTTTTTTTTTTTAAATAACCACCCAATAATTTAATTGTTCACTCAAATTACCACCCAATTTGAATTTCCGGTGGAATTTAGTCTCGTGGGCCCCAGTTAACAGCTATAAACGGCTATTTTTTTTTACTTTCAAACAGTGTTTCCTCCCCGATTCTTCCTATAAAACACTTCCCCTAACTGAAATTGCCATCCCATGTTAATTTCTTCAGAAATTCCACAAATTGGAGGTGAATTGTAACAACAGTAACAACCTTAATTTACGACAGAAATTCAATTCGCTTCAGGTGACCTTTTAATCTGTAAAAATTTGGGTTCTTATCTGAATTAAATTGGGGGAAATTATTGTCAATTTAATTGGGGGAATTAATTAGGTCTAAGAAGTACTCTATTGCCTTTTGACTGACCTAAGCAGATGTCCCCAACAAAATCCTCCAAGATGCTGACTTTTCTTCAGCGTAAGTTCTCCGGTAAACCAAGCTACCCTCGAATTAATATTTTGCAGAACAATTAGATTTTTGAAACCAAAATTAGGGTTCCAATGTGATGA
Organism: Chenopodium quinoa; assembly: GCF_001683475.1. Lineage (NCBI taxonomy): Eukaryota > Viridiplantae > Streptophyta > Magnoliopsida > Caryophyllales > Amaranthaceae > Chenopodium > Chenopodium quinoa. The sequence continues at coordinate 1,045,882 of NW_018745546.1, forward strand.
TATGTTAAGAATTAAGAAGAAAAGGGGATTTTTGTGTGAATTAAGGGCTAAAAATGAATAAGAAATGGAGTTGGTTGGGAGAATTGAATAGGAAAGAGAAGGAAGTCGAAGAAAAAGAAAAAAAATTGGAGGGAAGTAACTATAGTGAGGCCCACGTGACTAAATTCCACCGGAAATTCAAATTGGGTGGTAATCTGAGTGAACAATATAAGTGTCTATGTACACAAGGGATAAATTGTATGTTGGTGCCTTTGTGTATTTAAGGTGTTTTTAACACCGAGGGATAGGATTTTTGGTGCTTTATGCGTTTAAGGTGTCTTTGACACTGAGGTAAAATTAAAAAGGGTTCAACATTAAATAATATGTGGTCACTAATTATTCAAGAATTAAATTGGTATGTTTGATTGATTGAATAATTATTGTTGATTGATTTATTATGCTTTGAGAGTCATCACCAAGTCCAATAACATGTAAATAACGTAAAGGGAAAGAGATTACGCACCAAAAACTGTTGGAACGTATATACCTTGAGTATGAACAATGGGGGGGGGGTTATGGGGTTTTATATTTAAGCATAACTTCTAATAGAGTACATGACGCTGTACATTCCTTTTTATTTATTATTATGCGCAAGAATTCCGCCACCTTTGAGTGGTTTTGTCGGTGGCACGGTTAGCTCTCGTGTCAGTTAACCTCAATTTATTTGGGGGAGGTATAGTTGAAAACTCGTTCGATGCATAATCAACGCTAAATGAATTATTTAGTGTCTAGTTAAAGTGTCTTGTTGATTTCTGTGTGTGCTTGTAAACAGGTGCATTGAAGTAAGTGTGTGTTGATAGGTGAAAGCATGTTAGTATATTTAATTACACTTATGTACTCAGCTTTGTTGATTGTGTGTGTTTGTGTGTTTGGCCATGTCTTTATCTTGGCCCTATGATTACCCATTTTTAATGGAGAGTAGTGGGGATAAGTAGAGATAAGCTTTTCAGGTATTGAAGCATATTCATGACGGGGCATGAGTGAAGAGTGAATCATGCTAGTTTCCAATAGTTTACGATGTGTTTTATGCTTTAATTATTTATGACATATTCTGTGTGGACTAACGCAAAGGTTTGATTTTTGAACGGTTTTGAATAAGGGCCTCTAATGGTTCCAAGTTGTAGTTTGATTTTATTTGACTTTGTTTGTTTTGGTTTTAAACTTTACTTTCGTTTGGTTGACTTTTGAGTTTAATTGTTTAAACGGTTTTTAATTTGAAGTCTTCCGCTGTGTATCTTTGATAGTTGCGTTAGCCGTTTTCATAGTGGCGGTAATGGCTTAGATATTCCTAAATCGTATTTTAAAGAGTAAAGTGGGTATTTAAAGGTAAGGAATTTCTAGGGTGTTACAGGCAGCCTATAATGAAGCTATTTGGACCTTCTAAAAGTGTCTTGGGCTTTTCAATAGAATTAACCTCTTGATTCACATCAGGGGCGCCGAACCAATCGAGAATAGACACTTCTTTATTGGAAGAAAATACGGTAGTTAGTGAGCTTATTAGCCTACCGAAAAATTAGGGTGCCCGTCCACCCCCTGTATAAAGAGCGACATGCGAAGTCACACCTGTTTAGGCATGTGCCTCCAATCCTGAGATGCGTGTTTTCATCTTATGTGAAATCTGCTGAGAGAGTTGCCGATTTTCTTCTCTCTCACTTCATTTGGATATACGCCTCCAATCCTAAGACATGTAATTCTATCTTGTGGACCCCGAATACCGCGTTTTTGCAAGCGAGTGTCAAAACCTCTATTCACGTGTTAGGCTACGAATGCCGAAACACCTCTTCTTTTATCATCTTTTAAACTTGTTAAAATCATAGACTAAAGTTTCAATGACATATTCAGGGACTTTAGATCAATGATGCTATAATTGAGAGGATTTCATCCTCTTTACTCTTTTTAAACCCATATCTTCTCAAGACATGACATCACCCAGGACAGCTTTTACTTGTAAAAGCGTTCTACACTTAGCGAATAGCTACTTGTCTTAAACACTATTTCTAGCCTTAATATAGATTCTTTAGCATGTTATGACTAGAAATACTTTTTCTAGCCTTAATATCTACTTGTCTTAAACACTTAGTAAATCAAGGATCATTTGGACATCCTTAATGTTTTGGGTAAAACTACCCTATTCATGTGGACCAATCAATAAGGGCGAAATGTCCAGCCTAGACAGGTCCATTTGAGCTAATAGCCAGCTTACACGTGTCAGCCTCAAATACCATCTAGAATTGCGGCCTTCAAGGCCCAATTCCTAAGAACGCCGCAAAACGTCTCACCCCAACAAATCTAGGTCAAATGACCTAAGAGAGGGCAACTTTCCTAATGACCCTATTAATAAGGGGATATCCCCCATTTTTGGGACACATTAAATCTTTTATTAAACCTACTCTACATTCTCTTACATCAGAGAAAACACTTGATATCGGAATCTGAAATAATCCTCTTTACTTTTCGCACCTTTTTCATTCTCCTACGTATTCTAACTTGATCGTCGAAGGCGGAGCTTTTACCACCCGGAGTCTCTGTGGTTTTGCAGGTATAGGCGTAGTCGGATCAGTCTCTAAGCTGTAACTCTCCCGAGGGACAAAATTAACCAAAACATTATGAGTCTTTTGTGGGGAGAGTACCTCAAAGATGGTTCAAGAGTCTTTATCGCCTCCTAACCCCAAAGCTCATCAGCTGGAGGTCTTTACGGACTAGGACGATGATGATCCCTATGTCGAAACATATATGGCCAAAGATGGCTTATTTATTTCTAGGCGCATCCGTCCTACAGATACACTAGAACGAGGTGATAGCTAGGCGGGTACCAGTAGGCCCCCTGGTCAGCCAGAAGAGGAAACCCATTCGGCAATCGGTCAGGCTCCAGTCACCAGAGACGAGCTCACGAAATTCATGATAAGTTTCAAGGGTGAGATTAATGATCTAATTGAAAATAAAACGGTTGGCTTTAGCAAGGGTCAGCCTACCAAAAAGTCTCCTTGAACTGCACGGAAAAAATTAGTCAAGGACAGACAACCTACTCCACATCTCAAGGAGAAGACTGCACCTGCCATTAACTGGACAAAGATCCTTCTACCCTAGACGGGCACAAGGAAGGTCATCCGTGCTATTGAGATGGATGGCAGTAAGAAGACTTACACCGACGCTCAACATATCATCGAGCAAAATCAGAGCCAGCAGCTGTCTAAGTCAGCCTCTACCTCAAGCTTTGTAGACAGCTTTAGAAATACACCTATAAGGAATACTCAATCCTTGCATGAAAGCCGTACAAGTTGTAATACCGTCCACTCTTGCCCTCAGATGATTAGAAACGCACCGTACGTACCCCCTATGGTCTACGGTTCGTATTCTCCTCATTTCATGCATCCGAACCTTTTAGGGGGTCAGGCGGCATACAATGTCTAACCTTTGGACTGGTAGCTCAGTCTTCTCAAACAAGGTGAACAAACTTCTGCGTTCACCAAGGAGATAACCTAGGCGGCACAACCGGCCAAGGTTTAGTATGTGCTGGTAGGTGCCTATTACGGTACGACTAACCCAGAGGACCACCTCACGGCCTATTCCAACCTTATGCACATGCGGGGGTTAGAGGATGCTATGTTGTGTCGATGCTTCCCGGCTACATTGAAGGGCATAGCCTAACAATAGTTTGGCAATCTGCTAGCCGGATGCATTGACAACTTTAGGAAGCTCGCCTTTTTGTTTGCCTCCAACTTCTCAATGAACATCTTTGCCAAGAAAACAATTCTTGACTTGAGCACCATCCGACAGGGAGAGAGAGAAGGACATTGCTCCTATGTCATGCGGTTCAACCTGGTGAGAATCTAGATCCAAGGGTTGTCAGACGAGGTATCCTATACAAACTTCTTCAAAGGTCTGAAGGATAGGTCGACCTTAAAGTTTTACCATGTCCAAAAAAGGGTTTTCACCCATAAAGAGGCGTTGATATAGGCGAAGAGCTTTATTCAGGCTAATAAGCTCAACTAGTCCAGCCATGAGTAAGACTCCAAGACGTGTGACAAACAAAAAGAGAGTCGGTCAGCCGGCGTAAAAAGCTGAAGAGAGCAAAAAGTGAAAATATGTTTGGGCAGTTGATGAGCCTGATCAGCCGACCAACAAGAAAAAGAAAGAATTCAAACCGTATGTCTCACGGTTTCAATTCAATAAAGGTTGGTACACCATCTTCAAAGAGGTATCTTCACAAAGGTGAAGGATTGGATGACCATTGAAAAGCCGAATCCTTTGAAAAGTTTCGTTCATTCGCGGAACAAGAATAAATTTTGTAACTGACAAGGCCACGACACCAACGACTGATATAGCCTCAAGCGAACTTTGGACCGTCTAGCTGACAAGGGCTTGCTGAACTCCTGTGTTGTGAAGTCCAAAGCAGCTTCCAAGACGAATCTGGGACAGTCTTCAAAGATTTCCTAGCCTACTAGTAGCTTGGAAATTGATAAGGATCCGATCTACACTATAGCAAGCGAATTTGCATGCGGTGAGCTGACTATACGGGGCAACAAGGATAATATGAAGAAGATGATCCATTCAGTTGATGATGGACAGGCGCCTTGAAGCGAAACATTTCAAGAAGTCCTCATCACTGAGAAGGATCGAGGCAAAGTCCGCCGACCGCATGAAGAACTAGTCGTCATCGAATGTAATGTCGCTAATTGTGGGGAATATTTCAAGCATTATCCCTAACTTGAACCCCACTGTGATCATACAGTAAAGTACGATGGCGTCAAAAGGGAAAGAAAATAGAGCAAAAGAGTCGCCAACAAGTTTTAGGAACTTGTTAATCGTTCACGAGGTGAAGGTTACACCCCTTAACTATCTAGGAGATCGTCAACTCCAATAGGTCTGGAACCAAGACTGGTAGTTCAGGGATGAAGGTACAAATCCAACCTAAAAGAGATTGAACCTGCCCTAATAATAGGCCTCTACTTTATTCTGATCGTATTCATGTGCGCTTTCGGACTAACATGCAATCAATAGGTTAATCCTAAACCTGTTTATCTATGTTGGTTGAATATTAATGCACAAATAAACCTATTATTGGCGATCACTTGAATTATAATCATATTAACCCTAAACAAGATTATTAATTATCTTATTAAGCGTGATTACAAGTACCAATTCTCTTTAAACATGCATAAAAGGCGTGATCAATCAATAACAATAAATAAGCATCATAACAATAATCATAACAATTATAATAATCATAATAATAATAATTAAAATAATCATAATCATGTTAAAGCATAATAATAGCAAGATCATAGGCTGATACTTACAAGATTAATAACAAACCCTAGCAATAAAACTCAAAGCTTTAACCCTAACATGTTACTAACATGAATATTAGGAAGAGAATAGGAAGCATCACAGGAATCATAATTGTCATATCTGATATTAGAAATTATAGCTAAAACCCTAAACATGATACTAGGTACTAATTGTTGTCATTCTAAACATCAAATTAAGAAAAGCATCCTAACATGATATTAGGAATCAAGATAACAATCTAGACATGATTTCTATATCATAATATCAATAAAATCAATAAAGCACTTACTTGGATGCCTCGTACCTCTTTCTAATAAAAAAATACACACGTTAGTAACTTCAAAGAAAATAATAATAATAAAAAAATCAAGTTAAATAATTGAAATAAAGAATTAAGAAAGTTTATACTAGGTTTGGGACCAAACCCTCAGAAATATTAAACCTTTCACGTCTAGGGCGAAGACAACTTTGAGCTTGGTTAGGTGTGTCTAGATCTTGTGAATGCGGAATTTTGTATGAGAAAACCTAGTTTAGAAAAGAGAGAGAATATCAAGAATTTCTTGATGAGAGTTGGTTATTGAAAAAGGGGAGATATGAATTCTATTTATAGAGAAAAAAGAGGGTCGAAATAAGTCCAAATAAGTCATATCATATGTCGTTGGAAAGCTCTTGAAGTCTAATTTTCAACTCAATTAAAATCAGATTAAAATATTTTGTAGATAAAAAAATTGTCCGAAATAGTAGGACGGTTTTAGTTTTTGATAGAGTTTCATATCTCATTCATATCTTTTTCGTTATAGCTCGGATTTAATATTATAATATATCATTGGAAAGATATTTTAAAGATCTATCCAACCATATAAAATTTGGATGCATATTATGAGGCACGAAACTAATATATGATTTTCTTTGAACAACTTTAAATTCGAATAGAATTAGGATTTAAGAAAAAGGAAAGTTTTGAAAAAGGAAAATTTTTATTTAACTCAAATTCTTTAATCTTATCTTTTTAAAAAGGATAATTAAGATCTTTTAGAAACTAATAGAATTTTCCAATTAATCTTAATTATTTTAGGAATAGGATAAGACATTTGGACCCTCCACATGATCATTAGGCCATAGGTAAGATCCGGTTCGGGCCTAGTTTAGTATTTTGGCCATAACTTCCTCATTATTTATCGGAATTGGGCTTATAATATATCATTGGAAAGGTATTTTCAAGCCCCATCAAACTACACCATTATTATACCCATATCATAGACCAAACTAAAACGGAATGCACGTTTTTCAATAGGGTAAGAAACTAAATATTTTCAAAAACAGAAAGAAGAGATATTTTAATAAAAACATCCTCATCACTAAACTTTTCACACTTTTGCTTTGTTCGATAATAAAATGACATGAAAAGTATTCATCACTAGGTTTGGTTTTGGGGAGACATAATTGGGTGTCTACAGTAGCCCCCACTTTGACTGAGTTTGGAGAAATGCAAGTTTCGAAAACAAAAGTCAAGTAGCCATAGGGACGGAGAATTTTTCAGAACGTTTTGCGATCCTAAATCACTCTTGTAACGCCGATACCTGAAAACTAGCGTTAGTTAAACAGATAAAAGAGTTGAGAAACGCGTATCTTGCACCGTCGAGCACACGTCTCTAGGATAACCGATTTGTTGTGTTTGCTGTTGTGATAACCTTCCACAAGGTAGGGAACACCATCCTTCTGCTTTTATGATCTTTATTAAGCTAGGGGATATCCCCTGAAGACTACTATGCTTGTAACTGCCTCCATTTTCCGATGTGATAGTCTTCTACAAGCTAGGGAACACTATCGAAGATTGCTTCGCCTGAAACGACCTTCTACCGCCTTGTGACCATATTCCGCAAGCCTGGGAATATGATCGAAGATTTCTCCGCTTGAAGCCACCCTCAGTTGTTGGATAATATTCCAAAGAAAATTACCGAAGATCAACGCTTGTTGATCCTTAATGCTGCTTGAATTTTGCTGTTGATGCTTTGGGTGATAACAATCCTCTTTTCTTTGGGAATAGTTGCAAACACAACTCTTGTATGATGTATGAAAATTCGATTTAGGGAAAGTTTCAATGCCACGTAACAATCAATCCTTGAAAATGTTGCCACAATGAAGCGACAATAGGTATCTCCAAAAATTTGCCAAATCCAATTTTGGGAAAAGTTGCCAATGTTTCGTAACAATCTGTTATAAGAACCTTGCTACGATCGACAATCCACATCTTGGAATGTAACTCTTGAAAGCAATCCACCTTGGAAATTTGCAAACGCTATGCGACAATCCTTTTAGGAAAATGTTGCCAAAATTGACAATTTGCGTCTTGGAACATTTGCAAAAAAAGAGTCGATCGACAATCCACTTCGGGAAAATTTGCCACTTGCTGAAATAAAGGAAAATCCACGTTGAGGAACTTTTGCCGAAATTTATGATGAGTAGAGACCTACGACAATCCTTTGGGAAATTTTGCCATAGGATACTAGGTGTATGACAATCCAATCTCGGAAAACTTGCCAAAGATCCATGAATGTATGACAATCCGAACTTGGAAAAAAATTCCAAACAAAGAAGGAGCACGACAATCCACGCTTGGAAACTTTTCCAGGGATGACAATCCAATCTTGGAAAAATTGTCGTTCGAAGAAGATGCGCGATAATCCATATTTTGGAAATATTGAAAGTTGGAGAAGATAATCCAATCTTGGAAAAATTGTCGTATAAGTGATGTGCTTGCTTTTGAACCGATGCCTTGGTGTTTGAAATGAGCCAATGCTTAGGCTCTTATGCTAAGTGAGACGCTTTTTTGTCAAGTCAATCACTTACTACGATTGTAATGAGCCGACTACTAACCATGTCAATTTGCTTATAGGGGCTAACTGGCGCACCAAAGAATCCGAAATTGCTGTATGAGGTCGAAATAACCATTCTGAGAGGCTTCGAGCTCTGTCGCTGCCGAAATATCGCTGGCGCCAAGAATTGGCTATGTCACTAGACGCTGGAATCTAGCGCCAGGCGCTGAAGTTTGTCGCCAGACGACAGATGTTGTCGCCAGGCGACAGCCTTGTTGTCTGGCGCTGGAGTCGGGTCTTCCCTATTCTGCTCTTGCTATCGCTGTTGCTTGGTTTTGCTCCGAACTTTGAGCTTGGTCGTTTCCTTTCAACCAAATCTGCTCAAATATTTTTTAAATTAAAGCTCTTCATCTCTAATATACTGATCTATGTAACTCCTCTTATCTTGGAGGAATCTTTTGTGTCATATTCGCGGTTTTTTCGAAAAAAATCAAGGAATGTCCTCGCTTGCCGGGATGCACCTCCATTTATATTTTTGACTATAGGACTTTACCCTTCTTTGACTATCTTTTTCGAAACATACGTTTCTACAAACTTAGTCAAAGTGGGGGCATCTGTACACCTAAAAATGTCTCCCCAAAACCAAACCCGATGATGAACAACCTTTCACCGCCATTATGGGTCGGGTTGAGTATTTAATCTTGGAGTGATTAAATCAATGTTTCCATTTCATAAACCAACCCTATTGCTAGACAATTTCCCCAAATCATAACTTATTTTCCTCTTTTCGTGCATTTAAATCCAAAATAATTCATTTCGTATTCTTTAAAATCATTCATTTCATGTCCTTTTTATAAAAACGTTTAATATAGTTTATTGTTTTCCATAATCTGGGTCCAATGATTGAATATTTGGATGGGGAATTAAAATATATTTTCAACGATATATTATAAGCCCAAATCCGAGTTATAACGAATAAGTTACGGCCAAAATATTAAACTGAGCCCAAACCGAATCTAAGCCCACATTACCTACGACCTAATGATCATGTGGAGGGTCCAAATGATTTAATCCAATTCCTAAACCAATTAGGATTAATTAAGCTTATATAAGTTTCTAAAAGATCTTAATTATCCATTTTGAAAAGATAAGATTAAAGAGTTTGAAATTGAATAAAACATTTCTTTTTGAAAATCCTATTTCTATCCGAATTGAAAGACGTTCAAAGATAGACATATATTTTTTTTCCCCTCATATTTGGATATAAATTTAAATTATCTTTCCAATGATATATTATAATATCAATTCCGAGGTATAACGAAAAAGATATGAATAAAATGTCAAACTCTATCAAAAACTGACACCGTCTAACTGATTCGTCCATATCTTTACTTCTACAAAATATTTTAATCTGATTCTAATTGGGTTAGAAATTAGACTTCATGGGATTTCCAACGATATCTTATTCATCTTATTCCGATTTTTGGCTCAAAAGATATGATAAAAACAAAAACTGCAAAAACTGCTGCCTATCGCAAGAGTTTTATCTGATTTGAACTCTATCTTTTGTTGATTCTTCGACCCTCTTTTTTCCCTATAAATAGAGGTCATATTACCCCTTTTTCAATCATCAACAAGCTTGATCACAAGTTCATTCTATTATCCCTCTTTAGCCTAAACACTAGCCTCCCTATTCTTTCATTCCTTCCTTTAAGCACTCCAAGGAGTCCATACTTAACCCGAGGTTCCGTCCTTAAACCAAGGCGTGAAATGTATAATTAACTGAGGGTTTGGACCAAGTCAAATCTATATTTATTTAATTTAATTTTCATTTTCTTTATATGTTTTATTGAAGTTACTAACAGTTTATTCATGATGTAGCAATTCAAGGAAACGCGGAAAGTGAGTAATTAATCACTTAATTACTCTTAATTTTATTCCTGTTGCTAGTATCATGATTAGGCTAATTTATGGTTCTATTTGACTAACGGTATTGTGGTTGAATTTCTTCCAATATTTATGTTTATTCTATTATTATATTTATGATCACCGTATTACATGTTTAAAAGGGAATATGTAATTGAAAATCACGCCTAATAAGATAATTTGGACAACCGGTTTAGCATCTTTTTTAATCTTGTTTTTAATTAAAGTGATCACAAATATTTTAGAATTATGTGTTGCATTAATATTCAACCAATTTATCTTAATAATAGATTGGAGCAAATTGAATATTTGTTTGTATGCCTTTGAGATCGCAAGAATCACTTTTCACTATAAGAATCGAGTAGAGGCCAATACGGGCGAATGTAATTCCATGACTCACTTCGTACCATCATCCCCGATCCTCCTTTCATGGTTCCGAACCATATGGAGTTAGTAATCTCATGAATTATGAATGGGGTGTAACCTTCACGGGTCAATCGTTGTTGCCTTTGTTGTCCCTTATTCTTGGTTGCCTTAAATGATCTGTGAACGGTGCACAAGTTCTTGATTCGTAACGATGTGCTTATATGCGCAATTTATTTATTGATTTTTTTAAATTTTTTTTTATTAAACCCTTTTTTTAAGTTTTTTTTTAGAGTCGAGTCATAGATTTTTTTTTTAATTTTTGAGTCACCCGAATTTTTATTCTCGTATACTGCACAAGAGTCAACTTATTTTGGTCATAGCCGGAGTTCTAGAAAGCGTTACGTGTCGTGACAACTATGGATCTGTAGCCTCGGGTTTTATCTTCCATTCGGCGATGGTTTCGTCTCAATCAGAGTGACAGATAAAAATTTATAACCGATATACTACAGCCTGTCCAGTTTAGGTGTCTTTTTAGCGTCAACTTTCTTTTTTATTTATCTTTTCGTGTCAAGCTATTCTTAGCTAAGTCCTTTAATTTGTGTCAACTCGAATAACATAGGATTATAGATTTTTGTTTTTATTTATTTATTTTTTTATACCCAAGAGTCATAAGTCTTCTAGAATTCTAGTTCTCCTCCTAGTTTCTTGTGATTTTTTGTGCTAACCTTAACATGTGTTCTTTGTCTTTGATTGTGGTTGATCTTATTTATGACTAATGATTGCCAATGGACCGTTTTCACCTAATAAATAGCATAAATATTAAAATTGGACAAAATTAATCAAGTTAGTTTGTCTTATAGTCTTCCGTGCTATTTGGTCATTGGGTCCTTTGTTTTTCACAACGTCCTCATGTCTAGTCATGTGATCATACCACGAGTCTTAATAAAATCGCCTAATCACACATGTTGAGTGATTGCACACACTTTGTCTCCGAGTCATGCACTATATTGTTTATGATCGTATACTAGGACCATGCATGCATCGTTTTCTGTCGTAGTAAAAATGAGTGGAGAATTTTCTCACTTGTTTTCAAATGTCTATTTTTTCCCTTCCATTCCTATCTTGAGCAATGAGTCAAACAATTAAGTGAATTATTTTATTTCACAGTACTTGGTAAAGGAGCAGGGATAGATTAATACGGTTCGAGTCATTACCGCAACAATCTCTCAGATCTAATAGGCGTTCAAAGAGAACTTTGCCATCTCCACATTACTTATCACCTTTCAATGGCCACTAAAGAAGATATTGAGAACATCAACAAATCCATCGAGGAACTTTCTTCCATGATGCAACCTTACCACTAGGGTCACTACTATGGAACAAAACAAGGTCACTATTTCCACCCTTGACAAATTAAAGGAACAAATGAGTAAGATTTATGAGGATTTCACTTATGTATTGCTTGCCAACAATGGTTTTATTCCCTAGATGCCTAGCGTATTGCGACTTGGCAAGATGTCATCGACAGTTTCATGAATTGTTACAAGTGTAACATTCAAACTAAAACTTCTGAACGTGAACTCTCCATTCTCAAACAGAAAGAGAATGAAGGCTTCACCGCTTATCTGAACAGGTGGAGGGAAACGGCTTCACTCTTGGTAGATCCTCCCAAAGAAAGAGAGATGGTTTGCCTCTTTATTCAAAATCTAACTCACAAGTATAGAGAACATCTCAAATTTCTTCCACTGAACATTTTCGATGTTGTATACGACATCGGCATCAATATCAAGGATGAGCTTATAAAGACTGCTGGTAGTAACAATACTAACACTTAAAAAAAAAGAAGAACAACCATCCTTCTTCTTCGTCTTCTAAGCACGAAAATACTACCAACAATATAAGCCAAGTTGATCTCAATGAAGTGTTAGCTCTTGATGCTCCATTGCCCAAGAAGAAAAGAACTTACACTCCTTTAGGAATGACTTATGATGCGGCCTTTGATCGCCTCTATGGTCAAGGTTTGATCACACCTATTTGACCATTTTCAGAGCCAAAACCTGAAGAAAGGAGCGCCAAATGGAATCCCAATGCCCATTGCAAGTACCATCAAGGAAGGGGCCACACTACTAAGCAATGTTGGAATTTCAAGGACGTCATTCAAGACTTGGTGGATGCAAACAAACTTCCTGTCCCTCCAGGCGGAAAGAAGTAATGAACACAAGGCGCACAGAAGATCCTTTGTGCAAGATTTCATGATTTCTTTTTTGACATTCATCTCCATTCCCCCATTCATGTCTAGCATAGGTTTTCCATTTCAAAATTTTATATGTCTCATGTATTTCGTTCACCTTTCCCATTAATAAAATGAGCAAATTTCCTTGACATCTCGATCATAGCATTTTTCATCCACTCATTCTCAAAAAAAAAAAAATCAATTATAAACACAAGGTACACCAATGACTTGAGGCACCTCTGCAACCCTGTCATTCCCTGTTAACCGTTCAATCACTTTCCATTTATTCATCAACCACTTTGAGCCTCGTCTAATGTTTGGCCTTCATTTCTTCAACCCACATTCACTTAACCCTGGGATTGGAAGATGTGTAATTGTATAACATTCAAAAGGCAAGTAAAAAAAAAAAGCAGAAAACCAACAATAAAACAATGTCTAAGGGCAAGTGTTCCAATGTCTTTGATATGAACACGTCTCAAATTGCGTCTCTCATCGAGTGCTTGGTATCGTGTCTGAGAAACATGAATGTTAAGTGAGTGATGGACCGCATGATCTGAGATTGCCCACATTGATTCAAAAGAATGAAAAAAAAATCTAAAAAAAGAAGAAAAAATGAAAATAAATTTGATAATTCAAAACAAAAAAATATATGAAAAATAAAACTTGCAAAGTCTAACACACAATTGCATATCTTAGGGCTTCTCTCGGGTCTTAAGCCTTTTACCCCTTTCTTCCTTAATCCTTCAGCTTAACCACCTTACAACCCTTGAATGACCTCTTTGAGGTGTACACACACTTGTGCAAAGTTCGGTCAGAGCTACGTTCGGCCTGATTCCTAACGGATACGTAGGCAACGTCACATCGAGGTGCGGCCAAATTCATATTCATATCAATGCATGATCGAGTCAAAGAATATCCAATGCTTACCCCTACCCATCTAGAGCTAGACTTGGGGGCTTGAACCCACATCTTTTAGCCTACCTAGCCTAAAGAGTCATCATCTTTGTCTCTTCTCACATCTCTTTCCATCGCCATAACCCTTGCAGCCAGCCTTAGTATCACATTCACACACTTCACTCACACATCCATATCCATATCAATCATCCTTCTCTTTAAGAGCCCTTTATCCATGAAATCTTGTTTCAAAACTGTGCATGTTTAATCATATTTAAAGACAACATTCATTAGAAGAAACATTGTATACTTGCTTAGCTTCCTGACCTGAGCAATATTCATTATTTCATGCATCGCATAATGTTCTGAGAAACATTTATATTTCAATGATTTTAATCATAAAAAGCATATCGTGCTTAGCTCCTTGACCTAAGCAACGTTCATTATGCAATAATCACTTCATCTTTATACGTGCTTAGCTTCTAGACCTAAGTGACGTTCAAGATCGTTTCTTTACACCATAAATGATGCTTAGCCCCATGACCTAAGTTAATTCATCTATCGTGTCACATGATGTAATTGTCCTTAGCCTCATGGCCTAAGGACATGCATCATGCATACATTACTTTCAAGAAAAGTAATTCAATCCATGCGATTCATTTTGTCTTGCTCAACGAGGAAGTTCAAAACTTCTTTCCTTTTTTTCGCGTCTTTTCTTTTGGGGAAGTTTAAAAAAACTTTTTCAAAATTTTCATATCTATGGAAGTTCGAAAATAAAAGTTCAGTTTTCACATCTTTCTTTTTCGGGAAAAAGTCGGTACCCTCCACTCATGACAAAACTTGACGGAAAATTTTTGCTTTTGCATCTTCGTTTGCTTGTGTCTGCACACACATATACACACACACACTCACAAGTCATACACATGTCATGTCACATCAAGTCAAACTTGGTCAAGTCAATGGTCAAGTCAATCACAATATATACGAGTCCATTAGTAATTTTTTTTTTTGCAGGTCTCATCTACAGCCCACGTTCGGGAACAAGCGGACCATCTACAGCCCACGTCCGGGACAAGCGGACCATCTACAACCCACGTCCAGGGATAAGCGGACCATCTACAGCCCACGTCCGGGGATAAGCGGACCATCTACAACCCACGTCCGGGGACAAGCGGACCATTTACAGCCCACGTTCGGGGACAAGCGAACCGACTAAAGCCCACGTCCGGGGTCAAGCGGACCAACTATAACCCACGTTCGGGGATAATCGAACCACCATCATTTCATAGCGCAAGGTTCTCGATACACAGAGACTTGCAATCTAATCATCTGTTAACTTTCCTCAAGCATGGAAAGTATTATTCGCTGGGTTTCTTCAAGCATAGAAATCCGCCAAATTCATATGTCGACTTTCCTCAAGCATGGAAAGTATCATCTGGTAGATTTCTTCAAGCATAGAAACCTACCAAAATCGTTAATCGGCTTTCCTCAAGTATGGAAAGCATTTCAACAAACGTCATCCGGTGGATTCCTTCAAGCATAGGAAGCTACCAAACTCATTTGTCACCGATAAACTGGTATCAGATAATCATTCTATCCCTTTACTCTTTATCTGCAGAACTAACATTTTTCTGCAGGTATCGGCGTAAATTGGGTGATTTAGGATCGCAGAACGTCTTAAATCATTCTCCATCCCTATCGACTACTTTGACTATCGTTTTCGAAACTGACGTTTCTACAAACTTAGTCAAAGTGGGGGCTTCTGTAGACACCTAAAAATGTCTCCCCAAAACCAAACCCGATGATGAATAACTTTCACCGCCATTATTGGTCGGGTTAATTATTTAATCTTGGAGTGCTTAAATCATGTTTCCATTTCATAAATCAACCCAATTTCTAGCCAATTTCTGGAAATCATAACTTATTTTCCTCTTTTCGTGCTTTAAACCAAAAATAATTCATTTCGTATTCTTTAAAATCATCCATTTCGTGTGCTTTTTATAAAAACATTTAATCCAGTTTATTTTTGTCCATAATCTGGGTCCAATGATTGAATAGATGGATGGATCATTAAAAAATCTTTCCATCGATATATTATAAGCCCAAATCCGAGTTATAACGAATAAGTTATGGCCAAAATATTAAACTGGGCCCAAACCGAACCTAAGCCCACCTTACCTACGACCCAATGATCATGTGGAGGGTCCAAATGATTTACTCCAATTCCTAAACCAATTAGGATTAATTGGAAGCTTCTGTAAGTTTCTAAAAGATCTTATTTATCTGTTTTGAAAAGATAAGATTAAAGAGTTTGAAATTGAATAAAACTTTTCTTTTTGAAAATCCTACTTCTATCTGAATTGAAAGACGTTCAAAGATAGACATATATTATTTTTTTCCCTCATATTTTTATTAAAATTTTATATATTTGGATAGAACGTGAAATTATCTTTCCAATGATATATTATAATATCAATTCCGAGGTATAACGAAAAAGATATGAATAAAATGTCAAACTCTATCAAAAACTGACACCGTCTAACTGATTCGGCCATATCTTTACTTCTACAAAATATTTTAATCTGATTCTAATTGGGTTAGAAATTAGACTTCATGGGATTTCCAAAGATATATTATTCATCTTATTCCCATTTTTGTCTCAAAAGATATGATAAAAACAAAAACTGCTGCCTATCGCAAGAGTTTTATCTGATTTGAACTCTATCTTTTGTTGATTCTTCGACCCTCTTTTTTCCCTATAAATAGAGGTCATATTACCCCTTTTTCAACCATCAACAAGCTTGATCACAAGTTCATTCTATTATCCCTCTTTAGCCTAAACACTAGCCTCCCTATTCTTTCATTCCTTCCTTTAAGCACTCCAAGGAGTCCATACTTAACCCGAGGTTCCGTCCTTAAACCAAGGCGTGAAATGTATAATTAACTGAGGGTTTGGACCAAGTCAAATCTATATTTATTTAATTTAATTTTCATTTTCTTTATATGTTTTATTGAAGTTACTAACAGTTTATTCATGATGTAGCAATTCAAGGAATTGCGGAAAGTGAGTAATTAATCACTTAATTACTCTTAATTTTATTCCTGTTGCTAGTATCATGATTAGGCTAATTTATGGTTCTATTTGACTAACGGTATTGTGGTTGAATTTCTTCCAATATTTATGTTTATTCTATTATTATATTTATTATCACCATATTACATGTTTAAAAGGGAATATGTAATTGAAAATCACGCCTAATAAGATAATTTGGACAACCGGTTTAGGATCCTTTTTAATCTTGTTTTTAATTAAAGTGATCACATATATTTTAGAATTATGTGTTGCATTAATATTCAACCAATTTAGCTTAATAAGAGATTGGAGAAAAATGAATCTTTGTTTGTATGCCTTTGAGATCGCAAGAATCACTTTTCATTATAAGAATCGAGTAGAGGCCAATACGGGCGAATGTGACTCCATGACTCACTTCGTACCATCATCCCTGATCCTCCTTTCGTGGTTCCAAACCATATGGAGTTAGTAATCTCATGGATTATGAATGGGGTGTAATCTTCACGGGTCAATCGTTGTTGCCTTCATTGTCCCTTATTCTTGGTTGCCTTAAATGATCCGTGAACGGTTTACAAGTTCCTTAAGAACTTGTTTGCGGCTTCCTACTTTCCTTGTCCCTAATCGTATAAGTCAATTTCCACATGCTTTAACGTAGGCACACATCGAACGACGCCTACAATCATGTATCTATGCAGTGTGTGAAAGTGACACTAAGGTTAGGCTGCAAGGGCCAAGTGTGTGGGAAAATATTATTTCAAGAAAAGTCAAATGATGGTGACTCTTTTGCCTAGGTAAGCTAATGATGTAAGGATCAAGACCCTAGATAGTCTAGCTCTAAGTAGATAAGGATGAGCATTGGAGATCCCTTGATATGATCATGGTGTGTGAATGTGAATATGAATGCATGTTTATTACAGCCGCACCTTGATGTGAGGTTGCCTATGTATCCGTTAGGAATCAGGCCGAACATCACTCTAGCCGAACCCCGCACAAGTGTGTGTATACCTCAAAGAGGTCTTTTTTTTAGGGTTGTAACATGGTTAGGCTAAAGGTTGAAGAAGAAGGGGATAAAGGCTCAAGACCCTAGATAGTCTAGCTCTAAGTAGATAGGGATGAGCATTGGAGATCCCTTGATAGTATCATGGTGTGTGAATGTGAATATGAATGCATGTTTATTACAGCCACACCTTGATGTGAGGTTGCCTATGTATCCGTTAGGAATCAGGCCGAACGTCACTCTAGCCGAACCCCGTACAAGTGTGTGTATACCTCAAAGAGGTCTTTTTTTTAGGGTTGTAAAATGGTTAGGCTAAAGGTTGAAGAAGAAGGGGATAAAGGCTCAAGACCCTAGATAAGCCCCTAAGGTGTGCAACCTTGCTTTTGAATCTTTATATTTTTATGCTTGAGGCTTTCTACTCTTTTTTTAGCCTTTTGCATTTTTTTTTATTTTTATAAGTGTGGGCAATCCCGATCATGCGGTCTATCACTCACTTGGTATTCATGTTTCTCAGGCACGGTACCGAGCACTCGATAAGAGACGCAATCTGAGACGTGTTCATATCGAAGACATGTTCATGTCAAAGACATTGGAACATTTGCCCTTTTGTACACTTTTATTATTATTATTATTTTTATTTTTTGCTACTTTAATCTTTTGAAGTCACTCAAGCTTTTTGAAGTTACATAAGTTACACACCATCCCATCCCAAGGTTAGGTAGATGTAGGTTGAAAACTGAAAGGTCTATCGTTAGACGAGGCTCAAAGTGGTTTATGAAGAAAATATTGTAAATAAGAAAGGTGAAAGGAAATATGATGTGGCTACAAGGGGTGCCTAAAATCATTGGTATACCTTGTGCTTAGTTTGACATGGATTTTTTTTTAATGCAATATAATGAAATGATCATATGTGAGGAAATAAATGCTCATTTTATTAAAAAAAAGTGAAGGGTAAAAATCAAACTCTAAGAAATAAATTCAAAGTGGATGAAGGGTGCCTATGCTAGACTTATTGGGGAAAGGGTTTGAAAAAAAAGCATGAAATCTTGGTGAGAAGCTTGCCTTGTGCATTTGTTTCATCATTACCCACATTTTTTTATTTTTTTGTCAATCACATGACTCAAACTCAATTTAGTCATGCATGGATAGAAGAAGGTAGGAAGAATGAAGGTTGTGATATGGAGAAAGCATGTAGATAATGGAAAGATAATATAGATGGAGAGATATGAAAAATTTAGGAATGGAATGTACCCCCAACTCAAATGACGAAAAAAAAACCGACTCATGCATGAACCTAAGACATGGTCATGGTGTAAAAAGAGTATGTACAAAGTTTGTGATAAGACTAGTGAGTTTATGTGACATGTTAAGACTCGTGTCATGACCATGTGGCTAGACTATGTGACTAGACTCAAGCAAAGACTAAGTTAAGACTTCATGTATATTCATTAAACTAGACATGTTGTGGTATTTTAGTCATAACTTTTGATCTGTGACTCTGATTGGGATGAAACCAACGAAAAATTAAATATAAAACTCGGGGCTACAGATTCATCAGCTTTTTGACTCGACGTTCTTCCTAGAACTCTGGCTATGACCAAAACAAGTTGACGCTTGTGCAGTATACGGGAATAAAAATCTGGGTTGACTTAAAGGGACTATGACTCGATTTTAAGGTATATTTATTAGCGCTAATTAATAAACTAATTACTTAAGCAAATTCCTTTAGTCATTAATTAGTTTATTAAGACTTATTTACAAACACAAGTCAAACCAAACGGTTAGTTTAGTCACATAATAAGTATGCACAAGTAAGAGATGCACAAGTAGTCAAGTAGGCACAACATGATGCATTGAGTTTGCAACCTAACCATGGCTCTAGTTCTCTAAAGTTCGGGATATGAGTTTGTCAAAGAGGGTCCATGGTTAATTTTTCGGATGCACCGCATGGAAGTCTTACCTTTTGAAGGGTTGGCGCGAGTGAATGGGACACAATGAGTTAAAAACTCATTTCCATGGTTTGGTGAATTAAACATTCTCGGATGTACCCTTTGTTGCACAGAGCGTTCAATCAGGTAGATGCAGCATGATTTCCCACAGGGTTATGTCCATATGTAGAACACATGAGGGTTTCAAAAAAGTGAGAAAAACTCAATCAAGAAGTAGGATCGCGCAAACAGTGCTAAAAACTGGTTAAAATTAGAACGCATAATTCTGGCTCAGTATTAGAGAACTTGGCGCCAGCGAATAGAGGCCGGCGCCGCGATTTAGCTTTGGCGCCTGGCGATAGAGTCAAATCGTTGGCGACAGACTCTGTTTTCTGACGCTAGTTCCTACATGCCTCAGCAGCTTTCTGTGCTCGATAAAATTTTCTAGTTTCGCGCAGCATTATTTCGATCCTAGTTGTGAAACATATTCCTCAAATTTCCTACGTGTAAAAATCCTATGTATTAACTCATTACGGATGGTCTTTCCAATGAGATATTTTTTTATGCATATGAAAATAATGTTAATCAAAATTATGCACATGAAATACTTAGAACTTTTCGAGTCTCATCCACTCATTCTAAATCATTGTCAAAACAAATTTTAGGAATTAAAATAGAAATCCTCCCCAGTGAAGTCGCCAAAAACCTTTTGGGAATATTTAAAGCATTATCCCTAATTGCTGACAAGGTATCCTATACAAACTTCTTCAAGGGTTTGAAGGATAGGTCCACCTTAAAGTTTAACCTTGTCCGAAAAAGGGTTTTCACCCTTAAAGAGGCGTTAATATAGGCGAAGAGTGTTATTCAGGCTACTGACCTCTCCTCGTCCAGCCATCAGTAAGACTCCAAGACGTATGACAAGCAAAAAGAGAGTCGGTCAGCCAGCGTAGAAAGCTTAAAAGAGCAAAAAGAGAAAAGATGTTTGGGCAGTTGATGAGCTTGATCAGCCGACCAACAAGAAAAAGAAAGAATTCAAACCGTATGTATCACGGTATCAATTCAATAAAGGTTGGTACACCATCTTCAAAGAGGTATCTTCACAAAGGTGAAGGATTGGCTGACCATTGAGAAGCCGAATCCTTTGAAAAGTTTCGTTCAGTCGCGGAACAAGGCCATGACACCAACAAATGATATAGCCTGAAGCGGACGTTGGACCGTCTAGCTGACAAGGGCTTGCTGAACTCCTGTGTTGTGAAGTCCAAAGCGGCTTCCAAGATGAATCTTGGACAGTCGTGTAAGACTTCCTAGCCTACTAGTAGCTTGGAAACTGACAAGGATCCGGTCTACAGTATAGCAAGCGGATTTGCATGCGGTGGGCTAACTCTATCGGGAACCAAGGATAATCTGAAGAAGATGATCCATTCGGTTGATGATGGACAGGCACCAACGAGCGGAACATTTCAAGAAGTCCTCATCACTGAGAAGTATCGGGGCAAAGTCCGCCGATCGCATGAAGAACTAGTCGTCATCGAATGTAAGGTCGCTAACTATGGGGAATATCTCAAGCATTATCCCTAGCTTGAACCCCACTATGATCATACACTAAAGTACGGTGGCGTCCAAAGGGAAATAAAATAGAGAAAAAGAGTCACCAACAAGTTTTAGGAACTTGTAAACCGTTCACAAGGTGAAGGTTTCACCCCTTAACGATCCAGGAGATCGTCAACTCCAATAGGTCTAGAACCAAGGCTAGTAGTTTGGGGATGAAGGTACAAATCCAACCTAAAAGAGATTGAACCTGCCCTAATAATAGGCCTCTACTTTATTCCGATCGTTCATGTGCGCTTTCTGACTAACATGTAATCAATAGGTTAATCCTAAACCTGTTTATCTATGTTGGTTGAATATTAATGCATAAATAAACCTATTATTGGCGATCACTTGAATTTATAATCATATTAACCCTAAACAAGATTATTAATTATCTTATTAAGCGTGATTACAAGTACCAATTCTCTTTAAACATGCATAAAAGGCGTGATCAATCAATAACAATAAATAAGCATCATAACAATAATCATAATAATAATAATTAAAATAATCATAATCAAACCCTAGCATGTCACTAAGCAATAAAAATCAAAGCTTTAACCCTAACATGATACCAACATGAATATTAGGAAGAGAATAGGAAGCATCGCAGGAATCATTATGGTCATATCTGATATTAGAAATTATAGTTGTTACCCTAAACATTATACTAGGAACTTATTGTTGTCATTCTAAACATCAAATTAAGAAAAGCATCCTAACATGATACTAGGAATTTAGATTAAAAATCTAGACATGATTTCTATATCATAAAATCAATTAAAGCACTTACTTGGATGCCTCGTACCTCTTTCTAATAACAAATACACACATTACTAACTTCAAAGAAAATAATAATCAAACAATTAAGTTAAATAAGTTAAATAAAGAATTAAGAAAGTTTAGACTAGATTTGGGACCAAACCCTCAGAAATATCAAACCTTTCACATCTAGGGCGAAGACAACTTCGAACTTGGCTAGGTGTGTCTAGATCTTGTGAATGCGGAATTTTGTATGAGAAAAGCTAGTTTAGAAAAGAGAGAGAGTATCATGAATTTATTAATGAGAGTTGGTTATTGAAAAAGGGAAGATATGACCTCTATTTACAGAGAAAGAAGAGGGTTGAAGAATAAGAAAAGAATCCGAATTCCAATCGTAATAAAACTCGATAGACAATAGTTTTTGCGGATTTTGTTTTTATCATATCTTTTGATCCAAAAGTCCAAATAAGTCATATAATATGTAGTTGGAAATCTCTTGAAGTCTACTTTCCAACACAATTAAAATCAGATTGAAATATTTTTTAGATAAAAATATATGGCCGAAATAGTAGGACGGTTTCAGTTTTGGATAGAGTTTTATATCTCATTCATATCTTTTTCGTTATAGCTCGGATTTAATATTATAATATATCATTGGAAAGACAATTTCAAGATCTATTCAAACATGTAAAATTTGGATGAATATTATGAGGCAAAAAAAAAATATCTGACTGTCTTTGAACATCCGTTAATTCGAATAAAATTAGGATTTAAGAAAATGGAATGTTTTAAAAAAGGATAGTTTTTATTTAACTCAAATTCTTTAATCTTATCTTTTCAAAAAAGATAATTAAGATATTTTAGAAACTTATAGAAGGTTCTAATTAATCCTAATTAGTTTAGGAATAGGATAAGACCTTTGGACCCTCCACATGATCATTGGGCCGTAGGTAAGATCCGGTTCGGGCCTAGTTTAGTATTTTGGCCATAACTTCTTCATTATTCATCGGAATTGGGCTTATAATATATCGTTGGAAAGGTATTTTCAATCCCCATCCAACTACACCATTATTGGACCCATATCATGGACCAAACTAAACTGGAATGCACGTTTTTCAAAAATAGGGTAAGAAAAGAAATATTTTCAAAAACAGAAAGAAGAGATATTTTAATAAAAACATCCTCATCACTAGACTTTTCACACTTTTGCTTTGATTCGATTATCAAATGACATGAAAGGTATTCATCACTAATTTTGGTTTTGGGGAGATACATTTGGGTGTCTACACTTACCAACTGGTTGCTTAAATCCTTATAGACACGGGTAGCTCCTTTGATCTCATCAGCTATAACTGTCTGTCCAAGCTTAACTACAAGCTGGACAATCTACGCGATGTCTCCCATCCACTAGATGGCTTTGTGGAGGGGTCGTGCACCTAGTCGGACAAATTGATCTACACATCCGGCTAGGGTGGAAAGGAAAAGGGTGATATATGGTCGTCTGGTTCCAAGTGGTTCAAGAGCTGACCGCCTACAACATTATTCTCGGCCGGCCCACTTTGAACGAGTGCAGAACTGTCATCATCCTAGCTCTCATGCTTCTCAAGTATTAAAAGGATGATTGCTTTGTTGGCTCCCTCAACGAGGATCAGAAGACGGCAAGGGAGTGTTATCTCTTAGACGTCAAACCTACAGCTGCTGCAGCTGGTCAGCCGAGGGAGCCAATAGACCTTGACGATGTTAAGGACCCTGATTGACCCCCTCTAGCAGCTGCAAAGAAGAGAAAAATTGATCAGCTGGTGAAGGTTAAGAATAAGAAGAAATAGCAAACACTAACCGCAGAACGATTAGATAATCTCCGTCCCCAGTCGGCTGGTGAGCACATTGATATTCTTCTAGACGACAGTCGTCCAGATCGAACTGTTAAGGTGGGCACGGTTGCCTTTGAAAGGTTGGGTGCAGACTTGCACCTCATGCTGAAAGAATTCAAAGACATTTTTGCCTTTGAAGTGGAAAAGCCAGGATCTTCTTGTCCAAAAACTCGCTATGGATCCCAAGAAGAAGCCCTTCCGAAAAAAGAAAAAAAAAATAACGGCGAGGAGAAAATCAGGCGAGGTTAAAAAGCAGTTTTACACCTGTAGACACCTAAAAATGTCTCCCCAAAACAAAACTCGATGATGAACAATCTTTCACCGCCATTATTGGTCGGGTTCAGTATTTAATCCCGAGAGTGCTTAAGAAATCGTGTTTAATTAAATTCAATTTTTGAATAGTCCATGGATCAGTCTTAATGTTTAGTCAAAGCATAGTTCATTTTTAATTTCAGCCCAACCCTTTTTAATTTATTTTATTATTTTGGCCTAAACCTTTTATTTATTTTATTTTCTAATTATTTTGGCCCAAACCTTTTAGTTATTTTATTATTTATTTATTTATTTTGGCCCAAATAATAATAATAAATCAGAAATGGCCAGAAATTATCAATCGACACTTAAAAATGCTAAACGAAATTAGGGTTAAAAATAAATTTAGACGGAAAAACGGACTACAGGCTCCCGCGTCATGAAAGCTGTCCACGTGTCACGGGATCCAATGCTGCACCACGGTGTGATTCCCCGTGACACGGTGCCTGTGCTGTTACACGGGGCAATTTCGTGTCTATTCCGCGTAAACCTTTCACGCGTTTTATTCCCCGTACCCTAAATATTTCCCGCGTCACATAGTTGTCCACAGTGTGACGGGAATTTGCCCCGTTTGACGATTCCAGGCACCGTGACACGGTGCCCTATGCCGTGTCGTGGTGCTATTTTTTAGGGTTTTTATCTTTTTAGGGTTTCATGTATTCCCTCTGCACATATTTTTCTATAAATACCCCCTCATTTCTGATGTACGGGGCATCAATTAATTCTCTCTTTTTCTCTCTTCTATGCTCTAGCCTAAACATTAGCCTACCTTTTCTCTTTCGAAATTCCCTCTTCAAGCACTCCAAGGAGTCCATACTTTACTTGTGTTTCTGTCCTTAAGCCAAGGCGTGAAACGTAGAACTGTTTGAGGGTTTGGCCCCAAATTAACTCTATTTAATTTAATTTAATTTAATTTAATTATTGTTTTATTATTTTTCCTTCAATTTACTAACTCGTTTATTATTTTATAGTTGCAAGCAAAAAGAATCAAAGTAAGAATTATGTTCCCTTTATTTCTATTATTTTTCTAACGATTTTATATTGTTGGATTTATTGTTAAATTTCTTCCAATATTAATGCTTATTTTATGAACACCATATTGCATGTTAACGGGAATATATTAGAGATGTCAATTTGGGTAAATGGGTCGGGTTTGAGTCGGGTTAGTGTGGGTCGGGTCATCTCGGGTCGGGTCAGTACGGGTTAATGTCGGGACCTATGCGGGACGGGTTCGAGTTGGGTCATGCTTGAGTCGGGTCATGTCAGGTCATACATCATATCGGGTTTGGGTCGGGTTTAGGTCGGGTCAATAAAAGGTCGGGTTACATTCGGGTCGGGTGAAAAACAAGTCGGGTTACATTCGGGTTTTTACGGGTTTAAACGAGTTACGGTCCTGTTCGGGTTCGAGTCGGGTTCGGTTCAAGTCAATTATTTACGGGTTATAATCAGGTCAGGTCATTATCGATTTCGAATCGGGTTCGGTTCAAGTCAATAATTTGCGGGTTATAATCAAGTCAGGTCATTTTCAAGTCGGGTCATTCTCGGGTTCGAGTCGGGTTCAGTTCAAGTCAATAAAATTTTTAAATTTTTTTTTAAAGCTCCAAATCAAATTGCATAATTTAAAACATTTAAAAAAATATTAAAATAAACAAGTGAATACTAATATTTGAAAAAAAAATATATAAATAGTTATATGGAAGTTTATTTATGGGTTATAATCTTATGTATTTGTTAACGTCGAATCTCTATTGTAGATGTCGTATGACTTTTAATTAATGAAATATTTTTGCTATTCAATAAAAAAAAGTTTATTTATAAGATAAACTTAGAAGAAAAAAAAATACATTTGGCTGATTTAATTAGACAAAATCACTATCTTTCAAAAAAAAAAAAAAAAAACAAAATCACTATCACCGATTCACCTCACTCACCTCATATTGCCTCCAATACGTTGAAAAAACATTGAAAGCTCAGAGAGTCACAGCTCTAGTCTAATACTCTATCACCTTAGAGAGTCACAACTCTACTCTAAAATCAGTCACAATAGAGATTTCATGGTGGAAAATTTCGTCAATCTCGCCATTAGAGTGCAACCTTCCTTAATATACTAAGATTCAGTCATTTTTTTTTTTTTGTTTTTGGTTGTTGTCCAGTTCAGTTTTTCTTTGACGAGGATTATGTAAGAGATAAGTCAAGTAAGATGAGAAAGGCCACTTTTGTTTCATAATTGGAATCCATGTTAATAAATTAAAAAAAAGCCTGAAACTCAATAGTCAATACGGAGTACTCTTTTTATCCTAAAAACTCCTAAATCCTAAAATTCGGATTAGTAATAGGTCAAGTTTAAATTCGGGTGAGGTCAATAAGAAGTCGGGTTGAATTTGGGTCAGGACAATAACAAGTCCGGTTGATTTCGGGTCGGGTTTGTAACAGGTCGGGTTTAAATTCGAGTCGGGTTAGGAACGGGTCGGGTTAGTAACAGGTCGGGTTAAATTCGGATTTTGACGGGTTAAATCGAGTTTGGGTCATTCTCGGGTTTGAGTCGGGTTCGGTTCAGGTCAATAATTTACGGGTCATATTCGGGTCGAGTCCTATCTAGGTCGGGTCATGGTCGGGTTCGGGTCTCAAATACTTGGGTCAACTCGGGTCTAGGGTTGGTTTCAGGTCGGGTTTGGATCACCATTTTTTTCGGGTTCAGACGGGTTAGGGTTAGGGTCGAGTTAGGGCCGGTATTTCGGGTCGGGTCAGCTTTTGACAGCTCTAGAATATATAATTGAAAATCACGCCTAATAAGATAATTTGGACAACCGGTTTAGGTTCCTTTTAATCTTGTTGTTTAATCAAGTGATTACAAATTTTATAGAATTATATGTTGCATTAATATTCAACCAATTTAGCTTAATAATAGTTTGGAGCAAATTGAATCTCTATTTGTATGCCTTTGAGATCGCAGGAATACTTTTCACTATAAGAATCAATAGAGGCCAATACGGGCAAATGTGACTCCATGACTCACTTCGTTTCATCATCCCCGATCCTCCTTTTGTGGTTCCGAACCATATGGAGTTAGTAATCTCATAGATTATGAATGGGGTATAACCTTCACGGGTCAATCATTGTTGCATTTCATTGTCCCTTTATCATGGTTTCCTTAAATGATCCGTGAACTGTTTACAAGTTCCTTAAAACCTTGTTGGCGGCTCCCTAATTTCCTTGTCCCTTATCGTATATGTCAATTCCCACTTCCTATGAGTGCCAAGAATATTCAAAGCATGCTTAACGTAGGCGCACTTCGAACGGCGCATGCTTAACATTGCATTTAGGTCTGTACTGTTGGAAAAATTGAAGAACATTATTGCGTACAAAGGAAAACATGGCACCAGTCAAATTTACTTACTGCCGCGCCACGACATGTTTTGCCTTGTCACAGTGCAGTACACCGTCTGACGGTGTCAGCATCGTGACACGGTTCTCTTTGTCGTGTCATGGCTGGCCAAAAATCAGTCTGGTGGCTTATTTTCTCTCTTACAGTCAACTTCCTTCGATTTTTCTGAAAAAACGTGTGTGTTCTACATACGTCTTAGCCCCGGGGGGATTTAAGCTCCATCAACCTAAAAACGCTCATGGAAATAAGGGTTCATCCGAGTTATTAAATCCACCCAAACCACGGAGTCGAGTTTGATTTCATCACGAACTCGCGGAGCCGCTCGTTACCATACACCCTCAAGGGAGGCTGCCTTGTTAATGCGTCCAAACTTTTAACCATGGTACCCTTTTTGAAACCTAAAGCATGACCAATAGTTGAACATAGATCTTGACCTTAGGTTGCGAACTCTTTTTACATCATCTTGACTAAATGCTACATGGTTTATTTGGTGCTAACCCTCATGTGTTTGCTCTTTTTGTTTGACCTATGACCGAGGGTTTTTATTTCCACATAGTAATTAGTACAGACTTAAAATTGATTAAAACCTATAAATTATGTGAATTTAGACTTGGAAATGCGCACCGTGTCACGGCTGGTCTGTCGCGCCACGGTGTGCAATGCCGTGACACGGTACTTTGTCCCGTTTGACGATGCACTTTACCATGTCACGAAACCCAGGACCATGACACAGTGCCCATGAGGATTGTCCAGTCAGTCTATTTTGGTCTTTGTACATGCTTATGTGGTTTGGTGTCCTGTCTAGTTGTACGGTCATAATACGTGTCCATAACCTTCACTTAATCACTCACATGTCGTGTTCACACACTTTTCCGTTAGTCGTGCAATATTTCATGACCGTACTTTAGGGTGGTCTTGTTTCGTATTTTTTCTAGGGTAGTTCGAATGGTATCCTCCCATACTTTAAAAAAAAATAAACCAAATTTCAAAAAATAAAAATATAATTTTTTTTTTACTTTCCAGATGGGTCAAGGTTAAGCTTAGTCATTAAAAGATGTGTTTGTTTCGGTGTCACATCACTTGGTCAATAAGCAGTGGTAGATTGTTACGGTTCGAGTCAATACCTCAACAATAACAAGGGAATAAACGCGTCGTCAATTGTCTATCCTTAGATCAAATACAATATATACAACCTAAACAAACCTAACACGAATATAAGGCAAGCATAGGGGTCGAACCACATGGAACGAATAAACACCACCAAATGTTATCGACAATTAAGCTAGTCCGGAATAAGAGATAAATAAACTAAAGTCTAAAGATGCTAAAACAAGAAATAAAACACTAAGAGAAATGGTTTAGGTATAGCATTCACTTGAACATAAACAAAGGCATAGAAATTGAATTAATTATGAACTAAACATGCTCGAATATCCAAGTAAGGGATCCAATCTAGCCGCCTTCCGGGGTCAGTTGGCTTCTCCTAACATAGCCTCTATGTTTCCGCATTAGAACCATATACTAAGAGGTACTATTAAATAACAATCGATGATAATGAACCTTAGCTAAGTCAACTTCCGTTCCTTGTTAGCAAAGATTCACCTTTAATCAGCCAACAATGTGTACTTGCAAGAAGATTAAAGAATATCTAGCATATAAAGACTTTAATCACAAATAAATCAAATCTAAACCCTAGAACATGCTCAAGATCCAACTACACCACAACCATCCCCTTTATGGGGGAATTACTCATTAATCATGCTAACAATAAGATTAATTAACAAATAATCAAGAATCAACATGATTAACAAGAAATACCAACAACTAAAATAATAATCAAAAGAAAGCAATAAAAAATAGAGGAGAGAGAGTTAGAGATTCTTATTGATTGAAGATGAAAGTCTAATGAAAAGATGATCAATTACTTCTTCAAAATCTAAACTCAACAATGGTGAAACCCTTACTTTATCTCTCTAAACTATTCTAATCCTAAGCTAAAACTAGAGATAGAAGCTCTCCTAAAACTAATTAGAGAATAGAATAATTGTTAATTGTTCCTTTTCTAATTACCTCAAAATTGGGTATTTATACTAAGCTAAAAATACTAAGTAAATAATAGAAAAGAAAATAAACTAAAAAGGAAAAATAAAGAAAGAAACTAATTATAAGAAATAAAAGAAAGAAATAAGAAAAGGGAAGTAAATAAGAAGAAAAAAAAAACTAAAAGAAAAAGAAAATAAAACCAAAAACAATTCCCGCCAAAACCAGTCAGACCCTTTTCTTTTATAATATATGATATTATGTTGCTATATATAGACTAGTATGGCCCATAGATTCTTAAATACGATCTGCACATCGTGATGTATTTTTGTAATCTAAATACAATCTGCGTACCGTTTAGTATTTTTGTAACTTTTATTTAAAGTAAATGGAATAGTTATTTAAATAGTGTTGGTCCAAAAGAAGCCCATGAAGTGAAGGCCCAAAGGAGCAAGGTGGATGGAGATCCATGATGATTCAAGTGGGAGCCTTTTCATTTCTAGTTTTCTTAGGACTAAGGAGCCATACTATGTCGTGATTTATTGCATTAGTTGATTATGCATGTTAGATTTTATTTATGTTGATTGATGATGCGCTAGAGTTCACTAAATAATCACAACATAATAAATCTAGGTCCCAGTAATATTGAGGCAGCTTTTCCAATTAAAAACCTGATGAAACCTTTGATATTTTATGATGGGTCATGCCTCAGCTGGGTGTCATATTATATCTTAGGGGAGTGGGGGTAAATCACGTTTTACACTTTTAATTGGTTATACTCAACAAGGGTACCTAA
This sequence comes from Chenopodium quinoa, assembly GCF_001683475.1. Classification (NCBI taxonomy): domain Eukaryota; kingdom Viridiplantae; phylum Streptophyta; class Magnoliopsida; order Caryophyllales; family Amaranthaceae; genus Chenopodium; species Chenopodium quinoa. The sequence continues at coordinate 1,076,202 of NW_018745546.1, forward strand.
AGAGTTTAGAACCTTGAAACTAAGGGTAATAATTAAGCATGTGATGATTAATATTCAACCAAGAGTCTTTATTTTTTATTTTATTTTGAGCATCAGCTGCACACAGTGCAGAGAAACTGGCTCATAACAATGAAGGATTTCGCCTGTGCTGGCGGATCCTACTTATCCATTATGGTACCAACTGCACAATGTGCAGACGGACCAAAATCTTTAAAAAGCAACGTTGGAGTACCTCCTGTATAATGTGTAGGCGGCCAACACTGAGGCTCTGGGAGCTACCGCCTGCCCAATGGGCAGACGGCTAAGCACATTGTTAATCTAAATATAATTTCGGGATCGTCCGCTCCAACAGCAGACACCCAAAAGATAATCCGACTGCACCAAAGCAGTCGGTCTTAAACTTATGCTTAAGCTAAGTTAATAACTTAGTAGCTAACGTCTAAGTGACAAAGAGGCCAATTGCGGGGTGAAAAACTAAGTAAATAATTTAGTCATATTTTAAGCTAAGTCAATTACTTAGTGGCTATTTCAATTCTCTAATCGAGGCCAATGGCCGGATGAATATTATTTAAAACTACCGTCTGCTCCAACATGAGTACGAATGTCTGCTCCAACATGAGCCAGGCAACCGGCGGCGTCCATTCGGGAGAATTTGTCGAGGAGAAGCATCTCCCATTTGGGTGGCACATTGCTCTACTAAAACAACAAATGGCCCTACCGAATGCGCTAAAGCAGCGCTCGTAGTCGTTTAATTTTATCTAACCTTAAATCTAAAAAGCACCAAGTTGGCTACCTGTTCTAATGCAGACGGATGACGGCTACTGTTTTAGGATTAGAGGCTATCAGATCGCCTGTTTTTGCTATGGGGCAAGGCAGGCGGACCAATATGTTCTTAATTAAAATGTTAAGTTAAAAGACTTAGCAATTTTACCATATTACGCGAGGCCTTTGGCAGGATGAATTCTGCTCTATGTGGCCGTATGCCGCTTGGTTTGGGGAAATCACCATAGTGATTGATTGACTCAGAAACTATTCATACTCTTCAAAGTATAAAAATTTCTAAGTCAATCAATGCACTCAACCGAAACCAAGCGACATTTGGCCAAGGGAAAGAATATTCGCATACTATACAGGTTAAAATACTTAGCCAAAAATTCTATGAAAAATTTTATGTAGCTTTGAAAATTTTAAAGTATAAACACCAACATGAATAAAATCGGTCAAACGACCGGATGTTGCTTAAAATAAATAAAACAGCCGTCAAAATAGACGACAGTGATTGTCATCTTGCAGAGCCAGAATTTGTTAAATTACCCGACCCCTTGGTTGGTAAAAACACATAATTACTCGTCATGCAGGCCGGAAAAGCATAGTTACTGGCCAATCGACCGCAAAAATAATAAACATAAAGCTTAGAGATCAGGGGAGCTTCTCAGCATTGGCATCTTCCTTGTCCTCCGGCGCATGCTCCTCTGGTTCCTCATCCCCCTCCTGATCATCCTCCTCGTCCTCAGAAGACGAGACGCCAGACGAGCTGGACTCCTGAGCCTCCATGAGGAGCCGGGCATTGAACTCCTCAGAGGCATTCTTGGCATCCGCCTCCTTCTCGGCCGCCTCCTGAGCCTCCCTGAGGAGCCGGGCATTGAACTCGTCATTTGCCTTATCAAACTGGACCTTCCAGGCTTTATAATCGGCAGACGGCTGAATAGCCGCCCAGGCCGCACGCATGATGAATTCATTATCGTCCATCATTTGTTTGACTAAGGCCTGTTCTCCTCCTCCATCAAGGACCTATACTTGGTCCGGAGTTGGGTCTCCTGGTTATTCAGCCGCCCTCGGAGTCTCTTGACCGTCCTCCCAGGTCAGACGCCTTGGATTCCGCCTCCTTGAGAGTGGCCAGCTTCTCTTCAAGGCCCTTGACCTGGTCTTGGAGCTCCCTCACTCGCTGCTTGGTCGCGTCCAAGTTCTGCTGGACTTGCAAGTTGGTAGACGCTAGGGAATACAACATATCAAGTGTCAAAATCTCATTTTGAGCAATCTCAAACTGAGCTTTGTCCAGAGTAGAGGCGGCCCGAGCATTCGCTGCATTTACCTCCCTGGTCTTCTCATTAAGGGGCCCTTTGAGACCGCTCACGCGAAGCATAGCCTGCAGGCGTCCAACCCAAAGAAGCTCATTAGAAACCATTCAACAAAAATATGTATATTAACCAAGTTATAAGAAGTTGTAATTCGCAAAGAAGCGCCAGAATGTCGTCCATGTCCAGCGTGTCGACCCCTCTAACGACAGCCTTGTCCTCAGGATCAAGCGTCCAAAGCATCCGTCTGCCCATCTGGAGGACAGTTTGCCTCACTGGGGCATCTATCAATACAAATATAGCTAAGTAAAGATTTTGAGCAAGGTAACATTTCATGAAGCGCATGGTCGAATGGTCGGATGACTAACCTCCTTCTCCCCTTGCGGCTTCGCTGCCGCCTGCTGTGCCGCCAGTAGTGGTGAGTGGTTGTTTGCCACTCTTCGACACTCGTTGTTGAGTGTCCGGCTTTGTAGGAGTCTGAGTAGGGGAGGAGGCTCCCGTTCCCTTCTTGGCAGGCTTAGTGGCGACGTGTTTCCTTCAGCTCTGAAAAACGTCGCCAGCTGACTGCTTGCGCAGCTTGGGATCCGGCTGAGAAGAGGGGGCAGGCTTTGATGAGCCACTGTAAAAATAATTCTAAGTATGAGAAACTGAATATGCTAAGCATTTTTTTAAGAGAAACTTTGCAAGCTCGATACCTTATGAGTGATGCCCGGTGGCTGCTCATCCGCATGCTTCAGGTTAGAGCGGTAGAAGGCGACTGAGAGGGCTGGTTTTGTGTGAGCAAGGAGCTTGGCCATTGCCTTGTCTGCAACAAACAACAAAGAGTTAGCAAAGAAATAAATAAAAACAGCAAGCAAAATTAATAAAATCATGTAGCCAGCTACCTCTCGGCATCTCAATACTAAGGCTGCAGGCGGCCAAGTACGTCCTGTTTGAGAGCCACTCAAATCGGGGAATATAGCTTTGGGGGTTACTTCATTAACCCCCGTCTCGTTGTTCATCCGTTCGACCACAGTAAAGAGGCCACGGTCAAAGATCTCCTCTTATGCCCGCCTGGGAACAGTCAGAAGGGTCTTTTTCCCAGCCAAGAGGCGTGGATATTGGGTCCAGCGGTTGTACCGCCTATTTCTTTGGGCGTCTTGGGAAGAGATTATGTAAAATTTGGTCCTCCAGTCCTTCCATTTGTTCTCTATCCCCAGTGTCATCATGTACCAGGTGTGGCTGGTAAAGTAAACCAGCCGATCCCACTTGGATTGGACGACCTGCTCAGATAATGCATGTGAGCAAACGCCTCGAAGCTGGGATCCACCTCCAGCATTTCGCAGGCGGCAACGTAGCCTAAAATATTGACCCAAGAGTTGGGGGCTAGTTGCCAGATACCCAGCTGGTATCCGTCCAAGATCCTCTCCATCGTACAGCCGGATGGAGAGGAAAGCAAAGTCTAGCCTGGATGGCTCCCTCGTAGCAGCCGAAGTTGTAGTCACCATATACGGCCATCTCAGGCCAGGTGACCGTGTCAATGGCATGCGGCACGAATAGAAGAAAACCATGCCCCATGACATGTTCAGAAAGAAACTTAGGAATATCATCCTTGATGATCTTCTGCCTGCCTTTGGGGACGTGCAGATAGTAAGGCGCACATTCATGCCGCCAAGAAGTAGACGACTTCTCCCGCCCTCTCCCTTCTCAACGGAGAGGGACTCTCTGGCAGCTTTAAGGTTCGACTACGCCTCCTCCGAGTTAAGGGGGACGCAGTTGGAAGATGATGACACAGAGTCATCATCAGAGTTCTCTTTGGAGCTGGGGGCCCACCGGCTGGTGCCAGCAGTATCCTCCCCCAGCTCATCATCCAGCACCGATCCACTCGGCCCGGGGTTCTCGTTGCACTCCTCCAAAAATGAGTCATTTGGAATGCTGACGGTGCCAGGAGGGTCTCTACTTATTTTAGAGACAGGCGCCCTAATGGAGCCGTCAGATCAGACAGTCTCACTGTCCGAATGGTACCAAGAACCATCCGTCCTATACCTCCTTTTCGTTTGCTTTGTTCTGGCCATCGTGTCTTGCAGAGGCACAGACACTATCAGATTTGGAGATGTACATAAAGGAAAGTTCTCGAACGAGCATTCGACACTAAGTCTAGAACCATGACTAGTAGTTCGGGGATGAAGGTACAAATCCAACCTAAAAGAGATTGAACCTGCCCTAATAATAGGCCTCTACTTTATTCTGATCGTATTCATGTGCGTTTTCTGACTAACATGCAATCAATAGGTTTACCCTAAACCTGTTTATCTATGTTGGTTGAATATTAATGCACAAATAAATCTATTATTGGTGATCACTTGAATTATAATCATATTAACCCTAACAAGATAATTAATTATCTTATTAAGTGTGATTACAAGTACAAATTCCTTTTAAACTTGCATAAAAGGCGTGATCAAGCAATGACAATAATATAAACCAAGCAACATAATAATAATCATAACAATTATTATAAAAATTATAATAATAATCATAATAATAATAATCATAATCATGTTAAAGCATAATAATAGCAAGATCCTAGGCATGATACTAACAAGATTAATAACAAACCCTAGCATGTCACTAAACAATAAAAATTAAAGCTTTAGCCCTAACATGATACTAACATCAATATTAGGAAGAATAGGAAGCATACTTTTAATCATACTTGATATAAGGAATTGTTAGTTGTTACCCTAAACATGATACTAGGAAGATAAAAACACCCTAACATAACACTAGGAATCAAAATAACAACCTAAACATGATTTCTACATCATAATACCAATTAAAATCATTAAATCACTTACTTGGATGCCTCATACCTCTTTCTAATAACAAAATACACGCGTTAGTAACTTCAAAGAAAATAATAAAACAACAATTAAATTAAACATTGAAAGAGAGATTTGGGACCAAACCCTCAGAAATTTAAACCATTCACGTCTAAAGCGAAGGCAACTTCGAATTTGGCTAGGTGTTTCTAGATCTTGTAAATGCAGAATTTTTTTGTAAAAAGGGCTAGTTTAGAAAAGAGAGAAAGAATAAGCTTTAGCTTAAAGAAAGAAGAGAATTAGAGAGTTGGTGATATTTGATGAGAATTGGTGATGAAAAATGGAGGTTTTTATGAGGCTATTTATAGAGAAAATCAACCAAACGGATAAAAAACAAATCAGACTTTCGACGAGGATAAAAGAAATTAGCGTCAGGCGCTGAACATTAGCACCAGGCGCTGGCGCTAATGTCTGTCGTTAGGCGCTAATTAATATTTTCACGCGTTTTCTTATTTCAGATAAAATTTAGCCGTACAGAAGGGCAAAATCGTATTTTCCTTAAAAACACTCTTTTATTCTGATTAAAACTCTAAAAAGTTAACCAAAGTCAATTTATCAATGCTAATTGAATTAGGAATGAAAAGAATCATCTAGTAGAATCTAGAATACTAAAATCAATTCTAATTGCATTAGGAATGATAAATCCATATTAGGCCCTCCTCTAGATCATTGGGCCGCATATAAGTATCAAACCGGGCCCAGTTTAATAATTGGGCATAACTTCCTCATTATTCATCGGAATTGGGCTTATAATATATCGTTGGAAAGCTCTTTTCAAACCCCATCAAGCTACACCATTATTGGACCCATACTATGGACCAAAACAAACTGGATTGGCTGTTTTCTTAAAATAGGTTTTCAAAAACAGAGAGAAGAGAAAAGAAATTAAAACTATCCGCAACACTAAACTTTCCACACTTTCACTTTATTCGATTATGATTCGACGCGAAAGGTACTCATCACTAGGTTTGGTTTTGGGGATACACAAATGGGTGTCTACAGAAGCCCCCACTTTGACTAAGTTTGGAGAAACGCAAGTTTCGAAAACAAAAGTCAAAGTATCGATAGGGACGGAGAATGATTCAGAACGTTTTGCGATTCTAAATCATTCTTGTAACGCCGATACCTGCAAACTAGCGTTAGTAAAACAAACAAGAGAGTTAAGAAACGTGTATCTTACACCGTCGAGTACACGTCTCTGAAGGTAACCGATTTGCTGCTTTATTGCTGTATTTCTGTATTTTTGACGACTTCCTGCAAGCTAGAGAATGCCGCCTGAAGACTGCGTTTTTAGTTTATTTTTGTAGTTTTAGTTAATAATTTTCCTCTTCTCTCGTTTTATTTATTTTCTTTTAATTTCTAGTTTGTTTTATTTTATTTTATTTTTATTTCATTTAATTTTATTATTTCTTTAGTTTTAGCATTTTATTTTACTTTATTTATCTTATTTTATTTTACTTTATTTATCTTAATTTTTTTTTTTTTTTTATCTTTTGATAATCCCCTCGTGTTGTTTTTGGTTGTAGGTGTTTTCGGGTCCTTGGTCGATCGAGTTCAAGGTCCGAGAATTGAGTCAACCAACATGTTCCAAGCTGTCCTAGCTGCTATCACCTTAACCATCACCACCCATTTCCCTATCCTACACCACACTGCCCTGCTCCCTGCTTTCCCTCAACAACATCAACAGTAACAGCAACAAACACAACACCATCAGACCCCCATTTCATCCACCTCACACAACCCCACATCCACCATAATGCCCGAGCAACAGCCGAATTCACCAGCACCAGCAGCAACCCGCCACAATTGACCTCTAGCCACGCAAACACCACGCACACCAGCCCACGGCCCCCGTCGACCACCATCCACTGAATAACAACAACAACAACGCAACTCACCCCACACCAAAAACCACCGTCAGCCACCAATTAAAGTCGTTCCCAGCAGCAACGCTGCCCACGCAACCCAAACCACCAGCAATCACAACCTCACCAATTAAACCACTAGCAGCCCCTGCTACCTCACACAGCTCTCAGCCCACCAATAACACCTCCTTCCACCTCCAACTACACCTAGCAGCTGCTCCATTCCCTCACCGCAGCTGCAGCCACCCAACTTCACCGTAACACCCGCAACAACAACTCTAATCACCCTTACCCAAGCCGCATCGCAAGCCAATTCGCAACCACCAATTGCCCGCAATTGCAGCAACCAATTTGATTGGGGCTTCGCGGCCGCGCAGCCTTGTTAGAAGGCGCACAATTGGAGTCGAAATTCAGAGTGTAGGCAGTAAGTCTGCGCGACCTCTGCGCGACGTCTTCGCGGGCGCACAAATGTGGGTTCAATCACGAGATTCTTCCCAAGGTTTAGATCCCAAGAGACCCGTGAATGCTATTGTCACAAGGAGGGGTAAGGTCCTTGAGGAGAGTTTGCCTAGGAAGAGCGGAACTAAGGAGGTCCCCAAGGAGGTCTTGGTAGAGGATGAGAGAAATGGTTCATCTTTTAGTGAGGTTGTGATTGAGACACCTAGAGAGGTGAGAGTGGAGAAAGAAATTGTGAAACCCAAGCTTCCATATCCACTAAAATTCATGAGACATAAGTTAAATGAACAATTTGGAAGATTTATTGACATTCTTAAGCAACTTTATCTTTCTCTACCTTTTACCGAAGTTGCTACCCAAATGCCCAACTATGCAAAGTTCCTTAAAGACATTTTGAGTGGTAAGAGGACTTGTGATGTGGTGGAGACAGTCAACTTGACCGAGAATTATAGTGCAATTATTATGAACAAGATACCACCCAAGTTGAAAGATCCCGGAAAATTCTCAATCCCTTGTGCCATTAATAAGATGCAAATTGATAATGCCTTATGTGACTTAGGAGCTAGTGTTATCTTTATTCTATATTCGGTTTATCAAAGACTTGAGTAGGGGAACTTATGCCTTCAAAATTTACCTTGCATTTGGCTTACAGGTCAATCAACATTCCTAAGGGGAAAGTTGAGGATGTTCCTTTGAGAGTAGGGAAGTTTGTGATTCCGGTAGATAATGTGGTTCTTAAAATGGATGAAGATGCTACCATTCCCATTATTCTTGGTAGACCTTTTTTGCTACCTCGGGTGCTATGATTGATGTTAAGAGTGAAAAAATTTCACTCAAGGTAGGAGAAGAGGTCATTGAGTTTAACTTGAATGAAAGCATGAAGTATCCATGTTCTTCTCTAGAAAATTGCATGTTGATTGATTCTCTTAATATTGATGTATCTTCCGTGCATGAGCACTTGCTCACTTCTAATGATCCTCTTGAGAATGTCTTGTTAAACAAGGATAAGATAGGTGCTCCTATCAAGGAAGTGGCATTGTATGAGGATTTGCTAAATGGAAGCATTGAGGAAGTGGATGAGTCTATGTGCATGAATATCTCAAGCCAAGAAGCTTTGCAAGCCGCCACTTCTAAGGAAGGTGAAGGTTTACCAATGGTTGAGCTCAAACCTCTTCCATCACACCTTAGCATCAAGGGAACAAGATGGAGCGGTCTCAATTCTGCCAAGAGTGTTTTTCCAAAAGGTTTTGTAAAAGTCTCAATGAAAGATTCTCCTTCTCCGTTCAAGGCTAATGGCAATCGTCTAATGAAGCATTTCGATGATGCTTTTGTTGGTTTCATTGACTCATTGTTTCTCCGACAACCACCTTAATTGGTGGAGGACGTCGAGCTAACGACGTTAACCAAAAGCACTACCCGGAAGGCAACTCGGTTTTTTAACCTTTTTCTTTGGTTTTACAATTTTTTATACTTCCTCCTTTAAGAACTTTTCTGATATCTCTTTATTTTTGTTTGTTCTTTTGATCTTAGGTACCATGAGATTGGATCGGAGAAAATTTCCAACAATTTTGGTGCTATTTCAAGATTTCATGAGGTTTGGTTAAGCTTAGAGGAAAGGGTTCGTTGAAGTTATATGTTCTCGTGTTTGCATTCCCATCGATTTTTATTCATGTTCAAACATATTTTGGATTGTTTCTTATGAAATTTTTGAGTCCTTGATCATAACATTTGAAAGGAACGATGAGAATGCAAACACGAATGCATCATTAAGGGTTTTTTTCTTTTTAGAGCCTTCCCCGAGATGCATGTGGTGCACACACAACAGGTTGCGCGCACGCACCACAAAGATTACCTGCGGGCACAGGACTACGGGCCGCGAGCGCTGGAGTTTGCATAGAAAAACTTTCTGAATTTGCCAAGGAACACCCCGCGGGCTGGCCGCGGGCGCGGAGATTTTGGGAGCGGGCACGACCTTCTGTTGCACACACACATCAGGTGTTAGCTCTTATAACCCCAAAACGCACCCTACTCTTTCATTTCTCTCATTTTTCCCTCCTAAAACCCTATACCCTCTCTTGCAAAATCAAACCTATTTCACCTCTTTTGCTATCATTTCAACATTAATTTCAATTGCCACATCAAGTTTTCAAATTCCAATCCCAAAAATTTCAGATTTTCTTCCCCAATTCAATAAAAAACTGGGACTTTTTAAAATTTTTTGAAATTGTATGTTTAGGTTTGGAGCTTGTTTTTTGGAGTTCTATTTGTTATTACATCTTCATTTTGGGCATTTTACAAGCATTTCAAGGCTTCATTGAGGTATGGTTTCTTATTTTCTAGTCATCTTTTTCCTCTTTGATTCAAGCTTGAAACCCTTGTTATGCTTTTATGGTGAAACTCTACGGTTAGTTCTTTTCACTTGAAATTTATGTTGAATGATATCATTGAGTGTTGAATTGAAGCTTCTTCATGATAAATGTGTAAACTTTGATTGGATTCTTGAATAACCATTGTTGGCTATTTTCTCTGTCATGGGTTTTCTTTATGATGGTTTTATATCTTTGATAATTCAATGCTTGGGATTTATTTTGCTCAATTAGACTAATGATTTGGTCTCTTATGTTCAATTTTGCCTTAAATCCATGTTTATCTACTTAATATTCATGATTTTATTAATGGAATTGTTCATTTATTACCATCTCTTGCTTCTATTGTGAGATATTTTCATTTTGTGCTTGTTCTTGAAAAACTACTTATGCTATGTCTTGATACTTTGTAGTTGGCCACACTTCATCATAAGAAGCGAGCTAGAGCAAGTTCAAGCAAGCCTAGGTATGTTTTTCCACCTCCACCCGAGGTTGAAGAAAGTTGAAGAAACTTATGGCATTAAGTTTCCACAAGAATCACATTGGGATTGTTTCAAGCATCTATCCAAGAGGAATCTTAGACCAACGAGATTCTACGATCAAACAACAACCAAGTTTCTAGGGATTAATGAGGATTTTTGCCTTCTTACAGAGGGCCTTGATCATTTAGAGTATTTGGATTTGAGTGCCCCTACTTATGCTAGGATGACTTATGAATTCCTTTCTTCTCTTAAAGTTGTCAAAGAACCGGGTGCAATTTACTCAAAGATTTTGACTTTCCAACTCTTCAACAATGATCACTCATTGACGGATGCTCAACTATGTTCATACTTCAAGTTTCCTTGGGCCGAGGATCTGGATCATTGTGTCTATCCGACACATAGTAGAATGACAAGTGATCATGGATATGATGAGCAACGTTGGTGGAGGAGTATCTCGAAGGAAGGAAATTATGACCCTCAAACTTCAAAGTCCACTTCATGATTCATCCGGCTATGCGGTATTTCAACCGAATCCTCACGAACGCTCTTTGCTCCAAGGACTCCTTGGGAGCTATCTCTCGTGAGGATCTTTGTTGGTTGTGGATAGCCAACCAAAACGACTTTGAGATTGAGTTGGTGGATTTCACGGAGCATTTGATCACTCGATTCTTGGATATTCGTGATGGAGTTTGCCAATCGAGGTGCATCTAATTGTGTGGGATGATTTCTATCCTAGCTCTTTGCATTAATGATGAATACAAGACTTTTTTATATGAGCTTCCCTTGATTATCGATCCTCGATAAAAGTCTCCCTCTCATTTCCTCAACATCTCCTCCCTTGTGAATCAAAAGTTTCTCGATTGAACTAGGAAGGATGATGTTTTCATTTGGAAAGTTTTTCAATTTAAGGAATGGTTCCTCATCCCATGCAAGGAGGCAACTACCCGGCCCGACGAGAGAGATTCCTTGTCTTGGAGGCCCCCGATGCGAGATATTAACCCTTCTATCCGACGAAGGACAAATTATACGAGAGGTCGTTCAACCAATGCTTGCTCATCGAATGGTCATTCTCTTCCCCCGGTTGAGCTGGGAGGTACACCAACTCTTTCCCCCTCTCCCACTCCTTTTACTTTTGATATGTCAACCATTCATGCCAAGATTGATTCTATTACTAATTTGTTGTACTCCATGCCTTCTATGCAACCCCCTCCCCTTGGTTATGATTACCATATGTATGAATTATATGATTTGCATGTTCAGAGGAGGAAAATAGAACCTTATGTCAATTATCTATACCTCCCAGTCCAACAAGGACTTGTCCCTCAATGGGAGCCTTGTGATCCTACTGTGGGTCCTAGACTTTGTTACCCTTATAGGGAGGGCCCCCATGTTCACTCTAGTTCTATCATAGGCACTACTCCGAGCACCTACGATTATAGGCGGCCCGGTGATTGTGATTATGCATATGATCTGGATAATCCTTCGCCTTTTCCGGACCCCGAGACTTTTGGTAGGTGGGGTAGGTCGGGTGATTCGGTCTTAGATAATTGTTCTCATTATTTTGAGGTTGATAAAATTAGGAGGGAAAGTCGGTTAAGGGGTAAGGCTCCCATGGAGGTAAGCGAGATGGCAAGCTCTAGTCATTTGATGGAGACCGATGAGGGGAGTTCTCATTCTACCCCTTACCATAGTGCGGAATGATTCTACCATGCCCCCCCTCCTATGTGCTTTATATGATGTTTTTCTATTGCCTATGTGTCTTTAGGTTTAGAGTTAGGGGGTAGCCCATTTTAAGCTTGGGGGTGTTCTATGTCGTTTGTTTTTGTGCTTCGTTGTTTCCCCCCTTGCTTTTGTAGTTCATTCCTGGTCTCGTATGCTTCTATATAGTATCGATCTCTGAGTCCTTTGGTTTTATGATGATGATGTTGTACTATTGTTGATTTCTCTGCCGGGTTTTGGCCTTGTTGTTTGATTCTCTGATCGCTGTCTGATGAGTTTCTCTATATCTCTGTTATGATGATTCCTAATGATGATTATCCGATATCTTATTTCGTGTTACTATTTCGGTCTGATGTCTCATCGGATACTACTCATGTTGCTATTACTACTTGCTTTTATTTACTTCCATTATTTTATTTTCTTTCTTTTCTTCTTTGCTTTTGTTTGGAAGTTACTAACAATTTTCTTTGTATATAGTTCTTTATTTCTCACTTTTCTCTATTGCTTATGTTTTGGATTTCAACGATTCGTAAGGTGCTCTTTCACCTTGATTATATAGCATAGCTTTGGAGCCCGGTGAGTTCTTTCTATATCTCTTCTTTTTCTTTTCTTTGATGCTTATTTTAGGATTAGCTTTAGGATGAGTTTAAGGGTTCGAGGATGTTTTCTTTGTAACACCTAGCGTGTTTAGGGTCATTGACGTTGTTGCCGATTGACCACTTGTTTGATGATTGGGTATTACTTGTAATTGCTTGCATTCTTGTGCTTTTCTCTCTTTATTTTGATTTTTAGTTCTTTTCCTTCTTTTAAATAAAAATAAAACATTTTTGAGGCTATTCTTTTTCTTTTTGCTTGTTTAGCTCTTTTCTTTGGACATTCTACAACTCGTAATTTTGCCTTTGCATGTATGCTTTCCTATGTTTTATTGGTGTGCATGCTTTGAGAATATTTGTGGTTGACACTAGGGTAGGGTATGCTAAGGTATCGGTTTAGAACTTTTGGGGCCTTGAAGCCGGATTCTTTTGGTTTGTGGTAAGACAGAGTTGCTTCCTTTGGTGGATTTGACACCTTTAGTGAGTTTTTGCTACAACCTTGTGAGGATTTTTCTTTTTCAAGCCTTCATCATTTATTTATTGTGCGGCATGGATCCTTGACCTTTGCATACCTAATCTTGAATCTTGACTCATAATTCTCAAACTCTAGACCAAGCCAATTAGGGAGGACAAAGGCATCTTTTTGGGGTGGTAATTTTTCACTTCTAGGATTTTTCTTTTTTTTAGTTCATTGGGTTTATATTTTCCTTCTTGCTAACCATTTGAGCCTTTTCCCTTCTTTTCAAGCCACATCTTTAGATCTTGAGCCTTTTGTTTCATTTTTGTTTCCATTATTGGTTTTTGTGAAGCAATTGATCTTTATTGTTGGAGTTTGTGGTTAAGAAGTTTGAGTATTTGGTTCTCTTGAAAGCAAGTTTATGTTGTGATATTTGTGTGAATAATGGCAAGAGAATAAAGTAAAAGCCGTCCAAAGTAAAATAAAAGGCTAGGACAATGAAATTGCAAATTTGTAAAAGCCGTCCTAAGTTAAATAGGCATGGACAATTGCTTTAAAAGAAATGTGCATACAAAAATACAAAAAAAAAGGAAGAACAGTAGTGATAATGAGAAAATCCAAAAATATTTTGATGTAATTTCTTTTCCCTTTCCAAGCATTGAGGACAATGCTTCCTTTTAGCTTGGGGTAGAAGCGTTTACGCTTTTTGTATATATACTTGTGGATATATCTTTGAATATGCTTGGAGTGTTAGTTTGTTTTTGTTTGGTTACTACTTGATTGTAATTCTAAGAAAGGTGCCTTCTTTGCTTCACTTTTAGGGAAACCACCAAATTTTAAAATTTTAGCCTACCCCTAACCTTTTGCCTTTACGTTAAAACCTCTGCAAAAGTCCTTTCGACCAAGTGGTTAAAGTCATATACCGAGGGAGGGCATTATGAGTTAAAGCCTAAGAAAAAGGGATGCAAGGTCAAGATGTCGAGAAACCCTCAAATTTTACTCTTTTTCTAGTTCCTTCAAAGAACCGTAGAGACGCTTACTAAAGGAAGATTTGAGACCATAGGGAGAACGCAACTAGATTGGTTGGGATGAAAATGGATTGCGCCTCATTAGTTCTCTACGCTTAGCATACCTTATGTTTCAATCAACCGTGAATATCTTGAAGCATGTATACCCATTTCATATAGAAAAGTGTTCATGCATTTGCATTTAACCGTTTGTGAAAGTCCTTGTCAATAGCTATTTGTTTGAATTTTTGTTTTACCTTCTTCTTTCTTTTTAAATGATTTTGCCTCATTTTATTTCAAAGAGTTGTGGGTTAAACTCTTAGGGAACCCTTACGAGACCTCACTCGTCCTCATTGGCAACTTTGGGGTTTAAAGGGCTTGTTTTAGCTAAAAACAACCGTGATTTCTACGTTGGTGAGTCTTAGTGTATATTCTTCTTCTCTCTTTTTCTTTCTAAATAAACCCTCCTTATTCCTTTCTAGCTTTTGTTTTGCTCGGGACGAGCAAAAGTCTAGCTTGGGGGAATTTGATGAGTGTCATTTATGGCACTTATAGGGTAGTGTTTTAGGATGTTTTAACCTTGTTTTCCATGCTTTTCTTTTATCATTTTGGTCAATTCTCCTTTAGTTTCTCTATTTCTTCTTTCTTCGTGTTTTACTTTCCTTTATGTGCTTTTCTTCTTGTTTTCCTTTTATATTGCTCTTTTTCTCTTCTATTTTCTCTCTTTGGTTTCTCTTGTAGGTGCTTAAGGACTTAGCTTCGCAAAGGATTCAAGAGGAGCAAAAAGAGCTAAGCAAAGGAGATTCAAGAATCTTAGATAGGGCTTGGAGAAGGCTCGAAGAGGGCGCTCCGCATCTTCTCTTTGCCGCAGGCGCGGATCCTGAGAGCCGCAGGAGCGGGTTAAGTGCATCAATTTGGTGATTTTGGGCAGGAACTCTCCGCGCCCTAGCCGCGGTCTTGCCACTAGGCGCGGAGAATCTGGAGAGACCGCTCCAAATAGAGAGATCACGACGCGCCTGCTTCACCTGGAACAAGGCATCTGCCGCGCCCTAAGCCGCGGGGGCGGGTAGCTTTGCCGCGGGCGCGGGTCTTGCCCAGATTGCCCGCGGAGTTAGTTATGGGTTCCATACCAATTTCTGCGCGCCCGCGGGATCTTCATGGAGAGGGCGCGGCCGATCAGTTTTTCTTCTTTGTCTATAAATATTCTTGTAAATCCTTTTGAAGGCTAACATTTTAGATAATATTTCATTTGCTCAGTTTTTAGATAGAGAAGTTAGAGTGAAAGTAGAGATTGTAATCCTTGGATTTGATTTGTAATTCAACATTGCTTCTTCAATCAAGTTTGGAATTCTTCTTCATATCAATGAAAGTTTGTGAGATTTCTTTCCTTTGAATTTTCTTCAATTGAAATTTTCTTTTATGCTTGAATGTGTGGTTTGGATTTTGATTTAGTTTTGAGAATTTGTTAATTGATAGTATTTCCTTTTGATTTAGCTTGAGATGAATATGTTTGTGATTGAATTTATTTTGGCTTTAAATTTCACCATGATTAGCGAGTAGATTAGTTTCTAGGGAGAAGGGGAAGCATGCTTGATTAATGATTTTTGCTAGAGATGATCATTTATTAATTGAATTTTTGCAATTAAATTGGTTCACATAGTTGTGCATGTGATTAATTAGACTAGGAGTGATCAACCTATAAGATTAATCTAGATTGCATTGCAAATTTCAATGACATGAACCCTTGATTTGAGAATTGCTTTAATTGATTGAATTTGATTGTGATTCTCTTTGTTAGCCATTCATAGTGAACCCTAGTTTGGTTTATAGGAGATAACCTTTGAATTTCTTTGATTGCAACTATTGTTTGTCCCTTGCAATGTTTGAATCAATTGAGTGATCTATCAATTAGCATGATTGTTGAGCTTGCATGTGGAACCTATATCCCTATTGTTTAGCATATTGATTGAATTCTTGATTTGTCTTGATTTTTGTTATCTTAGTTACAAAACTCAACCATTGATATTCTTCGATTTAGCTTAACATTAGACTATAGCATTAGGCCAATTCATTCCTTTGGGTTTGACCCTTGACTTACTGCGTAATTGTATAAGGTTTGTTAAGTGTTTACAAATTTAGTTTGACCAAGGGAGAATTAGATGACGACCTAGTTCTACCCCTTTGTCACCGACTGCCTCCATTTTACGTACCGCAAAGTCCCCAACTTTTAAAGGCCGCTTGTGTACACTTTTATTGTAAGCTCGAGCCATTCTCAAGCGGTAAATATCATGGCGCAAGGCGGCATTGCCTCTGTGATCTGGCAGTGAGACGAATGTCAGGCGCATGGCCTCCCAGTTTGCATTTTCATCATATAGCATAATCCAAAGAGTCGGCTCATAGTGTTCAATGGGCAAGAAAGCTTCTGCCCCATACACCATGAGAAATGGGGTTTCTCCGGTTTCCCTTTTCGCTGTTGTTCTTATGGCCCATAGGACATGTGGTAAATCATCCACCCATAGGCCGCCAGCTCTTTCAATTTTCTTCTTAATGCCGTCTAAGATTAACTTGTTGAAGGCTTCGACTTAACCGTTTGCTTGGGGTCGACCGACTGATGCAAAATAATTGGAGATCCCCTGATCTCCCAGCCAAGTCTTTAGTTGGGGGGGGGGGGGGGCGGGTCTCAAACTGAGGACCATTATCAAAAACCATAAACATAGGCCCCCCAAAACGGGTGATGATAATCTTCCAGATGAAGGAAATGACGTCCTTTGTCTTAATGTTTTTTACCGCCTCCAGCTCTACCCATTTGGTAAAGTAGTCCGCAGCCACTAGGATGTAGCGCTTGCCGATTGGAGCATTCGTATATGGGCCAAGAATGTCCATGCCCCATTAAGCAAACGGTACAGGACTGTGGATTGTCGTCAGGTCGGTGGCCGAACGATGGATTAGCTTGCCAAATTTTTGATACTTCTCACAATTTTTAACCATCTCCATAGCATCCTCCTCAAGGGTAGGCCAAAAATAATTCCTCCTGGCCCTGACAGCTAAGGATCTTCTGCCTACATGAGAGGCACAGTATCCGGCATGCAAATCTTCAAGAACTTCTTGCCCCTTTTTTAGGGTCACAGACTTCAAAAGAGGTTTCAAGAAGCCTGCTTTGAAGAGCTCTCCTTATCTTATCTCAAAGCTTGCAGCCCGTTTCTTCAACATGACCACCTCTTGAGGTGAATCTGGGAGGGTGCCGTCTGTTAGATATGCCCGGATGCTGTCCATCCAGGTAGAGCTTCGGTCAAGTACTCTAATGGGGTCTTCATCAGATATACTTCTTTTTTCCATAATTTCCCAAAAGACTGATCGAGATGATGAGTGTCGTTTATGGAACTCATTTGGCTTCTTTTAGGATGATTTTCATGCTCTTTTATAGCTCTTTTCATTAGTTTTCCTTAGTTTTGTTCTTTATTTCTTTAGTTTGTGCTATCCTTAGTTAGTTTTCTTTCTTTGTGTATTTCTTTGTTTATTTGGTCTTTTTCCCTTTTATTTGCTTGTTTTCGTGTATTTTCAGGTTATGATCGTGTTCTAAGGATTCCCGACCCTTCCTCTCATATTTCTCATCATTTTGGATGCCACTTTCTTGTCATTTTGAGCTCAAGTTTGAAGGAATGCAAGGAGCAAGTTCATGAGATCGGTGCATGCATGCGGTGGGGGCATCATCTTTGGCATGAACCCACCAAAATGGTCATTTCAAGACTGTCTAACTTATTGTTCATCATCATCATCAAGACGAGCGCACGAGGATGAGCAAAGACGAAGAAGAGGATTGCTCCCCTGCTGCCAGGTGCTGGCGCGCACGAGGGTGGTGCGGCCGCGCACCTGGTTGGCGCGGGCGCGCCAACCTAGGCCCCTGTTCCGTACCCATTTTCTCGCGACCGCGCCTCTCCCTTGATGCGACCGCACCTTCCGGGGTTTATTTTGGGACGATCTAACTAACTCTTCTTTTGTATCTTTCCTATATATAGTTTTTCCTTCTATTTTTAGAAAGAGAATGATGAGGATAGAATTAGAATTAGTTTTAGATCAAATTAGAGAGATTTTTAGAGAGAGAAACTCTAGGTTTTAGTGAGAGAATTTCATGGTGGATTGTTGATGATTGGAGATTTCTCCATTTCCTTTGATTTTTTATCAAGTTTGTAAGGATTCCTTTTCTTTAATTCAATCTTTAGTTTGATCTTTAGTTTGATTTCAATTGTTTTGTTGAATGTTCAAGTTTGATTGATTTGTGATTAGATTTTAGTTTGTTTAATTTGATAATGATTAATTTGTTATTTAGCTTTATTTTGATCTTGATTTCTATGGATTGTGAGTAGTTTGATCTCTAGGGTAATGGTGAAGCATATATGAGTAATGGATTGATGTTAATTTGGGGAAATTGATGGAGTTGATGATGTGATTAAATTGGTTGATTGATTATGTGCATGTGTGTGTTTGATTTAGGCTTGATCACCCTAGTTATTAACACTAGATTGCATTATAGGTTCATATTGATACGGACCATTGATTTGTGGCTCTCATTTAATGATTGAGGTGTCTTGTGACGTTCCTAGCTAGAGTTTATCGTAGTTGACGCTAATTAGACCTCTAGGAAAATAGCTTGATATGCTCTTTTGGTTGCATGATTGGTTTTCCCTCGCGTCACTCGACTTAGTCAACTCTTTCCCAATTAGCGGAATTCGTTACAAGTATATGTGGATCCCGAGCCCTAGTGTTTATTACATTTGTCCCAACCTAGCTTGTTTAGTTTTTTAGCATTCACACCCTTACGTAACCTTTCCGGAATAGCTTGACTTGACAATATAAGATCGCCCTCCATTCCTTAGTGGTTCAACCCTTGACTTACCATTATACTTGTATAAGGGTTTGTTGAGAGATTACAAATCTTGTATGGCCTAGGGTAGGATAAGTTTCAACGACCTAGTCCGAAGCCTTGTCAAAATGGCGCCGTTGTTGGGGAATGGCGTTGTGATTGTATATTGTTGTTAAGTCTATTCCACCTTATTCAAAAACACAAAAATATTTTCCTTTAGTCTACATTTGTAGTTGTGCTACTAATAATTTTGTTTGAGATTGTGTGTGCAAGAGAACATGGGAGAAGCTCAAAGGATCACATTGAAAGAGTTGGGAACTCCGGGTGCTTACAAGTATGAGAGCGGGATTGCTCCTTTATTGATTTCGGATGGTGCTTTTGAAATCAAGTTGGCAATGATCACCTTGATCGAAAGGAAACAATATGGTGGTACAATAAGTGAAAGCCCTCTCAACCATCTCAAAGATTTCGAGAAATATTGCAATACAATTATGGAAGCCGGAGTTGCTCAAGAGTATATAAGGCTCAATTTGTTTCCCTTTTCTCTCATAGGGAGAGCCTTAGAGTGGTTGGACAAGGAGGTAAAGCCAAGGTCCCTAAGGACATGGGATGAAGTTACCAAGGCTTTCTTGTCCCGTTTCTACCAACAAAAGAAGGCAGCGGAGCCTAGAGCCTTAATCCAAAGTTTCAAGCAATTGCCTAGAGAGAACCTCTATGAAGCATGGTAGAGGTACAAGGATTACCAAAGGGAATGCCCTCACCACGGAATTCCATCCTATCAAGTCATACAAATTTTCTATGGTGGTTTGAGCTCTAAAGGTAGATCGAGCCTTGATGCCGGAGCCGAAGGGGCGATTATGAACAAGACGGAAGAAGAGGTTGTGGATGTAATAGATGATGTAGTAAGGAACTACATGAATTGGCATGATGTAGAGATGGAATCGACAAGCACAAGTGGCTCAATCGATCAATCTAATGTCGTCAAAAATTTGTCCACATTGGTCTCGGAGTTAGGAAAGGAGGTGATTTCTCTCAAGACTAAGCTTGAGAGTCCTTCACAAGCTTCTAGTCTTCCCTCCCATTTTAAGGGGAGAGGTACATCTTCCTACTCTAACCCTATTTTTTCTTCTTGTTGCATGATAAGAGAATGCTTGGTTTGTGATTTATGTGGAAAGAATGATCATGATGCTTCTAATTGCTCCAATGTTCCTTGTGATTGATATGATGGATATGAGAATGTGCATGTGAATTGTGTTGATAATAATGATTTTGGACCTAGATTTAATGCTCAAAAGAATGTTGGGAATAGGAGTTATCACAATCATGGGAGCTATGATAATTATAACCAAAATAGTGGTTATGGTAACCATGTGACCCAAGAGTTTTGTGGTAACCATAACAACTTTAGTTATAACAATCAAAGCCATGGCCAAGAATATGGGGATCATAACCAAGGTTATGGTAACCATAATCAAAATTCCGGCCAAAATCATGGTAGGGGGAATTGGAGTAATCAAAGAAGGGGAGATTTTCAAAATGATGTTCAAAGAGGTACCCCACCTCAATTTACTCCAAAGACTCAAAACCAAGGTGATGATTTATATGCTCAACAATCTCAAATGAGTAGGCTAGAGAATTTCATGATGGCTCAATTCGAGAAGTTGAATGTATTCACATTGTCTTGTAACAAAATGTTTGAGGTCCTATTTACTCATGGAAAGATGCTTGAGAACCAAATTATTCAACTGTCCAACTGTAGACACCCATTTGTGTCTCCCCAAAACCAAACCAGGTGATGAGTACCTTTCACGTCGAATCATAATCGAATGAAGCGAAAGTGTGGAAAGTCTAGTGTTGCGGAAAGTTTTATTTTCTTTTCTCTTCTCTCTGTTTTTGAAAACTTATTTTTAAGAAAACAGCCAATCCAGTTTGTTTGGTCCATGATATGGGTCCAATAGTAGTATAGTTGGATGGGGCTTGCAAAGACCTTTCCAACGATATATTATAAGCCCAATTCCGATGAATATTGAACAAGTTATGGCCAATTTACTAAACTGGGCCCGGTTTGAGCTTTATATACGGCCCAATGATCTTGGGGAGGGCCTAATATGATTTATTATTCCTAATGCAATTAGGAATGGTTTTAGTCTTCTAGAAGGTTCTTTTCATTCCTAATTCAATTAGCATTGATAAATTGACTTTTGTTGATATTTCAGAGTTTTAATCAAAATCAAATAGCATTTTCGAGGAAATTATATGATTTTATCCTCCAGTACGGCAAACTTATCTGATTTTCAAAAACGCGTTAAATTTAATCTTGGCGTGTGACCCCAGACCTTGGCGCCTGGAACCAGGCCTGGCGCTTGACGCTAGCCATTGGAGCCTGGCGCTAGTGTTGGTGCCTGGCGCCAGCTAGCTAGGGTTGGCGCCAACTCTGTTTTTTATGCATCAGACTCTGTTTTGTTTAATTTATCTTTTTGGCTGATTTTCTCTATAAATATCGTATTAAAAACTCCGTTTTCATTCACAAATTCTCACCTACAATCAGTTTTCATTCGCAATCATTAATTCTCTAATTCTCTCTTAATCATTCACCAATTCTCATGATCTACAATCAGTTTTAATTAGCATTCATTCATCTTTCTTTCTCTAAATTTTGTTTTTACATACAAAATTCCGCATTCATTAGATCTAGAAACACCTAGCCATATTCGAAGTTGCCTTCGCCCTAGACGTGAAAGGTTTTAATTTCTGAGGGTTTGGTCCCAAATCTCTATTTCAATTATTTAATTTAATTGTTTTGTTGATTATTTTCCTTGAAGTTACTAACGTGTGTATTTTGTTATTAGAAAGAGGTACGAAGCATCAAAGTAAGTACTTTAATGGTTTTTATTGATGTTATGATGTAGAAATCATGTTTTTATTGTTATTATGATATTCCTAGTATCATGTCTAGGGTAAATTTAACGTTAAATATGATTCCTGCGATGCTTCCTATATTCTTCCTAATATTTATTCATGTTAGTATCATGTTAGGGTTAAATATTTGATTTTTATTGCTTAGTGACATGCTAGGGTTTGTTATTAATGTTGTTAGTATCATGCCCAGGATCTTGCTATTATTATGCTTTAATATTAACGTGAACATGATTATGATTACAATTGTTATAATTTATGATGATTATTATTATTATTATTTCGATGATGATTATTTTATTATTATTGTTATGATGATTATTTTATTATTATTGTTATGATTATAATTTTATTATTCATGATATTATTATTATGTTGCTTGATGCTTATTTATTATTTTTATTGCTTGACCACATCTTGATTGCATGTTTAAAGGGAATTGATACTTGTAATCACGCTTAATAAGATATTTAATAATCTTGTTTAGGGTTAATATGATTATAAATTCAAGTGATCGCCAATAATATATTTATTTGTGCATTAATATTCAACCAACATAGATAAACAGGTTTAGGGTTAATCTTATTGATTGCATGTTAGTCAGAAAGAGCACATGAATACGATCAGAATAAAGTAGAGGCCTATTATTAGGGCAGGTTCAATCTCTTTTAGGTTGGATTTGCACCTTCATCCCCGAACCCTTATTTGGTTCATGACCTTATGGAGTTGACGATCTCTTAGATCGTTAAGGGGTGTAACCTTCACCTCGTGAACGGTTTATAAGTTCCTAAAACTTGTTGGCGACTCTTTTGCTCTATCTTCTTCCCTTTTGGACGCCGCCGTACTTTAGTGTATGATCACAGTGGGGTTCAAGCTAGTGGGATTAAAAGCTTGAAATATTCCCTACACCAAACTTTTAAGAGATTGTGCTAGTCCTCCTTCTTTACCATCACAAGAAATTGACCCTAGGGATCCGATGTGTGCTATCACCACTAGGAGTGGTAAGGTCATTAAAGAGAGTGTTCCTAGGAAAAGTAAGGAGGGTGAAAAGGAGAGTGATTTGAGTGAAGGGAATAAGCATAAAGAGTCTAGCAAGATGAGTGAGAATTCCAATGATAAGCCTAAGGAGAAAGAGAGGAAGCAAGATGAGGTTTACAAACCTAGACTTCCTTATCCCTAAAAGTATAATAGGCACAAACTGGATGAGAAATTTGGGAAATTCATGGAGATGCTTAAGCAACTTCTTCTTACTCTTCCTTTCACCGATGTGGTAGAACAAATGCCAAACTATGCTAAGTTTCTTAAGGAAATTTTGAGCGGTAAGAGAGGTTGCAATATGGTGGAACCGGTGAATTTGGGGGAGTGTTGTAGCGCCTTTATTCATAATGACTCACCCAAAAAGTTGAAAGATCCTGGAAATTTTTCCGTACCTTGCAAATTCAAAGGAAAATTGTTCTAAAATGCCCGTTGTGATCTTGGTGCTAGTGTTAGCATCATGCCATATTCCATTTTCAAGAAACTTAAGCTAGGTGAGCTCCTTCCATCCAACATGACCCTTCAATTGGCCGATCGGTCTATTAAGTTTCCAAAGGGGAGAGTTGAGGATGTTCCCCTCAAGATAGGAGAGTTTACCATTCCCGTTGATTTCATTGTGCTTGAGATTGCGGAAGATGACCATATCCCTATCATTTTAGGAAGACCTTTCTTAGCTACTTCGGGAGCCTTAATAGATGTCAAATGAGGTCGTATTACCTTGAGAGTTGGTAAGAATGAAGAAAGTTTTGAGCTAAAACCAATGCACGAGTCTTTGTCTCTTGTGAAAGGGATTATGTGTGTTAAATCCCCTCGCCCTATTGATAATGTATGCATGATTGATTCTTCAACTAACAATATTCTTGATTGTGATGATGTGCTTTTGAGTTTTGATTGCGACAAGGTTAGTGAAGAGAAAACGAAGCTTCCCAAGCTTATTGACGAGGAGGAAATTAACATTCCTCATTGGTTTGAGCTCTACCCTCTAGAGGAGGACGATGACCCTAAGATTATGGATGGTGTGAAACCATCTACAAAGAGGAACAAGGCAAAGAAAAGAGCACGAGCTTCTAGGAAAAAGAGAAAGAGAATGAGATTATGGAAAGAGAAGCTTGCTTTTAAGGAGTTATTGAATGAGGTCTCATCAAGCAACAATGAGAAGTTGCTAAAATTTGAAGAGGAATTTTCCCCTTCCGCCACGTTGAAGAAGGTGGTGTTCTTTGACCCTCCATGATTTGGAGGAAGGGTCGAGCTTAGGACCATAAGCAAGCTCTTCCCGGTAGGTAACCTAGAGATTTCTAACCCTTTTCTTTCTATTTTCACTTTTTCTTAATTTTCTTTCTTTTAGTTTCTTTTCTTTCTTTCACTTATTTTTCTTTTGGATTTATAGGTTGGATTCTTGGAGTTGGATTTCATCAAGTGAGCACGAGCAATGGGAAGGTGCTTGCGGCTTTTGATGTGATTGAGCTTCTTTTGCTTTCCTTGTTCTCATATGGCTTTATGATGATGCTTATAATTTTGGAGCGCAACAAAGGTGGTTCTTTCTATCGCCTTTCTTTATTAGCTAAGCATGGATAGCCCGGTGAGACCTTTCTAATTTTTCTCTTTATTTTCTTTGGATGCATAGATTAGGTTTAGTTTAGGGGAAGTTGAACGGTTTGAGGATGATTGCTTGTTAACACTTAATGTGTTTGGGATCGATGACGATGTTGTCATTCGTTCACTTGTATGTCGATTAGGATATATGTGTTTAACTTGCTTTCTAGTTCCTTTCTCATTTTTTCCTATTCTTCCTTTATCTATGGCTTTCCTTTGCTTTTCTTTTCCTTTTATTTTTTTTCCCTTATTTTTACTTTGTTCTTGTCTTGGTATGTGGTATGCTTTTGAGGCTTGTTTTTCACCCCTTTTTGTTTTCCTTATGAATTGGACTTTGTACATTGGACTTTGTCTTTTGAATGAATTTCTTCCTAGTTAGTAAAGGTATGCACGGTTTGAGACTATGCTTGGTTGACTCTAGGATAGGTGTATGCTAGGGTAGTTGGTTTGAACTAGGAGGATCATGAAGCCGGATCCTACTTGTTTGTGGCATGTTGGTAGATGCTCCCTATAGTCGATTTGACACCACTAGTTAGTTTTTGCTACATCCATGTGAGGTTCATTGTTTTTCAAGCCTTCAACCTATTTTTTATGAGCGGCGTGGATCCTTGACCATTGCGGACCTAATCTATAAAGCTTGATTTATGATTCTTCAACCCGAGACCGAGCTACCTAGGGAGGACAAAGGCATCTTTTTGGGGTGGAATTTTTCATTTTTAGGATAGTTTGTTTCATCTTTGTTTTTGGGTTTACATTTTCCTTCTTGCAACCATTTGAGCCTATTACCTTCTTTTCAAGCCACATCTTTAGATCTTTGGCCTTTTGTTTCATTTTCTTTCTTTTCTTGTTTTTGTGAAGCAATTGATCATTCTTGATGGAGTTTGTGGTGGAGAAGTTGGGATATTTGGTTTCTTTAAAGCAAGTTTGTGTTATGTTTTTAATGTGAATAATGGCAAATGTGTTTGAGTAAACGCCGTCCTAAGTTATAAAAGGTATGGACTAATAAGTGCAAAATTAAAAAAGTCGTCCAAAGTTAAAAGAGGCGAGGACAAAGCACTATTAATAAAAAAAATCCAAAAATATTTTGATGTGAGTATTCTCCCTTTTTGAGCATTGAGGACAACGCTCCATTTAAGCTTGGGGGGAAGCGTTCTCACGCTTTTTGTGTATATGTTTGTGATTTATAGCTTTGAATAAGCTTGGGGGTGTTGTTGTTTTTGTTTGGTGATTACTTGGTTATGGTGTAAAGAAATGCGCAATCTTTGCTTCACAATTTAGGTAAACCGCCAAATTTTAAATTTTAGCCTACCTTCACCCTTTATGCCTTACGTTACAACCTTTGGGAAAGCCCTTTCGACCTAGAAGTTGAGTCACTATTCGGTGGAGGGAATCATGGGTCATTGCCTAAGGAAGGGGATGCATAGTCAGGATGTCAAGTAGCCTAAATAAATCTCTTTTTCCGGTTCCTTCGAGGAATCATTGGGATGCTCACTAAGGGGAGATTTGAGACTAGTGGGGAGAACGCGGTAAGATTGATTGGGATGAACGTGGATTGAGATGTCTAGTTCCTATGCTTAGCATACCCTGTGTTTCAATCAACCTTGGATATCTTGGAACGTGCATACCTTGATTGCTTGAGAAAGATTTTCATTCATTTGCAATGTAGTCTCTTTGTAAGTCCATTTCGCAATGGTTTTGTTTTCCATTTTCTCTTTTTCTTTTCTTTTTATGGTTTTGCCCCTTGGATGTTGGGGGAGAATTATGGGTAAACTCTTAGGATACCCTTACGAGAGCATTACTCGTCCTCTAGGGCGATCTAGGGGTTTAAATGGCTTGTTGTAGCTAAAAACAACCGTGTTTCCTACGACAGTGAGTCTTAGTATATATTCTCATCTTGAGCCTTTCTTTTTCTTTTTGAATAAGTCTTTCATACTTATTCTTTCTTGCTTTGTTTTGCTCGAGGACGAGCAAAAGTTTAGCTTGGGGGAATTTGATGAGTGTCATTTATGGACTCATTTGACTTCTTTTAGGATGATTTTCATGCTCTTTTATAGCTCTTTTCTTTATTTTTCCTTAGTTTTGTTCTATATTTCTTTAGTTTGTGGTTTCCTTGGTTAGTTTTCTTTCTTTGTGCATTTCTTTGTTTATTTGGTCTTTTTCTCTTTTATTTTCTTGTTTTTGTGTATTTTCAGGTTCATGAGATCGGTGCATACATGCGGTGGGGGCATCATCTTTGGCATCAACCCACCAAAATGGCCATTTCAAGATTGTCTACCTTAGTGTTCATCATCATCACCAAGACGAGCGCACGAGGATGAGCTAGGACGAAGAAGAGGATTGGTCCCCTGCTGCCAGGTGCAAGCACGCAAGAGGGTGGTGCGGCCGCGCAACTGGTTGGCGCGGGCGCGCCTTCCTAGGCCCCTGTTCCGTACCCATTTTCTCGCGGTCGCGCCTCTCCCTTGATGCGACCGCACCTTCCGGGGTTTCTTTTTTGACGATCTTACTAACTCTTCTTTTGTATCTTTCCTATATATAGTTTTTCCTTCTATTTTTAGAAAGAGAATGATGAGGATAGAATTTAAATTAGTTTTAGATCAAATTAGTGAGATTTTTAGAGAGAGAAACTCTAGGTTTTAGTGAGGGAATTTCATGGTGGATTGTTGATGATTGAAGATTTCTCAATTTCCTTTGATTTTTTATCAAGTTTGTAAGGATTCCTTTTCTTTAATTCAATCTTTAGTTTGATATTTAGTTTGATTTCAATTGTTTTGTTGAATTTTCAAGTTTGATTGAAGTTTGATTGATTTGTGATTTGATTTTAGTTTGTTTAATTTGATCATGATGAATTTGTTGTTTATCTTTGTTTTGATCTTGATTTCTATAGATTGTGAGTAGTTTGATTTCTAGGGTAATGGTGAAGCATATATGAGTAATGCATTGATGTTAATTTGGGGAAATTGATGGAGTTGATGATGTGATTAAATTGGTTAATTGATTATGTGCATGTGTGTGTTTGATTTAGGTTTGATCACCCTAGTTATTCACACTAGATTGCATTGTAGGTTCACATTGATACGGACCATTGATTTGTGGCTTGCATTTAACGATTGAGGTGTCTTGTGACGTTCCTAGCTAGAGTTTATCGTAGTTGACGCTAGTAAGACCTCTAGGAAAATAGCTTGATATGCTCTTTTGGTTGCATGATTGGTTTTCCCTCGCATCACTCGACTTAGTCACCTCTTTCCCAATTAGTGGAATCCGTTACAAGTATATGTGGATCTCAAGCCCTAGTGTTTATTACATTTTTCCTAACCTAGCTTGTTTAGTAGTTTAGCATTCACACCCTTACCTAACCTTTCCGGAATAGCTTGACTTGACAATATAAAATCGCCCTCCATTCCTTAGTGGTTCGACCCTCGACTTACCATTATACTTGTATAAGGGTGTGTTGAGAGATTACAAATTTTGTTTGTCCTAGGGTAGGGTTAGTTTCAACGACCTAGTCCGACCCATTGTCACGAGGCGTTTCACAGAAGGTGGATGACGCCAGTTTGGACAGAGCATCTGCCTGATTGTTTGCTGATCTAGGCACTTGACATAAATTGAAGTCTTCAAGTGTCCCAGCTTCATCCTTGATCGCCTGAAAGTATTTGATCATAACCGGATGGGTGGCTTCATAGACACCATTGTACTGGCTAACGACCAATTGCAAGTCAGAGCAGGCGTCAATTCTCGTTGCCCCGCCGCCTTGCACATCCGGATGCCGGCTATTAGGGCTTCATACTCGGCCTCATTGTTTGAGACCTGGAACTTGAACAATAGTGCATATTCATATTTGTCCCCCTCAGGAGACTGAAAAATTACGCCTGCACAACATCCGTTCATCGTGGAACTCTCATCCACATACATTTTCCAAACCTGATTGATATTGTCCAGCTCAGCCGTCCTTGTCATTTCAACAATAAAGTAAGTGAACGCTTGCCCCTTTATTGCCTTCCTTGGTTTGAAAGTGATTCCCCATCTCTGTAACTCAATAGCCCATTTGAGCATTCGCCCAGAAGAGTCCAGGGTCATCATTGGCTGCTTAATCGGTTGGTCCGTGTAGACCGTGACCGAATGTGCCAAGAAGTAAGGTTTCAACTTCTTAATAGCCATGTAAAGGGCGAGACCAAATTTTTCGACCATGAGGTACCAAAGTTCCGCGTTTCTAAGAACGTGGCTAATGAAGTAGACCAGGATCTGGATGTCGTCTCTTTCAGCTAAGAGAACGGCACTGAGGGCATGATATGAAATAGCCAAATACATATACAGCACCTCTTTGAACATGGGGCTGACCAACCTTGGCAAAGAGTGCAGATGCATTTTCAGCTTTTAGAAGGCCGCCTCAGCATCATCCCCCCATTCAAATCTAGTCTTCTTCCTAATCGCTTGGAAGAAGTAGAGGCACTTGTTGCCAGACTGACTGAGAGATCTTCCCAGAGCTGCCAAACAGCCTGTTAATTTTTGGACTTCCTTCACAGTACGAGGCAACTACATGTCAATTACCGCCTATATGTTTTCAAGGTTAGCCTCTATCCCCCTTTGGTCAATCAAGAATCCGAGAAACTTTCTAGACTCAACACCAAAGACACTTTTTTGGATTAAGCATGACCATGTGCCGCCTGAGTGTGGCGAATGTTTCTCGAAGGTTAGCAAGGTGATCCGCCTGTTGTTTGGATTTAACTATCATATCATTAATGTACGCCTCTAAATTCCTCCCAATTTGATTAACGAAGACTACATTAATCATGCGTTGGAAAGTAGCAGTCGCATTCTTTAAACCAAACGGCATCACATTATAATAGAATAACCCCTGATCAGTGACGAATGTCGTCTTCACTTGATCTTTTTTCCATAGGGGAATCTAATGAAAGCCTAAGTAGGCGTCCATGAAGCCCATCGGGGCATGTCCGGCTATTGAGTCGACCAAACTGTCGATCTTTGGAAGTGGATAGCTATCCTTCAAACATGCTCTATTTAAGTCAGTGTAATCCACACACATGCGCCAGGTACCATTCAGCTTCGTTACAAGCACAACATTTGCAACCCATTCAGGGAAGTTACATGGCCGAATGAACCCAGCATCTAATAGCTTTTTAACATCGGCGGCTGTCGCCTGACTTCTTTCCTCGCCATAGTTTCTTTTCTTTTGTCGAATGGGCTTCTTTTTAGGATCCATAGCGAATTTGTGGACAGCAAGATCCGGACTGATGTCTGGCATCTCTTCCACTTCAAAGGCAATGATGTCTTTGATTTCTTTTAGCAGTTGGAGCAAACTTGCTCCCAACTTAGAAAAAGCAGCCATCCCAACCTAAATAGTTTGCTCTGGCCGACTGTCGTCTAGAGGAATATCAACGTTTTCTTTAGTTGGCTGGGGATGGAGGTCGTATGACCGTTCCCCGATCAGCAGTGATTGCTATTGCTTCTCTTTTTTTACAACCACCAACTGATTATGCTTTCTTTTCTTGGCGGCTGGTGGGGTCGGATGGTCATCCTTGATATCATCAAGGTCTACTGGCTCTTTGCCCTGACCGGCTGCAGCTGCTGCAGGCTTGACGTCCGAGAGATAGCATTCACGAACTGTCTTCTGGTCCCCGTTCAGGGAGCCAACAGTCCCATCATCCTTCTCATACTTGACAAGCATGAGAGCAGGAATGATGACTGCCTTGCACTCGTTAAGAGTGGGTCGGCCAAGGATAAGATTGTAGGCGGTCAGCTCTTCGACCACCCGGAACCGGATGGTCATGTGCCAACCGCTACATTTTTCCCGCAATCGGATGGGCAAATCAATGCGTCCGACTGGACGCACAACTCCTTCCCCAAAACCCATAAGGGGATGGGAGACATCCATCATACTATCCAGCCTGTATTTAAGGTTGGATAGACATTTGCGGCTGATGATGTCTGAGGAGCATCCTGTGTCAATTAAGATGCGACCAACCAATTGGTTGGCCACTTTACATTCTATGACCACATGGTTATCATGCGGCCGATGGACTTTGCCTCTGTCCTTTTGGTGATGATGACTTCAGGGAAGGCGGATGTGATGGACGCATGTCCCTTATCAACAGAATGGACAATCTTTCTGAGATGGTCCTTGTTGCCCTAGATGGTCGGACCACCACCGGCAAATCCGCCTGCTATCGTATAAACCGGTTCCTCATCCGTTTCAGAGCTGATAGCAGACTAGGGAGTCTTTTTGGTCAACTGCCCAAGATTCGATTTTGAAGCCACTTTGGACTTCACATAGGATTTCAGCGCCCCTTTGTCGGCCAGACGGTCAAGCGTCCGCTTGACGCTGAAGCAGTCGTTTGTGTCATGGTCGACATCCTCATGATAGTGACAGAGCTTTTTCTTGTTCTGATTTTCAGCGGAACCTTTCATAGGAGTCGGCTTCTCTAGAGTCAGCCGATCTTTAATCTCCATGAGGATGGAGTAGCTGTCTTTGTGGAACTCGTACCTTGGAACATACGGCTTTCACTCTTTCTTTTTCTTCTAAGCCAGCTGATAGGAGTTATCAACATCCCAGATCTGTTTTTTCTTTTTGCTCTCTTCTGGTTTTAGAGACGGCTAAGCAGGCCGACTCTCCTTCTGTGAGTCAGACTTCTTAGAGTCCGACTATTTATTAGAGGAGCAGAGCTCGGTCTCCTGTATATAAGCGTCCGCCTCCATCAAGGCTCCTTGGAGGGTGAATATTTTCTTGCGGACAAGTTCAAACTTGAAAGTCAACCCGTCCTTCAGACCTTTGAAAAAGTCTATATAAGCCAGTTCGTCAGACAGTACTTGGATCTGGATTCTCACCAGATTGAACCGCCTGACATATGATCGCAGCCACTCTCTATCTCTCTGCTGCACATGGCCTAGATCAAGGCTCGTTTTCTTTGTAGGGATGTTCATTGAGAAGTTTGAAGCAAACAAGAATGCAAACGTCTTGAAGCTGTTTATGCAACCAGCCGGCAGATTGCCGAACCACTGCTGGGATATGCCCTTCAGTGTGGCTGGGAAGCATCGACACCAGGCGGCACCATCTAACCCTTGTAAGTACATGAGGTGGGTGTATTCCAAGAGGTGGTCTTCTGGGTTGGAGGTACCATTATAGGTTCCAACCATTACATTTTTCACCTTGGCCGGCTGTTTGGCCTCGGCTATTTCCCTGGAGAATGAAGAGGGTTGTTCCCCAAGGTTTTGTAGCCGAAGCTGCCAGCCCAAAAGCTGATAATTGTATGCCGCCTGTCCTCTGAAGAAGGCAGGCTGGATGTAGGGCAAAGCAGGCAGTTTTTATAATGGATGTGCCATATACTGCGCCGAGTTGATTACATGAGGCCCCGACTATACGAGGGGGCCGCTTGAAGGAGTCCTTGGTACTAAAGGAGAGTTCCTCACCGAGGTGTTTTGAAAGCTATCGTGATAAGTCGACGTAGAAGCCGACTTTAACAACTGTTGATTCCTTAGCTGGTCGATGTACTGACGAGCATCAGGTAATGATTTTTTGCTACCATCTGGTTGTACATGCTGGATGGCTTTTCTTCTCACCGTTTCGGGGAAACAGAGTCTTGACAGATCAAACTGGGGCCGAGCATTCTCCTTTAAAGCAGGATGAGGAGTCGATTGTCGGTCTCCGACCGACTTCTAATTTCCAAATTTAGAAGGCTTTGTGGGCGACTGTTCCTTTCTAGGAGCAGTCGTCCGCTTGTTAATTAGTCCCTTAATTTAACCCTTGAGGCTACTCATGAACTTCATGAGCTCATCACGAGTGATTGGGTCTGATCCTGCTGCCTAAGAAACATCAGTCGGCTGCCCCGAGGGCTTACTTGAGGGTCTAAGGGGCCTGCTAGGACCCGCCTGGTTAGCATTGCGCTCTCGTCTGTCTTTGTGACGGAGGCGCTTAGAGAAGAATGACCCGTTTAGGACCACATAAGTTTCAACGTCTCCATCGTCACCTGAGTCATGGTCCGTCTGGACCTCTATTTCTTCCAGAGGTCGGGTGGTCTTTGGAGGCGGCACATGTTGTTCTTAAGAAGCCATCTTAGAGGTCCTCTCCCAACAGATGACGCCAAATGTTTCGGGGTTTTTTGTGTCCCTCGGGAGAGTTACAGCTCTAGACTGGATTCAGCAAGGACGCTTGTACCTGCAAAACAAACGAAGCACCGAATGGTCGATGGTCTACCTCCGAAGATTATATTGGTACGGTATTCAGAATAAAATGTGCAAAAATTAAGTTATTTGCTCGGATTCCAAGCTCAGGTGTTGTCTGTTACTTAAGAACGACAGCTCAGTAATAATTGTAAAAAGTAACGTAACGTGTCCCTATAAATGAGGGGAATGTCCCTATTAATAGGGTCCTTAGGAAGTGTGCCCTCCCTAGGCTTTAATTACTTAGGGATTAAGGCACACCGTTTTGCGGCGCCCTCAAAGTTTGGGCCTTGAAGGCCTCCTTTTCAGAAAGGGATATCTAAGTGACACGTGTCACGCATCTGGAGAGGCCATTTGGGCGCCTCCCAGGGCATGGCACGTGACACCTATGAGGGGCAAATGATTTGGGGTATTTAATACCCCAAAGTGGGCCGATGAGAGAGTGACACGTGTCGCCCTAGGAGGCGCCCAAATGGCCTCTCCAGATGCATGACACATGTCACTCAGATATCCCTTTCTGAAAAAGCGGCCTTCAAGGCCCAAACTTTAAGGGCGCCGCAAAACAGCGTGCCCTAATCCCTAGGTTATTAAACCCTAGGGAGGGCACACTCCCAAGGACCCTATAAATAGGGACATTTCCCTCATTTATGGGGACATGTCATGTTACTTTTTGCAATTATTAATGCGCTGTCGTTCTCAAGAACAGGCAGAACCTGAGCTTGGAATCCGAGCAGATAACTTAATTTTCGCATGTTTTATTCCAAATACTGTACTAATTTAATCTTCGGAGGTGGACCACCGACCATTCGGTGCTCCATTTGTTTTTGCAGG
Source organism: Chenopodium quinoa (assembly GCF_001683475.1). Classification (NCBI taxonomy): domain Eukaryota; kingdom Viridiplantae; phylum Streptophyta; class Magnoliopsida; order Caryophyllales; family Amaranthaceae; genus Chenopodium; species Chenopodium quinoa. The sequence goes on from NW_018745546.1 coordinate 1,109,491, forward strand.
TACAAGCGTCCTTGCTAAATCTAGTCTAGAGTTGTAACTCTCCCGAGGGACACAAAAAACCCCGAAACAGATGTGGTCAAACATTTGATAAATAGGGGTATAAAAAATAGGAAAAGTGGTAGCTACTCCCTCAACACAAGGTCTCACATCACCAATGATGGCATGAAAATCAATCATAGAGTCCTCATAATTTTGGAATTTCTTAACTTTTTTCTCTCGGAAATAAAAATTGCCAAAATTTTTACCATGGTCCCTAATACCCTCCGGGAGTCCAATTGGCTGGGTGGAACCATCCAATTTGCCTTTAAACGGCCAATTTACTAGTTTACAACTTGCACTGATTTCGTTAACTCAAGCCTACCACGAACATTTATGACAATATACAATTATCATATATGGTTCCAAACGGAATTGTATGACCCCGAGATGTATCTCCTAAAATCACAAGGATTTTCGATACCGGGCCTTGAAACCTCCAAAATTTCTCAAAAAGCGGGATATTAGCATTAAATTTTGGAATTTTTTACTTTTTTCGCCTATAAATAAAAATTGCCGAAATGTTTACCATGGTTCCTAATACAATCCGGGAATCTAATTAGGTGGGTGGAACTATCCAATTTGTCTTTAAATGGCGAATTTACCGGTTTACAACTTGTACCGATTTCATTAACTCAAGCCTACCACGAACATTTATGACAACATAAAATGATCATTTATGGTTCAAAAAAGTATTATATGAACCCGAGATGTATCCCCTAAAATCTCAAAGCTTTTCGACACCGGGCTCCGAAACCTCAAAATTTTCTAAAAAATTGTGGATAGTAGCCTTCAATTTTGGAATTTTTTTACCTCTATGGTAAACTATGTAGAATAAGGAACGTAAGAACCTCATTTAGGCCATTTTGAACTTATTTTGCTCCCAAAAGCTTGTTATTGCACTATAACAATAACTTATGTTCACTTTGGACTTATAAAGATGTTATGTATACCAATTATGAGTATTTAGATGAACTACATGTGATTTTTAATGACTATGTAGAATAAAGAACGTAAGAACCTCATTTAGGCCATTTTGAACTTATTTTGGTCCTAGAAGCTTGTTATTGCATTAAAACAATTACTTGTGATCATTTTGGACTTATAAAGATGTTATGTATACCAATTATGAGTTTTTATATGAATTACATGTGATTTATAATAACTATGTAGAATAAGGGACGTAAGAACCTCTTTTAGACCATTTTGAACTTATTTTGCTCCTAGAAGCTTGTTTTTGCTTTAAAACAATTAATTGGGAGCATTTTGTACTTATAACCATGTTATATATTCGAAATATGAGTTGTTAGATGAATTAGATATAGACATTTAATGACTATTTGGAATTAGGGAAGTTAGAACATCATTTGAGCCATTTTTATTTGATTTCGCTCCTAGGAGCTTCTGCAACTTGAAAACAATTGCTTGTGAGCATTTTGTACTTATAAACATGTTATATATACCAATTATGAGTTTTTAGATGAATTAGATGTGAATTTGTTTTCAAAACAAAGAAGTTGGGTAACTGTTTAGCTATTTTGGGTACTCACCATTAATTTGATTGTCTTTAATGATGACTAATGATTTGGTTTTCTTGTGATGTTAGGTGTGTATATATAATGGGTAGTGATGATGAGTATCTTTATTTTGATGACAATATGGATGATGAAGACCATGGGAATTCTCAATCTGATGATGAGGCGTATGATATCAATAAGGAGACAGATTTGGGTGAACAAGAAGACCAAGCTCACAATGAGTTTCTACGTATTCTTGACGAATATGAGAGATCAACTGAATGTGCCCCCCCCCCCCATTTGCAGATAATGTTTTTATCGAGTTTGTAACTGATTCACAAGGACAAAGGAAAACACAAACTCAATACTTACTCGTAAAATACCCATCACACTTGATTCGGCGGAGGTACCCGAAGGGTTGCTTCAGATGTTTTTGAATGATACAATGGTAAGTGGTTTTATTTCCGATAAGCATTTTATATGTAAATGATAAGTGAAGTGGCATGGTTCTACCGCTACCCAAGCCTGTTGTAGCTCCGTGTGCAGCTGCCTGCAGCACCCTGAACAGCTGCCTAGGGTGCTACTGCAACTTTATATGCAGCTGCCTGGGCTGCTACAGTGGCCTGGGGTGCTGCTGGAGATCCCTGTACAGCTGCCTGGGGTGCTGCTGCAGCTCCCTGGGCAACTGCCTAGGCTGTTGCAACTAGCCTGGGCAGCTGGCAGGGGTGCTGCTATAGCTCTCTAGGCAGCTACCTGAGCTGCTGCAGTTTGCAAGGATGCTGCTGCAGCTGCCTGGGCTGCTGCAGCTAGCCTGGCCAGCTGCTTGGGCTACTACATTGGCCTGGGCAGCTGCCTTGGCTACTGCACTGGCCTGGCAGCTGCCTGGGCTACAGCTTGTGGTCCCGGTTTTTTTTATGTTTTATTATTTTTCTTTATTTTGCCATTTCCTAACAAGGACGTTTTCATATAATGTTCCAGAGTGTGTTTAACATTGTTAATGAGTCGGCCAAGATAAAATCTTTTTTCACATTTGTACAAGAGAGGTTCAAAAATTTCAAAAGTTCCTTGAGAAAAAGATGGATCCATAAGACAAGACGGAAAAGTTCAAAGAAAAAAGTGAAAGCTAATGGAGAACTGGAGGAACCTAAGAAGAAACCGTGGGATGTATATCCACAAATAACGGTGATGGAGTAGGAGAAGTTTGTGGCGAAATCAACTAGTTTTACTGCACTTGTATGTATTTATCTATCTATCAATTAGAGTTGACAAATAAATATGGTTCAATACAAATGATGATGCTAATATTTCGTTATGTGTAGGAAAAAAGTGAGCACGCTAAAATCAATGCGGGGAAGAAATTGTATAGCCATCATATGGGTTGTAAGACATTTGCGGAAAGTAGACCAAAGTGGATCAAAGAGGGTTTATACCTCACATCAAAGCTATCAACATCTGATAAACCAATGTCGTCCATGGTCTCCACTTTGGTATGTCGTGCAATTGATTGGTGGTGTGCTATGCATGGTATCGACAAGGGCACCGGCAAGTATGTCATCTCGCGTCCGGATACTAAAGTCATAGCAGATGCACTTGTGAGCAATCTTTGATACTTATGATAATATTACAACCTTATTATTATGTATTTTCATATAAACTACAACCTAACTTGCACTGGAATTTTTTGGTGTTGTTACACCTCGAGCATACGTCGGAAGTGGTTGAAGGCAAGCTCACTCCAAGCATAGACAACGATCCTTTCACCTTAGCTCTTTGAAAATCATATCACCCTGGGTGAGTTATTGGATCTGGAGGAAAACAACTAGGGTGGGAAAAGGTGATGGGTCTAGAATACACTAGATCAGGAAGAAGTAGATCAAGTTTTAATTCGCCACACCGTATGAATGAAAAGGAAAAGGAATCAATTAAGGGGGAGATACGCAAAGAGGTGCAAGAACAATTGCAAAGTCAATTCAATGCAATTTTGAAGCACATGAACTTGTCGATCTTGTCGTTGCCCTCGAATACTCCAGTGGACTCATGTAGTCATCCAAAATGCATCGAGGATGATCCAGTTGTTGAGAGAGAGGTAATTTTATTACAATCAAATTTGGTGAAAATATGAACATGGTCGATACACTTTTTGAGAGCGAGTTACTTATTTTACTATTACAGGTTCCTACTCCTACGCATACAAACACATTGGAGATTGTACATCCAACACCTGATCCTTTTCCAGATATTAAGGTAAACGTCAGTAACTACTCAAATGTTCTTCTATTAGACTTATTACATCGGTCACTTTATAACTCATGTCCTAATCTAATGTGTAGTAAGAGACACCTTGTAAGCTTCTTCACCCCGGGGAAAACATGGATTGAAAGTTGAAGTTGGTGGGGTATGGTATCACAAAACCGTTTGACAAGGTCCATTTCAAGTCTAATACTAGTACCTGATATATCTCGGTCGGCATCAATTCTATACTATCTGGTTTTGAGGACTTACCACTACCGGTGCCTAGAGAGGAGTATGGCTTATGTAAGCTACAAGATTGGATAGGCAGCTTTGTGCAATGGCCACGTGATTGGGTGAGGTTGATAGGAGGGGTAAGTATCAAATACCTTTTTTAAAAACAAATATAACATATCTTGTAATATGACATGTGATTTTATGTTACTAGATTTCAAAGGAATATTGACCCTCAAAAAGGAAGAAGGTGGAGAAGACAAAATCCAAGGTCGTCCAACCTCTAAACAACATGGAAGAAGGACAAGGGTTGAAGGGTGAACACTTGTCGAAGAAGAGCTCGAGAAGTTCTGCCTTGAGCTGTACTCCACTAGTTGAAGTTGATGTCCTTCATTCGCTCTCTAAGGCTTGTACTTTTGTTCACAACCACGTTAGTGAGTTTCCATTTGGTAGATCTATTGAAGTGAATTTACCTAAGGAGTTGTTCCACTATGATGAGGATGTAGTCGTATTTATTTCAAGAGTGGATGTGACGGAATTTCTAACTGGTTCCATGATTAACATTTCCATCATTCAAACTTTCATGAGGTAATTCAATGGAACTATTCCTAATTATATTGTTTTTGCATTTTGAATTTAGATAGTGCATTTAATAAATGATCCACACATTGCTTTCATGAAGGTCACTACATGAGTACCTTCTGAGTAAAGGTAATTCTGAGGCTACAGTTGGGTGGTTATGCCCTGAGCAAACCTCCGTTACCAGATGCTTATGCAACCTGTGTGATGTGCTAGATTTCCTCGAGCGGAGTATTAAGGAATCAACCCAAGCGCAAGACAAGTTCATATTAGCGCCATGCTTTGAGGAGTACGTCTAAATATGTCATAATTCAGTTGATTTCTTAGTAATTATGTTGACGTCTAATCATTAATGGATTGTTAATTGGTTAATATATATGTATTACTCATTGGACTCTTTTAGTGATTTGTTTTTCCAATAACACAATCTACCATTTTGATTCGGCTCGTGTGAGTCAACTGCGAAAGCTGCTAGTGAAGAACCTACTGAATAGGTACAAATTGCAACCCCTTGTTGAACATCCTCACCTAAGTTATTGGCTAGTTATATTTCTAACTTTGAGCTTATTTTCCTACAGTGTTATGAAGAGGTAAATTGTCGCTCAGTTGCTGGTTCTATGTTGAAATATGCAAAGGTAATGCCTTAACATAGTGACTTATTTAATAAACTTTGCATCGATAATGGCTATGCATGATATCATTAACACATGGTATTTTAGTGTGCGCAACAAGACAACGGAGTTGATTGTGCCCTGTACGTGATGAGGTTTATGCTTGACATAGTCAATAGTTGCACGGAAGCTCAACACATTAATGAGGTATCGGTTTTTTTTATTATTTTTTTTGTTCGATCAATAATAGCTTCCATTATTGCACCGAACACATAAATGGGAAAGAGAAAACCCGAGGCAGTAGCCCAACTACATGTTGAACCCGAGGCATGGTCCGAGGTAGCTGCACCCGAAACAGCTGCACTTAGGACACCTGCCCATGCAGCTGCAGCAGCATCCAAGGCAGCTGCAGCAGCCAAGGCAGGGATGCCCATGGCAGCTGCAGCAGCAGCCTAGGCACCTGCAGCAGTAGCTAAGGCAAGGCTGCCTATGGCAGCTACAGCAGCAGCCTAGGCAGGTGCCCATGCAGCTGTAGCAGCAGCCATGGCAAGGCTGCCCAGGCAGCTGTAGCAGTAGCCATGGCAACAGTCAAGGCAGCTGCTGCAGCGCCGCCGGGGAGTGGCAGAGGCAGCCGCTACATTACCGCCGGGGAGTGGCCTAGGTGATTTTTGTGAATGTGTTTACCTTTCGTGAATTTGGTTAATTTTTGTGAGCTTGGTGCGTAATTTTTGCTAAAATTTGTTAATAAGTCATTTTAATATTCTTTGTACCTTATATGATGGAAATGTGTCCTTAAACTTACTAAAATGCTATTTTCATGTTATTATAAACCTTAGAAACCTAGTAATAGGTAATATTGACATGTTATGAGAAAGAAAAACTTTATTTGATAAGAAATGTAGAAAATAGGCAAAGTAGAAGTCGTACAGGCCTTATATGGGCCATTTTGGATGTAATGCATCCTAAAACTTACTAAAATGGTATATTGGTGTGATTTCAAACATTAGACACTTAAGAATAGGTAATATTAACATGTTATGAGAAATAAACACTTCCTTTAATAAGAAATGTAGAAAATGGGCATAGTAGAAGTCGTATAGGCCTTATATGAGCCATTTTGGATGTAAGGCGTCCTAAAACTTAGTAAATTGATATGTTGGTGTGATTTCAAACATTACACTTAAGAATAGGTAATATTGACATGTTATAAGAAATAAAAATTTCATTTGATAAGAAATGTAGAAAATGGGCAAAGTAGAAGTCGTATAGGCCTTATATGGGCTATTTTGGATGTAAGGCGTCCTAAAATTTAGTAAATTGCTATATTGGTGTGATTTCAAATATTAGACAATTAAGACTAGGTAATATTGACATGTTATGAGAAAGAAACACTTTATTTGATAAGACATGTAGAAAATGGGCAAAGTAGTAGAAGTCGTATAGGCTTTTTATATAGGCCATTTTAGATGTAAGACGTCCTAAAACTTAGTAAATTGCTATATTGGTGTGATTTCAAACATTAGACACTTAAGACTAGGTAATATTGGCATGTTATGAGAAAGAAACACTTCATTTGATAAGAAGTGTAGAAAATGGGCAAAGTAGAAGTCATATTGGCCTTATATGGCCATTTTGGATGTAATGCGTCCTAGAACTTAGTAAATTACTATGTTGTTGTGATTTCAAACATTAGACACTTAAGACTAGGTAATATTGACATGTTTTCAGAAAAAAACACTTCATTTGATAAGAAATGTAGAAAATGGGCAAAATAGAAGTCGTATAGGCCTTATATGGCCCATTTTGGATGTAATGCGTCATAAAACTTTGTAAATTGCCATATTTGATATGATTTGTCAATGCATAACATACAAGTTTGTGAAAGAAACATTTTTTTAACTTTTTCATGTCATACGCATGATATACAGATATATAATAATGGTTGGTTGGTTTTTTTTTCCAAAGGTTTGAAAGATTCAAAGGGAAGGCCCGTTAACAAGCAAAGAAATCAATGAAATTCGCGACATTTGGGCTTTTTTCGTGACATTTGATGGCATCTAGTGAGATAGTTTAGATTACTTGTGAACATTTGACTTTCCAACTCTTCTCTTCTTTTCAATTCTTCATTCAAAACACCCTCACGCTCTCTAATCATCTCCATTTGCCTCCTTAAAGTTTCCATCATTTGTCTCTCTAAGGGCCTAAGATTAGGATTCATCTCTAACTCCCTCAAAGATTCATCAATTTTTCTATAGGGGACTAGAGACTCATCACAAGAGTTTGGAGAATGAAAAGGCAAAGAGGGTTGATCAATAGTAGGAATCACAACCAAGGGTAGGACCATGCACATTAAAATCATGAGCATTTTCATTAAATAGGGGAAAGGGGGCACGATCAAGCATATGAGATTTGTTATTAAGGGAATGAACTACATCACATGAAGACATGGCAAATAATGAAGAAAATTGAAACACACCATTAACATCAACTTGAGCATGCACCTCATCATCATGAACAAAAGGGGAAATAGAATTTGAAGCATTTGTTCTAGGTTCACCAATAGGATCATGTGACAAATCATGGTAAATCATGCTAACATTAGAAGAATCAAGTCATTGCACATCAACATTAGAATCATGACTACCCCTATCATAAGCAACCCTAGCAAACCAAACATAGAAATCCCAAGCATCGTCAACTGATAATGTTCTAAATTCACCATTATGCATGCTTTCAACTTCATTCCTAGTTTGCACATTCAAACCAAAATAACAAATCTCACAAGCTTTCTAAAGATTACAACAATTATTATCAAGAATTCCTCAAGTCTATGGAAATATTCACTAAAAGGCTCATTGTCATAATGAGGAAATGATAGACATGCCATTTTTTCACAAAACAAACAAAAATCAAATAAAAGAAAAGTATATACAAAGACCTAGACTCAAGCAATCAAAAACACTCAAACATAGACACCTTTCCCGGCAACGGCGCCATTTTGACGAAGGGGTGGAGACTAGGTCGTTGGACTAATATTCCCTAGGCCAAACAAAATTTGTAATCACTCAATACACCCTTATAACTAGCATAGGAGTAAGTCGAGGGTCAAACCACTAGGAATGAGAGGTGGTCACTATTTCTAGAGTTAAGCTATTTAGAACAGGTGAAGTAAGGTGTGTGTACTCTAAAACAACTAAGAAAACAAGATTAAAATCAAATATATCAAACACTAGGGTTTGGGATCCACATATACATGCAATGGATACAATTAATCGGGATTGGAATTGACTAAGTCGCGTGTTGCGAGGGAAAATTAATTATGCAATGAAGAGAGTATGATAAGCTATTCTCCTAGAGGTCAAACTAGCCCCAACTATGAGAGACTCTAGCTAGGAACTTTACAAACCAACTCAATCGACAAATTCAAGCCACAAATCAATTCTCCGTATCAATATGAACTTACAATGCAATCTAGTGCAACGATCAAAGCTAGCTACTCTTCAATCAATCACACACATGCACATAATCAATCAACCAATTTAATCACTACATCAAATCCATCAATTAACATCAATACATTACTCATATATGCTTCACCATTCCCCTAGAAAGAAAACTACTCACAATCCATTGAAATCAAGATCAAAACTAAGCTAAACAACAAATTCATCATCATTATATTAATAAAACTAATTCAATCACAAATCAATCAAGCTTGAACAATCAACAAAATAATTGAAATCAAAAGCTAAAGATTGCATTAAAGTAAAAGAAATCCTTACAGACTTGCTTCAAATCAATGGAGAAAATACTTAGAATCATCAATCTTTAATCATGAATCAAGAACTTCTATCTCTATAAACTAGAGTTTCTCTCTCTACAAAATCTAACCTAATTCTAAAACTAACTCTTCTCTCTCTAAAAATAGAAGGAAAATCTATATATAGTAAAACTAACAAAGCAAAGTTAGTTAGATCATCCAAAGAGACTCGTATTGGCGTGGTCATCACCAAGGGGGAGCGCAGCCGCGCAAAACTGGGTACGGAACAGAGACCTTTAGAAGAGCGTCTATGCCCAGGCGAGGCGCGCCCGCACGATGGTCGCGCGCGCCTGCGCCTAGGAGCAGGGAAACCTCCTTCACCTTTAACATTGCTCTTCCTCATGCACTCCACTTGATGATGATAATGAAAACGCAAGGAGGCATTCTTCAAATAACATCCACAGTGGGTTCAACACCAAGAATGGTGTACCCACCACTTGCATGCACGAGCTAGAAGACTTGGGCTTTACACTCCATCAAACTTGAACTTCAAATGGTAGGCAAGAGGCATCTCAAATGATGTAAACCTTTGGAAGGAGACTTGGGAATCCTCGGATTACGATCATAACTTGAAAAATGAACGAAAACAAGAAAATAAAAGATAAAATAATAAAACAAACCAAGAAATGCATAAAAATAGGAAGTCCACTAATAAAATGCAAACTAAGGAAATAAAGAGTAAAACTAAGGAAAAACTAAAGAAAAGAGCTATAAAATATCATGAATTCCACCCTAAAGAGAACCAAATGAGTGCTATAAATGACATTTATCAAGCAGATGCGTAGATTTACAAGCCTGTAAGCTTCATGGTATGAAAAGCCACGACTATCACGTGTTCATGGAGAGGTTGTTGCCCACTGCTTTGAGGGAATTGCTCCCGCCAATATTCGGAATGCGGTTACAGAGATCAGTCAATTCTTTCGTGATTTGTGTTGTTACACAATCACCGTTAGTGACATGGAGCGATTAGAGAAAAACATAGCTGAAATCCTTTGCAAGCTTGAGAAGGTGTTCCCTTCTGCATTCTTCAACTCCATAAAGCATTTACCTATTCATTTGCCATATAAGGGCAAGTTATGTGGTCCTATTCAATATATATGGATGTATCCCTTCGAAAAGTAAATCAAAGTCCCTTTCACTTCCTCTTTCATACAAACCCATCATAATCATGACCTATTTAACAATTATTTATACTAATTTAATTGCAGGTTCCTTAATCACTTGAAACGTAAAATTGGGAACAAGGCTCGAGTTGAAGGTTCTATATGCAATGCTTATCTCACCAAAGAGATAGAAAACTTCTGCTCAAATTACTTTTAGGCGTCAGTTGACACAAAAACTCGAGATCTCAGTCGAAATGTGAATGTAGACGTGGAATCCACAGTGGACAACGCTGACTTACCAGAGTTGTTCTCGGTGGATAGCATTCGTGTCTCAACTGAGGGTAAAACTCGGTATTTAGATGAAAAGGAACTCGAGTGTGCTTATTTAATTTGTTCGTTTTACAAAACTGCGGCATTCTTGGTGAATACAAAAGGTATACGTGTTAAGGGCTGAATTTTATTCATAGTTCTGAAGAATTAAAATGGTTGAATTACTAATTTCTCTTGTGTCATTGACCTAGGAAGTTTGAGGACTAAGTTCTTAGTAATCGACCTTTTTTGCGTAGAGAAGAAGTTATGGAGAAATGTGACGCTGAATTCTTTGATTGGTTTCTCCATAAGGTGATAGAAATGTCTAGTTCTTTAAATATGTTTTTTAGATCTTGCAATCACTTTAATTAATTCTTGAATTGTGACGTAAATAGGTGGTTGAAGAGAAACCAAATTCGGATGTGCTGCAAGCATTGTGCATGCGTCCTTTCAAGCATGTTCGAACTTGGAGGCAGATTTTTGTTGGTGGATTTAATTTCCCTACACATTCCCATGGAAAACACAAGTCTACGATGAATTATTGTGTGTGTGTGCCTAGTGAGGACGGTGGAGAGTACTTTGGTATTCTAGACGATATAATTAAACTTGTCTACACTTGTCTAAAAAAAGAGTATAAGATTATTTGGTTTAAGAGTAGTTGGATGGACTGTGGTAGGGGTATGAACATACATGAACAATACAAGCTTGTCGAAGTGAATCATACTAAGAAATACCCCAAGTATGATCCCTTCGTATTATCTTATCAAGTGAGCCAAGTGTACTACACATCCTACCCTAGCCTAAAACGGGATCGAGTTCAATGGTGGGTTGTGTTTAAAACACAAGCAAGGTCAGTGGTTGATGCTCCAGTGGACCTTGATTTTATGCAGGCACCGTCCCCACAAGTCCATGCAACGCTTTGTCCACCGAATGAAATTCCTGACTAAAACCTAGTTGAGGATGACGACGAAGATTATGATGGCGTCTTAATAATCTCAAGTGATGAAGATGATGAATCTAGAGTTGACTCTAGTGATAGTGACGAGGACGATGACATCGATGTGTTTTTAGATGATAGTAGTGATGATACCGGTAGTGATAGTAGCGATGAAAGTCAAGACTAGGAGAATGTACTTGTTATTGTAAAATGAACAGGAGAATTTGCTTATAGTTGTGTAATTGTCGGTTGAATTTGATTATTATTGTAAAATCAATTAAGAGTTTGTCATTCTATTGTTAATTTTGTCACATCTCATTATTCTTGTAATTTTTATAATGTTAATAATATCATGGCATGTTACTAACTTCTTTTTCAGGTGGTAATGGCGGGAAGGAAAAAAGGAGAAACGTCAAAGAGAAATAAGGGAAAGGAGAAAAGGCAGGTTTTGATATATGATGATGACGAGGAAATGTTGGACGCGGAAGATTTGGGTGACAATGAGGATCCTCAAACACAGATGCAGATACAACATCATGGGAAACAGCTTCAGGGGCAACAAGCCTCATAGAGTCATAGTCTTCTAAGTTGGTGGTATTAGACCCTGCCACGTGCTGGTGTGTATGTAGTTGTGATTTCCTTCCCTTTGTATCCATATTTCCTATCAGTGACTTATGTATTACTCTAACATGAACAATTTATTTACTTTTTGTTCATAATGCATGTTAAAATAGGTTTGATGATAAACCTGTGAAAAGGTCGTCTCCGGCACCCTAACAGGCTACTATCGAAAGCCTTGGAGGAATTACGGAGAAGTTGATGATACAACGAAGGAGCATTGGTGGAACTTGTTTTGCGTATGACATTTTCCACTTATAACTATGTATTACTAAATGTATTAATGGAGTTGTGGTTGATAACTTTAAATGTTTTTCATATGCAGAAACAATGTACATGGGCACCTGAGTTGAACGACCATGTAAAACGAACCTTCGAAGTCAAGTTCGCAGATCGGTTGAGGGACATGTTTCACGCAATCACACACATGATGAACGGCAAGAAGCCAAAATGGCTGATCAAGGATGTCCACGAGGAGATGATGCGCATTGTTGCCAATGATGATAAGTACAAGAAGCGGTCCAAACAAAACAACAAGAACAGAAGAGGCGAATCGATGGACAATGTGGTTGAACCAACCCACTACCAGGGTTCAATTTCATCTATACAACATGCAAAAAGGATGGTGAGTTTGTTTTTTAGGCAAGTGAAAAACATAACAATTGTGGTTTACATTGAAATGACAAGTTTAATTTGCTTTGGTGCATGTACATTCAAAGGCGACGAGAAACAAGGCCAATTACCAACTGCACATGATCTTTTCATGATGGTACACTTCAAGGAGGTCCCTAGCAAAGAAATGGTGCCTACAATGCCAAAGTCAAGAACATTGCGGTAACAACTTTAATATAATTTAGTATCTAAACTTATTATTTTGGCATGAAATGGCTTTATTTTGATGATATGGACCCATAAACTTAGAAAATAGCTTATTTTATGTGATTTCAAGTAATATTCACTTATAACTATGTAATTATGATATGGTTTGAGAAAGAATGAGTTCTTAAGTTAAGAAATGAAGAAAATAAGCATGTAAGAAGCCATTTTAGAAGCCATTTTGGGTTAAAATGGCTTAATTTTGATGATATGGACCCATAAACTTAGAAAATAGCTTCTTTTATGTGATTTCAAGTCATATTCACTTATAACTATGTAATTATGAGATGGTTTGAGAAATAATGAGTTCATAAATTAAGAAATGAAGAAAATAGGCATGTTAGAAGCCATTTTGGGTTAAAATGGCTTAATTTTGATGATATGGACCCATAAACATAGGAAATGACTTCTTTCATGTGATTTCAAGTCATATTCACTTATAACTATGTAATTATGAGATGGTTTGAGAAAGAATGAGTTCATAAGTTAAGAAATGAAGAAAATAGGCATGTTAGAAGCCATTTTGGCTTTAAATGGCTTTATTTTCATGATATGGACCCATAAACTTAGAAAATGACTTCTTTTATGTGATTTCAAGTCATAATCACTTATATGTTTATTTTCTTTACTTGTAAATTATGTTTTTGGTAAATTTTTTAAACTATATATTATTGTATAATGTATTTCTTGTAGGAGAACTACTAGAAGAATGTTGAATAAGCCACCACTCAAAGGATTAAAAAGAATCCTAATGAGTTATATTGGAAGAGTGTGGGTGGTAGCAACAAGAAGGGTCGGGTGAGGGGACTTGGCCAAAGTGCAAAGCTGTACTATGGCAACCGGATGGGTCGAGTTTCTAGGTCTTCACAGCAGTACATACCGTCCATTGTTTCTCAGATGCAAGATAAGATGGAGCATAGGGTGGAGGCTCTTTGTATTGAAATTCGGAATGAACTTCGAAGTGAAATTCAATGTGAAATGGAAGTTGAGATGCAAACCCGAATTCAAGCTGAAGTGGTCGAAATGGAGAGGAGAGCCGAGGAGAGGTGGAATGATTTCATGAGTCGATTCACAAACAACGACACATGTTCCACCTTTCAACCTCAGCGTCGAGACCCCAGGGATGACCCGGGTAGTGGAGAAGCAAGTCAGGGTACCCCGGCAATTGTATAGCATAGCTTTGGTTTATATAGTATAGACATGTACTTAATTTGAATTTATGTAGCGTTTGATTATGTTCCTGCTTTTGTAGAATTACTATATATTATGTAGCTTTTGGATATGTTCTACTTAAGCATAGATTTTTTGGAAATACATATATTAATATTTTCGTAATTCGATTACAATTTTAATTTTCATAGGTATTAGGTGCAGGAATATAGGTTATTAATGATTTTCTTTAAAAAAAATAACCAGAATTTTTTTAAATGAATATTTTTTTGCGACGGAAAAAATGAATATAAAATTCGTCGGAAAAACATATGCGACGAAAAAAAGGAAGAAAAATTCGTCGCTGGAAGGCACATCAACGATGGAAAAATCCGTCGCAAAATCTAATATTTTGCAACGGAATTAAATTCGATCGGTAGATTTGGACAGACTTTTCCGTCGTAAACTAGCGACGGAAATTAATTCCGTTGCAAAATATTATATTGCGACGGATTTTTCTGTGTTTATGTGCCTTTAAGGACGGATTTTTCCGTCGTAATATTGCGACGAATTATACTGGAAAGTCAAATTATTTTACGACAGAACATGTTACGTCAAAAAATTCGTTGTAAAACCCCTTTTCGATGGAATTTTCCTCGGAAAATCCACTTTTTCCTACAAAAGGTTTTCCGAGGGAACGTTACGACAGAATTCCATCATAAAGGTGATTTGCGACGGAAATTCGACTTTCAACAAGGGAAATTTTCTGTCAGAAATAGGCCTTTTTCTTGTGGTGAAAATTTCACCTTACTCGATATCAATTACGTGAAAAATACGCATCACTTGGTTTTGTTTTTGGGGAGACACAATCAGGTGTCTACAGAAGCCCCCACTTTAACTAAGTTTGGAGAAACGTAAGTTTCGAAAACAAAAGTCAAAGTAGCGATAGGGATGGATAGTTATTTAGAATGTTCAGCGATCCTAAATCATTCTTGTAACATCGAAGCCTACAAACTAGCATTAGTGAAACAGATAAGAGAGTTAGATACTGACAAGCACACATTAGGGCGCGCTTTAAGGCATATAAATGGGTGATTTTGGATGTATTTAGGCCCATTTTGGTCGTTTATTGCCTTGTTACACTCGTTTCCTTCATATTACGTGCTTCACGGGTTTCGGTCTGTTTTTGGTGTGTTAACAGGTATAGTTGACCAAGTTATGTCGAGTCCCAAACCATTGGTGCGTAATCAGGCTATTATCGATCCTAGTCCACCAAGCTAAGGCTTTGTTGCGGTTTTCAAGGCCTTGAAAGGCAAGTTAAGTAGCAGGCAAGGCAGAACACTTCACAAATATGACACCTGTTCACTATTTTGCTCATAACTTTCGATATACAAATGATAACGGAGTGACTTTAATTGCATTGGAAAGTAGACTTGAAGAGCTTTCCAACGATATATTGCACGCCTCAAACGGAGGTCTAGATAAGAAGTTGTGACTGTTTTAAGAAGACCAAAGTGCCTGCAACCTTCCTGCCTATGCTGCCCGGCCGTGCCACTTTTAGCACGGCCGTGCCAGGCATTAGCACGGCCGTGCCAAGCCAATTTCCATGCCTGTGCTAGTTCCAGATTCAGCACGGCCGTGCCAGGCATTAGCACGGCCGTGCCAAATTCAGCACGGTCGTGCCAAAATTGAAGATATTGCGGATCAACTAGTGCCATGCTTGCACGGCCGTGCCACTTCTAGCACGGCCGTGCTGATTTACGAAGGGCAGCCTGCGATTTACTTTCCGATTTAAAACACATATATATAGCCCGACTTTAAGGGGCGTTTTTAGAGAGACAGTTTTAGAGATAGTTTTTGAGAGCCTTTGTAGAGAGTTATTGGAGAACGTTCTTAGTATTAGAGATTCATTAGTTTTCTTAGAGATTATTCTAGCGATTTTAGTTTTCTTGGATCGATTTGAAGCAAGATTTGTGAATATTCTTTGTATTATTCATTGACGACAGATATCAAAGTTCTGAACTTTTCCATTGATTCGCATCAATACAATTGGTATTATTCATTCTTGTTTATTAATCAAGCTTTATTATTCCTTAATCAGAATTCATGTTTATATCTATTATGCTTTTGGAATTCATTATTGCTTTGATTATGAATATGTGTGAGTAGTCTCCTAGCTAGGGTTTCGGGATGAAACCCGGCCTAGGTAACCTATGTAATTGAGGATTGATTTTGATAAACGGATTGTGATTAAATTGATTATATGCGATTGCATGTTAATTCATTATAATAGGAGTAGCTAACCTAGAATCTTGAATTTGATTGCATGATATCCTTGATTTGAACAAGAGATTGTGAATTGAGTATTTCATTGTTCAATGTGGTTTGATTATGTATCGAGTAATGTTAAGTGCATGAGAAATCCAAGCTTAATATTGCCCGTTGTTTTCCTACCTCATGATATTGATCAGACATATAGTCTTTGCATGTCCCGTTTGTCTCTGTGATTCCTTGTTGCGTAGTTACCGATGGTTTGGTGAATTCCCGTCTTCCCTAGTGTCTTAGTTTATCTGGTTTATCCCATCTTATTAGTAGTATTTTAGAACACCATTTTCCATTGATTTCGAACTAGCTTAGGTTTAAGATTGATTTGCAATTACTCTCGTTCCTTGTGGACCGAACCTTTATTTGCCATTGTACTTGGTTATAGGGTGTTCGTATAAGTATTGTTTGATTGAGATTTAGATTGTAGTGACCGATTTAACCCTCGTATAAATGGCGCCGTTGCCGGGGAACGGTGTTTGTTAATTGCTTTTTGATTTCTTGAGTCTAGTTCTTAAAACAAAAATACAAAAATATTTTTCTTTTTTGCTACACTTGTAGCCTTGCTATTTGATTGGTTTGGTTAGTGTGTATGCGCAGGTCTAAACAGGGAGAGTTAATACCCTTCGATCCTGAAATCGAAAGGACTTTGAAAAGCAATCAAAAATCCCGATCGAAATCATCAAACTCTCAAGGAAAGGAAACCGGCCTAAGCACACAACCAGTTCCAATGACAGAAAATCAGCCACCACCACGACCTCTTAAGGAGTTGGGAACTCCCGGGGCATATAGAGCTTCAAGTGGGATTGCTCCACCCACCACTCAAGCCAGTGACTTTGAGATCCGGCCGGCCATGATCACCCTTATCGAACGAAGGCAGTTTAGCGGTGCCAAGAATGAGAGCCCTTTGGCTCATCTGAACGAGTTTGAGAAGTACTGCAACACTATTAAAGTCAATGGGGTGACTCAGGAGTTCGTGAGATTAAAGCTTTTCCCATTTTCACTCATCGGGAGAGCTCTCGAATGGTTAGAGAAGGAGGTAAAACCAAATACTCTACACACTTGGGATGATGTCACGACAGCATTTTTGGGAAGATTCTATTCTCAAAAGAAGACGGCCGATGCTAGAGCCTTGATTCAAGGGTTTCGGCAAAGGAGTGGGGATTCGATCTATGAAGCATGGGAAAGGTACAAGGGGTACCAAAGAGAGTGCCCGCACCACGGAATCCCAACATACCAGGTGCTACAGATATTCTATGGAGGATTAAGTCCTCAAGGGAAAACCAGTTTGGATGCGGGAGCACGTGGCCAAATAATGAACAAAACTGAAGAGCAGGTCATAGATATTATCGAAGATGTGGTACGACACCACATGGATTGGCAAGACGGCGAGCGAGATGCTGCGAACAAGAGTGGAGGAGCGGCCTATTCAGTGGACCACCTTAATGCCATTAGCAACCTGACATCACAAATTACGAACCTCGGGAAGGAGATGTCAGTGATTAAAGCCAAGCTCGATTCTGTGCCATTGCAAGATCTTCCCTCCCAATCTAAGGGGAGAGGTATGAATCTTAATCCTTCCGTTTCTAATATGCCTGTAGGATGTATTTTCTGTGAAAATTGTGGGTCTTATGATCATTATACTAATGCTTGTAATTTTGATCCCTCATATGATCCTAATAATAATGATGGTAATAGATATAATAATGAACAGGTCAATGCTATGTCTTATGATAACGGACCTAGGAATGGCAATAATAGATATCTGCCACCTAATCAAAGAGGGAACAATTATAATCAGGGAGGTAATGATTTTGATTATCAAAACCAGTGGGGAAATAGGGGCCAAAGGGACCAAAATCACCAAGGACCCTATAATCAACATGGTGGTTTTGGAAATCAAAACCAATACCAATAGGGTAATCAAATGAATCATAATTCCCAAGGGCAATTCAATCAAGGGGGAAACGACATTAATAACAGGGGAAACTGGAATAATAATAAGGGGTACTCTAATCAAAATCCCCAACAAAAATTATGTGCGTGGTTCCCGAGCTACAAATGATAATTATTATGCTCAAGGACCACCAAAGAGATCTAGCTTGGAGGAAATGATGGAGTCCCAGGCCAAAATGTTCAACACTTTTATGTC
This sequence comes from Chenopodium quinoa, assembly GCF_001683475.1. NCBI lineage: Eukaryota > Viridiplantae > Streptophyta > Magnoliopsida > Caryophyllales > Amaranthaceae > Chenopodium > Chenopodium quinoa. The sequence continues at coordinate 1,127,983 of NW_018745546.1, forward strand.
CACCACTGATAAAAAGTTTAGTGAAGTGATGACACATAATAAGATGCTTGAAACCCAGATTTCTCAGTTGGCTAGTGCTATAAAAGATGGGGTTGGAGTTTCAAAACTACCGCCTCAAGGTATTGACCCTAAAAACTCTGTAAATGCTATCACCACTAGGAGTGGAAAGACATTGAGGGGGAGCGATGAAGTAGTACCCCCTAGGAGTCAACCTGTGACTCCACCTATCACTGATAATGTTGTAGGAAGTGAGGATGAGAGGACCAGAGAAAAAGATAAAATTAATGAGGTCCCAAAGGATCAGGTGGGAGCACAAACCAATGAACCCGACCTATTTCATAGACTCCCCTACCCCAAAAATATGTGAGACATAAGCTAGATGCCCAATTCGGGAAGTTTTTAGAGACCTTGAGAGAAGTCCACCTTTCTATATGGTGAAGGATAATTAGGTCGTTGGACTAACTACCCTCAACCAAACAATATTTATAAACCTACACCTACACTAAACAAGTTTAGTGGTAAGTAGAGGGTCGAACCACGGAGACGACATAAACACTATCAACACCACCACCAATTAAGCTAGGTCAAAGAGATAGGATGGATAGAACAATAAACAAAAATGAGATTTATATTAAGTTAAACTAACACCAAGGGAGAGGGTCAAACATGACAATGATCTTCAATAAAGTTAGGCAATGGAAATGAGTTTACATGCAAACCAAATATCTCATATAAGGCAATACCAACAATACCATCTAACCACCTATCGGGGTCAAAGGCTTTCCCAACTTAACACATGCTCATACTATCGTCATAAGCTGTGAAAGTTAAGGTTTTTGCATAGAATCGATCACCTAATGGATATCCCTAAGTTACACTATCGTCATAACTTAGTTCAATCCACCCAATTACAACACATGATTGGCCATTCACATGGAGTAATTAGTAAAACATGGTTACAAGGTATATTTAATCACATATAACCAGCATTTGTCTAGCCTAATACATTCAAGATTCACCACATGCTATCACCAATCCCTTAGTAAAGGGAATTACTCACTAATCATGAACAACTAACACAAAACCCAACAAGAAGAACAAAGAGAAGCAATTAAACTAAACAACTACTCTAATCAAGCAAGAAATTAAGAAAGAACAATAAATGAGATAGAGTTTAGAATGCTCATTGAAGTATTGAAAAGGAATCCAAAACAATGTCACTTTGCATCTACATCTTCTTCAATCCACCATTGAAGCTCTTCACTTTCTCTCTCTAAAATACCCTAAATTACTCTTAATCTACATTGTAAAGTATAAAAACAAAGATTAAAACTAAATCTAAGCCTAATTTATGTGAAGATTGATGGAGAGATGTTAGGGTTTAACCCCTCAAAGAGGAGAGAGAAAACCCCAAAGAAACCCACCATCAAAACCTATAAAAAAGAGGAGAGGAAGAAGCATTTAAAAGACCCGTAGCTGCTCGTGCGCGCCCGCGATATTTGCCTGCGCGCCCGCGCACTGGGATTGGCCTGACAGCGACATTCATTTTCAAACGGCCATAACTTCTGTTCTAGGAGTCTTCTATGGGCGTGCAACCTACCGTTGGAAAGTTCTTTAAGTCTAGTTTCCAATGCAACTTGAATCACCTCAATCCAATTTGTAGATAAAAAGTTATGGCTAAAAGAGTGAACAAAGGTTAGTTTTGGAGTTCAGGCCCTTGAGCGCCCGCGCCTATCTTAGGAGCGCCCGCGCCTATCTTAGGCGCGCCCGCGCCTAAGCCGCGCCCAAATCGCGCCTACATTCTGCCTCCTTCAATATTTTCAACCCCAATGTTAGGCACGCCCGCGCTTGGCTTGGCGCGCCCGCGCCATTCTGAAAGCGCGACCCGCGTTGTCCGCATGGCCTTGCTTGCTTGCTCCTTAACTTCCTTTGTAGCTCTTCAAATGAACTCCAATTCTCCAAGCTCTTCATTCTCTCAAAATCAACTCCAAAAGCCTACAAAACACGAGGAAAAGCACAAAAACATAATAAAGAGAGAAACAGAGCAAAAGGGGTACAAACAAGGGACAAACGTAGAAAAATACGGCGATTAGAGGATCTAAATAGTGGCATAAATGCCACTTATCAAATTCCCCCACACTTGCCTCTTGCTTGTCCTCAAGCAAGAACAGAAGCAGAAACAAAAAGAAAGAAAAAGGATCTAATAACACTAAAAGGAGAGGGGTGAAAAAGAATATACACTAACTCACTTTCGTAGGAATCACGGTTGTTTTTAGCGTAAACAACAAGCCATTTAAACCTCAAAGTCGCCTATGAGGACGAGTGTGCTCTCGTAAGGGTTTCCAAAGAGTTTAACCCATAACTCTACACATAAAGCAACACAAACAAGGCAATGCATAGACAAATAAAATAAACACAAAAACAAGACGTTCTTGGTGGACTTTTTTGGAACGAAACAAGCACCAATGAATGCACAACTTTCTAAACAAATAAGGGTATGCACGTTCCAAGATGTTTAGGGTTGAAAGAAACATAGACTAAGCTAAGCATAGAGAACTAAGAGCCGTACAATTCACCTTTCATCCCAAACTAGCTAGCCGCGTTCTCTCCACTAGCTTCAAGTCAACCATTAGGTGGGCTTCTCATGGTTCCTCGAAGGAACCGGAAAAAGATAAAGAAATGAAAACGATGAGAAGGTTATCCCTACGTCTTGGCTATGCACTGTCTCTCTATAAGCTTGACAACTATCTTCCTCCATCGATAAAGACTAAACTATATAGGATCTAAAGGTCTTTTATTGGTTGTAAGGGTATGCTTGGGGTGTAAGGTGGGAAAAATTTTAAAAAATTTAAAAATTTGGTGGTATTCCCCCACACTTATTCAATAAACACACACTAACAAGACTAAGAAACAGGACTCCCCCACACTTGAACGGAGCATTGTCCTCAATGCTCAAACACGAGGGATATGAAGTTTTTTTTTTTTTTTTTTTTTTTTTGGTCCTTACCTTATTTGAGTAAGGACGGCTTTTCATAAGCATTTTCTCTTATTTCACTGAATAGAAACACAGTTTACTCACTTGCTTGACCAAAGAACTACAACTTTCTCATTTGCGTTCAAAATCAACACAAAACAATTCTCAAACCAACATGCTTCACATAAACAAAAGGTTTAGGGGAACAAAAGGTCATTCGGTTTGTAATGTGGCTCAAAATCAAGAAAGGGAAATAGGCTCAAAGGGTCAGCAAGAGGGGCAAATTTAAAAGAAAACCAATTTTGTAACAAAACAAAAAGAAGGATAAGAAAATGAAAAATGCCTATGTCCTCCCTTAAAGGGTTCGGTCACGATCTCGGGTAGATAGAAGTCAAACTCTGGATTTGAAAATGCATAACCAAGGATCCAAATATGCCACTCAACAAAGTTGATGAAGGCTAGAACAAATAAACCTTACACGGGATTTGTATAGCAATTACCGACCTAAGGGGTTCATATCCACCATGGAGAGCGACACCGTCTTACCACAACCATGGATTAAGGCTACAAGTATCCCAAAGTTCTTAAAACCGCTACCTTAGCATTAAAATATGTTTAACTCAACCCAAAACACTCTCAAACCGTGCATACCATTACCAATTAGGAAGGAAAACATTCAAGGACACAAGTTCAAAGTAGTAAGACCAAAACAAGAACGGATCAAAACACATATGCAAACTTGCCTTGTTTTCAAAGGAAAAGACGCTATACAAACAAATATTCACAAAACGAGAACAACTTGAGAATGTATATACAAATTGCGCTAGAAGAGAGCATGATCAACGACAAAGCCATGCATACCAAAAGTCAAGTCAATAAGGCACTCGTGGCCATCCAAATATAGAATAACCAAAGTCAAAAATAAACCTTGGTATGTATGGGGGGTAAATCAAGCAATCAAGAGACCAAGAAAGGGAAGAAGGAAACAACAAAACCACAAACATTTATCTTTCAAACCATATGAAAATAAAAGGGTAAAGCAACAAAAGAGAGGAGATGGAAAGAGTGAACCAAAATGTTAGGTGGGTGTAGAAACCCGCAAATTAAGTCATTTTCCTCATTTCCATTGAATTGCTCTTCTTTGATGCTTCAACTTCCATTTACAAATATTCCTTGGTTTTCTACTTCTTATGGTTCTCGGTCAAAGGTCATGCGCAAAAGTATAGACATCAAGTACCTATATACAAAGATAAACAAGAGGAAAACAAAATTAAAAGATATAAAAGAAAATTAAAAGCAATATAAACACGGGTTACTTCCCGAGAAAGTCTTGTTTAAGGTCCAAGATTGACCTTATTAGTAAATAACCGGACAAAGAACGCAAAAGCTTGTCATATGCATCGGAAAATATTTCATGAAAAAGAGCATAAGTGATGCTCATATGACAAGCAAGTACAAAGTTGAAAGAAACTCTATGCTTGAGGGGAGGGGGAAAAGAAAAATAAAAAGAATCAAAAGAAAAATCAAAAGAAAAATTAAAATAAGAAAAAGAAAAAGAGGGAACAAACTCATTTAGTTGCATTTTGGAAGGTGAAAGCTCATCATTGAAATCAAAAGTAAGGCCATGGTGGTATAGAGAGGCAAGGGGCTCCTCAATTGGTTTATTTTTGAGAAAATATGGTAGTGAGATGGGAAAAGAAGGAATATTGCTAAACTTCCTTGAAAAAGGGATGTAAGTTGAAGGGGTTTGAATTGGGATCGCACTCACCACCTCAATTACACCACCTAGCATTGAATCACAAGCTTTCTCTTCCAACTCATCTTCAATACCCTCAAAGATTTTTGATGTATTCTCAATCACCAATTGGGATATTTCACTCTCGACAAGAGCATGATCATCATTTTTAACATTCCCCAAGTCACCATGAATGAACATTGGTATCTCATCATCACCTAAACCAAACTTTTCTCTAAGCAACCTCAAATCAATGTTTAATTGCATCAATTTTGTATCGTCAATGGGTTGCGAAGAGTTTTGAGGCTCAAATTGGGTGGAGGGGTTGGTATTCACGAAGTCATGAAAAATCTCACCATCCATACTCCCTCCATCACTTTCAAAATCATCATCCTCAATCACATTCTCAAATTCCAAATGAGTTGTCTCACTCTCTTGATTACCCTTAGGCTCACTCAAATGGGAGGAGGGAGAAGAAGGAAAGGCATCCTCTTGGGATGAGGCTAGTTGGGAAATTTTACTTTCCATCATTTTAATCCAAGCTTCCCTTTCATTCCTCTCTTCATCTTGTTTTCTCATAAACTCCTTAAGCATCTCCATACACTCTTCTTCCTTCGATCTCCCCACTGAATTACCCTCACAAAAAGGCTCATTAGACACATAGGGGAACTCATTAGGAATCGTGTATGAAAAAGGAAAGGAAGATGAAGAATTATGCATTTGAGAATTTTGGGTGTGTGAAGCATCATTGGAATTCATGCACATAATTGATGAACATTGAAAAATATCATGAACATTATCAACATTGGGATGCATCTCATTACAATTAGCATACAAAAGGGAAGGGTTGCCATCATGCATCAAGGGGTCATCATGGGGAACATAAGAATCATCATTAGAGTTTATGCAAGAGTTAGAAAAATCACGACAATTATCATAATTATCTTGCTCATTGCTATCCCGAGCAAACCACAAATAGAAATCCCAAGCCTCATCCGAAGATGTGGCTCGAAATTCACCATTAAATATGTTTTCAACCACCCCCCTAGTGTACTCATTCAAACCCCAATAAATTATCTCACAAGACTCCCATAAAGAACAACCAAGGTAATTAGAGAAGTCTTCAAACCTATTAAAGTATACCCAAAAGGGCTCATATTCAAATTGAGGCAAAGAAGGACATGACATTTCATTTTGGACAAATTGATCCATGACTCAATGAGGCAAAACAAATAGCAACCAAATAAGAAAGCTCAAATATTTTTGGAATTTCCCCTTTTTTTTCCTTTTTTTTTTAAACAAAAAAAATAAACAAAAAGAAAAGAAAATATTCGCAAAGACCTAGACTCAATAAGGTAATACAACAATAATGGAAGCCGTCCCCGGCAACGGCGCCATTTTGGTGAAGGATAATTAGGTCGTTGGACTAACTACCCTCAACCAAACAATATTTATAAACCTACACCTACACTAAACAAGTTTAGTGGTAAGTAGAGGGTCGAACCACGGAGACGACATAAACACTATCAACACCACCACCAATTAAGCTAGGTCAAAGAGATAGGATGGATAGAACAATAAACAAAAATGAGATTTATATTAAGTTAAACTAACACCAAGGGAGAGGGTCAAACATGACAATGATCTTCAATAAAGTTAGGCAATGGAAATGAGTTTACATGCAAACCAAATATCTCATATAAGGCAATACCAACAATACCATCTAACCACCTATCGGGGTCAAAGGCTTTCCCAACTTAACACATGCTCATACTATCGTCATAAGCTGTGAAAGTTAAGGTTTTTGCATAGAATCGATCACCTAATGGATATCCCTAAGTTACACTATCGTCATAACTTAGTTCAATCCACCCAATTACAACACATGATTGGCCATTCACATGGAGTAATTAGTAAAACATGGTTACAAGGTATATTTAATCACATATAACCAGCATTTGTCTAGCCTAATACATTCAAGATTCACCACATGCTATCACCAATCCCTTAGTAAAGGGAATTACTCACTAATCATGAACAACTAACACAAAACCCAACAAGAAGAACAAAGAGAAGCAATTAAACTAAACAACTACTCTAATCAAGCAAGAAATTAAGAAAGAACAATAAATGAGATAGAGTTTAGAATGCTCATTGAAGTATTGAAAAGGAATCCAAAACAATGTCACTTTGCATCTTCATCTTCTTCAATCCACCATTGAAGCTCTTCACTTTCTCTCTCTAAAATACCCTAAATTACTCTTAATCTACATTGTAAAGTATAAAAACAAAGATTAAAACTAAATCTAAGCCTAATTTATGTGAAGATTGATGGAGAGATGTTAGGGTTTAACCCCTCAAAGAGGAGAGAGAAAACCCCAAAGAAACCCACCATCAAAACCTATAAAAAAGAGGAGAGGAAGAAGCGTTTAAAAGACCCGTAGCTGCTCGTGCGCGCCCGCGATATTTGCCTGCGCGCCCGCGCACTGGGATTGGCCTGACAGCGACATTCATTTTCAAACGGCCATAACTTCTGTTCTAGGAGTCTTCTATGGGCGTGCAACCTACCGTTGGAAAGTTCTTTAAGTCTAGTTTCCAATGCAACTTGAATCACCTCAATCCAATTTGTAGATAAAAAGTTATGGATAAAAGAGTGAACAAAGGTTAGTTTTGGAGTTCAGGCCCTTGAGCGCCCGCGCCTATCTTAGGAGCGCCCGCGCCTATCTTAGGCGCGCCCGCGCCTAAGCCGCGCCCAAATCGCGCCTACATTCTGCCTCCTTCAATATTTTCAACCCCAATGTTAGGCACGCCCGCGCTTGGCTTGGCGCGCCCGCGCCATTCTGAAAGCGCGACCCGCGTTGTCCGCATGGCCTTGCTTGCTTGCTCCTTAACTTCCTTTGTAGCTCTTCAAATGAACTCCAATTCTCCAAGCTCTTCATTCTCTCAAAATCAACTCCAAAAGCCTACAAAACACGAGGAAAAGCACAAAAACATAATAAAGAGAGAAACAGAGCAAAAGGGGTACAAACAAGGGACAAACGTAGAAAAATACGGCGATTAGAGGATCTAAATAGTGGCATAAATGCCACTTATCACTATACCATTCACTGATGCTATCAAGCAAATGCCTAACTATGCTAGGTTTTTAAAAGATATATTGAGTGGTAGAAGAAACTGTGAAGGGGTAGAAACTGTTAACCTCACTGAACACTGTAGTGATATAATAATGAACAAAATGCCTCCTAAGTTAGGAGATCCGGGTAGCTTTTCAATCCCTTGTGCTATAAACAAAATGAATATTGATAATGCTTTGTGTGATCTTGGGGCTAGTGTTAGTCTCATGCCATATTCTGTTTATCAACGATTAAATATATGAGAACTTCTTCCCACTAACATATCCCTTCAATTAGCCGATCGATCGATCAAATTTCCAAAGGGTAAAGTGGAAGATATTCCCCTAAGGGTGGGGAAGTTTGTCATACCTGTTTACTTTGTGGTCCTAGATATGGATGAGGATGTTCATATACCTATAATTCTAGGACGTCCTTTCCTAGCTACTTCGGGTGCCCTTATTGATGTAAAGGGTGCCAAGATTTCATTGAAAGTAGGAAAGGAGGTTTTAGATTTTGATTTAAATAAAACTATGAAATATCCTTGTTCTAATTCTGATAATTGCATGATGGTTGACACTGTTGATTCCATTGTCTCTGATATGCGTAAAGAATTATTCTATACTAATCATGATTTTGAGTTGAATGAGAACAAGGAAAACAGGGACATGGAGGAGCAATTTCTAGATGCATTAGATGTGGCCACTGCAAAGGAGGCTAATGCAGCACCAAAGGTAAAGCTTAAACCTCTTCCAACACATCAAGGAAGGGTTTCCCCTGTGTTTGTAGTACCTAAGAAAAGGGCGGTGACTATTGTCAAGAATAAGAATGGTGAGCTTATCTCCACTGCAATGGCAAGTATTGATTATGGGTAACCTGTAATCCATGTGTTGCGTCAAGCTAATGACGTTAAAGAAGCGCTTCCGGGAGGCAACCTGAGACCCAGTCAATGAGGTACTTTTCTCTTTCCCTTTTTGCCTTCTAGGTAGTCTCTCGATGCCTGACATTGAGGACAATGTCTATACTAGCTTGGGGGGGGGTGAATGGTTTCCTTGTTGATTTTCCCTTGTTTTTCTTCATATTCCTATAATAAAAAAAAAAAGAAAAGAAAAACGAGTTTTTTGTTTTTGTTTTGGTTTGTTTTTATCTAACCTGTGCAGATATGAAGACTCATGGAGGTAGCATTTGGAGCTTCGCTGCATCTCATGTTGTCTTAGTGTGTTTTCAAGAAGCATCCGGTGAAATCTTTCCCTTTTTCCTTTAGTTTTTTTTTTTTTTTTTGTGTGTGCTTAAATTAGGATATTTTAGTTTAGGAAGAAGTTGAATGGTTCGAGGATGTTTGATCGGTTCTAAAGAACCTGGGATCATTGATGTTGATATCAATTGATCACTTGTTTGTCGATTGGGATTATTATGTAATTTTCATGCCTCTTTATGAGCCATTTAGCCTGTTTAGATTACTTAGTTGTGTATATGTGTGTGATAGATAGGAAAAACTTCTGTTATGAGGATGTGTGGTTTAGCTTATATGATATGCCTCATAGTCTTTTCCTATGTTGTTGGATCATGATAAACTTGTCTAATTGCATAAACTTTTGGAATAATGCTCATATTTGGATTTGAAACGTGAATGAATGTGTGTGGAATGCCTATCTCTACTTAAGCCAGTGATAAATACACAGTTTGAGTCTATTGTTGATCAATGTAGACGAGTCTAGGCGAAGGGTAGCTAGATAGAACGTTGTTATCGTGTGAAACTCTAAGCCATTGAATTGTGGTAAGATGGAGTCGCTTCCCATTTGTGGATTTGATCCCCTTAATTGGTAGTTGCTTTGTTTTTGAATCCCGTGAGGTTTTATTTGTTCTAGCCTTCATCATTCTTGTTGAGTGGCATATTTGGATCCTTGATTATGCATTTTTCGATCTTTGTGTTGACTAGTAGCTCCCGAGACCGACTTGACACTTTTAAGGGATGAAGAGGGCACCTTTTTCATTTTTCTTATTTTGTTCCTTTTGTTTTGTTACAAATTGATTTTCTTTTTACATCATCTTACTTGCTAACCATGTTGAGCTTTAATTCCATTCTTGGTTAACCGTGTTACAAACCCGATGGCCAATGTTTTACCAACCCTTAGTTGTGAAGCGTTTACCTAGATAGGTTTGTTGAGCTTATTGTTTACTAATCAACTTATAATGATTGATAGTTGGTTTGAGCAAGTGTGAAAGTGAGCCTAATTGTAAACATGTAATGTGAAAGTCATTTTGTTTAAAAGAAAAAAAAAAAGAAAAAAAAAAGAAGAGAAAAGCCGTCCGAATTGTGAAAAAGACAAGGACACGTAAATACAGTTTTGAAGTTTGAAAAAGGTCATTTGAGTGTGTATTATATGGATAATTTGGGATGTGTAAGAATGTGAATTACATCTTTTGAACTTCTGTTTTTGAGAATTGTGATTCTTGCGCTTCATTTAGGAATTAACCCCACATTTTAAATTGTTTTCACCTACCTTACCCATTGCCAATACATTACAACCCTTTAAGACCCTTAGACTTTAGAGGTGTTCGGTTCTCAAACGGTGGAGGGAGATACCTTTCAACCCTATGGAAAGATTATACGTAATCGAGATGTCGGGATACCTTTGTTATTTCCTCAAAATATCACTTTTTTCGGTTCCTTTGAGGAATCACGAGGGGCCAATTAGGGTGGTGATTTGAAGAAAAAGGGGAGGACGTGGCCGATTTGGTTGGGTTTAGAGGGAAGCATGACTTCTTTGTTCTCTATGCTTGGTTTAGGTTTTGTTTGCATTTTGATCAACGATACCTTGGATTGTGTGTCTCGTTGCTTGTTTGAGTGAGTTTTCATTCCGTGCATGGTTGTTCTAAGTAGGATCCATTGACTACATTCCGTGCTAAATTTGATTTATATGTAATGGCAATAGTTTATTTGATCTTGTGTGTGTGTGTATCCCTTAGTTTTGCTCGAGGACTAGCAAACGTGTAGCTTGGGGGGGTTTGACAAGCACACATTAGGGCGCGCTTTAAGGCATATAAATGGGTGATTTTGGATGTATTTAGGCCCATTTTGGTCGTTTATTGCCTTGTTACACTCGTTTCCTTCATATTACGTGCTTCACGGGTTTCGGTCTGTTTTTGGTGTGTTAACAGGTATAGTTGACCAAGTTATGTCGAGTCCCAAACCATTGGTGCGTAATCAGGCTATTATCGATCCTAGTCCACCAAGCTAAGGCTTTGCTGCGGTTTTCAAGGCCTTGAAAGGCAAGTTAAGTAGCAGGCAAGGCAGAACACTTCACAAATATGACACCTGTTCACTATTTTGCTCATAACTTTCGATATACAAATGATAACGGAGTGATTCTAATTGCATTGGAAAGTAGACTTAAAGAGCTTTCCAACGATATATTGCACGCCTCAAACGGAGGTCTGGATAAGAAGTTGTGACTGTTTTAAGAAGACCAAAGTGCCTGCAACCTTCCTGCCTATGCTGCACGGCCGTGCCACTTTTAGCACGGCCGTGCCAGGAATTAGCACGGCCGTGCCAAGCCAATTTCCATGCCCGTGCCAGTGCCAGATTCAGCACGGTCGTGCCAGATTCAGCACGGCCGTGCCAGGCATTAGCACGGCCGTGCCAAATTCAGCACGGCCGTGCCAAAATTGAAGATATTGCGGATCAACTACTGCCATGCTTGCACGGCCGTGCCACTTCTAGCACGGCCGTGCTGATTTACGAAGGGCAGCCTGCGATTTACTTTCCGATTTAAAACACATATATATAGCCCGACTTTAAGGGGCGTTTTTAGAGAGACAGTTTTAGAGATAGTTTTTGAGAGCCTTTGTAGAGAGTTATTGGAGAACGTTCTTAGTATTAGAGATTCATTAGTTTTCTTAGAGATTATTCTAGCGATTTTAGTTTTCTTGGATTGATTTGAAGCAAGATTTGTGAAGATTCTTTGTATTATTCATTGACGACGGATATCAAAGTTCTGAACTTTTCCATTGATTCGCATCAATACAATTGGTATTATTCATTCTTGTTTATTAATCAAGCTTTATTATTCCTTAATCAGAATTCATGTTTATATCTATTATGCTTTTGGAATTCATTATTGCTTTGATTATGAATATGTGTGAGTAGTCTCCTAGCTAGGGTTTCGGGATGAAACCCGGCCTAGGTAACCTATGTAATTGAGGATTGATTTTGATAAACGGATTGTGATTAAATTGATTATATGCGATTGCATGTTAATTCATTATAATAGGAGTAGCTAACCTAGAATCTTGAATTTGATTGCATGATATCCTTGATTTGAACAAGAGATTGTGAATTGAGTATTTCATTGTTGAATGTGGTTTGATTATGTATCGAGTAATGTTAAGTGCATGAGAAATCCAAGCTTAATATTGCCCGTTGTCTTCCTACCTCATGATATTGATCAGACATATAGTCTTTGCATGTCCCGTTTGTCTCTGTGATTCCTTGTTGCGTAGTTACCGATGGTTTGGTGAATTCCCGTCTTCCCTAGTGTCTTAGTTTATCTGGTTTATCCCATCTTATTAGTAGTATTTTAGAACACCATTTTCCATTGATTTCGAACTAGCTTAGGTTTAAGATTGATTTGCAATTACTCTCGTTCCTCGTGGACCGAACCTTTATTTTCCATTGTATTTGGTTATAGGGTGTTCGTATAAGTATTGTTTGATTGAGAGTTAGATTGTAGCGACCGATTTAACCCTCGTCAGATACGCGTATCTTGCACCGTCTTGTAGCCATCTTCCGTTTTGCGGTGACAGTCTTCCACAAGCTAGGGAACATCGTCGAAGATCCCTGCTAGTAGCTATCTTCCATTTTGTTGCGACAATCTTCCACAAGCTAGGGAATATGATCGAAGATCGCTACTTGTAGCCATTTTAAGTTTTGCTGTGACAACCTTCCACATCCTAGAGAACATCATCGAAGTCTACTACCTCACAAGCTATTCTCTCGAATTAAGGTGACAACCTTCACAATCATAGCGAATGTCGTTGAAGACCTCCTCATCATAAACCGTTCTTCTTAAATCAGGGTGACAACCTCCACAAAATTAGCAAACGTCGTCAAAGATTTGCCATCTCATGATATCTTCTCAAATCTGGGTGACAACCTCCACAATCTTAGTGAACATTGTCGAAGGTTACCTATCTCGTGCTATTTTCTCAAATCTAGGTGACAACCGCCACCATCTTAACAAAAGTCGTCGAAGATCGCGCCATCTCGTGCTATCTTCTCAAGTATAGGTGACAACCCTCAAAATATTTGAAAAAGATGTCGATGATCGCTCATCTCGTGCTACCTTCTCAAATCTAGGTGACAACCCCCACAATCTTAGCAAAAGTCGTCGAAGATCACACATCTCGTGCTATCTTCTCAAATTTAGGTGACAACCCCCACGATATTAGCGAAAGCTGTCGAAGGTTGCTACATCTCGAACCACCCTTCTCGAATCAAACGATAACCTTCACAATCATAGCAAAAGTTACAGAAGACCGCTTCATCTCAAACCGCCCTTCTCAAATCAAGTGATAACCTTCCCAAGCACAGCAAAAGCTACCGAAGACTGCTTCATCTGGAACCGCCCTTCTTAAATCAAAGCGAGATACCCTTTAATCTTAGAGTCTCTTATCGAAGGCTTCTTCATCTAAAGTCTTCTAATCTTCTTGGCATTACTCCTAGAAGTAATTAACTTTTTAATCCTTGGAAATTTTTTCTTAAGAATCATATTTAAGATTCTTAAAGTCTTCAAATTGATTTTTGTAAAAATCATCCATCCTAGGAATTCTTTGTGATTATCTTAATCATTTTTTCAAATCCACTCAATCAATATCCAATCGATAATTTGATCATCATCAGGCCGATCATCAATCAAATTGTAATCAAGCTGATTACTAAACAAAGGTGTCATTTCAAAGGTATTCATATGACCTTCATCAGGCCAATCAATCAAAACTGCAATCGGGCTGATTACCAATCAAATATCCATCAGTTGCTCAAAAGGATCAAATGCTCATCAAAAGGCTCAAATGGATTAGTCATGGACCAAACAACCAAGTTGTGAGACCATCAAAGGCTGATGCAGGTGAAATCAAAGCCACCGCGCAGCGACAGGTCTATCGCGCTGCATCATTGTGTATCGCGCTGCATCATAGTGTATCGCGCTGCATTAGGGAGCATCGTGCTACGTTTTATATGTTGTAATGTGCTTGAATCAATGTTAGAGCTTTTTCTTCTCGTTTAGCTTTGTTGTTGTTGATGTCGTCTTTTGTTCATTTACGTTCAATCAAATTGCCTCTTAGCGTATCTGCATCTATTTTTTAACATAGGACTTTGCCCATGTTTTTTTTAGAGTTAACCTAAGGCTTGGTGCTATTTGACTCATTGCGCGACTCAATGTGCTTTAAATCAACTCGACTCAATATGTTTTGACAAGTGTAACTCGACATGACTTAAGTGAAAACTCCACCCGATGTGATGTAACATGACATGACTCAACGTACATGACTCGCGTGTTCATTATATCATATGATTGTTCTCATGTGACTCAAAAATGCAGAAAAAACAAAAAATTTCTGCCATTTTTGTTGAGGGTACCGACTCTCTCCCGAAAAAGTAAGACGTCAAAAGAAGGAAGTAAAGTGTTGCGGTGCATGTTGAATGAGCTCGATCAAGTGTATGCATCGATCGTTGTAATTCAAAGTGTAAAGATTATAACATCGTAGGCTATCTCAATTTTTGCCTTGATGATGAAATTATTTAGGTAACTTAGGCATGGAGGCTAAGTATTTCATACTTTAAGATGCAATGATGATTATGATAATGAGTTATTCTAAGATTGGCAAGGTATGCCTCAACGTTGTGTTAAGATTTCATGACAAAGGGTTCCTAAGGGAAGGTTTATTTAGTCATGTATCTGTGATGTGTGTGAAAGTGACACTAAAGTTAAGGTGCAAAGGCTAACGGTGTGGAATATATTTTAAGAAGAGTCACCATCATTTGACTCTTAGGTTGGGTAGGCTAATGATGTAGAGATCAAGCCCCCAAGTCTAGCTCTAAATGGATAGGGATGAGCAATGGATATCCCTTGATATGATCATGCATGAATGTAAATATGAATGTGAATGTATGAATGCATTTTTATTACGGCTGCACCCCAATGTGAGGTTGCCTACGTATCCGTTAGAAATCAGGTCGAACGTGTCTCTAGCCAAACCTTTCACAAGTGTGTGTATACCTTAAAGAGGTCTTTGAAGGGTTTTAACGTGGTTAGGCTAAAGGTTGAAGAAGAAGGGGATAAAGGCTTAAGACCTTAGATAAGCCCCCAAGGTGTGCAACTAGGGGTGGCAATTTAATTCGAGTTCGATTCGAATCCGATCCGATCCGAAGGAAAAAAAAAATCCAATTTGAATCCGTTTAAAATTAGTCCGAATCCGAATAGGAGGTGGATCGGACTTGGACCCTACGCAAAGTCCGACGGAGTCCGATCCGAGTCCGAATCCGAGAGTATAAGCATATGCTCTATAACTTTGGACAATTATTTGCTTGTTTTGTAGCAAAATTTTGTTATGTAACTTAGTTTATAATTTAATATGTTATATTTATACTTTAATTGGTATGACAATACAAGCAATTATAATTATATGGCATTACAAAAAAAAATTCTGATCATTTCGGAGGTCCGTATAAACGGACTGGATTCGGATCCGAAAATTACGAGTCGGGTCGGATTCGAACTCAGATTTTTCGGATTCGGAATCGGATTCGGATCTGAGTCTAGGGTCCGTTTACTAATCGGATCGGATTTGGATTTAGCTACATCCGACCCAAATCCGATCTGTTGCCATTCCTATGTGCAACCTTGCTTTAGGATCTTTGTATTTTTATGCTCGAGGTTTCTCACTTTTTAACTCTCTTTTATTTATACTTTATTACTCTCTCTTTTATGCTTTTGCTTTTTTTTATTTTGAATAAGTGTGGGCAATCCCGAACATGCGATCTATCACTCACTTGGCATTCATGTTTCTCACTCATAGTACCGAGCACTTGATAAGAGACGTAATCTGAGATGTGTTCTTATCAAAGATATATTTTTATCAAAGACATTGGAACACTTGCCCTTTTGCACATTTTTATTGCTTTTTTCGTTTTTGAATTTTTGAGACCAAGGTAAAATCACTCAAGCTTTTGTCTTTTTTAAAATTACATAAATTGCACACCATCCCATCCCAAGTAGATGACACCAGCGCCCGCGGCTAAGGGCGCGGCAGATGCCCTGTTCTAAGAGTAAATAGGGGGACCGCGGTCTCTCCAGATTCTCTGCGCCCGCGGCTAGGGCGCAGAGAGTTCCTGCCAAAAATCATCAACTTGATGCACTTTATCCGCGCCGCGGCCCTCAAGACCCGCGCCCGCGGCAATGAATAGATGCAAAGCGATCTCTCCAAGCCCTCTCCAAGACGCTTGAATCTCCTTTGCTTAGCCCTTTTTTCTCTTCTTGATTCCTTTGCAAAGCCAATTCCTTAAGTACCTACAAAAGTAATCAAAGAGAGAAAATAGAAGAGAAAAAGAGCAATATAAAAGTGAAACACGAAGAAAACCACATAAAGGAAAGTAAAACACGAAGAAAGAAGAAATAGAGAAACTAAAGGAGAAAAGACCAAAATGATAAAAGAAAACCATGAAAAATAAGCCGAAAACATCCTAAAAGACTACCCTATGAGTGTCATTTCCCCCAAGCTAGACTTTTGCTCATCCCGAGCAAAACAAAAGCTAAAAAGGAATAAGGAGGGCTTATTTAGAAAAGAGAAAGAGGGAAAAAGAATATACACTAAGACTCACTAGCGTAGGAATCACGGTTGCTTTTAGCTACAACAAGCCCTTTTAACCCCAAAGTCGCCTATGAGGACGAGTGAGGTCTCGTAAGGGGTTTCCTAAGAGCTTAACCCACAACTCTTTGAAATAAAATGAGGCAAAATCATTTAAAAAGAAAAGAAGGTAAAACAAAAATTCAAACAAATAGCTCTTGATAAGGACTTTCACAAATGGTCAAATGCAAATGAATGAACACTTTTCTATATGAAATGGGTATGCATGCTTCAAGATATTCACGGTTGATTGAAACGTAAGGTATGCTAAGCGTAGAGAACTAATGAGGTGTAATCCACTTTCATCCCAACCAATCTAACCGCGTTCTCCCTATAGCTTCAAATATTCCCTTAGTAAGCGTCTCTATGGTTCCTCGAAGGAACCGAAAAAAGAGTAAAATTTGAGGGTTTCTCGACATCTTGACTTTGCATCCCTTTTCCTTAGGCTTTAACTCATAATGCCCTCCCTCGGTATATAACTCAACCACTAGGTCAAAAGGACTTTCCCAAAGGTTAAACGTAAGGGCAAAAGGTTAGGGGTAGGCTAAAATTTTAAATTTTGGTGGTACACCTAGGTTATGAAGCAAAGATTGGCCAAACCTCGACACCAAAACCGAGAAGTCACCAAACAAAAACAAACTAACACCCCCAAGCTTATTCAAAGCTATAACCATAAGCATATATATATACAAAAAGCGTAAACGCTTCTCCCCCAAGCTAAAAGGAAGCATTGTCCTCAATGCTTGAAAATGGAAAAGAAATTACATCAAAATATATTTGAATTTTCTCATTTTCACTTCTTATTCTTTTTTTGTATTTTCATTTCTTTCAAAGCAATTGTCCATGCCTAGTTTATGTTAGGACGGGTTTTATAATGTTGCAATTTCTTTGTCCTTGCCTTTTTTTATAAGTTTGGACGGCTTTTTCATTTATTTGTTTGCTATTATTTACATAAATATCACAACATAAACTTTCTTTCAAGAGAACCAAATATCCAAACTCCTCCACCATAAACTCCAACAATAATGATCAATTGCTTCACAAAAACCAAGAATGGAAATGAAAATGAAACAAAAGGCTCAAGATCTAAAGATGTGGCTTGAAAAGAAGGTAAAAGGCTCTAATGGTTAGCAAGAAGGCAAATGTAAGCCCAATGAACAAAAAAGAAAGAAAAACCCTAGAAATGAAAATTAACCACCTAGAAAAGTTGCCTTTGTCCTTCCTAGTTGGTTCGGGCTCGTGTTTTGGAATTATGAGTCAAGATTCAAGATAAGGTATGCAAAGGTCAAGGATCCACGCCGCACAATCAAAACATGGTGAAGGCTTGAAAAAGGAAATTCCTCACACGATTGTAGCAAAAAAAGGAAGCAACTATGCCTTACCACAAACCAAAAGAATCCGGCTTCAAGGCCCCAAAAGGTCTAAACCGCTACCTTAGCATACCCTACCCTAGAGTCAACCGCAAATACTCTCAAAGCATGCACACCGATAAAACATAGGAAAACATACATTCAAAGGCAAAATTTAGAATTATAGAATGTCCAAAGATAAGAGCTAAACAAGCAAAAAGAAAAAGAATAGCCTCAAAAATGTTATATTTTTTATTTGAAAGAAAGAAAATAGCTAAAAATCAAAATAAAGAGAGAAAATCACAAGAATGCAAGCAATCACAAGTAATACCAATCGTCAAACAATTAGTCATTCGGCAACAACGCCAATGACCCCAAACACGCTAGGTGTTACAAGGCAAACATCCTCGAACCATTCAACTCATCCTAGAGCTAATCCCATTCTAAGCAACCAAGAAAAGAAAGAGAATAGAAATAGAAAGATCTCACCGGGCGCCAAAGCTATGCTACAAAAATCAAGGTGAAAAAGCACCTTTCGAATCGTTGAAATCCAAAGCATAAGAAATAGAGAAATGTGAGAAATAAAGAGCTATACACAAAGAAAAATTGTTAGTAACTTCCAAACAAAATAAAAGAAGAAAAGAAAGAAAATAAAATGCATGAAAATAAAGAAAAAGCAAGTAATAATAGCAACAAAAATAGAAATCAAATCGTATAGGGAGCAGAATCATCAGACTGAAACAGTAACAGGTTACAAGATGGTAGATAATCATCATCAGGAATCATCATAACAGAAATACAGAGAAACGCAATAGACAACGGTCAGCGAAACAAAACAACGAAACCAATAGCCGGGTAGAGAAATCAACAGAAGCATAGCATCATCATCATAAAACAAAAGGACACATAGATCAATACCAAAAGCATATGAAACCGGGAATGAACTACAAAAGCAAGGGGGGAAACGGCGAAGCACAACAACAAACGACATAGAACATCCCCAAGCTTAAAATGGGCTACCCCCTAACTCTAGACCTAAAGACATATAGGCAATATAGAAACATCATATAGAGGACATAAAAAGGGGGAATAGCCATGGTAGTATCACTCCGCACTATGGTAAGGGGTAGAATGAGAACTCCCCTCACTAGTCTCCATCATATGACTAGAGCTAGCCATCTCGCTCACCTCCATGGGGGTCTTACCCCGTAACCGACTTTCCCTCCTAATTCTATCAACCTCAAAATAATGAGACCATTCATCTAAGACCGGCTCACCCGACCTACCCCACCTACCAAAAGTCTCGGGGTCCGGAAAAGGCAAAGGATTAGCCGGATCATATACATAATCACAACCACCGGGCCGCCTATAGTCGTAAGTGCCCGGGGTAGTGCCTATGGTAGAACTAGGGTTAACATGAGGGCCCTCCCAATAAGGGTAATAAGGTCTAGGACCCACAGTAGGATCAAAAGACTCCCATTGAGGGACAGGTCCTTGTTGGACCGGGAGATACGGGTAATTCACATAAGGCTCGATCTTCCCCCTCCGAACATGCAAATCATACAATTGATACATATGATAGTCATAACCAAGATAAGGATGTTGCATAGAAGGCATTGAGTATAATACGTTAGCAATAGAATCAATCTTGGAATGAATGGTTGACATATCAAAAGTAGAAGGAGTGGGAGAGGGGGAAAGAATAGGTGTACCTCCCGGTTCAACCGGGGAAAGAGAATGAGCATTCAATGAGCAGACATTGGTTGAGCGACCTCTTTTAAAGTTTGTCCTTCGTCGGATAGAAGGATTAATTCCTCGCACCGGGGGCCTCCAAGAAAAGGAAGCTCTCTCCTCGGGTCGGGTAGTTACCTCCTTGCATGGGATGAGGAACCATTCCTTAAACCGAGAAACTTTCCAAATGAAAACATCATCCTTCCTAGTTCGATCGAGAAACTTTTGATTCACAAGGGCGGAGATGTTGAGGAAATGAGAGGGAGACTTTTCTCGAGGATCGATAATCGGGGGAAGCTCATCTAACAAAGTATTGTAGTCATCATTAATGCAAAGAGCTAGGATAGAAAGCATCCCTCCCAATTAGATGCACCCCGATAGGCAAACTCTATCACAGATATCCAAGAATCGAGTGATCAAATGCTCCGTGAAATCCACCGACTCAATCTCAAAGTCGTTTTGGTCAAATATCCACAACCAACAAAGCTCCTCTCGGGAGATAGCTCCCAAAGAGTCCTTGGAGCAAAGAGCATACGTGAGGGTACGGTTGAAATACCGCATAGCCGGATGAATCATGGAAGCGGACTTGGAAGTTTGATGGTCATACTTTCCTTCCTCCGAGATACTCCTCCACCAACGTTGCTTATCATATCCATGATCACTTGCCATTCTACTATGTGCCGGATAGATATAATGATCCGCATCCTCGGCCCAAGGAAACTTGAAATATGAACATATTTGAGCATCCGTCAATGAGTGATCATTGTTGAAGAGTTGGAAAGTCAAAATCCTTGAGGAATTTACACCCGGTTCTTAGACAACTTTAAGAGAAGAAAGGAATTCATAAGTCACCCTAGAATAAGTAGGGGCACTCAAATCCAAAATCTATAAAAGATCAAGGCCCTCTGCAAGAAGGAGAACATCCTTATCAATCCCTAGAAACTTGGTAGTTGCTTGATCGTAGAATCTCATTGGTCTAAGCTTCCTCTTAGATAAACGCTTGAAACAATCCCAATGTGATTCTTTGGAAAATTAAATGCCATATGTTTCTTCAACCTCGGGTGGAGGTAGAACAACATGCCTAGGCTTGCTTGAACTAGATCTAGCTCGCTTCTTTTGATGGAGTGGGGCCATCTACAAGAAGGAAAACAACTCATGAGCAAGACTTAATATTTGTCATATTTCAAGAATAAGAATAAGTAATTGCTCAAGAATCAAGCACAAATGAAATTATCTCATAATAGAATCAAGAGATGGCTACAAATGAACAATGCCATTAATATAAAATCATGAATTTGAAGCAAGTAACCATAGATTTAAGGCAAAATTGAACATAAGAGACCAAATCATGAGTCAAATTGAGTAAAATAATATCAAGCATTGAATTATCAAAGATATAAAAACATCATAAAGAATACCCATGAGAGAGAAAATAGCCAACAATGGTTATTCAAGAATTCAATCAAATTTTACACATTTATCATGAAGAAGCTTTAATTCAACACTCAATGACATCATTCAACACAAATTTCAAGTTAAAAGAACTAACCATGGATTGTCGATGACATCATCCCCGAACGTGGGTTGTCGATGGTCCGCTTGTACCCGAACGTGGGCTGTAAATGAGACCTGCAAAATAAAATTTGCCAAGGGACTCGTATAGACTGTGATTGACTTGACCAATTGACTTGACACGACATGAAATGTATATAGCTTGTGGTTGTGTGTGTATGTGGTGTGTGTGCAGACACCAGCAATCCGAAAATGCAAAAGCAAAAATTTTCCGTTAGGGTTTTCTCCCGAAAAAGAAAGACGTGAAAACTGAACTTTTATTTTTGAACTTCCCTCGATGAAAAAATTTTGAAATTTTTTTTGAACTTCCCCAAAAGAAAAGACATGAAAAGGGGAAGAAGTTTTGAAGATGAAATGAATCGCATGGATTGAATTGTTTTTCTTGAAGATAAGTATGCATGATACATGTTCTTAGGCTAAGGACAATTACATCATTGACACAATAGATGAATGAACTTAGGTCATGGAGCTAAGCATCATATATGGTGTAAAGAAACGATTTTGAATGTCAATTAGGTCTGAAAGCTAAGCACGTATATAGATGAAGTGATTATTGCATAATGAATGTTGCTTAGGTCAAGGAGCTAAGCACGATATGCTTTGTATGATTAAAAATCATTGATATATAAACGTTCCTCAGCACATTATGCGATGCGTGAAACAATGAACAATTCTCAAGTCAGGAAGCTAAGCAAGTATACAATGTTCCTTCTAATGAATGTTGTCTTGAAAGATGATGAAACATGCACAGTGTTGAAACAAGATTTCATGATAAAGGGTTCTTATAAGGAGGATGATATGGATATGGATTTGTGAGTGAAGTGTGTGAATGTGATCCTAAGGCTGGCTGCAAGGGTTATGGTGATGGAAATATATTTGAGAAGAGACAAAGATAATGACTCTTTAGGCTGGGTAGGCTAATTGACGTGAGTTCAAGCCCCCAAGTCTAGCTCTAGATGGATAGGGGTAAGCATTGGATATTCGTTGACTCGATCAAGTATGGATATGAATATAAATGTGAATATGAATGTGGTCGCACCTCGATGTGAGGTTGCCTACGTATCCGTTAGGAATCAGGCCAACGTAGCTCTAGCCGAACTTTGCACAAGTGTAAGTACACCTCAAAGAGGTCTTTCAAGTGTTGTAATATGGTTAACTTGATGGTTTAAAGAAGAAAAGGGTACAAGGCTCAAGACCCAAGAGAATCCTCAAGATGTGTGATTGTGATTTTGAAAATTTTGAATTTTACAAGGTTTTTTTTTTAATTCTTTTGAATCAATGTCGGCAATCTCAGATCATGCAGTCCATCACTCACTTAGCATTCATGTTTCTCAGGCACGGTACCAAGAACTCAATGAGAGACGCAATTTGAGACGTGTTCATATCAAAGACATTGGAACACTTGCCCTTAGACATTGTTTTATTGTTGCTTTGCTTTTTTTTTTACTTGCTATTTGAATGTTACACAAATTTCACACTTTCACATCCCAGGACTAGGTGAATGTGGGTTGAAGAAATGAAGGCTAAACGTTAAACGAGGCTCAAAGTGGTTGATGAAGAAATGGAATGTGATTGAACGGTTAATGGGGAATGAATGGGTTGCAAAGGTACCTCAAATCATTGGTATACCTTGTGTTCGATTCGGCAATTGATTTTTTTTATTTTTTTTTTTTTTTGCTAATCACATGAACGAATGTAAGAAAGAGATGATCATTTATAAAGAAGGCAAGACATGTGACACATAGACACATGGATAAGGAGAACCTATGCTAGACTTTTTAGGGGGAAGGGTTTGAAACAAAAGAAGAAGAAAACATGAAATCTTGGTGAGAAGCTTGCATCGTGCTTTGTCTTCATGGTTGTTTATGAGTTACTTCTTGCCACCTGCTGAGGAAAAAAGTTTCTTGTTGTTGATGCTTTGATTGGAAGGAAAGAAGGAAGGAGTAACGTTCCCCTTATTCTTCCAACTATTGCCTAGTGATTTTAGACTCAAACACTGTGTAACGAAGAACGCACTTAATGCATTCACTCAATACTCGGATTGAAAAAAAAGAGTGAATGAAACGATTTTGAAAACTGATGGGAAATACTCCACTCATTCCTATTACGACGAAAAACGATGCATGCATGATCCTAGTATACGATCATAAACAATATAGTGTATTTCTCGAAGACAAAGTGTGTGCAATGACTCAACATGTGTGATTAGGTGATTTTATTAAGACTCATGGTATGATCGCATGGCTAGACATGAGGACGTTGTGAAAAAATAAAGGACCCAATGACCAATTAGCACGAAAGACTAAAAGACAAACTAATTTGATTAATTTTGTCCAACTTTAATGTTTATGCTATTTACTAGGTGAAAACGTCCATTGGAAATCATTAGTCATAAATAAGATCAACCACAATCAAAGACAAAGAACACATGTTAAGGTTAGCACAAAATATCACAAGAAACTAGGAAGAGGACTAGAATTCTAGAAGAGTTAGGACTCGTGGATATAAAAATAAATAAATAAATAAATAAAAATCTACAATCCTATGTTATATGAATTGACACGGATTAAAGGACTTGGCTAAGACTAGCTTGACACGAATTTTTTTAAAAAAAAAATAAAATAAAAAAGGTAACGCTAAAAAGACACATAAACTAGACAGGCTGTAGTATTTATACTGGTTATAACTTTTGATCTGTGACTCTAATTAGGACAAAACCGGCTCCGAATAAAAGATAAAAATCGGGGCTACAGATCCATAGGTTTCACGACACGTAACTCTTTCTAGAATTCCGGATATGACTAAAACAAGTTGACTCTTGTACAGTATACGGGAATAAAAGTCCGGGTGACTCAAAAATTTTTTAAAAAAAAATCAATGACTCGACTCTAATAAAAAAAAGGGTTGATACAAGAAAAATATAAATAAATAAATGAAAAGTAAAAAGAAATGCACACATAAGCACATTGTCACGCATGATGCAATGAAGTTTGCAACCTAAAGTCAAATTCTATATTCGACTATGGTCAAGCTTATTTGGGTGTCAAAGGGTACCATGGTTAAGAGTTTGGACGCGTTAGCAAGGCAGTATCCCTTAAGGGTGTATGACAACGGGCGGCTTCATGAGTTTGTGATGAAATCGAACTCGGTTCCATGGTTTGGGTGGATTTAAAAACTCGGATGAACCCTTATTGCCATGAGCGTTTTCGGTTTGATAGAGCTTAAATCCCCCGGGCTAGCCACATACGTAGAACGCGTACTATTGTGGCAAAATAAGGTAACCTTAAAAGCATATGCATATGTGACAATGCCAATCAAATTGCATGAATACAATTCAAGAATCTTTCAAGTCTCATCCATTCATCTCAATTAGATAACGATCGCTCAAATCGCTAAATAACCAAGAATCCTCTGCAGTGGAGTCGCCAAATTGTAGGCGTCGTTTGAAGTGCGCCTATGTTAAGCATGTGGTGAATATGCTTGGCACTCTTAGGAAGTGGGAATTGACATATATGATTAGGGACAAGGAAAGTAGGGAGTCGCCAACAAGTTTTTAAGGAACTTGTAAACCGTTCACGGAGCATAAAAAGGCAACCACGAATAAGGGACAACGATAGGCAACAACGATTGACCCATGAAAGTTACACCCCATTCATAATCCATGAGATTACTAACTCCATATGGTTTGGAACCATGAAAGGAGGATCGGGGATGATGGTACGGAGTGAGTCATGGAGTCACATTCGCCCGTATTGGCCTCTACTCGATTCTTATTGTGAAAAGTGATTCCTGCGATCTTAAAGTCATGCAAACAAAATATTTAATTTGCTTTAATATATTATTAGGCTAAATTGGTTGAATATTAATGCAACACATAATTCTAAAGTATCGTGATCACTTTAATTAAACAATAAGATTAAAAAGGAATCTAAACCGATTGTCCAAATTATCTTATTAGGCGTGATTTTCAATTACATATTCCCTTTAAACATGCAATATGGTGATAAAAAATAATAGAATAAACATTAATATTGGAAGCAATTTAACAATAATAACGTTAGTCAAATCAAATATAAATAATCCTAATCATGATACTAGCAATATTAAAATAAAATAAGAGTAATTAAATTAATTAAGTACTCACATTCCGTTCGTTCCTTTAAATTGCTACATCATGAATAAATTGTTAGTAACTTCAATAAAAAAAATATAAATCAAATAGAAATTAAATTAAATAAATGTAAATTTGATTTGGTCCAAACCCTTAGTTATTGGTACCTTTCACGCCTTGGTTTAAGGATGGAACCTCGGGTGTTGTATGGACTCCTTGGAGTGCTTAAGGGAAGAATGGTGTAATTAGGAATATAAGTTTAAGGCTTAGAATATGAGAGAGAGAGAAGAGAATGATTTTTGGTGTAAAAGAGAGAAAGAGAGAATAATTTGATGATTGAAAAAGGGGAGATATGACCTCTATTTATAGAGAAAAGAAGGGTCGAAGAATTAAGAAAAGATAAGAATTCGAATTGGAATAATACTCTTGCGATAGACAGTAGTTTTTGCCGTTTTTTTTATCATATCTTTTGATCCATAAATCGAAATAAGATAAATAATATATCGTTGGAAAACTGTTGAAATCTACTTTCTAACCCAATTGGAATCAGATTAAAATATTTTGTAGAATAAAATATATATCCGAAATAGTGAGACGGTGTCAGTTTTGGATAGAGTTTGATATTTTATTCATATCTTTTCCGTTATAGCTCGGAATTGATATTATAATCTATCATTGGAAAGATAATTTCAAGGGCTATCCAACATATAAGATTCGGATAAAATATATGAGGCACAAAAATAATATCTGTCTATCTTTGAATGTCTTTCAATTCGAATAAAATTAGGAGTTTCAAAGAGAAATGATTTATTCAATTTTAAACTCTTTAATATTATCTTTTCAAAAAGGATAATTAAGATCTTTTAGAAACTTTTAGAAGCTTCCAATTAATCCTAATTGGTTTAGGAATGAGATTAAATCTTTTGGACCCTTCACATGATCATTGGGTCGTAGCTAAGGTGGGCTTAGGTTCGGTTTGGACTCAGTTTAATATTTTGGTCATAACTTATTCGTTATAACTCGAATTTGGGCTTATAATATATTGTTGGAAAGCTCTTTTCAAACTCTATCCAACTATTTAATCATTAGACCCAGATTATGGACCAAAATAAACTTGAATAAACGTTTTTATAAAAAGGTCACGAAATGAATGATTTTAAAGGACACAAAATGAATTATTTTGGGTTTAAAGGCACGAAAAGAGGAAAATAAGTTATGGTTTGGGGAAATGGGATAAGAATTGGGTTTGTTTATGAAATGGAAATATGGATTTAAGAACTCCAAAGATTAAATACTCAACCCGACCAATAATGGCAATGAAAGTTTGGTCATCATCGAGTTTGGTTTTGGGGAGACATTTTTAAGTGTCTACAACATCTTTTCTACTGCTTTGATTAAGTTTCATGTTTAGTATAATCGCAATTTTTGTTGTAATGCATATCCTCAAAATGATATTTGTAAATCATTAAATCTTGGATCGAACAATGGCAAGCAAAGTTTGATTCCTTTTTCATAAACATACATTTTAATTGTAATGTTTCTGGATTGTGAATTATTCAACAATTCCATTTTAGATGATCATTGATTTTGAGTTAAATATTTATCACAATAATCATATTGTAGTGTTAATTATTCAAGTCAAACTGATTTTACATTTCATTTTGGAATTCTTGAACTTTTCATGATTCCAAGCTTTACTTCATTAAGAAATTATCAATATAATTACTTAAATCGTTAGTAAAAGCAATGAAATAGTTAAATCTCTTTACTCATTCTTGAACTTATGGTCCACACACATCATATGTATGAGTTCCAAAAGGTTATTAGCTCTTTTACCCTTTCAACTAAAAGGCAGCTTGGTCATTGTACCTTATCAAGCATGACTTCTAATTCTCAAATGATTCATAATCATATAAGAATACGAGTCCATCTAATGCAATATTGGATGTGCAAATGGTTTATGTGACCTAACCTTACTTTGTTATAAGTAAGTTTATCTTTAAATGATCTAATATTGCTTTTGTGATCTACTTATACCAATGTCATAAAACAAAATTAACTCGTATCTAGAAAAATGAAAACAATTTATTACCTTGGTCATGGATCAACACTTGTCCAAGCCAAGTAAAACCAAATTAGTATTCAAACTAACACTGAAAATTGTCTCATCAAAACTAGAAAATGTCTAAAATCATCATAAAAATTTTGAAATTAAAACTATGAAGCTATCTCTAGTCACTCAAACACTTCTAGTGCACCGTCAAGCTCCATTTCCATGCTAGCTTCACTTACTTGCAGTTCCTATGCAACATTCATAATGTTAAGCACTGCAACTTGGTATCACTTACCTAAATGAAAGTTAAAATGTTTATAACAAGAATATTAGGTAACTCTTACCTGTCACTTCATTCTAATGAGGACATCCTTGTTAAAGCTCTGGCTTATTCTCCTTTCAGGTAACTCTCTGCATGATTCTTGAGTAAATCAATTAGCTTGACCGCAGAATCCCCATCATCATGAGTAAGTTTCTCGAGGTCAAAACCATCATGTAGAGCATGCAGAATTATATCATGAACCTGATAATATTTTTATGGTCTCCCTAACATACTCATGCGGCTAAATAGTTTAACCATCATATCCACATGAATCTGTACTGACTCGCCTGGCAAGAGTTTTCTCGAAATTATCTCGCCATTGATCTTGTAGGTTTCACACTTAATATTTCCAGTCCAGGAGTCGTCGTTCTTGGGAACCATATTAATGATTTCCTCGACATTTCCATCCAATTTTCCCATCAACATGGGAACTCAGTATTCCATTGCAAACATCACGTAAGCACTTGAATAAGAGATAAGGTTCATAGTCCATGAATCTTCTAGCCCAATCCTCTGGAATAGAAGACAACATTACATACGCAACTCTCTTAGAATCTGAAACATTTCTCAAATGCTTCTTAGGAGTCATGCCTGGACTAAATCTTCCCTCGATTGGTAAGTCTAAATGAAATTCGACATTTTCATTCCTTAGAACACTTCTAAGTTCGCTTTCCCAATCGTCAAAGTTGAGAAAATAAAGCCTTGTTTTCATTGTTGGTGGTAAAGAATTACTGTCATCGTTGTTACGGCTACCCATCTATGTCAAAATAAGGCAAAGTTTAATAATTATGTTTAATTTAACATTAAAGTACCATATACAAATTAATTAGGTAACTTTAAAGCACTTTATTCAATATTAATTGATCCCAATTGAATTATAAGTGATTCCAAGATCCTTTATTTGTGTAATAGTTGACCAGACTGAGGCCCTACCATCAAGCATTACATTTTCAAGGTGAGTAAACTCTTTACTGATTACAACTCTTGTAACTCTTGGTTGAATAATTAACCATCACATGTTTAATTATTACCCTTTGCTTTAAGGTTCTAAACTCTTTAGGTAACCTTGTTGAGCATAACCAATTAAATATGTAGAACGTGATCTACCCCAAATTTCCTAAAATAACAAGTGACGCTCTACTGAGGCCAACCCATCACTCACGATTAAAGGATTGTTGGGTATCTAATTGGAAAAGCAACCTTAATATTATTGGGACCTAGATTCATTTATGTTGTGATTATTTAGTGAACTCTAGCGCATCATCAATCAACATAAATAAAATCTAACATGCATAATCTACTAATGCAATAAAATATGACATAGTATGACCCCTTAGTCCTAAGAAAACTAGAAATGAAAAGCTCCCATTTGAATCATCATGGATCTTCATCCACCTTGCTCCTTTGGGCCTTCACTTCATGGGTTTCTATGGACTAACACTATTTAAATAAATAAGGAAAATTGACAAAAATAATCCCAACTTTCGCCGATTCGCTCAAAATAATCCCAACTTTGGATTATTTTTAAATAATCCGAACTTTGGGGGGTATTCGCTCAAAATGATCCCAACCGGTTACCTAACTTGCTATAACAGGTTAGGTGACACGTGTCACCACGTCATTGGTTGAAAAAATAAATTAAATTAAAAAAAAAACAAAGCAGATTTCCCAATTCCCACCCACGAACCACCCTCCCCAGCCACTACCAACAACCCACGACTGGCAGCACTATTCCTACCGGCACAGACTAGAACGGCAGCCACCCTCGATCTTCCATATCTCTTCCCCGCCGGCACTACCCTCCCCTGCCCCCATTCCCCCGAAAACACCAACCCCCAAGTCCCCAACAAGCGAAATCTCTAAAACTCCCTCCTCCACCACATTAAACGCCCAAATACCACTTCTCCCACCCTCGGAACCCTAGCTCCCAGAGTTTCGAGGGTGGGGGAGGGCCGATTGTGGTGTTTTGCAGTGGGGCTGAGCATTTTTAAGTGTTTGGGGTTGTTGATAATGGTGGTTTGGGGTTTTGGGTTTTGGGAATTTACACTACAAGAAAAAGGTGAATTAGCAACGGAATTTTGCGACTACCATAATAATTAGTTGCAAAAATAATTTTAGCGACTAAAAAAGACGAGTAGTCGCAAATTTTGCAACCGAATTTGCAGTAGTTGCTATGCGGTCGTTAATTAGCGACTGATTTTTGCGACTACTATAATAATCAATTGCAAAAAATATTTTTTGCGACAGAAAAAGACGAGTAGTCACAAAATTTGCAACCGAATTTATAATAGTTGCTATGCGGTCGCTAATCTGCGACGCTCTTGTAATAATTTGCAACTAACAAGGTAGTCGCTACTATTATTTTTAATATTTATTAAAAAGAAATTAAAAAAAACCCTTGGTATAATAAAAAAAATAAAAAAAAAACCCTTATTCCTAAAAAAACGAAAAAAAAAAGGTTATTGCCGCAAAAAAAACAAGAATTATCAATCAGTCTTACTCTTATCAAAAACAAGAACTATCATACTCTTCCTAAAAAAAATAAAAAAAATCCTTAATCATTTAACTTGTGAAACAAAACAAATAAAAGAAAAATAAAAGAATTAATCACTCGATACTCGCAGAAGGGTTAATTTTAGAGAATCAACCCTCAACCCCTCACCGTCGTTCTTCATCTTCCTTAGCTCCGCTGCGCCACCACGTCTCTTCCCAGGTAAGTTTAAATGCCTTCCACCCTTTCGCTTATTGTAATTTGTCGACTATGAATTTTAGGGTTATCATTGATTTTTTCTTGGGTCCAATTATTGATTTTAATTTGGTTTCCATGGTCTAATTGAAGTCAATTAATTAAAAATCAATCAAAATTGATTGAGTATGCAAAAATCCCTAATGATTTTCAATGTAAAAATCCCATTTCTAGTTATTTCGACCCCTTTTTTTAACTATTATTTGTTGTGGGATCTGTTAAACGTCGCCCGCAAATCTCCACATAAAGCCCACAAATATTTTTACTTTGACTCTTTTGTCCTTTTTCTAATTTTTACCGAAACCGTAATTCACTCTCACGAAGAATGTGGAGCTGGAGTGGATCGCCGAGGGACACCGAAGAGTCGTCATCGTCGCCGGAAAGCGAGATAATCCGGGGGAAAAATTACGAAAAGTAGGGGTGGCGTCTGGTCAGGACGCCGCCACCATGGCTGTGGCGTCCTGGCCAGACGCCGCCCCTGGCTCCTCCAGACGCCGCCACCATGGCTGTGGCGTCCTGGCCAGACGCCGCCACCATGGCTGTGGCGTCCTGGCCAGACGCCGCCACCATGGCTGTGGCGTCCTGGCCAGACGCCACCCCTACTTTTTGTAAATTTTTTTTTTTTTTTTTTTTTTGTAATTTGTTATTTATTTTTTTATTTTTTCTTTTTTTTTTGTAATTTTATTTAAACTTTTTGTAATTTTTTTAAAATTTTATTTAAAGTTTTTGTTTTTTTTTTAATTAAACATTAACACAAAAAATTAAACATTAACACAAAAAATTCTGATTTAAAAAAAATATATACATTAGAAATAAAAACATTAACACATAAAACAAAAATATTAAACATTAACAAAAGAATTCTGATTTTCCAAAAAAAAAATATTAGACAAAAAAAAAAAAAAAAAAGTGGTAGGGCGCCTGGCCAGGACGCCCAGCCCCTGGTGGTGGCGACAGCTCCGGCCGCCGGGACCAGGGGGCTAGCGTCTGACCTGGACGCCCAGCCACGGCGGTGGCGCCTCTGGAAAATGCGACAACCGTGGCTAGGCGTCCAGGTCAGACGCCAGCCCCCTGGTTCCGGCGGCCGGAGCAGACGCCACCACCAGGGGCTGGGCGTCCTGGCCAGGCGCCCCACCTCTTCTGGTTTTTTTTTTTAATTTTTTTTTTAAAAAAAAAACCCTGCCACCGTTAGCCGTCCTTCCCTCCGCCGCTGTGGCCGCCAAGTCCTTGTCTTGCCGCCTCAACATTGCCGTATTTTCGGGTGATTAGAGTGTGGGTATGGGTTAGATTTTTTTATTTTAGGTTTAGGGAAATAAGGTAAATTCAATATAGATTTGTGGGCTTTATGTGGAGATTTGCGGGCGATGTTTAGCAATCCACTTTGTAAAATATATACAAGTATCACTAGTAGAAAAAATGTTATTTGTAACGCCCTATTAGTAACTGGGGTATGTTATGCTAGTTACGAAAGCATCAATAGTAACCGACTAAGATAATGTCAGTTACAAATTTCATGACATTAGTAACTAGCGTAGTAAATGTCAGTTACTAAATATGTGGTTTATCATTGTTTGAAGTTTTATGAGTAACTAACTAAATAAATGTTAGTTACAAATATTTAGTCAAATAAACTTTGACTAATAAGTTTGTAACTAGCTTACAAATGTCAGTTACAAATATTAAGTCAAAGAAACTTTGACCAAAGCGTTTGCAACTAGCTTACAAACATTAGTTACAAAAAGCTCTTTGTTCAGAGACGCGTGAACATACCCAAAAAATCTCTATTGTTCAGAGACGAGTGAACATCACAACAGCAAGATGACGTTCCCTAGCTTGTGGAAAGTTGTCACAACCGCAAATGCAACACAAATCGGTTACCTCTAGAGTTTTTTTTAGACATTATTAGTTTAACCTCAAATTAATCTATTCATAAAGAGAAATATATCCCACGCTTCTTTCAAAATATATATATATATATGCAAAGATTGACGGTTCTCTCAGAGTAAATGAGGTGAAAGTGAAAATTAGTGTTATACACTAATTTTCACTTTCACCTCATTTACTCTGAAAGAACCGTCAATCTTTGCACCGCCGAAACCACCACCGCGCCCACTGACGTACGCCCGTATTCATCGGCACACCAGCACACCGCCGCACCAACCGGAGCACCACTGCACTACTGTACCGTTGCGCCACCACTGACTAACTAGGTGAGTTTCGAATTATTCCTTTTTTCTAGGAATTTGGTATCGAGTTTGTTAATATAATTGCAGTATATATTTATTATTCGAATTAAACAAAAAATTGTAGTTATAATTCAATCATATATTCATCGAATTTCAGTATTTTGATTCGAAATTTAGGTAGATTAAAAGAAACTTCAAAGTTATAATTTTAGGGCAAATTATTCAATCGATTTTTTTAGGCTATTATTTCTATCGAATTTCAGCAATTCAATCAAATTACACTTGATTTATTTGAATTACATTTATTTCATTGTCAATCAAAATGATTTTCACCAAATTAATCTTATTGTGTTATTGGATGTTTTTGGTATAAGCCTGGAGGCTGCTAATGTATTGAGTATCATTCTGTTTTTGGTGTCTCTAAGTATTGAAATATGACTGTATTTTAATTACATGTCTTCTTTCTCGTTTCGCAAAAATTTGCCATGTTCCTCATATGGACAATCTGGTAAACATATACAAATATATGGACCCTCGAGCAAAGATGCAGGTAGCGAAGCATCAGGGGTTGTATGAGGGTTCTTTTTTCATATTATTGTATCGTTGATGTGTGATTATTTTTTTGGTTGACAATATATGCTCATAAAATTGTTCTTAAAATGAAATAGTTTGGAGTTTATTTTATTTTGGACGCTTGCCATTTTGGCATATACAATGTAGGACAAAAAACTAAGACTGCCTGGTGAGGAGCATTGGAATTAAGGTTTACTAGATTTATTGTTTAGTCATATGTTTGGAATCTTTGGTTGAATACTTGGTGGCAACTTCCCCAATTTATAAGATTCTTGCCGAAAAGAAAAGAATTTACTGGGAATCTTTATCCTACCTTCTTCTATTGTCTTTACTTTTATGTATCCTTTTGTATGTACTGAGTTTTACCTTATTTAAGTCACGTTTCTCTTGTTCAGAACTGCTGTTATGTTTAATTAGTTCTTTTTTTTTCCTTGCATGGCTTAATTGAATTATTGATCCCTTAATTGAGCTGCTCATAAACTTTGTGCGAGTGGCATCATTATTCGATGGTTGTTGTGTCATATAAAGTTATATTTTTTTCTCGTAGTAGTGTTAAATTGATAATATGATGTAGAATTTAAGGCATGAATTGAATAAGTAGTCACTTGATTCTAAATTGACTCCCTGACTTAATTACTTGCCTTATTGAGTAACTTTGTGTTATGCTCTTGTTTTTTTTATCACTTGTTTAACTGTTTTGCTAGTTAATAAGCCCACGATTTTATCATTAGTATAAATAAATGTATAATTTCATTCAAGGGCTAGAGAATTGATACAATAATAAAATAAAAAAATTGTAAGTGAATTATATTCAAGTGTTTGGAGTTGGCATTCAAACCTTTAATGTTTTATTCAAGATTGAATTAGGATAATTTCTTGATTGCTTAGATTAGAAGTAATGTGTGGAACTTAAAATCCAGATCCAATCACATCATCAAGTGTGAGAGTTTGATTAATTTTCTATCAGGAGTGATATCATAATGCTAGTCATCGTATGGTAGTCTTTTGGGAGTTTTATATCTATCTTTTGAATGAGGTTCTTTCAATTATTTCATTACTATAATTTGTAAATTCTCATTTTCAGGATGTGAAATGTCAAATTGATCTCAAGAGGCTAATTGATCTTGATCGAGCTGGTGCATGACTTCTAGTAAGTTTCTGATCAGCTCTGATTTTTCGTGTACTTGAAAATAAATTAATTTACTTTTGTGTATGTTATTTGGTCGGTTAGTGATTAAATAATTGTTGATATTTATCAAGTTTATGTTGATTTATTATTTTGTTTATATGCGTTATTTTCTATGTTTGTAACTTGAATTATTGTTGAATGATTTTTTATATTATTGGGATTGATATAGACCCACTTGAACTTGCAATTTGCGGCCACAATTTCTAGTTATTGTGTTGGTTGATTTCCTTATAGTTTATCATGGCCTGAGTATTAGATTCTTATAATCAAATTGTTTAGGTATTTGTATTCTTAGCTTTAGCTCATGATTTAACGGTCATTACATACAAAAGTTTACTAATGATATGGCAATCAAGAAGTTGGTCATAAAACTTTTATGTTCAGGGTATTCTTTTAATTGTTTTTAGTGAGTACTAATGAAATAAATAGGCAAATAATTTATAAGCCCTTTTGAAAAATTATCCATCTTGTAACATGAAATAAAATCTGCTTTGATACATATTATAGATAGAATCGTTGAGTAATATAAATTTGCCTCGTGAAGTCAAAGCTCTATGAGGGTTTAAAGCAGCGCATAGGGATTTAAATATTAAAGAGAAGGATTCATGAGATGATACAGTATAAACCTTCAAAAGTTTTAACCTTGTAAATTACCATGAAATTCAAATCTTATATCCTTGGAAATGCTTTAAGAGTCGTAAAATCTGAGTTGACAGTAGTTGAAATCTCCAATAAAACTATAGAAGCACAAATACAAAACCTCACTATGCACTCAACCAAAGGAAGATGTAATTACAACACAATGCAGTCAACAAAAAGATGAATATTGGTTCCTAATAGCTCAAAAGTATTTATTAATCTCAATGAAATTCCCCCTAAGGATTGCAAATCAAAAAAGGTGAGTGAATAACATGAAAGTGGAAATTTTTTTAGCCTAATAGCAAACTAGGTAGCAAATTGTGAGCACATACCCAATCTCATATTAATGAATAAGGTTACAAGTTAGTACTGTAATTGGAGCCAAGAGGCAGAAGGTTTTGTCCTTGGGTTACTCAATTTGTTGGGACTTTTATTTGAATCTGACATCAGCCATAAGAATAATAAAAGACAGTTAACAATTTGGTAATAATTCGGACATCAGATTAAAATTTGCAAAACGGAACGCAGGTGAAGAGCTTTACCAGCAAATTTAACCGACACATGACCAGAATCTCCAACTGCCTGAAAATAACAAAGATGATACAAAATCAACAACAATCTAAGAAGAAAATGTGACATTGAAGGAATTCGTAATATTATGTCAAAAGTAAAGGAATTGATCACTTGAAAGGGAAAGAAATTTAACTGGAACAGATCCGGAGACAGATCCTCCTCCGGAGACGTTTTAATTGTCAATGGTAGTGTAATTGCCGGACATCATGCCTAGATAAAACAGTCTGAAGTTAGATTTAACAATCTGAAGTTGGGCTGCTTTATGTTAAATAAATCAGAAATAAAATTATTAATGTATAATATGCTATTTTGAGTTAAAATAATTTACTTTACTTGTTAATTATGTGCAGCGTACATATATTTGGAGACCTGAGTTCGATGCTAAGGCTAGGAGAGAATTTGACAAAAAAGCTGGGGACCGACTTAGTTTATTTAAGTTTTAACATTTGAGATCATAGTTACTAATACATATCTTAATGCAGGGAGAATATATGGAAAAACTTGAGGAATATAAGAACAAAGGAATTGAGATAAACCCCGACAAAGTCTACTTGGAGGTTGTAGGTGGGCAAAAGAAAGGAAAAGTCTACGGTTTAGGGAGTGCTTCACATATGTATTACAAGAGTGATCCTACTTCTTAATCTACTGCATCATCTTCCACTCCTTCCATGATTTCTCAATTAAGTTCTCAAGTTGAAGAACTAAAGAAGATGGCGGAAGAAAACCATAACAAGGTAGAAGAAAGCCAAAAAATAGCGGCAGAGAGCTTAAAATGTGCTAAGGAATTCGTCGAAAATCATGAGATCGAAAAAGCTACATGGAAGAAGGAAAAATTAGCTATGCAAAAAACATTGCAGGAAATGGCATCACTTGTAAAACAAGTTTACCGTCCTTATAAGCCTCCTACGCCTGCGGTCACCCGCTCTCGTGATACAACTAAGTGATTTTTATTTTCTTAGTGGTAATTTTATGAACAACTGGTCTTTTACATTCTCATTAATTCTTGTTTGAAGTAGCTTTTTTTATATGGGAGGTGACTTTTGGAACAATTAGTCATATGAGTTAAATATTGTTTTTTAATACATTGATACAAAATTTGATTGATATTTTGGATATTTGAATAAAATTAACATTTTGGTTATGTGAATTTATGCGTGGGTACCTTTTTTGTTTTGTGATTAACATTGGTCGTCGCTTAATTATGGTCTCAAATATTGATAGTTAGTCGCAAATATTTAGCGATTGCAAATTTGGTTTAGAGACTAATTGGTTAGTTGCAAAATCATTAGTCTCAGTAGTCGCTAATCTGTCACAAATAATTAGTTTTGTAGTCGCAAAAATTTGGTCTCGTATGTAGTTGCTAATCCGTCGCAAAAAACATTAGTCTCAATAGTCGCAAATCCGTCACAATAAAACTAGTCTCCGTAGTCGCAAAAGTTTAGTCTCGTAGTCGCAAAAATTTGGTCTTGCAGTCGCTAATTCGTCGCAAAAGTAGTCTTAAAACAGTGATCTCTGTAGTTGCTAATCCGTCGCAAATATATTACGACGGACAATAATTTAGTTGCTAAAATTTGAAAGTTAGTCGCTAAATGGTAGTTGCAAAGGCGTTGCAAATCTGTCGCTAAATTTGCGACTGTTCAAAAATTAGTCACAAAAATGGATTTGCGACGAGGTCTTTGGCAACGAACCAAAGTAGTTGCAAATCTGTCGCAAATCCATTTTTGCAACGGATTTGCGACTACTTTGGCCGTCGCTAATTACCCTTTTTCTTGTAGTGTTAGGGGGTAAGGGAGGTGGTAGAGCCGGCACCGGCGCGGGGGAGGGGACGCTGAGAGCAGCGTTTTGGGGCGGATAAGGTACCTGGGTTAGGTGGCAGGAGAAGGCTGCCGGTGGTGGTGGGGGTTGTCGTGGGTTGGGGCTGATTTTTTGTTTTTTGTTTTTTATTTTTTAGTTTTTAGTTTTTAATTTTTATTTTTAATTTTTATTCTTTATTTTTTATTTTAATTTTTATATATTTTTTTCAACGAATCACGTGATGACAAGTGTTACTTAAATTAAAAAAAAGAATATATTACCTCTTTAATAGGTTACCGGTCACTTGGGATCATTTGAGCGAATACCCTTCAAAGTTCGGATTATTAAAAAATAATCCAAAGTGGGGATTATTTTGAGTGAATCGGCGAAAGTTGGGATTATTTTCGTCAATTTTTCCAATAACTAATCTATTTACTTTAAATAAAAGTTACAAAATACTTAACGGCAAGCAGACCGTATTTATATTCCAAAAATACATCATGATGCGCAGATCGTATTTTAGAATCTATGGGCCACACTAGTCTATATATAGCAACATAATATCATATATTATAAAAGTGCCATATAATAAATCACTCAACATGTTTGTCTAAACTACAACATCGAATGTTCATAATCAAGGCAATGCATTTCCTAAAATATTTCATATTTTAATCATAATTAGATAATATCGTATATTATTCATGACCAATCAAAAAATATCATATATTTTAATTTAGGTATGAGATAGAATCAAATCTTATTTTAATCTAGAAAGATAATCATATTTAATCTTTCATGATTATGCTAACAAATTTAGGAGATTCTATCCTAATTATTAATCAATCAAATAATTTTTTAAAATCAATTATATCCTAATCTAATTATGAGATAATCACATTATTTAAATCAATTATTATCCTTTTGGAATATGCTCAGAATATCCTAATCGATCTTATCCAAAATTAACCACTTTAATTATGGATAATTACCAATTTAACAACTTTAAATATGGATAATATCAAATATAACAACTTTCAAGATTTGATTTTATCCCAAAATAAGAGATTTTATCCAAATAAAACCGATTTTATTTATCTTGAAATATTTTTCAAAATAGTTTTTTTTTTTAAAAAATCGTGACTACACGGTTGCTGCCCACCGTGGTTGGCTAGCCGGAGCTAGCCACGGTGGCTGGCTGCTTTGCAGCAGCCACTGCCGCAAGACAGCAGCAACCAGCAGTAGTGGCAGCCACGGCAGCAGCGTGCAAACGCTTGCACAACTGCTGCCCCAGCCACCCTGAACCGCCGCCCTCCCTTCCCATCCCTCTTGGAATGCCACCTGGTCGGCAGCCGCCGTGGCTGCGCCACCCAGCCGCGATTGCCGACCACCAAAACTATTTTTTTTTTTTGGGGTTTTCAATTTAATTAAAATAACTTTTATTAAAATTAAATCAAATCAGTCCAAAAATTAAAATTAAATCAACATTCAATTTTAAAATTAGGGTTCATCATAAAATTAATCTTAATTTAATTTTAACTCTTAAAATTAAATCGATGATCATACGCAAAAAAATTTCATGCATAATTCAATCCGATTAAAATTATGAAACATAAAACAAATCGAATTAAATCAAAAATCAATCACAAAAATCATATTTTAAGGCTAGGATTTTCGAAATAATTCAAAATTAGGGTTAGGGTTTTCGAAAATCCGAATCTAGGGTTCTAGGGATCAAAAATTTCGAAAACGGGGGCTTGGTTCGGTCCTCTTCATGGCTATTTTGAGCATAATTAAATCATATTTAATCAATTCCAAAAGTTTAATCACATTAAATATAATAATTGAACCATAATTAAATTAATTTCTCCCTCTTAATTGATTATAAAATTAACATGGACTTCAAATTAATCGTATTAATATGATCAAGCGCGTTCATGCAAGAGGCTAAATGATACCACTGTAAGAGTTTAAAGGTACTACGCAGCGGAAAATCATGAATCATATTCATAAAAGTACCGAATCCCAAGATCACATGCATAACACACAACACAAATAATCATACCTTTGAAGCGTGAATTCCACGTAGCAATTTGATTAACAAATAAGGGATAGAATAGATCCCCAAGCGTTGCTCCTCTACTTAGTCCACGAGCTTCGAACGAGCCGTCCACCAATACTAGATTGGTCGAGTGATTGAAGAAAACCGCGATCATCACCTTTAATGGACTAAGCCGACCACCACGAACCATCACCACCACGAACCACCACAACCGTGCAAGGGAGGAGGAGAGAGCCGTGAGAGAGAGAAGAGTTTGAGAGGGCTAGGTCTCGTGTTTGCTAATTCGGGTTTTAATCTTACCGATCAACTGAATTCAACTTACTTGCAAACCCTAGGCACTGATGAGTGCCATTTATGGCACTCATTTGGCTTCCTTTAGGATGATTTTCATGCTATTTTATAGCCCTTTTCCTTAGTTTTTCCTTAGTTTTGTTCTTTATTTCGTTAGTTTGTGCTTTCCATAGTTAGTTTCCTTATTTTGTGCATTTCTTTGTTTATTTGTTCTTTTTCCCTTTTATTTGTTTGTTTTCGTTTGTTTTTAGGTTATGATGGTGTTTCCAAGGATTCCCGAGCCTTCCTCTCATATTTCTCATCAATTTGGATGCCTCATGTTCGCCTTTTGGAACTTCAAGTTTGAAGGAACGCAAAGAGCAAGTCAAGAGATCGGTGCACGTATGCGGTGGGGGCGTCATCTCTGCCATGAACGCACCAAAATGGCCCTTTCAAGACTGCC
This sequence comes from Chenopodium quinoa, assembly GCF_001683475.1. Lineage (NCBI taxonomy): Eukaryota > Viridiplantae > Streptophyta > Magnoliopsida > Caryophyllales > Amaranthaceae > Chenopodium > Chenopodium quinoa. The sequence continues at coordinate 1,168,342 of NW_018745546.1, forward strand.
TACCTTGGTGTTTGATGAGTCTATTTTATATATATTTTTATTCCCCGTCTCACGGTCATATTTGTGCTTATTTGAGCTCTGCGGAGCTATTTTTATTACTAATATATGTTTTCTAGTGTTTTTGTAGAGTTGGTATTATTTTGTAGGAATTTGCAGATTAATGTCAATTCCTGAGCTTATTGAGCCACTATGAAAATATTAGAAATGATCGTACCTTATGACGAGTATTTAAAGCCCAAGGTCGAGCTAATTAATTTGGTTCGGTGATTAAGGGCTCGGTTTGTTTGGAGTACTAATTTTGTTGCAAGTCCAAGATAAATTAAGAAGAAGAAGAAAATTTCAGCCCAAATTTTCTGGCCCAAACGAAGAACCAAGTACTGTTGGGCGTGATTTCTAGTGGGCCCGATCGGGCATGCTTGTTGCCGCAAATTGATTTGCCAGCTTCGTCAGTGGGCTTCATGGTTAAAGGCCCAATTATTTTGGCAACCTTCAGATGTAATTTTCCGCAGCTTTTTATTTAGCTCCTTTGGGTTTTGTTAAGAGTTTTATTTTGGTTAGGATTAGTTTTTCCTAAGCTTATAATTAAGATAAGATTCTTAAATCCTTATAAAAGGTGGAGTACGTAGCTTTTTAGGGGAGGCAAATTTCTTAGGTGTTATTAGCTTAGTTTTAATTCTTTTATTAGTATTAGTTTAGTTTAGTTTTCTTTTTCTCTTTCTCCCTCTAACTTTTCTTTCTCTCTCCTCTTAATTAAATTTTTAGTATTACTTTCTCTCTTATTTCTCTCTCTACAACTCTTGGTTTAATTCCACCCTTTATTTAATCTCTTCCCTTGATCATGTCTTGTTCTATTACCTTGATTAGTTTAGTTTTTGATATGTGTGAGTAGTTTAATTTCTAGGGTTTATGGGGATCCATAAATAATATGAAGAGGTAAATTATTGTTGTTGATTATCAATGTTAGATTAATTTCCTATTGATTGATTTAATGCTCTGTGACTAGATTAGGCCTATCTTTTATGCATGAGTTTGACAATATTGATTCAAGAATCGAGAGATGAGAATTAATGTTTAGGTCTAATTTCAATAGGCAAGTTATTTTATAAATGGTTAAGTCAATTGTGTGATTGTAATAAGTAGCGAGAGCCCTTTACAATCTGGTTAATTGATGCATTGATGATTGACTATTATTGATTATTGGTATTGCATGATAATTTCTTATTGGATTGTTTAAATGTTTTACAATTGCGGCTTGTAAAAGTATAGCAATATTAAATTGATGAATCGAGCAGATGTTAATTTGATATTAAAGGCTATTTTCAATAAGAACTTAGATCTAGTAAATTGCGAGATCCTGTTAGATCTATGTTGATTAATAAATTGCGAGAGCCTGTTAATCATGTTATTTATGCAATGTCAATGATTGGTTACTATGTTTTACCCTGGAGTATTATTTATTGGTGAACCTATGCCCTAGATCCTTTTATATATTGTTTTCTCCCTATTCCTATTCTTTGTAGTTTAGTTTCACACTCAAATATAAATATTGGTTACTTAAATAATTTAGATTATAATAATTAATTAGAAGAAAAAAGACTTGTTTCCCTGTGGAGATCAACCCTACTTCCCTATCTACTTTATTTAGAGGATTTAGGTATTTACTTTTGATTAGGGGATACGACTTTAACCTGTCAGTGTTCATCATTATCATAAAGACGAGCGCACGAGGATGAGCTTGGACGAAGAAGAGGGGGGGCTCCCCTGCTGCCAGTTGCGGCCGCACACCTGGGTGGTGCGGGCGCGCTTGCCAGGGCCCTTATCCCGTACCCTTTTTCCCTCGGCCGCGCCTCTCCTCTGATGCGACCGCGCCTTCCGGGGTTTCTTTTGGGACGATCTGACTAACTCTTCTTTTGTATCTTTCCTATATATAGTTTTTCCTTCTATTTTAGGAGGAAGAGAATTAGAATAGAATGAGAATCAATTTTAGATCCAAAATTAGAGAGAGAAACTCTAGATTTTTAGAGAGAGAATTTCATGGTGGATTGTTGATGATTAAAGATTTCTCCATTTCCTTTGATTTTTGATCAAGTTTGTAAGGATTCCTTTTCTTTAATGCAATCTTTAGTTTGATCTTTAGTTTGTTTTGAATTGTTTGTTGAATGTTCAAGTTTGATTGAAGTTTGATTGATTTGTGTTTAATTTTAGCTTGTTTGATTTGATCATGATGAATTTGTTGATTAGCCTTGTTTTGATCTTGATTTCAATGACTAGTGAGTAGATAGCTTGCTAGGGTAATGGTGAAGCATGTATAAGTAATGGAATAAAGCTAATTTGGGAAAATTGATGGAGTTGACTATGTGATTAAATTGATTGATGATCATGTGCATGTGTGTGATTAATTATTAAAGAGTAGCTAACTTTGATTGTTACACTAGATTGCATTATAAGTTTGCATTGATACGGACCATTGATTTGTGGCTTGCATTTAACGATTGAGGTGTCTTGTGATGTTTCCTAGCTAGAGTTTATCGTAGTTGACGCTAGTTAGACCTCTAGGAGAATAGCTTGATATGCTCTTTTGGTTGCATGATTGATTTTCCCTCACATAGCTTGACTTAGTCAATTTGACCTCCTAATTAGTTGAATCCGTTATGATTACATGTGGATCCTAGCCCTAGTGTTTATTACATTTGATTTCTTCTCATTTATTAGTCGTCTTTGTCCTAGCATAACATTCACACACAATCATTATATTTTGGAATAGCTTGACCATAGACAATAGATAATCGCCCACCATTCCTTTGGGTTCGACCCTCAACTTACCATTATACTTGTGTAGGGGTGTGTTGAGTGTTTACAAATTTTGTTTGGCCTCGGGTAGGGGTTAGTTTCAACGACCTAGTCTCAACCCTCGTCAGGCACCTAGTCTATTTATAATCACATTATAACTAGACTAGGGTTAGGAAGCCCAAAACCCTTCAATCCACTCCATGTGCCCGGGCATACTAGAGGATGAGGCCCATCATGGGCCTTGTCCTCTCGTGCCCGATCTAGACCCTTTGTGTGACTTTATAGGATCCGTTCAATTGGGATTTGGGCTATTTTTCTAGACCAAATTTCGTTGGTACCTCTAGCTATGATAAAACGACGACCCAAATGTCCGAACTTAATTATCTCCATAATTTGATCCATTGATATATCTAGTAATTGCACACGACGAAGACATAAATCCTTCATACACACCCTCCATTCAGGTACGTACAAAAAACCCCAAAACAAATGCTGATTTTTTTCTCATCTTGTTATGGAAGAAACGGGTGTTTCTATCTCCTTGGGATAGCCAATTTTAACGAGATAATTTTCCAAAATGGTTTTGCCCAAACAGGAGTTTTTCCCTTTGACGGATCATGCAGTTGAGATGGCTAACTAGAATAGGGTTAAAAGGTTGAGAGCGTAGGGAGCTCCTTAGGGTAGCTATCTTTTCAGCGTTGCGTAATATTTGTTATTATTGCTCCCATATCTTTTTCCTGCCCAAATTTGTAGTTGGTTTTTAATGCGGGCTAGTTTTTGTTGGATTCTATAGAATCTTGATCCATGGATTGAATGTGGCCAATTTTTTTTTACTAGATCATGGGAACCTTTGTCCCATATCTTTTCCCTGCCCAAATTCCTACCTAGATGTTTCCACGTACCTAAGGCACCATCAATAAGGGAAGTTTTTTCCCGAGTTTTTGAAGAGCCACGTAAGATTTAATTTTCTTAGCGCACCATGTAGGATTATAAATTTTTGTTGTAGCCAATTAAGTAAGCGATTATTAATTTTTTTTAATATTAAATAATTCAAATGCCACATAGGCAAAATTGGTGAATGAAATTTTTAAGGTTAAATAAATTAATTATTATATATTATCTTTTAATATAAGGAATTTTATCTAAATATATAACAAATTTCAACACATTAATACAAAAAAAAATTATTTTTAAAAAAATCAAACAAACAGTGCATCGCATGGGCTTCATCTAGTCCTATTTTTTTTAAACAACGTACATAATTTTTTTTTAAAACAACGTACATACTTTTTTTTATTTTTAAGAAATGTACATAAATTTTAATGTATTTAAGAAATAAAAAAGGTTTTTTTTTATTATCAAAACACTGTGTTTTGATGTATATATAGGGAAAACACTGTGTATAGGGCTGTTCATCGGTCCAAGACCGAAAATTAGAATTTTAAGAACTGAAGACCGGACCGATTAAGTTAGGACCAAATCCGGACCGGACTGAAAGAATCGGTCTAAAACCTAGACCGGACCGCTTTGGACCGATTTAAGAATTTTTTAAAAAAGAATACTAAATTTTTTATAAAGTTTAGGAAAACACAAAAAAAGTATTGGAAAAAACTATGTTGTAACGTCATTTTTACGTCTTTTTTTTGTATGTTTAGTGCGAAAAAGCTTATAAATTTAAAGTTTTCTAAGCTTATTAAGGATAATTTTAATCATTATTCAAGGTTTCACACATATTTTTAATAGTAAAAAAATCGGTCCGGTCCAAAACCCTTTTATAGGGTTTTGGACCGGACCGAAGAACGAAAAAATGAATTTCAAGACCCGAAGACCGGACTGATTAATTCGGTCCGGTCCGATCCGAGTTCGGTCCGGGGTGGTCCGGTCCATTTTTTCGGTCCGGACCGATTTATGAACACCCCTAACTATGTATAGTATATAGAGTTGAGTATTTAGTTTTCAAGACTCCACTTCAGATTTTGTTAAGACTTAGCTTCTTAAATGCATTAAAAAAACAAATTCTTGTCTTAATATCTGATAACTTGCTATTTTATGCGGTTTTAGGGCGTATTTGAACCTAGTTTACCTGAACAAATTTGTGTTTTGGTTCACTTTTACCCTATTATTATGCAATTTTTGTGTATCCTATGCTTCACGGGTTGTTAGTGTTTTTGTTGAGATTTTAGGTCCAAAGACGACCAAATGAAGCCCATGGTTACCAAACCGAGGTTAGAAGCAAGGAAATGATGGAAAGAATCCAAGTACAAGAGCATCGTAGAAGAAAACACGAAGAAAAGGGCCCAGAAGACCCTGCACGGCCGTGCAAGATGTTGCACGTCCGTGCAGGAGTGCAGACCTGAACCCATCTTTCTGCCAAGGCCTGCACGGACGTGCCAAATATTGCACGTCCGTGCAGATGATGCAGCACGGACGTGCTTCCGTGATTATGAGGCAGCACGGACGTGCCAAATATTGCACGTCCGTGCGGATGATGCAGCACGGACGTGCCAAAGGTGCACGCCCGTGCTGCAGCAGGTCGTCTTAAACTGAGTTTCTGCCTTGGTCTGCACGGACGTGCCAACTTCAGCACGTCCGTGCAGACCTACAGTTTACCCGTTTCTTGTTTTCTCCGTCCTCTTATTTTAGGGGGTAGTATAAATAGCCCCTTTGGACCATTTTAGAGGGGTTCCCAATTTTTTTCCAGATTTTCATACTCCTCTTAGTTTGAAACACAAAAATCCTCAAATTAGCATAGATTTTAGTTCTTGTTTTGAAGGTTTTCAATCCAATCATTGTAGAAGACAAGTTCCACCATTGTTAGTCAATTATTGAAGTTTCTAGTAATTTTTCTTACTCTTTCTTTCTCTCTTCTATCTTTAATTCTTGCTTTTTATTAATTGTTTGGTTGTTCTTTGCATGTTTAATTGTTAGATTCTACTTAATTCTTAGTTTTAATTTGTTCATGAATTCCTTGAAATCTTTAATTGCTTTAACTTCCATGGATTGTGAGTAGTCTAATTTCTAGGGTTTGGGTGAACCCTCAATGTAATCACCAACACTTGTTGCATGTACTAATTTGTTAATTGTGGGGTGTTGATTAGTTGAGTTTAAGAGGTTTCATTGTTAATTCTTGTAATTGGCCATTGCTTGAATTATTTATCTAGCTTCCTCAACGAAGGATCGAGAGATGAACTTGAGGAAGCTCCCTTATGCTTGATTGACTTGATTTGCCATGAGAATAGGAATTTCTAGTCAAGGGAATTTGCATGTTATCGTGAGGATGTTTTAACACTTGTTTCTTGCCCATAATCACGAGAGTAGGTTATGGTTTTGATGTCAAGTAATCCCTCTAGCTTGAGAGAGTAGTTGGGTGCATTTGATAACTTCCCCTAATTTATCCCCTAAATCACCATTTCTATGCATGCTACTTGTGGTCCGTGATGAAGTTGAGTGGTGTAACCCATGCCCTAGGCCTTCTTAATATTGTTAATCACCTCTTAGAATTAGTTGATTTGAATTAGAATAGTGTGACGTAATACCAACTTAAAACCCCCGACTTAATCTAGCTTGTTTAAACAATAACATTTGGTGGTTGATTCAACGCCTCTCATGGGTTCGACCCTTTCTTGCCCTTGCTACTAGTTTAGTAGGATCGAGTTAGGTCTTATTTCTTGATAGGTTGACGACGTCCTATCAATATCACAAAATAAAAAAATGATGATGTCTTTATTTTTTACGAAGAAAAAAAAAATAATGATGTCAGACGCAAAGTCTATTGAGTCTCCTCGTTGAAATTACTTAAAACCCCATGCTTCTTAATATTTGCGATTACTCGATTAGCTCTATAATTCTTCCCAGATAATACAGACATGCAGTATTACAGAAGGGGCAATCTCGTCAAGTCAAATAAAGAAACGTACAAGGAAAGGATAAGGGTTCTCATTCTTTTGTTCGTTCATGACTTCAAAACTTTATCCAGAATTTTAATTACACGCAGAAAACGTCAATCCTCCCCCCAAATAAACAAAGGGTAAAGTTGTCGGCAATCTATTGTGAAAGAGGAATTATTTCATCCATTGTTAAATATTTGAATTCGAGGAAATTGATGTTTGATGTAAATATTGTTTGGCCCTAATTTTATTAAATGGTTGCTTTTTGATTACTTGATTAAATTTGAAGAATTATTGTTGATGATGTGCGCAGATTATGGAGCGAAGTAGATTGTTAAGGATGTTGCTGTTATTATGTTTATTTGGTGTTTCTTTTGGCAGAGGTAATTTAGCTTTGGATTTTCACAGTTTAATTCACATTTTTGACTTCGTGTTTCTTGAATTTTATATTTGTTTGGAATTCAACTATTTGCTTTGTTATTAATTGTATGAAGTCTTGAATGTTTAACATAGTGGGACACTTGGTTTCCTTTTGTTCATAGTGCTCAACCTTGAACACGGTGATAAATTCTCTGTCTACAATCACACGCTTGCCAAAATTTTGGTGGAGTACAACGCGGCAGTAAGTACTCTACTACCTCCATTTTTATTAGATGCATCACTTATAAAATCAAAAAGTGGACTCATGTGATATGAGAGAGATAGAGTGAATTTATTAACCAAAATGGAAAATGATGCATCTAAATTGAACTTCTAAATATAGAAATAGAAATCTAATATATTAAAAGGCGTTACTAACTCTTTGCCACACATACCACCCCACGTCACCTACTCATCTCTCATTATTATGCCACATTATCACTACTCATTATTATGCCACGTCATCTAATATTGCTTCATATAAAAAGATGATGATAAGGGAATTCGAACACCCAACCTCTTATAAATAAGAAGGATGATTATTTAACCATCTAAGCTAATTATCATTTATGTTATGAACATAAAAATAAATGTATATAATTGATAATCATAAGGTCTAACTAAAATAAAAAAAAACTAAAATATCAAATACATATAATCACAAGGAATAATTAAAGTAGCAACCCAGTGCAACACCCGGGTTACACACTAGTTGATATATATTAAAAGAAATGGAGGAAGTATTTTATGACATACCTCACTTGTAATGATGAAAATTTAAATCTCTTTGCTATTTGTCTCTTGGCGCTGTTGAAAAAAATAGAATGGTAGTTGTTGATTAATAAGCTATTATGTCAATTAAAGAAACTAGTTTAAAGGGATCTAAGTAAGTATAGATTTTACCTGTGATTTCTGACACTGTTGCCATAGTTTAAATATCAGCCCGGGGTTTGAACTAGGCTGAGTGCATTTAAACTAGAAATGCAATATGTGGTATCTTTTCACTCCAACACTCCAGCATTAATAGATCAATAAATGAGGAAGTCTTAATGGCTAACAGCCTAACAATTAGACATTAAAATAAATATCTAACAACCTTTGATACTACTGAGAGTGTGAGAGTGTCTCTTATACTATTAAAAGCATATATAGTACTACTGATAATGTCTAGTAGTACTATTTTACCGCTCAGTATTACTATCAAATTTGCCATTATTTATAAAATTGCCACTGTTATACATTTGTCAATGTCTAACTGTTGATTAGGACTTCCTCATCAATGGATACTATTTTTGTTTCGTTATTGTAGATTGTTGTAGGTAATTTTTGGAGCAAGGCTTTCTTATATTTGCCCTTAGAAGCAGGTGCGCCAGTTGTATTTGGTTACGTTTGACTTTTGAGTGAAATATGGTTAATTTTTTCCCTTGGTAGAAATGGTATCAAGTTAAATTTATGGAGTATGTAAAATAGTTAGGAAGATGAGGTAAAGGTTGTCCAAAAGAGAAATAGATTTTTCAACCTCGTAACAGAAAAACATCCTGCAGTCTATCCAATATCTTTTGTTTTTAAGAACAGGTAAGTGGCAATATATGTACGGTTTTAGTAACAAGGTTGTGTTAATTTGTTGACTACTCTGACCTGATTAGCTTTCCTACGCTTTGGTTTTTATATATTTTATTCCAGATATATGTTCTGTAGCTTAGTTTTTTTTTTTTTTTTTTTTTTTTTTTCAGTGATAATGCTTTACTTGCAATATGTTTTTAGTAGTAGTGTTGATATTAATAAATTGGGTTTTGTGATGGAGTTGGCATTGAGCTGATTTCGTAATGCTGTTGAGGTAGCATTTTAAGGCTAATCTGTAGACTGATTCTAATTTTCTGTTGTTCACAGGTGTACGAGTCAGACTTGACTGAACTATTTACCTGGACTTGCTCAAGATGTAATGGAATGACAAAGGTTCTTGACTTACTATTATTAAATTTCTGTTTACATGTTTTATTTTGTCAGAATATCTCTAATGGGCATTAAGTTTAGGTATGTGATTTTCTTAATTAGAAATCGTTTCCTGTTAATAGGGATTTGAAATCATAGAGCTTATTGTTGATGTCCAGCATTGCTTGCAGGTGCGTAATCACATCTTTATCTATCCTATATGCTTCACAGAATTTTTATCAGTTCCTAACTTCTATCTTATATCATTATTCTGTCTATTGCAGGCATATGTTGGGGTTGCTAAGGATCTGAATGCTATTATTGTTGCATTTAGAGGAACCCAGGAACACAGGTTACATTTTTTTTTTCAGAACTTTTTGTTTTTGAAATTGATACTTTTAAGGTTGGTTATTAGTCTTATTACGTAGAAACTTATAATATCTAGCTAAATGGTTGGTTATAAGAAAGCTTTACATTTTTGCGATATTATAAGAAACTAACATATCTTAATACAAAATTCTCTTTTGAAAAATGTGTATAAGAATTCTGTCATATGCTTCCCACAGGTTCAGGCCAGGTCCCAGCCTTTGATTTTAGGTTTAGACAAACCTGAGATTGCCCAAGTTATGTGAACTTAGTATAGCTTGTTACCGTCTGTTAGACATTAAACAAGGTTTGTGACACGTTGATGGTGCATAACTAGGTTTGTTGGCTATTCCACAAGGTTACATTTTTATAGTGATCGTGGTGATTCGAAGGTCCAACATCATCCTGTTCTAAATTCCTTCTTTCTTTGATGAGGAACTCTGATTTTCAAAAATACCTGCTGTGTGGGCAGAGATATCTCTCTGATGTAGCTTTGAATCTTTGGTGTTAAAGGCTGTCCACAGTTTTGCTGATACCACATAATAACTTCCATCATGCTTTCCTTGTTCTGTCTGAATATCAAGACATTTAGATGCCCCAAAAAACTTGGGCAATATGAGTTTGCCTAACAACTAGCTACCTAATAGCTCTCTGTTGCAGTTTTTTGCTGTTATCACTCAGGTGAATATCATGAATGGATCTAGGTTACACCTAATAGAATCTTGATAAGCTGCATCTTTCTAACCTGTGATGAGGAGCAGGGGGTCTATATCATCCTAGCCTTTATGTGTTTGATTGTTCATATTTTTTATTTTTTGTTTTTGTTTCTGTTTATTTTTTATTTATTTATTTTTGGATTTAATTTAGTTTAGTTTTTTATTATCTTTTCTTTGTAAATTTTTTTCATGAGAGATTTTTATGCTTTTCGGATGATGATGGCATCCCACAAAGATTTAAGGTGTTTTTTTTTTCTGTCTGAAATAAGAAAGTATGGGAGGTTCCAATTGCATATTCTTGGGCTTTACCTGGAAATTTGTAGACCAATTGCAACAAAGGGAGATCAGAGTTGCTCTGTAGATGCGTAGGTGGTTTATAAACTTAGACATGCAACATCCTAACTTCGATATCATGAAGTATGCATAGAATGGAGACTTATTTATTTATTTTTTCTTTTGATACACATGTATTGATTGTATCTTGTCCAGTACCTAGGATTGAATTGCATGGCCACTTCAAAGCGGGGTATGAGACTTAGAATCTGTTAATTTACTTTCTTTGACACCCTTTCCCCAGTTAAAATAAAAGGTACTAGTCTTGTTAAGTTGTAACATATCAACTGGTCAAGTACTAGTCCTGATATACGTAATATATTTAAAGATTACCAATGCAATAGTATAATCTTTTAATAAAGATCAACTTTATCATGTCCTGGGATGGCAACTATATTAGCATATTCACTTAGGTTATGGCTCTGCTGAATACATCAATGGAATGTCTCCTTTTTGTGCCTTCACTGCCTAAACAGGTTCTCTGACACTCTTCTTGTGTGTCAAAAAGGTATGAGTTTATCATTAGTGTTAACTTGTCAGTCACGTCATGAAATCATGATTTACGAAATAGTGTTACAGACAAACCTACCAGTATTATCCTTGATCATATGTTTGTAGATCAATTTTGTTATTATACCTTTGGGTGACACCATAGTATTGAAATTTATAGAGTATGACATATCAAAGATAGCTTCAATTTCTTACAAGTCCCTATTAAATGTCACTAGGACTAGAAAGTTTGATGTCATCAGTGATTCAGTGGTGGTGCTGAGCTTTTGTACCCATGGTTCGAAAACTCGGCCGTACCGTCGCGAATCGGCCAAGATGTAACGGAATTTCAACTCTCCGTTCCGATATTTACCGAGACAGCGCGCTGTTTTTTAAAACTCTGCGATATCGGCCGATACGACCGTTTTGATACAAATCGAGGGCGCATCACACGTTACTGGCAGAAAATTGATGAAAAAAATCCAAATTTTAAGCTTTTTGAGAATTTTCACCACATTTTCGATGGGGTTTATGATTTCTCCATGAAAGCCGATCACTTTCTTGGCAAGTTACTGTTTGAATAAAAGATATTTCTTTTAAAATATTTTAAATGGGTCTGTCTTATGACAGCTGGAAGTTACTAATGCAACATTACTTTTCCTTTGAAACTTTAACCTTCTCCAGCTGACCCCACCACCTTTTCTATTCCCTTCTTCTTTTATTTTTTCCCACGTGACTACACCACCCCTTACTTTCACTTTTTCAATTATTTTAAATTATTTTTTATCCCTGCTTTTTTATTAAGGAGTATTTTATTTTTTATTTTTTCTGAAGCATTTCAATTACTATTTTCATAGTGCAGTACAAACTACAAACTTACAAAGACGCTTCGGATTACTCGCAACAGTTTCTAAAACAGCCGCTTCACATTACTCGCAACAACTTATTTTCTTTCCTTTTTTAGTAAGATTTTTTGTACTACCTCCGTTACATATTATTTGCAACGATTAGACATTTTTCCTCTCTACTTTATGTCAAATCGTTGCAAATAACAGGTAACGGAGGTAGTATAATTTTACAAAATTACCCTTACTTTTGTTTTAAACACCCTAATTAAAAAAACTAATTTTATCTTATTAACTTAAAATCTAACTTTAATTAACTTAACTATTTCCACTAAAATCAATCCTTTTCCATCTAAATTCTTCTATCATCCCAATTCCCAGCCACTTTCTTCCTTCAACCACCTTCATCATCCTTCATCTTCTTCCTCATCCCCATTATTTTTCACTCTCTTCCTTCATCTTCTTCCTCATTCCCATTATTTTTCTCTCTCCTCCTCCAACTCAATTTTCAAGGTTTTTCCACAGGGTTTCGTGGGTTCGTTGGGTTAGTGCGTGGGTGCGATGGCTTGGTGGTTTCGCGAGATCGGTGGTTTCGTTGGCTGCTTGTGGTGGTCGTGAGTGGTTTCAATGGGTTGGTGGGTTCAAGGGTTCGTGGTTTTGTGGGTTCAAGGGTTCGTGGTTTTGTGGGTTGGTGGTGGTCGTGAGTGGTTTCTCCGGGTTGGTGTTGGTGGTGGTGGGTTCAAGGGTTTTTGTGGTTTGTGGGTTTTAATTTCCAGATTTGTGGGTTTTCGTGGGATTGGTGGTGATGTTGGTGGTCGTGGTTTTCGTGGGTTGGTGGTGGTGGTCGTGGTCGTGGTTGTGGTTTTCGTGGGTTCGCTGGGTTGGTGGTGGTGGTGTTAGTGGTTTCGGTGGTGGTGGCTGGTGTTAGTGGGTTGGTGGTGGTGGTGTTAGTGGTGTCGGTGGTGGTGGTGGTCGTGAGTGGTTTCTGTGCTGTTGGTGACTTGGTGGTGGTGGGGGGGGGTGGTGGCAGTGCTGGTGGCGGGTGGTGGCAGCATTGTTGGTGGTGGTGGGTTAATTATTTTAATTATTGTTAAATTTGTTTTTACTTCTTTTTTTGGGGTTGGATTTGTTAAGTAAATGCCCTTATTTTTCAATAACTACACTTAAGATCTTTTGCCTCGGCCTCCGCAAAGTTGTCCTTTGTTGCGAGTAACCCAAAGCGGAGGTAGTAAGATTTTTATAAATTATGAGAAAAATTTTTAGATATTAAAATTAAAATTCTTGCCGTGTCAACCGAGACGCGTCCGCGATCAACGCATCAATTCCGTTACCGAATTACCGTTACCGTTTCCGCGATCGCGACCAAAACCGCATTTTCGAACCATGTTTGTACCATTGAGATAGAACTTTTTGTAGTTGGAACACTTGGAACTGCCAACTTGTGAAATTTATGCTTTTGGCTTTTGTCAACGCTCCTCAATGCCATTCCACTTTTACAAATAATCCAAATAGCCTTTCTCTGTCTGGCCATTGAATAAAAACTGATGCATTCAGTGCCTGATTGGTTTGACCTGTTCCTGATAAACGTGACAAATGTTTCATTTGCTGCTGATTTATTAGTTTCTTGTATAGTTCAAATTTTAGTTGATTTGCAACATGGTTAATTTGTAATGCAGGTCTGCAAAACATTACATACCAGTTACTTAGACTGATTGGGAGCACACTTCATTACATATGATAATAATGTAAAATTTTAATCTGCCTGATATCAATGCTGCTCTCATAGTCTCACTTCAGATTCAGAAGATCCGAGTCTATTGTTTTGATGATTTTCTGATTTTCTTTGATCTTTAGGCAGCCTTTTGTCCTTTGTTTGACAAATTTCATGCTGTCATGAGAGCTTATTTTCCTCTGTTTCAGGCTTCTGAAACAGGTGAAACCACTTACATTATTTGTGATGGATAATAAACTATCAAAATCACATTAAGCACCTGTAAAGGACTAACTTAGTATTTTCTGATTTAAGGACTAATTAAGATATAAAAGCTTGATAATTTAGATTAATAATGGCAGAATTTGGATACAAAAAGATAGATTAATAGCTCAAGGCTATCACTCTCTTGATAACTTTAGGTTATCAGTTATCACTCTCCTAGTACCTTGAGGTTACTACTCAACATTTTTCCTCACAATTCACATAAAGCCTAATGCATATACTATCTCCTATTTATGCTAAGGAGTAAGGACTACTAACCTAAAACCATCTAAACTTCCCAAATTGCCCTTCCTAAGGTTAATCTATTACAGCACCTGATCTGCTACATTTTTCTGCTCCTTCAATGCCTCCCACTTACAGATTGTTTTGGGTGCCTTATCACGGTTGTATTATGTCTGATTGTCTAGTATTGTTTGCTTTCACATGCTACTTGCTTGACATTTAACCTATTCTACAGCATCCAGAATTGGGTTGAAGATCTGTATTGGAAACAACTTGATTTAAATTATCCTGACAAGCCCGATGCAATGGTAGGTGTCCTATCACTGTTCTGTTCAGTGGTCAGACTGGTCACTATCATAAAGCTTTTTGCTGGCCATATGACCTCCAGGTCAGCGTGGGACGATGAAAGACATCACAGCTCTCCTTTCTGATTAAATCTTGCAGGTTCACCATGGATTCTATAATGCCTATCATAACACCACACTTCGCCCTGGAGTTGTTGATGCTGTTAAACGAACGACACAAATGTTTGGAGAAATGGACCTTATTGTAATAGGGCATTCAATGGGTGGGGCTATGGCTGCCATTTGTGCACTTGACCTCACGGTAATCATTGTTAGATACTTAATTTTTTATTTTATTTTATCTTTAAGTTTATTTTCTGCTGTTGCAGGGGTAATAGCTTTAGTTATGTGGGTGTAATATGTTGTTTGCTTGATAAGGGATCCTAAGATCCATATACTATGGTAATCTGTAGTTCAGTGTCTTTTTGGCCATGTGATCTTGGAAAAGTCTATTTGTAGCTACGAATACTTTCTCTTTCCCTTGCTAGTTTTCACAATAGTGTTTTACACGAACTTAAGGCTACAAGAAATGAGGGTAAGGCATGTGAGATTTTTGTACTACCTTCGTTTCTTATTATTTGCAACAAAGGAGTATTATTTGTGATGTAGTATATCTAAAATGGATCAGTGGAGCACTTGGCTTTCTTGGGAGAGAGACGATAAATATCCTTCCTCCTGTGAAAGGGTTTGCTCTATGATGAAGAGCTTTATGCACACGAGGGCATTTTTCTAAATGAAATAGGTGTTTATTAACCCTTGAAGGAAATGTAAAAATCTATATGGGAGCATTAAGGAAGTGTGGGAAATATAATGGATGGGGGAATTAATTTATTACTCTCAGGTCTATAATCAGGTGTGAGCAGACAGCGCTGCGAAAGTTATTCAACGTTTCTCATTTCTCAATTTATTTAGAAAATTTTTGAAAAAAAACCACCTTATAGAAGTGGATTTATGTCGGAAACCACCATGACCTCTTCCTCTGTTTTTGTTTCTGTGATCTGTGGAGAAATTTTGTTCTGAGTCAAACATGGGTGCAAGACTGAGTTTTGAATGAGTTGCTTGGTTCCTTTGGGGGGAAGAGAATATGAAAGAGAGGGTGGGGGGGGGGACAGTGAAAAGGGATGCATATACAATATAATTTATGGTTTAATGGGAGAGAAGGAGTGTTAGAGGAGTGTATGTCAGATAAGAGAAGAGTAGCAATGGAAAGGAATGGAGGAAATTAAGATAAGGAGAAGAGCAGAGAGTCTCATAGGATGAGCAAGAAACATGCGAGCAAGAATGTTTTTGAACAAGTTCTTACCATGGAAGAATGAAGATGAGCAGAGGAGCTGATGAGTAAATGTCAGATATGTTACATTGGAGAACTTAATGATGAGGAGAAGAATAGTGGTAGTGCAGAGAGAATGGAAAATGAAGGGGGAATAGAGGATAAAAAAAAGGGAGGAAAGTGGGTCACGTGCATCCCAGGTGGGTGGTCAAAATCGGAAAGTGGAGTCCAATGTCAAATCCAGCGTATTGTTTATTTGACAAAAAGAATTCACAAATAGGTTTTTTCCAATATTTATTTATATAAGGAAATTTATGACAAAAACCCACTTTTAAAATGTGGTTCCTCACAAATTTGCCTTTTACTTACTGCTGAATTTTCTTCTTCTGAGATATTCTAATCCAGTTTTTCAACATTGTTATCTTTGTAAATTCCTGCACTATATTTTTTATATAATATTTTGCCTTTTATTGTATTATGGACTAATCATGGATTTTTGGGACTTAAGGCTTTGTTGTTGTGTTTATCATGAGAGCTTATTCGAACTGTCATACCCATGTATCCAGTTATGTTATCTTCCTTTAAGTTTACATGTGCTCCCTCCATCCCATAATATAGTGCCTATATTCCTTTTTGGGTATCCCAAAATGTTGTGTTTGTTTCCAATATTTTTCAAAAAATTTTACATACTTATAACCTTCTTCATTTTTTTAACCTCTCTCATATGAAATCCCTGACATATCCCCAATTTTTCTTATCATTAAAACTCATTAGCTTCTTTTTTTTTAAAAAAAATATCTTTCTCATATAAAATGACCTATATTTCAAGCTTCATTAATGGTCGTTATTTACTTTATACCTTTCCAATAAATATTGCCCCTATATTTGAGAATGAGAAATGGACACTATATTATGGGAACTATTTTGGTTGTGTGTGGACACAAGGTGAAACTTTCTCCATATGGCATAGTAAAGCATTTTGCTGACTTGGTTTTGTGTTTCTAGCTGTATTTTAGTTTGCTATCAGGCTTTTTGCTTTTGGCGTTGTCCCCTATCTCCCATTTTTACTTTGTTTTGCTGTACTTTGTGTCTCATGATATATTGACAAATCATGTATATTCAGGTACATCACGGAATAAAAAATGTTCATGTCACAACCTTTGGGCAACCACGGATTGGAAATGCAGCTTTTGCTTCTTACTACAGCCAATTTGTCCCAAACACAATCCGTGTCACTCATGAGCATGATATGGTGCCTCATTTGCCGCCTTATTATCCTTATTTCCGTCAGAAGTCATATCATCATTTTCCTAGAGAGGTATGTTGTAATTTTTTTTCTTGATGTTCTCCTGGTGCAGGCATGTATGATCTGTGCTCAACCCCTTCCATGATTCATTTACTTTGGACATTTTGCATTGGTATCTGATGGAAGTAACATTGTTTTGATATCGCAGTGATTTACTAATTTCTTTGGAATGAATTTATTTTTACCTGTAGTGCAACATATTCTTTGAGATCAATGATGACATTATAGTTACTGCACATTTATTGCACTTGGAAATTCTTAGAGATCTGTAATGAAGGTGTTCACTAATCTTACCCTGTATACCTCATTAGGCTTTGCTTAATTGAATGATCCCATCTGTTCAACACTCAACCTGTAGCAGGGTTATAACTATAATTGAGTGTTCCTGACATTCTTGTTGTCAGGGGGTTGTTGGATTGCTATATATCTCCACTGTCTTTGAACTAGTAGGTTATTAAGCTAGCTTTGGTGCAAAGCTTCATTTAGTACCTTTTCATTGGAGAATTCTTGGAGTTCTGAGTCATTTCTGTTGTCAGCCACCTTAAGGCTCTAAGTAGATGCAACTTTGTGATGGATCCAAGTAAACCATTATTGGTTTATTCGAGGCGGGAGAAAAGGCGGCAGCAGCAACCATAGGGAAGAAGCATTTCTTCACACCAGGACAAATGCAACTAAGAAGAATGAAGGAAAGAAGGGCAATCAACTTTAGTAATGCTTAGTATGGTTTTGCTTAATTAGTAAAGTTTCACATGTATTCTCCCTAAGGTCAATCTGACCACTAGTATAAGAATTGTAGGAAGAACTCAGAGGAGATTACCCAGAAATTTGTAAGGCAAACACGAGAGTTACAACCTCAAGTTGCTTGGAGACTTGTAGCCTCAAGCTACTACACTATCACTTGTAATCCTTGATTAGTTATATGAAAAATCTGCCCTTCTTCTATTAAATTGCGTAAATTCAGCATAATCAATTCTAGTCCTTTACAAACTTGCTCTCGACTCCGTGGGTTAACTATGGTTATCTTCAATGTTGCTGACTATTGGTTTATCAAAAGCATGAACAAAACCTCTAGCCGTGAAATAATGTCTTTATTGTTTCTCTTGCTCTTTTCTTGTCAATTGCAAAATTAATTATTTTCTCAAATTTCAGGTATGGCTGTATAATATTGGATTTGGAAGTTTAGTCTACACTGTTGAGAAGATTTGTGATCTTTCTGGTGAAGATCCATCTTGTAGCAGGTAAGTAGCGTAACATTGTAGGTGTATTTTGATTATTGCTTGGAAACTTTGTTGAATGAACGAATTCCCTAGGAAGATTTCTGTATATGTTTTGAACATATGTAGTTTTAGATATATCCACTGTAGAGAAAATTAGTCAGTATCCAGATGGTTGAGCTGAAAGAGAGTAGTTTCACATATCATAACTGTGAGTTGGTACTCTTTTTCAACAGGAACTTCCTTAATTATTCCACTTATCAATCCTATTTAGAGTAGGATTCAAGCTTATTCATCAATCATCACTCAATTAAGAGAATATAAGACAAAAGACAGCTTTGATAGCATTTCAAAGCACCCAACGTGTTCCTATTCTACTAATTGATTAAAGACAAAAAGTGCTTTGTAGAAATGGAAAAAATATTCCTGTCTAGAGTTTTGGACTTGATTACTTTTCTTTCAATGATAGTTAAACTCAAAGCTAATCTAAGGATCATTCTGGAAGCAAGCAAATAATGTACACTTTATAGCTTTTTCCTTGATTTAGTAACTATTTTGTTCTCAGCTAATGTGGTAAAGGGTTGTTTTCTCTTGAAAGTTTTGGTACTAATAAGCTAGAATTAGTTAAGCAAGTATTTAATTCACACCAGAATCTAAGCTACTAGATGACAGATCCCTTGGTTGAATAACATTCCCTCTGTCACAAATTATCTTCAAATTATCTTCCTAGTCGGTCATATTAAGGAATTTTGTAGGGTGGGGTGAAAATATAAGAGAAAGAGAGTTGGTCAAAGTTTCCACAACACATAATTTAAGTGGGAAAATTTTCCTTTTAAGTAGCTTGAAGATTTTTTATGGACATCCTAAAAAGTAATACAAAAAGATTATTCGTGGGGAACAAATGGACCATTATTATAGGTTTAAAGTTGTTTTATTTATTTATTTATTTTTCACTGATTGATCCATTGAAGCAAGTTCCTGAAGCACATATGTGAAAATTTATGATCATATTTACATACTAATAGCTGCCACTTAATAGTTTGCTATTCTAGGAGAAATAAATGTAGTTGATTCAGGTCGCAACTTGCATGCATGGCTATCTCATTGTTTAGGTCCAATTTAGCTTAATTGGGCCAGTCCATAAATGATCTAATTAAAGTCCAAGGTCAAAGGTTCAACTCTCCAATCCATGCAAAGTGAGGCCAAGGGCCCAGTCAACGTGGCAAGCCCACTTGGCTTCAAGCCCACTTCTCCTTATTGTGCTAAGGTATTAAAGCCTTCATTTCCCTTACATTGCATTCATTCACAAATAGCCTCAAGCAACTGTGAGGAGAATCGGGCAAGAGGGGGGGAGGCCCCAATCCTTTGGAGGATAAATGGGAAGAGGACACATGGAGAACTGAACGGGAAAGGAGAAAAAACCTGCATTTCTTCAAGGAGTCCGACACCCAAATCTTCCAAAGTAACAAAAGCAACAGTCTGACTCTCGGCTAGAAACTGCTCGCCAAAGCGTCTATGACCGCCTTGGCGTAAGGGAGCCGAGTGTGCACAGCCGCCTCTCTTTTCCTACCAAGCTGAGGCTCATCCTGAATCTTCCCGGCCCAGGGACGAAAACCACTTCTACCTCTCTGAGAGGCAGAGCGCGGTCCTTTCGGCCAAGAATAAAGGAAAGGCAGTAATGCTTCCCACTCGTTCTCCATTCGAGCGATGGATACCGGAAGAGCATGTGCCGACGGATAAAATTCCGTCACACATCACTTACCACTTTGCCTCTTTCGAGGGGCACATGCTTCTGATACTTTCCTACTCTCAAGAGGGTCGCGCAAGCATGGTTCTCCAAGGGAGTCGAGGAAAGTTCGATAACGGGGTGGGACGATTTGTCCACTAAGTTTAAAAGCAAGTTTTCTACGGAAAATCGCCTAGAGAAGAAAACTGCAGAGCTCATGGGCCTACAGCAAGGGGAGCCCGAAAGTCTCCGAGACTACGTGACTCGTTTCAGCAATGAGTCATCAGGCGTAACAAGCCTTGACCAGGGCCGTTTTTGCTTTACAGCATGCCTTTCGAACTGGACCGTTCCTTGACTTCATGGTCATGCATACCCCGCAGTGGAGGAACATGGTTCGAAAATGTGGTTTCGGTCTTGATCGCGGAAACGGTCGCGGTATTTCGGTAACGGAACTGATGCATTGATCGCAGATTGTATCGCGGTTGTCACGCAGGAATTTTATATTTTAGTTTTATGTGTTTCATAATGATTTTTCTCATATTTTTTAAAAATTTTATATGCTTAATTTCTTATTTCTCCATAGTTTTATTACTATGGAGTACTTTTTTTTTTGTTTTTTGTTTTTGAGGGGTTACTATGGAGTACTTTCAGTAACTACACTAAATTAATACGAGTAATGTAACTCTTTTAAATTAATTTAAAGATTAAATTCCTATTCTATATTTCTATGTGCTAGAAATTAAAAGTGGGAAGGGTTACGTGGGAAAAAAATTAAAAAAGGGAAAAGTGTGCTCTTCAGGTTTACCTTCTATAGAAAAACAAAAGATAAGACCCTTCTAACTGTCACACACTCTGACACATTATTTTATAAAAACAAAAAGAAAAAGACTTTCACTTTTGAACTGAAAAGGGTCGACTTTAATGCAGTAGTCGATAGCCCTCGCCGGAAAAGAGATAAGGGCTTAATTTTGAAAGTGTGTTGTTCAGATCTTGGTTAAAATTGTTCAAACCAGCCGATGCAGTCGAAATTTTGTTCAAAACAGCCGATGCGGCGGATATTGCGGGTTGTCAAAAAAAGCGTGCGTACTGGCAAATCTTGGTTCGGTAATCTTCAAATCCGCTACAAAACGGCGATACGTGATGTTTCGGACGCATTTTCAAACCATGTAGAGGAAGCTCTGAACGCTTCGGATAAGTTCATCTAAGCCGAAGAGTGGAATTAAACAAAAACCCATCCTCAAACTGGGGTGGGAAACAAAAACAACAATCCTCGTCTGAAGACCAAGGCTAAAAGGCGAAAGGAAAGGCTAAAGCCTCGGAACAAACTTCGGCCAACGAGCCGAAGGACAAATCTGCACCTCACTTGGGCACATACGAGTCCTACACGTCGCTCGCCCTCCCCCGCGCCCAAATCTACAGCGTGACCAAGGACGAGCACAAATACAAAAAACCGAGACCACTTCCTCAGTGGTATCAACAGTAAAATAAAGATTGGTGGTGTGAATTCAATGAGTCTCCTGGACACAACACTGATTCAGCTGAAGGACCAGATTGAAGACATGGTCCAAAGGGGATACTTGAAAAAATACCTCGCAGATCATCGCGAGGAGAAAAAAGATGAAAATGCCGAGAAAGACTCTCGGCAACAAATTGACTTTCCTTGGAAGAACAAGTAGATAGAGGAAAAATTTCCTCCAATCATGGCAATTTCCGGAGGAACATGTTCTCGGAGGGAACGAAAACGTCACCTTAGGGCGCTAATGCTGACATCTAGCCTCCCGAGTCGCTAGTGCCGAACATGACTTTCACAACCGCCGATTGCCGGGGGGTGACGTTCCCTCATGAGGATCCATTGGTGATCATCACCACGGTGGCCAACCCCAGGCGGACGCTCGTCGACGGTGGTAGCGGAGCAAACATTTTGTTCCGAAAGGCCTACAATCAAATTAAGCCGAAGACCAAGCACTTAATGACAGTACCCTCCTCGGTATTTGGATTCAACGACTTCTTCCTGTCACCATCGGCCGCGACGGAGCAACCAGGAATGTCATGGCCGAATTCTTGGTCATCGATGCTCCTTCAGTGTACAACGTGATCATGAGGAGACCTTTGATTCACGAGATTCAAGGGGTAGTCTCCACGTATCATCAAATAATGATTTATGTTTCAGACGCCGACTACCCTGAAAGAATCGAGGGCAGCCAAAAGGAAGCCCGAAGGTGCAATCACCTCAAGCCATCCACTAGTCGTTCGGAAGACGACGACGATGAGGATGAGGAGGAAAGAGAAAAAGAAAGAGAGCCTAACGCGAAGAAGCCGAAAGGCCTAAATGCTTCAGAAGGTGCTCTGGCGCCAAAGAAAGAGAAGGCTGGACCTTCATCTAGGCTGAATGACTCAGAGGATTAGCTGAAGAAAAAGTCTGGGAAGCAGCTGATATCGGCAACAGGCAGATTGTGAAGAGTCCGGCCCAAAGCAATGAATCTTGACCATCAGACTGAAACAGTTGAGTTGACCGAAGGAGACTTTGAAAAATGCGTCACAATCGGACATGATCTTGATCCGAACGTCCGTGTGGAGCTTATCCAACTCCTTCGGGGTAATAGGGATGTGTTCGCTTTCTTAACATGCCCAGGATTGATCCGAACCTTATCTCCCATAAGCTTAACGTCGACCCAACGTGTCGGCCAATTAAGCAAAAGAAGCGAAATTACTCCGCAAGCAAGAACTGAGGCATCGCAGCCGAAGTCTAAAAGTTGCTGGATGCAGGCTTCATCGAACCATGTTAGTATCCAGAATGGCTGGCTAATGTGGGGATGGTTCAAAAGGCAAATGACATCTGGAGAATGTGCGTTGACTTCGCGGACCTAAATAGGGCTTGTCCGAAGGACTTTTACCCCTTGCCAAGGATCGACAAAGTGGGCATGCTCTGCTTAGTTTCATGGACGCATTCTCGGGGTATCATGAGATCTTCATGCATCCCGACAACCGAGCAAAGACGACCTTCGTCACGAACGCCAGGGTGTACAATTACAAAATGATGTCCTTCAGATTGGAAAATGCGGGGGCAACATATCAAAGGCTCGTAGATCAAGTTTTCGCCGATCAAAAATGCCAAAACATGGAAGTCTATGTTGCTATCGTCAAAAGCAAAGAGGATAAAGACCATATTGTGGACCTGGCCAAAACCTTCGCCACCTTGAGAAAGCACCAAAGTGTGTCTTCGGCGTGAAGAAGGTGCAAGCAGCGCTCGATCTTCCCGAGCCGAAAACAAAGAGGGACATTTAGCGGCTCACCGGAAGAATGGCCGCCCTTTCGAGGTTCATCTCCAGAGCCTTGGACAAGGGACTGCCCTTCTTCGAAGCCCTTAAACTCCCGAAAACCAAAGAGCTCATCTGGAAGCCGAGCAAGAAGAGGCCTTCAAGCAGCTTCGAGTGCATCTTGCTCAACTTCCTACGCTGGCTCGTCTAGCTCAAGGGGAAACCCTGTACTTATACGTGGCAGTCAATCCCAAACAATGACTCGGCAAAGTTGAAAAATCCGATAGGCTAGCCAAGTGGGCTTTCGAGCTCACTGAGTTCAGCATCCGAGAGCAGCCATCAAGGCTCAAGCTCTAACAGACTTCCTGGCCGAATGCTCGTACCAGGAGACACTAGACGAAGAAAAGAAAAGCTGGATTGTTTTTACGGATGGATCCTCCACCATAAATGGTTCGAGTAGTGAAAACCTCTCCCGCATGCAAATCCTTTGAGTATGCACTCAAATATTCTTTCAAAGCTCCGAACAACGAAGCCGAATATGACGCAGCGGTTGCTAGCCTAGAATTGTGCATATCTCTGGAAGCCGAACATGTCTGTCTCAAAGACTCTTAGCTAGTCGCAAATCAGATCCGAGGAGAGTATGAGGCTAAAATGTCCTCATTGATAGCCTACCTCGCCAATATCAAAATAATTTTTGCGAAGCTAAGAACTTTTGAAGTTCTGATCCCAAGGGGTCAGGATGCTCAAGGCGATGCACTCTCCAAACTTGCTAGTTTAACTTTTGCCTAGCCGACCCGATCTATATATGTGGAAGTGCGCCGAGAAAGAAGTGTCGACGAAGCACAAGAAGTTTGTAGCGTCGACATAAACCTAGCTGGATGGATCCCATTCTAGCTTACAAACTTTGGGGAGAAATTCCCAAAGACAAAACCTTAGCCTCTAAGCTGAAGCAAACCAGCTCAAGGTTCATAGTCTTCAGGGGAGAGTTAATAAGAAATCCTTCGCAGCCCTATTGCTGAAATGCGTAGGACCATTAGATACTGATTACGTCCTTCGGGAAATTCACCTCCTCACCTGTGGGAACCACATTAAGGGAAGAAGTTTTTCCCATAAAGCATTAAGGGCATGGTATTATTGGCCCACTATGATCTTAGATGCTAGGGAGCTTGTCAGAAAATGCAAAAAATGTCAAAAATTCACACCGTTATCCATCAGCCAGCCGGGATCTTGAATCCGCTTTCGTTTGCTCCATAGGGGCTGGATATCTTGGGTCCCTTTCTGGATGCTCCATATTAGGAAAAAAATATGTGATAGTCGGCATAGACTATTTCAGCAAATGGATCGAGGCCGAGGCAACCTCTAACATTACGGAGCAAACTGTAAGAAGTTCATTTGGCAGAATATTATCACTCGCTTTGGTATCCCGAAAGTGTTTGTCTTTGATCATGGGAGGCAATTCGACAATTTGCTAATCAAGTCGGCATCAAATTGGCATACTCAGCCGTGTGCCATCCGCAAAGTACTAGACAAGCCGAAGCTGCAAACAAGCAAATCCTTAACACTCTCAAAAAGAGGGTTGAGGACCAAAAGTCAAAATGGCTAGGGGAACTTCAGCCCTCTGGTCACTTCGGACAACCGAAAAAGAGGCTACGGGCCATTCACCTTTTGAGCTGGTGTATGGAGCCGAAGCCGTCCTTCCGGTGGAAATCGGCGCTGAAAGTCTTCGAGTGCACCACTCATGAAGGAATCCCTCGATTTCCTAGATCCCTTGATTTCCTAGACGAGGTCAGAGATTCAGCTCGAGATAGAATGGCCAGAGAATCAGCAAGTTCTACAATCGGAGAGTCCATGTAAGGCCTCTCAAAATTGGAGACCTTGTCCTTCGGAATGCTGGGACATACCGACTTCGGCAGTTGGACGGAACTAAGCTGAAAAATCATTGGAATGCTGATGTACTTAAGAAATACCATGTGTAAACCTTTCGAGGAACAATCTTTGTAAGTACATCTTTTATCAATAATAAAAAGGCCTTCGAGCCACCATTGCTATAAACATTCGCGAACTTTATTCTTTCATTTTTTTTTCCTACCCTATCTATTCTTTGAGAGCTTTCTTCATCATTGTCCAAACCTTCGCCTCAAAGGCATTAGGTTTTGGACTGCTTTCAAGCTCGCCTTTAACAGAGCCTTAGTCTTCAGCCGAAGCAAAAACTTCGGACAGACACGTTCTCCAAGGCAATGAGTCCATGGGCGAATCTGGGGTATTGCCTTAATTGAGCCTTATACCCAAAGGGTTGCCTTAAGTTGGCCTTGTGTCTCATATATCCATTCTTTCGGATAGACAAAAAAACAAGAACAATAACGCGAAGTACTAGAAATTTTGTTAACATTAGAAGTTTTGTCTGATTCAAAAAAATTCAAAAAAGGACAGACAGTCATCTTAGAAAGACCAAGTCTAGGGGCAATAAGCATGCAAGTACAAAGTACTTTCAGCCAAATCTTCCTGGCCGAAGCATTTTACCTAGTAAATTTTTGCGAATTTTTGAAAATTCATGAAGACAAGTATGCAAACAATGGCAGAAAAAGCACTAAATTAGTAAGAAATACACTCGGATTCCGAGTTACAGCGAGTTAAGTGTTTCAGAACTTAGAAATAACGCCGGTAGCCGCCCTCAAGCGAAAAATTACAGCCGCCGAATCAAGTACAAGTAAACAAAAACAAAGTTAAAAGTTTGTACACGGAGGCTAGCTGAAGCAAAAAACATCTAAGGCAAAAAGGCTGAAGTCAGATTGCGGCAATTCTGAAGTTAAGCACATGTCGAGCCGCAAGACTCTGGGACGGCTGCCCGAGTTCCTATGCTTTAGGGAGGCTTGGCTGTGCTGAGTTGGAGCCAAGGGGGTCCCTAGAGGACGAAGCAGCTTGAGCAGGAGCCTTATCAGATTCTTTCTTTTTCTGGGCTTGACTTCCTTCTCCTTCTCTGCACCTTCAGCCGCCAACTTGGCCAACTTGGCATCCAAGCGAGCTAAAAACTCGCTTTCAGGATGGGCGTTGTCCAAGTAGTAGTCATCCCCAATCAAGGCCCATTCTTCAGCCTGGTCCCAATTTATCTCGAGGTTGACGTGAATAGCAAGTCGCCGAGCCACCTTGTAACCAATGTTGTAGCCTACGTCGTACTCCTCTTGAGTATAAATTTTAACCTTCAACTCTTCCTTAGCATCACCAACCGCTTCTTAGTCTCATCAAGCTGAAGTTGAACCCTGGCAGCCTCGATCATTTGATTTCATTGGTTCCGGACAAGGTTTGTTGCAGTTTCAGCTTGAGACAATTCCGTCTCTTTCTCTTTCAGCTTATCTTCCAGCTCTTGCAACCTCTTATCTTTGGCCTCAGTAGCGAGTTGAGCCTCAAAAGCTTACCTGGTTCAGACGGGATGAATTATTCTCCAGCACCTTGATTCTTTGATAAGCTTTGCCTCTCGGACCATCCGAAAATTAACTTCATCCTCGATTTTCCGCTCAATCCGAGCTCGGAAAGTGGGGATGTCAACTGCCCCATACTCATTCAGGAGCTCCCGTGTCAAAGGGAGGTTGAACATCTTTCTCTATTTCATTGCAGAAAACGTCGAAGGCAGTAACAATCCCCTGAGCGCCTCGGCCTTCCTCTTCTCAACTGCATCCACTCTCCAGCTCATCACGCATAGCCATGGATACCAAGTGGTTATGCAACAGCTCCGAAAAGCAAGGAAAGTGTAAAAAAAAAAAACTTAGCTAAGTCTAAGAATGAGAGGCTGAAAGGGTTACCCGCATCAGAAGTCGTTGACTGTCAATAGAGGGGTCGGGACCCTATCCGAAACTTCACGAGCCCCAGCAGCGGCTCCAAAGGTCCAAAACTTCATCCTGTCCAACTCAAAATTGTTGGCAGGATCGCCAAAATAGGCAAAGGCATGGGGGCGCCACTCATCCAGCACGAGCCGAGCCTTTGAAGGCAGAGGCACCGTTGGAGCGGTACCAAACCCCATTTTAGAGGAGTGGAAGGTCCCAAAGGAGCGAGCCGCCGAAGAAGAGGGCATTAAGTCCTGCGGTGTTCAACAGTTCCTCGGCAGCGTCCTAAGCTCCTTATAAGTGAAAATGTGTGGAGCCTCCGACCTCCACGTCAACATCATCATCCTTCTCCCCCTCAGCTAAAGACCAGCCTCAATTTGAATTTCAGTGAGAAAGAAGAGAGAAGGGGCGTTATCCACATGAGGGTCAAGGGTCGTAGCATCCTGATTTTGAGGTCTCTTCGGAAGAGGTGCTTCCCGAATCATCCGGAGTTTATGACAGTTCTCTTTCGGTTCAACATCAATTCTTCTTCGTCCGAAAGAACCTCCTCCTCAGGATTATCCTTCTCCTCTTCCTCCTCGTCCAGCTTTAGAAGAGGACAGGGGGGCAAGACGTGAGACAAACAAAAAAATAAAAAAAAAATTAAAAAAAAAAGAAAGAAGAAGAGAAAAGGTACAAGTCAGAAAGCTTACTGTGGTATCCAGCAACCTCGCGTCTTCGGAGTCTTCCTTTGGCTCCTCTGCAGCAACTTTTGCCTCCTCAGGGGTTTAGCGGAAGAGAGGATCCTCTTTTTGCCACCAAGGCTTTTGCTTCAGGTATTCAGAAGTCGGGGTGATAACGAATTTTTTGGCGTGCAAGTGCAAGCGCTGAATCAGTAATAGAGGGCTGATTGTTGGTCACAACCCTCCCATCGTTTATCCCAAGCTGCTGATTGTTCACGCCGATGTTGCCCTCGTGAAATACTGAGAAAAGGAGAAAAATAAGCATAAGTGCAAAGCAAAAACATGCCGAAGTACTGAAATGAATTTAAAGTAAGAAAAGTGAGTCATCGGCCCATTCAAAGGCACATACTGTCTTTATATTTTCGGCTGAGGCCGACAACATCAAGCATGCGTTAGGTGCCCCTCAAGCCTTAAGTTTTGCATCTTCGGGTCAGGATGCAATAGGTATCGAGGCACGCCGAAGAAGTTCGGATGGCGGGGGGTCTGAAGGGGCCATAATCCAGTTCTACCGGCCTCGCCACTCCTTGTCCGAACTGTCGTTCGGCCACACGGTTAGGTACCCAGGCAGACTTTCAATTCGCCACCAGCTGAGGACCATGTTCACCGTAACTGCTCTGGGTGTTCGGCACAAGCCGATACAACTTCTTAAAGCAGTGGACACTGCTGTCGATAGAACAGGCACACCCCCAGAGATAGGTCATTATTCTTCGGATGCTGATGGGCGTCAGTTGGCACAAGGAGATGTTGTAATTGCTCAGCACCTCTGTAACAAAGGGGTGCAGTGGGAACCGAAGCTCATACAGCAGTTGTCGAGTATACACTCCCACATAGCCCGGCGGTGGATGATGGATTCTGTCAGTTTAGGCAGGGATTCCGCACCAATACCCATCCTCCAGGATGCCATAGAAAATTTCGACTTGTTTGACAAAGCAATAAGCTTCACCGTTCTTTGTCAACCAAGAATAGGGTGGGCAAAGCACAGTTGTGCTCGTGGTGCCCCCATTCAGCAACGCGGCGACCACCTCCTCCTGTTGGTTGTTGGATGGAGGTGCTCGCCTCCTCTGTTCCTCGAGGAGGCGCCGCTCCAGAAGTACTAGCCTCGTCCTTCTGTTGGGGAGACACTGTGTTCAACGGATTGACGGGAATCCCTTCCTCTTCGATGGAACAGGAGCGTTCCCCGGTTTGCCTGATTCTGTCCCTTGGGTGTCGGACTCGGCCTCGAGCCATGGTTCAGGTCGCCGGAAATTCGAAAAGAAAATCGGAAAAAGGAAGGGTACTTCGAAAATCAAAGAAAACCGAATCAAGTTCGGAGTAAATTACCTTGAAGTGAAGCGCAATTCGCCGATCTGCAAGTTTGGAATGTCAAAATTCTACTTCGAAGCCTTAATTTTAGGGAATCGATGGAGTTTGGTATCGAAATCAAAGGGTTTGAGTGAAGTTAAAGTGCGGTTAAGTGAAGAAATGAGGAGAGAGTGAGAGTGTGTCGTCTTAAATCATTTCAGAAAAGGGAATTTTGGGAGTTCGCGCCTTCAACCTCTCATTAATCCTTCATTAAGTAACCGTTAAACGCATTTCCTTCCAATTAACTACCCATTATCCGTCCAACTCCCTTTATCATTACCCAAAGGCCGTTATCTCATTAATGGCGTTCAAATTTTAAATCTTTTCTGATTTAATTAAATCATTTACTTCCCTCCATTTTTCGTTAAACAAAACCCGACCCGTCGGGGGCAAGTTGTTTGGGTCCAATTTAGCCTAATTGGCTAGTCCATAAAAGATCTAATTAAAGTCCAAGGTCAAAGGTTCAACTCTCCGATCTATGCCAAGTCAGGCCAAGGGCCCAGTCAACGTGGCAAGCCTACTTGGCTTCAAGCCCACTTTTCCTTATTGTGCTAAGGTATAAAGCCTTCATTTCCCTTACATTGCATTCATTCACAAATAGCCTCAAGCAATTAATTCTCTTGCATAACACTTTCTCTCTCTACACTGTACTGACTTCGGCACACCCCGATGCCAGTTTACGTGTGTTTGCTGTGCAAGAAACCCTCGGCTCTGCATTACTTGGACCGAGCCCAGTTTTCATCCACTTCACAGGACCTTTGACAAGGTCTCATTGTTTTTACCCGAAACACTCATTATTCCATTGCTTTTGTTTAGAAAAAACTAAAATAATTGAGGCTATTGTAGGGTTTACCTTTTGTCTTTCATGTGGTGCTAATTTTGGTAACACTTCACTTATATCAAGATGGCTCTTGGGAAGACTTTTGGCTCTTTTTTATGTACCTTTTTTTTTTAATAAAAATAAATTATTTATTATTACTTTATTATATTCCCTCCATCCCTATTTTTTTTTTTTTTTCCATTGCCAATATTTAAGTCACACTTTAAAAACTTTGACATAAATGGCTCTTTATTTATGAGAGATAATATAGTCATGTGGGAGTATGCTGGCTTCATCTCATTGTACACTTTATTAATACTTGTGTATCAAGTTTATAAACCTTACGCGTCTTGAAAATCGTGAAAAGTAAAGGGGGTAAATAAAATTGGGTGGATGGAGTAGTAATTACTACCGCTGTTGCATTTAATTGCCACAAATGTCTTGGCTTATTGTCCTAGGCAAAATCTTTTATGGGGTGATTAATAAAGTTAGGGGCATGTGATTAAGAAAAGTGGGAGAAAGAAAGTAGAGACCAACTTTTTAAGTTAGAGGCATGTGAATATGTGATTATGAAAAGTAGGGGAGAGAAAGTGGGGGACCAAATTTTAGGTAGGGGCATGTGAGTAATAAAGTAGGAGAGAAAATTTTAAGCGGAGATATTTTATCTAAAAATGAAAGAAAAAAGTTTCTTAAAAAAATAATAAAAAATAAAAAAAAAATGAAAGAAAATAGTTGCAAATAATATGTAACATCTATTTTTTGAATATGATGCACATAATATGAAACGAATGTAGTATAATTAATTTATATAAGAAGAGACGCCTTCACTCTTTGCGTAATTAGCTGTAAATAATTTAGATCCTTGGCTATATTAAACATGCCATCCAATATTTTCTTCATCCAGCTTCTTAGGCAACGAGGAAGTGAAAATGGAGAAATATTATGTATAATACATAACATTGATTAAAATATTTTAAAAACACATGGTAGAGAGAGAAAAAAGGAAAGAGATAGGAAGAGAGAGGTCTGCAGGTGGACCCCACCTATTTTTTGGTCAGATTGTATCACGTGATGGGAGACCACATGCTGATTGTTCCAGTGAAAATTTATATAGTACCATTGAATCCTCGGTGGTACTATTTATTTATGCATTGATATAGTAAAATTGAATGCATGTATAATACCATTATGTGCATATATAGTATCATTGTATATTCAATGGTACCATTTGATTATCCAATAATACCAAAATATACATTCGTTTGTACATATGTATAATTACATGAATACCCTTTGTTATGCATTTCTGCATGCTTGACATTCCTCCCTTTAAAATTCCTCCTCCTTAGGCAACCTCTATGTCCACATATGTCCAAAAGCTCCCAGTTCATTCTTCTGTAGGTTATTGTCAATTTTCTATGTAGATGATTGTTTATGAGAGTGGTGATATATAATGATGCTCTCTTGCAACAATCTCTTACATTCTTTAATTCCTCCTCTAGTTTACTGCTTCATGTGGAGAACAACATTAATATGGTAACGTCATCTAATCCTCAATAACCTCCACCTTCCTTACTGGTGCGTTCTCCGTTGACGTCTTAGAGGCTTTGACCATGTTAGCTGATTTCCTTATTTTTCCCTTATTATTAGAAACTCCAAACTTTCCTTTGAGGCTTTGAATATGCATGCCTATTTTAACATGCGCATTTGTACTACATCCATCTTGTTACTAATTTCTTAACTGCCCAACATTTTGGACCATATAACCCTGGGTTAATATATTTTTATCTTTGAACTTGGAAGCATTCAATGGTTATAGTTTGAAGCTTGCATTATACGATGGATTTTCTATAAAAATATATCAATATTAAGCTGCCTCTTTTGTCACTTTTTCAATAAAACTAAAAGTGATCCACCTATACTCTGAATTCTTCTCAGTTAGAAAAATTAGGAAACCTATTTGCTAAGTATAATTTTTCTCTGTTACCCACTTTGCCGAATTACATTTACTGAGAAATTATCTGCGTAAATCTTGGTTGTACCTTCTTGACCTGTTGTTGGAACTTGGAACTCTTATTCTATCGGTACTATACAAGAAACTATGCAATATTGAACTTGATTTAAGATCTTTTTATCATATGACATTTGTACTTTGTGCTTGTTATATTGCATCTCATTTTGCTTTTCTGGGCATTTCAGGTCAGTTATGGGGAATAGTGTATTGGATCACCTGGTCTATTACGGTGTCAATTTAGCAGCTGAGACATGGAATTCCTGCAGAATTGTGTCTGGTCCCCATCTTCTGAGGTACACAACTACAGATCACGCTGGAAATATTATCTTGTCCAAGCAACCTGGGTCTACTGTTTACCTTAGAGATGGAGTGTCAGGCAATGGGGCTAGCGTTTTATAATATTTCTGGGTTTTAGGTCTCCTTGTAGGAATACTCTGGGTCCCTTTATCTTCTTAGCTTTGGAAGAGAAGGAAGGAGGAGGGGCAACCAAATCCTGCCGAAAGTTGCAGTGGATCTGTATATATGCAGTGTTTTATATAGTGTATTGTATGAGAGTGATGGATAACTCAAGTGGTTAGAGCTTCCCTCCCGATTCCAGGAGATCCTGGGATCGATTCTCACCCCCGCTCTTGTGGCTCTCTAAACACCAAAAAAAAAAAAAATATAGTGTATTGTATAAATAATGCTTGATAATTGTAAATTCAAATTCGTGCTACTTAAATGAATGAATTATTTGCTCATTTCAGGTTCCTATGTTCAAGATGTGTTTATAGCATATCACAATAGCTATGTTAGTATGATTCTAAATCAATTTCTTCCATTGTGACATCATTTTTTGGTTTTTTTTTTTGACATCAGCAGAATCCTAAATTAATCCTAAACTAGAGCACACATTAGAACATTAGGGGTAGAACCATACAACAACTTTCTATTCGAAAACTAGAAGTATTCGACAGGGTAGGACGTTTATTTTTAGAGCCACTCAACCTGTAAAATAAAGAGTTGGTAAAAACCGAGGAACTTACATTCCTTGGAGAATCACTTTTCTTTCTAGCTCTGAAACGACGAGAGGAAACAAATATCATCACATTCTGAGAGGAATTGTTAGGGCTCGTAGCAGCCTTCAATGGAGAGCGGAATGGAGCAACTGGAAGGGGCACCGATGTACTTTCACACGATGACACTTGATTTAACAATACCTATGGTCAAATCTTCTTGCGTCAAAATTGGAGTTGTTTCACATCTATCCTGTCCTTTCATAAGGGTGTGACTAATCTCCATTGTTGTAAAAATTTCTTGAGTTTCAACATAATCCTTCTTTTGAGAATCAAGTACTCGAATTCTAATAAAATTTTTCTTGGAAGAGCAATAGTAGTGTTGTAGGGAATATTTCAAGCATCCCACACTTGAACCCCACTGTGATCATACACTTAAGTATGGTAGCGTCCAAATGGAAGAAAGTTAGAGTAAAAGAGTCGTCAACAAGTTTTAGGAACATGTAAATGAGATCTCTAACTCCATAGTGGTCTGGAACCATAACTGAATATTCGAGGATGAAGGTACAAATCCAACCTGAAAGAGATTGAACTTGCCCTAAAAATAGGCCTCTATGTTATTCTTGTCGTATTCATATGCGCTTTCTGACTAACATATAATCAATGTATTAACCCTAAACCTGTTTGTCGATGTTGATTGAATATTAATGTACAAACAAATCTTTATTGGCGATCACTTGAATTAAAATCATATTAGCCTAAACAAGATTATTAAAAGTATTACGTACAAATTCCTTTTAACCATTAATAAAAGGCGTGATCAGGCAATAACAATAACAATATATCAAGCAACAATAATAAGAACAATAATGATCATACCAGTCATCATATATAACAACCATGTTAACAATAAAGCATAATATTAATAGCAAAATCCTAGGCATGATATTAACAAGATTAATAACAAACCCTAGCATGTCACCAAACATTAAAGATCAAAGCTTCATCCCTAACATGATACGAACATAATATTAAAAAGAATAGAAAGCATCATAAAAACATAAATGATATTAGAAATATTAGTTAATACCCTAAACATGATACTAGGAATCATGAAGACATCCTAACATGATACTAGGAATCAAAATAATCAAAGCATGATTTCTATATCAAAAAAACAATTAAAGTAATTAAAATTACTTAATTGGATGCCTCTTATCTCTTTCTTATAACAAAATACACGCGTTAGTAACTTTAAGGAAAAATATTAAATCAAACAATTAACTTAAATTATTGAAATAGAGATTTGTGACCAAACCCTCAGAAATTATCAAGCTTTCACGTTTAGGGCGAAGGCAACTTCGAACTTGGCTAGGCGTGTCTAGATTTTGTGAGTGTGGAATTTTGTAAGAGAAGAAGATTTAGGAAGAGGGAGAAAGAATAAGCTTCTAGCTTAAAGAGAGAGAAAGAATTAGAGAATTCTAGGTCCTTTGAAAACGGAGGCCAAGGACCCTATTTATAAAAAAATAGTCCGGAAACCGATAGAAAAGAAACCAAGTTTCATTCGGAATACAAAACCTCCTGTCGCGAACGATAGGAGCCAGCGCCAGACGACGGGAACCAGCGTCAAGCCTGGCGACAGGTTTGTCGCCTTGCGCTGAGTCAGAAATAAAACGCGCTTTGTATGCGAAATCCTGTTCTTAATATGATAAAACAGTAAATTCCACATTTATCAAATTAAAACCGGGTTCATCATAAAACACTTATTTTATTCCAAGTAAAACTCTTTAGAAATATAATTATCAATCCTAATTCCATTAGAATTTAAAAGAACCTTCTAGATTATTCTAGAAGATTAAAGTCAATCATAATAGCTTTAGGAATAATAATTAATAGGCCCTCCTTTTGATCATTGGGCCGCATATAAAATTCATTTCGGGCTCAATTTAGTATTTTGGCCATAACTTCCTCATTATTAATCGGAATTGGGCTTATAATATATCTTTGGAAAACTCTTTGTGAGCTCAATCCAACTACACTATTATTGGACCCTTATCATGGACTAAACTAAATTAGACTGACTATTTTCATAAATAGAGCATATTTTCAAAAACAGAAAGAGAGAAATTTTAATAAAAACAACCGCATCACTAGATTTTTCACACTTTCACTTTGTTCGATAATCAAATGACGTGAAAGGTATTCATCACTAGGTTTTGTTTTGGGGAGAAACATTTAGGTGTCTGATGCGAGAGCATGGACACTACTTTTGGGCTAAATTAACTATTGTTGACTTGATCAAGATTGGAAAATATTTGAGCTTAATTTGAATTATTTAGATAATTGTCCTCGTTTGTGGGATGTGACTTAGGTTGTATTTATTTAGTTACTATCTTGTAATTAATCCTTGCCTTTTATTTTGTATGGTTTAGATTTAATGAGGTTTAAGGTTTTATTTCAAGTACTAGTGCCTCCCTATAAAGGAGTTACTTTATGATGTAATAGAATAGATTTGTTTTGAATATTGAAATTATGAGAGTTTTTCTCTTCTTTGAGTTCTTTGTGATCTCTCCTTTGTGGTAAAATCTCAATCTTTATCAAACTTTGTGGTTGAGTAGATTGAAACCCTTGTTTCTCTAGACTATGTGACTAGTGACTCAAGTTATTTTGCTAGATAATCTTACTTTGTATTGATTATTTTAGCTTAGATCTTGATCCAAGATCATATATTTATTTTTTTTGCACTCAAAAACTCACATAAATTCCTCAAAAATAGATAAACCTACCTTCCTACCTAAAAAACACAAACCCGCAAATCTTTGCCAGATTTTTGGGACAGGGTGATGAATAGGTTTGGTACTAGCATGTTGGGGGTCAGGAGTAGGCAAACCAGTCAAAGCATGATATATGTCACCCATTTTATAGTCCGCATGCCATTGGTGAGGTAATTCAGAATTTAATTCAAATAATTTACAAAATTCTACATAAGTTTAACTAATATTCTTATTGTTCAACCTAAAAATTAAATTCGGCCCATTTCTACTACTTACAACTTGTAAAGAAGACAAGAATTCAAAAGTTAGTTCTCGGAATGTAGGATAGTACATATTGTTGATGTTTAAAGGTTTTGATGATGAGGAACTTAAACTACAGCAAACTCATTTAATAAAGGTTTGTCAAGTGTTTGTTTAGTTTAGGTGAAATTGATCTTGGAGATGAAAGAAGTAACTGAAACTAAGAAGACTTGAAGAAGTTCTTTATTCAAGAAGGTTATTCGAAATAGAAGAAGTGTTCCCTCACAAGAACTGAGTTCCCTAACAGAAACGTTCCTTTACAAGAACTTGAAGATGGCTGGCTAAGATCTTTGGAGGAACTTATTAAGCGTGGAGCCCAAGTAAACCTACCAGTACAGGAGTGCGGCGCAACAATGATTTAGTTAAAGATTTTATCTTCTAGATTCATTGTTAAATATGTTAAGTAGGATATGCATGAAGTCTATTAGAAGCGTGACAAGTTAGCTTGGCAAATAAATTAAAATCGAAAAAGATAAAAGATAGAATTCGAAAAAGATTTTATTTAAATGTTTATTTCTTAAAATCAGTTTGTTAAAAAGATATTATGCTTTTTAACTCAATCTTTCTATCTTATTTTTCGGAAAAGATTTTCTTCTAATGATTTACATAAAAACCGTGTATAAAGATAAGTTAAGTTTAACTTATTTATCCTTAAGAAAACCTACTTGCTATACAAGTAATACTTGTATAAATAGTATAGAAAAAAAAGAGTTTAGGTTTTCTGTGAGTTTTATGCGTGAAGAATTTACAGAGCTTTAATTGTGTAAGTTTGCCAAGCTTATCATCTTGTCATATTAGTTTCGGGTTTCATGCATAGCTTGCCTATCATATACTAGGTGTCTTTACTTGTAATTGGTTTGGGTTATTTGGGTGAGAGTGTTTTTGTTATCATTGCATACAGAGAGAGAGAGAGAGAGCTTCTGTTGAGAAGTTAACAAGATCTGTGCTTAGGGAGTACGAGAGAGAGTCTGAGTGTGTGACTTAGACTGGGTAGAATAGAATCCTATTCTACAGCAAGTTCGTTCAGGAACTTGTGAATAGAGGTTTGATTATAATAGGTTGTAACTTGGTGTTTGCCCTATTATAGTGAAATTGTTTGTGTACGAAATCCCTAAGGTAGGGTCGAGGTTTTACTTCTAGTTGGGCACTAGAAGGTTTCCTCGTAAAATCCTGTGTGCATTGCAAGTTCCTATTTTATTCTGTTTTATATTTGAAAAAGTAGTCACTAGGAACTCACCTAAAATTCACCCCCCTCTTGTAGTGTTCGTCTCAACTAACAATTGGTATCCGAGCAAGGTTCTCACTTGCAAGCAGATAACTTTGCTGAGTAAGTTCCTGGAGAGATGAATTACAAGGAGAAACTTGAAGAAGGGTACTCAACCCAACGTCCACTTATGTTCAATGGTAATTTCTATGCCTACTGGAAGAACAGGATGGAGATCTTCATCAAGGCTGAAAATTACCAGGTTTGGCGTGTTATTGAAACTGGTGATTTTGAAATAACTGCAACCAATGACAAACATGAGGTAGTTTCTAAATCTATTTCTGATTATGATAAAGAATATTATCAGAAACTTGAACTGCATGCTTTAGCAATAAAGTATTTGCATTGTGGACTTGGACCCCATGAACATAATCGTATCATGGGATGCAAGTCTTCCAAACAGATTTGGGATTTGCTACAGATAACTCATGAAGGTACTAACGAGGTAAAACTTTCTAAAATAGATTTATTGATGTCTAGGTATGAAAGGTTTGAAATGCAGTCTAAAGAAACCATAGAAGAGATGTTTACCAGATTCAATGATATTATTAATGAACTGAACTTCCTTGGCAGGCATATTCCTATTGATGAACAAGTAAGGAAGATCCTAAGAAGTCTACCACAAGATGAACGCTGGAGATCCAAGGTTACTGCTATGCAGGAAGCTAAGGATTTCACCAGTTTAATATGGAACAACTAGTTGGATCATTGATGACACATGAACTTCATCTGAGTTCCAATACTGAAAGTTCCAGAAGTAAAAGCCTTGCACTTAAGGCTCAAGATTTAGAAGAATCGGAAGTTGATGAGGAAGAGATGGCTATGCTAGTGAGGAAATTTAAAAAGATGATGAATAATAAGAAGTTCGACAGGAACAAGAAGTTCACAAGTTCTAGAAACACAACATGCTTCAGGTGTAGGTCAAAAGATCACTTCATTAAGGATTGCCTGTACAGGATGGAGAGAAAGGAAAGACAAAAGGCAAAGAACAATCCAAAGAGTCAAAAGTCTATAAGACTTACTTCACCAAGGACAATGTGAAGAAAGCCATGCTAGCTGCTTGGGGAGAAACAGATTCAGAAGAAGAGGAGGACCAACCATTAGAAGAAACCGCTCATTTATGTTTAATGGCAAAAACTGATGAAGCTGCCAAACTAAAGGAGCTTGAGTCTGAGGTATATTTCTCTTACAATCAATTAAAACATCTGTCTAAAGAGAATCTAATAAATACTGTTTTGGAAATTCAAGAAGATTTAAAGGAATTACATAGATCCAAACAACAAAGTGATAAAGCTTTAGTTACTTACAAAGAGAATAGTGAATGGGTTGATAACATGAAGTTTGACATTCAATACAGGTTCTTTAGTCTATTTGATGATAATAAAAATTTAAAAGAGACTATAGAGAATCTGAAACAAGATAACATACTTCTGAATGTGGAATTGTCTTTGTTAAAACTTAGTGTCGATACTCCTAACTCTGAAGTTCCTCCACCTACTGATTATCCGAATTTTGAAAAATTAAAACATGATTTGGAAAATTACGGATAAGGCACGTCTTGAGGGGGAACTTGAGAGAGCTAGGAAAGGTAAGCAACCAATAGAGTATAGAGTTACTGATTGGATTACTAAGGCTCAAACCAAGATTACTGAAGGTTTAGGTTTTAAAAACAAGTTCCAGAAAGAAAAGAAGTATGTCAACTTGCCTAGTAGCATGGTTTGTTATTTTTGTGGCAATACAAGACATAAGCAGGTTAAGTGTCCTAAGAAAAAACAAAGCACACAGAAGAATGTCAAACATGTAGAACAAATCTGGATCAAGAAAAATGAATCAACTCCTGTTACACAGGAACCCAAGGAAACCTGGGTTCCTGACTCTAACGTTTAATTCTTCTTGCAGGTTCCAGTGAGGGGGAACAACACTTGGTACCTCGACAGTGGTTGTTCTAAGCACATGACTGGAGATAAATCTAGATTTCTCTCACTAGATTCCTACTATGGTGGAACAGTGACCTTTGGTGATAATATGAAAGGTGATATAGTTGCTATTGGAAAGATAGGAAGGTCACGTTCCCATGCCATTGATAATGTATTTTTAGTCGAGGGCCTTAAACACAATTTGTTAAGTATTTCACAGTTTTGTGACAAAGGTAATTCTGTTAGCTTTACTTCTAATAAGTGTAGAATCATCCACAATGACACTGGGAACATTATTTTGGAAGGAACTCGTAAAGGGAACACATATATTGTGGATCTTAATGAGGTTCCTAATAGCAGTTTAACATGTCTTAGTGTTATTGAGGATGATCCTCTTTTATGGCACAGAAGGTTTGGCCATGCAAGCTTTTCTTTACTTGATAAAATAAGATCTAAGAACTTAGTGGAAGGACTTCCTTGCATTAAGTTCCTGTATGACAAAGTGTGTGAAGC
This sequence comes from Chenopodium quinoa, assembly GCF_001683475.1. NCBI lineage: Eukaryota > Viridiplantae > Streptophyta > Magnoliopsida > Caryophyllales > Amaranthaceae > Chenopodium > Chenopodium quinoa. Next base: position 1,207,932 of record NW_018745546.1, read on the forward strand.
TTGTGCTAGAGGAAAACAGACCCAAATTTCCTTCAAGTCCAAAAAGATGGTAAGTACCAAAAGACCTTTGGAACTCATTCATATGGATCTTTGTGGTCCAATGAGAATCCAAAGTAGAAGTGGTAAGAAATATATAATGGTTATTGTTGATGATTTTTCAAGGTTCACTTGGGTTTTCTTTCTTGTAAGTAAGGATGAAACGTTTGATGAGTTTGTTGATTTTGTAAAGAAAGAACAGAGAAGAACAGGCAATCAATTGATACATCTTAGATCAGATCATGGAACAGAATTCGAGAATTCAAAATTTGATGAATTCTGTATTGAGTATGGTATGGATCACAACTTCTCTGCCCCAAAAACTCCACAACAAAATGGAGTGGTGGAACACAAGAATAGGAGCCTTGAAGACATGGCAAGGACAATGCTGATATCAAGTAGGCTGCCTAGGAACTTCTGGGCTAAAGTAGTTAACACAGCATGTTATATACTTAATAAAGTATCTGTTAGGGACATCACCAATAAAACTCCCTATGAACTTATGAAAGGGAGAAAGCCTAATATTTCCTACTTTAGATCTTTTGGATGCAAATTCTTTGTTCACAATAATGGTAAAAGGAACTTGGGTAAATTTGATGAACGTAGTGATGAGGCAGTATTCCTAGGATATGCCTTGAATAGTAAAGCTTACAGAGTCTATAATAAAAGGACTATGTGTGTTGAGGAGACTATATATATTATATTTGATGAAACTGAACATTTGGTTGATGTATAGGATCGTGATGATGATTTCGAAATTAGACTTGTGCGTAAGCAGAATCCAGATGAGGAACCAGCATCACAGTAGAAGCAGCAAGTTGAAATTGCTGAAGTAACGAATCCTGAAGCAAATGCTGAACCTGAGATGGAGAATGCACCAGGAACTCCACTTCAAGAACAGACTGATTTCCATAATGAAGACCAGAATGTGGAAACACCTGAAGAAGTTCAAACTGAGTTCCATGAAGAAGTTCCTACAGAAGAACCAGTCAACAATAATGAAGAAAAATTGTATCCAATCAAGGATTTCACTCCAAGGCCCTGGAAATATCAGAAATCACATCCAGTTGATGTAATCATGAGTGATATCACAAAAGGAACTCAAACCAGATCTCAGCTTAGGAAATTCTGTGCATTCAATGCATTCCTTTCCTCCATGGAACCTAAGAATTATGTTGAAGCTTTAACTGACGTTGACTGGATTAATGCTATGCAAGCTGAATTAAATGAATTTGAAAGAAATAAAGTTTGGCATCTGGAACCTAGACCAAAAGATAAGAAGTCCATTGGACTAAAATGGGTATTCAGAAATAAACTAGATGAACATGGTATTATTGTCAGGAACAAAGCAAGACTAGTTGTACAAGGTTTCAACCAGCAGGAAGGAATAGACTATGAAGAGACATTTGCTCCAGTAGCCAGGTTAGAGGCTATTCGTTTACTTATTGCCTTTGCTGCTTATATGGGATTTAGGCTGTACCAGATGGATGTTAAATGTGATTTCTTAAATGGATATTTAAATGAGGAAGTCTATGTGGAACAGCCTCCTGGGTTTGAAAATCCAGAGTTCCCAAACCATGTCTATAAGCTTGACAAAGCTCTTTATGGGTTAAAACAAGCTCCTAGAGCATGGTATGAAAGATTATCTAAGTTCCTTTTGGCTAATGGTTTTAAACGTGGTAAAATTGATAAAACTTTGTTTTTAAAGTCAAATGGAACTGATATCTTAGTTGTACAAATTTATGTTGATGATATTTTATTTGGTGCAACTAACGAATCTCTATGCAAGTATTTTGCTAACCTTATGAGTGGAGAATTTGAAATGAGCATGACTGGAAATTAAATTTTTTCCTTGGCTTGCAAATCAAGCAAACTGAAGAGGGAATCATGATTCATCAGCAAAAATATATTAAGGAACTGATCAAGAAATACAAGTTGGAAAATGCCAAAACCAATAATACTCCTATGGGAATTGCCACTAGATTAGATGAAGATCCATATGGAACTTGCATTGATTAATCTATGTATCGAGGTATGATAGGCTCACTACTCTACTTAACAGCTAGCAGACTTGACATATCTTTTAGTGTGGGTCTGTGTGCCAGGTTCCAAGCAAATCCAAAGGAGTCTCACCTGACAGCAGTAAAAAGAATTCTAAGATACTTGAAAGGAACTGATGATTTGAGTCTCTTCTATCTCAAAAGTGATTCTTTTGATTTAAATAGTTTTACTGATGCTGACTATGCAGGTGATTTGATTAATAGAAAAAGCACTTCTGGTATGGTACAATTTTTAGGTCCCTGTTTAGTTTCTTGGGGTTCCAAGAAGCAAAATACAATTGCTTTATCTACTGCAGAAGCTGAATATGTGGCAGCGGCAGCATGTTGCTCACAAGTTCTATGGATAAAACAACATGTCAGTGATTTTGGTATTATTTTTGAATGTGTACCTATTTACTGTGATAATACTAGTGCTATATGTATTTCTAAGGATCCAGTTCAACACTCAAAGGTAAAACACATCCACATTAGGCATCACTCTCTAAAGGATAATGTGGAGCAAGGGAATATAAAGTTAGAATTTTGTCAAACTGAAAATCAAATTGCAGATATTCTAACCAAGCCCTTGAATAGAGAAAGATTTGAGAAATTGAGACTGGAACTTGGGATGATCAAGCTGAAGTACTAGCCTCTGAAGTTCCAAGAAATGGCAAAGTAAAAAATAATGTAAATAAAGCAAAAAGAACTTCTACCACAACCTTGGTGTGATAAACATAGCTAAAGTGTCACCGTTGTTAACTACCAAAGGTAAGTTCATTAAATTGCTCAACGGTATAAGTTATTAAATTTGTACATTGCACATATGTAAAAAGCGTGTTCCAATTGTGTTTTGTAGAAACTTTGTTTAAGATTAATTGAATTTGGAAAGTTAAGTTTTTGAAAGAATCATCCAGTAATTTGAAATTTGAAAAACTAATTGAATTTGTTCAATTAATGACTGAACAGTGAAACTTCCTAAATTCCCTCACACCGCTTCATTTATTATAAAACCTGATTTCACCCACTTCTGTCACCTCACTGTCAAATCAAATTAAACCCTTCCCAGTAAAAACTCTTTCAACCTTTTATAAAAACCTTTCCTAAAGCATCAATGGTGATCATTGCTGAATTTGTTTCCTCAGAAGAATCCCAACACTCTGAAAACACAATTCAAGAAGAAACTTCTCCCTTAACCATGGTAAAGTACAAATAATCTTCTATCTCAAACAAAACTCTCGAAAACCCTAGGAAATCTCCTCCGAAACCAAAAGAAGTTGAAAGTAAAAGCGATAAAGGGGATTCCTCTGTTTCAAGCATTCTTCAACGACTAAAAGAGTGGAAAGAAAAAAAACGAAGTGAAAAGTCTCTTGAAGAGCAAATTGAGGAAGTTGACAAGTTTGCTCAAGGGAAAACTTAGACGAGACAACAGAGGAGAACAAAGTAGAAGAAGGGATGAGTGAGAGAGAAGAAGAAGATAAAGAGGAGGAGAACAATTCAGAAAAGGAAGAATCTGAAAAGGAAGATGAAGAAGAGGAAGTGACTGATCAAGCGAAACTTGAGTCATACGCTGGAAGGTATGTAGTTGGTCATCGCATTGATGTTGTTTGGTGTAGAAAAGCAAGATTTCTAGAATTTCTTGATTTAATTAAGTTTCAAGGTTGGGAATTTCTGTTGTCAAGAGTTTCAGCAAACTATATGTACCCTGTAGCTATGACTGAATTTTGCCAAAATTTTCAAGCAAAATTAGGGATAATTTCAAGTGTAGTTAATGGGGTAAAAATCGAATTGAACATTGAAACCCTAGGTAAAATTCTGAAAACTCTACTAAGGGGTATGACACTTATATTAAGGGAAAGGGAAGTGTAAATGTAGGTAGCTATTTGACTGGTGATATTGTTGAGGCCTTAGGTGGTTAGAGAGGGAAGAAGGTCATGAGTCATAATGATCTTAGTCCCTTAAACAAGCTGTTGTTTAATTTAGTAAAGAAGACTATTCTGCCTAGGACTTCTAAAAAGGGGGAAGCATGCTTGATGGATATGGCAGTAATTTTCTGTATTTCAAAGAAGATTAAGGTCAATTTTCCTTCTTTAATGTATCAACACTTAGCACACTGTGTTCCCAGTAGGACAAAAGTGGGGTATGGAGCCATTTTGTCCACTGTATTTGAGAATGCTGGAGTAGTTTTGAAGGGTAAATATGGGGCTTTGGATGAAAAGCCAGAAAATGTGATTAATGAGGAAACCCTGGCTGGGTTAAGTTTGGAAGTGGTGCAAGGAAAAATTCAAAAATTAGAGAAGGGAGAGAAACAGAAAAAGAAAGTGACAGGGAAGAGGAAAGAAAAGGTTGTATCTGAGCATCCTGTGAGAAAGAGCAGGAGGATTTCTACCAGTGCTGTTCCTCAAACCAGTATGGAACAACCACTGGAGTTGGATGTTGAGGACGATATCCTCAATGGGCAAGTTGCTGAGTTAGTGGATAGAATGGAACGGGTTGGAAGTCAAATAAAGGATTCTGCTGGAAAGCTTCAGGTGTTGACCCTGGAAAAGTTAGTACAGGAGCAGGGGAAGGAGTTAAAGGAGCTCAAGATGATGGTGCTAAAACAAAACAAGGAACTTCAAGAGCAAAAGGAGTTTCAAGAGCAAGAACTGATCAAGGCTCTACAGGAACAGAAGGAGGAGTTCCTGGTGAAACTCAAGGGCGTTGAAGAAAATTTGGAGACCTCTGCACAACAGAAAAAGGAGGACTTCAAGAAAATTCTGGAGTTCCTTGAAACCTAGCCTGCCCTATTTCATATTCAGCCTAGCCTATTTTCTCTGTTTCAGTTATGAACAATTTAAATTTCTGTTTTTAGTGTTTGAACAATTAATTTTGTTTGTAAATTCTCTAAATTGTTCAACTGGATGAAAAATCTTTTTGGTCTTTACTGATTGTTGGAACTCTGCTTATACTTGTGTGTTTATGTGTATTTTGAACACTTATGCTGAAGGGTAGAACTTACTTGAGGTTGTTTAGCAGCGCTGCCTTTAGTTTCCCACACTCGATGAATTGCTTGTGGGGCTGTGGGTAGATGCTTAATACACTTGAAAAAGCAGGACTTTTTGATAATGCCAAAAGGGGGAAAAGAAGAAGCAAACATGGAGGCTGAAGTTGTTCTGGGTTCCAGTTGATAAAGTATCAGAACTTTCTTCTGATATGATGCTGATAGAGTATTAGTTTACTTTCTGTCTTAGTTTTTTTTTGTTTTCTATTTTTAATTCAGTTGTGTGTTTACTTTTTGTTTATAAATCAAAAATACAAAAATACGTCCTTCTATTTTGTTTTAACTTTCTCTAGAGTTTGCTTAAGTTTGTCATCATCAAAAAGGGGGAAATTGTTAATGTTTAAAGGTTTTGATGATGAGGAACTTAAACTATAGCAAACTCATTTAATAATGGTTTTTCAAGTGTTTGTTTAGTTTAGGTGAAATTGATCTTGGAGATGAAAGAAGTAACTGAAACTAAGAAGACTTGAAGAAGTTCTTTATTCAAGAAGGTTATTCGAAACAGAAGAAGTGTTCCCTAACAGGAACTAAGTCCCTTAACAAGAACGTTCCTTTACATGAACTTGAAGATGGCTGGCTAAGATCTTTGGAGGAACTTAGTAAGCGTGGAGCCCAAGTAAACCTACCAGTACAGGAGTGCGGCGCAACAATGATTTAGTTAAAGATTTTATCTTCTAGATTCATTGTTAAATATGTTAAGTAGGATATGCATGAAGTCTATTAGAAGCGTGACAAGTTAGCTTGGCAAATAAATTAAAATCGGAAAAGATAAAAGATAAAATTCGAAAAAGATTTTATTTAAATGTTTATTTCTTAAAATCAGTTTGTTAAAAAGATATTATGCTTTTTAACTCAATCTTTCTATCTTATTTTTCGGAAAAGATTTTCTTCTAATGATTTACATAAAAACCGTGTATAAAGATAAGTTAAGTTTAACTTATTTATCTTTAAGAAAACCTACTTTCTATACAAGTAATACTTGTATAAATAGTAGAGAAAAAAAAGAGTTTAGGTTTTCTGTGAGTTTTATGCGTGAAGAATTTACAGAGCTTTAATTGTGTAAGTTTGCCAATCTTATCATCTTGTCATATTAGCTTCGGGTTTCATGCATAGCTTGCCTATCATATACTAGGTGTCTTTACTTGTAATTGGTTTGGGTTATTTGGGTGAGAGTGTTTTTGTTATCATTGCATACAGAGAGAGAGAGAGAGAGAGAGAGAGAGAGAGAGCTTCTGTTGAGAAGTTAAGAAGATCTGTGCTTAGGGAGTACGAGAGAGAGTCTGAGTGTGTGACTTACACTGGGTAGAATAGAATCCTATTCTGCAGCAAGTTCGTTCAGGAACTTGTGAGTAGAGGTTTGATTATAATAGGTTGTAACTTAGTGTTTGCCCTATTATAGTGAAATTGTTTGTGTTCGAAATCCCTAAGGTAGGGTCGAGGTTTTACTTCTAGTTGGGCACTAGAAGGTTTCCTCGTAAAATTCTGTGTGCATTGCAAGTTCCTATTTTATTCTATTTTATATTTGAAAAAGTAGTCACTAGGAACTCACCTACAATTCACCCCCCCTCTTGTAGTGTTCGTCTCAACTAACACATATCAACAAATTTTCTCATGCCAATGTCATTTAAAAATTGTTTTACAAAATCATACAAACCAAATGATTCTAAAGTAGGGCGGTGTAACCACCGAGAAGGAATTACCTCACGCCCGATTAAGTGTTCTAGCCGCTCTCTTTGCTCTCGGCTAGCAATACGAATCGTCGGCCAGTACGGAGTTGCAAATCCGGGTCGTATTCCTCCCTCGAACTGGAGCTCCTACCGATAATAGACCGAGCCCTCTTTGAAGCCATGGTAGAAATGGGTATGAAAATTTATTTGAATAAAATCCGAAAATTTTTATATGGAAATTTAGAAGATGAAGAGGGGATTACAGATATGTAAAAAGTTTTGGAATTGGGTGAGAATTGAAGAAGAAATCTTAGAGAGAAGGTAGAGAGAATTTGAGTTTTAGAGAGAGAAAGTAATGGAGGAAAGAAGAAATGAAGGAAGAAAGAAGAAAAAAGAGAAGAAAAGGAGGCAGACGACCTCGCGCCCGGTCGGGCGGTCTGTCGCTCGGTTGGGCGATCTAAACATTATATCCGCATGGTCTCGCGCCGGTCGGGCGATCTTATAGCTTAATTATAATCAACTCTCGCGCCCTGTTGGGCGCGCTTCGCCCGGTCGGGCAATCTAATGCTCAAATTTCCACCTCTTCTCGCGCCTGGTTGGGCAAGGGTTGCTCGATCGGGCGGACAATTAGGTCCGTATACAATGAGTTTCGCGCCCGGTTGGGCGAAATTATTCGAATTAATAGCCTAGCTATCGTGCCCGGTCGGGCGAGCTTCGCCTGATTGGGCCCGAGGCTAATAATCCAAGTACAACAACTAGGGCCCTTTGCCTAACGCTTGATAGGGCGGTTTCTCACCTGGTCTAGCGGTGTTTTGGCTGCGACGCGACTTCCTAACATGCCCTGTGGGACGCCAATTGACTTTGTCTGGTGGATCCTCCTTGACTTGGACTGGGAGGTCTTCAATGCTATGCACTAAAGATCCTTCTTTGATTGAGGGTTGCTTCAAATTATCATTGCATTCAACACTTGCAACTCGATCTTGCGGAATACTTACCGTAGGCTCAAATCACACAACTTGCTTGATTGATTCCACCTTTTCGTCCTCAAAACCAAGACCAACAGTGTAGAGGGCTTTTTCTATTGAATCGACTTCCTTCTGCCATTTGTCTATCTCAACTGAAAAGGATGAAACACAAGATACCGCCTCCAAGGGATCTTTTTCAAGAGCTTGGGGCTTGTTAGAATAATTCTCAACCACATTAACACTAAAACATTTCTCCTCAGTCATGGGGCTTTTAGGGGTATTATTAAGATTGAAAACAATTTTATCATCCCTTACTGATAGTGTTAACTTACCACTTCTCACATCTATGATTTCTCCTGCAGTGTTAAGGAATGTTCTACCCAAAATAATTGGGGTTTGCATATCCTCAGCCATATCAAGAACAACAAAATCAACAGGTATATAAAATTTACCTACTCTAACGGGGACATCCTCTAAAACACCTAAGGGGTATTTGAAAGAACGGTCGGCCATTTGTAGAGTTATATTGGTAGCTTTTAATTTACCCATATTCAACTTGGAACACACAGATAATGGCATGACACTAACGCTAGCACCTAAATCACACAATGCATTATCAATCATTAGATTGCCTATATGACAAGGGATAGAAAAACTACCCGAATCTTTAAATTTAGGTGGAGACTTATTTTGAAGTACGACACTACACTCTGTAGTGAAAGCTACTGTCTATAAACTGCCTATATGGTGAGGGCATTCTCTTTGTAGGTCCTTGAACCTCTCCCAATCTTTGTATAAAGATTCATCGGCTTCTTGGGCAAAGTTCTGAATCGCACTCCGTAGTACGGCTGTTGTCTCTGCAGGATAATACTTGTTATAAAAATTTAAAACAAGAGTTTCCCAGTCAGTTATACCAAGTGCAGTTCTATTTAAGCCATTAAACCACAATTTAGCTTTTCCAGTTAAAGAAAAGGGAAAGAGAATCTCCCTGATTTGGTCTTGAGTGACCCCGGCTTGCCTGATGGTATTGCAATATTGACAATAGTCGGCAATGTGAAGATTTGGGTCTTCACCCTTAGCTCCACTGAATTGCTTCCTCTCTATCATCGTTATAAATTGAGGTTTAATTTCAAATTGAACCCCATCAAGAGCCGGAGTGGGGGTGAGATGTGGAAAATCTGTAAGATTTGGTTGTGAGTAATCACTAAGCTTCTTTGGAACCGCCATCTCTGATTCTGCGTCTGTTGATACCTCTGAATCGCTAGAACCAGTTGGAGGGTCTCGGTGATTATTATTATCACTAGAATCCGCCAGGATTTGCTTGTAGAGATTTTTCTGTCAATGGAAGGAACGTTCGATCTCAGGATCGAATGGGATGTACCCTGATCTGGAACACCTGGGCATAAACAAAAAAACTAGAAGCAAATGTGAGATTTGCCTCAAAGAACTAACGTTCTCTGAGACAAAAAGAAAATAACCTAGAGTACAAAAACAATCAGAAATAAAAATAAAAACCGTTTCCCCGGCAACGGCGCCAAATTTTAACAGGGTAAAGTTGTATCCCAAAATCAAAAGTAAAACCTAAATCCTCTAACTAATGTAGATAGGGAAGTAGGGTCGAATCCACAGAGAAACGGATCTTTCTATTCCTAATTAACTAATATAATCTAGATTATGAGGTAACCATTATTTATATTTGAATAATAAACTAAACTACGGAGATCAAGAATAAGGAGAAAATTATATATAAAAGAATCTAGGGCATATGTTCACCAATAAATAATATTCCAGGGTAGAATATAATAATCATTCATCAAAACATATATTAATCAGATTATAAAGGGTTTTCGCTACGTATTATAATCACACAATTAATTTACCGGTATTAAATCTCATCTTTCGAATCTCGACCTAACCATTTATAAATTCACCTGCCTATTAAAACTAGACCTAAACATCAATTCTCATATGTCGAATCTCGAATCAATATTGTCAAACTCATGCATAAAAGATCAGGCCTAATCTAGTCATAGAGCATCAAATTAATCAATAGGAAATTAATCTAGCATTGATAATTAACAACAATAAATTACCCCTTCACATTATTTTGGATCCCCATAAACCCTAGAAAGAAAACTACTCAAACATAATAGAAACTAAACTAATCAAATCAATAAAGCAAGATATGATTAAGGGAATAAAATAAACAACTAAGATTAAGAGAAGAGAAATCGTTACCAAAATAAATCTGGAATTAAGAGTAGATTAAGAACAAAGGTTTAAGAGAAAGAAAATCTAAGAGAGCAATTAAGAGAGTAAAGAAAGAGTAAGAGAGAAAGAGAGATAGAGAGAGAGAGAGAGATAGAGAGAGGCAGATAGATCCTAAAATCGTATTACGGAGGAGTATTTATACTCCGTACAAATCCTAAAATAAAACAAACTAAAACGACGCTAATCGTCTCCTAACAATTACATGCGCCCGATCAGGCGAGGCACCGCCCGATCGGGCGTGCCTTTTTGCTCTTCAGGTTGAATCTCGCGTCCGGCCAGGCGCGTCACTGGGCGCCGACCTTAGCTTCTCCCGCCCGGCTGGGCGCCAGCCTTTTTGGCCGGGCGACTTTCTTGGGCCACTAATTGGACTACGATTGGGCTCCAATTCTCTTTTTGCTCTTCAGGTTGAATCTCGCGCCCGGCCGGGCGCGTCACTGGGCGCCGACCTTAGCTTCTCCCGCCCGGCCGGGCGCGCCTCTGGGCGCCAGCCTTTTTGGCCGGGCGGCTCTCTTGGGCCACTTATTGGACTACGATTGGGCTCCAATTCTTCGGGCCAATATGGGTTTCCTCCTCGGGTATTGATTACTCGGTCCAAATGCCCCGGTATCACCTATATCGAGCCTTTAATCACCGGTTCGATGGCTTTAACCGATCCTGGGCTATAAAGTTGGTCGTGCTTCTCCAATGTTCGTGATTGCTCCAAAATATCTCGGGAAAATACTCCAAAAGTGTAAATCCCTGCAAAAGTCAACCAAATCTACGAAAACACTAGAAAACACCAATTAGTAATAAAAGTGGCTCTAAAGAGCCATAAACACTACTAATTATGACCAAGGGACGGGGGTAAAATACTATATAAAATAGACACATCAAATGGTTTCCTTCAAACAAGTGTATTATTTTGATAGCGAGTTCAGAATTATTAGAAAGCTAATATATTCAGCAAGGTCAAGTGATCGGAATGCCTGAGTGGAGGCCGCTTCCGATCAGTAATATTAATGTATAATTAATATTACAGCTTAATCTTGACTGAACCCTTCGGGTCACACCCTAGCAAATATACGAACCGACTCGACGAATTAATTCTTAAGAAATTAATTCGTCGCCGAGTATTAAATATTTAGACGTCGGAAATTCGAGCTTAGAGCGTCGAAACCGAGCGTCGGAAGTCGACTCAAAACAATAAAAGACGAGACACGAAAATAATAAATCAACAAGACCAAAATACCCCTAGCATCGGAATGCCCAGAGCAAACCGAGTGCTAGGGGCATTTGGTGTATTGGTGGCTAGCACGCGCACCAAGCCGAGCTTAGGCTGGCTGGTGCGTGCTAGCGCACCAATGCTAGCATCGCATGCTAGCAACGCTGGCCAACGAGCGCAAGGAGCATCGGCACTCAGCAGCAGCCCGCATAATTGATGCGTGGCTTGCTGGCCGAGTGCACAAGCAGCCCGCACAAGCCGTGCTGGGCATGCTGGCCAGCAGCGCCAAGCAGCCTGCACGCTTGTGTTGGGCCTGCTGGCAGCCGCACATGGCAGCCCACCTTGGGGTGCCTTGGTGCCCAAGTGTGGTGCCATGTGGAGCATTGTAAGGGGAGGCTTTTAGGAATGAGGTGGCCGGTTTTTGGAGAGGGAGTGGGGAGCAATTAGTTTGGTCCCCCCCTCCTCCAAATGGTCCTTACCTAACCTCTCTCATGAGCTTGCCATTTGTTGATTTATTACTAGTTTGATTATTTATTTTATTTTAGCTTTAAAATAAAATGAAAAAAATCAAATTCTCCCACATTGATGGGAGAGCCTTTTCACTCTCTTGTTTTCCCTATAAATACCCAAGTTGGGGTATTGGGAAAATCACTTGAGTGAGAGTTGAAAAAGGCATCACCATTGTGAAAACCTTTGAACTCATTTAATCACTCGGGTTTTGGTCGGACCTTGCTAACTCCAAAGTAGTGGACCTGAAAAGTCGGTGTTCGTCCTTTGTGGGTGGATACCGTTGGAGGCTCGGTATTTTCGGAGCTAAATCTTTCAAGTAAGAGCCCATTAGGTCGGGCGAAGCATGCGTCAAAGGCAAATTACGATTCTATCCTTTTATGTTTATTTGTTATGCTTTATGGTTTTATTAATTGCGAGTGGTTCTTTGGGTAGGGGTCGTTTCCGCGGTAATTTGGACTTACCAAACCCCAACAAAGATTAAATTGATTAATGGAGCTTACATGTGTTTAGTTTAATTAGACCTTAATGACTAAACTAGATTGCATTAAATCATTTGACATGGCCAATTGATTTTGGATGCCAATTATGAATTGGTGTGATTTGTGATTCTTTTAATTTGTCACTCTTAGAGTGAACCTAGTATGATGATTAGGAGATAACACTTCAATTCCTATTGATAGCTTTTACCATTAGTCCTTACGACTATTAATTAGCTTGACCTACTTCATATTGGTACTTTATCATGATTACATGTTGATCCCCGTTTCCTAGTGTTTATATAGTTCGTTTGATTTCTTTGTTTTTGTAGTTTATTAGTGTTTGAACAATCGTCTTTCTCCTTTGACTGCCACCTAGCTTAGGCATAGACCGTTCCTTGTAGTATGGCCCTTGACTTACCTCTATATACTTGTATTTAGGTTAGTTAAGTGATTATAAATTTATTTAATCATAAGAAGGATTAGTTAACGACCTAGTTTCTTCCTTCCTCAAATATGTTGCATGAATCTGGAAATTGTTACATTGAGGGAAATATATAACATTACTAATTATAAAAGAAACAAGAAAACTAATACATCTCATAGTTAGATTCAAATTACATAATTAATAACATTAAATTTTTCATAAACCTTGCAGCGATGTATGTGAAGGCGGGTATATGACAATGGGGACCTTGAAAACATTAGTGGTGATGAAGAAAGCAAAGGCAGTGGCGCAAACTCCGATCCACACTGTACTCTTAGTATAAACTGATTAAAAACAAAAGGATTGAGAAAGAGAATTGCAAGACAATTCCATGAAACTACCCAAAACCAATTGAATTAAATAAATCAAATTCTCAAACTTAATTATCCATGCCCCCAAGCTGAATTAAAAAGTTCCCTAAACAATTTGATTTGAGGATGCTAATGGAAATAGGAAGAATGAATTGAATGACAGATCTAAACTTTGAGTGAGGAAGAATAGATGATGGAAATTAGCAATGGAGAACTGAGACATTATTTTTAATGAAAAAAAATTTAAAAGTGAGAATGAGAGAGAACGGAGAGATAAGGATGCAAATTTCATTTTAATGGTATTGAAGTGGAAACCACTTAGCGGATTCATTTTGATGAAACCTTTCCTTTTTATGAAAACGCTACTTCATTTTTCCGTTTTCCTACTGAAACCGCCATTTGAGAAATCGGTTTTGCCAAAAAATATCGGGAAAATAATAATTCATGAATTGCTGACGTGGATGGTAAATTAGGAATTTTGAAATAGTAAAGGTATGTTAGGAATTATAAATCTTCCATTAACATTAAGAAGGGTAAGCTTAGGAAAATTAAGAAAGAAACAAAGAATATATATAAACCTAAAATGTATTCTTTTGAGTGCCTAAAATGATACTCATTAGGTAGTCAATCTTTCGGAAGTAATTATTCCATCTCCATCCTTTACCTCTTAATTGGATTAATATAATAAAATTTGATTACTTTCATCTCTATTCTTATAGAAAAAAAGAAGAGACCAAAAAATTCTTTATGTCCTTTTTTAACAAATGAATATCACATTAAATTCCTCATAAATTTTTTAAGTTTCATTATTTTGGAAAACTTGTACATCGGCATGAGATCAGAAATCACTTGTCTTTTAAAAGAAAAACTAGTTATTGGTTCGGGCGATGTCCCGGGTCATTATAAATATATTACTTTAATCGAACTATATATATTTTGGCTTGTTTGTCGTTGAGAGCTTAAGTGGTGATTTTTTTTGTTATTTATTTAATAGATAGCTTAAGTAGTTTGTTGCTTGTATGAGTTGATTTGCTTATAAGAATATTTTTTTTACATTAAAATCATAAAAATATGATAAATCAAATCTTTATAAATTTAATGTTAAAATATATACTATTCCATAATGCACAAAAATATTTTACTCTATGATTACAATTTTATGAGTTAATGCACAAAATAAAATGGAGTAATGTGTAATTTCTTACAAATTTTATTATTATGTAATTATTAAGGAGTTACAGTCCAATTCAAGGGAAATTATCATGCATATGAAGAGTTTATCAATTAAACTTATTATTAATACATAAAAGTTAATGCATAGAGTTTTTCAATAATTAATACTATGGTATGATTTAGTGACGACACATCATATGTCAAATGGCAAATTTGTTGACACATGGAAAAACATTATGTCTTACCATAAATTTTAATATATATATATATTGATAAGTCATTGTTGAAATCGTAATTTTATAAATACTGAATACACATTCAACTCATCATGATTAGTTTTCTCAAAAGTAACAAATTTTGTCAAGTAAAAGTTCATTGTGGGAAAAATATTCAATTTTCAAGAATAAAATGAAAGAAAGTTTAAATTAAGTTTAAACTAAGTTATATTAATCTATGCCCAATCATTGATGTTTATCTTACTTTATAGTGTGACCCTATTTGTTTTTTTTTTCCTTACTATATTTTAGACGTAGAAATGTTATGTGTACCTTATGTTGGAGAAAATGAAGACTATTACTTTATCCATTATGGTTATCCTCATATTTGTCAAAGAAGTAAAGTTTAAAGGTAATACTATTTATTCGAGTAAGCTTAATCTAATCGAAGGTTTCTTAATATATACTTCCTCCGTTCTTTTCTACTTGACCCGTTTTGACTTTTACACTATTCACCACCCCTCATTTGACCGTATTTTGTGAATAATATGTAAGGAAAAACATATTTATGTTGGATCATTTTGAATTCGTCTCAATAAGTACAATCATAATATATAACTTTTATATTTTTTAATTATGGAGAATTAAAGTTATTCACAGTTAAAGTTTTGCATTGACAAGCGTGATAAAAGAAACAGATCAAGTAAAAAAGAACAGAGAAAGTACAAATAAATCAACGCATTACACGAATATATGATGGCATATTCCCAAATCGATTAACAATGAAAGTGACAATAATTCATTCCATAAAAAAAAAGTGACAATAATTCATAGTTTTATTTTCTAAATGTATGTAGGACCATTTTTTTTTTGATGTACTTATAAGTGTAGGGAATATTTCAAGCATCAACTTTGGGTCCAACTGTGATAATGCAATTAAGCATGGTGGCGTCTAAAGGGAAGGAAGGTAGAGCAAAAGAGTCGCCAACAAGTTTTAGAAACTTGTAAACCGTCCACGGGTGTGAAGGTTACACCCCATTTACGATCACATATATCGCTAACTCCATAGTGGTCCTGAACCATGACTTGATATTCAGGGATGATGGTACAAATCCAACCTAAACATATTGAACCCACCCTAAATAGGTCTCTACTTTATTTTTCTCATATTCATGTGTGCTTTCCAACTATTATACAATCAATATATTAATCCTAATTATATTTAATCTAAGTTGGTTGATTATTAATGCACAAATAAATCTATTATTGGTGATCAATTGAATTAAAATCACATTAGCCTAAATATAATAATTAATTATTTTATTAAGCGTGATTTCATGTACAAATTCTCTTAAACATACGAGAAAAGGCGTGATCAAGCAATAACAATAATATCATATCAAGCAAAATAATAATATTAATAGTGACACAACAAATCATCATCATCATCATAATAATAATATTCTCAAAGCATTATATTAGCAAGATCTTAGGCTATGATATTAACATCATTAATAACAAATCCTAGCGTGTCACTAAGCAATAAAAATCAAAGCTTTATACCTAACATGACACTAGAAAGTAGAAAGTAATAAACGCATCCTAAGATGATACTAGGAATTAAAATAATCTAAGCATGATTTTTATATCAAAAAAATAATTAAGTAATCAAATTACTCACTTTGATGCCTCGTACTTTTTTCGATCAAAATAATACACACGTTAGTAACTTCAATAAAATAATAAATCAAACAATTAATAGTATTAATTGAAATATAGATGTGGGACCGAACCCTCAAAACTATCAACCTTTCATGTCGAGGTGTATTAGTGTATCGTGAAGGACGTATGGTGTGTGTTTAGGAAAAGGTTTAGCAAATCAAAAAAGAGAGTGAGAGAAAGAATAAACTTTAGCTTAAAGAGAGAGAGAGAAAAAATGATTGATGATTGTTGTTGGTGATTATTGATGAATGGAAATGGAGAAAATCGTCCCTATTTATAGAGAAAACGACTGAAGAAAATCAGAAAACTAGTCATAGTCCGACTCGGAGTAAAACTGGTTTCAACACGTAGTGATGGACTTATCACGGTGCGATGACTTCATCGCATCGCGATATTTCCATCACGGCCTGATGGATCCAACGATGCGCAATTCATATCATACGATAAGATTCGTACGGAATCTGACTTTCAATCAAATTGGGTTAGTCGAATATCCGTACTTATCCTTATTAAATCAGAATTAAAAATCTATTAAAAACATTTGTTTTATCCGATATAAAATTCTTTAATCATTATCTTTTCAAAATAGAATAAATTAGAACCTTCTAGGAATTCTTATTAAATTAGAATTAAAAATCTATTAAAAACATTTGTTTTATCCGATATAAAATTCTTTAATCATTATCTTTCAAAATATGATAAATTAGATACTTCTAGAATATAGTAATCAATCCTAATTTCTTTAGAATTTAAAACAACTTTATAGATAATTCAAGAAAAGTAAGATAAATCTTAATGGTTTTAGAAATATAATTAAAAATAATGGACCCTCCACATGATCCTTGGCCCCGCATATAAAGCCTGGTTTAGGCTCACTTTAGTATTTTGACCATAACTTCCTCATTATAACTCGAAACTGGGCTTATAACATATCATTGAAAAGCTCTTTTCAAGACCCATCAAACCACACTATTATTTGGATTGGAAGTTTTCATAAATAGGACATGGAATGAACTATTTCGGATTAAAACATTATAGAAAAGGGGAAATTCACGAGACTATTCAACATTTCAACTTACACGATAATCAATGATGTAAAAGGTACTCATTAGTGGGTTTGGTTTTTATGGAGATACAATCAGGTGTCTACACAAACCCCCACTATGACTGACTTTTAAGAAACATAAGTTTCAATAACGAATGTTAAAATAGTCGATCGAACGGATAATGATTCAGTTCTGCGATCGTAAATTATTCTTTGCAAAGCCGATACTAGCAAACTAGCTTTAGTTATACAAATAAGGGAGTTAGAAACACGTATCTTGCATCGTCGAGTACACGCCCCTAGGTAACATCTTTTGTTGTGTTTTGTCAACCTCCACAGTGCTCTGTGAATGCCACTGAAGGTAACAATGCTTCGCTATCTTCATTTTCCGTGACAATCTTCCACATACTAGGTAACATTGTCGAAGGTGACCGTGCTTCGCCATTTTCAGTTTTTTGGTGATACCTCGCCACGGCAATGCTTTTTTGCTTAATTTTTGTTGTTGTGGCCTTGCTTTGCCACAGCATTGCTTCGCTGCTATAGATAATATCCTCCATGCTTCGGGACATCGTCCAAGATTGCAATATGTCGCCATCTCCAAAATATCGCCTTTGCTTCGACTGGACCAATTAATGTTGACAACCTCCACACCCTAGTGAAAGCCGTCAAAGACTACTACATCACAAACTGTCTTCCTAAATAAGGTTGACAACCTCCACAATCATAATGAACGTCATCGAAGACTGCTTCATCACGAACCTCCCCTCTCAAATCAAAATGACAACCTCCACAATCATATCAAATGTCGTCGAAAACCCCATCTTAAGTACTAATTGAGCATGTTCATTTGCGCTCAATCAAATTGCCTCTAATATTTTGTAAAGATTGCTCGTCTACTAAGGATTTAATGCACCTGCATCTATATTTTTGACTATAGAATTTTTCTCATGTTTATAATTATCTTGAGGTTAACTTAAGGCTTGGTATTACTCAACTTATTGTGTGACTCAATCAACTCGACTAAATGAGTTTTGGCACGTGTGTAGACTCAACTCGATGTGGTATGACTCAATTATATACTCAAGTTGATGTGATGACACGACATGACTCAACTGTGTGTGGCTTGAAAATGCAGAAAAGCAAAAAAATTTCGTTATTTTTGTGGAGGGTACCGACTTTCTCCTTAAAAAGAAAGATGTGAAAATGAAGAGGTAAAGTGTTGGTGAAAAGTGAAGTTTTTGAACTTGCTCACAAGGAAAAGAGATGAAAATTATGAATCAAGTGATGGTGCATGTTAAATGAACTTGATCTAATGTATGTGCTGATGTTATCTCTCATGGTGCAAGGATTGTAACATCCTAGACTATCTCGATTGATGATTCGATAATGAAAGTATTTGGGTAACTTAGGCACGCATGCTAAATACTTCATATTTTGTGATGCAATCATGATATGAGTAATGAATGACTCTAAGATGAACATGCATGATGTAAAGTTGTGTCAAGATTTCATGACAAAGGGTTCCTAGGGAAAGGATTATTTAGCTATGTATTTGGTGATGTGTGTGAAAGTGACACTACGGTTAGGATGCAAAGGCTAAGGTGTGGAAAATATTTGAGAAGAGCCATATAATGATGACTTTTAGGCTGGGTAAGCTAATGAAGTAGGGATCAAGCTCCCAAGTCCAGCTCTAATTGGATAGGGATGAGCATCAAAGATCCTTTGATATGATTATGATGACTGTGAATATGAATGAACGCATTTTTATCACGGCCGCACCCTAATGTGAGGTTGCATACGTATCCGTTAGGAATGAATCAGGCCGAACTTAGCTCTAGCCGAACCTCGCACAAGTGTGTGTATGCCTTATAAAGGTCTTTCAAGGGATGTAACGGGGTTAGGCTAAAGGTTAAAGAAGAAAGGATAAAAGCTTTAGGCCCAAAATAATTCCCAAAGGTGTGCAACCTTGCATTTGAATCTTTGTATTAGTATGCTTGAGGTTTTTCACCTTTTTACCTTCTTGTATTTATTATTATTTATTTCTCTTTTTTTTTCTGTTGCATTTTTTCATATCCAAATCCTTTTTTATAAGTGTGGGCAATCTTGATCATGCGGTCTATCACTCACTTGACATTCATGTTTATCAGGCACAGTACCGAGCACTCGATAAGAGAAGCAGTTTAAGACGTTTTCATATAAAAGACATGTTCATATAAATGACATTGGAACACTTGCCCTTTTGCACACTTTTATTTTTCCTATTTGAACTTTTAAAATTTTTAAAATTTTGGTAAAATTCACTCAAGATTTTCATTGAATTTTGAAATTGCATAAATTGCACACTAACCCATCTCAATGTTAGGTAGATGTGGATTGAAAACATAAAGGTCTATTGTTGGACGAGGCTCAAAGCGGTTTTTCAAGAAAGGATTGTATATTCGAAGGGTGAAGTTGATAAGATGTAGCTACAAGAGATGCCTCAAATCATTGATATACCTTATGCTTAGTTCAACATTTTCTTATTTTATATTTATTTTCTTATATATACATATTTTTTTCGCAATGCCATGACCATATGCAAGGAAATAAATGCTCATTTTATTAAAATGGAAAGGGTAAAGATAAACTTATGAAATAAATCTAAGGATGATGAGTGGTTCCTATATATGCAAGGCTTATTAAGGGAAAGGGTAAAACAAAAATAAGAAAAGAATCATAAAATATTCGTCAGTGAAGTACGCCTCATGCTTTGTGCTTATCATCACTCGGTCTTCTTGCCAGCTGGAGGCATGGGAAGCTTGTTATTATCGATCAAATTTTGGATGACCTCTTTTAGATTTCAATAACTCTCGGTACTATGACCCCTACCTTGATGGTATTTGCAATGGGCGTTTGGATTCCAACTCGGCAACCTCTTTCATGTGCAGGATCTTGGATGGGCCCAATAGAAGGCTGTGTTATAGCTCATCCCTTGGCATGAAGGCTGTATCATAGCTCATCCCAATGGGAGTGAATTCTTTCCTTAGTTACTTTCTTAGCCTTTGATTATCCATGGCTAAGTAATCATTGAGGTCAAAGGTACTAACATTGTTACTAGAGTTGGTGTTTTCAGAAAAAGAAGGATTGTCGTTCTTTTTTCCTTGCCAACCATATGTTTTGCAAGATCATCCTCAATTTCAATGCCTATGTTGTAAACAACTTTGAAGGTATTTAAATTGCATTGAAATTTCACGTGCTATTGATATTTGTCTTGGAGATTCTTAATGAACATTGTTACAGATTCTTTCTCATTTTGAACTTCAATCATCCTAGTAGAAGTTTCTTTCCATCTATTGTAAAATGCGGTGAAACCTCCGTTCTCTTTTTGTTTGAGCATTTCAATTTCCCTATGTTCAGTTTCTACTTGAATATTTCATTTGTATCTATTAATGGAAGCATGTGTAAGGGAATCCCAAGTAGCCCTTTTATGGTAGAAAGTGGGAAGAGTGATAGGAAAACTCTTCTATCAATTCCCTTAATATCCATGATTGTTTCAAAAGCTCTTAAATGAAAGTAAAGATTGTCAATTGGTTTGAGTTTTGGGATGTCATTGGCATTGAACTTTTGTGGAAGAAGTTCCTTGTCCACTAAGACCCCTTTGGAGCTAATCCCATGGTACTTGTAGTCATTAGACATTTGAATCAAGCTTTCTTCTATGCGTTTGAGGTTTCAACTGGCACTTGCTTGCTAGGATGACCGACTTGAGTAGCAAGTCCTGAAAAATCTCAGTAAGTCCATTCACAGTCTGTTGAATCTGTTGAAATTCTTCTTAAGTGGCCATTATTCTTAACTTTCTTCTTCGACGGATTGGTTTATCAAAGAGTAGTACTTGAATAAAGGTGTTGTCCTTGATTAGATTCCCTTCTCTCCTTGACCAATCGTTGCGGAAACGGAAGTCATGGATACTCATTGTTAATTATTTGACTCACACTCAATTCAACATGTATAGGTGGGAAAAGATTATGGTTTATGAGAGGAATGATATGTATGGAGAAAGCATGTAAGATGAAGGTGGTGTATGAATGTGGAAAATGTGAAAGAAGGAAAGTTTGAGATATGTAATGTATGGAAAAGTGATGTAGATGGAAAGATATGGTAGAATTCGGAAATATAATGGACCCTCAACTCAAATGATGGAAAAGGAGACTCATGCATGGACATAAGACATGGTCATGGTGACACATATACAAAGTGTGTGCATTGACTAGTGAGTGAAAGTTACATGCTTAAGTCTTGTGTGATGACCATGGGACTATGTGATTAGCCTCAAACAAAGGCCATATCAGGACCTCGGTTATTAATTAATTAAGTTAATTAGACTCGACGCGAAAACCTGAAAAGAAAATGAACCATCGCACAGTAATGGAACATTCGCGTTGCGTCAGTCCCATCGCTAAGCGATATTTCTATCACGTGGTGATTAACACTGGCGCTTTACGTTACAAGTTAAACCTTCCGCGTTGAAATTAGAACGTCAGTTTTAACTGGTTTTCGATATTCCAAACCAAGGGAGAAATGATGAGCTTTTTCAAACAAACAAAAAGAAGAGAAGAGACAAGAATATACACTAACTCACTTTCGTAGGAATCACGGTCAATTTTAGCAACTAAAGACAAGCCATTTAAACCCCTAGATCGCCCTAGAGGACGAGTGATGCTCTTGTAAAGGTTTCCTAAGAGATTAATATATAACTCTCATAATAATACAAACAAGTCAAAGCATAAAGAAGAAAATCCGAAGAAAAGCAAAACAAACTAGTGTTTTTGAAAGGACTTTTCCAAATGTACAAGCACAAGTGAATGCAAATATTTCTAAACAAGTATGGGAGTGCACGTTCCAAGATACCCGAGGTGGATTGAAACATAAATATGCTAAGCATAGGCATTAGAGAAACGCAATCCACTTTCATCCCAAACGGTCTTACCGTGTTCTCCCTACTAGTCTCATATCTTCTCCTAGTGAGCATCTCAAAAGTTCCACGAAGGAATAAAAAAAAAGAGATAATTTCGGGCTACTCGACGTCTTGACAATGCACCCCCTTTCCTTTGGCTTTAACTCATAATGCCCTCCCCCGATATATGACTCAACCTCTAGGTCGAAAGGTCTTTCCCAATGGTTGTAACGTAAGGGCAAAAAAGGTTTGGGGTAGGATAAAATTTTAAAATTTGGTGGTATCCCTAATAGTGAAGCAAAGAACGGGCCCTTCCTTGGAATCACAATCAAGTAGTCACCAAAAAAAAAAACAAACAAACTCCCCCAAGCTTATTCAAAGCCATAATCACAATCATATTTACAAAAAGCGTAAATGCTTCTCCCCCAAGCTTAAAGGAAGCATTGTCCTCAATGCTTGAAAAGGGGAAAAGGATCACATCAAAATATTTTGGATTTTTCTCATTTTCAACTTGTTATTTATTTAATTTTTATTTTTTTATGCATAAATTCAAAGCAATTGTCCTTGCCTCTTTTTACTTAGGACGACTTTTAAAACTTTACATTTATTATGTCCTTGCCTTTTTTAACTTTGGACAGCTTTTTCTAACATACATTTGCCATTATTCACAAAATATACACAAATCACAAGCTTGCTTACAAAAGGAATCAATGTCCATACTTATAAACAACAAACTCCAAAAACATGACCATTTGCTTCACAAATACCATAAATGGAACAAAAAGAAACAAAAGGCTCAAAATTCTAAAGATGTGGCTTGAAAAGAAGGGAAAAGGCTCAAATGGTTAGCATGAAGGCAAATATAAACCCAATGAACTAAAAAGAAAGAAATTAAACTAGAAAAGAAAAATTACCACCCCAAAAAGATGCCTTTGTCCTCCCTAGATGGCTCGATCTCGTGTTTGAGAATTATGAGTCAAGATTCTAGATTAGGTTCGCAATAGTCAAGGATCCATGCCGTTCATGCAAATATATGTTTAAGGCTTGAAAAATAATGAACCTCACATGGATGTAGCAAAAACTCGCTATTGGTGTCAATTCAACTATAGGAAGCAACTACCAACATGCCACAAACAAGTAGAATTCGGTTTCATGGTCCCACTAGTTCTAACCAACTACCTTAGCATGCTTTATCCTAGAATCAACCAAGCGTACTCTCAAACCGTGCACACCGTTACCATTTAAGAAGAAAAGCATTCAACAATACAAGTCCAAAAGTATTATGTCCAAAACAAGAACAAAACAAAACACATTGCAAATTTGCCTTGATAGAAACAAAAATCTTTTTGGGATTCTTCAAAATAAAGAACATGGAAAAGCATATACAAAGGTGTGTAATACCATATATGAATCAACATCCCATCAAACATAATAGAATACCCTCCCCCAACCTTGAATGAGACAATACACTCAAACATAAATCATAGAAACCATGGGAGGGGAAAAAAAAGAAGAGTAATCCAACAAACCAATATACGTCCAACAAGTCATCATCCACTTGAGAAAGAGCAAGGAAGGATATTACCGGATATTAGGTGGGTGTAAATACCCGCTAATGACCCAATTAAACCTTTCAAAGCTAAATTCTCAAGAATTGAACATTGCCTTCCATATGCTAGCAAACATAGGAGTCAAACTTCCTTGATTCTTGATCCATATCGAAGCACCAAAGTATATCAAGTCATGTACCTAGAAAAAGGCACACAAACATTTCCATGAGAAAATTTATTCTAAAAAAGAAAATAAAATGAAAGCAATAAAACACGGGTTACTTCCCGAGAAAGGCTTGCTTAAAATCCAAGCTTGACCGCTCTAGTAAATAATATTGCAACGAACGCAAGAGCTTGTCAAATGCACTACTACACATTTCATAAGAAAGTAAGTGTGCACATGACAAAAATAAGGCATGCAACAAGCTTAGTGCACACCTATGAGGAGAGAGATGCCAAGAGAAGGAAGAAGAATCAAAAGAAAACTCAACAAATAAGAAGAAATAGAAAAAGAAGAAGAAGAAGAAGAAAAAGAAGGAAAACTCTCCTCAAAATATTTTTAGGTGGCAACATCACCTTTTTCATCAATTGGAGACACATGATCCACATACAAATCATCATAGACAAGAGGGTCCCCGATGAGCTCATTAACAAAGGAAGGGAGGAATATAGGAGTGTAGGGGATATGGTAGAAACTCCTTGAGAAAGGGACATGAAAGAAGGGGATAGGGGCTATGGTCTTACTAATGGAATCTTCCTCACCACCATGCCTCAAATCGCCCATAAGAGCATAGAAATCAATCGTAGAATCCTCAAAAGAAGAACACTTATGATCACCATCTCCCTTAAACATCCAACTCCCAAGAGGAACCACATAATCTCCTCCACTACATTCATGAAAAAAAACTCCCTCAACTTCCTTAAAGCCCAAAGTCTCAAAACCATGCATGAATGGATGCAAATTCATCTCAAAATCATCTCTCTCCCATGAAGCATTCTCAATGAACTTACTTAAAAGGCTATGTGTAGACACCCAAATTTGTGTCCCCAAAACCAAACCCAGTGATGAATACCTTTCATGTAATTTGATTATCAAACAAGGTGAAAGTGTGAAAAGTCTAGTGATGAGGATGTTTTATTAAAATATCTCTTCTTTCTGTTTTTAAAAAATATTTCTTTTCTTACCCTATTTTTGAAAAACGTGCATTCCAATTTATTTTAGTCCATGATATGGGTCCAATAATAGTGTATTTGGATGGGGCTTGAAATAAACTTTCCAACGATATATTATAAGCCCAATTCTGATGAATAATGAGGATGTTATGGCCAAAATACTAAACTGGGCCCGGTTTGGTTTTTATATGCAGCCCAATGATCTAGAGGAGGGCCTATTATTAATTATCATTCATAAAGCTATTAGGATTGATTATAGTCTTCTAGAATACTCTAGAAGGTTCTTTTAAATCATAATGGAGTTTGGATTGTAATTATGTGTTAAAGAGTTTGAAATTGAATAAAACTACTCCTTTTTAGAATCCTTGTTTTGTACGAAGTGAAATATATTCAAATTTTATTTTCGTGCCTCATAATATTTATTCAAATATTATTTTTTTGGATAGATCTTGAAATTATCTTTCCAATGATATATTATAATATTAAATCCGAGCTATAACGAAAAATATATGAATTAGATATGAAACTCAATCCAAAACTGACACCCTTCAACTATTTCGGCCCTAT
Organism: Chenopodium quinoa; assembly: GCF_001683475.1. Taxonomy (NCBI): domain Eukaryota; kingdom Viridiplantae; phylum Streptophyta; class Magnoliopsida; order Caryophyllales; family Amaranthaceae; genus Chenopodium; species Chenopodium quinoa. The sequence continues at coordinate 1,233,310 of NW_018745546.1, forward strand.
CTTTTTATCTACAATATATTTTAATCTGATTCTAATTGGGTTGGAAAGTAGACTACAAGATCTTTCCAACGACATATTATATTCCTTATTTGTTCTTCCGGATCAAAAGATATGATAAAAACAAAAACGCATGAAACTGATTATTAGCGCCTGACGACAAGCATTAGCGCCTGGCGCTATGGCTTGGCGCCTGGCGCTAATGTCCAGCGTCTGGCGCTAATCGAGTTTTATTCTCGTTGAAACTCTGATTCGTTTTTTTATCCATCCGACTGATTTTCTCTATAAATAGCCTCTTTAAATTCTGTTTTCAATCATGAATTCTCAACAATCATCAATTCTCATCAATTCTTATTCTTTCTAATTCTTTATTCTCATCAACTCTCATCAAGAATTTCTTGATTCTCTCTCCCTCTTTTCTAAGCCTAGCTTTTAATAAACACAATTCCTCATACATTAGCACTAGACACACCTAACTAAGTTTGAAGTTGCCTTTGCCCTAGACGTGAAAGGTTTGATATTTCTGAGGGTTTGGTCCCAAATCTAGTCTAAACTTTCTTAATTCTCTATTTCAATTATTTAATTTAATTCTTTGATTTTATTATTTTTCTTGAAGTTACTAACGCATGTATTTTGTTATTAGAAAGAGATACGAGGCATCCAAGTAAGTACTTTAATTGATTTAGTGATATTATGATATAGAAATCATGTCTAGGTTGTTATTATGACTCTTAGCGACATGTTAGGGTGTTTTGATCTTCCTAGTATCATGTTTAGGGTAACAACTATAATTTCTAATATCAAATATGACAATTGTGTTTCCTGCGATGCTTCCTATTTTCTTCCTAATATCATGTTAGGGATATATATTTGATCTTTATTGTTTAGGGACATGCTAGAGTTTGTTATTAATCTTGTTAGTATCATGCCTAGGATCTTGATATTAATATTATGCTTTAACATGATTATTATAATTATGATTATGATTATGATTATGATTATGACTATTGTTGTGTTGAATTATATAATTTAACGTAATTTATTAATTAGCAAATTGTTTCACGTTATTTGTTAATTGACGGATGACTTATATATGATTTGATTATTATTATGTTGCTTGATGATTATTATTGTTATTGCTTGATCACGCCTTTTATGCATGCTTAAAGGGAATTTGTACTTGTAATCACTCTTAATAAGATAATTAATAATCTTGTTTAGGGTTAATATGATTATAATTCAAGTGATTGCCAATAATAGTTTTATTTGTGCATTATTATTCAACCAACATAGAAAACATGTTTAGGGTTAATCATATTGATTGCATGTTAGTCAAAAAGCGCACATGAATACGATCAGAATAAAGTAGAGTCCTATTATTAGGGCAAGTTCAATCTCTTTTAGGTTGGATTTGTACCTTCATCCTCGAACTTCCAGTCTTGGTTCCAGACCTATTGGAGTTAACATTCTTCTGGATCGTTAAGGGGTGTAACCTTCACCTCGTAAATGGTTTACAAGTTCCTAAAACTTGTTGGCGACTCTTTTTCTCTATCTTCTTTCCCTTTGGACGCCACCGTACTTTAGTGTATGATCACAGTGGGGTTCAAGCTAGGGGTAATTCTTGAAATATTCCCTACAATATGGGAATTCCTTTGGCACTCAATAAACACATTGGACATAACCTCAAACAATTCCAAATACTCATGGATTGAAGAGTCACATACATACACTTGAGACTCATCACAATCAACAAAGGAAGAGATGTCAAGATTCAAAATATCATCAAAATCATCATTACTCTCGACTCCCTTTCCTTCACTCATATGCTCACTAATAGGAGTCTCACACACTCTTGGTTGCTCGTGAATATCCTCATTATCATTCTCAACACACACATTGGATTTGGAGTTTTTAATAGCAAGCGTCAAGGATGATAATTCATTTTCCAACTCTCCTTTTCTTTTCAATTCTTCATTAAAAACATCCTCACCCTCTCTAATCATCTCCAATTGGCTCCTTAAAGTTTCCATCATTTGTCTCTCTAAGTACCTAAGATTAGGATTCATCTCTAACCCCCTCAAAGATTCATAAATTTGGCCATAGGGGACTAGAGACTCATCACAAGAGTTTGGAAAATGAAAAGGCAAAGAAGGTTGACCAATAGTAAAAGAAGAGTCACAACCAAGGATAGGACCATGCACATTAAAATCATGAGCATTTTCATTAAATAGGGGAGAGGGGGCACAATCAAACATATGAGATTTGTTAACATGAGAATGCACATCATTATCATGAACAAAAGGGGAAATAGAATCGAAAGCATTTGTTCTAGGTTCAACTATGGGATCATGTGATATATCATGGGAAATCATGCTAGCATTAGAAGAATTAACACATTGCACATCAAAATTTGAAACATGATTACCCCTATTATGAGCATCGCAAGCAAACCAAACATAAAAATCCCAAGCATCATCAATTGACAATGCTCTAAATCTATATGCATGCATTCAACTTTATTCCTAGTTTGTTCAGTTAAACCAAAATAACAAATCTCACAAGCCTCCCAAAGACTACAACAATGATACTCAAGAAATCCCTCAAGTATATGGAAATATTCACAAAAAGGCTCATTGTTATATTGAGGAAATGATAGACATGCCATTTTTTTTTTCAAAAATCAAACAAAAATCAAATAAAAGAAAACTGTATACAAAGACCTAGACTCAAGCAATAAAAAAAACTCAAACATAGACACCGTTCCCCAGTAACGGCGCCATTTTGCCGAGGGGTGGGACTAGGTCGTTGAAACTAATCCTCCCTCGATCAAACTAAATTTATAAACACTTAACAAACCTATATACTAGTATAGAGGCAAGTCAAGGGTCGAACCCAAAGGAACGACAATGTTCAAGCGCTCTCAATTATGTGCCTAAGCTAGGTCGAAGACAAAGATAAAGAGAGAACACTAACCAACTACCAAATAAAGAAACCAAACAAATAAAGCACTAGGAACGGGGATCAACAAATAATCATGACAATTGTAGCAACTCGGAAATACATGTAAGTCAATGGTTGTGAAGACTAATGGTAAGCTCAATCAAAAGAGTCAACAAGCTATCTCCTAGAGGTCAAACTAACGCCAACTACGAGAGACTCTAACTAGTAGCATCACTAATCAAGCTCAATCGACAATTGCAATTCCTAAATCAATGGTCCGTATCATTAGAAACTACAATGCAATCTAGCATAATTCTCAAGGCCTAATCGAATTGCACACATGCAAACTTCCATTAATCACTTTAATCTCAACAATCAATCAACACAATCCCCAAATTAAGCACAATCAATAAATCATACAAGTTTCATCCAATTCCTAGCAAACAACTACTCTAACATCATCATCTAATCAACTAACAACTAAAGAAATCAAGAATCAACAATATATGAAGAACAATTACACTAATCAACAATCAAACATCAAAATCAAATCAAACAAACTTGAATATTAAACAAAGCAATAAAATAAGATAGAGTTAAGAATGCTCATTGATAATAGAGAAGATCTTCAACACAATTGTCGTCATCATTGAACCTTCAATCTCTCAATCACCATTGAAATTCCTCACTTTTTGTCTCTAAAATCTACTCCTAAACTAACCCTAAAACTAGAGAGAGAAGCTCTCCACTAAGCTAAGAATATGATCTAAATCTAAAATGAAACTTCCTTCTAAACTCTTCCCAAAAATCGGGTTTACAAAGGTATTTATAGAGGTGCGAAAACAAAAACCGAGCAAACAAATACCCAGGGAGGCGCACCCGCGCTGCAGGGGAGGCGCGCCCGTGCTGCAGGGATGGAGCGCCCGCACCAAGGGGTGGCGCGCCCGCGTATGCTTGTGGTGCGCTCGCGCCCGTGCCTTGCAACTTTCTCGCGGCTTCGTGCGTTCGCTAAGGTCGCACAATTATAATGATGATGAACACTAAGTGAGGCAGTTCTAAAAGCACATGATTGTGGGTTCAACACCCCATATTCATGAGAGCACGACTTGAGAGCGCAAGAGCTAGAACTTGGAGAATCCACTTCCTTGCATCTTGAGCTTTCCTATTGCTATGAGCTTGCTTTAAAGGAATCTCCCACCTTAGTGATTCACCAATATCAAGACCCGAAATTCGTACAATACCTACAACCACGAAAATAGAGCAAATAAAGGAGAAAAGAGTAGAAAAACCAACATAATGCATAAAAGCTACAAAATAACAGAGGAAAGGTAAAACTAAGACCAAAATGCATAAAACTAGGCATTTATTGAGCATGAAAGCTATGAAAAGAGGAAGAAAACAACCCAAATGCCCATCAAATGGGTGCCATTTATGACACCCATCAATTCCTCTCGAAAAGATAAGCCTATAGTCTTGCTAAGTAAAGTATAATTAGTCTTTATTAATCCAAATTAATTAATTAACCAATTGAGCAAAGTTCTTTAGTCATTGGTTAGTTTATTTAGACTTATTTATAAACACAAATCAACTCAAACGGTTAGTTTTATCACAAGTAAGGTATGCACAAGAAAAGAAAGCACAAGTAGTCAAGTAGTCACAACATGATGCAATGAGTTTGCAACCAAACCATGGCTCTAGTGCTCTAAAGTTCAAGGATTATGGTAGTAAAAGAGGATCCATGGTTATGAGTCCGAATGTATCGTGCGGAAGCCTTACCTTTTGAAGAGTTGGCGCACATGGATGAGACCTCGCAAGTAAGACTTGCTTCCATGGTTTAGTGAATTCTGAAACTCGGATGTACCCATCGTTGTACGGAGCGTTTGATTGGGTAGATGGAGTGGGAATTCCCAAGGGCTAAAGCCATATGTAAAACACATATGGGTTTCAGAAAAGAAGGAAAAACTCAATCAAGAAGTAAAATCAGCCAAATAATACTAGAATCGGTCAAAAAAAGAAGGCAGATTTCTGGCTTTCAGTGTTGGAAGAACTCGGTGTGAGAAAACAAGGTTCATCGTGTGGTGATGACCCTATCGAGTCGCGATGAAGCCACCACTCCGCGATGGACACCGTCGTCTCGCGACAATTCCTACACTCCTCTGTAGCTTTATGTGTTTCTCGGGATTTACCAATTTTCGTAGTATTTTTTCCATTCTAGTTGTGAAAGATATTTTCCAATTTTTTTACATGTAAAAATCCTATATTTTGGACGCATTATGGATGTTCTTTCCAATGCGAACCTTTTTATACTTATGCCATAATGTTAATCAAAATTATCACATGAATATTTAGAATGTTTCAAGTCTCATAAACTCATTCTAAATAAATTCCCAAAATAAATTTTAGGAATCAAAATAGAAATCCTCGCCAGCAGAGTCACCAAAAACTATAGGGAATTTTCAAGCATCAACTTTGAGCCCTAATGTGATCATGCACTTAAGCATGGTGGCATCCAAAGGGAAGGAAAATAGAGCAAAAGAGTCACTAACAAGTTTTAGGAACTTGTAAACCATCCACGGGTGTGATGGTTACATCCCATTCACTATCATAGAGATCGCTAACTCCATAGTGGTCATGAACCATGACTAGATATTTGGGGATGATCGTACGAATCCAACCTAAAAGAGATTGAACCCGCCCTAAATAGGCCTCTACTTTATTCTTCTCATCTTCATGTGTGTTTTCCAATTAACATACAATAAATATATTAATCCTAAGCATATTTAATCTATGTTGGTTGATTATAAATGCACAAATAAATAAGTCTATTATTGGCAATCACTTGAATTAAAATCACATTAACCTAAATATAATTATTAATTATCTTATTAAGCTTTTGGGGTTCGGTGAGTCCAACTCACCGCGGAAACAAACCCAAAACCAAGACCACACTCGCAATAAATAAAACCATAAAAATAAATAAATTAATCTCAAGATTAAGACAAGATAATTACCTTTGGAGCGTGCTTCGTCCAAACGGAAGGGGCTCTTACTTCGAAAGCTAGCCTCGAAAATACGACGGCCTCCAACGATAGTCCACCCACAACTCGACCACCAAAAAATGGTCCAATGCCTTGGAGTTAGCAAGGCCCGACCAAAACCCGAGTGATTAGTGAGTTCAAAGGTTTCCAAAATGGTGATGCCTTTTTCAACTCTCACTCAAGTGATTTTCCCAGTACCCCAACTTGGGTATTTATAGGAAAAATAAGAGAGGGAAAAGCTCTCCCATCAATGTAGGAGAAATTGATTTTTCCATTTTATTTTAAAGCAAAAATAAAATTAATAATCAAACTATTAATAAATCAACAAGTGGCAAGCTCATGTGAGAGGTTAGGTGAGGACCATTTGGAGGAGGGGGGACCAAACTTGCTCCCCACTCTCTCCCTCACCTTGCGCCACTTGGCAACTCCCACTTGGGCACCAAGGCACCCAAGTGGGCTTCCAATTTTGCTGCTGCCCTTCTCTTAATTCCTATTCACTACACCCCACTTTAGCTAGTACTACCTACTCCCCCCAAGAAATTACCAAAAAACCCTTACCCCCACTAACCACACCACACTAACCACACCCCAATAACCATGGTAAACCCACTAACCACACTCCATGCAGTTACTGTACAGTTACCATCCATATACCACGGTAATTGCAAGTTACCACCGATTCACCCACTCATATATATACAAATTAAAAAACAAATTTCAAAAATTGATCAGTTTCTACATTGTTCATAAGCAATTTCTCTCTCCATTTTCTCTGCATTCGCAATTTCAAAAACATATGAACAAGCTTAATGCCTAGTGATTTCTGCAAATTTGTTACAATCTCATAAAAAATGAGTAGTCTACAAGAAGAACATGCATTACAAAAACAAAAATCTACTAAAGCTTCAGAATCGTAAGTACTTTGAGCAATTTTTGGCAATTAAACCCTAATTTTTTGAAATTTTGTTCAATCGCCATTTAATTTGTATAATTTCTTTTGTAGAACACAAAACAAAGATCCAAAGGACAACAAAGAAGATACTGATGCTTTGTAAGTAAACAATTTTAAGAATTAAACACTTAATTTTTTTAAAATTTTGTTCAAAAACAAGTAAGAAAAGTATTAATTTGTGTAATTTTTTTTGTAGACTACAGAAGGAGAAGGAGGTTCCAGAAAATAGAGATGCCGCAGTTTCGTAAGTATTCCTTACTTAATTTCGAAATTTTAAAGTTATTTATCATGCATTTTGTTTAACTTTTGAAGTTATTTATCATGCATATTAATTAAATTTGTAAATTGAAAAAAATAAAAATAAAAATATGCAAACAGAGATGAAATAAAGCGCCAACCTGTATCTCCTTTGGTTGATCCTAAACTTTTAAAAGAAATAATAATGTCCAGTGGTACTGCTGAAAAAGAAATGTCTCCAATTCCAAGGTATATTGATCAATTATGAATTACCAAATGTTCAAATACCTGTGTGAAGTTGTACATTTTGACTATTGATTTTTAATTACATAATTATACAGGTTTGAACTTGTACATTTATACATATATAAATGTTCATTTTACTGTGAACTTATGAACATTTACATATTCGTTTATGATCACATATGTTCATTTTGACTATTGATTTGTTCTTTTTATTGTAACCTTATGAAGAAGTATATTAACATGATCCTTTTTTCTATAAATATGCAAATCATTTTCATTAAGAATAATGAACATTTATATTTGATAAAATGATCAATTACAATTTATGTTACAAAACTTAATAGAATGCATGCAAACTGATAAATTGATGGTAACTTTTGATATTGTAGTGTTGAACCATGTAAAGTGAAACACATGATGAAATTTAGAGATGTAAATTCTGAACCTAAAATTGAACAAGAGATTATGCCATCAATTATTTTCAATGAAAAAAAAGAAGACCATAGTAGTTGGTGGGAATCATATTTTGAAAGAAACATGTTAGACCCCAAGTAAGTTAATGTATATGTAATTTATTTATTTATATCAATAATTATATACATGTTAGTTTTCTGAAATAATTCTTAAAATTCTAGTGAAAAAAAAGATCAAGGTAACTTTTATAATGTTAAAATCAAGGCCAGAGATAAATCAACCAATAAGGTATTAAATTTTAATAGTATTTTCAGAATTTAACATGTAAAATATAACCATTGTTCTCAATAAATTTCCTATTACAACCTATTTTAATTATAACAATTGAATTTAAAAATAATGTAGAGAAACAAAATGCGGAGGAGTCAACTGCTGCTGATAAGTCACAGAAAAGGTAAATGTTCATTATCAACTTATTAAATAATCAATTACATAAATACAAATGATTGATTTTATATTATTAAAATTTTTTGACTTTCAGTGTTGAGGAAAAGAAAGAAGCAACTACTAGTACTCAAAATGTAGAAAATCCCATGAACAAGGAGTAAGTATGAATAGAGGAACAAATGTTCATTATCACTATATAATAAAATCATTTTTAATTTTATTTATATTAACATATATGTAAAACCTAATTTCAGAGATTGATCAGTTAATGTACACAGCACTACTGAAGCAGAACAAAAAAGAATCCAAAGATATACAATCTACAACATCATAATCAACTTTTTCAATTTTTATGCTGTTGAATTCTAATGTTTGTGATATTATTTGAAAATAATACAGCTGTAGACACCCATTCGTGTCTCCCCAAAGCCAAACCCAGTGATGAGTACCTTTCACGTCGAATCATAATCGAATGAAGTGAAAGTGTGGAAAGTTTAGTGTTGCGGAAAGTTTTAATTTCTTTTCTTTTCTCTCTATTTTTGAAAACCTATTTTAATAAAACATACAATCCAGTTTGGTTGATCCATTATATGGGTCCAATAATAGTGTAGTTAGATGGGGCTTGAAAATAGCTTTCCAACGATATATTATAAGCCCAATTCCGATGAATATTGAGGAAGTTATGGCCAAATTACTGAACAGGGCCTGGTTTGAGCCTTATATGTGGCCCAATGATCTAGAGGAGGGCCTAATATGGATTTATCATTCCTAATGCAATTAGGGATGGCTTTAGTCTTCTAGATTCTTCTAGAAAGTTCTTTTCATTCCTAATTTAATTAGCATTAATAAATTGACTTTTTTTTTTGACTTTTTAGAGTTTTAATCAGAATAAAAGAACATTTTTGAGGAAAATACGATTTTGTCCTCCTGTACGGCAATTTCTATCTGATTTTAAGAAAACACGTCGATTTCTTAGTCAGCGCCAAATGCCAGCTGTAGCGCCTGACGCTACGTTTGGCGCCTGGCGCTAAGGTTAGCGTTTGGCGCTAATTTGGCTTTTTGCCAGAGAACTCTGTTTTTGATGTTTTACCTTTTTAACTGATTTTCTCTATAAATAGCGTCCTAAAAACTCCATTTTGATTCACCAACTCTCATCAAGATTTTCTTTATTACTCACTCTCTTTTCTAAACTAGCCTTCTCTCAAATATAAAAATTCCGCATTCATTAGATTTAGATACACCTAGCCATATTCGAAGTTGCCTTCGCCCTAGACGTGAAAGGTTTAATTTCTAAGGGTTTGGTCCCAAATCTCTCTTTCCATTATTTAATTTAATTATTATTTATTATTTCCTTGAAGTTATTAACGTGTGTATTTTGTTATTAGAAAGAGGTACGAGACATCCAAGTAAGTACTTTAATGGTTTTTATTGATGTTATGATATAGAGTTCATGCTTAGGTTGTTATTATGATATTCCTAGTATCATGTCTAGGGTAACTTTAATATCAAGTATGATTAAAAGTATGATGCTTCCTATGTTCTTCCTAATATTTATGATTGTTAGTATCATGTTAGGGCTAAATCTATGATTTTTATTGTTTAGTGACATGCTAGGATTTGTTATTAATCTTGTTAGTATCATGCCTAGGGTCTTGCTATTATTATGCTTTAACATGAATATTATGATTATTATTGTTATAAGTGTTATAATTTATGAATATTTATTGTGTTGCTTGATATTTATTTTTATTGCTTGGTCACGCCTTTTATGCATGTTTAAAGGGAATTTGTACTTGTAATCACGCTTGATAAGATAATTAATAATCTTATTTAGGGTTATTTTGATTATAATTCAAGTGATCACCAATAATAGATTTATTTGTGCATTAATATTCAACCAACATAGATAAACAGGTTTAGGGTAATCCTATTGATTGCATGTTAGTCAGAAGCGCACATGAATACGATCAGAATAAAGTAGAGGCCTATTAATAGGGCAGGTTCAATCTCTTTTAGGTTGGATTTGTACCTTCATCCCCGAACCCTATTTGGTTCAAGACCTTATGGAGTTGACGATCTCTTGGATCGTTAAGGGGTGTGACCTTCACCTCGTGAACGGTTTACAAGTTCCTAAAAAACTTGTTGGCGACTCTTTTGCTCTATCTTCTTTCCCTTTGGACGCCACCGTACTTAAGTGTATGATCACAGTGGGGTTCAACCTAGGGGATTAACGCTTGAAATATTCCCTACAGTTTTTGGCGACTCCACTGGGAAGGATTTCTATTTTAATTCCTGAAATTTATTTCGGCAATGATTTAGAATGAGTGGATGAGACTCGAAACGTTCTAAGTATTTCATGTGAGTAATTTTGATTAACATTATTGTCATATGCATAAAAAAGATCTCATTGGAAAGACCATCCGTAATGAGTTAAAACATAGGATTTTACACGTAGGAAATTTGAGAAATATCTTTCACAACTAGGACCAAATAACACTGCGTGAAACTGGAAAATTTTATCGAGCACAGAAAGCTGCTGAGACATGTAGGAATTAGCGTCAGCAAACAGAATATTAGCGCCAGAATTTTAACTATAGCGCCAGACGACAGCTCTGTCGCTAGGAGCTACAGCTAAAACCTGGCGCCAATCTCTGTTTGCTGGCGCCAAATTCTTCCAATATCGAGCCAGAAATATGCGTTCTAATTTCGACCAGTTTTTCGCATTTTTTGCTCGATCCTACTTCCTGATTGTGTTTTTCTCACTTTTCTAAAACCCATATGTGTTCTACATATGGACATAACCCTCTGGGAATTCATGCTCCATCTACCTGATTGAACGCTCTGAGCAACAAAGGGTACATCCGAGAATAGTTAGTGATGAAGTCCCTGAGGACATATCACTCTTTGAAGTAACGATCTCAGAGTACAATAATATATCTTCTTCTCCTTATTTATTGTGTTATTCTCTAACCCAAGATGACGAGCATTTCTTAACTAATAATGAAAAAGATAAAGAACTTATTAAAGCAATGGAAACACTCGAAAAGAAAACACCGGTAATTGAAGAAACCAAGATGGTTGATATCTCAAATGATTCAACCAATGAAAGATAAGTTAATATCGGACTAACACTTAAAGATTAAGAAAGAACCGATTTAATTAACTTAAAGAATTTATCGATGTATTCGCTTGGTCATACGAAGATATTGATGAGTGACATTTATGTCACTCCTAGGATAGTGTTTATGCCTTGTTTTAGCTTGTCTTAGGGTGTTTTGTAGTTGTTTTGTTGGTGTTTTGTAGTTGTTTTGTTCAAATAATGCGTGCATACATGTCTCGATGTGTTTTTTAATGAAATCGTGTAAATTCTTGAATGCTTGCCTTCATTGCGTGTTTGCACCATTCCCTATACCTTATTGCTTCCCTTGGTGTTTGTGCTTAGGTATTTGAAGTCTAGGATTTCATAGAAGAAGCCAAGGAAGCATGAGAGAAAAATCGAAGAAAGCAAGGTGCAAGGGCGCGCACAATATGCACGGGCGCGTAGCTGATGTGTGCGGGCGCGCAGCCTTGTCAAAACCCGCGCAAAAGAGGCAAAATTGCAGAATCGAGGCAGAAAGTTTGGCGCGAACTGCGCGTGACTTGTGCGCGGGCGCACAAACAAATGTACGCGCGCGCAGCCAGCAGCACGGGCGCACACAACCAAGTAGTAAGCCGCGCAACCCACGAATGCAAGGGCGCACAGCTGCCATGCGCGAGCGCACAACGAGCCCTGTTCAGCGTTTTTTCGCGACTTCCTTTATATTTGCGAGCCTTGTTTTTGTACGGGGGAACTCGATATTTTTAGATCTTCTTCCTAGTTCTAGAGAGGGCTTCTCTCTCTTAGGGTTAGATTAGATAACTTTTAGTGAGAGAAAATAGATGATGGCTCAATTTTCTTCCAAGATTCAATTTTGCTCAAGTTTAAGTTTCAATCAAGCAAGAATTCAAGTTTTCATATTTCATTAATCCTTTCTTTAGTAATCTCTTCTCCTTTCCTTTAGTTTTATTTATTTGTTTTATTGTTGTTTATTCTTGTTAATCTTATTAGTTCATCTAGTTGTTATTGATTTCATTTATTTTAATTATGTTTTGTTTTGAGTTTCTTGAGTTTATTTATAGTTTTGATATTGTGTTTAATCTCCTTTCTCTAGGCTAAACTTTTAGCTAGGGGAAAGGGGTAGAAGATATGATTTGATATTGGATGAATGATGATGGTTGGATTGAACTTATGCCATATATTGATGAAAGAAATGATTTTTATTAGCTTGGGATTATTGTTGCACTATATTTGATGTTTTCTAGTTTAAATGCATGAAAGTGATTTGAGCAAGATTAGGATCACCTCTATTTTAATGATTGCATGAGAATGAGTTATTAAAGTGGAATTTTTATGGATTGTGATTCTTTATTCTCTTGATTTGATTGTAACTAATAGGATGCATGAGAATGATCCTTGTTAGTGTAGACCTCTTTCATTGATTTGCCTAGACTATTGCATGAGAATGAATTGTTTAGGTAGAACCTTGTGTTCTTTGGCATATGTTTCATGATAATCACCATTATTCTCCTCTTTCTAATCATATTGGACACCCCCGTATCCCTAGCGACATTTTCTATTGATTTTAATTATCATCTTCTTGTTTATTTGTAGTTTTAGTATTCTTACTCAACAAAACCAACAAAAACAATCCCCCTTTCACTCTTACATTAGTGATATTTGATGTTGAATTAGCGTGCTTCCCTAGTGCTTCGACCCTTTACTTGCCACTAACTAGTTTAGTGTAGGATTAGGTATTATAAATGATTAATTTGGTTAGGGTAGTAGCTTAACGACATATCTTATCCCGATCAAATTTTGGCGCCGTTGCCAGGGAGGCGGCTTGTTTTGCGTCTATTTTTTCTATTGTTAGAGTCATTTTATTTGCTTTCCTTTCTTTTATTTTGCTTGTTTAATCCTACTTGTCATTGCTAATCGTGTGCTTAGCTTTGTTGTATTCAAAGTGAGATATGTCAAGACAAGAGGATGACCTTCTTTTTAGGGAGTTTGGAAACCCGGAAATCTATGAGCTCACGAGTGGTATACTTCTCCCGACCACCGAGACTAATTTCACAATCCATCCACAATATGCTAGGATAGTGCAAATTGAGCAATTTTCCAGAGGCGTAAGTGAAGACTCTATTGAGTATTTGGACCAATTCCTTGAGTTGTGTGCAATGATGCAAACAAATGAAGTGAGCCAAGATTACATTCGTACGCATCTCTTTCGGCAATCTCTCACCGGAAGAGCAAAGAAATGGCTCAAGCTTTTGAAGCCCAACTCTCTCACCACATGGAAGGAAGTTGCAAAGGCCTTTCTCAAGAGGTTCATTTCCGATGAGCAAACCGCAAAGATGAGGAGGAAGATAGCTTCCTTTGAGCAAGAACCGGATGAAACTCTTGGGGAAGCATGGGAAAGGTTTAAGGATTTGATTAGAGCATGTCCTCATCATGAATTCAACCGTAATTTGCTCATGAGATTCTTCTATGATGGCTTGGAGCCAATGTCAAGGACAAATCTAGATGCGGGTGCCGGTGGCCAATTGATTAAGATCCCTCAAAGCAAAGTTGAAGCTACAATTGAAGAAGTGGCTACTAGCTATTCTTGGGGAGGCCAAAGAAGGTCCCAAGGGAAGCAAAGGGATCTTTATGAGTTGGGGAAAGTCGGCCAACTTAAGCACATAGTTGAGCTCTTGAATGAAGGTCTTTCCAAGTTAAACTCAAGTGTTGGTTTGTGTTCAAAACCTTCACAAATCATTGATTTCTCATGTGCTCGTTGTGGTGGGACGGATCATGATGCATCCTGTTGTAGAGAGTTCAATCTCAAGCATGGTGAAGTTTTGACTTTGAGGGAGAAAGAGTTTGTAACCCAAGCTCAATCCCAACAACTTCAACAACCTCCAAGGCAAGAAAACTCCTACCCCCAAGATGGACCTCTCTTCAATCCACCAACCCGAAACTTTTCCTACCTTTCCAACCAAGTAGAGAACTCTCAAGATCAAAATCATGACCTATGTCCTCAAGCATTTGAAGAAAAATCCCCACCCGAACACACGCAAACCCAAATTCTTCAACAACGTCAAACTATCACTCCACAATTCCAAGAAATCAAATCTTACAATGAAGTGGTTGATTCCCAACTAGCCAAAACTTCTCCTCTCCATTTAACCACAAAACTCCCCTTACAATCATCTACTAACCCTTCACATACTTATCAACCCGAAACTTGCAAGGAGGACAAGGTTGTAGATGATGTGGTTGAGAAGAAGGTTCAAGAACAAAATGAGGAGCCATTTGATTTTAGGGAACCAAACAAGTTTGAAGGCCCGGTTCCCTTTCCTTGTAGGCTAGTTGAGAATGTCATTTTGAAGAGCCCTATGGCAGTGAGCGTATGTAGAGTTGATGTGGTCGATGATGTGATGGCTAATGAGAGCTTACCTCCATGTGATGATAAGGTGACAATGAGGTATGATGACTTCCTTGAAGTTCCCGCTTGGTTTGAAGGCTCTCTTGAGGAAGGTGAGGTTGCCCTTCCTAATATTGAGGATTCCAAGCTTGATCCCCCTTTTAGAAAGAAAAGAAAGAAGAGAGAAAAAGAAGAAGAATCAACAAGAAGAAGAGAAAGAGAAAAGATGAGCCACCATTGGCTCTTGATTCATTCCCTTCTTTTCCTTGTGGTGATGTGAGACCTCAAGGAGTGCTAGTTCTCAAGCTTGGGGGCATCTATGATTCAATCCTCAAGTTGATGAGGGTGATGTTCTTTAATCCACCTTGAATGAGGTGAAGGGTCAAGCCAGAGACCATAAACAAGCGCTTCCTGGAACGCAACCCGGAGGATTTCTAACCCTTTTTCTTCCCCTCCTTTCTTTTTATTTTTTCTTTTGTGTCTTGTCTTGCCTTGTAGGTTTCTTTTTGGAAGTTTGGAGCAAAGTGACATTTGGTGAACTCTATTTTATGCTCCTTAATTCTTTTAAGCTAACCTCCTGGTGAGACCTTTCTTATTTTTAATATTTTACTCTTTCTTTGAGTGCATAGTTTAGGACTAGTTTAGGAAGAAGTTGAATGGTTCGAGGATGTTTGCATTGGTTCTATGGAATCAGGGATCGTTGATGTTGTTATTGAACGATCAATTGTTTGACGATTGGGACTTATTTGGTTTATATGCCTCGTTTGTGAACCTTTTTTTATTTCTTCCTCTTTCTTTTGTTTTGTTTTCTTTTTTTGTGGCAAACATGACTAGGGCAAGATTAAATGAATTTGTTTTGGAATTCGCTCATGCATTTGGAATTGATTGCTTTGATAATGTGCTAAAGAATGTTTTTCTTCCTAATTGATGATGGCCTACATGGTTTGAGAGTGCTTATGGTTGAGATAGACAAATTTTAAGCTAAGGTAGCAAGATTAAGAACTATTGAGGACGTTTGAACCCTTAGTTCACGGAAAAGTGGTAAGATGGTTTTGCTCTCTATAATGGATTTGAAGCTCTTTAGTTAGTATTTGCTTACTTCCCATCCCTTGTGAGATTTAAAATGTTCAAGCCTCCATAAATTTTGTTGAGCGGCTCTTAGGATCCTTGACTATGCATATCTTAATCCTTGTATTGTCCTCTAACTCCCAAGATCGTGACCAAGCAGCTCTAGGGGAGGAAAAGGGCACCCATTTCTTATTTTTCTTTTTTTTTTCTTTATCTTCTTTTTGTTTTGTTACATATTTTGTTTTTATTTTGCATTTTCTCCTCTTGCCAACCCTTTGAGCCTATTCCCTTTCTTGATTATGAGCCATAATACAAGCCTTATGGCCTTTTGTTTCCCTAACCCTTAGTTTGTGAAGCATTTCGGTTTGAGAGTTTGTTTTGTGTTGTAATGAAAATGAGAAAGTATTATGCTCTTTGTACCAAGCAAGAAAGTAAATTGTATAAATTGTGTGTAATAAAGAAAATGCATCCCAGAAAAAGCCGTCCTTAGTTAAAAAGGCAAGGATATATATATATATATATATATATATATATATATATATATATAAAAAGAAAGTAGGTTTCATTTTCTTCCCTAAGTTAAGCATTGAGGACAATGCTTCGTTCAAGCTTGGGGGGAGCGTTACTTCGTTTTATTTTTTATGGAATGTTGGTGTTGAGTAAGCTTGGGGGAGATGACATTATTGGTATTTTTGTTTGATGGTTGGTGATTTCTTGAGTTTGTTTTTGAGGTTTGATCACCCTTTTGCTTCACTTAGGTATTGTCAACAAAATTTTCAAATTTTTAAAATTTTTACCCCGCCTTAACCCTTTGCCTTATTTTACAACCCTAGTTAAGACCTTTAGACTTTAAAGGGGTGAGGTCAAATTCCGGTGGAGGGAGATAGATTTCAACCCTATGGAGAGAGTATGCATAGTTGAGATCGGGATGACCCACTAATTCCACAAATTGAATCTTTTTCCGGTTCCTTCGTGGAATCATGAGGAGCTAACTAGGGGGTGATTTGAAGCTAGTGGAGAGAACGTGGACCATCTTAGATGGGGCTAGGGCAGAGAATGAATTCTCTAGTTCTCTATGCTTTGCTTAGGTTTGTCTCTCTCAACCATGAGTATCTTAGAACGTGTTTTCCCTCATTGTATTGAGAAAGGTGAGTATTCTTTGGTGCATGTCTCTTCTTTTTGAGTCCAAATGGAGTATTTTCCACCTTTGAGCTTGATTGGTTTCCTAAACCTTTCCATGTTATGTTGGTCATGGTTGTGTTTGTTTTTTTTGTGTTTGCTTTTCTTTTTCTTTTTGTTTTGCCTTGGTTTTGTCTAGAGTTGTGGGTTAAGCTCTTAGGAAACCCTCACGAGAGCATACTCGTCCTCTAGGGCGATCTAGGGGTTTAAAGGGCTTGTCTTTAGTTTCTAAAATTGACCGTGATTCCTACGAAAGTGAGTTAGTGTACATTCTTGTCTCCTTTATTGTCTTAGCTTTTCTTGAATAATCCTCTTCCTTTCTCTTTGTCTTGCTCGAGGACGAGCAAAGGTTTAGCTTGGGGGAATTTGATGAGTGACATTTATGTCACTCCTAGGATAGTGTTTATGCCTTGTTTTAGCTTGTCTTAGGGTGTTTTGTAGTTGTTTTGTTGGTGTTTTGTAGTTGTTTTGTTCAAATATTGCGTGCATACATGTCTCGATGTGTTTTTAATGAAATCGTGTAAATTCTTGAATGCTTGCCTTCATTGCGTGTTTGCACCGTTCCCTTTACCTTATTGCTTCCCTTGGTGTTTGTGCTTAGGTATTTGAAGTCTTGGATTGCATAAAAGAAGCCAAGGAAGCATGAGAGAAAAATCGATGAAAGCAAGGTGCAAGGGCGCGCAAAATATGCACGAGCGTGCAGCTGATGTGTGCGGGCGCGCAGCCCTGTCAGAACCCGCGCAAAATATGCAAAATTGCAAAAACGAGGCAGAAAGTTTGGCGCGACCTGCGCGCGACTTGTGCGCGGGCGCACAAACTATACCACTAACTAGTTTAGTGTAGGTTTAGGTATTATAAATGATTAATTTGGTTAGGGTAGTAGATTAACGACCTATTTAGCCCCGATCAGATATGCCAGACATTAATAGAGAAATAGCTCAACACACTATACCACTAATTCCAGGAATGAAACCTGTAAAACAAAAGTTACGTCAAATGAAACCCGACGTAGCTCTTAAAATAAAAGAAGAGCTCCAAAAACAAATAACTGCAGGTTTCATCAAGGGATCTAAATACCCTGAATGGGTCACCAACGTCGTCCCAGTTCCGAAAAAAGATGGAAGGGTAAGAATGTGCGTCGACTATCGAGATCTAAATAAGGCAAGTCCAAAGGACGACTTCCCTTTACCACACATCGATATTCTGGTATACAACACGACAAATCACGCACTCCTCTCGTTCATGGACAGATACGCAGGTTACAATCAGATTCTCATGGCAGAAGAAGACATGGAGAAAACAACTTTAATAACACCATGGGGCACTTACTGCTACACGGTAATGCCATTCGGGTTGAAAAACGCTGGTGCTACTTAGCAACGTGCAGCAACTGCCTTACTCCATGACATGATGCATAAGGAAGTCGAAGTGTATGTCGACGACATGATTGTGAAAACAAAAGATCGTCCAGGTGATATGTCCATTTTATATAGTAATTTACCCCCGTCCCTTGGTCATAATTAGTAGTGTTTTTGGCTCTTTCGAGCAACTTTATTGCTAATTGGTGTTTTCTAGTGTTTTCGTAGTCTTTGTTGAGTTTTGTAGGAAATTCCACCTTTGGAGCATTTTCTCAGGTTTTTCATGGAGCGACTACGGAAATTAGAAGAGCACGACCATCTTTGAAACCCAAGGCCGGTTAGAGTCATCGAGCCGGTGATTAAGGGCTCGGTAATCGGGATACCGAGGTATTTGGACCGAGTATTCAAGACTTGAAGATGAAATCCGGATTGGGCCGAGGAATCAAGCCCAATCGAAGTCCAAGCCTCGAAGAGAAGCAAGGGCCCGATCGGGCAAGCATTAGCTCGATCGGGCGTGGCGTGCAACTTTGGTGCTGGTGCGTGGCCTAAGGCGCGCCCGATCGTGCGAGCATTTAGCTCGATCGGGCGTTGTTGCTGAGAAGAAGCGCTAGGAAAAAGGCGCGCCCGATCGGGCGCCCTCTAGCCCGATCAGGCGCGTGTTTTTCTCAGAGTTGATTAGATTAGTTTTTTAATTTTTGTTTGGAGGAATGTTTAAGTACGAATTATGTACGTAATTTTGGATTACCTTCTTTTTTAGATTTTCTCTCTCTACTTAGGATATTTCTCTCTCTTAAATTCTCTGTTAAACCTTTGTTCTTAATCTACTCTTAATTCCTCTTTTCCAAAAAAAAAAAAATTCTACTCTTAATTCCAGATTTATTTTGGTAACGATTTCTCTTCTCTTAATTTTAGTAGTTTATTCTATTCCTTTAATCATGTCTTATTTTATTGCTTTGATTAGTTTAGTTTCTATTATATGTGAGTAGTTTAATTCTAGGGTTTATGGGGATCCATAATTAATATGAAGGGATAATTTTTTATTATTGATTATTGGTATTGCATGATAATTTCTTATTGAATTGTTTTAATTCTTTGCAATTAGATTATGAATCGAGCAGATGTAATTTTATTGTGACTGTTTAGCAATATTGAATTGATGAATCGAGCAGATGTTAATTTAAAATTAAAGGCTATTTTTAATAGGAACTTAGATCTAGTAAATTGCGAGAGCCTATCAGATCTATGTTGATTAATAAATTGCGAGAGCCTGTTTATCATGTTATTTGTGCAGTGTTAATTATTAATTATTATGTTTTATTCCGGAATATTAATTATTGGTGAACCTTTGACCCTAGGCCTTCTTATTATTGTTTTTTCTCCCTAAACTTATTCTTCGTAGTATAGAATTTATTCCCAAAAATATTGGTTACTTAGATAATTTAGATTATAATAATTAATAAGGAGTAAAAAGACTTGTTTCCCTGTGGAGTTCGACCCTACTTCCCTATCTACTTTAGTTAGAGGACTTAGGTATTTACTTCTGATTAGGGGATACGACTTTACCCAGTCAAAATTTGGCGCTGTTACCGGGGAAACAATTTTTTTTTTATTTTCTGATTTTTTTTTTGTAGTCTAGATTATCCCCTTTTATCTCAGAGAACGTTAGTTCTTTGAGGTAATTCTCATATTTGTCTTTTAGTTCCTTGTTTATGCCTAGGTGTTCCAGATCAGGTTACATCCCATTCGATCCTGAGATCGAGCGCTCTTTTCATAGGCAAAGGAAAATTTATAGACAAGTTCTGGCGGGTTCTAAGGAGGACAAGAGTCGAAGAGACAGATCCAGAATCAGAGATGACGGCCCAGAAGAAACTCAGTGACTACTCGCAGCCAAAGCTCACAGATTTCCCGCACCTTACTCCCATTCTGGCATTAGATGGAGTTCAATTCGAAATCAATCCCCAATTTATCACTATGATAGAGAGGAAGCAATTCAGTGGAGCTAAGGGTGAAGATCCTAATCTTCACATCGTAGATTTCTGCCAATATTGTAACACCATTAGACAAGCCGGGGTCACGCAAGACCAAATCAGGGAGATTCTTTTTCCTTTTTCGTTATGTGGCAAAGCTAAATTATGGTTTAATGGTTTGAATAGAACTGCACTTGGTATTACTACTTGGGAAACTCTTGCTTTGAATTTCTATAATAAATACTATCCTACAGAGAGAACAGAGGTGCTAAGGAGTGCTATTCAGAACTTCGCTCAAGAGGTCGACGAAATGCTATATGAGGCTTGGGAGAGGTTCAAGGATCTACAAAGAGAGTGCCCCCACCACAATCTAGCACAATGGCAATTGATCCAAGCATTCTACAATGGACTTGGAAATTCTTCTAGATCAGTGCTAGATTCTGCAGCTAGTGGGAGGTTCATGAATTTAAATGTGGACGATGCAGGACAAGTTATCGAAGACATGGCAATACACAATTCCCAATATGGGAATCCGAGGGGGTTTGCAAATAAAGGAAAACATAATGTCGATTACGTATCCTTTTTGCAAGCTCAATTAACGTCTATTTTTCAAAAATTAGATAATATTAATGTTGCTCCTAACTCTATAGCTAATGTTTCTGCTGTTGCTAACAATGAAGCTTTTTGTGAAAATTGTGGAATTGTGGGTCATTGGGAGCAAGATTGTAAGAGCTCTATGGAACAAGTTAATGCCTTTGAAACCTATAGGCAGAATAACCCATATTCCAATTCCTACAATGCCGGTTATAAGAACCATCCATATCTTTCATACCAGAGCACCAATGTACAAAACCCTCCACCTCCACAACAACCACAACAGTAAACCCCACCACAACAAAAATATTATCATCCTAATTCCGGCCAGAAAAGCCAAGCATCACCCTCATCATCGTCCGACCCTGCCATGACAGAAATCAGAGCAATGCTTGCCAATATGCAAAAGCATATGGAGAGTAGGGATGCGCAAATTGATTCCATTGTAGCACATAATAAAATCATGGACAATCAAATTGCTAAACTTTCATCTACCCTACAATCTCGTCAGTAGGGAGCTCTACCATCACAACCTATCCATCCTACAGATCATGCCAATGCAATCACTCTAAGGAGTGGTTTACATTATGATGGACCTCCTATGCCAAAGGAAGATAGACCAGTTCTTGATCTAGATTCCTTTATACCAAACGCTTATCCTGCTAGCCCTGCAGGGCTACAAATAGATACTAACTCTACTAATGCTTCTGTGCAGGGTAAATCGCAGGATAAGGGAGGAGATGTGCAGAGCCCGGTTATCAAACTTCCGTTCCCTAATAGATAACTGAAGAGTAAGCTTGATAAACAATTCGGTAAGTTTTTAGAGGTTGTGAAAAACTTGCAGGTAACAGTTCCTTTCACTAACTTAATCACTCAAGTTCCTGCTTATGCTAAATTTATGAAAGACATTCTGACTAGGAAAAGGGCCTTTAATGTAGTAGAAACTGTAGCTTTCACAGAGGAGTGTAGCGCTTTATTGCAAAACAAATCCCCTCCTAAATTAAAGGATCTTGGTAGTTTTTCTATCCCTTGTCATATAGGGAATGTTTTTATTGATAAAGCTTTATGTGATTTGGGTGCTAGTGTCAGTGTCATGCCATCGTCTGTCTGTGATAAACTAAATATGGGAGAATTAAAAGTTACTAATATAACTTTGCAAATGGCAGATCATTCGGTAAAATACCCCTTACGTATTTTAGAGGACGTCCCTGTCAGAGTTGGTAAATTTTTTATTCCTGTTGATTTTGTTGTGTTAGAAATGGCAGAGGATACACAAATACCCATTATATTAGGTAGGCTTTTTCTCCATACTGCAGGAGCAATTATTGATGTTAAATATGGTAAACTAACCCTTTCTGTAGGTGACGACAATGTTACTTTTCATTTAGGGAAGGTTTTGAAAGGGCCTATGCTAGAGGAGAATTGTTGCTATATTGATGTAATTGATATAATGGATGATATTTGTGATGATAGATTGCCACAGGTTCTTGCGAGGGACCCTTTAGAGGAATTCCTCTGCGGGAATTTATCTAGAGACAATGCAAGTGTTTGGGGTAATGAGGTACAAGATATTGAAAAGGCTCTTTGCTTGAAAGAGTTAAGCCCTAAGGAGACAATGAAGGTAGTAAATTTAGTTCAGGAATCAAAACCTACAGAGGTCAAGAAACCTGAGCTAAACCCCGTGATGAACATGAACTATACCCCGTGATCATCAGTACTGCACTTACTGACCTACAAACTTCCCAACTTCTAGGGGTTCTCAAAACCCATAAGAAAGCTATTGGGTACAGTATTGATGATCTCAAGGGTATTAGCCCTGATTTTTTTATGCACAGGATACATCTAGAGGACAACTATAAGCCCTGCATTCAACCCTAACGAAGATTAAATCCCAACATGCAGGAAGTAGCCAAGAAGAAGGTTATGAAATTACTTGATGCAGGTATTATCTATCCTATTTCTGACTCCAAATGGGTAAGTCCTATGTAGGTAGTTCCAAAAAAGGGTGGGATGACTGTGATAACCAATGAAAAAAATGAAATAATTCCCACTAGAACTGTAACAGGGTGGCGTATGTGCATTGATTATCGTAGATTTAATATCGCCATTAAAAAGGACCACTTCCATCTTCCCTTTATAGATCAAATGCTTCATAGGCTAGCTAACCATAAATTCTTTTGCTATTTGGATGGGTATTCGAGATTTTTCAAAATTCCGATTCACCCTGAAGATCAGGAAAAGACTACTTTTACATGCCCTTATGGCACTTTTGCATATCGTAGAATGCCCTTTGGTTTATGTAATGCACCCGCTACCTTTCAACGTTGTATGATGAGCATTTTTTCTGATTTCATAGAGTCTATTATGGAAGTCTATATGGATGATTTTAGCGTGTATGGTTCCTCATTTGATGCATGCTTAATTAATCTCGCTAAAATTTTGAAAAGATGTGAAGAGTGCAATTTAGTTCTTAATTGGGAAAAATGTCACTTTATGGTGACAGAGGGAGTAGTTCTAGGTCACATTGTATCTAATAAGGGCATACAAGTAGACAAAGTTAAGATATCAGTGATTGAGCAATTACCTCCCCTAGTTAATGTTAAGGGAGTTAGAAGTTTCTTGGGTCATGCGGGGTTTTATCGCCGTTTTATCAAAGACTTTTCTAAAATTTCTAAACCACTGACTCAGCTTTTACTCAAGGATGCTCCTTTTATTTTTACTGACGAGTGTCTTGAGGCCTTCAACAGGATTAAGCAGGCTTTGATATCGGCACCCATCATATGTACTCCCGATTGGAATCTTCCTTTCGAGATCATATGTGATGCAAGTGACTTTGCGCTAGGAGCCGTGCTTGGATAGAGAAAGGACAAGGTTTTGCATGCTATTTATTATGCAAGAAAAACTTTGGATGAAGCCCAAGTCAACTATGCCACTACGGAAAAGGAGTTTCTAGCTGTTATTTATGCTTTAGAAAAATTTAGATCATATCTTGTTGGTTCTAAAGTCATTGTTTTTACTGACCATGCAGCATTGAAGTACTTGATAGCTAAGGCGGAATCAAAGCCACGACTACTCCGATGGGTTATTTTTCTCCAAGACTTCAACATTGAAATAAAAGATAAAAAGGGAGCAGAGAACGTAGTGGCAGACCACTTGTCACGAATCAGGTATGATGAGGGTAAGGATTCTCTTCCTATAGATGATTCATTCCCTGATGACAACCTGTATGCAGTTGTAGAGCAACACCCTTGGTATGCAGACTTTGCTAATTATTTAGTGGGTGGTACTCTACCTCCTGACTTGTCCTACCAACAGAAAAAGAAATTCCTTTCTGATGTTAAACATTATTTTTGGGATGATCCTTTTTTGATTCGTGAGTGTGCAGATGGATTATTTTGCAGGTGTGTTCCCGAATGGGAAGTTCATGGCGTCCTTACCGGTTGTCATACTTCACCCTATGGTGGACATCATGGCCCCACTAAAATGGTGGCTAAGATTAATGAGTCAGGCTTCTATTGGCCCACAATGTTTAAGGATGGTAACACTTTTGTGCAGGCTTGTGACTCTAGCCAGAGGACTGGCAACATTTCGCGGAGGCATGAGATGCCCCAAACCGGGATTCTTGAAGTAGAAATATTTGATGTTTGGGGTATTGATTATATGGGGCCGTTCCCATCTTCCAATGGGAATTGCTACATACTTGTAGCCGTCGATTATGTGTCCAAGTGGGTGGAGGCCATAGCTTCACCAACAAACGATGCCAAGGTAGTCATCAAGCTCTTCAAGAAGATCATATTTCCGAGGTTTTGTGTTCCACGGGCTATTATTAGTGATGGAGGTACTCACTTCCATGAAAGACAATTCGATAACTTCCTTAAGAAGTATGGTGTATATCATAGAACCGGGCTTAGTTACCACCCTCAAACTAGTGGTCAAGTTGAGGTCTCTAATAAGGAAATCAAGGCGATTCTAGAAAAGGTAGTAGCCAAGTCAAGGAAAGATTGGAGTATGAAGCTTGATGACACACTTTGGGCATACCAAACAGCATTCAAGACACCAATTGGTACTTCGCCTTATAGATTAGTTTATGGTAAGACATGTCATCTTCCCGTGGAGTTGGACTACAAAGCTTTTTGGGCGATCAAGGAGCCTAACATGGATTCTAAGGTCGCAGGTAAGAGAAGACTCCTCCAACTCAATGAGTTAGATGAGTTTAGATTGTCGGCATATGATAATGCGCGAATCTACAAGGAGAAGACCAAGAAGTGGCATGACAAGAGGATCTTACCAACAGAGTTTGCACCGGGTGATAAGGTTTTTCTCTTCAATTCTAGATTAAAGATTTTTTCAGGAAAGTTGAAGTCTAGGTGATCCGGTCCCTTCACTATCACAAGGGTGAACAAATTTGGTTCGGTATAGTTGGTCAATGACAAGGGTGAAGAGTTTAAGGTAAATGGCCAACGATTGAAAGTGTATCATGAGGGCGCTACTATTAGAGATGTGGAGGAAACCCTCCTAACTCCACTTCCAACCTGACCTACAAGGTGGTAAGAAGGTCGTGCGGGACCTAGATAAACCAGCGCTTTGCGGGAGGCAACCCGTATTTCTTACTTTCTAGACTAGTTTTCCTTTTTCTTTATTTTTATTTTTATTTTAGAGAGGTGAGGAGAGTGAAATTCTAAATTTTATAAGTGTTTTTGTACAGGTATAGATTTGAGAGGTAAGGAGACTTAGAAAAATTTGAAGAAGAAAAGAAATCGAAGAAGAAGCTAAGAGAATCCGACTGGGCACGGGCCCGATCGGGCGTGCAAGGGATGAAAATTTTAGCTCTTAATTCGCCCGATCGGGCGAGGCTTGACCGATCGGGTGCGCAACTAGAGTTGGAATTGGAGCTTAATTCGCTCGATCGGGCGAGGCTTGCCCGATCAGGCGCATTTTTGTGGAAAATCGAGTGAAGGAAAAGATATGCCGGGCGAGTGAAAAGGCGAAATCTTACTTCGTTTTTGCGCCCGATTGGGCGGAGCTTGCCTGATCGGGCGCGCAAGGAGACATCTGGAACTCAGTATTTTTGCCCGATCGGGCGAGGCTTGCCCGATCGAGCGGGCCTATTTTTGGCTGTCCCCTTTTATTCCTTTCCCTTCTTTCTTTCTTCACTTTCTTCTTCTTCCATCTTCTTCATTACTACTTTCTCTCTCTAAAAACCTCCATTTCCACACCTTCAAACTCCCTTATTTTCAAGATCTCCTCCAATTCTTCCATCAAAACTCAAATATTTTTACATATTCTTAATCCTTTCATCTTTCTCTACAATCTACACCAAATTTCTACCACTTTCTCTCAATTTTTCTCGAAACCCTAAGAGAGAGAAAGCTTTAATTCCTACCATTTCTCATCAAAAATGGCTTTCAAAAGATCTAGGACCATAAGGGGGGAAAGCTCAAGGCAACAAGCGCCTAGGATTGACCCGGAGTTGCAAGTTCCGGGATGGGAGAGGGTGGTCATCACCACCCAAGAGCAAAGACAACGGATGATCAATCTCACGTCAAGGCAGGTAATTCCTACACGCTTTGTTCATCACCCCACCCTTGCAAGATTAGGAATTGATAAACCCGTAGAAAGATTGTTTAAAGGAATTGGCATGAGTGGTTTGTTTAACTTGCATTATGATACTTATGATTATTTGATCTTGGAATTTATTTCTAGTTTTAATGTTATAAAATCTAATGATTTGGTTACTCATGTTCAATTTAGATTGCTTAATAATGATGTTAGATTATCTTTGAAAGAATTTTGCAAATTATTTGAGTTAAAATTGGATAGACCAATCGAACCTCCTCAAGACAACATTGCCGTTGTCTATCAATCCCTTACGGGGGATGCCAACTTGAACCTCCAACATGCCAAGGGCACTTGGATACAACATCTCGTGCCAAAGTTTTGGCAACGGTTTGTTGGCCTTACCATCTTTGGGAGGCATGAACCCGCCAACGTTAGGAGGGATGAACTAGAATTGTTAGGGTCATACATGATACCTAGGAGTGATAAGCTTAACATTGTCCATTAGATGGCCCAACACTTCCAAAGGGTGGCCAATGCGGCCGAGGCGGGTAGGTCTAGGGTACCCATTTATTTTGGTGGTCTAGTAACTCACATAGCGGTTAAACACCTTAATTTTGTCCCTAACAACGAGGGGAAGGTAGCCGACCCAACAATTATGGACCTACCCTATTTAGGTGGCCTAAATTGGATAAATGTCATAGGAGGTTAGACTTGGTGGGTGATTTAAAGGGAATCGGGTAGAAGGGACAATGCTTTTACTTTGCCTAACCCGGTTTTGACCAAGTTTGAGAAGGGTCTACCTTCTTACACCTTCGACTTAGGCAACCAAGGTGAGGCCCAACGTCTCACCAAGCACCACCCTCACCACAACCTCAATTTCACCAACCATCACCCCAACCCTACACATATGACATTCCCACTTCCTCAACCAACTACAACATTGACCCCAACGCCCCTTATGACTTTTCGGCTTTTAGGAGCCAATTGGATAGGATTGAGATGGGGAAAGGGAGAGTCAAGAGTATGGTTAGGAACTTGGACACTAGAGTTGGGTCTCTAGATAGACGGGTGGGGTATGTGGAGAGGAATGTCGGGAGGGGTTTGTACCCAGTGTACGATGACTATGCACGTCGGGGGGCTATTCCCCCCGAATCACTTGTTCCCGATTGGTTCCAATATCCTCAAGGAGGATACACGGACCCAAGTGCCTACGGTACTTATGTGGACTACTCATCGGTCCATGGTTATGGGACCGATGTTCCTTTTGGTGGGCTTAGGGGGAATGTGGATCCTAACTACTTTGCAGGTGGTTCGGGTTATAGAGGTGGTGGTTTGAGCCATGGAGGGGGCTATTCGAGGATGGACGAGGATGAAGAGTAGGCTACATTCCTAAGTCAATGAGGGCATTTCTTGATTTGGCTTGGGGGGTGATCTTTTGCTTGGTAATGATCTCCTTTTCTCTTTTTATTTGCTTTCAAGTATAGTTTTTTTTTTTTCTTTTTAGTGTAGTTTCTATTTGCTTTCCCTTATGAGAAAAATACAAAAAAAATTGAAAAATAAAAAAAATCCAAAAATACGTTCCAATGAATTGTAAATCATGCTTCCCTGTGCCCCTTAATTGAGAAAATTTGCTTTGATTCTTGGTTATTGATAATGAACATTGTGGATTTGTTGGTCATGATTTGAAGTTTAATTGTTTGGATTCCTAAACATGCGTCAATTTTGATAACTATTTGTGAATATAGTGCTTGACTAGTTGATTTGGTTAGGAATGTGTGATAGTTCCATAGTTCCTGGTATGTCAATGAATTTGAGTATTGGTTTGCAATTATTAGTAATGTTTACATAGCTCAATACTATGCACATTGAGGAGGACGAAGGAATTTGTTCTCTTAGGAAGCCTTCAGACGCTATTAGATACATTTGTTCCCTTCTTGTTACCCATGTTGTTGCTTGTGCCCTTTAATTGTTTATTTAGACACATTACAAGCCTATATGAGCCCCATTGGTTACTAGTCCCAAGCTTGGCTTGGGGGAACTATTAGTTGGTGAGGTGAGGGAGTTGTGGTGTGCACATTATTTGCACAATGTGGAAATAAAAGAAGAGTGATTGTTCTTTGTTTTTATGATTGGAAAATATTGATATGTTGTGTTACAAAGTTGAAATTTCCAATATGAGTTAAAAAGAAAAAAAGAGCAAAGAAAAAAAGTTGTTTCATATGTTCAAATGTTCTATTTGAAGGTTGTTCAAAGAAAAAGAAAAAAATTCAAGTTTGAAAAGAAAGAAAAAGAATGAGTTCAAAGTTTGTATTTCACTCAAGTTCTACATTATCATATTTTTATGAGTGAAATTTGTAAGTGTTGGGATTGTTTATATTGTTTGGAGTTGTATGTGGTGGATTCTTGTTGGAGTTAGTTATGTTGTTGGAGATGTGTGATCATCATTTTTTTGATCATGGGTTTATTAGGATTTGGCTCCCTTAATGCATAACTTTTCTCTCACATATTCTCAAATTTATCCTACCCTTTACCCTAGTCTTACATTACAAGCTTTAAAGACCTTCCGACCTTTGTGCATAGAGTTGTGTGAATGTGAAAGTGTTGTTTATCAATGCAAGTTATGATTTGACATATTTCGAGTCGACTAGTAGGTTCCGTTCATTGTTTTAAACACACGAGAGTGTGAGATGGGTGGGCATTGTTCACAAATAAAGGGGTTGGTTGGAGAGCGATCCAGTACATCTTTTACTCGCCACATAAATGCGAGTTGAGTGTGTGAGCACTAGTCTTGAATTCGATATGCTCTAGTGGTTTGCTCTATTTGATAATCGTTGGGGAGGAAGGGTGATTGGATGAATAAGATTGATTGATATTGAAGCATGTTCATTAGATTTGTCTTGAATCGTTTGTGCTTGATTTGATTATTGGGGTGAGGCATGTTTTATATGTTCATTGATGAGCTCTTTGCTTAGAGACAAGAAAAGGTTTGGCTTGGGGGAGTTTGATATGTCCATTTTATATAGTAATTTACCCCCGTTCCTTAGTCATAATTAGTAGTGTTTTTGGCTCTTTCGAGCCACTTTTATTGCTAATTGGTGTTTTCTAGTGTTTTCGTAGTCTTTGTTGAGGTTTGTAGGAAATTGCACATTTGGAGCATTTTCTCGGGTTTTTCATGGACCGACTAAGGAAATTTGAAGAGCACGACCATCTTTGAAGCCCAAGGCCGGTTAGAGTCATTGAGCCGGTGATTAAGGGCTCGGTAATCGGGATACCGAGGTATTTGGACCGAGTATTAAATACCCGAAGAGGAAATCAGGATTGGGCCGAGGAATCAAGCTCAATCGAAGTCCAAGCCTCGAAGAGAAGCAAGGGCCCGATCGGGCGCGGCGTGCAACTTTGGTGCTGGTGCGTGGCCTAAGGCACGCCCGATCGTGCGAGCATTTAGCTCGATCGGGCGTTGCTGCTAAGAAGAAGCGCGAGGAAAAAGGCGCGCCCGATCGGGCGACCTCTAGCCCGATCGGGTGCGTGTTTTTCTCAGAGCTGATTAGATTAGTTTTTTAATTTTTGTTTGGAGGAATGTTTAAGTACGAATTATGTACGTAATTTTGGATTACCTTCTTTTGTAGATTTTCTCTCTCTACTTAGGATATTTCTCTCTCTTAAATTCTCTCTTAAACCCTTGTTCTTAATCTACTTTTAATTCCAGATTTATTTTGGTAACGATTTCTCTTCTCTTAATCTTAGTTGTTTATTCTATTCCTTTAATCATGTCTTATTTTATTGCTTTGATTAGTTTAGTTTCTATTATGTGTGAGTAGTTTAATTCTAGGGTTTATGGGGATCCATAATTAATATGAAGGGATAATTTATTATTATTGATTATTGGTATTGCATGATAATTTCTTATTAAATTATTTTAATTCTTTGCAATTAGATTATGAATCGAGCAGATGTAATTTGATTGTGAATGTTTAGCAATATTGAATTGATGAATCGAGCATATGTTAATTTAATATTAAAGGCTATTTTTAATAGGAACTTAGATCTAGTAAATTGCGAGAGCCTGTTAGATCTATGTTGATTAATAAATTGCGAGAGCCTGTTAATCATGTTATTTGTGCAGTGTTAATTATTATTTATTATGTTTTATCCCGAAACATTAGTTATTGGTGAACCTGTGACCTTAGGCCTTCTTATTATTGTTTTTCCCCCTAAACTTATTCTTCGTAGTATAGAATTTATTCCCAAAAATATTGGTTACTTAGATAATTTAGATTATAATAATTAATTAGGAGTAAAAAGACTTGTTTCCCTGTGGAGTTCGACCCTACTTCCCTATCTACTTTAGTTAGAGGACTTAGGTATTTACTTTTGATTTGGGATACGATTTTACCCTGTCACCAGGCCATCAAATAGCCTTCAGGAAATTTTTCAAAAGGCTAAGAAGATACAGTATGAGGTTGAACCCATCTAAGTGTGCTTTTGGAGTCACCTCAGGCAAGCTTTTGGGTTATGTCATAAGCTCTAGAGGAATAGAGATAGACCCAACCAAGATCAAAGCAATCATTTCAATGCCACCGCCCGAAACCGAGAAACAGATTCGAGGATTTATTGGCCGGTTGCAATACATAAGTAGGTTCATATCAAAATTGACGACGATATATGAACCAATCTTCAAGAAGCTTAAGAAGAATGTACCAGTAATATGGGATGACGAGTGTCAAAAAGCCTTTGAAAAGATCAAAGCCTATCACGCAAATCCTCCCGTATTAGCACCAGCACTTCCCAGAATACCTCTTAGATTGTATTTGACGGTTACCGAAGAGACAATGGGAGCTATGCTAGCACAAGAAGTAGAAGGCAAAGAAAACGCAATCTACTATTTAAGCAAGAAAATGCTCGAATATGAAGCACGTTACACACCACTTGAAAAATTGTGCCTCGCCTTGGTGTGGGCCACAATCAAGCTAAGACATTACATGCTAGTGCATACCTTCTTTATAGTCTCCCGATTAGATCCACTCAAATGTCTATTTGAGAAATCTACACTCAATGGAAGCATATCAAGATGGATAGTCAATTTAACCCAGTTTGATGTAAGGTTTATGCCGCAAAAAGCTATCAAAGGATCTGTGGTTTCAGACTTTCTAGCGGACTTTCCAATAGAAGACTCGACGCCAATACAAGACAATGAATTTCCAGATGAAGACTTAATGGTCACTGAAGATGATACTTGGACCTTATACTTCGACGGAGCCTCAAACCAAAAGGGATGTGGCGTTGGAGTATTACTTGTATCACCTAAAGAAGAGCATGTTCCAATCTCCATAAAGCTTGATTTCGACGTTATCAACAACGCTGCTGAATACGAAGCATGCGTGGTAGGCCTTGAAACAGCTTTAGAATTGGGAGTAAAAAAGTTACGAATATTCGGAGACTCTTTATTAATCATCAATCAAATATCCAAAAGGTGGAAAGTAAGGAGCGAAAGTCTAGCCCCTTATCAAACCTATCTAGAAACTCTTACTAATCAGTTAGAGAAGGTAGTTACACATATCTACCTAGAGAAGAAAATCAATTTGTTGATGCCTTGGCAAGACTAGCCTCGATGGTTAGTGTAGGCGTCGTTTGAAGTGCGCCTACGTTAAAAGCATGTGTGAATATGCTTGGCAATCATAGGAAGTGGGAATTGACATTACGATTAGGGACAAAGCAAAGTAGGGAGCCGCTAACAAGTTTTTAAGGAACTTGTAAACCGTTCACGGATCATAAAAAGGCAACCACAAATAAAGGGACAACGATAGGTAACAACGATTGACCCGTGAAGGTTACACCCCATTCATAATCCATGAGATTACTAACTCCATATGGTTCGGAACCACGAAAGGAGGATCGGGGATGATGGTACGAAGTGAGTGATGGAGTCACGTTCGCCCGTATTGGCCTCTACTCGATTCTTATAGTGAAAAGTGAATCCTACGATCTCAAAGGCATGCAAACAAAGATTCAATTTGCTCCAAACTATTATTATGCTAAATTGGTTTAATATTAATGCAACATATAATTCTCAAATATTTGTGATCACTTGATTAAACAACAAGATTAAAAAGGAACCTAAACCGGTTGTCCAAATTATCTTATTAGGCGTGAATTTCAATTACATATTCCCTTTAAACATGGAATATAGTGATCAATAACAATAGAATAAACATTAATATTGGAATCAATTTAACAATAATAACGTTATTCAAATCAAATATAAAATAACCTAATCATGATACTAGCAATAAGAAAAAATAAAAGTAATTAAATTAATTAATTACTCACATTCCGCGCGTTCCTTTAAATTGCTACATCATGAATAAATTGTTAGTAACTTCAATAAAAATACAAAGAAAATGGAAATTAAATTAAAGTAGAAGTAAAGTTAATTTGGTCCAAACCCTCAGTTAATTCTACCTTTCACGCTTTGGTTAAAGTATAGAACTTCAGGTATTGTATGGACTCCTTGGAGTGCTTAAAGGAAGAAATAGTGAAAGAATGGGGAGGCTAGTGTTTAGGCTAAAGAGGGAGAATAGAATTATTTGATGATCAAACTTGTTGATGATTGAAAAAAGGGGAGATATGACCTCTATTTATAGAGACAAAAGAAGGGTCGAAAAATAAAGATAAGATCCGAATTAAATCGGAATAAAACTCGATAAACTGCAATTTTTGCGGTTTTTGTTTTTATCATATCTTTTGATCCAGAAATTGTAATAACATGAATAAGATATCGTTGGAAAGTTCTTGAAGTCTACTTTCTAACCAAATTAGAATAAGGTTAAAATATTTTTTAGAACAAAAGATATAGTCGAAATAGTGAGACGGTATCAGTTTTGGATAGAGTTTGACATTTTATTCATGTCTTTTCTGTTATAGCTCGGAATTGATATTATAATATATCATTGGAAATATAATTTCAAGGGCTATCCAACCATTTAAAATTTGGATAAAAAATATGAGGCACGAAAATAATATCTGTCTATCTTTGAATGTCTTTCAATTCGGATATAAATAGGATTTTAAAAAAAAGGAGTTTTATTCAATTACAAACTATTTAATCTTATCTTTTCAAAAAGTTTAATTAAGATCTTTTAGAAACTTATAGAAGCTTCCAATTAATCCTAATTGGTTTAGGAATGAACCCTCCACATGATCATTGGGACGTAGGTAAGGTGGGCTTAGGTTCGGTTTAATATTTTGGTCATAACTTATTCGTTATAAATCGGATTTGGGCTTATATTATATCGTTGCAAAACTCTTTTCAAGCCCCATCCAACTATTCAATCATTGGACCCAGATTATGGACCAAAATAAACTGGATCAAACGTTTTTAAAAAAAGGACACGAAATGAATGATTTTAAAGGACACGAAATGAATTATTTTGGGATTAAAGGCACGAAAAGAGGAAAATAAGTTATGGTTTGGGGAAATGGGCTAGGAATTGGGTTGGTTTATGAAATGGAAATATGGATTTAAGCAATCCAAAAATTAAATACTCAACCCGACCAATAATGGTGGTGAAACGTTGTTCATCATCAGGTTTGGTTTTGGGGAGACATTTTTAGGTGTCTACAATTAGGATTCCCATGGAAATCGAGCAAATGCCTCTAACTATAGAAAAAAAGGCACAAACCAGCATACATTCAGGCTATAGAAGAGGACGAAGTAGTCCAAGACGAAGAAGAAGAAGAACCGTGGTACACGGATATACTCAATTATGTCACCAAAGGAGAATACTCTCCACATGCTGGCAAAAGAGCATAGACAACGAGCTACATTCATGCTGTCACCAATATGTACACATAGACAACGAGCTACATAAAAAGGTACCTAAGGGTCGAGCCCTCTTATGTGTAGGAAAAAAGGATGCCCAAAGAGCAATGAGGATAGTCCACAAAGGAATCTGTGGCACTCATATAAGTGGCAAAATGTTAGTCTAAAAGATAATGCGAGAAGGATATTATTGGACTACAATGAATAGGGATTTCCATCAATACGTAAAAACATGCCCTAAGTGCCAAATCTATGCCAATTTACAACATGTTCCTCCATCCTTGCTCTAAACCTACACGTCACCATGGCCATTCTCTACATGGGGAATTGACATCATCGACAAAATCACTCCCCCAGGAACAGGAGGCCACAAATATATCCTAGTAGCAATTGATTACTTCACAAAGTGGGTCGAAGCGTAGTCATATGCTAAATTCACTGCAAAACATGTAGCACTCTTTATCGAGAGAAATATTATTTGTCGATATGGAGTCCCACATGAAATGATAAGTGACAATGGAACTCACTTTCAAGCCAAATGCGAAGAATTTCTACAAAAATATGGCATTCAACATCATCATTCTTCCCCTTATAGGCCTCAAGCCAATGGAGCAGTCGAGGCAACTAATAAGAATCTAAAGACTATCATCGAGAAAATGACAGAAAATTATAAGGATTGGCCTGACAAACTTCACTTTGCATTGTGGGGTTATCGCACGTCAATTCGCACATCAACAGGAAATACGCCATTTTCCTTGATATATGGAATGGATGTCGTACAACCTGTCGAACTAGAGATTCCATCTCTACACATCGCGTTAGAGAGCAAACTCGATGAAGTTGAATGGACTAGGGCAAGATATGAAGAACTAATTCTACTCGATGAAAAACGACCAGAAGCTCTGCATCACACTCAGTGTTATCAAACTCGTATGGCTAGACATTTTAATAAGAAGGTCAAGACAAGAAACATCAAAGTAGGAGACTTGGTGTTAAAAGCTTTAACGAAAAATGTTTTAGATCTAAGGGGAAAATTTAGACCTAATTGGTCTGGACCCTACATTGTCAAAACAATCCTGTCAGGAGGTGCAGCAAAATTAACTGATATGGATGGCAATGAGTTCTCGAATATGACAAATCTTGACCAACTCAAGAAATACTACCCATAATTACTTGAGTAGGATACTCAAGAGAGCTATGTTTGGCTTGATTCCTTAAGAAAGGATACGTAGGCAACCCTTTACGGGTGCGGCCACTTTATTTTTTTTAAAAATCTCGCTTCCCAGAAATAATTAAAAATTCGATAGAAGATCGATGGAACATCGGCGTCACAGAAAAACACTCTGGCGCAAGCCGATGATTGTTAGCGCTAGACTGTCGCAGCCGGCGCCAGTCTCAAAATGGTTGCGCCAATTTACAGTTAACAGTCTGGGAATATTTCGGTGTTTTTCGGAAAATTTTTAACTTCCGTACTCGAAAAATTTCTGGAAAATTAACTTTTTTCGGTTTTCATTGCTTTAATAAAAAAAATTTAAAGTAAATAATTTAATTAAAAAGCTGGAATTTCATTAATAAAGTAAATTACATTATTGATGGAATTTAAATAAAGCTTAAATAAATTAACTTTAAATAAAAAAAATAAACTAAGTCTAATAATTGGAAATTAAGCAATGTTCTTAATCTTCTTTCTCTTTCTTAGCCCTTTTCCAATTTTTGTGTACTTCCTCCTCCTCATCCATAACCTTAGCTAGTAGGCATCCTTTAGAGGACCTACATTCAATCTTGGAGTAGATAGTTTCCCCCTCAGCTAGGACTCCATGCTTCTTTTCTACCCAAGCTTTCTTTTCTGTGGTGTCAGCTTTCCTTTTTCCCTTATCTTTTGCAGTACTTTTCTTTCTAGGCATTGTAGGTGTTTTGAACTCATTCTTTCACCTAAGTGTTCCCTAACAGGAAACACATTGTCACCTAGACGACTCTTCACATCAGTTTTGCTCTGATTTTTCTTCACGTCCTTTGAAGGTTTCTTCAAAAGCCACTTTTTTACATCATTGGGCAAGGAAGGAGGAACCTTTTGGGTAATTACCTCCCATAAAGGTCTGGCACTCCAATAAGCATCAAACTTATCTACTTCCTGGGAGACAGGGAACTCGTAGGGAGGACGAAGATCTCCGGAAGGAATAGTCTGAAGTAGGCCGTATTGTCTTTTTACTCTACAGGGATAATAAAAAGTCATACGGGACAAGCTTGGAAGAAGGCAGAAAGGTTGCTTGTTGACACTAACCATCCTTTCTATTTTCCACCAAGGGATGACTCACTTGATGACAAAATTGCAGGATTTGAAGACCCTCTTTCATTCATGGCGCCCCATCTTAGAGAAGCGTTTCTTCCTCCTCACGAAGCAATTTGGAGTGTACTTCTCAATGTTGTGTGGAGGGCTAATTAATTCCAGCCTTTCCATTAACCACATCTACAAAAAATTGCAATGCAAATAAATTATTATTACTATACAAAAATATATTTTTGATTTCTGTAATTAAAAATATTATTTTTCTACCTGTAATAAAATTGGAGAGCCCCGAAAAGGTGCTTTTGGATTCCTCTTTAATTCATCTAGACTAATCATAGTCTCTCCAACTATTAAAGGCATTGGATTTCTCCCTGATTCAATTTGTTCTAATACGGTGGTTATAATTGATTGACCCTCATTATTTTTACCACTAGTAAGAAAAAAATAATTAATCATACAAAATAAGAAAGCCCTTCTTCTATAAACATGAAAAGATTCGGAGTAAGGTTTATCAAAATAATGGCGAGCAAATTCTTTCAAATTAACTATATTACCATCTACTATTTTTGATATATCTATGTCCTTTAAATTGAAGAAGCGTTCAAAATCCTTATAATAATATGCATCTATTCTAGGGATTACTATAAGATCTATTGCAGGGAAATCTAAAATAGCACCAAATTCTTCCGGCAAAGGGCTAATTTCGTCATACCCTATTCTAAAGCAATGAGTATCTACATCCCAATATTCTAGAGCGGTATGAATAAAATCTGGGTCAAGATCTACCCCTTTGATACCATAAATACCCCCCAAGTGAAACACATCTAATTCTTTTCTTTCTTTGGCATTAAGAGACCGACACCATTCATGGGTGTAATTGATTAAAGTTTTGGTGACTAGAGACATGATATTTTTTTCTAAAAGCTAAGAAATATTTATCTACTGAAATTATGAAGAGAATCGGCTGGGAAGGGGGGCTATTTATGCACAAAATCGGAGCAGTTTTAATCTAAGAAGGATTCGGGATTAGCGCTCTTTAGCGCCAGACGCTACTATTGGCCCCTGACGCCAGAGCCTGTAGTGCTTGGTGCTACACCAAAACGCGTGGCGCCAGCTGGCGCCAATTTGATTCATCGTACGCACTTTCTAAAAAACGCGTTTTTGAGTTAATTCGAGTCTATTGATGACTTTAAGGTTTCCTTATCTTTTTCTAAAAATTCATTTAACTATTATACGATTTTTTTGGATTTTATTTAGACTAAATTCCAAGTTTTTATAAATCCAATATTTTATTTGATTTTTCCCTTTTTTCATTTTTTTTTCTTTTTGGGGGAGAAAGTCGGATACCCTCCATCAATAATAAAAATGATGGAATTTTTTGAGCAAAATTATTTGTCACATTTTCTTGCACACACAAACATGCACATAATAATAATAAATAATATAAAACGAAAAAAACATGATAAATAAGAAATAAACTCATAATAGTGTATATACAAAATATGTCTATGGAGTCTAACTAAAAGGCAAAGTTCTATACAAAGTCAGATAAATAATAAAAAGAACAGGTATAAGCTACGACACCGGGGGACGTAAACCCATCAACGCATAAAACTCTGTCTTACGAGGAGTAACCTCTCCACCAGCTCCGGCTCCAGCTCCAGCATCTGCTCCAGTTTCTGCGGGAGGAGGAAAGCTCAATGTAGGACCCGTCAACCCGAGATCAACCTGAGGCTGAGCTGCGGAGGCTGCTGCGATGACGAGCCAACCTCGTACATCCCACCACCTTTAAGAGCCGAGGTAGGGCTACCGGCGCAGCATGTGCGCCCTTAGAGGAAGAACCTATGCCCTCTACCGCCTCGGTACGAGCAGCCTCAGAACGACCGCCTCTACCTCCCGAAGTAGTGCGGCGACGTCTCGAGCTAGACCTCGCCGGATTCCTCCGCACCTCAGGTCTCGTGCGGGTACGAGAAGAAATGGGCTGACCCTACAAAAGAAATTAAAATCAGAAACTGGCAAAATCGAAGTGGTAATGCAAAACATATGAAGGCAAGACTACCTCCTGAACGGCGTCGTCCCGACGGTAGGTAGCCACATTTCTCATCCGCATAAGCTGGCTCCGGAAGGCGTCTATGCATCGTGCCATTGCCGAAACCACCTCGCGTGAGAACTGTCAAAGAAATAAGTCAGTAAACATGCATAATATATATGGACAAAAAGTTGCAAATAAACAAGCTTACCCGAGTCTGGTGGCGAGGAATCGACCGCTCTACGAAGCGCTCGTCCTCAGGAGCCGGAGGAATCATCTCCTCAATCGGCCTATATGTCCCCTGATAATGGATAGACATACGAGGTGGCACGAACTTAGCAGCGTCGTCCTGACAAAGCAAAACAAAATCAATAAAGCATCACTTGGGGGATACTTAACGAAAGGTAAAAGCTGAAAAATCGTACCGCCACATCCTTAGCCGGTACAGGAACTGGAGCTAACAACGACAGTAGCTCCTCCGCATAGCATCGCCCAGGGATCGTGTAAGATCGCCAAGGGGTACCAGCTCCCTCTGACATGCTCAAAAACCTCGTAGCGTTAAACATGTGACGTGGTGGAGGAGCAGGAACGACAAAGGTATCGGAGGAATGCTAAATAGAAACCCTCTCTCCAAGATATGCAGTCACTCCATAGGTCCCCAAGAAATAGCGACGCTCAGCAGAATAATGCGCGGCTAACCCAGGGACTGCCAGGTCATCCCACTGTCGGTTCAGCACCTCAGGCTCCTATAAAGAACGTCAATCAGGCAAGAATATATCTAAAACATCTCAAAATGTCAAAAAAAACTAGAATCATACCGAGATAATCCAATCTCGGACATAGGCGGTGGACATCCCCACACGACGGTGCCCAGGAAGCACTAACTGCAAACCAGCGCGGCGACGGTCTCGCCAGCGCAGCTGAAGGGAAGTACTCGTAGAACCATATCTACAAGAAGATAAAGTTATCAGTAAATGCTAAACTTTTATAGGGAATAAGGTTTACCTCTATGACCCTCTAAAAGCTGGACAAAGAAACATTCGACCCAAAGGACTGATGTCGACACGAGTCCCTCAGCGCTCAAATGAAATCAGCATATGCCAAGTTGACCCAGTCATAAGTCCCGATACAGTGTAGATCGCGGACGGCAGGAAGGTAGTAAAGCAGCGCCCTACTACCCTTGTCAGGGGAGAACGTCCCTGACAGCAAAATAAGTGCAAAGATGCGCACCCGCTGCTCTCGGGTAGTCGCACCATCGTCAAGAGCCGCTGCTAGAGTCGAGCGTCGAATCCCTCTAGCGCGGAACTGAGTCGACTCTACCTCAGCTCGAGCCCGAATAGCAATCAGACCAAACAGCTCCTCGACCTCAGGGGAAAAGACGTCGATCCTGCTATCGAACGGCAGTGGCACGGAGCTAAACTCCAGTCCTGTGATGAGACTGAAGTCGGTAGGAGTGACCATCATCTCACCCTAGGGAAAGTGTTGGTGGTGTCCCAAAAGAACTCCACTAGAGCACGAACTACATGGTGACCCCCGCTAGTGGCAACCATTGCCTCAGAGGTCTCAAACAACGCAGTAAGACCGCAAGACTCCCATAGAAGTCTCGTCTGATCATCTCTGGCGATGTACATCTTGTATAGATCGCCCAAGCCGTCAAAGCCAAAACCATGACAACGCGTCCTCCCAACAAAGATGCCCCGTCTCACCCTCTCAGAAATTTGGTGGACGGGAGAAAAGTACAAGGTCTGCTCATCCCACTCGGGGAGTCGACCAAGCAAAGTGGACGGCTCGGCATCGTCCTCTACGGGCTCATGCTCCCGTCGAACATCTCGGGACCGTGAACCGGAACCTCGCTGTCTAGAAATACTACATTGTGCAGAATTATCTAAATTAAGGTTCCATAGTATCTAAGGTTCGCCTAGCCGCATGATACTATGTTCGCAAAAAAAAAAAAAAAAAAAAAAACAGAGTACGTGGTACTAAAACAGAGCACAAATTCAAATTGAGCATAACGACATTTTTCAAGAAATCAAACAATTTATTGCAATACCATAGTAATTATTGTGACAAATTAGACAAGAATTGCTAGCACAAACATCAAGAACAAGCCACATTGCATTCCCGACTTTAAGAGGTTCAACAATGGCAATTTGTTCATTTTTTCACCAAATTGAGTCAAACAAGTCTCAAATTACTCCCAAGGCAATATATAAACATAATCAAGAAATTTGATGGCATAAAATTTGATAAACAAAGAGAATTAAACATTCTAAATTTCGAATTTTCATGAAATTCGAGAATAAACACATGCAAAATTCATAAAAACCGTTGTGAGTTTGAAGAAAAATTACATAGATCGGGAAAATGGATGGAATAAGCTTTGATTTGCAACAAATTTGAGCGAATTTGGTGGAGAAACGAGCAAGAACGATTCAATTGAAGTTTTGGAAATTTTCGAGCAAAAAATGCGAAGAGCAGCAGCGGAAATGAAGAAGAGAAGGGTATTTAAGGAAAACCCGACTCTAGCGCCAAGCGCCAGACCTTGGCGTCAATAGTTGGCTTTAGCGCCTGGCGCTAGCTCCAGCGTCTGGCGCTACAGCCAGATAAGTGGCGCTGATGTCATTTAAGTGGCGCCAGAATTTTTAGCCACTCAGTACAGTTGTTCTAACCTTGTGTAATATATTTTGGGTTCCTTGGTACGCCAGTTAGCCCCTCTAACAAATTTGACACGATTTTTAGTAATCGGCTTGATTGCGTAAAGTAATCGACCTGATGAAAGATCGTCTCACTTGGCTTAAAGAGCCTAAGCATTGGCTCATCGCAAAAGGCACCGACATACTGGTTCATTCGGAAAGGCACTGACATATTGGTTCATTTATTTAGAAACAGGAACCGACATACAGGTTCAAAAGCAGCAAAAGCGCCGACGTAC
Organism: Chenopodium quinoa; assembly: GCF_001683475.1. Classification (NCBI taxonomy): domain Eukaryota; kingdom Viridiplantae; phylum Streptophyta; class Magnoliopsida; order Caryophyllales; family Amaranthaceae; genus Chenopodium; species Chenopodium quinoa. The sequence continues at coordinate 1,274,855 of NW_018745546.1, forward strand.
TGGCATAGGGGAAGTAAAGTTCAAGCGAGCTTTTAAAGATCGACAAGCGGAGATATTTGGTAATTTCCTTTGGTAAATTATCGCAACAAATGAGGATAGCTTCAAGCGAGGATATCTTCGACAGCGTTTCCTAGATTGTGGAGAGTTGTCAAAAACAACTGAAGGTGATTTCAAGCGAAGTTGTCTTCAATCATGTTCCCTTAGACGTGGAAGATGGTCATAAAGCGGAAAAGGATTGTTTCAAGCGACGCAATCTTCGAAAGTGTTCCCTGGTTTGTGGAATATTATCAAAGCGGAAGAAGATCGTTTCAAGCGAAACAATCTTTGATATTGGAAGCAGTTACAGGCGTAGCGGTTTTAAGGCGGGATGGCATTCTCTTGGCAGGAGGTCATCATAACAGTAATGCGGCAGCAAATCGGTTATTTTCTGAGACGTGTGCTCAACGGTGCAAGATACGCGTTTCATAACTCTTTTATCTGTTTAACTAACGTTAGTTTTCAGGTATCGGTGTTACAAGAGTGATTTAGGATCGCAGAACGTTCTGAATCATTCTCCGTCCCCATCGATACTTTGACTTTTGTTTTCGAAACTCGCGTTTCTCCAAACTCAGTCAAAGTGGGGGCTTCTGTAGAAATCCATTCGTGTCTCCCCAAAACCAAACCCTGTTTTGAGTACCTTTCACTTTGAATCATAATCAAATGAAATTAAAGTGTGGAAAGTATAGTGTTGCGGAAAGTTTTAATTTCTTTTCTCTTCTCTCTGTTTTTGAAAACCTATTTTAAGAAAACATCCAATCCAGTTTGGTTGGTCCATTATATGGGTCCAATAATAGTGTAGTTGGATGGGGCTTTAAAAGAGCTTTCCAACGATATATTATAAGCCCAATTCTGATGAATATTGAGGAAGTTATGGCCAAATTACTGAACTGGGCATGGTTTGAGCCTTATATGCGGCTCAATGATCTAGAGGAGGGCCTAATATGGATTTATCATTCCTAATGCAATTAGGAATGGTTTTAGTCTTCTAGATTCATCTAGAAGGTTCTTTTCATTCCTAATTTAATTAGCATTGATAAATTTACTTTTGTTGACTTTTTAGAATTTTAATCAGAATAAAAGAACGTTTTTGAGGAAAATACGATTTTATCCTCCTGTACGGCAATTTCTATCTGATTTTAAGAAAACGCGTGATTTCTTAGTCAGCGCCAAACGCCAGCTATAGCGCCTGGCGCTAAGGTCAGCGTTTGGCGCTAATCTAGCTTTTTGCGTCAGAACTCTGTTTTTGATGTTTTATCTTTTTGGCTGATTTTCTCTATAAATAGCGTCCTAAAAACTCCGTTTTGATTCACCAACTCTCATCAAGATTTTCTTGATTACTCTCTCTCTCTTTTCTAAACTAGCCTTCTCTCAAATATAAAAATTTCGCATTCATTAGATTTAGATACACCTAGCCATATTCGAAGTTGCCTTCGCCCTAGACGTGAAAGGTTTAATTTCTGAGGGTTTGGTCCCAAATCTCTCTTTCCATTATTTAATTTTATTATTGTTTATTATTTTCCTTGAAGTTACTAACGTGTGTATTTTGTTATTAGAAAGAGGTACGAGGCATCCAAGTAAGTACTTTAATGGTTTTTATTGATGTTATGATATAGAGTTCATGCTTAGGTTGTTATTATGATATTCCTAGTATCATGTCTAGGGTAACTTTAATATCAAGTATGATTAAAAGTATGATGCTTCCTATGTTCTTCCTAATATTTATGATTGTTAGTATCATGTTTGGGCTAAAGCTATGATTTTTATTGTTTAGTGACATGCTATCATTTGTTATTAATCTTGTTAGTATCATGCCTAGGGTCTTGCTATTATTATGCTTTAACATGAATATTATGATTATTATTGTTATAAGTGTTATAATTTATGAATATTTATTGTGTTGCTTGATATTTATTTTTATTGCTTGGTCACGCCTTTTATGCATGTTTAAAGGGAATTTGTACTTGTAATCACGCTTGATAAGATAATTAATAATCTTATTTAGGGTTATTTTGATTATAATTCAAGTGATCACCAATAATAGATTTAATTGTGCATTAATATTCAACCAACATAGATAAACAGGTTTAGGGTAATCCTATTGATTGCATGTTAGTCGGAAAGCGCACATGAATACGATCAGAATAAAGTAGAGGCCTATTATTAGGGCAGGTTCAATATCTTTTAGGTTTGATTTGTACCTTCATCCTCGAACCCTATTTGGTTCAAGACCTTATGGAGTTGACGATCTCTTGGATCGTTAAGGGGTGTAACCTTCACCTTGTGAACGGTTTACAAATTCCTAAAAAACTTAATGGCGACTCTTTTGCTCTATCTTCTTTCCCTTTGGACGCCACCGTAGTTAAGTGTATGATCGCATTGGGGTTCAACCTAGGGGATTAACGCTTGAAATATTCCCTACAACAGCGAAATGGAAACAGTGCAACATAGTGTAAGTAATAATCAAAAGTTTGCAAAAACAACTCAGAAAATTCTTCAAAAGCTTCAAAAGAAGAATCTGATGTTTAAAACAACTAAAAAGAAAAATGAAAAGGTTGATGATGGAAAGAAATCAATTGAGGAAGGTAAACATGTAAATAATATTTATTTATAATTTGTAGAATATTTTATATGAATACCATATAATTATATATATATTTTCTGAAATAGTAGAGGGAAAGAAAGAAAAACCTCAACATAAGGAGAAGCTAGAAAAACAGGGAGCTGCAGGAAAACAAGATATTCAAGGTAAAATGTTCATATATAGAAAGTAAAATGAACATTGTTTATGGGATTGTCTATTTGTCTACTTTTAATATATGACCATGTTAATATATTGTAGGTGATGCAACAACAAAAAAGATTGTGACCGAAAAAGAAAAAAATCCATGAAAAGGAAAAAGACACTCCAAAGAAAAATGTTGAGAATACTCAAGGTAAAATACTCTTATTTATTATATAAAATGATTAATAGTATCACATAAAATGAACATGTTATCTACTTTTATATAAATGTTCATTTTATGTTATGTTTGTGATCATTTGACTTAAATACTAAACTACATGCTAAAATAAATGCAGCAAACAAATCATTGAATGTGACCTCTATTGAGGATGAGACTCACCTAATTAATCAAGAAAATAAAACAGATAATCTTGAGGATAGTGCTTCAGTACTTTTTATTTAATCTAATTTAATTTTCATTTGATTTATATTTTTTTATTGAAGTTACTAACAGTTTATTCATGATGTAGCAATTTAAAGGAACGCGCGAAATGTGAGTAATTAATTAATTTAATTACTCTTATTTTATTTTAATATTGCTAGTATCATGATTAGGTTTATTTATTATTTGATTTGAATAACGCTATTATTGTTAAATTGCTTCCAATATTAATGTTTACTCTATTATTTTTATGATCGCCATATTGCATGTTTAAGGGGAATATGTAATTGAAAATCACGCCTAATAAGATAATTTGGACAACCGGTTTAGGTTCTTTTTTAATCTTGTTATTTAATTCAAGTGATCACTGATATTTTAGAATTATTTGTTGCATTAATATTAAACTAATTTAGCTTAATAATAGTTTGGAGCAAATTGAATTTTTGTTTGTATGACTTTGAGATCGCAGGAATCACTTTTCACAATAAGAATCAAGTAGAGGCCAATACGGGTGAATGTGACTCCATGAATCACTTCGTACCATCATCCCCTATCCTCCATGAATCGAGTAGAGGCCAATAGTTGTTGCCTATCGTTTTCCCCTTATCGTGGTTGCCTTTTTATGATCCGTGAACGGTTTACAAGTTCCTTATAAACTTGTTGGCGGCTCCCTACTTTCCTTGTCCCTAATCGTATATGTCAATTCCCACTTCCTAAGAGTGCCAAGCATATTCACCACATGGTTTAACGTAGGCGCACTTCGAGCGACGCGTACAGGAGTCCATCATTCTTTTTAAGAAAATAGTAAAATATTATCCTTCAAAAGTGAGCAATACGAGAATCATAATTTTTAAAAAAAATATATAGATCTCTATTGCAATCTAAGTGATCAAAAAATACCATAGTATATTTTATCATTTTAAAGAGTATGTTCGGGTTGATTAATATTCCTAAAATTTGATGAGCATTTTCAATCCAACTTTCTTGTCTTTCTCTTCTACCTTTTTTGAAAACAATTCATTTACATTAAAATCCTCAGATGATTACCTTGTTGAAGTCAACATAAATCATGACATTCCATTAATGATTGTTCATAAATTTTTTGACATTCTCCATCAACAAACTTGCTTAAAGTGAATTCGTATTACAAGGATTAAAAAAAGAAATAAACCAATCATTTTGACTTTGGTTCATTGATTGAATGCTTGGAAGAAAAGGTTTAAGTGAACGCGCTCAATTTCTCGTGATACACATTACTAGATCATCTTCCACATTCGCATACTAGTCCAATCATGGGTGACAAAGCAGCATTGGAGAAACTTAGAGGGGAACTCTAAAACCTAAAGGCCCAACGAAGAAGTGTTTAGGTTTGGTAAGTCAAACTTACCGCGGAAACGACCCCGACCCAAAGAACCACTCGCAATTAATAAAACCATAAAGCATGACAAATAGACATAAAAGGATAGAATCGTAATTTACCTTTGACGCGTGCTTCGCCTGACCTAATGGGCTCTTACTTGAAAGCTTTAGCTCCGAAAATACCGAGCCTCCAACGGTATCCACCCACAAAGGACGAACACTGACTTTTAGGTCCGCTGCCTTGGAGTTAGCAAGTTCCGACAAAAATCTGAGTGATTAAATGAGTTCAAAGGTTTTCACAATGGTGATGTCTTTTTCAACTCTGACTCAAGTGATTTTCCCAATACCCCAACTTGGGTATTTATAGGGAAAACAAGAGAGTGAAAAAGCTCTCCCATCAATGTGGGTGAATTTGATTTTTTCCATTTTATTTTAAAGCTAAAATAAAATAAATAATCAAACTTGTAATTAATCAACAAGTGGAAAGCTCATGAGAGAGGTTAGGTGAGGACCATTTGGAGGAGGGGGGGGGGACCAAACTTGCTCCCCACTCCTTCTCCAAAAACCAACCACCTCATTCCTCAAGCCTCCCCTTACAATGCGCCACACGGCACCACAATTGGGCACCAAGGCACCCAAGGTGGGCTGCCATGTACGGCTGCCAGCAGGTCCAGCACGAGCGTGCGGGCTGCTTGGCGCTATTGGCCAGCAAGCCCAACATGGCTTGTGAAGGCTGCTCGTGCACTCGGCCAGCAAGCCGCGCATCAAGGATGCGGGCTGCTGCTGAGTGCCGATGCTCCTTGCACGAGTTGGCCATTGCTGCTAGCATGCGATGCTAGCATTGGTGCACTAGCACGCACCACCCTAGGCTAGGCTTGGTGTGCATGGTAGCCACCATGCTATACCAAATGCCCCTAGAACTTAGTTTGCTCGGGGCATTCCGATGCTAGGGGTATTTTAATCTTGTTGATTTATTATTTTCGTGTCTCGTCTTATATTATTTTAACTCGACTTCCGACGCTCTAAGCTCGAATTTCCGAGGTCTAAATATTTAATACTCGGGCGACGAAATAATTTCTTCCGAATTAATTCCTCGAGTCGGTTTGTAAATTTTCTAGGGTGTGATCCGAAGGGTTCAGTCAAGATTAAGCTTTAATATTAATTATACATTAATATTATTAATCGGAAGCGGCCTCAACCCAGGCATTCCGATCAGTTGACCTTGCTGAATATACTATCTTTCTAATAATTTTGAACCCGCTATCAGAATAATACACTTGTTCGAAGGACACCAATCCTTTCAATCTCCCACTTGTCCTTCCGGACAAGTGAGCATTTAGTGTATCACCTTTTTCCTATGTCTCTTCATGTCTTCTTTATGAACTAAGAGGTAAGATTATTTCGTCATCCTTATTACGTCCAGAAGTGTTTCTCGATTCCAAGTCCGACTATCAATAAACAGATGATTTCTAAAATCCATCCGAGCACGGCCATGCATTTTTACAGTTTCTCTCTACGAGAGGCCTTGTATAAAACAAAGACATATTCCCTATTTTAGTATGGGGACATTCCCAGTCTTGTAATGTAGTTCCTTTTACTGAGAGGACTTAGCCGCCCGAGTGTTTCCGTTATAATCCCCCATTACGGAAGATGTTTGACAACATCAAAACGGACTAGTACTCAAACTAGAGAACTCACAATACTCTTGGTCAAGGAAATAGGTTCCGATAGCCATAATGAGAAGTATACTTCATGACGATCTTTAATCTCTTTAAAGTATTCTCATAGGTCGATCCAATATGGTTCTAAACCAATACATGTGCAAATGATTTATGACAACCATGTCCTTGTAGCACAAGAAACAGTGCTATAAATCAAACTACACACTAATCTCAATTGGTCATTAATCGTCCATCGTTTATATGACCTCGATTAGGGACAATGTTCGATTATAATATTCAGTGTTCACTTAATAGGTGTTTCCTTATCAAGACTTGTCTTGATACCCTATTTTGAATATTCCAATAATCGAATGGACTCATTATTTAATCGTAAACCACAATTAAATAGCAAACGGAGTAATAAAATATTGCATGAAATTTATATTACTCCAAAACTTGAATGATTTTTCTTAGTGTCCTACATTAAATGTTCAAAATTTAACTAAAACACTAAACAGGGAAATCAAAGCCAGTCTCCTACATGCCTGATTCCCATTGCCTCAACGTGTATCAAGACAAGTCTTGATAAGGAAACACCTATTAAGGGCAATCGGCTATATTGTCATCCGTTCCAACTTTGCAAATTCTAATTTCACCTTCTTATTTCCATTCTCGAATCATGTGAAATCGCCATTTGACATGTTTGACTTTCTTATGTTCCCTTGGCTCTCTAGCCTGAGAAATAGCTCCATTGTCGTCACAATAGAGGGCTATGGGACCCTTTATGGAGGGTACAACATCATGTTGACCAATGAACTTACAAATCCAAACAGCCTCCTTAGCCGCTTCAGCAGCTGCTAAGTACTCGACTTCAGTCATAGAATCTGCAGTTGTACTCTGCTTGGCACTCTTCCAACTGAACGCTCATCCATTTAGACAGAACACATATCCAGATTGCGATTTGAAATCGTCTCTATCTGTCTGGAATCTTGCGTCGGTATAACCTTCAACAACTAATTCTTCTCAACCACCATATACCAGGAATTTATCCTTGTTCCTTTTCAAGTACTTTAGGATATTCTTAGTCGTAGTCCAATGGGCCTCTCCTGGATCTGATTGGCAACGACTCGTAGCACTCAAGGCATACGATACATCTGGCCTAGTACATATCATGGAATACATGATTGATCCAATAAGTGAAGCATACGGAATTAGATTCAATCTTTCCCGTTCATCAGGTGTTTATGGACACTGCTTCATGCTCAGGGTTATGCCATGTGACATTGGAAGGTGACCTATCTTGGCCCCTTCCATGCCAAATCGAGCAAGTACCTTATCAATATAAGTACTTTGACTCAATCTAATCATCCTTTTTTATCTATCCCTATAGATCTTGATGCCTAGTACGTACTGAGCCTCTCCTAAGTCTTTCATTGAGAAACATTTTTCAAGCCAGGCCTTTACAAACTCTAACAACGAAATGATATTTCCTATGAGTAATATGTCATTGACATATAAGACTAAGAAGGCGATGTAACTCCCACTGACCTTCTTGTAAACACAAGATTCATCTGGATTCTTGATAAAACAAAAATTACCGATGGCTTCATCGAATCGCAGATTCCAACTTCTGCTAGCTTGTTTTAGTCCATAAATGGAATTCTTAAGCTTACAAACCTTCCCATCATTGTTTTGGTCGACAAAACCTTCAGGCTGTGTCATATACACAGTTTCTTCCAAAATACCATTTAAGAAGGCGGTTTTGACGTCCATATTCCATATTTCATAGTTATAATATGCAGCAATCGCTAGGAGGATCTGAACGGATTTAAGCATTAAAAGGTTTCATCATAATCAATACCACAAACTTGTCTATAACCTTTTGCCACCAATCTAGCTTTGTAAATGAATACATTTCCATCTTTGTCGGTTTTTATCTTGAAAATCCACTTACATCCGATAGGTGTGTAACCTTCGGGTAAGTCAACCAAGTCCCAAACTTGATTTTCAAACATAGAATCCATTTTAGATCTCATGGCCCATGCCATTTAGCAGAGTCGGTGCTTGCCATCGCTTTCTTGTAGGTTGTCGGTTCATCTCCATCCACAATCAGGACGTCCTCTGATATCTCGGTTAATACTAAACCAAGATATCTATCAAGTTGAGATCTCGGCCTCTAAGACCTACGTAGGGTAATGGATTGAGCATTTGCATTGTCGATTTGACTTTGCGCATTTTGATCATTTTGAAATGCATCAACAGATTCTGTTTGAGCACTTTGACCTTCATTCTGATTTTGTTGCTCATGCTCACGAACTTTGTCGAGCTCGATTTTCCTCCCACTTGTCATTTTGGAAAAGTGTTCCTTCTCCAAAAAGACAGCATCGCGAGCAACAAACACTTTGTTCTCCGATTTGTTGTAGAAGTAATACCCTTTGGTTTCTTTTGGGTAGCCCACAAAGTAAACCTTGTCAGATTTTGGATGAAGTTTGTCAGAAATTAATTTTTTGACATATGCTTCGCATCCCCATATCTTTAGAAAAGACAACCTAGGAGGTTTTTTTGTCCATAATTCATATGGAGTCTTTTCTACAGCTTTTGATGGTGCACGGTTCAGTGTTAGTGCCGCAGTTAGAAGTGCGTGTCCCCAGAAAGAGATAGGAAGATCACTAAGACCCATTGTTAACATGGTTCGATTTCTCCTTTCGGATACTCCGTTCCATTGAGGAGTTCCTGGAGGTGTCAATTCTGAAAGTATATCTTTCAGATGGTCATCGAATTCTTGGCTCAAGTATTCACCACCTCGACTCGATCGAAGGGCTTTGATTTTCTTGCCAAGCTGATTTTCAACTACACTCTGAAATTCTTTGAAGTTTTCAAACGATTCAGATATATGTGACATTAGGTAGACATAACCATATCTACTATAGTAATCTGTGAATGTGATAAAATATCGATGTCCATTTCTTATGGTTGAGCTCATTGGTCCACATACATCAGTGTGTATTAGACCTAATAAGTGTTATGCCCTTTATCCTAGATTGGAGAATGGATGCTTAATCATCTTGCCTAATAAGCATCCCTCACAATTCTCAAGCGATTCTAAATCAAAAGAGTCAAGAACACCTTCTTGTAGAAGTCTCTTGATGCATTTGATGTTAATGTGGCCAAGACGACAATGCCACAAGTAAGTTTAGTTTGACTCCATGGTCTTAGCTCTTTTGGTAGTATTATTCACATTATAAACTTGTTTGTCTAGATCAAGCACATAAAGACCATTTTCAGAATGTGCAATACCATATAAAACATTATCGAGATAAAACGAACATTCGTTGTCTTTTACTCGAAATTCAAAACCCTTGGCGTCCAACGCCAAAATTGAAATGATGTTTTTGGTAATGTTGGGAACATAATAAACATTATCTAGTTCCAAAACAAGCCCGGTGGGCAAAGACAAACTGAGAGTTCCTACACATACGACACTAATTTTGGCTCCATTGCTGAACCGAAGTTCAACCTCTCCCTTCTCTAGCCTTCTAGAGCTCCTTAGTCCCTGAGAATCGGAACAAAGGTGTAAGCCACATCCAGTATCTAATACCCATGAGGCTAAGCTAGTGAAGTTAAATTCTATAACAAATATAACTGATTCAGAAGCAACGTTCCGTTCTTCTTATCTTCCTTGAACTCGAGGCAATCTCTCTTCCAATGTCCCTTCTTCTTACAGTAGAAGCATTCGGAATCAGATTTAGAAGATGCTACCTTTTTCTCTTTGTTATCCTTGGTAGCTTTAGACTTAGGCGGAAAGGTTTTCTTCTTGCCCTTCCCTTTAAAGCCTTTCTTCTTCTTGCTTGAGATTTTGAACGGTTTGCCCTTTTTTATCATGAGCATATCATGCTTTCCCTCATTTTTTAGCGTTAGCTCTGCTTGCTTCAACATACCATGAAGCTCAGTGAGGGTATTCTTCATGCTGTGCATGTTATAGTTCATCATGAAATGATCATAGCCTTTGTTCAGCGAGTGGAGAATGATGTCAATTGCTATCTCGGTTGAATACCCCGCATCAAGCCTTCCGATGCTCTCAAACAATCTTATCATTTTGAGTACATATGGGTTGACTGGCTCTCCTTTCTTGAGCTTGCTCTCAAGGATTTGCCTGTGGGTTTCAAACCTTTTAGTTCGAGCCTACTCTTGAAACATACTCTGCAGTTCAGAAATGATCTCAAAAGCTATCTCCTTCTCAAAGACATTCTTTTGAATCTTCGAAGACATTGTGGCCAACATGATGCATTTGACATCTCGATTGGCACTTTGCCATCGATTTAGGGCAGCCTGAGTCACCTCCTCATTGAGAGCCTCGGGCATTTCCTCATCAAGGACATATTCTTTTTGCTCTTGCATGAGAACAATTCGTAAGTTCCTTTGCCAATCAAGAAAATTTGGCCCACTCAACTTCTCCTTGTCGAGAATTGAGCGTAACGAGAATTGGTTGTTTGAATTATTTGAAGAGATGATTCTACAATTGAAAGAATTTGAAATAAAAAACCATTCATGAAATTTAAATAAGATTGAATTCATGCATTTTTATCAAACTTATTTAAAACATCTTATTCACACATTCAAAGTTGTCCTCAATTTGGTGAGAATAAGTCGATTCCAAGATCCGAAGAAACAAAGACTTGTTAAGTATGCTTTGGCTTGTCTTAACACTCAATCTCCTAAGGTAAGCAACGCTTTGCTAATGGCTCCAAGCCACTCTTGGTTGAATAAATCGTCACATCTAATGCTCTCTCAACAATTTATTCACTTTTCCACGACATGTTAGGACTCCATCACTCATATCGTTGAGTACAACCAAAACCATCTTGCATACCCGGAATGCCTTACTTCCTAGGAGAGGTAGTGATACCTCGCTTTGGTGTAGCCCACCACTACCCTCATTCGGCAGGTAAATGTTTTTTTGGAATGGCAAGTTTTTACTCAATATTTAGGGACCTAGGGTTTCTATGTTGGTTGATTTAAGTGAACTTAATTAATCATCACAACATTCAAAATCCTTAACATGCATCTAACATATAATTCATATACATAAACATATATATATATGTATATATTTATCTACATAAATATAAATGCATTTGGCAACTAGCATGACCCCTTGAGATCTTTAAATCTTCAAAAGGTCTTCATTTACAACTTCATAGCTACGTCTTCCAAGAACCTCCATCTTCAAGACTTGACCATAATTAAATGAAACTACTAGTATCTACGATTAGGACTAATCTAAATATTAAGGTACAAAAATACTCAACGGTACGCAAACCGTATTTAGGTTTACAAAAATACATCACGGATCGCAGTCCGTATTTTCTATCCTAATCGGGCCCCACTAGTTGTCATTTCATAAAACCTGTGAGAGAATATACATTCCATTCATCCATTCACTATTTGTGAATGGCCCATGCATTTTACAACAATAAACAAGTAATAATGCATAAACACACGTGAACTATTAACTAATCTAGGTGGTTAATCCAATTAACACGCCTAATTAAAACTAGTCAAAGTTGTTTTAATCGGTTATGTAAATAAGCGCAACTTAACATTTGAAGCTCCCAATTAATTAAGCCGGTAATTCCCAAAATAAGCCAAACTATGCACCATGTGCTCATGCCCCACATCACAGCGCCACAACAGCCCTAATTACACGCAACACAGCACACACGCACGCACGCACGTGGCAGCGTGTTGTTGCTGGGCTGTGTTGCTTGTGCTGCTACTGCTTGCGGCCGTGCGCACCAGCCACGCAATGGCTGCACGCACAGGGCATGGCAGCCCCCTTGGCTGCCACATGCGGGCTGCTATGCAGCCCGGCTAGGCAAGGGCGTTCATGCCTTGTTTTTTGTGCCATTAGCCTCGGAATTTGATCCCTAAAATTTTGCGTGGCTTTCGAAATTAATTCTTAATTAATTTTAGAACTAATTCAATGAGCAAATTTAAAATTTAAACAAGTCTAACTCAAATAAATTTTTTAAAGTGCATGCAACCAAAATAATTCCCAAGAACCATTCTTTAATTAAATTGGTTTAACTTGGTGCAACAAAAATAATAGGGCAAATACTCACTATTAATTTAATTAATTTAAATTAACTTTGAGTTTTTCACAAAATAAGAGAAAGTTGGGAAAAATGAACATAAACTCAACAAAGATTCCAACTTTGATACTTGTGAATCCTTGAAAAATTATATCTTCCAATATGAAGATAAACAATTTTTCTATCACAAAGTTTCAAACTTTATGATACCAATCAACTAAAAAACGATTAAATCAATAAAGTTTAACAAAAATTCATGGAATTTAGTAACATAAAGTTTCAATCACTTAACATAATTAAAGATTGAATCTTTAATACTTGGAAGCCTCAAAGAAAAACAATTTCACACTTAATGCAATTAGTTTGCAATTATGTGAAAAATAAAACCAAGCATTCAAGCACAAATTACTACAAAGTAATCATGCCTAAAGAGGTTTAAAATTGCATATAAAATATGTATTGAACCAATTACATAACCACCATAAATATGCAATTAATTTTTCAAGGTTAGAAAGACTTAAAAAATTTCGTAAAAACGAAAAAACCCTCAAAAATAGCATTTCTAGTCGTTTTTTGGCTTAAAACCGCACCCTAAGAGGATAAAACCATTTCCAGAACACATTTTTCCACCCAAAATTCACTATTTTTGGGTCGAAATCTGGGTTTGGGGTTGAAAATAGCTTAAATACGAGGTTAAAATAGATAATACGAGCTACTAATATAATTAACAACTTAAACCAGAAAAATTAAGCCATAAAAATCACCTTAAAAAAATATTATGATTTTAAAAATAAACGAGCGTGGCTCCGATACCGCTGTTGGGGTTTGGTAAGTCCAACTTACCGCGTAAATGACCCCGAGCCAAAGAACCACTCGCAATTAATAAAACCATAAAGTATAACAAATAGACATAAAAGGATGGAATCGTAATTTACCTTTAAAGCGTGCTTCGCCCGACATAATGGGCAATTACTTGAAAGCTTTAACTCCGAAAATACCGAGCCTCCAACGGTATCCACCCACAAAGGACGAACACCGACTTTTAGGTCCGCTACACTGGAGTTAACAAGGTCCGACCAAAACCCGAGTGATTAAATGAGTTCTAAGGTTTTCACAATGGTGATGCCTTTTTCAACTCTCACTCAAGTGATTTTCCCAATACCCCAACTTGGGTATTTATAGGGAAAACAAGAGAGTGAAAAAGCTCTCCCATCAATGTGGGAGAATTTTATTTTTCCATTTTATTTTAAAGCTAAAATAAAATAAATAATCAAACTAGTAATAAATCAACAAGTGGCAAGCTCATGAGAGAGGTTAGGTAAGGACCATTTGGAGGAGGGGGAGGGGGACCAAACTTGCTCCCCACTCCCTCTTCAAAAACCGGTCACCTCATTCCTCAAGCCTCCCCTTACAATGCGCCACATGGCAACACACTTGGGCACCAAGGCACCCAAGGTGGGTTGCCATGTGCGGCTTCCAGAAGGCCCAACACGAGCGTGCGGGCTGCTTGGCGCTGCTAGCCAGCTAGCCCAGCACGGCTTGTGCGAGCTGCTTGTGCACTCGGCTAGCAAGTCGCGCATCAAGGATGTGGGCTGCTGCTGAGTGTCGATGCTCCTTGCGCGCGTTGGCCAGCGCTGCTAGCGTGCGATTCTAGCATTGGTGCACTAGTAGACACCAGACAGCCTAGGCTCGGCTTGGTGCGCATGCTAGCCACCATGCTATACAAAATGCCCCTAGCACTCGGTTTGCTCCGGGCATTCCGATGCTAGGGGTATTTTGGTCTTGTTAATTTTTTATTTTTGTGTCTCTTTTATTATTTTGACTCGACTTCCGACGCTCGGTTTTGACGCTCTAAGCTCGAATTTCCGACGTCTAAATATTTAATACCCGGGCGACGAATTAATTTCTTCCGAATTAATTCCTCAAGTCGGTTCGTATGTTTGCTTGGGTGTGACCCGAGGGTTTCAGTCATCGTTAAGCTGTAATATTAATTATACATTAATATTACCAGTCGGAAGTGGCCTTTACCCAGGCATTCCGATTACTTGACCTTGCTAAATATATTAGCTTTCTAATAATTATGAACCCGCTATCAGAATAATACAGTTGTTCTAAGCACACCATTCCTTTCAAGAAGAATCCCAAATGAAGGCTCATAAAAAAGTAGAAAAGGCTAAAATAAAAGCAGAAAAAGAAAATGAAAACACTCTGCAAGAAAAACGAAGAGCCGAAAGAGTAGATGCCTTAGAGAAACTTGTCCTTCGAGCTAACTCAGGGAATAAGTACTTCAATTATGAGCTTGCACCACAACCTAGTGGCAAGACTCTCCAGAAAAGTTCTTGACTACGGATTTGCCAACCTTTAAGGTTACAAACAATCCTAGGACTCACTTAATGAGCTTTATTTGAATTATGGCATTGGAAGGGGTTGAGCCAAGCCTATATGCATGTACTTTTCCTCTTTTATTGGACCCAACTGCTAGATCATGGTTTTATAACCTCGATGCAAAACAAACTTCCACTTGGAGTGACGTTGTAAAAGCGTTCTTAACCCAATATGGTAATAACATCGAGCTCACAACTACCTTGCGCGATCTCGAATTGCTTAAGCAAGGGGAAGAAAAAGGCTTCATTGACTTCTTTTCTAGGTGGCGATCAAAGATTGATCTTATTCTACAAAGACCTCTGGATCATAAACTTGATCCTAAGTTCATAGACAACATGTTTCCACCATACAAGTGCCATTTACAATACCTTGGCATAGACACATTTCAAAAAGTCTATACTGTGGGAATATTAATTGAAAGGGACTTGATAAATGAAACCATGAATCATATAGATGGACTTGATTTTTAGAGAGGATTTCACCTACGTCGGAAACAGACAAAGATCGAAGACGCAATCTCAAGAATTTATCAACAATTCAAGATATAGCACCCTAGGTCTTGTTTTGTTTCTTTCCTTTGTTGTTTTTTATTTTTATTTTTTTTTTTATGATAGACTAAGAGATTCATGATGTCGAATCTACTTATTTTTACTCTCATTAATTAGTGAATAAAAAAATAATTTTTAAGTATCTTGTTCTCTTTTCAATCTCTTTATTGTTATTGACTTGAATTAAATAAAACGTATACATACAAATAGGCAATATCAAAAGGCATAAATACTCAACACTTTAAGAGTCTTGATGAGCTTTGGCTTACAAGATGTATTGAATGAAAAGAGGCCCATCTTAGGCCCACAAAGAAAGGATATGATGATTTCACCAACACAAGAGGCAACTTGAAACTCCAAAAATATAATCCCATGTTCTTAACCTTAGAGAAAATCCATCTTTTTGGCATCCCTTTTGAGCCTCGTCAATTGAGCCTTAGTTATTCGACCTACATTATTCCATACCTTAGGATGGGAATGGTGCAAAGATATAAATAGGAAATTGGGGGAACGAACATAAGAGGGGGACACAAAGTTAGTCTAAACCCAAAAGAAAAGATAAAAAAATAGTTCCAAACCCAAAACAAAACTTGTAACAAAAAATAGAAAAAAAACAAAGGAGAGATGACAAGGAAAAGGCACCTAATGTAGGAAGTTGCCACATAAAGAAGAAAGGTTTAAATTTGAGAAGCACCAAAAGTAAGGGATTTTGGGAGTATACCCTAGCTTGTTCATTGTTCATAACCCCAAGCCTAGCAACCTTGGAAAGACCCTCCTTGAGGTAACCCATAACCATATACCAAAATCATCATTCCATGAAAATATGGTCAATCTTAGGCCTTTGCACATATGGATCTACTATTGAGTAGTCATGCCCATATATAAAAGGCATGAAGTGTTGAGTTATGATTTCAAGATCATATAAAAAAAATTCAGATGATTTGGATGATATGATAGCCATTGGCTTGATTACATCATGTTAGTAAAGCAATCGTATCAAACTAAATTCGATGTTTTCCATATCTTTTGCCAAAGAAAAATGAGATGATTATCACTTTAAAAAAAATCATCTAATTTTCTTTTAATAATAGGGATATTTATTACTAAGGTAATTTAGGTTCTATATGCATTTCCTAAAAAGAAAAAGAGTTAACACAATAAATTGATTTTGATATATCGACTGCCTTGACGTCAACTTTAGATATCTTTTACAACTCTTGATCATTGGTCTTCTTACTTGTCATGAGAAACTAATATGTCCGCCTGCGTGGGATATCTCCATCTTCTCTAAGCGAGGAAAATTGATTGAACATGATTGCTACATGAAAAAAATGATCGTTATCGCTATCACTCGTATACCTCACTGCCAAGTCATCAAGATGATTCAAATATTAAGTCAATAATCCTTGCTTTTCGAAAACATGTCTAATTTTCTTTCTTTATTCTTCTATGGGAAAGTTGGATTCCCCTTCCTTTTTATGGAAATCCGTATTTTTTTGTTCATTTCTTTTTTAGGGGGTAAGTCGGGATGATCCCTCCCATTTAGCAACTAAAGTACTCGAAAATAGTATAATTTTTCCGCTCTTTGCCTTTAATTGGGGGCTTAAAAAAGCCAGGACATCCCCACTTTTCTCTATTTACAGATTTGAACATGCTATTTATGCTGTGAAATCAATGTCATGCAAAGCTTATTACGAACCATCTTAATAACTTTAAATGACAAAGGGAAGAATACCACTTCCTGTTATTTGACCAAGATAATTAATTATGTTACTTGATCAAACAATTTATGATAAACATATGCAATATTCCTCAAATTGAAAATACAAATCTTGGGGCCTTAAATAAACATGAAAAATATCCCCTAGCATATGTATAGATGAATTTCAAAAGCCACCTAAGTCTACACTTGGGGGCTTCAAATTAAAAATATAAGTCTCACCTTAACTTTCATTTTAAAATGAGACCATATTTTGGAAAGTGATTCAAATGATTTTATAAATTATTCTAACACTTCACCAAGCCAAGGTTTGATAAATATTCGATTCCAAACTACGGTGCTTATTTAATTGAAAGAAATTCACTTTCAATTAGCAAAATATGACAATGATGACAAAAAGTAAAACTTAAATAATATCAGATATACGAAAGTCTGCTCACATTTTCATATCATTGTTGAAATAAGTTGCAAATTACAACTTACCTTCATCAATCTTGGAAAAAAAAAGTCACACTCAATTACGAGCTAGACTTTTCTTTCCATTTTGGGTTCAATTTTGAGAATAATATTATGTATTTTGCCAACTATAAAAAGTTGCTTTTCAAAACAAACTTTTATTTAAATTATTGGACCCTTTCAAAATTTCGAATTCTAGTTTGAAATAACATGTCTCTAATAAAAAATAGTATTCAAAATTTCCTTTATGAATTTTTATTTCATTTCCTCAAATAAATAAATTTTCAAATTCTCAATAACCGTTTGGTTAATACGTCTATGTACAATTATATTTTCAAAAGGAATGAACTAAGATTCGACTTCTTGGCTCGAACTTGTTCTCATTTGCTTAGGGATGGTAAACAAACCACCTGCTAGACCAAAATCAATGATTGATAAGAACAAAGAAAATATTTGATGTTCTAAATCAACTTTCAGAATAAAATGACCAAAGTGATCTTTACAAACGTTTAGACATTAGGTATGATATAATAAACCTTAAACACAATTGTTTTGGTTTATAAACAAGCAAAGAACTAACTTGCTTTCTCGAACATGACTTTAACTAAAATGTGAAAGCCATGTCATTGTCCTAAATATCTCAAAACAAAAATAGGACATTTTGGGGAATAAATTTCAAGAGTTAATCCCCTTTCTTGAACCCCACTGTGATCATACACTAAAGTACGGTGACGTCCAAAAGGGAAGAAGATAGAGCAAAAGAGTCGCCAACAAGTTTTAGGAACTTGTAAACCGTTCACAGGGTGAAGGTTACACCCCTTAACGATCCAAGAGATCGTCAACTCCATAAGGTCTTGAACCAAGTAAGGGTTCGGGGATGAAGGTACAAATCCAACCTAAAAGAGATTGAATCAGCCCTAATAATAGGCCTCTACTTTATTCTGATCGTATTCATGTGCGCTTTCTGATTAACATGCAATCAATAGATTAACCCTAAACCTGTTTATCTATGTTGGTTGAATATTAATGCACAAATAAACTATTATTGGCGATCACTTGAATTATAATCAAATTAACCCTAAACAAGATTATTAATATCTTATAAAGTGTAATTACAAGTACCGATTCCCTTTAAAAATGCATAAAAGGTGTGATCAAGCAATAACAATAAATATCAAGCAACAATAATCATAAATCATAATAATTATCATAATCATAACAATCATAATTAATAATAATAATAATCATGTCAAAGCATAGCAAGATCCTAGACATGATAATAACAAGATTAATAACAAACCCTAGCATGTTATTTCAAACTAGAATTCAAAATTTTGATATTAAAAGCATCATACTTATCATACTTGATATTAAAATTATCCTAGACATGATACTAGGAATTAAAATAACAATCTAAGCATGAACTCTATATCATAACATCAATAAAACCATTAAATTAAAGTACTTACTTTGATGCCTCGTACCTCTTTCTAATAACAAAATACACACGTTAGTAACTTCAAGGAAAATAATAAAAAAAACAGCAATTAAATTAAATAATTGAAATAGAGATTTGGGACCAAACCCTTATAAATTAAACCTTTCACGTCCAGGGCGAAGGCAACTTCGAATATGGCTAGGTGTATCTAGATCTTGCGAATGCGGAATTTTTTATGTAAAAAGCAAGTATAGAAAAAAATAGAGAGAGAGATGGATGATGAATGATTAAAGAGAAT
Organism: Chenopodium quinoa; assembly: GCF_001683475.1. Lineage (NCBI taxonomy): Eukaryota > Viridiplantae > Streptophyta > Magnoliopsida > Caryophyllales > Amaranthaceae > Chenopodium > Chenopodium quinoa. The sequence continues at coordinate 1,294,015 of NW_018745546.1, forward strand.
GAGAAAATCAATGAATGAAAACTGGTTGTAGGTGAATGAAAACGGAGTTTTTATGACGTTATTTATAGGGAAAATCAGCCAAAAAGATAAAATATCAAAAACAGAGTATGGGGCACATCAAAACGAACCAGCGCCAACGCTGGTTGTTGGTGCCAGGCGCCAACACTAGCGCCAGGCGCCAAGCGTAGCGCCAGGCGCTACAGCTGGCGTTTGGCACTGATTTGGAAAATTACGCGTTTTCTCAAAATCAGATAAAAATTTCCGTATAGGAGGATAAAATTTTATTTTCCTCAAAAATGCTCTTTAATTTTAATTAAAACTCTGAAAAGTCAACAAAAGTTAATTTATCAATGTTAATTGAATTAGGAATGAAAACAACAAGCTAGAAGAATCTAGAAGACTAAAACCATTCCTAATTGCATTAGGAATGATAAATCATATTAGGCCCTCCTCTAGATCATTGGGCCGAATATAAGGCTCAAACCGGGCCCAGTTTAGTAAATTGGCCATAACTTCCTCAATATTCATCGGAATTGGGCTTATAATATATCGTTGGAAAGCTCTTGTCAAGCCCCATCCAACTACACTACTATTGGACCCATATCATGGACCAACCAAACTGGATTATCTGTTTTCTTAAAATTAGTTTTCAAAAACAGAGAGAAGAGAAAAGAATTTAAAATTGTCCGCAACACTAAACTTTCCACACTTTCGCTTCATTCGATTATGATTCGACGTGAAAGGTACTTATCACTGGGTTTGGTTTTGGGGAGACACAAATGGGTGTCTACAGAAGCCCCCACTTTGACTTAGTTTGGAGAAACGCAAGTTTCGAAAACAAAAGTCAAAGTATCGATAGGGACGGAGAATGACTTAGAACGTTCGGCGATCCTTTATCACTCTTGCAACGCCGAAACCTTAAACTGGCGTTAGTTAAATATATAAAAGAGTTAAGAAACGCGTATCTTGCACCGTCGAGCACACGTCTCTGAAAGTAACCGATCGTTTTGATAACCTCCTGCAAGCTAGAGAATGCCATCCCACTTGAAAACCTCTACACCTGTGACAACTTCCAATTTTGAAGACTGCTTCGCCTGAAACGATCCTCCTTCGCTATGATAATATTCCACGTCCAAAAGAATAATATCGAAGATTTCTTCGCTTGAAGCAATCCTCATCTGCATTGATAATATTCCACGTCCAAGGGAATACTATCGAAGATCACTTCTCTTGAAAGAAACTCCTTCCGCATTATGACCATCTTCCACGTCTAAGGGAACACGGTCGAACACAACTTCGCTTGAAATTACCTTCGGTTGATTGTGTCAACTCTCCACAAGCTAGGGAATGTCGTCAAAGATATCCTCGCTTGAAGCCATCCTCTTTTGATGCGATAATTTTCCAAAGGAAATTACCGAAGATCTACGCTTGTCGATCTTTAAAAGCTCGCTTGAGCTTTGCTCCCGCTATGCCTGTACGTCGGCGCTTTCGTTGCTTTGAACCTGTATGTCGGTGCCCTTTTACAAATGAACCAGCATGCCGGTGCCTTTTGCGAATGAACCACTATGTCGGTGCCTTTTGCGAATGAGCCAATGCTTAGGCGCTTTAAGCTAAGTGAGACGATCTTTCATCAGGTCAATCACTTGGTGCAATCAAGACGATTACTAAAAATCATGTCAAATTGCTTAGAGGGGCTAACTGACGTACCAAGGAACCCCTTGGTGATCTTGCACGATCCCTGGGCGATGCTATGTACAGGAGCTACTGCCGTTGTTAGCTCCAGTTCCTGTACCGGCTGAGGATGTGGCGGTACGATTTTTCAGCTCTTATCTTTCGTTAAGTAGCCCCCAAGTAATGCTTCACTGACTTGGTTTTGCTTCATCAGGACGATGTTGCTGAGTTCGTGCCACCCCGTATATCTATCCATTACAAAGGGACATATGGGCCGATTGAGGAGATGATTCCTCCGGCCGCGCTTCGTAGGGCGGTCGATTCCTCGCCACCAGACTCGAGTAAGCTTATTTATCTGCAACTTTTGTCTACATATATTATGCATGTTTACTGACTTATTTCTTTGACAGTTCTCGCGCGAGGTGGTTTGTACCTGTGCTTTTTATTATTTATTTGACTTTGTATAGAGCTTTTCCTTTCAGTTAAACTCATTTTTTAGACATATCTTGTATATACATACTATTATGAGTTTAATTATTTTTGCTGTTATTATTTTTATGTGCATGTTTGTGCGTACCCTAATAATTTTGAGCGAAAATTCCGTCATTTTTATTATTGATGGAGAGTATCCGACTCTCTCCCCCAAAAGAAAAATGAAAAAAGGAAAAGGCCAAATAAAATGTTGGGTTTATAAAAACTTGGAAATTAACCTAAATAAAATCCAAAAAGAATAATATAATCAATATAATAGTTATATTGATTAAAAAAAAGAATAAAAAGATGTTTTAGAAAAAAGATAAAGAAGTCATAAAGTCAGTAGCAGACTCGAATTAAGGTAATTACGCGGTTTTAGAAAGCGCGGATGACGTGGCAGATTGGCGCCAGCTGGCGCCACGCAATTGGGTGTAGCGCCAGGCGCTACACTTGGCGTGTGGCGCTAATCGCGGCGTCTAGCACCAAATAGCGCTGACTCCGTATTTTACCCCGATTAAAATTGCTCCTTAATCGTGCACAAATAGCCCCCTGCCCAACCGATTCTTTTCATAATTTCAGTAAGTAAAATAATTCTTGGCCTTAGAAAAATAATATCATGTCTCTAGTCACCAAAGCTTTTACCTAATACACCCATGAATGGTGTCGGTCTCTAAATGCCAGAGAACGAAAATAATTAGATTTGTTTCACTTGGGGGGAATTTATGGCTTTAAAGGGGTAGATCTTGACTTAGATTCCATTCATACCGCTTTAGAATATTGGAATGTTGATACTCATTGTTTTATAATAGGGTATGATGAAATTGGCCCTTTGCCAGAAGAATTTGGTGGTATTTTAGGTTTCCCTTCAATAGACCTCATAGTAATCCCTAGAGTAGATGCATATTATTACAAGGATTTTGAGCGCTTCTTCAATTTAAAAGAAAGGGATTTATCAAAAATAGTAGATGGCAACATAGTTTATTTGAAAGAATTTGCACACCATTATTTTGATAAACCTTTTTCTGAATCTTTTTATAGAAGAAGGGCTTTCTTATTTTGCATGCTTAGTCAATTTTTTCTTAGTAGTGGTAAACATAATGATGTTCAATCAATCATAACCACCGTGCTAGAACAAATTGAATCAGGGAGAAATCCAATGCCATTGATAGTTGTAGAGACTATGATTAGTCTTGATGAATTGAAAAGGAACCCAAAAGCACCTTTTCGCGGCTCTCCAGTTTTATTACAGGTAGAAAAATAACATTTTTAATTATAGAAATCAAAAAATATATTTTTGTATTGTAATAAAAATTTAATTGCATTGCAATTTTTTACAGATGTGGCTAATGGAAATGCTAGAATTAATTAGCCCTCCGGACAACATTGAGAATTACACTCCAAATTGTTTTGTGAGGAGGAAGAAACGCTTCTCTAAAATGGGGCGCCACGAGTGGAGAAGGGTCTTCGAATCTCGCAATTTTACTATCAAGTGGGTCGTCCCATGGTGGAAAATAGAAAGGATTGTTGGTGTCAACAAGCAACCTTTCTGTCGTCTTCCAAGTTTGTCTTGTATGACTTATTATTATCCTTGCAGGGTAAAAAGACAATACAGCTTGCTTCCGAATATTCATTCCTTCCTGGGATCTTCGTCCTCCCTATGAGTACCCTGTTTTCCAGGAACTAGACAGATTTGATGCTTATTGGAGTGCCAGACCTCTATGGGAAGTAATTACCCAAAAGGTTCCTCCTTCCTTACCCAATGATGTGAAGAAGTGGTTGCTGAAGAAACCTTCGAAGGGCTAGAAGAAAGATCAGGCTAAAACTGATGTGAAGAGTCGTCTAGGTGACAGGGTGATTCCTGCCAAGCAACGCTTAGGTGAAAGAATTGAATTCAAAACACCTGCAATGCCTAGGAACAAAATTACTACCAAAGATAAGGGAAAAAGGAAAGTTGACACCACAGAGAAGTCTGGGTAGAAAAGAAGCATGGAATCCTAGCCGAAGAGGAAACTATCTACTCTAAGATTGAATGTAGGTCCTCTAAAGGATGCCTACTAGCTAAGGTTATGGATGAGGAGGAGGAAGCAGACAAAAATTTGAAAAGAGCTAGGAAAGAAAAGAAAGATTAGGAGCATTGCTGAATTTCAAATTATTAGACTTAGTTTATATTTTTATATAAAGTTAATTTATTTCAGCTTTATTAAAATTCCATCAATAATGTAATTTTATTTTATTAATGAAGTTTCAGCTTTTAATTAAATATTTACTTTAAATTTATTTTATTAAAGCAGTGAAAACCGAAAAAATTAATTTTCCAGAAATTCTTCGAGTACGGAAGTCGAAAATTTTCCGAAAAACACCGAAATATGCCCGTAATTTATCTGTGAATTAGCGCCGCTTATTTACGACTAGATCCTGCCACAGCAATCTGGTGCCAGGTGCCAGTGCCGTCGGATGGTGCTGATCGTCGTTGTTTGGCGCCAGAGTTTTCTCTGCGACGCCGATATTTCGCCGATCTTCTGTCGAATTTTTAATTAATTTTGGGATGCAAGATTTTCTAAAAATAAAATGCCCGCACCCGTAAAGGGTTGCCTACGTAACCTTTCTTAAGGAATCAGGCCAAAGGTAGCTCTCTTGAGTATCCTACTCAAGTAATTATGGGTAATACTTCTTAAGTTGATCAAGATTTGTCATGTTCGAAAACTCACTGCCATCCATTTCAGTTAGTTTTGCTGCACCCCCTGACAGGATTGTTTTGACAATGTAGGGTCCAGACCAATTAGGTCTAAATTTTCCCCTTGGATCTAAAATATTTTTCCTTAATGCTTTTAACACCAAGTCTCCTACTTTGATGTTTCTTGTCTTGACCTTCTTATTAAAATGCCTAGCCATACGAGTTTGATAACACTGAGTGTGATGCAGAGCTTCTAGTCGCTTTTCATCGAGTAGAATCAATTCTTCATATCTTGCCCTAGTCCATTCGACTTCATCGAGTTTACTCTCTAACGCAATGCGTAGAGATGGTATTTCTAGTTCGACGGGTTGTACGTCATCCATTCCATAAACCAAGGAAAATGGCGTATTTCATGTTGATGTGCGAATTGACGTGCGGTAGCCCCACAATGCGAAGTGAAGTTTGTCAGGCCAATCCTTATAATTTTCTGTCATTTTCTCGATGATATTCTTTAGATTTTTATTAGCTACCTTGACTTCTCCATTTGCTTGAGGTCTGTAAGGGGAAGAATGATGATGTCGAATGCCGTGTATTTGTAGCAATTCTTCACATTCGGCTTGAAAATGAGTTCCATTGTCACTTATCATTTCATGTGGGACTCCATATCGACAAATAATATTTCTCTCGATAAAGAATGCTACATGTTTTGCAGTGATTTTAGCCTATGATTGCGCTTCGACCCACTTTGTGAAGTAATCAATTGCTACTAAGATATATTCGTGGCCTCCTGTTCCTGGGGGAGTGATTTTGCCGATGATGTCGATTCCCCATGTAGAGAATGGCCATGGCAATGTGTAGGTGTAGAGCAAGGATGGAGGAACATGTTGTAAGTTGGCATAGATTTTGCACTTAGGGCATCTTTTTACATATTGATGGCAATCCCTAGTCATTGCAGTCCAATAATATCCTTCTCGCATTATTTTTTGGACTAACATTTTGCCGCTTATTTGAGTGCCATAGATTCCTTCGTGGACTATTCTCATTGCACTTTGTGCATCCTTCTTTCCTATACATAAGAGAGCTCGACCCTTAGGTACCCTTTTATGTAGCTTGTTGTCTGTGAGTACATATTGGGAAGCCAAAAGCCTTAATGCTTGTTTTGTTCTTTTGTCAGCATGAGGAAGGTATTCTCCTTTGGTGACGTAATTGAGTATATCCGTGTACAACGGTTCTTCTTCTTCTACTTCTTCGTCTTGGACTACTTCGTCGTCTTCTATAGCCAGTATGTATGCCGGTTTGTGCCTTTTTTCTATAGTTAGAGGCATTTGCTTGATTTCCATGGGAATCCTAACCATTGAGGTTAGTCTTGCCAAGGCGTCAGCAAATTGATTTTCTTCCCTAGGTAGATATGTGTATTCTACCTTCTCTAACTGATCGGTAAGAGTTTCCAGATAGGTTTTGTAAGGGGCTAGTCTTTCGCTCCTTACTTTCCACCTTTTAGATATTTGATTGATGATCAAAGAAGAGTCTCCAAATATCCTTAACTTTTTTACTCCCAATGCCAAAGCTGTTTCAAGGCCTACCACGTATGCTTCATATTCAGCAGCATTGTTGGTAATGTCGAAATCAAGCTTTATGGAGATTGGAACATGCTCTTCTTTAGGTGATCATACTAATACTCCAACGCCACATCCCTTTTGGTTCGAGGCTCCGTCAAAGTATAAGGTCCAAGTATCATCTTCAGTGACCATTAAGTCTTCATATGGAAATTCATTGTCTTGTATTGGCGTCGAGTCTTCTATTGGGAAGTCTACTAGAAAGTCTGACACCACGGATCCTTTGATAGCTTTTTGTGGCATAAAACTTACATCAAACTGGGCTAGATTGACTATCCATCTCGATATGCGTCCATTGAGTGTATATTTCTCAAATAGATACTTGAGTGGATCTAATCGGGAGACTATGAAGACGGTATGCACTAGCATGTAATGTCTTAACTTGGTTGTGGCCCACACCAAGGCGAGGCACAACTTCTTGAGTGGCGTATAGCGTGCTTCGTATTCGAGCATCTTCTTGCATAGATAGTAGATTGCATTCTCTTTGCCTTCTACTTCTTGTGCTAACATAGCTCCCATTGTCTCTTTGGTAACCGTCAAATATAACCTAAGAGGTATTCCAAGAAGTGTTGGTGCTAATACGGGAGGATTGCGAGATAGGCTTTGATCTTTTCAAAGGCTTTTTGACACTCATCATCCCATATTACTGGTACATTCTTCTTAAGATTTTTAAAGATCGGTTCACATATCGTCGTCAATTTTGATATGAACCTACTTATATATTGTAACCAGCCAATAAATCCTCGAATCTGTTTCTCAGTCTTGGGCGGTGGCATTGACATGATTGCTTTGATCTTGGTTGGGTCTATCTCTATTCCTCTAGAGCTTATGACATAACCCAAAAGCTTGCCTGAGGTGACTCCAAAAGCGCACTAGATGGATTCAACCTCATATTATATTTTCTTATCCTTTCGAAAAATTTCCTTCAGGTTATTTGATGGCTTGGACGGTCCTTTGATTTCACAATCATATCGTCGACATATACCTCGACTTCTTTATGCATCATGTCATGGAGTAAGGCAGTTGCTGCACGTTGGTAAGTAGCACCCGCGTTTTTCAACCCGAATGGCATTACCGTGTAGCAGTAAGTGCCCCATGGTGTTATAAAAGTTGTTTTCTCCATCTCTTCTTCTGCCATGAGAATTTGGTTGTAACCTGTGTACCCATCCATGAATGAGAGAAGCGTGTGATTTGCCGTGTTATCCACCAGAATATCGATGTGTGGCAAAGGGAAGTTGTCCTTTGGACTTGCATTATTTAGATCTCGATAGTCGACACATATTCTTACCCTTCCGTCTTTCTTCGGAACTGGGATGACGTTGGCGACCCATTCGGGGTATTTGGATACCTTGATGAAACCTGCAGTTATTTTTTTTTGAACTTCTTCTTTTATTTTAAGAGCTACGTCGGGTTTCATTCGACGTAACTTTTGTTTTACGGGTTTCATTCCTGGAATTAGTGGTATAGTGTGTTGAGTTATTTCTCTAATATTGCCTGGCATATCTTTTTATGACCAAGCAAATACATCGATAAATTCTTTAAGTAAGTTAATTAAATCGGTTCTTTCTTGTTCATTAAGTGTTAATCCGATTTTAACTTCTCTTTTATTGGTTAAATAATTTGAGATATCAACCATTTCAGTTTCTTCAATTACTGGTGTTTTCTTTTCGAGTGTTTCCATTGCTTTAATAATTTCTTCGTCTTTTTCATTGTTAGTTAAGCAATGCTCGTCATCTTTGGTTAGAGAAGAACACAAGAAATAAGGAGAAGGATAAATATTATTATACTCTGAGATCATTACATCAAAGAGTGATATGTCCTCAAGGAATTGATCACTAACTATTCTAGGAGAAGAAATAGGAGTGGAAGGTGCTACTACTAAAGACCTAGATGACTCTATAGGAAGAGACTCTGACTCAGACTCAGACTCAGACGACTCTTCAAACATTGGTCCTTGCCCTGTTGTGATGGATATCTTCCTTCCACTTGGAGTAGTTACCTTGATAGTCTTGCGCCACCCTTGTAGTGATCCTTCAGCTGGAGTGATTAGCTTCGAGGGATCGAAGCTTTTGCTTTGTAGGACTGTTTGAATGAGCGAGGAGTTATCCTCTTTATAAGTTCGCTCATTCTTTTCTCGCCCAAACAGTAATCCCATGACGTTAAAGTCAAAGCATGGGGGTGCTTTCTCCTTGTGGGCAGGAGTTGGGATTTTATCTGTGAAGTGGCAATCCAAGAAAATCTCAAATCCCGGTCGTCTTATATCATTTACAAAAAATGGCTCAGGAAATTCATGGCATGGATAGTCCTCTCCTTCTTTTATAAATTGACCATTAAGTGTAAGAGGGTACTGATCCATTGGGATTGCTTTCTTTTGAGTGTGAGCGTCTCTACGTGCCTTTGATTTTTCCTGGGCTCGCTTGAGATCTTTCCGTGTCGGTCCGAAACCATGTCCGAAAGTGTCTAACTTCGGGAGGCCAGGTTACTCCAGTGATTTTGCCATTCCTTTCTTCTTTCCTAGGGTCATCCAAGGAAAATGTCCCTGTTTCTTCAGCATAGTATTTACAATCATGTTGGAATGGGGGTCATGGCAAAGAGGGGTCCTTTCATCCTCCTGGATTAAGGACACTTCTTCGTTAAAGCCCCATAAATCTCCATCATCCTCGTCGTGCTCCACATTAATGATTGGATTTTCTATGGACTTGATCCTCATAGGCGAAGCATCGATGGTGATAGGAATTCCCCCAACTATAGCTTTTACTTGTTGGTGGAGAGATGAGGGGACGACCTTTAGGTCATGAAGCCAAGGGCGTCCCAACAGCAAATTGAACGAAGCTTTAATGTCAACTATTTAGAAAGTAGTAGCATGTTCTATTGCTCCCGCCGTTACATTCAGGGTAATTTTACCAAGAGCTTAACCACGAGTGTTGTCATAGACCCTTATTCCTTGTGTAGACGGAGTTAAATATTCGTCCCTTATGCCTAGCATCCTCGCAGTTCTAAGTGGACAGACGTTGATGGCCGATCCGTTGTCTACAAGATTCATAGGGACATTCATTCTCTTGCAAACTACTGTGAGGTTTAATGCCTTGTAGTGTTTGTCACCTTCCGGAGGTAAATCCTTGTCAGAAAAGGTGATCAAATTAATTGGACTAGGAAGATCTCTTGTGAGGAAGTTTGTTAATCCCTTAGGAGTAGTGTCAGAATCTATCCCTATTTTGTCCACGGCATTCATTACAGTCAACCTATGTTCTCGAGATGTTGCCAAAAGTTTCCATACGTTCATCTCAACTTTTGTCTTCTTAAACTGTTTAACAATATCATTGTCTTCAATGATAGGTATGGGAAATTGTTGTGTGGTTGGCATAGGTTGTGTTGAAATGGAAGGTTGCATTCTCCTAGATCTTGTGAGGACGTCTATCTATGGGTTTTCTTCAGCCCAAAAGTCATCTGTGGTGTATGACACAGAAGGTGGAGATCCTATTATGTCTTTTAAGTAGACATCTTCTTCATCACTGTCCCAAACTCCATTAATGGTTGCATCGTCTTCTTGTGGCACTTGGACTAGTTTCTTTTCATGAATCATCTTCTGAACTAAATCCTTGAATTTGAAACAGTTTTCGATAGTGTGACCCCCTGATTGATGATACTGACAGTAATATCTATCAGTCCTTTTCAATGATTTGAATGGTCTCGGTTTGAGAGGTATGATTTTGCCACTCTCGGAGAGCATTTCGAACATTTGTGCATATGGGATCCCTATTGGAGTGTAGATTCTATTACTCTTCTTAGGTTTTTCAGTGACTTGTAAAGGAAAATGCTTTGCCTCATAAGTCGCTCTCATGGGTGTGAATTCTCTCTTGGGTTCATCTTTCGGAGTTGGAACCTCGTCATATTTCTTTTGGGGTTCTTTTATAGCTTTAAGAGCTTCACGTAGTAAATGCGATACTTCCATCATAGACAGTGTGAGCAATTGTATATCTCCTTTACTTGCAGGTTCTGGAAGGCTATCCATGGCGTCGAAGAATGTCTCCTCGTCTTCTTCAATGGCATGGATTCCTTTGACAGGTTTAATTAGAGACTAGGGGTCAACCTCGTTTTCCTCATCAGAGATAGCCAAGGCATGAGCAAGAGGTGCATTATCCATGCTTGGCTTCTTACTAGCAGGGGGAAATGGCAGCTTGTTGTTATCGATTAAATCTTTGATGGCTTCCTTAAGCTTCCAACAATTTTCGGTGAGATGGACCCTACCTTGGTGATACTTACAGTGTGCATTGGGGTTCCAATTAGCCGACCTCTTTTCGTCTGGCGGGTCCCCAAATGGTCCGATAGGAGTTATAAGACCTTTTGCATTTAATCGATCAAATGCGGTGTCATAACTCATGCCAATAGGAGTAAAGTTTCTCCTAAATGGTTTCTTTTGTCCTTGATTGTTCATAGCAAGGACTTTTCCTAAATTAAAAGTGCTAACGTTGTTTGAGTGGGTGGTTTTGGAAGAAGAAGGATTTTCGTTCTTCTTTCCTTTCCAGCCACTGTTGGAGTTTTTGTTGGCAGCTTTTAACTTAGCTAGGTCGTCTTCAATATTGATCCCAAGGTCGTAGACGGCCTTGAAGGTATGGAGATTATTTTGATACCTGAGATGCTTGGAATATTTTTCTTGAAGGTTCTTGATGAACAGCCTTGCAGACTCTTTTTCACTCGGCACCTCAATCATCTTAGCTGAGGTTTCCCTCCATTTGTTGAAGAAAGAGGTGAAGCCTTTATTCTCTTTCTGCTTAAGGATCTCAAGTTCCCTATGGTCGGTCTCAACTTGAATGTTGCACTTGTACCTATCAACGAAAGCGTTTGCTATGGACTCCCAGGTAGAAGTCTTTTCTTTCTCGAGAGAAAAGAACCATTGTTGGCAAACAGTCTCGAGAGATAGTGAGAACAGAGAGGGGAAAAACTTCTTATCGATACCCTTAATACTCATTATTGTTTCGAATGCTCTTAAATGAAAATAATATAAGGATTATCAGTTGCTCTGAATTTTGGGATGTCATTGGCATTGAACTTCTACAGAAGAAGATCTTTGTCCACCGAGACCCCTTGTGAAGTGAGCCCTTGAAACTTGTAGTTGCTAGATATCTTGCTTAGACTCTCTTGCATAAGGTCCATCTATTTTTTTTTCACGGGATCATCGACCTTGATGTGAGGAGCTTCAGTGTCTCAGACACGGTAACCAGTTGGTTCCTAAGCTCATTGACTTCTTCTTGTGTTGCCATTATGGTCTTAGCTTTCCTCTTACGAGCTATGGATTTGTCGAATAGTTGGACTTGAATGAAAAGGTTGTCCTTGATTAACCGTCCTTCCTTTCATGACCACGCACTGTAATTTAAACCATTTTGCGTTTTAATTACTTGACTCGAATCAACTTGACTTTACGGTTTATTTTAAGGAGGAAAAAATAAAAAAAAATAAAAAAAAATGGGTGCATATTTTTGGGGAATTAAGTATAATTTTTAAATTGGAGGATTAATATCCGACTTACCCCCCTAAAAAACTGACGGAAAAAACGCGCGTGCAAGACTCTCTTAAACATGGTCAAAGTATGTGTATTGGTGTGTGCGTTGAGTGTAAGTGACATGCTTGAATTCTTGTGTGAGACCATGGGACTTAGAGCCTAAACTCGATTCATGACTCAACCAAGTATTATTGACAGCGAAAATTAACCGAATTAATTAGCAAACTGGTTAATTAGACACTAGGTGATGACTCGAGCAATAATCTGAACTGTCGGCAAAACGACAAGACTGGCGTCGCACTGTGTAGCTTGGCGCCAGATGACAAAGCTATCGCCAGGCGCCACACTCCACAGGGTGGCGCTACAGCTCAGATTTTGGCGCCAATGGTGGAGCTTCAATCTGAGACTGTTTTCGGTGTTATTAATCAACTGGGTATGACTAAAGTCGTACTAGGTCAATTCTGATTAAAATATTAGACTTTATTGACTCAAATTAATTAATTAATTAATTAGGCAATGTTCTTCAAGTCATTAATTTATTTAATCTCAACACAAGTCAAACAAACGGTTAAGAGAAACATAGAATATATGCACAACAAATAATGCACAATTAGTCAAGTAGGCACAATACGATGCAATGAGTTTGCAACCTAACCATGGCTCTAGTTATCTAAAGTTCGGGATATGGTTTAGTCAATAGAGGGTCCATGGTAATTGTCCGGATGCACCGCGTGGAAGCCTAACCGTGAAGGGTTGGCGCGAGTGGATGGGACACCGCGAGTCATAGAAAAACTCGCTTCCATGGTTTGGTGAATTCAACATTCTCGGATGTACCCTTTATTGCACAGAGCGTTCAATCAGGTAGATGGAGCATGAATTCCCATAGGGTTATGTCCATATGTAGAACACATATGGGTTTCAGAAAAATGAGAAAAAAAATTCAATCTGGAAGTAGGATCGAGCAAACAATACGAAAACTGGTCGAAATTAGAACGCATATTTTTGGCTCGGTATTGGGGGAAGTTGGCTCCAGCAAACAGAGACTGGCACCAGATTTTAGCTGTAGCGCCTGGAGCTAATGCTGACGTTTGGCGCTACAGTTAAAATCATGGCGCCAATGCTTTGGCCCCTGGCGCTACTTCCCACATGCCTCAGCAGCTTTCTGTGCTCGATAAAATTTTCCAGTTTCCCGCGTTGTTATTTCGGTCCTATTTATGAAAGATATTTCTCAAATTTCCTACGTGTAAAATCCTATGTTTTTAACTCATTACGGATGGTCTTTCCAATGAGATCTTTTTTATGCATATGACAATAATTTTAATCAAAATTACGCACATGAAATACTTAGAACGTTTTGAGTCTCATCCACTCATTCTAAATCATTGCCGAAACAAATTCAGGAATTAAAATAGAAATCCTCCCAAGTGGAGTCGCCAAAAACTGTGGGGAATAAATTTCAAGCATTAATCCCCTTGCTTGAACCCCACTATGATCATACACTAAAGAACGGTGGCGTCCAAAAGGGAAGATAGAGCAAAAGAGTCGCCAACAAGTCTTAGGAACTTGTAAACCGTTCACAGGGTGAAGGTTACACCCCTTAATGATCCAAGAGATAGTCAACTCCATAAGGTCTTGAACCAAATAAGGGTTCGGGGATGAAGGTACAAATCCAACCTAAAAGAGATTGAATCAGCCCTAATAATATGCCTCTACTTTATTTAGATCGTATTCATGTGCGCTTTCTGATTAACATGCAATCAATAAATTAACCGTAAACCTGTTTATCTATGTGATAAGTGACTTTTATGTCACTTTTAGGGTGTTTATTGAGTCGCTTTCCGGCTTATTTTACAATAATTTAGCCCATTTTGTTCTTTTTTTCTTTTATTTGCTTATTCTCGTCTTTTACCTTTATTTTGAGTATTTTAGTTGTTTTTATTAGTTTTTTGTTTATTTTTGTAGTTTTAGTTAATAATTTCCCGCTTCTCTCATTTTTTTTTATTTTCTTTTAGTTTTTAGTTTGTTTTATTTTATTTTATTTTATTTTATTATCTCTTTAGTTTTAGAATTTTATTTTACTTTATTTATCTTGTTTTATTTTATTTTATCTTATTTTAGTTTTTGTCCCTATTTCTCTCAGTTTTCTTTGTTTGTGTAGGATTGTGCTCGGAGGTCCAAGGTTCGAGGTTCAATATTCGTGTCTCAAGTTTTGAGTCATAAATGGATTCTCGAATTCAATATAAAACACGATCCCCCTGCTCCCATAAACCGCAACCAACACCACCTTCAGCCACCCTTAACAGCAGCCCTGCTGCCAGCCGTAACTCAACCAACATCACCAAACAACCACCAACAACCACCTTCTCACACCCACACTTCAGCCCCCTTCACCACAACTCAACCTACTCCCCTGCTCCCATAAGCCGCAACCAACAACACCAACACCAACTGCCACAACACCCAGCCACACCGCCCTGAACCACCAACAACAACCAACCCTCTGCTCCCTCACAACAACCCAACCACACCTCCCATTTCACCACCAAAACCGCCATCAATCAAAACCAAACCACCTCCAATCGCACCAATCTCCAGCCACGCACCCACCTAACAATTCCCCTGATCCACCAATTACAGCTCACCTCCATTTCCCTTGCTCCCTGAGCACCAATCAATCACCACGCAATCACACACCTCAATTCGACTCCAATTCACACTAACCATCAACAGCCACCACAACCGCACCAGCACTCCACTCCAACTAAGACCACCATCAGCCACCTCCAATCAACAAAAACCACCTAAATCACCACCAAATTACTTCCCTTATAGCCACGCAACTCACAGAGCAACCAATTCGCGGCCGCGCAGCCCTGTCAAAAAGCGCGCAATTGGAGTCCAAAACAGAATGATACAGTAGCTTTGCGCGACTTGTTGTGCGACTTCTGTGCGGGCGCGCAATTGTGGGTCAATCACGAGTTTTTCACTTTATTTTAAAGAAAATCGGACGGCCACGATTTGATGCTAGATGATGATAGTGTTGATGAACGGTGAGGATCAATTTTTGCTGTTGATATGGTGAATGGAAGCAGCCAAATTCGAAAGGGAGAAGAAGTAGGTAGTCTGATATTTTCGTAGGTTTGGACGGGAATTGTGGGTTTTAGGGATTTCTTTTTTTCTTTTCATTTTCTTTTATTTTATTTTATTGTAAGTTTTTTTTATTGGTTTTTTTAGTTTAGTTTTTTTTATTTGTTTTATTAAGTTTTATTTCTTTTTAGTTTCTTTCTTTTATTTTATTTTTTTTAACTTGTATTATAAATACCCCTTTAGGGTTATTTTCTCACTTAACTTTCAATCAACATTTTATTTTAGATAGTTTAAATTAGTTTTAGCCTAATTTTATTTTCTCTCTCTTAGGGTTAGTTTAGGAGTAGTGTAGAGAGAGAAATCTTGGATTTCCATGGAGTTTTTGAGAGGTTGAAGAAGCAACTTTGTGGAACTTCTTCTCATCTATTCAATGAGTACTTTCTAACTTTCTCTCATCTTTATTTCTTTGCTTAAATTATTAGTTTTTGCTTTTTGTTTGTTGATTTGAGTAGATTAATTAGTTTATTTATTTAACCTTGTTTTTATTCTTATTTTACCTTGTTTTCCATGTATTTCTTCATTATGTTAGATTAGATGTTGTTCTAGGCAAATGGATGAAGGTTATGTTAATAAATTGAATGATTGATTGTGATTAGTATGGAATTATTTCTTGATTATTGTGTATGGATGATGCTTTTATGGATTAGAATCTTTCTAGCTAATTAATTTTATGTTCTTAATTGTGCTTTCAATCGATTGTGCGAGAGTGAGTTGGTTGAGAGCCCTAATTTCTTCCATACCTTTGCTAGGCTAGTTGCACGAGAGTGAATTAGTTTAGTAGGATAATTAGCATGCTTAATTGTGCGAGAGTGAGTTAAATGTGTTGATTGTTCCTAATCAAGGTCATTTTCATCTAATTATATGATGTTATTGAATGAATTGATGTAATTGGATTCCACTTTCCCTAGTTTTAGTTATTTGTTCTTAGTTGTGTTTAGTTGAACCTCTCTCTATCTCACAAGCTTTCCTACTAGTCTAGTTAGCACAAATTGATACACTTAGTCCTTTTGGGTTCGACCCTTTACTTGCCATTAACTAGTTTAGTGTAAGTTTAGGTATTATAAATTTCTAATTTGGTTAGGGTTAGTAGTCCCAACGACCTACTTCCACCCTCGATCGAATTTTGGCGCCGTTGCCGAGGACTAAGGCGTTCATTAGTTTGTGTTGATTAGGTTAGCTAGGTTCTTGTATATTATTTGATTTTTATTTGCTTTTGTTTTGGGTATAAAAATGGCATGCTTATCTTTTCCTCAATTTGATGGTGAACCCTTCTATGCTTACTTTAAAAGACTAGATGGCTTTCTTAGTTACCATGGGTGTTCTCTTAGTGATGCTTGTGGTATAGCTTATTGGGGCATGAATTAGTATACTAGGGGAATGGTTGAGGACATGAATAATGGTAGATTTTGTCATTTTTCTATGCATGATGCTTGGGATTTCTTCACATGGTTTGCTAGGGATTCTTTTGATAGAGAATCTCATGTTTCTTGCTTTGATTCTCAATGCCAAGATTCTTTTAATTTTTGCATGAATTCTCTTGATACTTCTTATGTGCCTTGTGATGATCCAAGTGTGCAAATTAACACCTTTCCCCCTTATGCTCATTTTGATGAGGTTTGTGCTAATTTTGATGATGTGCAATTTGACTTTTATCATGAACCTCAACCCAATAACATTGATGCCCAAATTGTTTCTCAAATGCAATATCTCACCCAACAACTCCAAGAGCTTCAAAAGGAACAAAAATTGAGAGAAGTGAGGCTTGCCCAAGTGATGAGTGCTTTGGTTGATGTAAATGGATGTGAGGCACCTCGTTTGGAGTGTGAGAGTGTTTTTGAGAATGATGTGGGCCAAGGGTGTGAAGGTGAGGGGAGATTTTCTTGTGATGAGAGGATTTTTGAGGATTTTGATCCTTTTCATTCCCCATTTGAGCTTGATTGCCATCCTTCCCCTTATTCACCCCCTTTGAGATCTTCCCTTGGTAAGGATGTGAGTGAGCCATATTCATGTTTGAATGAAGGAGTTCATGAGGATGATGATGGTGAGTTTGATAAATCAAGAGAGATTGAGAGTCCCTTGAGTGATGGTGGAAGAGTTGTGAATGAAGAAAATGTCGATTTTGAGGATTCCAACCCCCTTCCCCATCTTGATGAGTCTACCTTGCATGTTGGTGACCCTTCTATCCATGAGTCTTTGGACTCATTTGAGGTTATGGCTAGTATGTTCATTGAAGGTGTAACAAATCATTATAGCCTCTTGAGAGTGTTCATTGGCAATGCTTCATGGGAAAGGGATGAGTTTGAGAGAAACCTTTATCCTTTCATGCATGGTTTAGAGACTCTAGAATTTGAGGATCTTGAGGGAGTTGTTGTTCATCGTTGTGATAGAGAGGAGGATGAGGTTGTTTCTATTGGAGAGTTTTTGTTTGAGGGAGATGTGAGTCATGAGTGTTCTTTTGAGGATTCTATGATTGATTTTCATGCCCTCATTAGTGACGTGAGGCTTTGTGAGACCATTGTTTCTCCTCCCCTTCCTCATGTCCCTTTCTCAAGGAAATTTGACCACATCTCCTACTATCCATGTTCCTCCCTTCTTTTGTTAAAGAGCCTATTGAGGACCCTCTCTTGTTTGATGAGACTCTTCCTTTTCATGCATCCCCCTATTATTGAGGAAATGGGTGATTGTGCCACCCAAAAATATTTTAAGGAGGTTTTGCGATTTTATTCTTTTCCTTATTTTCCTTATTTTTCTTCTTCTTTCTCTTCTTATTTTCTTGTTTTTTCTTTTGATTTTTCTTCCTTCTTTTGGCATCTTCCTCCTCACTTACGTGCAATAATCTTGTTACACGTCCTCCTCCCGTCATTTTCCTACTTGTTATCATATGAAATGTGTATTAGTTCATTTGATAAGCTCTTGCGTTCGTTGCAATATTATTTACTAGAGTGGTCTCGCTTGGACGTTAAACAAGCCTTTCTCGGGAAGTAACCCGAGGTTTTTATTGCTTTCATTTTCTTTTCTTTTTAGATTAGATTTTCTCTCATGGAAATGTTTGTGTGCCTTTTTCTAGGTACATAACTTTATATACACTTATGCATTGGTTTGGATCAAGAATTAAGGAAGTTTAATACCTATTTTTGCTAGCATATGGAAATCGAGATTTAATTCAAGAGGAAATCGGCTTTGAAAGGTTAAATTGGTTCATTTGCGGGTATTTACACTAACCAATATCCGGTAATATCTTTCCTAGCTCTTTCTCTAATGGCTGGTGACTCATTGGACATGTGTTGGTTTGTTGGATTGATTTCTTTCTTTTCCCCACCCATGGATTATTTGGTTTATATTTGAGTATATTGTCTCACTCAAGCTTGGGGGGAGGGTATTCTATCATGTTTGGTGGGATGTTGATTCATTTACGCCATGCACTTGAGTATATGCATTTCCTTGTCTTTTCTTTTATTTTGAAAAATCCAAAAAGATTTTTGTTTACTTTCAAGGTAATTTTGGCAAAATGTGTTTTGTTTGTTCTTATTTTGGACATTTTGTTTTGGGACTTGAATCCTTGAATGTTTTTCTTCCTAAGTGGTAAATGTATGCACGGTTTGAGAGTGTCATTGGTTGACTCTAGGATACTATATGCTAAGGTAGTCGGTTAAGAACTTTTAGGGGTCCATGAAGCCTTAGTTCAAGGGAATGTGATAAGATGGAGTTGCTCTCTATAGTGGATTTGAAACCCTTGGTTTGTATTTGTTTGGTTATAATCCCTTGTGAGCTTCATTTGTTCTAGCCTTCATCACCTTGTTGAGCGGCTATTTAGGATCCTTGACTATGCTTGTCTTAATCCTTGTTTTGACCTCTAGCTCCCAAGATCGTGACCGAGCCACTCTAGGGGAGGAAAAGGGCACCTTTTCTCATTTTTCTTTATCTTTTTTTTATTTTGTTACAAATTTGGTTTTCTATTTTGCATCAACCTACTTATTAACCAATTTGAGCCTAATGTTTCCCTCTCTTGTTTAAACCGCGTTACAAACCTAATGGCCTATGTTTACCAACCCTTTTAGTTAGTGAAGCATTGTCATGTGAGGTTTGAGTTTTGAGAGTGTTGAAATTGAACAAGACATTTTGTGAATTGGTTTAAGTAAGGTCTTGAAAGTTGAGCTTGAAAAAAAAATATGCAAAAAAGTTTGAGAAGAAAGATGCAATTCAAGAAAATCAAATGAAGTTTCAAGAAAAAGTCGTCCATAGTAAAAAAAAAAAAAATAAAAGGCAAGGACATCAAATAAGAGCTAAAAAAAAAGAAACAAAAAAAACACAAAATTTTTTTAGTTTGGTTTCATTTTCTTCCCTAGTTTAAGCATTGAGGACAATGCTTCGTTCAAGCTTAGGGGGGAGCGTTACTTCGTTTTGGTATATATTGTGTTAGTGTTGAATAAGCTTGGGGGAGATGGCATTATTGGTATATTTGTTTGATATTTTGTGACTTCTTGAGTTTGTTTTTGAGAGTAAGCCACTATTTTGCTTCACTTAGGAAATATCACCAAAATTTTCAAATTTTTACCCCGCCTTAACCCTTAGCCTTACGTTACAACCCAATAAAAGACCCTTAGACTTTAGTGGGGTTAGGTCAAAGAACAGTGGAGGGAGATAGACTTCAAACCTATGGAGAGAGTATGCATAGTTGAGATGTCGGGATTACCTTCTCAAAGTTTTTCATTTCTTTATCTTTTTTCCGGTTCCTTCGTGGAATCATGAGAAGCTAGCTTAAGGGTTGATTTGAAGCTATCGGAGAGAACGCGGCCCGATCTGTTGGGGCTAGGGTGGATTGAGTCCTCATTAGTTCTCTATGCTTAGCATATGTTATGTTTCAATCAACCATTGACATCTTGGAACGTTCATATATACATTTGTCTACTTAGAAAGATTTGCATTCATTGGTGTTTGTTCCTATATCTTGTCCAATATGAACTTTGTGTTTTATTTCTCTTTTTATGTTTCTTATTCTTTTCTTTTTATTGCCTTGCCTTGGTTTTTGTTTGGAGTTGTGGGTTAAACTCTTAGGACACCCTCACGAGAGCACACTCGTCCTCTAGGGCAATCTAGGGGTTTAAAGGGCTTGTGTTTAGTTGCTAAAATTGACCGTGATTCCTACGAAAGTGAGTTAGTGTACATTCTTGTCTCCTTTAGTGTCTTAGATTTGCTTGAATAAATAATTCTCCTTCTCTCGTGTTTCATGTTAATTCGCTCGAGGACGAGCAAAAGTTTAGCTTGGGGGAGTTTGATAAGTGACTTTTATGTTATTTTTAGGGTGTTTATTGAGTCGCTTTCCGGCTTATTTTACAATAATTTAGACAATTTTGTTCATTATTTCTATTATTTGCTTATTCTCGTCTTTTACCTTTATTTTGAGTATTTTAGTAGTTTTTATTAGTTTTTAGTTTATTTTTGTAGTTTTAGTTAATAATTTCCCGCTTCTCTCATTCTATTTATTTTCTTTTAGTTTTTAGTTTGTTTTATTTTATTTTATTTTATTTCATTTTATTTTATTATCTCTTTAATTTTAGCATTTTATTTTACTTTATTTTTCTTGTTTTATTTTATTTTATCTTATTTTAGTTTTTGTCCCTATTTCTCTCGGTTTTCTTGGTTTGTGTAGGATTGTGCTCGGAGGTCCAAGGTTCGAGGTTCAATATTCGTGTCACATGTTTTGAGTCATAAATGGAGTCTCGAATTCAATATCAAACACGATCCCCCTGCTCCCATAAACCGCAACCAACACCACCTTCAGCCACCCTTAACAGCAGCCCTGCTGCCAGCCGCAACTCAACCAACATCACCAAACAACCACCAGCAACCACCTTCTCACACCCACACTTCAGCCCCCTTCACCGCACATCAACAACCACCTGCTCCACCACTCCTACACCACAACTCAACCTACTCCCCTTCTCCCATAAGCCGCAACCAACAACACCAACACCAACTGTCACAACACCCAGCCACACCACCCTGAACCACCAACAACAACCAACCCTCTGCTCCCTCACAACAACCCAACCACACCTCCCATTTCGCCACCAAAACCGCCATCAATCACCACCAAACCACCACCAATCGCACCAATCTCCAGCCACGCACCCACCTAACAATTCCCCTGATCCACCAATTGCAGCTCACCTCCATTTCCCTTGCTCCCTGACCACCAATCAATCACCACGCAATCCGACACCTCAATTTGACTCCAATTCACACTCACCATCAACAGCAACCACAACCGCACCAACACTCCACTCCAACTAAGACCACCGTCATCCACCTCCAATCAACAACAACCACCCAAATCACAACCAAATTACTCACCTAATAGCCACGCAACTCACAAAGCAACCAATTCGCTGTCGCGCAGCCCTGTTAGAAAGTGCGCAATTGGAGTCCAAAACAGAATGATATAGTAGCTTTGCGCGACTTGCTGTGCGACTTCTGTGCGAGCGCGCAATTGTGGGTCAATCACGAGTTTTTCACGTGATTTTAATGAAAATCGGACGGCCACGATTTGATGCTAGATGATGATAGTGTTGATGAATGGTGAGGATGATTGTTTGCTGTTGATATGGTGAATGGAAGCAGCCAAATTCGAAAGGGAGAAAAAGAGGGTAGTCTGATATTTTCGTGGTTTAGACGGGAATTGTGGGTTTTGGGGATTTCTTTTTTTCTTTTTATTTTCTTTTATTTTATTTTATTGTAAGTTTTGTTTTTATTTGTTTTTTTAGTTTAGTTTTTTTTATTTGTTTTATTTAATTTTATTTCTTTTTAGTTTCTTTCTTTTATTTTTTTTTTTTAACTTGTATTATAAATACCCCTTTGGGGTTATTTTCTCACTTAACTTTCAATCAACATTTTATTTTAGATAGTTTAGATTAGTTTTAGCCTAATTTTATTTTCTCTCTCTTAGGGTTAGTTTAGGAGTAGTGTAGAGAGAGAAAGTTTGGATTTCCACGGAGTTTTTGAGAGGTTGAAGAAGCAACTTTGTGGAAATTCTTCTCATCTATTCAATGAGCATTTTCTAACTTTCTCTCATCTTCATTTCTTTGCTTAAATTCTTAGTTTTTGCTTTTTGTTTGTTGATTTGAGTAGATTAATTAGTTTATTTATTTAATCTTGTTTTTATTCTTATTTTACCTTGTTTTCCATGTCTTTCTTCATTATATTAGCTTAGATTTTGTTCTAGGAAAATGGATGAAGGTCATGTTAATAAATTGAATGATTGATTGTGATTAGTATGGAATTGTTTCTTGATTATTGTGTATGGATGATGCTTTTATGGATTAGAATCTTTCTAGCTAATTGATTTTATGTTCTTAATTGTGCTTTCAATCGATTATGCGAGAGTGAGTTGGTTGAGAGCCCTAATTTCTTCCATACCTTTGCTAGGCTAGTTGCACGAGAGTGAATTAGTTTAGTAGGATAATTAACATGCTTAATTGTGCGAGAGTGAGTTAAATGTGTTGATTGTTCCTAATCAAGGTCATTTTCATCTAATTGTATGATGTTATTGAATGTATTGATGTAATTGGATTCCACTTTCCCTAGTTTTAGTTATTTGTTCTTAGTTGTGTTTAGTTGAACCTCTCTTTATCTCACAAGCTTTCCTACTAGTCTAGTTAGCACAAATTGATACACTTAGTCCTTTTGGGTTCGACCCTTTACTTTCCACTAACTAATTTAGTGTAAGTTTAGGTATTATAAATTTCTAATTTGGTTAGGGTTAGTAGTCCGAACGACCTACTTCCACCCTCGATCACTATGTTGGTTGAATATTATTGGACAAATAAACTATTATTTGCAATCACTTGAATTATAATCAAATTAACCCTAAACAAGATTATTAATATCTATTAAGTGTGATTACAAGTACCAATTCTCTTTAAACATGCATAAAAGGTGTGATCAAGTAATAACAATAAATATCAAGCAACAATAATCATAAATCATAATAATTATCATAATAATAATAATCATGTCAAAGCATAGCAAGATCCTCGGCATGATACTAACAAGATTAATAACAAACCCTAGCATGTCACTAAGGAATAAAAATCATATCTTTAGAAAGAGGTACGAGGCATTGAAGTAAGTATTTTAATTGTTTAATTGATCTATTGATATAGAAATCATGCTTAGATTATTTTATTAATTCCTAGTGTTATGTTAGGATGTTTTATTGCTTCTTAGTATCCTGTTTAGGGTAATAATTAAGTTTCTTATATCAA
This sequence comes from Chenopodium quinoa, assembly GCF_001683475.1. Lineage (NCBI taxonomy): Eukaryota > Viridiplantae > Streptophyta > Magnoliopsida > Caryophyllales > Amaranthaceae > Chenopodium > Chenopodium quinoa. The sequence goes on from NW_018745546.1 coordinate 1,317,361, forward strand.
TTATGATTTATATGATGTTTCCTATTTCTTTTCTAATATCATGTTAGTATCATATTAGGGCTAAAACTTTGATTTTTAATGTTTAGTGACATGCTAGGGTTTATTATTAATGTTGTTAGTATCATGCCTAGGATCTTGCTAATAATATTATGTTTTAACATGATTATTTTAATTATGATTGTTATTATTATGATGATTATTATGTTGCTTGATATATATTTGTTGTTATTGCTTGATCACACCTTTTATGCATGTTTAAAGGGAATTTGTACTTGTAATCACGCATAATAAGATAATTAATAATATTGTTTAGGGTTAGTATGATTATAATCCAAGTGATCGCTATTAATAGTTTTATTCGTGTATTAATATTCAACCAACATAGATTAAACAGGTTTAGGGTAAACCTATTGATTACATGTTAGTCAGAAAGCGCACGTTAATGCGAGAAGAATAAAGTAGAGGCCTATTTTATAGGGCGAGTTCTTTCTCTTTTAGATTGGATTCATACCCTCATCCCCGAACACCAGTCATAGTTCCAGACCTATTGGAGTTGACGATCTCCTGGATCGTTAAGGGGTGTAACCTTCACCCTGTGAACGGTTTAAAAGTTCCTAAAAATTGTTGGCGACTCTTTTTCTCTAGCTTCCTTCCCTTTGGACTCTACCATGCTTAAGTGTATGATCACAGTGGGGCTCAAGTTTGGGGTAATTCTTGAAATATTCCCTACATTATTTCGCGACTCCACTGGGGAGGATTTCTATTTTAATTCCTAAAATTTATTTTCGCAATGATTTAGAATGAGTGGATAAGACTCGAAAAGTTCTAAGTATTTCATGTGCGTAATTTTGATTAACATTATTGGCATAAGAATAAAAAGGTTCTCATTGGAAAGACCATCCGTAATGAGTCAAAAACATAGGATTTTTACACGTAGGAAATTTGAGAAATATCTTTCACAACTAAAATCGAAATAATACAGCGAAAACTGAAAAATTCTAAGAACACAGAAAGCTGCTGAGGCATGTAGGAACTAGCGCTGAGAAAACAGAGCTTGTCGTCAATGATATGGCTTTGTCACCTGGCGACAGCATTGTCGTTAGGCAATAGGGCTATATCCTGGCGACAGACTCTGTTGTCTCGCGCCGTGTTCTTCTAATACCGAGCCAGAACTCTGCCTTCTTGTTTTGACTGGTTCTAGCACTATTGGCTCGATTCTACTTCATGATTGAGTTTTTCTCTCTTTTCTAAAACCCATATGTGTTCTACATATGGACATAACCCTTTGGGAATTCATGCTCCATCTACCTAATCAAACGCTCCTGCCAATGAAGGGTACATCTGAGATTGTTGAATTCACCAAACCATGGAAGCGAGTTTAACTCGCGGGGTCCCATCCACACGCGCCAACCCTTCCAAAGGTAAGGCTTCCGCGCGATGCATCTGGACTCATAACCATGGACCCTCTTTGACTAACCGATATCCTTGAACTTTAGAGAACTAGAGCCATGGTTAGGTTGCAAACTCATTGCATCGTATTGTGATTACTAGACTACTTGTGCATTCTTTCCTTGTGCATAACCTATATGTGTTTACAATAACCGTTTATTTGACTTGTGATTGAGTCTAGATAAACTAATTGATGACTAAAAGGACTTTTACTAATTAATTAAATAATTAAATTGACTAATTAAAGGCTAATAAATTAATCAAACCAACTTAGTACGACTTTAGGCCTGTCCCTTTAGAGTAAAAATACTGGAAACAGTCCCAGATCGATGTTCCAGCAATGGCGCAAAGGTTTGGGTTGTGGCGCCAAACGCTGCTGTGCAACGCCGGGCGACAACCATGTCGTCTGGCACTGCACTTCAGTGTGCGGCGACAGTTATGTTATTTTGGCGACAGTTCAGTTTATTACTCGAGTCATCACGACGAGTCTAATTAAACAATTTATTAATCAGTTTGATCAGTTTGTTAATGGCAGTAGCCATATTTAGTCCTTAATTGAGTATAAGCACTTAGTTCCATGGTCATACACAAGAGTAAAAGCATGTCACTTGCACTCACTCGTAAAGCACACACTAATTTGTTTGTACACCATGATCATGTCTAGGTTCATGCATGAGTCGTTTTCCGTGATTCGAGTAGGGGGTCCAATCTATTCCCATTCTCTTCCACATTCTATTCCATGTTGAACAGAGCTTGAGTCAAAATAAATAAAAATAAAAAATAAAAAATAAAACTTATCCCTAATTTCCCTTTCCACTGTACTTGGTCAAGGAGAGAAGGGTGATTAATCAAGGACAACACCTTCGTTCAAGTTCAACTTTTTGATAAACCGATTCGTTTAAAAAGAAAAACTAAGAAAATTATGGCCACTCAAGAAGAAGTTAATGAGCTTAAGAAGGAAATGGCTAACATGACTGAGGTGTTGAAGGCTTTAACCCTTCAAATCAATGACCCTGTGAAACAACAACAAATGGAGCTCATGCAAGAAAGCTTGAGCAAAATATCCAATGACTATAGATTCCTGGACATTAGGTCGCAAGGGGTCTTAGTGGACAAGGAACTTCTTCCGCAGAAGTTCAATGCCACTGACATCCCTAAGTTCAAAGCAACAGATAATCCTTACTTCCACTTAAGGGCATTCGAGACCATAATGAACATTAAGGGGATTGATAGGAAAGTCTTTCATTCTTTATTTTCTTTATCTCTTGAAACCGTTTGTTAACAATGGTTCTTTTCCCTTGACAAAGAGAAAACCTCTACTTGGGATGCCATTGTAAACGCTTTCATTGATAGATATAAGTGTAATATTCAAGTCGAAACCGACTATAGAGAACTTGAGATATTAAGACAAAAAGAGAATGAAGGCTTTACTTCTTTCTTTACCAAGTGGAACGAAACTTCTGCCAACATGATAGAAGTCCCTACTGAAAAAGAATCCATGAGGATGTTCATAAAAAATTTACAATAAAAGTATTCAAAGCACTTAAAATATCAACACAACTTCAATACTTTCAAGGTCGTCTATGACATAGGTATCGAGATAGAAGATGACCTCGCAAAGCAAAAAGCTACTAACAATAGTAACCACATTGGCTAGAAAGGAAAGAAGAAGACAATCCTTCTTCTTCCGAAAACATCCACTCTAGTAACAATGTTAGTACCTTTGATCTCAGTGAAGTCTTAGCCATGGATAACCAAGGATCTAAGAAGAAACTAAGGAAAGACTTCACCCCCATTGGGATGAGCTATGATGCTGCCTTCGATCGAATCCATATTAAGGAACTCATTACTCCCTTTGGACCTATTCAAGATCCCGCACCATAAAAGGGATTGCCTGGTTGGAATCCAAATGCACATTGCATGTACCATCAAGGAAGGGGTCATACTACTGAGAGCTGTTGGAAGCTAAAGGAGGCCATCCAATATCTGATCGATAATAACAAGCTTCCTATACCTCCAATTGGAAAGAAGACCGAGTGATGATAAAGCAAACGACACAAGGCGAGCTTCAACGACAAGATTTCATGACTTCTTTTTCTATTTCTTTTTCATTCTTTTTTTTCCCCAATAAGTCTAACATAGGAACTTTTTTTTCCTTAGAATTACTTTGTAGGCTTTTTTTTCCTTTTTAATAAAATGAGCATTTATTTCATGGCATATGATCATTGCATTGCACCAAAAAAAACAAAAAAAAACATGTCGAACTAAGCACAAGGTATATTAATGATTTGAGGCACCTCTTGTAGCCATATCATATCTCCTTTCACCTTTCAAATATACAATCCTTTTTTGATAAACCACTTTGAGCCTCATCTAACGATAGACATTTCTTTCTTCAGCCCACATCTACCTAACCTTGGGATGGGATGGTGTGTACCTTATGCAATTTTCAAAGAATAAAATCTTGAGTGAATCAAAAGATTAAAATAGCAAAAACAATAAAACTGTACAAAAAGGCAAGTGTTCCAACGTCTTTGATATGAAAATATCTTTGATAAGAACACGTCTCGGATTGCGTTTCTTATCGAGTGCTCGGTACCGTGCCTGAGAAACATGAATGCCAAGTGAGTGATAGACCGCGTGATTGGGATTGCCTACACTTATAAAGATAAAATAAATGCAAAACATAAAAGAGAGAGAAAAATATAAACGAAAAAAAGAAAAGATTTCTAAAAAAGAGTTAAAAGCCTCAAGCATAAAAAGATAAAGATTTCAAAAGCAAGGTTGCACACCTTGGGGCTTATCGAGGGTCTTGAGCCTTTAACCCCTTCTTCGTCACACCTTTAACCTTATAAAGTTACAACCATTCAAAAGATCTTTTTGAGGTATTGTAGACACCTACTTTTGGCCTTTTGTCTTGAAAAGGAAGTTCGATGATGTAGACACCTAAACATGTCTCCCCAAAACCAAACCCGATGATGAACAACCTTTCACCGCTACTATTGGTCGGGTTCAGTATTTAATCCTGAGAGTGCTTAAAAAATTGTATTTGATTAAATTCATATTTTTGAACAGTCCATGGATTAGTCTTGATGTTTGGTAAAAGCATAGTTTTAATTCCAGCCCAAATTTATTATTTAATTTTAGCCCAAACCATTTATTTATTTTATTTAATTATTTTCTTATTTTATCCCAACTAATAATAAGTCATAAAAGGCCCAAAATTATCAATCGGCACTTAAAATGCCGAATGAAATTAGGGTTAAAAATGTATTTAGACGGAAAAGCGGGCTAGGAATTCCCGCGTCACGGCAGGTACCCACCGTGTCACGGGAGTCATTCCCGTCTGACGGCGGGATTTCCCGTGACACGAGAAATCTGCCGTGACACGAGAAATTCCGTGTCTTTTTTGCGTAAACCCTTAACGCGTTTTCTTCCCCGTTTACTGAAAATTTCCCGCGTCACACTAAAAATGCACCGTGTCACGGGAATGTTTCCCGTTTGACGGTGGGACTTCTGGTGTCACGGTACAGATTGCCGTGTCGCGGGATACTTGTTTTAGGGTTTTTATCATTTTAGGGTTCCGTGTGCTCCCTCAGCACATTTTCTCTATAAATACCCCCTCATTTCTGATATACGGGGCATCAATTAACTCTCTAGTTTATTTTTCTCTCTTCTATACTTTAGCCTAAACACTAGCCTACCCTTCTTATTTCAAAATTCCTTGTTCAAGTGCTCAAAGGTGTCCATACTTTACTCGAGGTTCTGCCCTAAATCAACTCTACTTTGTTTAATTTAATTTAATTGTTGTTTTATTATTATTTCCTTGAAGTTACAAACTCGTTTATTATTTTGTAGTTGCAAAAAAACAGAATCAAAGTAAGAATTATGTTCCTCTTATTTCTATTACTTTTCTAACGATTTTATATTGTTGAAATTATTGCTAAATTGCTTCCAATATTAATGTTTATTCTATTATTTTTATGATCACCATATTGCATGTTTAAAGGGAATATGTAATTGAAAATCACGCCTAATAAGATAATTTGGACAACCGGTTTAGGTTCCTTTTTAATCTTGTTAATTAATTCAAGTGATCACAAATATTTTAGAATTATGTGTTGCATTAATATTCAACCAATTTAGATTATCAATAGTTTGGAGAAAATTGAATCTTTGTTTGTATGCCATTGAGATCGCAGGAATATTTTTCACTATAAGAATCAAGTAGAGGCCAATACGGGCGAATGTGACTCCATGACTCACTTCGTACCATCATCCCCGATCCTCCTTTCGTGGTTCCGAATCATATGGAGTTAGTAATCTCATGGATTATGAATGGGGTGTAACCTTCACGGGTCAATTGTTGTTGCCTTCGTTGTCTCTTTATCATGGTTGCCTTTTATGATCCGTGAACGGTTTACAAGTTCCTTAAAAACTTGTTGGTGGCTCCCTACTTTCCTTGTCCCTAATCGTATTATGTCAATTCCCACTTCCTATGAGTGCCAAGCATATTCACACATGCTTTAATATAGGCGCACTTCAAACGACGCCTACAATTTGGCGACTCCACTGGGGAGGATTTGAGTGATCGATATTTAATTAAGATGAGTGGATGAGACTTGAAAGATTCTTGAAAAAATATTCCTGTGATTAATTTGGGAATTTTGCATACATGTTTTAACGTCGTATTCAGGTCTGTCCCGTAGGAAAAATTGAATAACTTGGTTGCGCACGAAGGAAAACAGGGCGCCAGTCAGATCTTCTGACTGCCGTGCCATGGCAAAATCTGCCGTGTGACGGCAGTCCTAAAATCAGTCCGGTGGCTTATTTTCTCTTCTCACAGTCAACTTCCTTCGATTTTTCTGAAAAAACGTATGTGTTCTACATGCGTCTTAGCCCCGAGGGATTTAAGCTCTATCAACCCAAAAACGCTCATGGCAATAAGGGTTCATCCGAGTCATTAAATCCACCCAAACCATGGAGTCGAGTTCGATTTCATCACGAACTCACGGAGCCGCCCGTTGGCATACAACCTCAAGGGAGGCGCCTTGCTAACGCGTCCAAACTCTTAACCATGGTACCCTTTTGACACCCAAAGCTTGACCAATAGTTGAACATAGATCTTGACTCTAGGTTGCGAAAATTTTTACATCATCGTGCCTAAGTGTTATGTGATTCTTTGGTGCTAACCTTCATGTGTTTACTCTTTTGTTTAACCCATGACCGAGGGTTTTTATTTTCACATAGTAATTAGTATGGACCTAAAATCGATTAAAATCTGGAAAAATCACAAAACTGACCTGGAACTGCGCACCGTGTCACGGCATGTTCTGTCGCGCCACGGTGAACAGTGTCGTGACACGGGGCTTTTTACCGTCTGACGGTAAACTGCACCGTGTCACGACAGTCAGCACCGTGACACGGTGCCTAGGAAAAGTGTCCTGTCAGTCTTTTTTTCGATTTTTATGCGTACGTATGTGGATGCTGTGTCCAGTTTGATGTCATGTCTAGATATACGGTCAAAACACGCGTCCATAAGCTCACTTAATCACTCACATATTGTGTTCACACACTTTTTTCCTTAGTCGTGCACTACTTTTTTACCGTATTTTAGGATAGTCTTGTTTTTTGTGTCATTTTTTTTTCGGAGTATGTCAGATAGTATCCTCCCATTTTTTTTTTATGAAAATAAACAAATAAGAATTTCAAAATTATAGTTTTTTTAAAAAAATTCATTCCGGATGGGTTAAGGTTAAGTTTGGTCATTAAAGGTTTGTTTATTTCGGTGTCACATCACTTGGTCAAGAAGCAGGGGTAGATTGTTACGGTTCAAGTCAATACATCAAACCTCTTATACTAAAGAGGCGTACAAGGAAACCACCTCAATCATCTCCACAAGATCCATCTCCAGTCTACTTTCAACCAATGGCTACTAAGAAAGACATCGAGAACCTCAACAAGACAATTGAAAAGTTGTCTAACATGATGCAGACACTCACCACTAGAGTCAGCACGGTAGAGCAAGACAATCAAAACAATGTCACTGCCGCTGTAGTGGACAAGATTAAGGAACGGATGAGCAAAATTTCTGAAGAATTCACTTATGTGGAACAGCCTGTCACCTCTTCGTCCATAAGGGACAAACTTCCTGAGAAGTTTTCCACTGCTGATATTCCCAAATTCAAGCCTACTGATAATCCGCTTTTCCATTTGAAGGCTTTTTCTGCGACTATGGCTCTTAAGGGAGTAGATGTGACACTCTTCCCTACAGTGTTCCCTCTTTCCTTGGAGCATGCCTATCAACAATGGTTTTACTCTTTGGAATCCAAACATGTCGCGACCTGGGAGGATGTTGCTGAAAGCTTTATGAATCGTTACAAGTGTAACATTCAGGCCAAGACTTCTGAATGTGAACTCTCCATTCTAAAAAAGAAAGAGAATGAAGGCTTCACCACATACCTAAGCAGGTGGAGGGAAACAGCCGCGCTCTTGGTGGATCCCCCCAAGGAAAAGGAGATGGTTCGCTTGTTCATTGCCAATCTGACTCGTAAGTACAAGCAACACTTGAAGTTTCTTCCTCTGAGTACCTTTGAAGCTATATACGATATTGGAATCAATATCGAGGACGAACTAATGAAGACTGCTGGTAGCAACAGTAATAACAGCACTTGGAAAAATAAGAAGAACGACACTCCTTCTTCTTCGTCTTCTAAGCCCAATAACGCTACCGACAATATCAATATCAATGATGTGCTGGCCCTTAATGCTCCTCCTCAAAGATTTCAATGGCAAAGGAGGGTTTACACGCCTTTGGGAATGACTTATGATGCTGCTTTTGACCGTTTGCATGGTCAAGGACAAATTATGCCAATTGGACCATTTCCAATACCTCGACCAGAGAATAGGACCGCTAGCTATGACCTTAATGCTTATTGCAAGTTTCATCAAGGAAAGGTTCATAATACTGAGAAGTGTTGGAGGTTGAAGGATGCAATTCAAGACCTAATTGATGCTAATCAACTTCTTGTCCCTCCAGGGGGCAAGAAGCCTAACATTGAAACAGGTCCTCTTTCCGATGCTTTGGCTATCATGGGAGATGAAGTCTCCTTTGATCCGTCAATACTCATTCAACCTGTGAATGAACCTCTGCCAGAAGTTGTATTTGTCTCGAGTTCTGAAGAAGTGAATGGAATTTGGGATAGTGACGATGAAGACGTCTGTCTCAAGGATATAGCCAGTTCATCTCTTGGCACAAGTGAAGATGTTTGGGGAGACCATGAGTTCAAGGTTCTCACCAGAAGTGGACGGTTGCAACAACCTAATCCACCTCCACCTCCACCACAATCACATCCGATAGTTGATCCCATCGACCTTGTGAACAATGATGTGGTCAAACAATTGCAAAAGACCAAGGTGGAGAAGAATGTATGGAAGCTTTTGGCCAGTTCCCACGAGCATCGAAAGGCTGTGATGAATGCTCTGGTGAAAATAGGAGTTGATGATGACATGACTCCTCAAGGCCGGACTGGTTAATTTTCTCACTACTGAATTGCCAAGTACTAGCAATCTAATTTCGTTTTCTGACAAGGATCTGCCCCCAGAAGGGGATCAACATAATAAGGCCTTACACCTCACTATGGTGTGTAGGCAGATGAATGTTCCTATGAGCCTGGTTGATAACGCCTCTGCAATCAATGTATACCCACTCCGCACTACAAAGAAGTTGGGCATAAAGAATGGAGAACTGACTTCCTCGACCCAAGGGATTCGTGCTTATGATAATACTCGCCGTTAAGCCGTGGGTACTATCACACTAAACATAACTACTGGGGCTATTGAACGTCGCACCAAGTTTTAGGTGGTGGACATTAAGGCCTCTTTCAATCTGTTGTTAGGACGCCCTTGGCTTCATGAGCTAAAGGCAATTCCATCATCGTTACACCAGAAGGTGAAAGGCATAGTCGAGGGGTTCCAATTACCATTGACGCCTCTCCTATGCGCATTCAAGTTATCGATACTCCTATCGTCCATGTCGAACATGACGAAGAAGACGAAGATCTTTGGGGGTTTTCACTCGATGATGTTCTCGTGATCGAAGAAGAGGAAAAGTGCCATCTCGATTTCGATCCCTATTCAAACACCAATATTAATGCCATTTTGAAGAAGCAAGGGAATTTCCCTGGAATGACCCTCGGACTCGAAAAGAAAATGGATGAACTTTGGGGCCATCCTGGTGCACTCAAGAAGGATACTTTTGGCTTAGGATTCAAGCCCGCAAAAGAAGATGTTAGACAAGCCCTCTTGAAGATGAAGGCTCGCAATAGCGCTCGAATCACGAAGACGGAAATGTCCATGGATCCATATCCATTCACCCTCAATGGCTAGTACATCAAAGAAGGGGAAGACTTCCCATGCTATGAATTACCTGAGCCATTCGTCCACGATGGGAAGCGTGAACCAGGATTCGAGATGTTCCTCGATTGTGACTTTTTTGATGAAGACGAAGAGCTCTTCACAACTAAGAAACCAGCTAGCCCAAACTCTGATGATCTAGGCATCAACCTGCTTTTTGGAATGGAGAAGAATAAGTCTAAGCCCGTCTACAATGATAATTCCGAGCTCGTTCAAGCTGTTATAGCAAACAAGGATTTTGACCCCTCCGAGTTAATCATCTAAGCTGACAATATTTCAAAGGGATGGCGCAAGACATTGAGGATCACTACGCCGAGCGGAGAGAAGTTAGAAATAACCGCTGGCAAAGGTCCTATGTTTGATTAGTCTGAGTCGTCTGGGTCCGAGTCCGAGTCCGAGTCTGAGTCTAAGTCTATAGACGAGTCCTTTGAGTCTGAGGCTGACCCTCTTTCTGCTATAGAATCCAATCCTGAGTCTCTTATTGAATCTTCTCTTTCCGGTGAGGTCACAGCTGACCTTGCCCCTCTTGATGTATTAGCCGATGAATTCAATAAAATGAGTACCTTTGCTTACGATGCGTGTCATTCCCCTAACCCTGAACAATATTGCTTTGCTAATGATAAAAATGATAAAGAAATAATAAAATCAACGGAAGAACACGAATATAAAACGGCAGTTATCGAAGATAAAGAAACAGTTAATATTTCCAATGATACGACTGTTAAAGAAGTAAAAATTGAATTAACACTAAGACAAGATGAACGCAAAGAGCTAATTAACTTGCTTAGTGAATTTGTTGATATATTTTCTTGGTCATACCAAGATATGCCAGGAATTGACAGGGATATAGCTCAGCATACGATACCACTCATTCCAGGTATGAAGCCTGTCAAACAAAAGCTGTGCTGTATGAAACCGGATGTAGCTCTCAAAATCAAAGAAGAAATCACAAAGCAGTTGGCCGTAGGTTTCATCAAAGTATCCAAGTATCCAGAATGGATAGCAAATGTGGTTCCAGTTCTAAAGAAAGATGGAAAGGTCAGAATGTGTGTTGATTACAGGGACCTCAATAAGCAAGCCCGAAAGATGGGTTCCCTCTTCCTCACATTGACATTCTGGTCGATAACACAGCAAACCATGCACTCCTATCATTCATGGACGGCTACGCCGGATGTAATCAAGTATTGGTGGCTGAGGAAGATATGGAGAAAACCACATTCATCACACAATGGGGTACATATTTCTATACGGTAATGCCATTAGGGTTGAAAAACGCGAGTGCCACCTACCAAAGAGCAGCTAAAACATTGTTACATGATATGATGCACAAAGAGGTGGAGGTCTATGTCTATGATATGATCGTTAAGTCTAAAGATCGCCCAGGCCATATCATTGCACTTCGCAAGTTCTTTGAAAGACTCCGCAAGAACAACATGAGATTAAATCCAGCAAAGTGTGCATTCAAAGTCGCGTCAGGCAAATTACTTGGACATGTGATCAGTTCTCGAGGGATTGAAATAGATCCAGCAAAAGTAAAAGTGATCATGGCCATGCCACCGCCCAAGAATGAGAAGGAGAATCGAGGTTTCATTGGAAGGTTGCAATATATGAGTAGGTTCATATCAAAACTCACAGCGATATGTGAACCTATATTCAAGAAGCTTAAGAAAAATGTCCCAGTCACATGGGATGACGATTGCCAAAAAGATTTCGACAAAATCAAAGAGTACCTGGCAAACCCACCCGTGCTAGCGCTAGCAATACCTGAGTTTCCTCTTCGACTCTACCTTATGGTCACAAGAGAAACGATGGGGAAATGCTAGCACAAGTGATTGAAAGCAAGGAGAATGCAATCTACTACTTGAGTAAGAAGCTTCAAGGATATGAGACACGATGCACACCACTTGAAAAGTTGTGCCTCGCACTTGTGTGGGCCGCACAGAAACTAAGACATTACATGCTCACTCATACAGTGCATGTCGTGTCCAAGATGGATCCTCTCAAATACTTGTTCGAAAATGCAACACTCAATGGCAGATTATCAAGGTAGATAGTCAATCTTGCTCAGTTTGACTTGAAATTTGTACCACAAAAATCCATCAAAGGTTCTGCGGTTTCTGACTTCTTAGTAGACTTTCCGCTAGAAGAAGTTGAGAAAGAAGAAGATAAGTACGATTTCCCTGACGAAGATTTACTCATGACCAAAGATGATAGCTGGACGCTCTATTTTGATTGAGCTTCAAACCAAAAGGGTTGTGGTGTAGGAGTCTTGCTCGTATCACCCAATGAAGAACATATCCCAATTTCCATGAAACTCGATTTTGATGTCACCAACAATGCAGCAGAATATGAAGCATGTATTTTGGGGTTAGAAACAGCTATCGCCTTGGGAATTAAGAAGCTCAGAATCTACGGTGATTCTTCACTAATCATTAACCAAATCTCCAAGAGATGGAAGGTGAGAAGTGAAAGTCTCGCTACGTATCAAGATCATTTAGAAACTCTCATGGAGCAAATAGATGAAGTGGAATATACGTATTTGCCGAGAGAAGAAAACCAATTCGTCGACGCACTAGCTAAATTAGCATCAATGGTGCAAATTCCAACGGATACAATCAGAATGCCGTTGACCATAGAAAGAAGATATTAACCGGCTTATGTTCACGCACTCGAAGATGAACAAGAATCACAAGAAGAAGATGAAGAGCCATGGTATACAGATATCCTTAATTATGTGACAAGAGGAGAATACCCTCCTAATACTGATAAAAGGGCACGACGTTCTTTGAGGCTCCTATCCTCACAGTATGTTCTCATCAACGGAGAACTCCACAAGAAAACTGCAATGGGGAGAAATCTCTTATGCATAGACAAGAAAGAAGCACGCAGAACCATGGAAAACCTTCATGTCGGTATATGTGGAACACACATGAATGCGAAGATGTTAGTCCAAAAAATTCAACGACAAGGTTATTATTGGACTACTATGGAGAGAGATTGTCACGAATACGTCAAGAAATGTATGAAGTGTCAAGTCTACGCAAATTTACAACATGTTCCACCTTCGCTTCTCTACACATATACTTCTCCATGGCCTTTCTCCACTTGGGGCATCGACATCATTGGAAAAATAACGCCACCAGGACAAGGGGGGCATGAATTCATCCTCGTAGCAATCGACTATTTCACGAATTGGGTCAAACCTGCCTCATATGCTAAGCTAACGGGGAACACGTAGCTCAATTCATTGAGAAAAATATCATATGCCGCTATGGGATACCTCATGAGATGATCAGTGATAATGGAACACATTTCCAAGCCGAATGCGCGGAATTATTACAGAAATATCATATCAAACATCACAAATAATCACATTATAGACCACAAACAAATGGTGCGGTCGAGTCGGCCAACAAAAATGTGAAAAATATCATCGAAAAGATAACAGAAAATTACAAGGATTGGCCAAGTAAGCTACATTTCGCCTTTTGGGGTTATTGAACCTTTGTTAGTACATCAACGGGGGCTACCCCTTTCTCTTTGGTCTATGGAGTTGAAGTTGTACAACCAATAGAACTCGAAATCCCTTCTCTTCGAATCGCGTTGGAAAGCCAACTAGTTGAAGTCGACTGGATTAGAGCAAGATATGATGAACTAGTCTTACTTGATGAAAAAGCTTGGAATCTTTGCAACATGTCCAAACCTACCAACAGCGTATGGCGCGACATTTCAATAAAAAGGTCAAGACTAGGAACATCAAAGAAGGTGACCTGGTGCTTAAGGCACTCCGCAAAAATGTGTTGGATCCAAGAGGAAAATTCAGACGAAATTGGTCATGTCCGTACATTGTTAAAGCTATCTTGTCTGGAGGAGCGGCACAATTGGTCGACATGGACAGTAATGGTTTCCACAATTTAACCAACTTGGATCAACTCAAGAAATTCTATGCCTAGTTGCATGGGTTCATGACCCGATAGAGCTACGTTTGGCCTGATTCCTTTTTAAGGATACGTAGGCAACCCCTCAAGGGGGCCCGACCACTTTAAAAAATAAAATCCTCCCTCCGTCGATCAAGTATACGCGCCAGTTCAGCATTGCGTCACAACAAAATAAAGCTAAAAAGGGGGCGGGGGGAGGGACTACAATTATTGGCATCATACGCCTTACTTTAGAAAATTATAAATCATAAAAGCAAAGCAATAATGATCTAATCCCTCTTCACTTGAGGAACCTCATTCTCTTTTTCAACAAGGTCGACCTTCACCATTAATGTGTCTTTTGTAGCCCGAACCGTCACACCCCTGGTCGAACTTTCACCCCTTTCACCTTTCTTAAAATTCTTCGGTTGTTTCTCTCTATAGACCAGTTCTCTTTACCCTTCCCTTTCACATAATTCTTCCTTTTCGGCATTATAGGAGTCTTAAACTCAATCCCTTGTGTTCTCGGACCTAGACGATCTTTAGGAGGTGCTTTCTTATTTCAAAGACGGCTCTTCACATCAGATTTGCGTGATCCGACTCGTTCCCTCCTACTTCTAGGATTCAACCATGCCTTGTATGCACTAGATAAGGGAGGAGGGGCTTGGTTACTTGCAGAAACGGTCCACAAAGGTCTTGCAATCCAATAAGTCTCGTACTTGTGAACGTTACTTTCATGCAACGATACTTCACGAGGGCTATCGTTATAGCGAGGAACTACTTGTTCAAGTCCATACTGTCGCATCAGTCGAGAAAGATAATAAAAAGTCAGTCTTGAGATACTAGAAACACGACAATACAGATTATCATTCGTACCAACCATCCTAGTAAGCCTCCACCAAGGCACCACCCAACGAATGGAAAATTCTCTCTTTGCAAAGAAATTTTTCCAGTCTTCATACGACATGTTCACAGAGTAATTCTTCTTCCTGCGGACTAGATCGTTAGGGCAATATTTTTCAATATCGTCGGGGGCTTCAAATAGTTCTAAACGCTCCATCAACTAAATCTGCGGAAAAAAAAAATCAGTAAAAAAATATTGCAGATTCCACCGTGACACGGTAGAGAGCCACCGTAACACGGTGCCTGTTTTGTGTCACGGGGGCTACTCGGAGCGTATTTTTACCTGCAACAGTACTAGAGAGCCCTTCCTGATGGCTTTCCGGTCAGCTTTCGCTTCGTCAAGGCCATGAAATGTTTCTCCAAGGCACGTTGGCATAGGAGACCTCCCAGATTCAACATGTTTAAGCACAGACGCTAGACAAGCATGTCCTACCCTACCGTTTGCAAATAAAAGATTGCTAAACATGCAAAAAATATATGCCCTTCTACGGTATACATGATAAGACTCAGAGAGAGGGCGATTGAAATATAAATTTGCAAGTTTTTCTAAGTCTACCTCATTACCACACACAATTCTATTTAAATCTGGATCTGTTAGATTCAGATGGCGTTCAAAGTCTTGGTAATAATACTCCCGTAGGGTAGGCATGGCAATAAGATTTCTGGCAGGAAATTCAAAGATGGCACCGAATTCCTCCAGCATGGGACAGATTTCATCTTAATCAAATTTAAAACAATGTGTTTCTAGACTCCAATAGTCTAATGCTGCCCTAAGAAAATCATGTTTTATCGCTACATGCCTCAGGGCTAGTAAACCCCTGACATGAAACAATTCTAACTCTCTTTTGTCAGCATTGGTCAAAGAATAAGACCAGTCGCGCAATGTATTATCAAAATTCTAAGACATTATTATTGAAATATGAAATTCTGATTATTTTGTGTTTCGTAATTATGCATATCACGAATATACTGGTCCTATTTTATAGCAAAAGCGCTAGGAACTACTCAAAAATTATCTTTCCATACGCGTAAACCACACCGTTGTAGAATACGCGCACCGTAACACGGGGCGTCTCACCGTGTCACGGGAATTTGCGCCGCGACACGACAATTTTTAACATGACACGGTGTACAGTTCCGTATCGCGGCGCCCACGCGTTTTCTTTTTCATCTTTTCCTTCATCTATCCGGATTTTTTTAGTATTTTATCTTCACCATTTATTATTCTGTTTTTCGAGAGTTTCATTCCTAATAAAATTCTCAACTTTTGTTTAATTCTTTTATTTATTTTTTTATTTTTATCATTTTATTTTTATTATTTTATTTTTATTTATTTATTTATTATTTTTTAGTATTTTTATTCATTTTATTTCTATTTTTTCTTTACTATTTATATATTTATTTATTTATTCTATTTATTATTTTTTTTCTTGTCTTTTTATTTCTTTTTCTTTTGGGGAAGGTCGGTACCCTCCACTTACCCCACTTACGTTTTTTTTCGCGTCATTAATAAATACACAATCACACACAATGAGTCTCAAGCACACACTAACACACACTAATAAATACATAAACTGTGAATAATGTACAAAATGAGTCATAATAAATAAACAGCGTCAAGTGTCATCACAGTATGTACAAATAAAGACCCTCGGTCAAAAATTTGCAGAACTAGAAGAGTTAGGATCAGTTTCATCCCCACCCTGTGAATATGGGAACGGTGGGCTAAAGCGTCCGCCATCATCCGAGTACGGGGAGTAGTGTCCATACTAGTCCCTGTGACTCCAGAAGCAGTCAAACTCAAAGCAGGACCCGTCCAACTGGCAAATGGTGTCGACTGACTCAAAGACATGGGAATCGTTGGTGGAGGCATCGTCCCATACACCGGAACTGAAAACAAGCCCGACACTGGTGGAGGAATCCCAGACGATGGAGTTGAAAATAAGCCAGGATCCACGGGAGTCAAAACTGGCCTAAACTCAGGTTGTGAAGGCTGTGAAAACGACTGTCGCTGCTCTAACCCTGACCCTGACCCTGAAAGCGCTGGGAAGACTGAGGCTGCTGCCACTGAGCCTCCTGAAACTGATGAGGCTCCCCACTGAGACTGAGAATGCCAATGAACCTCAGGAGATTGTCTACCACAACTAGGTTCCCCCTCATCCAAGCCTCTATGCCTCGAGCGCGAGCGGGACCTCCGTTGCTCCTGAAAGATACAAAATCAAAAGGCGTCAACATTGCAAAATAAAACAGATGGTAGAAGTGGGAATAAATGAACATTCCTCAAGAACATCGCCCGAACTACTCCGAAAACTCGCACCACGCCGAAGCTTAATGATGCAGTACTTCAAAGCGTCAACCAGCTTCATGAATCCAATCATCTCCGGGCAGGTAGGCTGATAACCAAACAGATAAAAATCAGTAACAAGCAGAATTAAAAGGGATGAATAATGCATCAAAAACTTACTGACTCAAAAACCTCAGGCAGAGACTCCAGCGCCTGTCTGAAACCCTCTGGCGCGTCAGCAATATGGTCCTCAGTAATACCAATCGGCCTTCGGTAGCGGACTGATTGAGGCAGAATCTCAATCCTCCCCACAGGGCGAACAGTTGTCTGAAAATACGATCAAATAATCAAGTTATTCGACTATTTAAACAGAGACTAGCGACAAAACTCCTCAAAAGAAATCATACCTCAGGAAGGTGGGGTGGAAGACCAAAGAGGGAAGCAAGTCCTGCGCGTAATCACCCTCCATGTGCACAAGCTCCTACCAAGGAAAAGTGTAGCGCTCTCCCCTGTTTATCAACTCCCTAAGCAAGCGCGAGTCCAGCATCGACTCCGGTGGAGATAAAGGCACCACAAAGCGATCACTACTATGCTGACGAACGACACGCTCCCCCAAATACCAAACAAAGCGTCTGGTACCAACCAAAACAGTGCGGTACGCTGAAAGCTGCAAGGCCTCGAAAAGATTAGTCATCCCAGCCCAAGGACGATACTGGACATCAACAGCAACCTGAAAACCATAAAATGTTGCAATGAAGCACCAGAAATAACGTCAAGAGAGAAAATCACAGGCTACAAAAGTAGTTCTTACGCCAACAAAAGCGGTGCCTCAGCGTAACTCTCCTCGGTCACGCCAGCTGGCCCCGACAGGGAAGTCATGAACTGCTCCACGAAGCCGTCGAGGAGCCAATCCTGGGAAGTACTTGTAGAACCATAGCTGCAATGAAAAGTAATCTTTGAGCACATGAGTCGAACAAATTAAAGTAAAACAAGAAGAGGAAAGGATCGTCACCTCTACGACTCTCCATAAACCGTAGACAGTGACAGGGGACTCGTCGTTCAGCTGCCTACAGCCATGACGTAACGATAAGAGAAGGTCGGCATATTCGAGGCTTGCCCAGCTGAAGGATCCTATCTCACTTATCGTGACTAAAGAAGGGAGGTAGGAAAGGAGTGCACGTGAACTCCTATCAGGAGAAAGAGTCATGGAAATGAGAATCAGAATGAAGATCTGCACTCGCTGCTCAGCTAATGTCTCCTTCATGTCAAAACCACAGGCTAGAACCGAAGCCAGCTCCAATCGCCCTCTCCTAGGACCACCTCGAGACACTGGCTGGGTCCTAATATGCTGAACGATCGGACCTAACAAATCGGCTGCCTCAGCCATTCCCCTAGAAAGACCAGACATCTGTGCTATGGCCCGGTCAGTGAAGCGTAGACCGCTCATCATGGTAAAGTCCAGAGGGGTCACTGTCATCTCCCCCCAAGCGAAGTGAAAGCTGTTGGTAGTATCCCAAAAATACTCCAACAATGTGCGAACGACTGTCGCACCACAACCCCGGGGGCTGCGAAACCAGCTGATTCCCATAAGGCGTTCGTAGCAGGATCCCTCGTGATAATCTGGTGAAGTCAAGGAATCAAATCTCCAGCTCCAGAACTGTGGTGGCGAAGCGTGCCGTCAACTATGACGGCAAGCGAGCGATGAGAAACGTGGTTCTCACAACAGAAAACCAACTGGTCTGAAGTCCACGGAGGTGGAACCCACCTACCTCTACCCGTAGAGGCCCGAGGCTCAGAATCTAAGGCATCGTCATCCATACCCTCGGGAATCGTGGGAGTGTCCTCCCGAAAAGCCTGACGTCGGCCATGGGTAGAAAGATCGCGATCCCGTCGTCTAGGCATGCTATTATAAAAATAAAAATCTAAATGCTTAGCATCATTTCCTAAGACATTTAGTTATTTATATCGAGTTGCATTTTAATAAAAAAAATCTAAATGCTTAGCATCACTTCCTAAGTTATTTAGTTATTTATTGCATTATACGCTAAATTTTTACCTCAAGGCTAAAATTTGGCAAAATAATGGAATTATTTATAGTATCTAGTTTCTCCATGACGAACTAATACTATGTTCTCCTAATTGCATGATATTATGTTCTCCATGACAATGTAGTACATACACAATACAAAACTTGTCTCAAAATTGCACAAAAACAATAGATCGACGCATCATAGCATATTTTACAAGATCTACAACCAACATGTCATCATTTCAAGTGCAAAAGAACAACATGAACAACAAAGAGCACCATTTACCACAAGTAGTACCAATAATGGTGATTTGCTCAATTCTTCACCAAATTATGCAATTTTTGTCTCAAATCGCTCACAAACACACATACACACATATGCAAGTAAATTCATGGCAAGAATTTCAACATAAACCTCAAAATAAAAAAAAATCCCCAAAATGATTTTTAAGGGTTTTTACATGAAATTAATCGTTTGAAGCAAATTCGAGACAAAATTCAAAGGAAACTTACATAGATTCTTGTAGAGAATCAAAAATGAGGAAAGTAGCAAAAAATTAGAGCAGAATTGATGAAGATTTAAGCTCCAAAAGCTCGAACAGCCGTGAAGACCGCAGCACGACTGCCGTGACACGGTCAGAAGCTGCCGTGACTCGGTAAGAATGGCCCGTGTCACGGTGAGCAACCTCAGGTAACGGGAATGAACTCCGGCAGTGGCAGCGGTAACCTCAGGTGACGGCGACGGCAAGCGCAGAAACGAGCAGCAGCAAATTTCAACGAAAAAAGAAAAAAAAAGAGAAAAAAAACGAAAAATAAGAACCACCAGAAACGCCGCACCACGGTGAAAAACTCCATCTGACGGGAAAGAACTCCTACCGCCGGAGAACACTTGCCGTGGCTCGGTAATTTGAGCAGAAGAAAAAAAAATGGAGAAGAGGAAGTGCGAAAATAGCAACGAAATGGCAAAGAGCAGCTTGAATTTAAAGCCAAAAAAGGCATCCCGTTACTTCCCGTGCGACGGTTTCCGTTACCATGTAACGGTAACATTTTGACATGGCGCACTTGGTTTGGACTGGTCAAAGATGCCAGTTTATTGAATTGCAGGCATCAGACTTCCCGCGTCACGGGAATTTGCTTTGCGTGATGGGGATTCCAGCCGTGTCACGGGAATCTTTTTTCGTGAAAAGGTGGTCTTGCGCCTGCCCTGCATAGTTATTTGCGAATATTCCTGGCATTTTGACCAAAGCTGCACGATTTTCCGCGCAAATTGGACAATTAATTTTTCGGTCAAAATCAATTTTGTTGATATTTCAAACACCTAATATGGTTGGATAATCAACTTGAAGGTGTGAATCATCTGCGTGCCACGTTCAGGGATAATCGAACCATCATACAGTTGCAAATTTCAGCGATTACAGTAGTCGTTGGCTTTCCTCAAGCTTGGAAAGCGTTACCGGTGGGTTTTTCTTCAAGTATAGAAAACCGCCTAGTCGGCTTTGCTCAAGCATGGAAGGCGTTATCGGTGGATTTTTCTTCAAGTATAGAAAACCGCTAAGTCGGCTTTCCTCAAGCATGGAAAGCATTATCGGTGGATTTTTTCTTTAAGCATAGAAAACCGCCAAGTTCCTTTGTCGACATTCCTCAAGCATGGAAAGCATCATCGATAGATTTCTTCAAACATAGAATGACACCAAATTCATATGTCGAATTTCCTCAGGCATGGAAAGTATTATCCGGTAGGTTTCTTCAGGCTTAGAAAACTACCAAACTCCTCAGTCGGCTTTCCTCAGACATGGAAAGCGTTTCAACGAACGTTATCCGGTGGATTTCTTCAAGCATAGGAAGCTGCAAAATCATTTGTCACCGATACACTGGTGCCAGATAAGTATTCTATCCTTTTACTCTTTTATCTGTGGAATTAACATTTTTCTGCAGGTATCGGCGTATACATAGTGATTTAGGATCGCAGAACGTCTTAAATCATTCTCCGTCCCTATTGACTACTTTGACTATCGTTTTCGAAACTAACGTTTCTACAAACTCAGTCAAAGTGGGGGCTTCTATAGACACCTAAAAATGTCTCCCCAAAACCAAACCCGATGATGAACAACCTTTCACCGCTACTATTGGTCGGGTTCAGTATTTAATCTTGAGAGTGCTTAAAAATTCGTATAAGATTAAATTCATATTTTTGAACAGTCCATGGATTAGTCTTGATGTTTGGTAAAAGCATAGTTTTAATTCCAGCTCAAATTTATTATTTAATTTTAGCCCAAACCTTTTATTTATTTTATTTAATTATTTTCTTATTTTAGCACAAATAATAATAAGTCAGAAAAGGCCCGATATTATCAATCGGCACTTAAAATGCTGAATGAAATTAGGGTTAAAAATGTAATTAGAAGGAAAAGCGGGCTGGGAATTCCCGCGCCACGGCAGGTACCCACCGTGTCACGGGAGTCATTCCCGTATGACAGTGGGATTTCCCGTGACACGGGAAATCTGCCGTGACACAGGATATTCCGTGTCTTTTCCGCGTAAACCCTTAACGCGTTTTCTTCCCCGTTTCTAAAAATTTCCCGCGTCACACTAAAAATGCACCGTGTTACGGGAATGTTTCCCGTCTGGCGGTGGGACTTCCTGTGTCACGGTACAGATTGCCGTGTCGCGGGATACTTTTTTAGGGTTTTTATCATTTTAGGGTTCCGTGTGCTTCCTCAGCACATTTTTAATATAAATACCCCCTCATTTCTGATATACAAGGCATCAATTAACTCTCTAGTTTATTTCTCTATCTTCAATGCTTTAGCCTAAACACTAGCCTACCCTTCTTATTTCAAAATTCCTTCTTCAAGTGCTCAAAGGAGTTCATACTTTACTCGTGGTTCTGTCCTTAAGCCAAGGCGTGAAAGGTAGAACTGTTTGAGGGTTTGGCCCCAAATCAACTCTACTTTGTTTAATTTAATTTAATTGTTGTTTTATTATTATTTCCTTGAAGTTACTAACTCATTAATTATTTTGTAGTTGCAAAAACACAGAATCAAAGTAAGAATTATGTTCCTCTTATTTCTATTACTTTTCTAATGATTTTATATTGTTGGAATTATTGCTAAATTTCTTCCAATATTAATGTTTATTCTATTATTTTTATGATCACCATATTGCATGTTTACAGAGAATATGTAATTGAAAATCACGCCTAATAAGATAATTTGGACAACTGGTTTAGGTTCCTTTTTAATCTTGTTAATTAATTCAAGTGATCACAAATATTTTAGAATTATGTGTTGCATTAATATTCAACAAATTTAGCTTAATAATAGTTTGGAGCAAATTGAATCTTTGTTTGTATGCCATTGAGATTGCAGGAATGTTTTTCACTATAAGAATCAAGTAGAGGCCAATACGGGCGAATGTGACTCCATGACTCACTTCGTACCATCATCCCCGATCCTCCTTTCGTGGTTCCGAACCATATGGAGTTTGATTAGGGGATTTTTATCCACCAAGCGCCGTTTGACAAGTGGACCAACCAGGTTCCGCCACGCGTCCTCCACGGACCACTTAAGACACGCCACGTGTCCACCCATGCCAAATGGGACAACCGGCCATCAAGGCCCATTTCAGTCTAGAAGCCCGATCGGCCCTAGGTTTACCTTAAACCTAGAGAGTTGCACGCTTCCCAAGGCTATAAATACTCGATTAATCCTCATTAATCAGGGGACCGAATAATTAACGGAACGGAGGAGAAACATTACGGAACACACTAATAACCGGCTGATCTCGCTAGCAAAGCAGATTACCTACATTAAATACTCTCACCTAGAGAGACCTTATTACTTTAATTTCTGTATTAATTACTCCTTAATCAGGTACTAACTTGACCGTTGGAGGCGGAGCTCTCAGGAGTCTCCGTTATTTTGCAGGTACAGGCGTCCGGTTCCAGTCTCGGAATTGTAGCTCTCCCGCAGGACATCAGAAAACCCCGAAACATTTGGCGCCGTCTGTGGGGAGAGTACTTCAGAGATGGCATCCAAGTCTGTACCGACCCCAGAAGAGAGGCGTCCCCTAGACGACCCTCAAGTTCAGTCGTACCATGAGAGTCAGTCAGGCGGCACCTCCCGACAGTCTGGCTTTCATAGTGCGCAGGCGGTACCAAATTTGCCATTTGTGCCGCAACAACAATATTTTATGCAGCCACCTCCATTTGGTGGACCTGCAGCAAAAAACGTCCAACCTATGGACTGGCAGCTACGGCTGCTTAGACTTGGTGAACAGCCGTCGGCCTTCTCCAAGGAAATTACTGAAGCCGCTCAGCCGGCCAAAGTAAAAAATGTTTTAGTAGGCGCCTATGATGGCACTACTAACCCGGAAGACCATCTGATGGCATTCACCAACCTGATGTACCTTCAAGGGTTGGATGATCCCACTTGGTGCAAGTGTTTCCCAGCAACTCTCAAGGGAATTGCACAGCAATGGTTCGGCAACCTGCCGACTGGTTGTGTAAACAGTTTCAGGACGCTTGCTTACTTATTTGCCTCCAACTTTGCAATGAACATCCCTGCGAAGAAAACGACCCTTGATTTGGGAACAATTCAGCAGGGTGAAAAGGAGGGGCTTCGTTCCTACATCAGGCGGTTCAACCTGATGAGAATACAGATTCAAGGGTTACCGGATGAGGTAGCTTATACTGACTTTTTTAGAGGTCTCAAAGACGGGTCTACCTTCAAATTTGATTTAGTTCGAAAAAGGGTGGCGACTCTTCAAGAGGCCTTGATTGAAGCAGAAGCCTATATACAGGCGACTGATCTGTGTACAATGAAACAGTCGGACGGGAAGAGGTTCGACAATAGAGAAGGACGACAGAAACAGTCGTCCAACAAAGATGAAAAAAGAAAAGGGGTCTGGGCGGCTGATTCCTCTAAACAGCCGGCCAAGAAGAAAAAGGAATTCAAACCATACTCCCCAAAGTATGTGTTTAACAAGGATAACCAGTTTATCCTAAAAGAAATAAAGGGACGGCTCTCAATTGAGAAACCGCTCCCCATGAAGGGTTCTGCGAGCAACCGGAACCAAGACAAAATCTGTGCTTATCATGATGACATTGGTCATCACACCAACGACTGCATTAGTCTCATGCGGTACCTAGACCGCTTGGCTGATCAAGGTGATCTTGACACTTATGTCAAGAAATCTACGGGGAATACTTCCTCAAAAAAGCAGTCGGCCAAAAAGAATCAACAGGCCGACAGTTCCGATACAGATGATGCAGTCGTCTACACCATTGCAGGCGGCTTCTCAGGAGGCGGCCCCACTATTAGGGGCAACAAAGATAATATAAGGCGGTTAGATGTAAATTCCGTTCACCAAGAACGACCGTCCAAATATACATTTCCTGAGATTGTCATCACTGAAGAGGATCTAGGAGGAATAAGGGGGCCGCATGACGACCCTCTCGTTATTGAATGTAAAGTGGCCAACCAGAGAGTTGGTCGAATCCTCATAGATACTGGGAGCTCTTCAGATCTCATCAGCAGCAAATGTCTGTCAAAACTGAAATATCAGACGGACTGCATACATCCGGCCTCCCACCCTTTAATAGGGTTTGGAGGAGGAGTCGTCCACCCACTGGGACGAGTTGATCTACCCGTCCGCCTGGGCGAAAAAGGGGAAGGACGACACATGGTAGTCCGATTCCTAGTTGTAGAGGAACTCTCTGCCTACAACATGATTCTGGGTCGCCCAACCCTGAATAGTGCCAAGGCTGTTATAATCCCGTCACTTATGCTGCTTAAGTTTGAAAGGGACAATGGAACAGTCGGCTCCCTAAGGGGAGATCAGAGGATGGCCCGAGAGTGCTATCTCTCGGATGTCAAACCCACTGCTAAGGCCACTGGCTCAAGTGGAGAAAAAACAGACCTTGACAATGTCAAGGAAAGTGCGCCTGTTCAAGAAACAAGCGACAGAAAAAGAAAGGCGTCCCAGACAGAGTCCGCCAGAAAGGCAAGAAAATAGCAATCATTGGCAGAGGACCGGCCGGATGAGTTCCGCCCTCAGCCGGCTGGTGAGCATACGGACCTGATATTAGACGACTCCCGCCCTGACCGAACAGTCAAAGTTGGGACGACTGCTCTGAGAAACCTTGGTGATGACTTTCACAACCTGTTGAAAGAATACAAGGACATCTTTGCATTTGAAGTCCATGAAATGCCAGGCATTAGTCCTGATCTGGCAGTACACAAACTCGCTGTGGATCCGAAAAAGAAGCCGGTACGGCAAAAGAAGCGGAACCATGGTGAAGAAAGAGGTCAGGCGGCCGCCGCCGAAGTCAAAAAATTACTTGATGCAGGGTTCATTCGGCAATGTTACTTCCCAGATTGGGTTGCAAATGTGGTACTTGTTAAAAAGCCGAATGGCACCTGGCGAATGTGTGTAGACTACACAGACTTGAACAAGGCGTGCCCCAAAGACAGTTACCCTCTGCCAAAAATTGATAACCTGGTCGACTCAACAGCCGGCCATGCCTTGATGAGTTTTATGGACGCCTATTCTGGTTTTCATCAAATTCCTTTGTGGAAGAAAGATCAGGAGAAGACGGCCTTCGTCACTGATCAGGGATTATACTGTTATACGGTCATGCCGTTTGGTCTTAAGAATGCCCCGGCTACATTCCAACGAATGATAAACACAGTGTTCTTTGATCAGATTGGGAGAAACGTCGAGGCATACATTGATGATATGATTGTTAAGACTAAACTTCAGAAAGATCATCTGACGGACCTCCGAGAAACTTTCGCCACACTCAGGCGGCACCATGTCATGCTCAATCCCAAGAAATGTGTATTTGGAGTTGAGTCTGGGAAATTTCTCGGATTCCTTATCAACCAGAGAGGAATAGAGGCGAACCCTGAGAAGGTACAGGCGGTCATTGACATGCAGTCGCCTCGTACCGTCCGAGAGGTTCAGAAGTTAACAGGTTGTCTGGCGGCCTTGGGAAGATTTCTAAGCCGATCAGGCGACAAATGCCTATACTTTTTCCAGGCAATTAAGAAAAAGGCAAGGTTTGAATGGGGGCCGGATGCTGAGGCCGCCTTCCAGAAATTAAAGGTTCACTTGCATTCCTTGCCAAGGCTGGTCAGCCCTTTGCCCAAGGAAAATCTCTACATGTACCTGGCCGTCTCTGATCATGCGTTAAGCGCGGTGCTCCTTGCTGAAAGGGACGGCTGTCAACTTCCGGTCTACTTTGTCAGTCACGTACTGAAAAATGCCGAGTTGAGGTATCCCCTAGTGGAGAAATTTGGTCTTGCACTCTTCATGGCTGTTAAAAAATTGAAGCCCTACTTTCTGGCACATGCAGTCGTCGTGTATACCGACCAACCGATCAAACGGCCCCTTACCACCATGGAGTCCTCCGGACGAATGATCAAATGGGCCATAGAAATGCAGAGTCTCGAAGTTACTTTCGAGCCTAGAAAAGCAGTGAAGGGGCAAGCCTTTGCTGACTTTATTGTAGAGATGACTCGTCCTCCTGACTCTCAAGTTCCAGACCAAGTCTGGAAGGTATATGTGGACGGAAGCTCTACTTCAAACGGTTGTGGAGCAGGCGTCGTATGTCAATCTCCAGAGGGCGACAGGTTCGAGTATGCTCTACGCTTCAGTTTCCAGGCTTCAAACAATGAGGCCGAATATGAAGCTTTACTAGCCGGGATCCGCATGTGTAAGGCGGCCGGGGCAAGGAAAATAGACGCCTGTTCTGATTCACAACTGATAGTGAGTCAGTACAATGGCGAATACGAAGCAACACATCCGGCCATGATCAAATATTTACAGGCGGTCCGACAAGCAGTCGGCTCCCTTGAGGATTTCCATCTGATCCAAGTACCGAGATCAGAAAACAACCAGGCAGATGCACTCTCGAAATTAGCATCATCCGCCTCCTCCGATACTCCTCGAACTGTGTTTTGGGAAGTAATGGAGAAGAGAAGCATCGAGGAAAATCCTATTGGAATTCTAGACAGAAGCTCAACCTGGATGGATTCAATCAGGGCATATCTGACAAACGGTACACTGCCGGATGATCCTCAACAGGCGGCATCACTGAAAAAACGAGCCTCCTGTTTTGAAATGATACAGGGGCAACTGCACAAGAGGGGGCACCTTCAACCCTTCTTAAAGTGTGTTACTCCTGAAAAGGGACGAGAGATACTAGATGATCTTCACTCTGGTTTCTGTGCTTCCCATATAGGTGGTAGGATGCTTGCTCAAAGGGCAAGGCGGCAGGGCTACTTTTGGCCTACTTTGGAAGCAGATGCAATGGAGATGGTGAAAAAATGTGACAAGTGCCAAAGGTTTGGCAAATTAATTCACCGTCCGGCTACTGACCTCACTACCATTCACAGCCCACTACCGTTTGCTAAGTGGGGCATGGACATTCTGGGTCCATATACGCCTGCTACAGGCGGCAGAAGGTACATACTTGTTGCCGTTGACTACTTCACTAAATGGGTAGAGGCGGAGGCTGTAAAGGGAATCAAGACGAAAGATGTAATTTCATTCATTTGGAAAAACGTCATCACTCGGTTCGGGGTTCCCATGTCTATGGTTTTTGATAATGGTCCCCAATTTGAGACGCCTGTTCTCAAAAGCTGGTTGGGAGACCAAGGAATTGGACATTACTTTGCATCTGTCGGCCGTCCACAAGCAAACGGCCAGGTAGAAGCCTTTAATAAAATCATCTCAGACGGTCTCAAGAAAAAAATTGAACGAGCAGGCGGCCTATGGGCAGATGAACTACCACATGTTCTTTGGGCCATTAGGACGACTGAAAAAGGGGCGACTGGAGAAACTCCATTCCTCCTAACTTATGGTGCAGAAGCTGTTCTTCCAATAGAACACTACGAGCCGACTCTTCGAGTAATGCTATATGACGAAGAGGCAAACTGGGAAGCTATGCGCCTGGCATTAGACTCACTTCCTGAAAAGAGGGGCAATGCTGTTTTGCGCCATGAAATCTACCGCCTGAGAATGACTAGATCATACAACAAAAAAGTGCACAGGCGTCCACTCAAAGTAGGGGACTTTGTACTTAGAAAAATGGAAGCAGTTGGTAGGGCTAACGAGTCTGGCAAACTAACTCCCAACTGGGAAGGACCCTACCGAATCTATGCGGAAGTCAGGGACGGTACCTACCGTCTGGAAACACCAGACGGACAACCGTTGCCTCGAACTTGGAATGTAGATAACCTTAAGAAATATTTCTTTTGAATGATGTAAAGTAAAGAGCTACTTAAAAAAGTTGGCACTTACTATTCAATTTTGTATTACGAGGGGCATGCCGTCTGTACCTTTACAGTCGGCTACTCTCCATTGAGTTTCACTCTTTATCTTTACAGGGGCATGCCGTCTGTTCCATTACAGTCGGCTACTCTCCCTCGAGTATTTTACTCACAATACTTAGCTAAAAAGTTTAGGGCCTGGCCGATCCTGTAACTAACAGGCGGCTACCCTTCTTTTACTTAGCACATACGTTCACCAAGAACATACCAAGGCCACTGGCCGAATGATCAGACCAGGCGCCTAGTCAACTGATCTAACTTTTAAAAAACTAATCCGACCTGTCCCAACATTATAGCAGGCGTCCGGCGGCATCCATTCGGATGAAATTCGTCGCAGAGAGCAGCTCCCTTTTGGGTGGAACATTGTTCTATAAACTAATTACACGGCACCTATACGACTGTCCCAAAGGGCAACCACGTAGCCGTTTTTGAGACAAGGATAACTCTATCACTAACCAAACCAGTGGTAGCAGTTGACATCTGAGTCAGATGACCGCCTGTATTACTTGGGATAAATGCAGGGGGTACCTATTGAGTTAATAGCCAACAAACATTGGCGAATCAAGGGGTCTAGCCGGTCTACGCCGCCTGGTACCTCTACTTCTCAAACAAAAGTGACGGCGACTGAGTAACTCCAAAGTTAACTCATAGTCACTCCTTCAAATTTGGTATGGAACCTAAAAAGTTTGAGTCGTCCGCCTGTTTTATACAAACAAGGGCACTCGAACCCCTATTCCTACTGGATAATCAAGGGGTCTAGCCGGCCTACGCCGCCTGATACCTTTACTACTCAATCAAGATTGTGACGAAGACTAAGTAACTCCTATGTTAACTTAATAGTCACTCAAACTTAGTACTGAGCCTAAAAGGTACGAGTCGTCCACTTGTTTTTAATAAACAAAGGCTCTCAACCAATACTCTTGCTAGGTTAACAAATAACAAATTAGAGGCCAACATTGGCAATAAAGGGAAACAACCGGTACCCGCCGCTTGTTTTCCTACTTAAATTCCTTGGCTACTTGGTAATTCTATTTACTTGGTCAAATTGAATAAAGAGTTCGAATACCGATTGATTAAATGGCCGACTGATCATCTATCCTGGAAACAGACAACCAGTCGTCCAGGGGCATAGGCGGCATACTTACTATTTGTACCTGTCTTAACGTTCGGCCATGCACAACAGTCTGTCTAGTGAGCAAATTTCAAATACTTAGACAAATTTGAACAAAAACAAAAAATTTGATTAAAATGAGCCGGCCATAAAAGACCAGCAGAATATTCAAAACCCCGGCCCCCTGGCCGGGTAATTACAAAGCAAACGGCACGCAGGCCGTGAAAAAAAAAAAAAAAAAAAAAAAAAAAAAAAAAAAAAAAAAAAAAAAAAAAAATATACTTAAAGCTTAAGAAGGGGGCAGTTCAGTATCAGCAGCAGCCGCCTGGTCAGCACTCTTCTTGCTGGACTCGGCCTTAGCTGCATCATCTTTTGATGCCTTACCCCCAAGTGGCACAAGCGCCACAACCGGCTCTTCCTCCTCCAACGCAACGTCCATCGCCTCTTCTTCAGCAGCCGCCAGGATCTGTTGATTATATATTTCCGAACACTGGCGGTACGTTCTTTCCCATGAGGCAAAGTCGGCACTGGGGAACAGTCGTTCCCAGGTCATGCGTTGGATTTGGGCGGAGTCTTCCACCATCTCCCGGACGAGCTCTTGTTTCTCTTGCTCGGCCTTGTCCGAGAGCTCTTGGGTAAGACTCTTCTCCTGGTTCACCAGGCGTTCTTTTACGTTAGCCAAAGATTTCTCCATGGCTTCGTAAGAGTGCATTTTCTGACGAAGGGGCTTCAGCTCGGCTTTAAGTTTGGTGACGGTCCCCTCCAGCTCGTCAACCTTCTTTTGGGCCGCCTCTAGCTGAGCCCGAACAGCGGCGGTCGCCTGCGCCTGATAATAAAGAAGATCAATGGTCAGTACTTCATTTTGGGCAATTTGAAACATTGCTTTATCACAGCTGGAGGCGGCCATAGCCTTTGCGGCCTTTACCTCTTTGTTTTTCCGATCAATCGGCTTGCGAAGGCTGTTGACTCGGAGCAGGGCCTAAGTACAAAGAAAAACAGGCGTCAGTTTCCAATCATAAGGGTTAACAGGCGTCCTGGAACTTCAAAAGGGTATACCTCAGCTAGGATCCCCGAAATTCCATCGAGGTCAAGGGTGCCGGCACCCTTGACCGCCTCCCTGTCAGAGGGAGGAACTACTTTAACCATTGACTTGGCTACCTCAACCAAGTCAAGTCCCTGGGGGCCGGCTGCATTAAGCAAAAGGAAAAACAAGTTAGACCTAATCAAGAAGGAAGCAAGAGTGAGTTTTTACAAGCAAGTGTCCATACATCTAGGCGGCCCCGCCTGGGTTTTTGAGGAAGTGGCCGGCTGCTTCTCAGCCGCCACTGTTTTCCTGGAAGACCCAGGAGAGCTTGCAACAGTCGTTCTCCGGGCCTTGGGGTCCGGCTGTTGCGAGGAAGAAGCCCTTGGAGTGCCAGACTGAAAACAAAAAGAGTTAGTATATGCATAATACAACTTAAAGGGGAAGAGTTTTCAAAGCTTACCAAGGGTGCTTCCTTGCTGGGGGAGTCGGCGTACGACTGCTTCATTAGCGAAACCCGCAGCATGGCCGCCGCAGTCTTAGATGCTGTTATTTTACTCATGGCGTCGGCTGAAAGAAATAAACAGCAAAGTTAGTAAAAATCCCAAGTAAACAAGGCGTGAGAAAACAGAGTATTCGTCAGGCCGGCTACCTCTAGAGCACCGACTGCCGAGGCCACAGGCGGCCAAGAAGTACTCATCATAGAGCCACTTGAAGCTCGGGACGCAGTGTAGGGGTACTTGCTCTCGTACCCCTGAAGTAGAGTTCACCCTAGTCTCTACTTTGAAGAGTCCTTTGTCTAGGATCTCTCTTTTAGCCTTTGGGGAACAGGCGGCATGCTGCGGCCGCCTGCAA
Source organism: Chenopodium quinoa (assembly GCF_001683475.1). Classification (NCBI taxonomy): domain Eukaryota; kingdom Viridiplantae; phylum Streptophyta; class Magnoliopsida; order Caryophyllales; family Amaranthaceae; genus Chenopodium; species Chenopodium quinoa. Next base: position 1,348,680 of record NW_018745546.1, read on the forward strand.
GAAGAGGCGGATCCCTGTTCCACTTGTTAAAACGTTTGTTCAGCTCCGTGTCTGAACTCTCGATAATAAGGAAGGTGTTCCGCCAATCCTTCCATTTGTTTGCCTTACCTCTCGTCATGAGGTAACCCCTGTGGCTTGTTAGTTGATACCAGCCGGTACCTCCCGACTTAGGGGTCCGGCTGAGATAGTTCATGTGGGCGAAAGCCTCAAAACTTGGCTCCACCCCGTTCAGTTCGCACCCGGCCACATAGCCGAGTACGTTTACCCAAGAGTTGGGGGCTAACTGCCATAACCCCAGATCATACCCATCTAAAATCCGCTGAACAGCCGGATGTAATGGGAAGCGCAGACCAGCTTTGATGGCCGCCACATAGCAGCCAAAACAGCCGTCACCATAGCTGGTACCAGCCGGCCAGACGACAGTATCTTCTGGATCCGGCACAAACAGTAAATACTCCGGGCTCATTTTGTGGTTAGCAATAAAGCTCGCCACGTTGTCTCGCATGGTTGCGATCCGGCCCCGGGGCACCCTGCAGTAGTAGGGGGTGTTTTCCTCTCTGTAAGAGGCGGACGGCTCTGCCCAATTATCCCCCTTCTCCACTGCATGGGAACTTCTCGCCTCTTGTAGGCGGTTATGTTTTTCTTCTGAGTCAGAAGAACTATGGTCAGAAGAACTATGGTCAGAAGAGCTGGAATCGGACTCGTCCCCTGACGAGTCCGAAGAGGACGACTCCTCCCCTCTCCTAGAGGGGCCCGCCTCCTCTCCCTTAGAAGGAGCAGAAGGTAAATTAGACATGTCCACGGTTAGATGAGAAGGGAACACCTTGGTCCCTCTCTCAGAACTGTCAGCTTGACAGTCGCCTCGTTCCACATCTGGCGCCTGGTCAGATGTTTCGCTAAGGAGTACCCTTTGGGAGGAGCCGTCTGAGTTTGATATTCTAGCAGTCTTTTTTGTTCTGGCCATCACGTTCTGCATAGACACAGATTCAGTCGGACTTTGTATAAAGGGCAAAGATGGGTCCAGAAAAGGGCAGGCGGCACTCCTAGTCCTAGATTTAGCCGTCCCCGGTGACCGGCTGATCACTAACTTAGGGCGTGTCGTGTGCTTCCATGGTGCCATTTCAAAAAATAAAAAGAAAATTAAGAGTAAGAGAACTGAGTTACCTGAATGGATGACAGTTGATGAAGTCCTGAAAGTTCGGGTCAGTCGGCTTGTCAGAACAGGCGGTAGGCAGAAAAAGTCCGAAAATGTCAGATCAAGTTCAGGGGTCCGAATGTTCTCGCAAAAATTCTCAAATGTGAAAATGACCGAAGTCAGCACTTCCTTTTATAGGCAAAATGAGAAGGCGAAGGGTCGCTTCCGAATTCAAATTTGGGCGGGAGGATCTCCCGGCCGTCTGCAAGGTGACACCTGTAACGGGCCGTCGCCTGTCACCGTGCGACACCTGTCACAGGCGACACGTGACCAGTCGCGTGCCACCTGTGAGGGGCAAATGATTAGGGGATTTTTATCCACCAAGCGCCGTTTGACAAGTGGACCAACCAGGTTCCGCCACGCGTCCTCCACGGACCACTTAAGACACGCCACGTGTCCACCCATGCCAAATGGGACAACCGGCCATCAAGGCCCATTTCAGTCTAGAAGCCCGATCGGCCCTAGGTTTACCTTAAACCTAGAGAGTTGCACGCTTCCCAAGGCTATAAATACTCGATTAATCCTCATTAATCAGGGGACCGAATAATTAACGGAACGGAGGAGAAACATTACGGAACACACTAATAACCGGCTGATCTCGCTAGCAAAGCAGATTACCTACATTAAATACTCTCACCTAGAGAGACCTTATTACTTTAATTTCTGTATTAATTACTCCTTAATCAGGTACTAACTTGACCGTTGGAGGCGGAGCTCTCAGGAGTCTCCGTTATTTTGCAGGTACAGGCGTCCGGTTCCAGTCTCGGAATTGTAGCTCTCCCGCAGGACATCAGAAAACCCCGAAACAGAGTTAGTAATCTCATGGATTATGAATGGGGTGTAGCCTTCACGGGTTAATCGTTGTTGCCTTCGTTGTCCCTTTATCGTGGTTGCCTTTTATGATCCGTGAACGGTTTACAAGTTCCTTATAAACTTGTTGGCGGCTCCCTACTTTCCTTGTCCCTAATCGTATTATGTCAATTCCCACTTCCTATGAGTGCCAAGCATATTCACACATGCTTTGACGTAGGCGCACTTCAAAAGATGCCTACAATTTGGCGACTCCACTAGGGAGGATTTGAGTGATCGATATTTAATTAAGATGAGTGGATGAGACTTGAAAGATTCTTGAAAAAATATTCCTGTGATTAATTTAGCATTTTTGCATCTGCATAGACGTTTTAACGTCGCATTCAGGTCTGTCACGTAGGAAAAATTTAATAACTTGGTTGCACACGAAGGAAAACAGGGCACCAGTCAGATCTTCTTACTGTCGTGCCACAGCAAAATCTTCTGTGTCACGGTACAGTGCACCGTCTGACGGTGCACAATACTGTGGCACGGGAATTTTTTTCGTGTCACAGCAGTCCTAAAATCAGTCCGGTGGCTTATTTTCTCTTTTCACAGTCAACTTCCTTCGATTTTTCTGAAAAAACGTATGTGTTCTACATGCGTCTTAGCCCCGAGGGATTTAAGCTCTATCAACCCAAAAACGCTCATGGCAATAAGGATTCATCCGAGTCATTAAATCCACCCAAACCATGGAGTCGAGTTCAATTTCATCACGAACTCGCGGAGCCGCCTGTTGGCATACACCCTCAAGGGAGGCGCCTTGCTAACGCGTCCAAACTCTTAACCATGGTACCCAAAGCTTGACTAATAGTTGAACATAGATCTTGACTCTAGGTTGCGAACTTTTTTACATCATCGTGCCTAAGTGATATGTGATTGTTTGGTGCTAACCTTCATGTGTTTAACCCATGACCGAGGGTTTTTATTTTCACATAGTAATTAGTATGGACCTAAAATCGATTAAAATCTGGAAAAATCACAAAACTGACCTGGAACTGCGCATCGTGACACAACATGTTCTGTCGCGCCACGGTGAACAATGCCGTGACACGAGGCTTTTTACCGTCTGACGGTAAACTGCACCGTGTCACGACAGTCAGCACCGTGACACGGTGCCCAGGAAAAGTGTATTGTCAGTCTTTTTTCGATTTTTGTGCGTATGTATGTGGATGATGTGTCTAGTTTAGTGTCATGTCTAGCTATACGGTCAAAACACGCGTCCATAACCTCACTTAATCACTCACATATTGTGTTCACACACTTTTTTCCTTAGTCGTGCACTACTTTTTAACCGTATTTTAGGATAGTCTTATTTTTTGTGTCGTTTTTTTTTCGGAGTAAGTCGGATAGTATCCTCCCATTTTTTTTTAAGAAAATAAACAAATAAGAATTTCAAAATTATAGTTTTTTTAAAAAAATTCATTCTGGATGGGTTAAGGTTAAGTTTTGTCATTAAAGGTGTGTTTGTTTCGGTGTCGCGGTACTTGGTCAAGAAGCAGGGGTAGATTGTTACGGTTCGAGTCAATACCTCAACAACCTCTTATACCAAACAGGCGTACAAGGAAATCACCTCAATCATCTCCACAAGATCCATCTCCAGTCTACTTTCAACCAATGGCTACTAAGAAAGACATCGAGAACCTCAACAAGACAATTGAAAGTTGTCTAACATGATGCAGACACTCACCACTGGAGTCAGCACGGTAGAGCAAGACAATCAAATCAATGTCACTACCGCTGCAATGGACAAGATTAAGGAACATATGAGCAAAATTTCTAAAGAATTCACTTATGTGGAACAGTCTGTCACCTCTTCGTCCGTAGGGAACAAACTTCCTGAGAAGTTTTCCACTACTGATATTCCCAAATTCAAGCCTACTGATAATCCGCTTTTCCATTTGAACGCTTTTTCTGCGACTATGGCTCTTAAGGGAGTAGATGTGACACTCTTCCCTACAGTGTTCCCTCTTTCCTTGGAGCATGCCAATCAACAATGGTTTTACTCTTTGGAATCCAAACATGTCGCGACCTGGGAGGATGTTGCTGAAAGCTTTATGAATCGTTACAAGTGTAACATTCAGGCCAAGAATTCTGAACGTGAACTCTCCATTCTCAAAAAAAAAGAGAATGAAGGCTTCACCACACACCTAAGCAGGTGGAGGGAAACAGCTGCGCTCTTGGTGGATCCCCTAAAGGAAAAGGAGATGGTTCTCTTGTTCATTGCCAATCTGACTCGTAAGTACAAGCAACACTTGAAGTTTCTTCCTCTGAGTACCTTTGAAGCTATATACGATATTGGAATCAATATCGAGGAAGAACTAATGAAGACAGCTGGTAGCAACAGTAATAACAGCACTTGGAAACACAAGAAGAACGACACTCCTTCTTCTTCGTCTTCTAAGCCCAATAACGCTACCAACAATATCAATATCAATGATGTGCTGGCCCTTAATGCTCCTCCTCAAAGATTTCAAAGGCAAAGGAGGGTTTACACGCCTTTGGGAATGACTTATGATGCTGCTTTTGACCGTTTGCATGGTCAAGGACAAATTATGCCAATTGGACCATTTCCAGAACCTCGACCAGAGAATAGGACCGCTAGCTATGACCCTAATGCTTATTGCAAGTTTCATCAAGGCAAGGTTCATAATACTGAGAAGTGTTGGAGATTGAAGGATGCAATCCAAGACCTAATTGATGTTAATCAACTTCTTGTCCCTCTAGGGGCAAGAAGCCTAACATTTAAACAGGTCCTCTTTCCGATGCTTTGGCTATCATGGGAGATGAAGTCTCCATTGATCCGTCAATACTCATTTAACCCGTGAATGAACCTCTGCCGGAAGTTTTATTTGTCTCGAGTTCTGAAGAAGTGAATGGAATTTGGGATAGTGACGATGAAGACGTCTATCTCAAGGATATAGCATGTTCATCTCTTGGCACAAGTGAAGATGTTTGGGGAGACCTTGAGGTCAAGGTTCTCACCAGAAGTGGACGGTTGCAACAACCTAATCCACCTCCACCTCCACCACAATCACATCCGATAGTTGATCCCATCGACCCTGTGAACAACGATGTGGTCAAAAAATTGCAAAAGACCAAGGTGGAGAAGAATGTATGGAAGCTTTTGGCCAGTTCCCACAAGCATCGAAAGGCTGTGATGAATGCTCTGGTGAAAAAAGGAGTTGATGATGACATGACTCCTCAAGGACTGGTCAATTTTCTCACTACTGAATTGCCAAGTACTAGCAATCTAATTTTGTTTTCTGACAAGGATCTTCCCCCAGTAGGGGATCAACATAATAAGGCCTTACACCTCACTGTGGTGTGTAGGCAGATGAATGTTCCTATGAGCCTGGTTGATAACGGCTCTGCAATCAATGTATACCCACTCCGCACTACAAAGAAGTTGGGCATAAAGAATGAAGAACTGACTCCCTCGATCCAAGGGATTCGTGCTTATGATAATACTCGCCGTCAAGCCGTGGGTACTATCACACTAAACATAACTACTGAGGCTATTGAACGTCGCACCAAGTTTCAGGTGGTGGACATTAAGGCCTCTTTCAATCTGTTGTTAGGACGCCCTTGGCTTCATGAGCTAAAGGTGATTCCATCATCGTTACACCAGAAGGTGAAAGGCATAGTCGAGGGGTTCCAATTACCATTGACGCCTCTCCTATGCGCATTCAAGTTATCGACACTCCTATCGTCCATGTCGAACATGACGAAGAAGACGAAGATCTTTGGGGGTTTTCACTCGATGATGTTCTCGTGATCGAAGAAGAGGAAAAGTGCCATCTCGACTTTGATCCCTATTCAAACACCAATATTAATGCCATTTTGAAGAAGCAAGGGCATTTCCCTGGAATGACCCTCGGACTCAAAAAGAAAATGGCTGAACTTTGGGGCCATCCTGGTGCACTCAAGAAGGATACTTTTGGCTTAGGATTCAAGCCGACAAAGAAGATGTGAGACAAGCCCTCTTGAAGATGAAGGCTCGCAATAACGCTCGAATCACGAAGACGGAAATGGCCATGGATCCATATCCATTCACCCACAATAGCCAGTACATCAAAGAAGGGGAAGACTTCCCATGCTATGAATTCCCTGAGCCATTCGTCCACGATGGGAAGCGTGAACCAGGATTCGAGATGTTCCTCGATTGTGACTTTATTGATGAAGACGAAGAGCTCTTCACAACTGAGAAACCAGCTAGCCCAAACTCTGATGATTTAGGCATCAACCCGCTTTTCTGAATGGAGAAGAATGAGTCTAAGCCTGTCTGCAATGATAATGCCGAGCTCATTCAAGCTGTTATAGCAAACAAGGATTTTGACCCCTCCGAGTTAATCGTCTAAGCTGACAATATTTCATAGGGATGGCGCAAGACATTGAGGATCACTACGCTGAGCGGAGAGAAGTTAGAAATAACCGCTGGCGAAGGTCCTATGTTTGATGACTCTGAGTCGTCTGGGTCCGAGTCCGAGTCAGAGTCTAAGTCTATAGACGAGTCCGAGTCAGAGTCTAAGTCTATAGACGAGTCCTTTGAGTCTGAGGCTGACCCTCTTTCTACTAAAGAATGCAATCCTGAGTCTCTTATTGAATCTTCTCTTTCAGGTGAGGTCGCAGCTGACCTTGCCCCTCTTGATGTATTAGCCGATGAATTCATTAAAATGAGTACCTTTGCTTACGATGCGTGTCATTCCCCTAACCCTGATCAATATTGCTTTGCTAATGATAAAAATAATAAATAAATAATAAAAGCAATGGAAGAAATCGAAAATAAAACGGTAGTTATCGAAGATACAGAAACAGTTAATATTTCCAATGATACGACTGTTAAAGAAGTAAAAATTGGATTAACACTAATTCAAGATGAACGCAAAGAGCTAATTAACTTTCTTAGTGAATTTGTTAATGTATTTTCTTGGTCATACCAAGATATGCCAGGAATTGACAGGGATATAGCTCAGCATACGATACCACTCATTCCAGGTATGAAGCCTGTCAAACAAAAGCTGCGCCGTATGAAACCGGATGTGGCTCTCAAAATCAAAGAAGAAATCAGAAAGCAGTTAGCCGTAGGTTTCATCAAAGTATCCAAGTATCCAGAATAGATAGCAAATGTGGTTCCAGTTCCAAAGAAGGATGGAAGGGTCAGAATGTGTGTTGATTACAGGGACCTCAATAAAGCAAGCCCGAAAGATGGGTTCCCTCTACCTCACATTGACATTCTGGTCGATAACACAGCAAACCATGAACTCCTATCATTCGTGGACGGCTACGCCGGATATAATCAAGTATTGATGGCTGAAGAAGATATGGAGAAAACCACATTCATCACACAATGGGGTACATAGTGCTATACGGTAATGCCATTCGGGTTGAAAAATGCGAGTTCCACCTACCAAAGAGCAGCTACAGCCTTGTTACATGATATGATGCACAAAGAGGTGCAGTTCTTTGAAAGACTCCGCAAGAACAACATGAGATTAAATCCAGCAAAGTGTGCATTCGGAGTCACGTTAGGCAAATTACTTGGATATGTGATCAGTTCTCGAGGGATTGAAATAGATCCAACAAAAGTAAAAGAGATCATGGCCATGCCACCACCCAAGAATGAGAAGGAGAATCGAGGTTTCATTGGAAGGTTGCAATATATAAGTAGGTTCATATCAAAACTCACAGCGATATGTGAACCTATATTCAAGAAGTTTAAGAAAAATGTCCTAGTCACATGGGATGACGATTGCCAAAAAGCTTTCGAAAAAATCAATGAGTACCTGGAAAACCCACCCGTGCTAGCGCCAGCAATACCTGAGTTTCCTTTTCGACTCTACCTTACGGTTACAAGAGAAACGATGGGGGCAATGCTAGCACAAGAGATTGAAAGCAAGGAGAATGCAATCTTCTGCTTGAGTAAGAAGCTTCAAGGATATGAGACACGATACATACCACTTGTAAAGTTGTGCCTCGCACTTGTGTGAGCCGCACAAAAACTAAGACATTACATGCTCACTCATACAGTGCATGTCGTGTCCAAGATGGATCCTCTCAAATACTTGTTCGAAAAAGAAACACACAATGGCAGATTATCAAGGTGGATAGTCAATCTTGCTCAGTTTGACTTGAAATTTGTACCACAGAAAGAAGAAGGTGAGTACGATTTCCCTGACGAAGATTTACTCATGACCGAAGATGATAGCTGGACGCTCTATTTCGATGGAGCTTTAAACAAAAAGGGTTGTGGTGTAGGAGTCTTGCTCGTATCACCCAATGAAGAACATATCCCAATTTCCATGAAACTCGATTTTGATGTCACCAACAATGCAGCAGAATATGAAGCATGTATGTTGGGGTTAGAAACAGCTATCGCCTTGGGAATTAAGAAGCTCAGAATATACGGTGATTCTTCACTAATCATTAACCAAATCTCCAAGAGATGGATTGTAAGAAGTGAAAGTCTCGCTACGTATCATGCTCATTTAGAAACTCTCACGGAGCAACTAGATGAAGTGGAATATACGTATTTGCCGAGAAAAGAAAACCAATTCGCCGACACACTAGCTAAATTAGCATCAATGGTGCAAATTCCAACGGATACAATCAGAATGTCGTTGACCATAGAAAGAAGATATGAACCGGCTTATGTTCACGCACTCGACGATGAACAAGAATCACAAGAAGAAGATGAAGAGCCATGGTATACAGATATCCTTAATTATGTGACAAGAGGAGAATACCCTCCTAATACTGATAAAAGGGCACGCCGTGCTTTGAGGCTCCTAGCCTCACAGTATGTGCTCATCAGGGGAGAACTCCACAAGAGAACTGCAATGGGGAGAAATCTCTTATGCATAGCCAAGAAAGAAGCACAAAGAACCATGGAAAACCTTCACGTCGGTATATGTGGAACACACATGAATGCAAAGATGTTAGTCCAAAAAATTCAACGACAAGGTTATTATTGGACTACTATGGAGAGAGATTGTCACGAATACGTCAAGAAATGTATGAAGTGTCAATTCTACGCAAATTTACAGCATGTTCCACTTTCACTTCTCTACACATATACTTCTCCATGGCCTTTCTCCACTTGGGGCATCGACATCATTGGAAAAATAACGCCACTAGGACAAGGGGGCATGAATTCATCCTCGTAGCAATCGACTATTTCACCAAATGGGTCGAAGCTGCCTCATATGCTAAGCTAACGACGAAACACGTAGCTCAATTCATTGAGAAAAATATCATATGCCGCTATGGGATACTTCATGAGATGATCAGTGATAATGGAACACATTTCCAAGCCGAATGCGCGGAATTATTACAGAAATATCATATCAAACATCAAAGATCATCACATTACAGACCACAAACAAATGGTGCGATCGAGTCGGCGAACAAAAATGTGAAAACTATCATCGAAAAGATGACAGAAAATTACAAGGATTGGCCAAGTAAGCTACATTTCGCCCTTTGGGGTTATCGAACCTCTGTTCGTACATCAACGGGGGCTACCCCTTTCTCTTTAGTCTATGGAGTTGAAGCTGTACAACCAATAGAACTCGAAATCCCTTCTCTTCGAATCGCGTTGGAAAGCCAACTAGATGAAGTCGACTGGATTAGAGCAAGATATGATGAACTAGTCTTACTTGATGAAAAACGCTTGGAAGCTTTGCATCATGTCAAAACCTACCAACAGCATATGGCGCGACATTTTAATAAAAAGGTCAAGACTAGGAACATCAAAGAAGGTGACCTGGTGCTTAAGGCACTCCGCAAAAATGTGTTGGATCCAAGAGGAAAATTCAGACCAAATTGTTCAGGTCCGTACATTGTTAAAGCCATCTTGTCTGGAGGAGCGGCACAATTGGTTGACATGGACGGTAACGGTTTCCACAATTTAACCAACTTGGATCAACTCAAGAAATTCTATGCCTAGTTGCATGGGTTCATGACCCGATAGAGCTACGTTTGGCCTAATTCCTTTTTAAGGATACGTAGGCAACCCCTCAAGGGGGCCCGACCACTTTATAAAATAAAATCCTCCCTTCGTCGATCAAGTATACGCACCAGTTCAACATTGTGTCACAACAAAATAGAGCTAAAAAGGGGGGGGGGGGGGGTTGCCGCGTCAAGGGATAATTCACCGTGCCACGGTGAAAATGCAAAAAAAAAAAAAAAGAGTTTGCCGCGCCACGGGAATCTATACCGTGTCAGGGCAGAATTTCACCGTGGCGCGGTGAAACTAAAAAAAAAACAAGGACTTTGCCGCGACACGGGACTTTCCACCGTGTCATGACACAGTCCACCGTGGCACGGTGGGCAAAAAAGAAAAAAAAAATTGCCATGACGCGGGAATTTCCAACGTGTCACGGAATTTTTTCACCGTGGCACGGTGGAATATCAGATTTTCTAATTTTTTTTAGTGACGCAGTCTTTGCGAATTCATTATTTGTTCGATTTTTTTTTATTTTCATTCTTCCATTGCGTCCGTCTCCTTGACTTGGATATAAAAAAAATGAAAATAAATAAAAACAAATTCATTGTAATTTTTTATTTAAGGCTGAAATAAAAATGCTATTATTATTGAAATAAATGTGACTACAATTATTGGCATCATACGCCTTATTTTAGAAAATTATAAATCATAAAAGCAAAACAATACTGATCTAATCCCTCTTCACTTGAGGAACCTCATTCTCTTTTTCAACCAGGTCGGCCTTCACCATTAATGTGTCTTTTGTAGCCCGAACCGTCACACCCCTAGTCGAACTTTCTCCCCTTTCACCTCTCTTAAAATTCTTCGGTTGTTTCTCTCTATAGACCATCTTCTCTTTACCCTTCCCTTTCACATAATTCTTCCTTTTCGGCATTATAGGAGTCTTAAACTCAATCCCTTGTGTTCTTGGACCTAGACGATCTTTAGGAGGTGCTTTCTTATTTCCAAGACGGTTCTTCACATCAGATTTGCGTGATCCGACTCGTTCCCTCCTACTTCTAGGATTCAACCATGCCTTGTATGCACTAGATAAGGGAGGAGGAGCTTGGTTACTTGCAGAAATGGTCCACAAAGGTCTTCCAATCCAATAAGTCTCGTACTTGTGAACGTTACTTTCATGCAACGATACTTCACGAGGGCTATCGTTATAGCGTGGAACTACTTGTTCAAGTCCATATTGCCACATCAGTCTAGAAGGACAATAAAAAGTCAGTCTTGAGATACTAGAAACACGGCAATACTAGGTATTATTCGTACCAACCATCCTAGTAAGCCTCCACCAAGGCACCACCCAACGAATGGAAAATTCTCTCTTTGCAAAGAAATTTTTCTAGTCTTCATATGACATGTTCACAGAGTTATTCTTCTTCCTGCGGACTAGATCGTTAGGGCCATATTTTTCAATATCGTCGGGGGCTTCAAATAGTTCTAAACGCTCCATCAACCAAATCTGCGATGAAAAAATCAGTCAAAATTAAATGCAGATTCCACCGTGACTCGGCAGGGTTCACCGTGTCACGGCAAAGAGCCACCGTGACACGGTGCCTCTTTTGTGTCACAGGGGCTACTCGGAGCGTATTTTTACCTGCAACAGTACTAGAGATCCCTTCTTGATGGCTTTCCGGTCAGCTTTCGCTTTGTCAAGGCCACGAAATGTTTCTCCAAGGCACATTGGCATAGGAGACCTCCCAGATTCAACATGTTCAAGCACAGACGCTAGACAAGCATGTCCTACCCTACCGTTTGCAAATAAAATCTTGCTAAACATGCAAAAAAATATATGCCCTTCTACGGTATACATGATAAGACTCAGAGAGAGGGCGATTGAAATATAAATTTGCAAGTTTTTCTAAGTCTACCTCATTACCACACACAATTCTATTTAAATCTGGATTTGTTAGATTCAGATGGCGTTCAAAGTCATGGTAATAATACTCCCGTAGGAAAGGCATGGCAATAAGATTTCTGGCAGGAAATCCAAAGATGGCACCGAATTCTTCCGGCATGGGACAGATTTCATTGTAATCAAATTTAAAACAATGTGTTTCTGGACTCCAAAGTCTAATGCTGCCCTAAGAAAATCATGTTCAATCGCTACATGCCTCAGGGCTAGTAAACCCCTGACATGAAACAATTCTAACTCTCTTTTGTCAGCATTGGTCAAAGAATAAGACCAGTCGCGCAATGTATTATCAAAATTCTGAGACAGTATTACTGAAATATGAAATTCTGATTATTTTTTGTTTCGTAATTGTGCATATCACGAATATACTGGTCCTATTTTATAGCAAAAGCGCTAGAAACTACTCAGAAATTATCTTTCCATACGCGTAAACCACACCATTGTAGAATACGCGCACCGTGACACGGGGCGTCTCACCGTGTCACAGGAATTTGCGCCGCGACACGATAATTTTTAACATGACACGGTGTACAGTGTCGTGTCGCGGCGCCCACGCGTTTTCTTTTTTATCTTTTCCTGCATCTATCCGGATTTTTTTTAGTATTTTATCTTCACCGTTAATTTTTCTGTTTTTCGAGAGTTTCATTCCTAATAAAATTCTCAACTTTTGTTTAATTCTTTTATTTTTTTATTTTTATCATTTTATTTTTATTATTTTATTTTTATTTATTTATTTATTTTTTTTAGTATTTTATTCATTTTATTTCTAATTTTTCTTTACTATTTATATATTTATTTATTTATTCTATTTATTATTTTTTCTTGTCTTTTTATTTCTTTTTCTTTTGGGGAAGGTCGGTACCCTCCACTTACTCCACTTACGTTTTTTGTCGCTTCATTAATAAATACACAATCACACACAATGAGTCTCAAGCACACACTAACACACACTAATAAATTCATAAACTGTGAATAATGTACAAAATGAGTCATAATAAATAAACAGCGTCAAGTGTCATCACAGTATGTACAAATAAAGACCCTCGATCAAAAATTTTCAGAATTAGAAGAGTTAGGATCACTGTCATCCCCAGCCTGTGAATATGGGAACGGTGAGCCAAAGAGTCCCGCCATCATCCGAGTACCAGGAGTAGTGTCCCTACTAGTCCCTGTGACTTCAGCAGCAGTCAAACTCAAAGCAGGACCTGTCCAACTGGCAAACGGTGTCGACTGACTCAAAGACATGGGAATCTCGGTGGAGGCATCGTCCCATACACCGGAACTGAAAACAATCCCGACACCGGTAAAGGAATCCCAGACGATGAAGCTGAAAATAAGCCAGGATCCACAGGAGTCAAAACTGGCATAAACTTAGGCTATGAAGGCTGTGAAAACGATTGTCGCTGCCTCTGACCCTGACCTTGAAAGCGTTGGGAAGACTAAGGCTGCTTCCACTGAGCCTCCTGAAACAGATGAGGCTCCCACTGAGACTGAGAATGTCGATGAACCTCAGGAGATCGTCTACCATAACTAGGCTCCCCCTCGTCTAAGCCTATATGCCTCGAGCGCGAGCGGGACCTCTACGACTCTCCATAAACCGTAGACAGTGATAGGGGACTTGTCGTTCAGCTGCCTACAGCCATGATGTAACGACAAGAGAAGGTCGGCATATCCGAGGCTTGCCCAGCTGAAGGATCCTATCTCACTGATCGTGACTAAAGAAAGGAGGTAGCAAAGGAGTGCACGTGAACTCCTATCAGGAGAAAGAGTCATGGAAATGAGAATCAGAATGAAAATCCGCACTCGCTGCTCAGCTAATGTCTCCTCCATGTCAAAACCACGGGCTAGAACCGAAGCCAGCTCCGATCGCCCGCTCCTAGGACCACCTCGAGACACTGGTTGGGTCCTGATATGCTGAACAATTGGATCTAAAAAATCGGCTGCCTCAGCCGCTCCCCTAGAAAGATCAGACATCTGTGCTATGGCCCGGTCAGTGAAGCGTAGACCGCTAATCATGCTAAAGTCCAGAGGGGTCACTGTCATTTCCCCCCAAGCGAAGTGAAAGTTGTTGGTAGTATCCCAAAAATACTCCAACAATGCGCGAACGACTGTTGCACCGCAACCTTGGGGGCTGCGAAACCCTACGATCGCTGAGTAAAAGTCCACTAAACCAGCTGATTTCCATAAGGCGTTCATAGCAGCGGTGAGCAACCTCAGGTAACGGGAAAGAACTCCGGCAGTGGCAGCGGTAAACTCAGGTGACGGCGATAGTAAGCGCAGAAACGAGCAGCAGCAAATTTCAGCGAAAAAAGAAAAAAAAGAGAAAAAAAAAACGAAAATAAGAACTACTAGAAACGCCGCGCCACGGGGAAAACTCCATCTGACGGGAAAGAACTCCTACCGCCGGAGAACACTTGCCGTGGCTCGGTAATTTGAGCAGAAGAAAAAAAAAATGGAGAAGAGGAAGTGCGGAAATAGCGAGGAAATGGCAAAGAGCAGCTTGAATTTAAAGCCAAAAAAAGGCATCCCGTTACATCCCGTTTCCCGTGCGACGGTTTCCGTTACCATGTAACGGTAACATTTTGACATGGCGCACGTGGTTTGGACTGGTCAAAGATGCCAGTTTATTGAATTGTAGGCATTAGACTTCCCGCGTCACGGGAATTTGCTCCGCGTGGTGGGGATTCCTGTCGTGTCACAGGAATCTTTTTTCGTGACAAGGTGGTCCTGCGCCTGCCCTGCATAGTTATTTACGAATATTCCTGGCATTTTGACCAAAGCTGCACGATTTTCCGCGCAAATTGGACAATTAATTTTTCGGTCAAAATCAATTTTGTTGATATTTCAAACACCTAATATGGTTGGATAATCAACTTGAAGGTGTTAATCATCTGCGACCCACGTTCGGGGATAATCGAACCATCATACACTTGCAAATTTCAGCGATTACAGTAGTCGTTGGCTTTCCTCAAGCTTGGAAAGCGTTGCCGGTGGGTTTTTCTTCAAGTATAGAAAACCACCTAGTCGGCTTTCCTCAAGCATGGAAAGCGTTATCGGTGGATTTTTCTTCAAGTATAGAAAACCGCCAAGTCGGCTTTCCTCAAGCATGGGAAGCGTTATCGGTGGATTTTTTCTTCAAGCATAGAAAACCGCCAAATTCCTTTGTCGGCTATCCTCAAGCATGGAAAGCATCATCGGTGGATTTCTTCAAGCATAGAATGACACCAAATTCATACGTCGACTTTCCTCAGGCATGGAAAGTATCATCCAGTAGGTTTCTTTAGGCTTAGAAAACTACCAAACTCCTCAGTCGGCTTTCCTCAGGCATGGAAAGCGTTTCAACGAACGTTATCCGGTGGATTCCTTCAAGCATAGGAAGCTGCCAAATCTTTTGTCACCGATACACTGGTGCCAGATACGTATTATATCCCTTTACTCTTTAATCTGTGGAATTAACATTTTTCTGCAGGTATCGGCGTATACAGAGTGATTTAGGATCGCAGAACGTCTTAAATCATTCTCCGTCCCTATTGACTACTTTGACTATCGTTTTCGAAACTGACGTTTCTACAAACTCAGTCAAAGTGGGGGCTTCTGTAGACACCTTAAAATGTCTCCCCAAAACCAAACACGATGATGAACAACCTTTCACCGCTACTATTGGTCGGGTTTAGTATTTAATCCTGAGAGTGCTTAAAAAATCGTATTTGATTAAATTCATATTTTTGAACAGTCCATGGATTAGTCTTGATGTTTGGTAAAAGCATAGTTTTAATTCCAGCACAAATTTATTATTTAATTTAAGCCCAAACCTTTTACTAATTTTATTTAATTATTTTCTTATTTTAGCCCAAATAATAATCAGTCAGAAAAGGCCCGAAATTATCAATGGACACTTAAAATGCTGAATGAAATTAGGGTTAAAAATGTATTTAGACGGAAAAGCGGGCTGGGAATTCCCGCGCCACGGCAGGTACCCACCGTGTCACGGGAGTCATTCCCATCTGACGGTGGTATTTCCCGTGACACGGGAAATCTGGCGTGACACGGGAAATTCTGTGTCTTTTCCGCGTAAACCCTTAACGTGTTTTCTTCCCCGTTTACTGAAAATTTCCCGCGTCACACTAAAAATGCACCGTGTCACGGGAATGTTTCCCGTCTGACGGTGGGACTTCCCGTGTCACGGTACAAATTGCCGTATCGCGGGATACTTTGTTAGGGTTTTTATCATTTTAGGGTTCCATGTGCTCCCTTAGCACATTTTCTCTATAAATACCCCCTCATTTCTGATATACAGGGCATCAATTAACTCTCTAGTTTATTTTTCTCTCTTCTATGCTTTAGCCTAAACACTAGCCTACCCTTCTTATTTCAAAATTCCTTCTTCAAGTGCTCAAAGGAGTCCATACTTTACTCGTGGTTCTTTCCTTAAGCCAAGGCGTGAAAGGTAGAACTGTTTGAGGGTTTGGCCCCAAATCAACTCTACTTTGTTTAATTTAATTTAAATGTTGTTTTATTATTATTTCCTTGAAGTTACTAACTCGTTTATTATTTTGTAGTTGCAAACAAACAGAATCAAAGTAAGAATTATGTTCCTCTTATTTCTATTACTTTTCTAACGATTTTATATTGTTGGAATTATTGCTAAATTGCTTTCAATATTAATGTTTAATCTATTATTTTTATGATCACCATATTGCATGTTTAAAGGGAATATGTAATTGAAAATCACGCCTAATAAGATAATTTGGACAACCGGTTTAGGTTCCTTTTTAATCTTGTTAATTAATTCAAGTGATCACAAATATTTTAGAATTATGTGTTGCATTAATATTCAACCAATTTATCTTAATAATAGTTTAGAGCAAATTGAATCTTTGTTTTTATGCCATTGAGATCACAGGAATGTTTTTCACTATAAGAATCGAGTAGAAGCCAATACGGGCGAATGTGACTCCATGACTCACTTCGTACCATCATCCCCGATCCTCCTTTCGTGGTTCCGAACCATATGGAGTTAGTAATCTTATGGATTATGAATGGGGTGTAACCTTCACGGGTCAATCGTTGTTGCCTTCGTTGTCCCTTTATCGTGGTTGCCTTTTATGATCCGTGAACGGTCCACAAGTTCCTTATAAACTTGTTGGCGGCTCCCTACTTTCCTTGTCCCTAATCGTATTATGTCAATTCCCACTTCCTATGAGTGTCAAGCATATTCACACATGCTTTAACGTAGGCGCACTTCAAACGACGCCTACAAATGATGTTACAAAAACCCGTTCTTCAAGGTAGATCAAAGTTGAAGTGTTTATGGACTACAAAAAGCATTATGAAGTAAGTTAAAACCCATATTTGAGACCAATTTATCTTAGAGCCTTTTCTAATTACTAATTAGGCCTAAAACATGTTTATACACGTTTAAACTTGATTAATAACGGACCCAAATGCGTCAAATACAATGATTGGATCCAATAATGGAACCTACATTGTTGAAAAACCGATCCAAACAGATGAACCAACTATCACATTCCCATTAAAGTCCTATACAGATGGATAGACCTTTCAAAGAGCCTTCTAGCGGTATATTATAAGCCCAATTCCGAGCCAAAACGAAGAAGTTATGATCAAAACACTAAACGGGGCCCTAAAACCAACACCCTTTCACTCTAACAGCCATAACTTTATATCCATAACGTATTTTAACCTAATTTTAAGGGCGTTGCAAAGTAGACATTCAGATCTTTCCAATTATATCTCACACGCCTTAATCCAACTCCGCAATCAAAATTTATGGAAGTTTTAAAAATGCGCTTTTGTATAAGGCAAACTGCAAACCAGCGCAACTCAATCAGTTGCGCCCGCCACATTGAGATGCGCGCGGCACCCAGCGCAACCCGGAGAGTTGTGCACGCCACCTGACGGTGCGGCTCTAAAACCCTAAACCTAGATCCCTACGCCTATGAATAGGGGTCTTCGTTCAGCATTACGAGTACCGAAAATTCAGAATTAAAACACTAGTATTCTCAAAACCCTAATCTCTCAACTTCTCTTACTATCATACTACTTTTTCTTCTCTCTTCCCAAATACTTTCCAACCCTAATTGAATCCATTGAATTCCTTGGAGGTACAAAGAAGAAAGAAAGTCCATAAATACTTTAAACAAAGATTTAACATAAAAGAAGAACGGTTAGTTTCCTGAGCACGTAGATAATTCACTTTTCCTTTATTGTTTAAATAACTTTAATTGTTTAATTAGTGTTGTTTGATCACTTTAAACAAACTTTTAATTAATTAATTCACATAGTACTCTTTTGTTGGTCAAGACTAGAATTTGAATAATTAATTGTTGTTTTATCACTTAAGATAAGGAGAATGTTGTTTATTTATTGTTCTTTCACGAATATTGATTAAATAAGAATAACAATTTTTGCAATGTAATTCCTACATGATTAATGCATGTAAATAAAATCAACTAACTTATTTTTAGGTATCGCATTGCATATATTGTTTGGTAATGAAATTGGGATAAAGGAAGAGCTAGTAGAGGCCGTACTAGGGCTAGAATAGCAATTCCTCCCTAATAGCGATTCCTCCCTAGTTTTTATTTTAGTACCCTCGCTCTCGAACTCATTTCTGGTTAATGTAGACCAACTTGGGCATGGGTAAACTTACAATCTGTGCTAATTATCCTATGAACTCCACATGGGAGAAAGTCAAGAACGAGGTTTATGATTTTTCCTAAAACTCATTGGCGACTCCCTACTTATTTCTTACAAAAAAGCATGATGACAAGATCAATTCTAATTCAAGGTCCCCCAAACAGTCAGGAATTCAAATCCTAATATACCCTAACAAGTGTAAAGTCCTAGACTTTTAAAGGGCCAATGGGAATCTAAGGATCCCCTTACGATGGGAACACCCTCCTCACAGTGGCGACTCTACTAGGGACTTAGATGTTACAATATTAGTTTGTAGTTATGGTTCAAGGTTTCCAACACTAGGTTGCCT
Source organism: Chenopodium quinoa (assembly GCF_001683475.1). Lineage (NCBI taxonomy): Eukaryota > Viridiplantae > Streptophyta > Magnoliopsida > Caryophyllales > Amaranthaceae > Chenopodium > Chenopodium quinoa. Next base: position 1,367,644 of record NW_018745546.1, read on the forward strand.
ATGGATTGTAACGAGAACTAACTTGGATAATCTCTAGTTAGAGAGCGAGACTCGAACGCATAATATCTTCCTTTTTCACAAAAGTAAAAATCAAACAAGCAACATTGCATCATGCATAATCGTAGCACAGTTTAACCATTGGGGATTGGCTCATTGACTAGGGGTTGCCAACACTAGGCATCTATCCCAAAATCAATAACAATCATCCCACCCATATCGCCAACAAAATGGTGGGAAGGCTATGTTGTGGGTCAACACGTTGAGTGATTGATTCATGCATCGTCCCTTAAGATATGGTACCTTTGGACACCCAAGCCTTGATCTTGGAATGACATTGTATGCTTTGGCTGTTCTTTTTATGTGCTTATGTGACTACATGAATATGTGCTTCGTGTCTAATCTAACTAATTCCAACCTTGTTACCTAGAGATATAATAAAAAAAAAAAATTTCGCAAAAATTATGGTTCGAACAAAAAAAAATAAAAAAAGTTATATATATATATATATATATATATATATATATATATATATATATATATATATATATATATATATGTATGTATATATATATATATGTATGTATATATATATATATATATATATATATGTATGTATATATATATATATATAAATACTTATTGTTCTTGTTGCTTTTTCGGACCTGTCAGGTGGCACGCGCAACTGTCAAAGTTGCGCGCGCCTTCCTAGCGCAAGTTCAGAAGTTGCGCGCGGCACCTCTGCGCATCACTGTGTCTTGCGCGTGCCCACTTTTCAACGTTGACTTTGACTCGTTACGAGCAATATCATATGCAGAAAACGATACTACCGCTTCAAGGTTAATCATTAAGTAGGTGCTAAAAATATCTCTCTGGCAAACAACGTTGTCTAACTTTTACTATGATCATCTTTTTCATTTTTTTTGAAAAATCCAAAAACATGTTTTATTTTATCGTTCTTTTTGCGTTTTCACAAAAAAAAAATGTTTTTATCGTTCTTTTTACGTTTTCGCAAAAAAAAAAATGTTTTTTATCGTTCTTTTTATGTTTTGGGAAAAAAATGCATGTGGTAGATGCTACTCTTGAAGATGAACTTTCCACCTTAGCGCAAGACGGAAAATTGCGCACGATACTATTTTTTATTATAATGATTCGTTTACGCACTTTATAATCGAACTAATGACATTACTTCATATGAGGTTCGTCATTAGAAGTTTGCGTTCCTTAATAGGACGTCATCAATATGTTTATTCTTAAATGTGCCTATTTTGTGTTCATCATGTTTTAGTTGTAATTGATCAATCTTGATTTAAGAGTATAATTTATTTACTTCTATGGCTTAAAAAGATAATCCCGAGAACCTTACTTGGGATGTTTGCCTCACACAAAAGAAAAGAGAAAGAAATAGAACAAAAAAAAAATTGTTCTTTAAAAAAAAATTAATTGTCAAAAAAAAAATAATGAATGATAAAACCGAGCAAATGATTTAATTATTTCTTGGATTTTACATTCAGAGTCCATCATTCTTTTTAAGTAAATAGTAAAATATTATCCTTTAAAGGTGAGCCACAATATGAGAATGATAACTGAAAAAAATATATATAGATCTCTATTGCAATCTAAGTGATCAACAATTACCATAGTATATTTGATCATTTTAAAGAGTATGTTCGGGTTGATTAATATTCCTAAAATTTGATGAGCATTTTCAATCCAACCTTCTTGTCTTTCTCTTCTACCTTTCTTGAAAACAATTCATTTACAGAATCCTTAGATGATTACCTTGTTCAAGTCAACACAAATCATGACATTCCATTAATGATTGTTTGTAAATTTTTTGACATTCTCCATCAACAAGCTTGCTTAAAGTGAATTCGTATTACAAGGATTAAAAAAAAGAAATAAAACAATCATTTTGACTTTGGTTCATTGTTTGAATGCTTGGCAGAAAAGGTTTAAGTGAACGCGCTCAATTTCTCGTGATACACATTACTAGATCATCTTCCACATTCGCATACTAGTCCAATCATGGGTGACAAAGCAGAATTGGAGAAACTAAGATAGGAACTCCAAAACCTAAAGGCCCTACGAAAAGAAGAAGCCCAAATGAATGCTCATAAAAAATCAGAATAAGCTAAAATAAAAGCAGAAAAAGAAAAAGAAAATATTCTCCAAGAAAAAGCAAGATCCGAAAGAGTAGACGCCTTGGAGAAACTTGTCCTTCGAGCAAACTCAGGGAATAAGTACTTCAATTATGAGCTTTCACCACAACCTAGTGGCAAGACTCTCCCGGAAAAGTTCTTGACTACGGATTTTCCAACCTTTATTGGAATTATGGCATTGAAAGGGGTTGATCCAAGCCTATATGCATGTACTTTTCCTCTTTCATTGGACCCAACAGCTAGATCATGGTTTTATAACCTCGATGCAAAACAAACTTCCACTTGGAGTGAAGTTGTAAAAGCGTTCTTAACCCAATACGGGGATAACATCGAGCTCACAACTACCTTGCGCGATCTCGAATTGCTTAAGCAAGGGGAAGAAGAAGGCTTCATTGACTTCTTTTCTAGGTGGCGATCAAATATTGCTCTTATTCCACAAAGACCTCCAGATCATGAACTTGTCCCTAAGTTCATAGACAATATGTCTCCACCATACAAGTGCCATTTACAATACCTTGGTTTAGACACATTTCAAAAACTCTATACTGTGGGAATATTAATTGAAAGGGACTTGATAAATGAAACCATGAATCATATAGATGGACTTGATTTTTAGAGAGGATTTCACCTACGTCGGAAACGGACAAAGCTCGAAGACGCAATCTCAAGAAGTTGTCAACAATTCAAGATGTAGCACCCTAGGTCTTGTTTTGTTTCATTCCTTTGTTTTTTTATGATAGACTAAGAGATTCATGCTGTCGAATCTACTTATTTTTTACTCTCATTAATTAATGAATAAAAAATATATTTTCAAGTACATCTATCTTGTTCTCTTTTCAATCTCTTTATTGTTATTGACTTGAATTAAATAAAACGTATACATACAAACAGGCAATATCAAAAGGCATACATACTCAACACTTTAAGATTCTTGATGAGCTTTGGCTTACAAGATGTATTGAATGAAAAGAGGCCCATCTTAGGCCCACAAAGAAAGAATATGATGATTTCATCAACATAGGAGGCAGTTTGAAACTCCAAAAATATAATCCCATGTTTTTAACCTTAGAGAAAATCCATCTTTTTGGCAGCCCTTTTGAGCCTCGTCAATTGAGCCTTAGTTATTCAACCTACATAATTCCATACCTTGGGATGGGACTGGTTCAAAGATATAAATAGGAAATTGGGGGAACGAAACATAAGAGGAGGACACAAAGTTAGTCTAAACCCAAAAGAAAAGATAAAAAATCGTTCCAAACCCAAAACAAAACTTGTCAAAAAAAAGAAAAAAAAACAAAGGAGAGATGACAAGGAAAAGGCACCTAATGTAGGAAGTTGCCACACAAAGAAGAAATGTTTAAATTTGAGAAGCACCAAAAGTAAGGGATTTTGGGCGTATACTTGAGTCTGTCCATTGTTCATAACCCCAAGCCTAGCAACATTTGAAAGGCCCTCCTTGAGGTAGACCATAACCATATACCAAAATCATCATTCCATGAAAATATGGCCAATCTTAGGCCTTTGCACATATGGACCAACTATTAAGTAGTCATGCCCAAATATAAAATGCATGAAGTGTTCAGTTATGATTCAAGTTCATATAAAAAAATTCAAATGATTTGGATGATTTGATAGCCATTGGCTTGATTACATCATGTTAGTAAAGCAATCGAATCAAACTAAATTCGATGTTTTCCATATCTTTTGCCAAAGAAAAATGAGATGATTATCACTTTAAAAAAAAACATCTAATTTTCTTTTAATAATAGGGATATTTATTACCAAGGTAATTCAGGTTCTATATACATTGCCTAGAATGAAAAAGAGTTAACACAATAAATTGATTTGATATATCGACAGCCTTGACGTTAACTTTAGATGTCTTTTATAACACTTGAAAATTGGTCTTCTCACTTATCATGAGAAACTAATATGTCCGCCTGTGTGGGATATCTCCATCTTCTCTAAGCGAGGAACATTGATTGACCATGATAGCTAGATGAAAAAATGATCGTTATCGTTATCACACGTATACCTCACTGCCAAGTCAACACGATGAATTAAATATTAAGTCAATTATCCTTGCTTTCGAAAACATGTCAACTAAGATTCGACTTCTGGGCTCGAACTTGTTCTCATTGGCTTAGGGATGGTAAACAAACCACCTGCAAGACCAAAATCAATGATTGATAAGAACAAAGAAAATATTTGATGTTTAAAATCAACTTTGAGAATAAAATCACCACAGTGATCTTTACAAACGTTTAGACATTAGGTATGATATAATAAACCTTAAACACAATTGTTTTGGTTTATAAACAAGCAAAGAACTAACTTGCTTTCTTGAACATGACTTTAACTAAAATGTGAAAGCCATGTCATTGTCCTAAATATCTCAAAACAAAAATAGGACATATACATAGGTCCATCTCAATATCATGATTATATGAATGGCCTAAACAATAGCAAGTCATTAGAACTACCCCAAATTGGGGGCTCTAAGACTTAAGAAATAACAAGAATGCGCATAACCCAACACATGGGGGCTCTAATATCAACAAAAAACAAAATGAGACATTCATGTCATTCGAGCTACTTTCGAGAATCGCTTAAGCTACAAATGGTTTACGGAGATTTCGAGCCTTACAATTTTCAAATGCAACACAAGGATTTAATAATCATTTTGTTCCTTTGAAAACTAAGTTTTCAACTGAACTTGGCCATGAAACAAGTTACATATTCGAGCCATTTTTAAGTTCAACTTCAAGAACTAATCTTAGTGCATAATTGTTGTTTCAATACTTCAATTTACTCTAGAGATTAGAGAGTATGACTAGTATAGAGCAACAAAATCATGATACTTGCTCATAAGAAAGTTTAGTACTCAATCATTCATCATGAAAATTGTATCAAGACACATTATTAACATAAGACAAGCAATTTCATGAGTTATAATGTAAACAAAAGACTCCTAAATTTGAAATTAAGGAGTCTTCATTCTAAATTATTCTCCATTGTCGCACACATTGAAATTTCGTAAGGGGGATAACATCTACTTTCTTGAGCTTCAAAACAGTGACAAAATTTGAACTTAAAAGAAAGAATTCAAAAGTAGCAGGAATAGACGAAAATTTTAAACAACATTTCATTTTTCCCCTTACTTTTTCTAATGAATGACCAATATTACTAGACTTAGAAAGTTTCTCTGTTAAAACTATGAACGGTCAAAAAACGATTTAAACACACTAGTTTAATTGTTTCCAAGATCCTAGTTGTTATCATAATAAGACAAAACACGGGATTTATAAACCCATTTTAAGCAACATGGAAGGGTCTAATTATTGACAACAAGCAAAATCATCAAAGTCACCCAACACTGGGGGCTACAACATTCGAAAATGTAAAATGGGGGCTTTACGAACCCAAAATATAACCAAGCTACACCAGTTCGATGATCTCTTCAAGAATTTCCTAAACTAATTAGTTTTGTGCAAATCTTGAAATCACAGTTTTATAAGTGAATAATATTAACCATTGGTTATTTTTATCATTGATAAAGCCAATTTTATATATATATATATATATATATATATATATATATATATATATATTTATATAATGAGTCTCAAGAAAAAATTCATGCTATTATAAAAGTTCAAAATTCCATTTATAATTTTAATGCATAATTGTTGTTCTAAACACTTCAATATACATTAAAATTAACAAGTGTAGTCTATGTGAGCAAAAAAGAGAGAAATAAAGATAAAGCACAAAGTCAAAATAAGAATGAACAAGAAAAAAAAACACATATATGCTTGGCATGCTCATACAAGATCAATACTTTATCACTTCACATGAAATTTGTTGGAATATATTGCTTAAACATGTCACAACAACAAACAAACAAATTCATGACAACAAATAGAATCAAAAACCCCAACTTTTGTTAGGATTCTTCATTCGATTTCTCCATTTTATTGACCAAGATCAAAGTCTGGTAGAATAAAAGGAGAAAGATTTACTTTCCTTAGCTTTAAACGACAACAAAAAATGGAAAGAGATCAAGATTGGAGAAAGATGAGAAGAAGAAAGTGAGTTGCAGATCGCGCTTCTCCAAATCTTTTACTAATTCAAATGTTGCACGCAACTCATTAAGTTGCGTGTGGCATCCCAACGCAACCCAATTTCTTGCGCGCGCTTGGCCAGCGCGACCTACTGAGTTGTGCGCAAACACTGGTCACTTAAAAAGACCAGTACTAAGATTTCGATCCATTTTGAATCTTTCTCAACGGTTTTGTACGTTGTTAGATGTAATAACGCGCGAATTATCGAAATATTTTAAAATTGCTTTGCATCCAGTAGTTTCTTTTCTTATTTGATAGTTTTTTGCATCATTTTGCATGCACACCGTGCTTTGTGCCTTCCCTAAGCATAAATTTTGAACGTTTTTCGTAAGAGTGTCTTAAGACGTTGCGTGGTGGTGCTTTACGTAAAAGCACCTCTAGACAGGTTTGACATTTTACTGTACTGACGTGATAAATGTCCGGCTTTTCATCTTTTTCACATCCGAAGCAAAAAGGAAGGCGTTGTCATGCACTGTAAAAATGCAAAAGGCGTATCCTACGACGCAAAATTGTACGACGTAAGTGTTGCGTAAAATTTCACTTCAGCCCAAGCTTTGCGAGATCTACCTCTCGGAACTAAAATGTAGAGGATTACTTTAGGCGTTAGCTCACGAGTCGACAGGCGCACCGAACCATCAGGAACAAACACTTCTTGATTGGAAGCAAATACGGTAGTTAGTGAGCTTACTAGCTTACTGGACAGTTAGGGTGTCCGTCCACCCCCTGTATACAGAAGCGACGAGACGATGTCGCGCCTATGTAGTCACGTGCCCCCAGTCCTAAGACACGTGTACTCATCTTGTGGACAAAATTGCTGAGAGAGTTGTTGATTTTCTTCCCTCTCATTGGATTTTGGATGTATGCCTCCAGTCGTCCTGAGACATGTATTTCTATCTGCTGGACATCCGGCTTGAATATTGGACCATTTCGGCTCGAATACCGAAAACACCTTTTTCATCTTTTTACTTTGTTAAAGTCAGGCTAAAGTTTTAATGTCATATCGAGGGACTTTAGACCAACGATGACATGATTGAGAGGAAATCATCCCCTTTTATCTTTTTTTTAAACCAATCTCTTCTCATGACCTGACATCACCCAGAACACCTTTACTTGTAAAAGCGTTCTACAATTGCAAAGGATCAATCTAGATCTTTAGTTCTTTAAGACTAGAATAAATTTTTTGTAGCCTTAATAGCTACTTGTTTCAAACAATTAGCAAACCAAGGATCGTTTCGACATCCTTAAAATTACTAAAAGATTCTCTATCCTTAGAGAACTTCGCAGAATGAGTCTCAGATTTATTTCCTTTACTACTTTGATTATCGTCTTTTCTAGAATCGATCAAAGTGGGGGCTAACTGTACACACCTACTTTTGGCCTCTTGTCCCGAAAAGGAAGTGCGATGATGTTACAAAAACTCGTTCTTCATGCTAGATCAAAGTTGAAGTGTTTATGGAGTACGAAAAGCATTATGAAGTAAGTTAAAACCCATATTTGAGACCAATTTATCTTAGAGCCTTGTCCGATTACTAATTAAGCCTAAAACTTGTTATAGATGTTTAAACATGATTAATAACGGACCCACATGCGTCAAATACAATAGTTGGATCCAATGGAACCTACATTGTTGAAAACCTGAGCCAAACAGATGAAACAAATATCAAATTCCCATGCAAGGCCTATAAAAATGGATATCCCTTTCAAAGAGATTTCCAACGATATATTATAAGCCCAATTCCGAGCCAAAACGAAGATAAAAACACTAAACCGGGCCCCAAAACCGACACCCTTGCACCCTAACGGCCATAACTTTTGATCCATAACGTATTTTAACCTAATTCTAATGGAATTGAAAAGTAGACTTTCAAAGCTTTCCAATTATATCTCACATGCCTTAATACAACTCCACAATAAAAAGTTATGGAAGTTTTAAAAACGCGCTTTTGTATAAGGCAAACCGTAACGCGACTCGGAAAGTTGCGCGCTTCACCTGACGGTGCGGCTCTAAAACCCTAAACCTAGATCTCTACGCCTATAAATAGGGATCTTCATTCAGCATTATGATGACTGAAAATTCAGAATTAAAACCCTAGAATTCTCAAAACCCTAATCTCTCAACTTCTCTTATTATCATACTACTTTTTATTCTCTCTTCCCAAATAATTTCCAACCCTAATTGAATCCATTGAATTCCTTGGAGGTATGATGAAGAAAGAAAGTCCATAAACACATTAAACGGAGATTTAACATAAAAGAAGAATTGTAAGTTTCCTGAGCACGTAGATAAATCACTTTTCCTTTATTGTTTAAATAGCTTTAATTGATTAATTAGTGTTATTTAATCACTTTAAACAAACTTTTAATTAATTAATTCACATTGTACTCTTTCGTTAATCAAGACTAGAATTTGAATAATTATTTGTTGTTTTATCACTTAAGACAAGGGGAATATTGTTTAGTTATTGTTCTTTCACGAATATTGATTAAATAAGAATAACGATTTTTGCAATGTAATTCCTACATGATTAATGCGTGTAAATAAAATCAACTAACTTAGTTTTTGGTATCGTGTTGCAAATATTGTTTGGTGATGAAATTGAGAAAAAGGAAGAGCTAGTAGAGGTCGTACTAGGGCTAGAATAGTGATTCCTCCCTAAAAGGAACGTTATTTTTGTACCCTTGCTCCCCAACTCATTTCTGGTTTATGTAGACCTATTTGGGCATGGGTAAACTTACGATTCGTGCTAATTATCCCATGAACTCCACATGGGAGAAAGGCATGAACTAGGTTTATGAGTTTTCCTTAAACTCATTGGCGACTCCCTACTTGTTTCTTGTAAAAAAGCGTGATGACAAGATTAATTCTAATTCATGGTCCCCCAAACAGTCAGGAATTCAAATCCTAATACACCCTAACAAGTGTAAAGTCATAGGCTTTTAAAGGGTCAATGGGCATCTAAGGAAGGATCTCCTTACGATGGGAACACCCTCCTTACAGGTATACACACTTGTGCGAGGTTCGGCTAATGCTACGTTTGGCCCAATTCCTAACGGATACGTACGCAACCTCACAAAGGGGTGCGGCTGTAATAAAAATGCATTCATTCATTCATATTTATATTCATCATGATCATATAAAGGGATCTCCAATATTCATCCCTATATACTTAGAGCTAGACTTGGGAGATTAATCCCTACATTATTGGCCTACCCAGCCTAAGAGTCACTACCATTTGACTCTTTTCAATATATCACTTTCACACACATCATAGATACATGACCAAATATACTTCCCTTAGGAACCCTTTGTCATGAAATCTTAACACAACGTTGAAGCATACTTGTCATAACAAAATCACTCATCACTCATCATTGCATCACAAAGTATGAAGTGCTTAGCCTCCATGCCCAAGTTACCCAAATACTTTCATCATCGAGTTAACAATAGTGATAGCCTAGGATGAATTAATCCTTGCACCTTGAGAGATAATATCAAACAACATCTGACTTAACTCATTCAAAATGCACCATCAAAAAACTTCTTCCTTTTGTGTCTTTCTTTTTCGGGAGAAAGTCGGTATTGTAGGAAATATTTCAAGCATTATCCCTAGCTTGAACCCCACAGTGATCATACACTAAAGAACGGTGGCGTCCAAAGGGATAGAAGATAGAGAAAAAGAGTCGTCAACAAGTTTTAGGAACTTGTAAACTGTTCACAAGGTGAAGGTTACACCCCTTAACGATCCAGGAGATCGTCAACTCCAATAGGTCTAGAACCATGACTAGTAGCTCGGGGATGAAGGTACAAATCAAACCTAAAAGAGATTGAACCTGCCCTAATAATAAGCCTCTACTTTATTCTGATCGTATTCATGTGCGCTTTCTGACTAACATGCAATCAATAGGTTTAACCCTAAACCTGTTCATCTATGTTGGTTAAATATTAATGCATAAATAAAACTATTATTGGCGATCACTTGAATTATAATCAAATTAACCCTAAATAAGATTATCAATTATCTTATTAAGTGTGATTACAAGTACCAATTCCCTTTAAACATGCATAAAAGGCGTGATCAAGCAATAACAAATAATTATAATCATGCAACATAACAATAATTTTAATCATCATAATCATGTTAAAGCATAATAATAGCAAGATCCTAGGCATGATACTAACAAGATTAATAACAAACCCTAGCATGTCACTAAGCAATAAAAATCAAAGCTTTAACCCTAACATGAACATTAGGAAAGAAAATAGGAAGCATCATAACAATCATAATTGTCATGTTTGATATTAGAAATTATAGTTATTACCCTAAACATGATACCAGGAAGATCAAAACGCCCTAACATGACACTAGGAATCATAATAACAACTTAAACATGATTTCTATATCATAATAACAATGTAAAAAATTAAAGCACTTACTTGGATGCCTCGTATCTCTTTCTAATAACAAAATACACGCGTTAGTAACTTCAAGGAAAATAATAAACAAAACAATTAAATTAAATAATTGAAAGAGAGATTTGGGACCAAACCCTCAGAAATTAAACCTTTAACGTCTAGGGCGAAGGAAACTTTGAACTTGGCTAGGTATGTCTCGTGCTAATGTATGAGGAAGTGTGTTTGTAAAAGGGTTGGCTAGAAAGAGAGAGAGAAAATCAAGAAATTCTTGATGAGAGTTGATGAGAAGAATTGATGATAATTGATGAAAATTGATGATTGAAAACGGAGGTTTTAGGAGGCTATTTATAGAGAAAATTAGTCGGATGGATAAAAAACAAATCAGAGTTTCAACGAGAATAAAACTTGATTAGCCCTAGATCCTAGACATTAGCGTCAGGCGCTGAAGGTTAGCGCCAGGTGCCACGCCTTAGCGCCAGTCGCTAATAATCAGTTTCACACTATAATGCACACACGAGTCATGTACGTTGAGTCATGTCGTGTCATATCACCTTGAATTGAGTCTAACACATGTGTCAAGCACTTTGAGTCGAATCATGACAAGTCATATGTGTTAAAGACACATTAAGTCTTAAAGCCTTAGGAAAATCCTAAGATAATTAAAGATATGAGCAAAGTCCTATAGTAAAAAATATAAATGCAGGTACATCCCAACAAGCAAGAACATTCCCGGATTTTTTTCGAAAAACCGCAAATATGACCGCATGAGATTCTTTCGAGATGAGAGGAGTTTGAACAAAATTACATGGATTAGTAAATTAGAGATGAAGAGCTTTAATTTACAAAAGATTAGAGCGGATTTGGTTGAAAGGAAACGACCAAGTTCAAAGTTTGAAGCGAAACCCGAGCAACGAACAGCAGCAACAATGGCAAAATAGGGAAGATCCGACTCCAGCGCCAGACGATAAGGTTGTCGCCCGGCGACAACATCTATCGAGAAGTGGATTTCGCGTTGAAAACGTGTTGAAAACTCTTGCACCGCCTGAGGATAGGTTCGTCGCCTGGCGCTGCAGTGCAGCGCCTTGCGCCAAGTTCGTCGCCTGGCAACGAGCTCTGTTGTTGACGACATGATGTTGTTTTATTCCTTTTCGAACTCTAACTCTTTTCTATCAATTTTGGACTATTTTCTTATAAATAGGGTCCTTAAACCTCCGTTTTTCAAACACCAGAATTCTCTAATTCTTCTCTCTCTCTAAGCTAAAGCTTATTCTCTCTCCCTCTTTCTAAACCTTCCCTTTCAAACACAATACCGCACTCATTAGCACTAGACACACCTAGGCAAGTTTGAATTGCCTTCGCCCTAGACGTGAAAGGTTTGATATTTCTGAGGGTTTGGTCCCAAATCACTTTTTTAATTATTATTTAATTGTATTGTATTGTTTTATATTGTCCTGGTTCTGATGTTGGCGCGGTAGCTGACGTTGCGGTTGCTGTCGTCGGGATCTGGATGGTAGGGTTTTAGACGACTAACGTGGAAGACGGGGTGAATCCTCATCCACGCAGGCGGTTCTACCTTGTATGCGTTCTTCCCAATCCGTTTAGTGATGCGGATGGGGCCTTCATATTTCCGAATGAGGCGACGATCTCTCCCTCTAAGAAACTTTAGCTGTTCTGGTAAGACCTTCACCATCACCATGTCCCCAATAGAAAAATCAACTGGCCTTCTGTTTTGATCAGCCCATTTCTTCATCCGGCGCGATGCTCGCTCTAGGTAGGCTTTCGCAATGTCGGTGTTTTGCTTCCACTCTCTTGTAAAATCTCGAGCTTGAGCACTCCTACCGCCCTCCCAGTCAGCCACTATGTGCGGGAGGAGAGGTTGTTGACCCATGACCAACTCAAAGGGGCTTTTGTTGGAAGAAGAACTCCTTTGAGCGTTGAAGCAAAGTTGTGCGACGTCCAAAAGTCTCACCCAATCTTTCTGGTTGGCGCTCACAAAGTGACGTAAGTATTCCTCGAGAAGCCCATTGAATCTCTCTGTCTGCCCATCAGATTGAGGGTGGTGGCTTGATGACATGTTGAGGTCAGACCCCATCGTTTGGAATAGCTCAGACCAGAATATGCTCGTGAATCTGGTATCCCTGTCGCTTACTATGCTCTTTGGCAATCCCCAGTACTTCACAATATGCTTAAAGAAGAGAGATGTTGTTTCTTCTGCTCCGCAAGCCTTCTGCAAGGGTACAAACGTTGCGTATTTTGAGAACCTGTCTATCACCACCATGATAGAAGAGAACTAGCCAACCTTCGGGAGGCCACTAATGAAGTCCATCGACACACTCTCCCACGGTCGAGTTGGTACAGGAAGAGGTTCAAGGAGGCCCCCGGGCTTCTGTCTGTCAACCTTGTCTTGCTGGCACACAAGGCAGGTTTTGGTATAGCTCATCACATCTTCCTTCATTACTGCCAGTAGTACCCCATCGCGAGTAGACTGAGGGTTCTCTGCCAACCAGGAATCCCGCCCACAGCGTATCATGGCATTCCTTCAACAACATTTTCCTCAATCCCCCTGCTTTGGGGATGAACAGCTTTGTACCTTTGGTGAAGATGAGGCCATCTTCCAACCAAAAGCGTCTAGTCTTCCCTTCTTCAATCATTCTTGTTATGGTTTTTGTCATCGGATCATCTGGGAGATAAGCACGAACTTGATCTCTAACGGATGTGGCAATGCTGCTTGCAGTCATTGGCGCTAACTTGTACATCGCAGCAAGATTGGCCCGCCTACTCAGGGCATCGGCAACTCTATTGCTAGGTCCCGTTCTATAGGTGAACTCCACGTCGAACTTAGCTAAGTCCTCCTGCCACCGAGCTTGTTTTCCAGTCAGCTTTGGTTGGGTGAGAAAGTGACTCGCCGTGGTGTTGTCTGTGCGGACGGTAAACTTTGACCCCAACAAGTAGTGCCTCCATCCTCTTAGGCAGTGCACAATGGCTAGTAGCTCCTTTTCTTGTGCCGCATACCTTCTCTCCGCATTATTCAGCTTCCTACTTTCGAATGCAATGGGATGTCCTTCTTGGAGGAGCACTCCTCCTAAAGAAAAATCTGAAGCATCTGTCTCGACCACGAATGGTTTGGTGATGTCTGGAAGGGCATGGACCGGCTCCTTCACCATTGCTACTTTCAACTTCTGCAAAGCTTCCTTCTGGGGCCCTGACCATTCCCAACGACAATCTTTCCTCAATATGTCAGTGAGGGGACTTGCGATCTCTGAGTATCCCTTAATGAATCTTCTATAATAGTTCGCCAGTCCTAGAAAGGATCGCAGCTCAGAGGGGTTCTTGGGATCCCGCCAATTGCGAACAGCACATATCTTCTTTGGTTCCATCCTCAATCGACCCTTCCCCACAAAGTGTCCAAGAAATCCGACTTCTTCCTGCGTAAAGGCACACTTTTCTCGTTTCACAAAAAGGTGATGTTCTCTCAGCTTCTCGAAGACCAATCTTAGGTGCTCGAGGTGCTCCTCCAAAGTCTTGCTGTAGAAAACGATGTCATCGAGGTACACGACCACAAACTTGTCTAAGTACTCTCGAAATACTTGGTTCATCAGAGTACAGAACGTAGCAGGTGCATTCGTCAAGCCGAAGGGCATGACTAGCCATTCGTATGCCCCGTATCTCGTCACACAAGTAGTTTTTGGTTCATCTCCTTCGGCGATACGAACTTGGTGATAGACAGACTTCAAGTCTAGCTTTGTAAAGTACACTGCATCCCCTAACTGATCGAACAAATCCGCCACCAAAGGGATAGGGTAGTGATTGCGCACCGTAACCTTATTTAATGCTCGGTAGTCGATACACAATCGAAGACTTCCATCTTTTTTTTTTCTGAAAAAGCATAGGAGCCCCATAAGGTGCCTTTGATGGGCTGATGAAGCCTGCCTCAAGCAAGTCCTCCAATTGTTTCCGGAGTTTAGCCAATTCTGGGGGAGCCATGCAATAAGGGCTTCGTGCTGGGGGGTTTCGCCCCTGGAACCAGCTCAATATCATGGTCCACTGTCCTTCTAGGTGGGAGAACTTTTGGTAGGTCTTTTGGGAGGAGATCCTGGAACTCTGATGGTAGCTCGGCAACTACAGGCGGAAAGTCTCCACTTGCTTCATCTTCCTTCGTGGAAAGTGTTCCTAGGAACGTGGGCTCGTTCCTCTTCAACCCCTTCTCCAATTGCATTGCTGAAAGGAGAGGCCCTTTCGGCCCTTTTCCCGGATCGCAGGTTCAGAGGAGACATGGTTGCTGCCCGGGCACCAGAATAGATCTAAGATGCGGCATCGGGACTGCCTTACTAAAGTGTAAGAAGTCCATGCCGAGCACCAAGCTGAAGTCGTCCAGTGGCGCAACGGTAAAGTCCACCTGTCCGCTCCAATCTCCCATCTTCATTGTTACTTTCTTGGCAACGCCGTGGATCGGTTGGGCAACTGAATTCACCGTTTTCATACTGCCTCCTTCTAGTAGGAGCTTCAACACAAGTCTTTTTGCCTCCTTTTCTGAAATGAAGTTGTTGGTAGCACCGGTATCCACCATGGCACGAGTTTCCTTTCCGTTTACCAACGCATTCACATACATAAATCCAGAGTTTTTGGGTTGGCCCTCACAGCCTTCTCTTCCCATAGCGCACATCATGCGAATGGCCCCAAGTCTGGAATGTTCTCCTTCACTTGGTTCTACCTCATCGGCTTCTTCACCCTCGGGGTTTTCTAAGGACATGGAGGACAGTTTCTTTTGGAGATTGTCAATTTCTCCCTTGTGTCGACATTCAAACCACTTGTGCGGTCCTCGGCAAAGGATACACATCAATGGCTTGGCTGCCGAAGATGAACTAGGGGTGCTTCCTCTACTAGAGAAGGAAGAAGCTCCACTTTTCCGAGAGTCTTCTCCCCCACTTCTATTGTATCTAATGTTCGAGTTGTTAGAGCTCACTTGCGAGCCATGTCCGGAGTTCCTAGGAGGGTTCGGTGTCGGCCCGCTATTCCCTTTCTTCAAACCTTGTCCTTTCTCTGAGGAGTAGTCCATCAACCTTTCGGTTGCAGCGATGGCTCCCGATAAAGTATCCATCTTTTGGCGCCAAATTTCTCTTTGGGCCCATTCCTTAAGACCACGCACAAAGTTGAATAGGCAATCTTCCTCGGACATATTGTGGATCTCCAACATGCACGCTGAAAACTCTTTGACATACTCCCGGATGGAACCCTTATGCTGCAAAGCAGCGAGCTTGGTGCGAGCAACAAACTCGGTATTCTCGGGATAAAATTGGGCCATCAGCTCTTTCTTCAGATCCTCCCAAGTATCCACCGATGTCCTCTTAGCTTGGATGTCAGCGTACTTGGTGCGCCACCAAAGCTTTGCATCATCCACCAAATACATAGTGGCGGTTCAACTTTTAACTCATTCTCCAACTGATAGACATGAAAGTATTGCTCCATGTCGAAAATGAAATTATTGACTTCTTTTGAATCTCTCGTGACTCGAAATTATCCACTTCCCCCGAGCCTTCTCTGGGCACGCATTAAGGTTGCACATTTATCTTGTGCTTCATCAGTGACGCCTTGCATGAAGTTAAGTTGCTCCGTTAACCCATCCATAGTAGCGACAAGCCTGCCTATTTGTCTGGCTTGTTTTATTACAATATCCTCAAGTTTGGGCAGCCTTTCTTCAAGCATAGCCCACTGTTCGGACTTGCCTTCAAGCCAAGAAAGTCTTTCCTCGAATGTGTATTCATGCATCTCTCCTTCTTCTGCCATATCTAAGGCAAACTTGGCTCTGATACCAACGGTCCGAGTGATTCAACACAAGATTGTGCGGCGCGCTCTCGTCTTTTGGCGACAAGGGCGCAAGCCTAAAGCAAGGAGGTTCGTGAGCACACAGCAACACGGACCTACGGTGTCTCAAAAGGGCAAACGAGAACAACGAGTGCAGAGTCGGGGCTTGTGACGGCCGATACTTCGAAGCGGGCACAAGCGGAACCGACGAAAATGAGGACGTCTCTAGGATCTCTTGGTTTGGTGGGGGATGCTTTAAAACAAGGTAAGCACAATATCTATAAAGGCTTAAACAACAGACAAGTCTTAAAGTAATAACAACGGGGTAGAGAGCTTTGATTGAATAACCATTCGCTCCCTAAAGAGCTTTATATTGCATTAGTAGAGAATTACAAGTGAACGTTGAAATGACAGTAACACAATAATTCTCCCTAGGGTCTAGAAAAATAAAAAGAAATACTAAAGAGACATTACATAAGGAAAATACAAGGAAAATAAAGAAGAATACATAACAAAGAGGTTGGATTCTAACACAAGGATTGCAGAAAATGGGGAGGAAGGTCTTGAAATGTGAGTGTCATTTTCTTAAATTTTTGATAGTATATTACTTCTAGTTATTCTGATTTATGAGTACTTGTTGGCTTGTTGCTCTCCAATTAGTAAGATTGTAAAATTTTGTGAGGCAAAAAGCTTAAGTGTATTCATTGATAGCCAAGAGTATATATAGCGTACATAGGAAAGCTAACTTATGCCAACTATACAATCAAATCATATATTTACATAATTATCTTATTTCCATAAACTTATCTTAACACACCCCTCAAGTTGGAGCACTATGCGGACTAAAGATGCCCAACTTGGACAAGAAAAAATCAAACTGTCTTTTACCAAGTGCTTTGGTAAAAATGTCGGCCAACTTAGAAGAGGTAGAAACATAAGAGGGTGCGATAAGACCTTTCGAAAAAGCATCCCTCTCAAAATGACAATCAACCTCAATATGTTTTGTGCGCTCATGAAACACCGGATTGTTAGCAATGTGTAATGCCGATTGGCTATTACAGAATAATGGAATAGCCGTGGGATGTTGAATGCCAAGGCTAAGCAATAAGCCCTTCAACCATTTTAACTCACACGTTGCATTAGACATAGCACGGTACTCTGCATGTGAGGAAGATGTGGCAACGGTAGGCTGCTTCTTTGTTTTCCATGAAATAGGAGACTTACCCAAGAAAACCAACCATCCAGTCAAGGATCGATGAGTGAGTGGACACGCTGCCCAATCTTAGTCACTCCACCCCTGTAAAGTCAAATCACTATCAGCTCGAAGCAGAATCCCTTGCCCTGGGGTTCCCTTCAAATATCTAACAACCCTTAGAGCAGCTTCTCAATGCTCCACTTGAGATTGTTGCATAAACTGAGATAAAATGTGCACCGAATATGCAAGATCAGGACGAGTCACGGCTAGATATACTAACCGACCAACAAGACAACGATACTGCAGGGTGCTCCCTGCGGATGACCCAAACGATGATTCTGCTCCATAGGAAACCCCGATCAACCCGGCCTCAGAAATGATATCAAGGGTATATTTTCGCTGGCAGAGAAACAATCCAGTTGCATTTCGAGCAACCTCAATACCAAGAAAATATTTCAAAGCCCCTAGATCTTTCATCTTAAAGCAATCAGATAAGTAAGATTTAAATGCAAGCAACACAACGGAATTATTGCCCGATATAATGAGGTCATCAACATACACCAAGGTAAATAGAGAATAATCAGAGTAGGATTGAATAAAGCCATACCCTTTCAATGCCGCGGTTAATTTCGCAAACCAACATCTCGGGGCCTGTTTCAAGCCGTACAACGATTTTCGCAATCAACACACCAATTTCGGATTCGAATTCTCAAATCTAGGGTGCAATTTCATATATACTTCCTCATTTAGATCACCGTGAAGAAAAGCATTGTGCACGTCCATCTAGTGAAGCTCCAGTTCTTCGATGCAACTATGGCCAAGAAAGCCTCTAGCAGTCGTCATCTTTGCAACTGGGGCAAAAGTTTCGTTATAGTTGATGTCCGACGTTTGATGATTGCCGAACACCACTAATCTCGACTTGATACGTTTACCGCCTTCAGAGTCCATGTCCTATTGTCTTCCAAGGCTCTTATTTCTTCTTGCATTGACTTCCTCCATTCTTCGTGCCTCATTGCCTCTCAAAAGGATTTCGGATCCTGTCCCGAAATAATGGCTGCCAAAAAATTATGATAATTTGCAGAAAAATTGTCACAATTAATATAGTGTGCTATAGGGTAGGGAGTACTCGAGGATTGCTGCGGAAAACGAGTAGACTGAGATGGACTTTTAGCGAGCACGACGTGAGTCACATAGTCTCGTAGCTTAACTGAAGGAATTTTATCTCGAAAGCCACGACCCAATTGCTGCTGGTTTGTGGACAAGGGCTGTTGTTGCGAAGTTTTTGTTGCTGAAGTGTGAGCAATGTGCTGCAGCTGCTCACTTGGTGTTGCTGTTGCCCCATCATCAAAACTGCTATGCTCAATATACTCATCGTTAAAGTAAGGATCAATGATTGTCTCACCATTCATGGGAACTATTTTTGCCGGCTCTATATTCACTTCCTTCGTATTAACAAATGAAAAGACGTTCTCCAAGAATTTCACATCTCTTGAAATAAAAAATTCCTTTTTATCAAGATCGAACAACTGCCATCCTTTCTTACCAAAAGGATACCCCAAAAATACACATTTTTGACTTCTGCTCTCGAATTTAACTCCCTTGGTTTTTTTTTTTATTATGAGCAAAGCACAAACAACCAAAGGTCCGAATAGGATTCAATAATGGAGGAAAGCCAGATAAAATCTCGAAAGGAGTTTTGTTATCCAACAAAGGAGACGGAGTACGATTAATAAGGTGTGCAGCAGCTAAAACACATTCCCCCCAAAAAAAAATCGGCAACTGTGCTTGAAATCGCAAAGCCCTCACAACATTCAAAATATGCTTATGCTTTCTTTCAACCCGACCATTTAGTTGGGGAGTCCCAACACATGAAGTATAAAACAAAACTCCAGTAGCAGCAAAGTAATCACGTAAGCAATTAAATTCTGTACCATTATCACTTTGAACAACCAGAATAGTCTGAGAGAATTGTCAATCAACCATGGCAATAAAATTCATAAAATCACGAAAAACCTGTGTTTTATCATCTAACAAATAAATCCAAACAACACGAGAAAAATCATCTATTATTGTAAAAAAATAACGAGTTCTACGAGACGAAGCATGCCTATATGAGCCCCATAAATCACAATATATCTTTTCAAATATGTGGCTCGCTTTATTATCACTAGAGGGAAATTTGTCCCTAGGGTGTTTAGCCCGGAAACAAACTTCACAATTCTTATCTAAGCTACCCTTAAGACTATCAAGAGGAAATAACTTCACTACATTCTCCGAAGGATGTCCAAGCTGCTTGTGCCATAACTCTAACTGTGATGTTGCTCCATCCACTAAAAGGTGTTGCACAGAATCACCTCCGAAGTAGTAAAGTCCATCTCGTCTAGTTCCCGTTCCAATCAGCTTCCCCGTTCGGTCCTGTATAGCACACAAAGAGGAATTAAAAGTGACAGTACAATGCAAATTATCATTTAATTGAGAAACCAAAAGCAAATTACAACTCAATTTGGGAACATATAGAACATGCTTTAGCACAATAGAGTCCGATAACTGAATTGAACCCTCCTCTGCAAAAACGGTCTCACCATTCGGTAAACCAACCGCACAATCAAATATAGGCATTGTATCAAACAACCAATTGTTAATGCCTATTACATGATGTGAGGCTCCCGTGTCTACAATCCACATTATTATTGAACTTACCATTCAAACTATTTTCTGACACCTTAGTATTACCAACCACTGCTGCTATAGTCTTCCATTGATCCGCGGTGAAAGCCGACCCAATGTTGCTGCCAGGGACACAGCTCCCATGCTGTTGCTCTGCGTTGCATTGGCTCGAGGTGTGCCTCAACCTCTACCTCGACCATGCCCCCCTCCTTTAGTCTTGGTCTGTTCGAACCAGCTATCGGGATAGCCAATAATCTCATAGCAATTGCTAACATCATGGCCATTCTTCTTGCAGTGTGTGCAAACCAATGTCCAACAACCCGAGGCTTCATGCCCTATCTTCTTACAGTTAATGCAAGTTGGACGGTCTCCTCGACCACGCCCACGACCAGCACGTGGTGTAGCACGAACATTAAACCCAACAGCCTTAGAAGGCTTGTCATCAGGGATCAATTTGGCCAACCTAACCCGTTCATCTTGAATGGCGAGTTGGTAAGCACGATCTATTGAAGGAAGAGGATCTTGCGAGAGGATATTTGCACGCAATTGGGAATAATACTCAGAGTATAAACCCATCCAAAAATCATGAAGCTTGGCCGTTTCTCGTCTTTGAGCATGCTGCTGACCCGCCGTACAATTAGAGCAGCAAGAACATGAAATTATAGGCTTATCATTAAACAATTCTTCTCATACTGCATTCAATTTCCCATAGTACGTGGAAATTGACATAGACTTTGTTTGTTCACACTTGGCAATTGAGGACTTTAATTGTTGGATTCTTGGACCATTAACCAAAACAAATATTGGTTTAAGATGATCCCACAATTTTTTAGCCTCCCTGTCAATGTACCTTTGACCTCTAGGTCGATGGTATTATATATCCATGAAAAAAGCATTGTATTAATGGTATTCCAGTCCGACTAAGTGCACGGTGGAGTTGGTCCGTTAATCGTGCCATCCAAAAAATCAAATTTTCTACGTGCCGCCAAGGCTATCCTAAAAGCTTAAGTGTATTCATTGATAGCCAAGAGTATATATAGCGTACAAAGGAAAGCTAACTTATGCCAACTATACAATCAAATCATATCTTTACATAATTATCTTATTACCATAAACTTATCTTAACAAAGATAGATTATTAAAATTAAAATGTTGGTCAAATCCTTTCCCACTAGTTACGATAAACACACCTCTTGCGGAATAATCAATCGACCAAACAAACAACCCACAAGCACACACAAGCTACTAGTTTGTTCACGGATCACACTTAACCCAAGCTATATGAAATATTCTCCAAGATCAACAAACCACCAGTAATATCAACACATATAATGCAGCAACTTAAGCAAAGAACAAGCATAAACAACCAAGCAAGAGACACAATTTTTACGTGGAAAACCTCTTCGATGTGAAGAGTAAAAACCTCGGGACTTTAGGAGTCTACCCAAATTGTTCTTATTATGATCAAATGAATGTTATACAAACACAATTCCAAGTCTAAAAGATGGGTACTCAATTACCCAACAACAACAATCATAAGAACAAAACAGTTAAGGAAGAAATTGAGATATAAAACCAGAAAATGGAGCTTCTGTCCAGAAGCCGTATCTCACGAACCAGAGCTGCAAATGATAATTCGACTGTTGAAAACGAAGCCCTAGATGTCCCGGACAAGTTGTCAAAATTTGAGCTAAATCGGATTATGGATGAGCTTCGGTCGGGTTTGATTTATGAGGCTGCGCAGTGAAAACCTTGAGCTGGGCTACTCTTGTGAACTCTCTGTATTTTTTCTTACACTCTCAACTAATTTGCTTCCCTCATTAACTCACTATGTCTGGCAGCAAGTGTAGTATGCAAGACCCTTTGTTGCCACTCATTTTTGCACGGTAGGCACACCAAAGAAGTTAAAGAATTAAGCTTCCTTGAGAAGCTACGACCTTGGGCCAAAACTTGACTAGTTGCCCCAAAACAATCACAACATAAAATGGGCTTTCCCACTTAGGAAGGGACCCACAGCCTAACAACTCGTAGCCTAACATTAATGTTTGGGAATTCTTTATTACATGTGTGTGTTTGTGTTTATGATTTAACTGTTTTGTTTTCTCATGGGATAAGATGAGGGGAGTGCAAGACAATGATAATGGCTGAGAGAAAAAAAAGCGCTTTGTAACTTATTTGTTGGAGATGGTATCGACTGCTTCCGTACCTAATTTATGTTTATAGTCAAACATAGTATGTCTAAATATCTTATATGTCTATAATCATTTAATAATGAATTGAAATTTTAATTTTGGTGATTTTATACATGCAATGAATGTGGTTTTCATCACAAGTTTGTTACCAATGTGCTTGGGGGAGGGTATGGATAAAGTATTTGGAGGAATAGGGTAGGGCACATCAAACATATCAAAGATAGCAACAATTTAGCTTAATATCAGCTTTGAGGAGAAATGGTTTGGTTTTAAACCATCATTAAAGCTATTTTATCTGGATGTAGGATGTAAAGGTTTGAACTTTCCATTAATCAGTTTGGTTTCTCTATCCCATCTTCAATGTTGTTTTACGCAAAACGAGGAGGGTAGATCAGACATGCTTCCTTGAGGTTTGGGATTATATCACTCCACTGCTGTCATCCTTGCAGCTAGGAACAAACACTTTCTAGTGCATACGTTATGTGCGGTTGAAATGTTTAGTTTCATGTCGACTTTCTGAAATTGGATGGTATAGGATTTTACTTTTAAAATTCCATTTCTTCTATATAATTTACCTGTGTTCCTACTACTAATATTCTTGTTTGAATTTAGTCTGTAATACAACTAAATCATCGTATTTATGTAAATATTGTGAATTGTGGCTTGTGATAGGAATTGTGGCTTACAACATCTTAGCTTCAAAGTCTCTCTTTGTATCCAATGTTACCTTACATCTATTTGTTACAAACAGGCATCAAAGGTAGGATTTTTTGCCACATGAATAACACTTTGCCTATTACAGTAAAGTATATAATTTTCTTGCTTGAATCTCAACTCTTTTAGGAAAAAATTCATCCACAAGAGCTCTTTGCAAGCTTCTACTGTTGCAACAATAGTCCCTACTTTTAATGTTGATAAAGCAACAAATTTTTGGAACCTTGATTGCCATGATATAGCCCCCCCCCCCCCCTCCTCAAAATTCGTCATATAACCACATACTGACTTTCGTGAATCAAATCAATTTTCCATATCTGCAATTAATGTATATCGCTTTGACACTGGTTATTTTTATATATTTTTTTTCTTTAATCCAAAGCACATTATTGATGTACCACATAGATGCCTTAGAATTCATTGCTTTCCAGTGTTCTTTCCTGGGTTTGAGGCGCTATAAATCAAGGTGCGTGTCAACAGAAATATGAGGCGCTCAACTAGGCCTGCTCACAGATCGGATATCCGAATACTCGGATATCAGAAATTTATATCCAAATCCGATTTGAAAATTTCGGATATCCAAAATTTCGGATCAGATGCTTCGGATATCCATTATCCAATATTAAATAAAATTATTATGACTACTTTCTAAATTTCACCAATTTTACCCTTTTTTTATCGCTAAGTTGTACAACATATTTTAATAAAATAGTAGTCCTTTTACAATAAATATTATCATCAAATATATTAAGAATATTATAATAAGTTAATAATACAAGGTTAATTTTATATGAACAATTTAAAAATTTTATATATATTTAACTATTTTAGGCTTTATATTTCGGATATCTTTCGGATATCGGATATTTGAAATTTTGAAAATTAATATCCAAATCCGCATTTGATATCCGCTTTTTCGGATCGGATATTCGATCCAAAATGAAACTCGGATCGGATATCCAAAAATTCGGATCGGTTGCAGATTGGATTATCGGATAGTTTTGTACAGGAATATGCTCAACCAAGGACCTATAGGGATCTGGATTAAACCTCTCAACTTAACTGGAAATGACACAGAAATCTTGTATATAATAATTAAGTATATATACAACCTAGCACTGTTATTTACATGCCAAACATTAGAAATATAGGAATCTTAGTAAAAACAAAAGGGGATTTGTAACATAATAAAACTTTGGTAAACAATGTAATATTCCATGTAAGCCTAAATATTCTTCCATAATACAGTAGCAAAATGTATATTGCTGGTCCTTAGAAGTATTTACTGTTTTTTACTCTCTTCTTTTTCTACTTATATATATGATTAGTGGCTTAACATAGTGCATCAGTATTGAGATTAACGAATTTTTGCAATTAGATGGTTGGAGTTAGAGCTCAAGCTGGTTGCTGATGTTGGAATTATTGGTGCTCCAAATGCTGGAAAAACCACATTTCTTAGCGTGATAAGTGCTGCTCGACCAGAAATAGCAAACTACCCTTTTACAACACTGCTTCCTAATCTTGGTGTAGTTTCATTCGATTATGATTCTACAATGATTGTAGCTGATTTACCAGGTTTACTTGAAGGTGCACACCGAGGTTTTGGTTTAGGCCATGAGTTTCTGCGACATACTGAAAGATGTTCTGTCCTGGTACAAGAAATTTGTGAAATCTTCCTTGTATATGAATTATTAGCATTTTAGTTTTAGATTCAAAACAATAAAATAACAATCAATTGTTTGACATAATATATTGCTGACCTTTGTTACCACATCATGTTGGACATGAGTATGCATCCATGTGTCTCACTGGGTTAGTAAAAAAAATGATCTGTATCTTTAGTCTGAAATGAGTTGTCAAATGTTATGTCCATGTCGAACATGAGTACGCATCCAAGTGTCTCACTGGGTTAGTGAAAAAAAAAGGATTGTATCTTCGGTCTGAAATGAGCTATCAAGTGTTCCTGTCCATGTCGGACTATCAAGGATATCACATAATCCGATATGAGTACTTGAGGTGCCATGATAATTTGAGTTACAAAGCAAATGACCGTTGGAACTATAAATTTTAAATTTGTACTACACTTCAATTACCAATAAGTTTACTTTGTATTTAGCTGGTAAGGAAGAGATGGTTGAACCTCTCAATGTCTTTTCTGAATTGGTGAAAATGATGTTTCCTGAACTTAATTGGAATGAAGAAGAAAGGAATAATTAGATTCCTATCTTATGAGAAAGATCTAGATCTGGATTATGAAATGCCTTTTTACCTTCCACAATAGGAACTTGATGTTGATGAGTTAAAATCTGAGCTGTGATGTCTTTTGACTGCTGGAAAATATAGGGAACTGTTGTCCTGCTAATCCGCTAGGTTCTTCTATACGTGCATCTTCTAAGTTATGAGCCATGTGCTGCTTATAATAAACTATATGTTTTTACATCAGGAATATTAGTGTAGTATATTAATCTGGGCATTGTTCAATCATTTCATCTTACGAATGAAGTTCACTTCTATATTTTCTCAGACTTTTGCATCCTAGTATGGGTTACTTTAGCATCTTATCGTGTTGAACGGCCTGAACCCATGATCTGGACCTTAGGGGTCCCATAACCCAATTTTAGAAATGTGAACATGATGATCCCCCCAAAAAAGAAGAGGCTGTTTAATTAATAATATGTTAGTTATGACTACATTTTTGTTTCCATTGTAAAAAGCTTAAAGAATTCAAAGTACGAGGGTTATAATAAACTATATGTTTTAATGTTTGTTGAGTAAGCTTAAGCTGTTTAATCCTACATTTCCTGACACAAGTGCCTGTTTGCATTTTACTTCAGGTGCATGTTGTTGATGGTTCATCTCCGCAGCCAGAATATGAATTTGATGCAATTCGCCTGGAGCTTGAATTGTTTAACCCTGAACTTGCCGAAAAGCCTTATCTTGTTGCTTTTAACAAGATGGATCTTCCAGAAGCTTCTGAAAGATGGGAAGTTTTTAGGGAACATTTATTAGCCGAGGATATTCAACCTTTCTGTATGAGTGCTATAAGTAACCAGGGTACACATGAAGTGGTTTGTGCTGCCTACGAGCTCGTAAAGAAATTTAAGGAGGTTGTCAAAGAAGCTGAAGGTAAATTTTTGTTATTTCTCTATGTTGCTTTTAATAAGATTAAACCTGTTAGTGGTGAACTTTTATTTTATCCAGAAAAAATGAATCATACCATATTCTTCCGCTATGGTACTTGCCAATTCCTTTTTCCAAAATCAGTGAACAAAGAAAGAAGGCGCCAAAATCAATTAGTTTCTTCAGCATAACACATTCTAACATTCCTGATTGGACATTCTTTGTATAATGATTTGCCATCATTGTTAATATCATACTAGCTCTTAATAATTCATGGTCTTAAATAATTCTTCCTCCATTCTTTCTTAAGTGAATCAGAATATTATACATCCATACTCCTGTCTCACATAACAATTTTCATTTCTCCCCATGCTTGTCCCACAATAAACTTTCCATTTCTCCATCAAGTCGTGTCCACAAATTATGAGATTGCTTTATTTTTCTTGGAAATTTTACATGGTGGCTTTCAAGATTCATAAATTCTATTTGGTAGACCAAAAAAAAAAAAAATGTCATAATTTCTAGTGGCATTAAAGATTTGCAAAGCTCTATGTAGTGCCCTTATTTCATTAAATTGGGCTTAATCAACAAATTATGGCTAACCTTTTAACTCAATATAGTCAATTTCCTAACCTACCCTTTATTTAAAAAAAAAAACTTTTTTATTTTTCTTTTTCCCCTTTCCTCCTCCATAACTACAAGCCACCTCCCTTCATGCCCCACTTCATTTTCCAGCTGCCACCACCTTTCATCCCCGCCAAACAAACAACAACCTCACGTGACCCCTACGAAACGTTCCCGGCCAACCTTTCTCGTCACGCCACCCCTTTGCATCCCTTTTTGATTTTTCTACCAACCCACCATAAAACCTTTTCAATTTCCGGCTAACCCAACCTAAAACCTTTTTGATTTCCAGCCAACCCGAAAAATACCTAGTCAAAACCCTCACCCACGCAACAATCAGCTTGTTTAGTAAGCCAGAGTTGGGTAGGTTTGGGTTGGTTTCGGGGATGAGGAGCGGCTAGGGAAGGGTGGGCCAGGTGGTTAGGGGTTGGAGGGGTCGGAGGGGGAGTAGCAGGGGAAGGGTATGGGTGGTTGGGGACATAGGATGGATAAAGGGTGATTGAGGTGGTCGTATGGTGAGGTGGTGGTGGTGAGTTAATAAGGGTTTAGGTTAAATTATTTAAGGGTTAGTATGGATTTAGGACTCAAAACAACCCTCCAGGTTTTAAAAATATAATTAATATTAATGAAATCTCGACATGATCATTGGGTCCACATATAAAACTTGGTTTGGGTCCAATTTAGCATTTTGGCTATAATCTACTCGTTATAACCCGGATTTGGGTTTATAATATATCGTTGAAAATCTCTTTTCAAGCCCCATCTAACTACACAATTATTGGACCCAGATTATGGACCAAATTAAATTGGTTTGGACCTTTTTATAAATTAGACATGAAATAAGTTATTTTAAGGACACAAAATGAATTATTTTGGCTATAACATTTAAAGAAAATGCTAGAATCAAAGAAATTCACAAGACTCTTCAAATTTTCACCTAAATCAATAATCAAAAACATGGTTTAGGGTTAAAAATTGATCCTAAAATAAAAAATGGTTAACCATTTGATGAAAAAAGTCACTAAATAGAATTATACCATTCTTGGGGTTCACTAGAAATTATGTTTTTTTTTTTTTGGTCTAGCAAATAGAATCTTGAAGGCTACCATGTAAAATTTCCCATTTTTCTTCCTTCCTGGGATGATTTTAAATGGTCCCTCAATGAAAACAGTAAACAATGCCCACTATTTTGTATTCACCTACATTCAATTACACTCAATAAGGCCCTACCATCAACTCTCCTAAAACTATGAGCCCAAGGAAAATGGGAATTTATGGGACAAAATGATTGTTAAATGATTTAAAGTTATGTACTCTTCACCTTGGTCCTAAAAATTGTTGTCTATTCTTAATGTCTTATAAGAATCACATCTATTATTCATTTGCTTATTGCCAAATATCTATTATTTCTTATTAATAAAAATTCTTAAAATCTGATAATTGAAAATTACACAGTAATGAATCTAACAAGATCTTGCCTAATAATTTCCTCTTATATATCAGCATAAAAATACAGTCAATGTTCAGTTAAATCTAGAAGTTGATTAGATCAAACCTTATACCAAACCAGAGGTTGCAATGTTCACATTAGAACACCTTCAGCTGTTGAAAACATAACCTAAGTTTTATTGGTTTTTAAAGCTAACTAGAAATATATACTTGGTACGTGATAGTGAAAGTGATTTGTTACAGTAGTATGGCTGGTTCCAAGCTACACCTCTCAAGCTATCAAATCATAGATCTTAAGGGAAGACCTAAGCAAATCAGCTCAGTTGAATTGTGTAAAGTGACAAATAATTTTTTGTATAATTAATTTAAAGAGATAAAGTAAGACAACTTGCTTAAGTGAACACAAAGTAAGGAAAGGAGGGAACAGTTGAAAGATATTCAACATTGAAGAAGAGAGAGAACACATTGGCTGTCTTTACAAGAATGTGCCTGCAGACTAGAGAGATTTTAATTTGCCTCTTTCTGAATTACCGTCATATCAATATTGTAATAGCCTTCTAAGATGATTGTAGAACAAGGTTTAAGGTTCCCTTTCCCTGCCATTCGCTTATTAAACATGTGTGGATCAAGATCCTTAGATCGATCAGGGGCTCTTTTGCTGCATCCAATGTTGACAGGCCATATTAAACTTTTTGTCTGCTTTGACTATCAATCTGTATAAGTCAATAGTATATGTGAAAGTTCTTTATTTTCTTCTTTTTTTTTTTTTTTTATATTTTATATTTTATATTTTGTAAATCTATTATTTTACGGCTATTTCACTAAATGCCACTGAACAATTTAAAAATTCACC
The DNA here is from genome assembly GCF_001683475.1 of Chenopodium quinoa. Taxonomy (NCBI): domain Eukaryota; kingdom Viridiplantae; phylum Streptophyta; class Magnoliopsida; order Caryophyllales; family Amaranthaceae; genus Chenopodium; species Chenopodium quinoa. The sequence continues at coordinate 1,396,957 of NW_018745546.1, forward strand.
AAATGTCATCGGACTTTTCAGAATTCACCAAATGCCACCGAGTTTTTTAAAAATTCACCAAGTGCCATTAATGACTAACGACAGTTAACTCCGTTAGTCATTTAGGCTAAATATGCCACGTGGCATATTCTTATTGGTTCATTTTATTCTTATTATTTTATTTATCAAAAAACTAAAATAAAAAAAAACTTAACCCCAGCCACTCCCACCGCACCACCACCCCTACGCCAGCCCAACCCCTTGCCCCCACCTCCACCGGGGACCAGGCCAATATCCTCTTCGCTATCGGCGGCCACCCTTCCCCCTGATCCTATGCCATCGCCACCATCTCTTTCCCAGAACCACCTTCCCCCACCCTAAAACCACTCCCTCCACTTTAAAAATACCTCTCTCCCCTCCCACCGTCGCCCAGCCCGCCCCCGGCGAAGCTAATTCGCCCATCCCCTTTACCATCTCCATCCACTTTCATCCCCCTTAAACCACCATCCTCGACACACTAAAACCACAAAATTGAAATCTCCAAAATCGAAACCCTAAATTTCGATTTTAAGGTTTTCGATTTTAGGGTTTAAGCGAGGTGGTTTAGGGGGTAGAGATGGGAGGGGAAGGGGGGAAGTTTGGGTTTGCCGGAGCGGGGAGGGATTATTGGTCGCCAGCAGTGGGGAGTGGAGGGGGCTTTGGTCGTTCGGCGGTGGGGAGGGGAACTGAGGTATTTTCGATGGAGAGAGAGTTCACGAATCGCGGGAAGGGTGGCTGGTTTGCGTCGTCAGCGTGGGCCAGCTAAGCTGGGTCGGCGGCATGGTTGTTCAGAGCTGGGTCGCCGCGGTGGGGACTAGCTGGAGGCGGGGATAGGGTGATGGCAGTGACAGATGGTGGTTGGGGCTTGGTCATGGTGGGTGGGGTTTTTTTTTTAAATTTTTTTTTTAATTTTTTTTTGAAGTTTTTTCTTAAGTAATTAATTTACTAATTTGATAAGCAACCAATCATAAGCCACCATGTGGCATAATTAGCCTAAATGACTAACGGAGTTAACTGCCATTTAGTCATTAATGACACTCGGTGAATTTTTTAAAAACTAGTTAGCATTTGGTGAATTTTTAAAGTGCCCAGTGATATTTGGTGAAATAGCCGATTATTTTATCTTCTTCACTAACACCAACTGATCAAAGCTAGCCGTCAAAGATTAAAAAGTCACGGATTGTTATTTATTCTCAAACAAAGAGAGAACAAAATTTTAAAATATTTTTCCACTGTTACTTGTTTATCAATCCTAGCATTTAATTTACAGAATAGTGCTCAATATTACAGGTTGTGCTGCACCTATCAATCTCAATCATGTGGCTGAGGAGATAAAGAAGAAACGAGCTGTCCCTATAAATGATTTTGAGATTACTCATGATAGTAGCTCAAAGACGTGGCATGTGGTTGGTGATGGATTGGAGCGGTTAGTTCAAATGACTAATTGGCAATATGTTTACAATACTTGCATCTATTTATTTAATTTAAACTTGTAATGATTCTATTACACGCACTATTCTGCCTTACTTTCGCATCTTACACATGATCGGAGATATCTTTGAGGAAGTCATGTGTAACATTCCTAGGCCTGAAAGTACCTAGAGTTTAAATTTAAGACTGTTGGAGCATCTAATATGGTACCAAGGAGGTGCTCCTTAAAGCTACATTTTTTTGGATCTACTGAGAATTATATACTGGTTGATAGGAAAGTCAATTTTTTGCATCTAATATGGTACCAAGGAGGTGCTCCTTAAAGTCCTGAAGATCTGAACAATCAAATAGGATATGGATGTTTAGAAAAATTCAAGTTGGCCAAGGGAATAAAGCTAGTTACTGGGCTTTGAGGCTTTGTTATCTTCATCTGAAATGTACAATGTTTAGCATAAATCAGTTTATATTAATATATATGTTTTGAATCAGTAATAGTAATTTTGAATCAATACAATATAGTATTATTGTGTAAAAGTAGTACCTTGATTTAAGAAATATGTATACCTAGTAAATCAGTAATAACATGTTAGAATCAGTGAAACTAATAAAAATAAGGCTGAATTGATTAAAGATAGGTTTGATCAGGGAATATCAGTTTAATCACTAAATATCACAATCTTTAATACGAAGTAGTAGTTCAATCAATAAGAATATTTTTACAATATTGTGAAAATTAGGTGAAAAGAATAGGGCATTATTTGGGTAACATTGTTGCTTTGGATTATTTGCCATGATTATTTTTTTTCTTATTGTTGTTTTATCACTTGCATGTTATCAGTTTGTACAAGAGATAGAGACTATTTTAATTTGATCGTTTTCTTTACCTTTTCTTTTAAAATCTTAAGATTTTCAATCAGTTGGGTATTGCCTAAATCATCAGGTGGATGCCCATTGTTCTACCTCTAAGTTGTGTAAAATTGCAAACCGTTCCTTTCCTTACACTGTTTTGTAACAGGTATGTGGATTCTGAGAAAAGGTTCCAACATGTTCTTAAGGCTTGTGGTGTTAATAAATCTCTGATTGATCGGGGTGTGAAGGAAGGTGATAGCGTTAACATAGCAGGGGTATGTTGGAAGACTCATACTTAATTTTTTGTAGCCGTTTTTCTTCATCTTGCCTTAACTCTTTTTATTAACTAGGGATTCTAACGCGCTCGATGCGTGTGGTATGGCTAACCCTTATAGAAGAATTTTTCTTCGATGGCCTCTATGACCTATGCCTGTCTTGGTAGTATTATTTAAGTATTTTCGTATAGACGATAAATGTGTTGGATGTTGTGTAATTGTACAATGTTCAAAACTTTAATTGAGCTATTTTGATTTAGTGATTAAACAATAAAAAGATAAATTCTATATAGGAAAATGAAAAGAGCAAGGTTGTTTTAAATATTGAAATATACTTAATATCTTAAATTATTTTAAGGAATTTTAAGAGACAATTTTAAGGCTTTTGAACTGCGAATATGTAAAAGAATAATTTTAAGAATATAATTGTCCATGCACTATTTATAAGGTTTTTCAAACTTTTTTTAAGGTAGGGATAGGTAAATATTTTTTTTTTTGAAGTCTTGTATGTTAGTATCATATTTATTCTCTACTTTCTCCATGTATTCTTCTCCCTTTATTCTCTTTTTATCTTCCTACCTTCATCTATGTATGTGTTTATTTATTTATTTATTTTTGACGGGCCATCAATAGGTTTTTTGTTTTCGTGCTTTTGCTTTATTTCATTTATAGTAAAGAAAACTCTCCATTTTTCTCTCCTTTATGGCTTCACCCCCACCATATGGTTCCATTTATAGTAATTGATAATACGCATATTTGTTGATAAATTATTTTTCCAACTTGAAAAGTGAAAGGGAACCACTTTTCACTAACTTTCCGCTTTCTTTAATTTCTGTTGATACAATAAATAAGAAGAAAAAAAGAGAAAGGAGGGAATATCTATAACAATTTGTGCTGGTTTGTTTTTTGTGCTTCAGGTAATTAAGGTTTGTGTGGGTAGATAAGTTTGATTAGTCATGCTCTTTCTTCTCTTGTCTGAGTTACGGAAAGATTCTTTGTTTACCAGTTTTGATTATTATTTGCCAAATGTGTCCTAACAAACTGTTTTCCATCATGCAGTTGGTGAGGATATGGTACAATGCTCCAGGAAGTATTGGCTCCTCAGGTGCAAAGAATAGATCAACAAATTCAATCAGGTGGCCTAACTGGAAGTGATCCATCCATCCATTACACGAATTTCAGCCGACATTGCAAGCATGCAATGAACAAGGCATCTAAGAGGACGCATGATTGGAAAATCCACCAACTATATTATCTTGGTATTGTTCAATATGTATCATAATATAAACGCCAACAATATCTAGTTTGATTCATTGTAATTTTTTGATATGGTGTGCTTGCATGATCTTGTACAAGAGATATTCACATTTATTGAACTGCGTATATATTGGTATATCTACTTAATTCAGAGACGTGTACTCAACGCTCATGTGAAATAGAAATGGTGTACAAAGCTTAAAACTCGAGAACAAATAAAAGCAAGAATTATAATCTCGTAGCCATTCATAGGCCAATTAATAATAACGTGCAAAATAACGTGAAAATCTCTGCTTTTGGGCGGGTAACATGTCAAGTGCCAAACAAATACGGAGTAATTTGTGAGAAATGACCTATTTAGTGACTTATGATGTGATACACACATGACGTTAAAAAACTCGTATTCTCTCTCCTCGTCATTCCCCTACACCATGTAATAAGAAATAAAAAACAAAGATCTATTTTTGACAAATTTTGTGAGTTTTAGAGTTCAAAATTAAATAATGATATGATCTTGGATCAAGATCTAGACATTAGGTTAAAATAATCAAATACAAAGTAAGATTATCTAGCAAAATAACTTGATTCACTAGTCACAAAAATCTAGAGAAACAAGGATTTAATCTATCAATTACAAAGTTGATACAGATTGAGTTTTTACCACAGAGGAAAGATCACAAAGAGCTTAACATGGAGAAACTCTCATATTTTTCAATAATTAACAAAGTCTATGTTGTATATCATTAAATAACTTCTTTTATAAATGAAGCAAACCCTAAATCTCATTAAGTCTAAATCTTACAAAATAAAAGGTCCGGATTAATAATAAAATCAACTTCCTAAAAATTAAACAAACTAAGCCACATCCAAGTTAGGAATATCATCCAAATAATTCGTACGAGCCTAAATATTATTCTATTTTGATCAAGTCAACATTAATCGTATATGGCCCAAAAGTGGTGTTGATGCTCTTGCATCACCATGGAAACATCATTCTCTTTTCTCCTCCTTCCCCTCCTTATTACCCCTCCACCGAACCATCAAAATACTAAGCACTACCACCTAAGATTCGCCACACCCTAGCCCTCACCACAAACTACCACCAAGGAAAACCTTAACCACTCTAAAATAAACCCTCCCACCAACTAGAAACCCCTAAACAAAACCATCCTAGCCTTGGGGGTGGGGGTGGGGGGGTGGGGGGGGGGGGGGGAAGGAAGGGGCTAACGACGTATGGGAAGGGGCTGGCGAAAGAAATGGAGGGTTTTTTTAATGTCACTTGCATGACACATGATAGTCAACACTTGAAGTTTTTTGTCAATGGTCAGACTTGTCAAAAACTCGTATCTCATAATTTTTTCAAATTAAGGTCCTAGCCACCTTTTTTGTTTAATATCAAATTTCTCACAAATTTTCCTAATGATGATGCAACTATTACTTATGGTCGAGGAAGAGGTTCCGATAGCCATTATGAGAAATATACTTAAAATTTTTAATCTATTAAAGTATTCTCATAGGTCGATCTAGTATGGTTCTAAATCAATACTCATGCAAATGTTTTATGACAATCATGTCCTTGTAGCCAAAAAACGGTGCTATAAATCATACTACACAATAATCTCAAGTGGTCATTAATCGTCCAACATTTGAATGACTTTGATTAGGAATATTACGATTATAATATTCAACATTCACTTAATAGTTATTTCTTTATCCAAAACATTGTCTTGATTCCCTATTTTGAATATTCTCAAAATTGAATGAACTCATTACTTAATTATAAACCACAATTAAATATAAATGGATTGATAAAAAAAAATATTGCATAAAATTTAAATTACTCCAAAAATTGAATAGTTCAGCATAGTGTTTTTCATTAAAATATCCAAAATTAATAAAAAAACATAACTAGGGAAATCAAAGCTAATCTCCAACGTGCCTGATTCCCATTGCCTCAACATGCTTGTTGTGTTTCACTTGTGGCAAGGATTGATTGAGTGGATCGGCATCATTGTCGTCCTTTCAAGCCTTACAAATTCTGATTTCACCCTCGGACTACCATTCCCTTATCATGTGAAATCGCCTTTTGACAAGGTCAAAGCAATAGCTCCATTGTTATCACAAAACAGATCTATTGGACCTTGATGGAGGGTATAACATCTAGTTCACCAACGAATTTGCGAATCCAAATTGCATCCTTAGCTGCTTTAGAAGCTACCAACTATTCTACTTCAGTTGTAGAATCTGCTGTTGCCCTTTGTGTTTCGGGGTTTTTCGTGTCCCTCTGGAGAGTTACAGCTCAAGATTGGATTCACAAGGTTGCCAGTACCTGCACAATAAACGGACCGCCGGATGGTCGGTGGTCCGCCTCCGAAGATTAAGTTAGTAAAGTGTTCGGAATAAAACGTGCGGGAATTAAGTTATCTGCTCGGATTCCATGCTCAGGTGCTGTCTGTTTCTTGAGAACGACAGCTCAGTAATAATTGCAATAATTATGTAACGTGTCCCCATAAATGAGGGGAATGTCCCTATTTATAGGGACCTTGGGAAGTGTGTCTTCCCTAGGGTTTGATGACCTAGGGATTAGGGCACGCCGTTTTGCGGCGACCTCAAAGTTTGGGCCTTGAAGGCCGCCATTTCAGAGACGATATATGAGTGACACGTGTCGCTCATCCTAAGAGGCCATTTGGGCGTCTCTCAGGGAAACCCGTGTCGCTCTCTTATTGGTTCACTTGGGATCATCAAATACCCCAGATTAGGGTTGTATCTGTCTGACACGTGTCACCATCTGGAAGGCCCAAGGTGGCGCCCCTTCCAGTGACATGTGTCAGGTTCTGATTGGGCCACTTTGCAGGGTATAAAATACCCAAAACATTTTCCCCTCACAAGGGTCACGTGCTTGGCACATGATGCCCGTGACAGGTGTTAGGCTATGAATGGCCTAAAAGTTACCTTTTAATGTTCACTTAGTTCTAGGGTTTTACCATGAACATTTTACCCCCTCTATAAATAGAGAGGTTGACTTACCTTGCATTCACATTTGCGTGAATCTTTGGGAGAATCTTTGAATTTGACTTGTAAAGACTTTGACTTCTTCAGCATCCGAAAGTCGACCCTCTTAGTTCGCCTGCTCAACCAGACGCCCCAGACCAACGACTCTTTTTACCTTCTTCTAAGGTAACCGCCTGATCCCTTCTTTACTTATTTCTTTGCATTTTTTCTTTATAAAAAATGGTTCCCAAACGCACCCGGCACGGCCTAGATTAGCGATCAGCCGGTCACCGGGGACAGCTGAATCTAGAACTAGGAGTGCCGAATGCTCGTTCGAGAACTTTCTTTTAAGTACATCTCCAAATCCGACAGTGTCTGTGCCTTTGAAGGAAACAATGGCTAGAACAAAGCAGACGACAAGGAAATATAGGACGGATGGTTCTTGGTACCATTCAGACAGTGAGAGTGTCTTTTCTAACAGCTCCATTAGAGCGACTGTCTCGGAAATAAGTAGGGAACCCCCTAGCACTGTCAGCACTCCCAATGACACATTCTTGGAGGAGTGTGATGAAGAATATGAGAACCCCGTGTTGAGTGGATCAGTGCCAGATGATGAGCAGGGGGAGGACACTGCTAGTTCCAGCTAGCGGGCCCCCAGCTCTGAAGAGAGCTCTGATAATGACTCTGCGTCTTCATCTTCCAACTGCGCCCCTTTGACTCGGAGGAGGCGCATTCAAACCTTCAAGCTGCCAGAGAGTCCCTCTTCATTGAGAAGGGAGAGAGCTGGGAGGATCAGTCTGCTTCCAGGCGGCATGAACATGCACCTTATTATCTGCTTGTCCCAAAAGGCAGGCGGAAGATCATGAAGGATGATCTTCCTAAATTTCTTTCTACCCATTTCATGGGACATGGGTTTCTTCTGTCCGTGAAGGATGTTATTGACACGGTCACCTGGCCTGAGATGGCCTGCTATGGTGACCAGTGCTTTGGCTGCTACGAAGCAGCCATCCAGGCAGAACTTTGCTTCCCTCTTCATCCGGCTGTGGAGAGGATTTTGGACGGATATCAGCTGGGTATCTGGCAACTAGCCCCCAATTCTTGGGTCAACATTTTAGGCTACATTGCCGCCTGTGAGATGCTAGAGGTGGTGCCCAGCTTCGAGGCGTTTGCTCACATGCATTACTTGAGCAGGACTCCCAATCCAAGCAGGATCGGCTTGTTTACTCTGACCAGCCACACCCATTATATGATGATGCTGGGGAAAGAGGACAAATGGAAGGATTGGAGAACTAAATTTTACATAGTCTCTTCCCCAGACCTCCAAAGAAACAAGAGGTACAACCGTTGGACCCTGTATCCGCTCCTCTTGGCTGGGAAGAAAGCCCTTCCGCCTGTTCCCAGGAGGGCACAAGAGGACATTTTTTATCAGGACCTTTTTACTGTGGCCGTCCGAACGAAAAACAAGACGGGGTCAAGGAAGTCACCCCCCAAAGCTATATTCCCAGATTCGAGTGGCTCTTGGACGGGAGGTACTTGGTCGCCTGCGGCCTTAGTACTGAGATGTCGAGAGGTAGCTGACCACATGAATTTATTAGCTTTGCTACCATTTTATTACTTATTTATTTCATTGCAAACTCTTTTTGTTGTTTGTTGCAGACAAAGCAATGGCCAAGCTTCCCTCTCACAAGAAGCCAGCTACCTCTGCCGCTTTCTATCGCTCAAACCTCAAGTAGGCAGATGAACAGCCGATAGGCGGCACTCCTATACTGTTCAGCTCTTGCAAAATTTCTTCAATGAAATACTTAATATATTGTGTCTCAAATACTCATAATTAGAATTATTTTCAGGGTGGCTCATCAAAGCCTGCTCTCTCTTCTCTACCGGACCCCAAACTGCGCAAGCAGTCGGCTGGCGATGTTTCCCAGAATCGCAGGAAACACGTCGCCACTAAGCCTAACGGGCACCTCTTTTCCCACACCCAAAATCCAACAAAGCCGGACGCTCAACAACGAGTGTCGCAGAGTGGAAAACAGCCATTCACCATTGCCGGCGGCACAGCAGGCGGCAGCAAAGCCGCAGGGGGAGAAGGAGGTAAATCATCTGACCATCCGACCATGCGCTTCATGAAGTGCAACCTTGTTCAAAGTCTTAACTTAGCTGTATTTGTATTGATAGATGCCCTAGTGAGGCCAATTATCCTCTAGATGGCCAGACGGATGGTCAGGACGCTTGATCCTGAGGACAAGGCTGCCGTTAGAGAAATCGGCATCCTTGACCTTGATGGCATTCTGGTGCTTCTTTGCGAAGTAAAACTTCTTCTTATAACTTGGTTAATATTTTTTGTCGAATGGTTTCTGATGAATTTCCTTGTTTTGGACGACTACAAGCTATGCTGCGCGTGAGTGGTCTCAAAGGGCCACTCAATGAGAAGACTAGGTAGGTAAAGGCAAAGAATGCTCAGGCCGCCTCTACTCTGGAAAAAGCTTAGTGTGAGATTGCTCAATATGAGATTCTGACACTTGATATGTTGTATTCCCAAGCGTCAGCAAATCTGTAAGTCCAGCAGAACTTGGACGCAGCAAAGTAGCGGGTGAAGGAGCTTCAAGAGCATGTCAAGGGCCTTGAGGAGAAGTTAAAGACTCTCAAGGAGGCAAAATCCAAGGCATCTAACCTTGGGGAGACGGTCAAGAGACTCCGAGGACAGCTGAGCAACCAGGAGACCCAACTCCGGACTAAGTATAGGTCCTTGATGGAGGAGGAGAAACAGGCCTTGGTCAAACAAATAATGGACGATAATGAGGTCCTCATGCGTGCGGCCTGCGCATCTGTTCAGTTGTCTGCCGATTATCAAACTGTGAAGGCCCAATTTTATAAGGAAAATGATGAGTTCATTGCCCGACTCCTCAGGGAAGCTCAAGAGGCAGCCGAGAAAAAGGCGGCTTCCAAGAATTCCTCCGAGGGGTCCAGCTCGTCTGGCGGCTCGTCTTCTGGAGACGAGGAGGATGGTCAGGAGGGAGATGAGGAATCAAAGGAGCATGCGCCGGAGGACAAGGCGGATGCCAATGCTGAGAAGCTCCCTTGATCTTTAAGCTTTATGTTTTTTCTTTCAGCGGCCGAATGGACAAGTACTCTGTTTTCCGGCTTGCGTGCCGAGTAATTAATGTATCTTTTACCGACCAGGGGGTCGGGTGATTTGACGATTCCTGGCTCTGCCCGTTAGTATTTTCAGTGGTCAATTTTGACGGCTGTATATTTATGAAGCATCCGGTTGTTTTACCGGTTTTATTTATATTGGTGTTTATGCTTTTAAAATTTTCAAAGCTTCTAATTTTTATGCATAGAATTTTGGCTAAGTATTTTAACCTGTATAGTATGTGAACGTTCTTGCCCCTGGTCGGATGTCGCTTGGTTTCGGTTCAATGGATTGATTGACTTAGAAATTTTTATACTTTAAAGAGTATGAATGGTTTCTGAGTCAATCAATCACTTTGTTGATTTCCCCAAACCAAGCGACAGACAGCCATATAGAGTAAAAGGTTCTATAAATGCATCCGGCCAAAGGCCTCCAGTAATATGGAAAAATTGCTAAGTTTTTTAACTTAACATTTCAATTAAGAACATATTAGTCCGTCTGCCTTGCCCCATAGCAAGGAAAGACGGTAAGATAGCCTCTAATCCTGAAATAGTGGTCGTCATCTTTCTGTACTAGAACAGGCGGAAGACTCGGCGCTTTTTAGATTTCAAGTTAGATTAAATCAAACAACTGCGAGCGCTGCCTTAGCGCCTTTGGTAGGGTCGCTTGTTGTTTTCGTAGAGCAATGTGCCACCCAAATGGGAGATGCTTCTCCTCAACGAATTCGCCCGCATAGACGTTGCCGGTTGCCTGACTCATGTTGGAGCAGACAGTCGTACTCATGTTAGAGCAGACGATTATTTAAAAAAAATTCATCCGGCCATTGGCCTCGGTTAAGAAATTGAATAGCCACTAAGTCATTAACTTAGCTTAAAATAAAATATAACTAAGTTAAAAGCTTATTTTTTCATCCGACCATTGGCCTCTCGTCATTTGGACGTTTAGCTACTAAGTTATTGACTTAGCTTAGGGATAAGTTAAAGACCGACTGCTTTGGTGCAGTCTTTTTTTTTTTTTTTTTGGGCGTCTACTGTTGGGGCAGACGATCCCGAAATTATATTTTAATTAAGAATGTGCTTAGCCGTCTGCGGGCAGGCGGTAGCTCGCAGAATCTCGGCGTTAGCCGTCTGCACATTGTGCAGGAAATACTCCAACGTCGCTATTAAAAATTTTGGTCCGCCTGCACATTGTGCAGTCGGTACCATAGGGGGTAAGTAGGATCCGCAAGCACATAGTGCAGGCGGCATCCTTCATTGTTATGAGCTTGGTCTTTCTGTACTTTGTGCAGCCAGTGCTCAAAATAAAGAAAAGAAAATAAAGACAACTATGAAATGAAGGCAAAATTTCATTAACAAGTAAAAAAACTTTACAAAATTTCAGAAGTAATACTTCTTTAAGTTATCTACATTCCAGGTTCTAGGCAGCCTCTTGCCGTCTGGTGTTTCCAGGTGGTAGGTGCCGCCTCTTACTTCTTCATAGATTCAGTAGGGGCCTTTCCAATTTGGGGTTAACTTCCCTTGTTCATTTGCCCTACCAACTGCCTCCATTTTTCGTAACACAAAGTCCCCAACTTTTAAAGGACGCTAGTGTACCCTTTTGTTGTACGCTCGAGTCATTCTCTTACGGTAGATCTCATGGCGCAAGGCAACATTGCCCCTGCGCTGTGGGAGTGAATCCAATGCCAAGTGCATGGCCTCCCAATTCGTCTCTTCCTTATATAGCATAATCCGAAGAGTCGGCTCATAGTGTTCAATAAGCAAGACAACTTCTGCCCTGTACACCATGAGGAATGGGGTTTCTCCAATCGCCCCTTTTACAGTTGTTCTAATGGCCCACAGGACTTGTGGTAATTCATCCGCCCATAGGCCGCCATCTCTCTCAATTTTCTTTTTAATGCCTTCTGAGATTAATTTGTTGAAGGCTTCAACTTGGCCGTATGCTTGGGGTCGGCCGACTAATGCAAAATAATTGGAGATCCCCTGATCTCCTAACCAAGTCTTCTGGTTATGAGTCTCGAACTGAGGACCATTGTAAAAAAACCATAGACATAGACACCAAGTCTTCTAGATGAAGGAAATCACGTCCTTTATCTTGATGTTTTTGACCGCCTCTGCCTCTACCCATTTGGTAAAGTAATCCACAACCACTAAGATGTAGCGCCTGCCGCCTGGAGCAGTCGTATATGGTCCTAGAATGTCCATGCCCCATTTAGCAAACGACATAGGACTGTGAATGGCCGTCAGGTCAGTGGCAGGACGAAGGATCAGCTTGCCAAACTTTTGACACTTGTCACATTTTTTAACCATCTCCATAGCATCCGACTCTAGGGTCGGCCAGAAGTAATGTCACCTTGCCCTGACAGTTAAGGATCTACCGCCTATATGAGAGGCGCAGTATCCGGCATGCAATTCTTCGAGGATTTCTTGCCCCTTTTCTGGGGTCACACACTTCAAAAAAGGCTTCATGAAACTTGCTTTGAAGAGCTCTCCTTGCCTTATCTCAAAGTTTGCAGCCCGTTTTTTCAGCACGGCTGCCTCCTGAGGTGAATTTGGGAGGGTGCCGTCTGTTAGGTATGCCCAGATGTTATCCATCCAGGATAAGCTTCGGTCAAGTACTCCAATGGGGTATTCATCAGATATACTTTTCTTTTCCATGACTTCCTAGAAGACTGACCGAGGCGTTTCACAGGAGGCGGATGAGGCCAGTTTGGATAGAGCATCCGCCTGATTATTTTTTGATCTGGGCACTTGGCTTAACTTGAAGTCTTCTAGTGTCCCAACTTCAGCCTTGACCGCTTGCAAGTATTTGATCATAACCGGATGGGGAGCTTCATAGACACCATTGTATTGACGTATGACCAATTGAGAGTCAAAGCAGGCGTCAATTCTTGTTTCCCCTGCTGCCTTGCTCATTCGAATGCCGGCTAACAAAGCTTCATACTCGGCCTTATTGTTTGAGGACTGGAACTTGAACTGTAGTGCATATTCATATTTGTCCTCCTCAAGAAACTGACAAATTACGCCTGCACCACAGCCGTTCATCGTGGAGCTTCCGTCCACATACACTTTCTAAACGTGATTGATATAATCCGGCTCAGTTGGCCTTGTCATTTCAACAATAAAGTCGGCAAATGCTTGCCCCTTTATTGCCTTCCTTGGTTCGAAAGCGCTTTCAAGTCCCTATAGTTCAATAGCCCATTTAAGCATTCGTCTAGAAGACTCCAGGGTTGTCATTGGCTGCTTGATCGGTTGGTCAGTGTAGAACGTGACCGGATGTGCCAAGAAGTATGGTTTCAACTTCTTGACAGCCATGAAAAGGGCGAGACCAAATTTTTCAACCATGGGGTACCGAAGCTATTCGTTTCTAAGAACGTGGATAATGAAGTAGACCAAGAGCTGGATGCTGTCTCTTTCAGCTAAGAGTACAACACTGAGGGCATGATCTAAAACTCCTAAATACATATAGAGCACCTCTTTGGGCAAGGGACTGACCAACCTTGGAAAAGAGTGCAGATGCGTTTTCAGCTTTTGGAAGGCGGCTTCAGCATCATCCCCCCATTCAAATCTATTCTTCTTCCTGATTGCCTGGAAGAAATAGAGGCACTTGTCACCTGATCGACTGAGAAATCTTCCCAGAGCTGCCAGACAACCTGTTAGTTTTTGAACTTCCTTTACAGAACGGGGCGACTACATGTCGATTACCGCCTGTATTTTTTCAGGGTTGGCCTCTGTCCTCCTTTGGTCAATCAAGAATCCGAGAAACTTCCCAGACTCAACACCAAAGACATACTTTTTTGGATTAAGCATGACCTTGTGCCGCCTGAGTGTGGCAAATGTTTCTCGGAGGTCAAATAGGTGATCCGCCTGCTGTTTGGATTTGACTATCATATCATCAATGTATGCCTCTACATTCCTCCCAATTTGATCAGTGAAGACTGAATTAATCATTCGTTGGAAAGTAGCAGGCGCATTCTTCAAACCATACGGCATCACATTGTAACAAAATAACCCCTGATCAGTGACAAATGTTGTATTTTATTGATCCTTTTTCCATAGGTGAATCTGATGAAATCCTGAATAGGCGTCCATAAAACTCATCAGGGCATGTTCGGATGTAGAGTCGACCAGACTCTTGATCTTTGGAATTGGATAACTATCCTTCGGACATGCTCTGTTCAAGTCAGTGTAATCTACACACATGCGCCAGGTGCCAATTGGCTTCTTTACAAGCACAACGTTCGCAACCCATTCGGGGAAGCTACATGGCCGAATGAACCCAAAGTTTAATAACTTTTGAACTTCGGCGGCTGCCGCTTGACTTCTTTCCTCACCATGTGTAGACACCCATTTGTGTCTCCTTAAAACCAAAACCGGTGATGAGTACCTCACTTCGAATCATAATCGAATGAAGTGAAAGTGTGGAAAGTCTAGTGTTGCGGATAGTTTTAATTTCTTTTCTTTTCTTTTTCTGTTTTTGAAAACCTATTTTAAGGAAACAGACAATCCAGTTTGGTTAGTCCATAAAATGGGTCCAGTAATGTGTAGTTGTATGGGGCTTGAAAAGAGCTTTTCAACGATATATTATAAGCCCAATTCTGATGAATAATGAGGAAGTTATAGCCAAATTACTAAACTGGGTCCGGTTTGAGCCTTATATGCGGCCCAATGATCTAGAGGAGGGCCTAATATGGATTTATCATTCCCAATGCAATTAGGAATGGTTTTAGTCTTCTAGATTCTTCTAGAAGGTTCTTTTCATTCCCAATTCAATTAGCATTGATAAATTGACTTTTGTTGACTTTTTAGAGTTTTAATCAGAGTAAAAGAGTGTTTTTAAGGAAAATACGATTTTTTCCTTATGTACGGCTAAGTTTTATCTGAATTTAGAAAACACGTTGAAAAGGTAATTAGCGCCTAATGCCAGACATTAGCGCCTGGCGCTAAAGCCTGGCGCCTAGCGCTAATGTTCAGCGCCTGGCGTTAACTTCTTTTTTTCACGTCGAAACTCTGATATGTTTTACTATCTTTTTGGCTGATTTTCTCTATAAATAGCCTCCTAAAATCTCCGTTTTTCATCACCAACAATCACCAACTCTCATCAATTCTTATACTCTCTAATTCTCTTCTCCTTTTCTCTTTTTTCTAAACCAACTCTTTTTTTTACACAAAATTCCGCATTCTCAAGACCAAGAAACACCTAGCATTGTTAGAAGTTGCCTACGTCCTAGACATGAAAGGTTTTAATTTCTGAGGATTTGGTCCCTAATCTTTCTTTCAATTATTTAATTTAATTGTTTGTTTTATATTTTCCTTGAAGTTACTAACGCGTGTATTTTGTTATTAGAAAGAGATACGAGGCATCTAAGTAAGTGCTTTAATGGTTTTTATTGATATTATGATGTAGAAATCATGCTTTGGTTGTTATTTTAATTCCTAGCGTTATGTTAGGGTGTTTTGATCTTCCTAGTATCATGTTTAGGGTAACAACTAAAAAATTCTAATATCAAGTATGATTAAAAGTATGATGCCTTTTATATTCTTCCTGATATTTATTCATGTTAGTATCATGTTAGGGCTATATATTTGATTTTTATTGTTTAGTATCATGCTAGGGTTTGTTATTAATATTGTTAGTATCATACCTAGGATCTTGCTATTAATAATATGCTTTAACATGAACATGTTTATTATTATCAGGTTTATTATTATGATGTTTATTATTACGATGTTTATTATTATTTTTATTATTTTGATTATTATTATGTTGCTTGATTATATTTATTTTTATTGTTTGATCACACCTTTTATGCATGTTTAAAGGGAATTGGTACTTGTAATCACGCTTAATAAGATAATTAATAATCTTGTTTAGGGTTAATATGATTATAATTCAAGTGATCGCCAATAATAGGTTTGTTTGTACATTAATTTTTAACCAACATAGATAAACAAGTTTAGGGTTAAACCTATTGATTGCATGTTAGTCAGAAAGTGCACAGGAATATGATCAGAATAAAGTAGAAGCCTATAATTAGGGTAAGTTTAATTTCTATTATGTTGGATTTGTACCTTCATCCCTGAACTACCAGTCATGGTTCCAGAACTTTTGGAGTTGACGATCTCCTGGATCGTTAAGGGGTGTAACAATATTACGAAGAATAAGGTCGAAAGAAATAAAATAGGGAGAAATTAAATAAAAAAAGACCTAGGGCATAGGTTCACTAATAAACAATATTCCAGGGCAAATCATAATAAGCAATCATCAAGCATTGATTAATAAGATTATAAAGGGCTTTCGCTACGTATTATAATCACAGAGTTAATTTACCGGTATTAAATCTCATCTGTCGATTCTCGACTTTACCATTTATAAATTAATCCGCCTATTGAAACTAAGCCTAAACATCAATTCTCATCTATCGAATCTCGAATTAATATTGCTAAACTCATACAATTAAATCTGGCCAAACCTAATTGCATAGCATTAAATCAATCAATAGGAAATTAACCAAGCATTGATAATTAACAATCACAAAATTACCCCTTCATATCATTAATTAGATTCTCATAAACCCTAGAAATACAACTACTTAAGCATCATCATAATTAAACTAATCAAATAAATATAGCAAAATATAATCAATGAAGTAAATAAAATAACTGAAATTAAAAGTGATGAAATTGTTACCAAAAGAAATCCGGATTAATCAAAGTAATTAAGAACAAAAGTTGAGAGAGAATTTAAGAGAGAGAAAATATACTAAGTAGAGAGAGAGAGAAAATCTAAAGAATAAGGTAATTAGAATTTACGTACATAATTCGTACTTAAGAATTCCTCAAAACAAAAGTTAAAACTAATCTAATCAGCTCTAAGAAAAACACGCGCTCGATTGGGCTCAATTCCTCGGCCCAATCTAGGTTTCCTCATCGTGTCTTGATTAATTGATCCAATAGCCCCGGTATCTCATATTGAGCCCTTAATCACCAGCTCTCACCGATCCTGGGCTTCAAGAGTGGTCGTGTCCTTCTAGCTTCCGTAATTGATCCATGAAAACCCAGGAAAATGCTCCAAAAGTGCAATTTCCTGTAAAACTCAACTAAAACTACGAAAACACTAGAAAACACCAATTAGTAATAAAAGTGGCCCTAAAGAGCCAAAAACACTACTAATTATGACCATGGGACGAGGGTAAAACACTATATAAATTGGACATATCAAACTCCCCCAAGCCAAACCTTTGCTTGTCCCTAAGCAAAGAGCTCATCAATGAACATATAAAACATGCCTCATCCCAATAAACAAAATCAAGCACAAACGATTCAAGATAAATCTAATGAACATGCTTCAATCTCAATCAATCTCATACATCTAATTATCCTTCATCCCCAACAATTGTCAAGCAAAGCAAACCACAGGAGCATATAGAATTCAAGACTAGTGCTTACACACTCAACTCTCATTTATGTGGCGAGTAAAATATGTACTCGATCGCTCTCCAACCAACCCCTTTATTTGTGAACAATGTCCTCCATCTTACACTCTCGTGTGTTTAAAACAATGAACGCTCAACCTACTAGTCCACTCGAAATATGTCAAGTCATAACTTGCATTGATAAACAACACTTTCACATTCATACAACTCTATGCATAAAGGTCAGAAGGTCTTTAAAGCTTGTAATGTAAGGCTATGGTAAAGGGTAGGACAAATTTGGGAAAATGTGAGAGTAAAGCCATGCTTAAGGGTGCCATATCCTAATAAAACTCAAGGTCACAACAAGTGATGACCAAAACATATCCAATCACAACTCAACTCCACAAAAGTTCACCAAACAATCATATATACAACACAATCCCAAAACTTACATATTCACTCACAAAATATGATAATATGGAATATAGTGAATTAAAACAAACTTTGAACCACTTATTCTTTTTCTTCTTTCTTTTTTTTTTCAAACTTGAACTATTTTTTTTTCTTTTGATTTTTTTTTCCTTCTTGAACAACCTTCAAATAGAACATTTGAACATATGAAACAACTTTTTTTTGTCTTTGCTCTTCTTTTTTTTTTCTTTTTAACTCATATTGGAAATTTCAACTTTGTAACACAACATATCAATATTTTCCAATCATAAAATCAAAGAACAATCACTCTTCTTTGATTACCACATTGTGCAAATAATGTGCACACCACAACTCCCTCACCTCACCAACTAATAGCTCCCCCAAGCCAAGCATGGGACTAGTAACCAATGGGGCTCATATAGGCTTGTAATGTGGCTGATTAAACAATAATAGGGCACAAGCAACAACATGGGTAACAAGAAGGGAACAAATGTATCTAATATCGTCTGAAGGCTTCCTAAGAGAACAAATGCCTTCGTCCTCCTCAATGTGAATAATAATGAGTCATACAAACATTACTAATAGTTGCAAACCAATACTCAAATTCATTGACATGCCAGGAACTAACACACATTCCTAACCAAATCAACTAGTCAAGCACTATATTCACAAATAGTTGGCAAAATTGACGCATGTTTAGGAATCCAAACAATTAAACTTCAAATCATGATCAACAAATTCACAAAGCTCATTATCATATACCAAGAATCAAAACAATATTTTCTAAGTATGGGACACAGGGAAGCATGACTTACAATTCATTGGAACGTATTTTTGAATTTTTTTTATTTTTCAAATTTTTTTGTATTTTTTTTCATAAGGGAAAGCAATAAAAACTACACTAGGAAAGCAATAAATAGAGAAGAGATAAAAAAATTTACCATATATACAAGAAATCTCCCCCCAAGCCAAATCAAGAAATGCCCTCATTGACTTGGGAGGGTAGCTAGGAGAAGTTACTCCTCATCATCATCCATCTTCTCGTACCCTCCTCCATAGCTCGGAGGGAATAGCCCCTCGGCATGCATAGTCATCGTACATGGGGTAGAGACCCCTCCCGAGGTTCCGTTGTATGTGTCCTACCCGACTATCCAAGGTGCTTAACCTAGAATCTAGGTTTTGCACCACGCCCTCTACTCTCCCTTGCCCCATCTCTATACGGTCCAACTAGCTCCTAAAAGCCGAAAAGTCATAAGGGGCATTGGGGTCGACGTTATAATTGACCGAGGAAGTGGGTACGCCATAGGTGAAGGGTGGAAGTGGTGGGTAGTGTGGTGAATGGTGTTGGGGGGAATGGTCTTGGGGAGATTGGTGGGGTTATGGTGAAGGGTGAGGTGGTTGAACCTCACCTTGACCGTTAATCTCAAATGTATAAGAAGGCTTCCCCTTCTAAAATTTGGTCAAGGCGGGATTAGGTAAGGTGAAGGCTTGGTCCCTCCTACTCGATTGTCGGTGGACTATCCACCAAGTGTCATCTCTCACGGGTTGCACCCATTTTAAACTCCCTAAATAGGCTATGTCCATGAGGTTTGACCCCGCTACTTTCCTATGCCCTTCCGGGTTCCAACCTAGGTGTTTTTTGGCAATATGGGTCACCAACCCTCCAAAATAAATAGGTTCCCTAGACCTACCCGCTTCGGCCGCATTGGCCGCCCTTTGGAAGTGATTGGCTATCCTATGGGGTACGTTAAATATTTCAGCATTTGAGATTACATAGGATGTAAAAAATTCTAGTTTATCCCTCCTCACATTTGTCGGTTCATGCCTCCCAAAAATAGTGAGGCTGGCAAATCTTTGCCAAAACTTTGGGATGGGATGTTGAATCCACGTCCCTTTGGCGTGTTGGAGGTTAGCCAAACCCTCCCCAGTGAGTCTCTTATAGACCACGGCGGTGTGGTCTTTGGAGGGTTCGATTGGTTTATCCGATTTCAAATCAAACAACTTTCCAAATTCTTTAAGAGTTAATCTCACATCGTTGTTCAATACTCGGAATTGCACATGAGTGATTAATGCATTCATTTTAATAACATTAAAACTAGAACTAAATTCTAGTGTTAAATAGTCATATGTATCATGGCACATTTGAAAGAAACCACTCATGCCTATACCTTTAAACAATTTTTCCACATATTTATCTAGACCTAATCTAGCTAGTGTGGAATGATGAACAAAGCGGGTAGAGATTACCTGTCAATCGATGAGGTTTAGCATCCTAGCCCGTTTCTCCTCCGAGGTGATAACAATCTCCTCCCATCCCGGTACTTGAAGCTCCGGGTTGACCGTTGGCTGTTGTGCCCTCAAACTTTCACCCCTTTGTGTCCTAGAACGCTTTGAAGCCATTGTATGTGGAAAATTGGGTATTTGGAGCTTTCTCTCAATAAGGGTTAGAAGGAAGTATGAGAGAAAGTGGGAGAAAATGGGTGGAAAATATAGAGGAAGGTGTGAGGATTAAGAATATGTAAAAAATTTGAGGTTTTGATCGGTGAATTTGAGGAGATCTTGGATTGAAGGTGGAGTTGAAGGTTTGAAAATGGAGGTTTTAGAGAGAGAAAGTGTGAAGGAGAAATAAGAAGTAAGTAAGAAAAAGAAAAGTGAAAGGGAGAAGGGGGGTTAAAACCCCGGATACAAATAGGCGCGCCCGATCGGGCGCGAACACGAACTTGGCAATCGCCATTTCGCCCGCCCGATCGGGCGAGCTTCACCCGATATTTCTTTTTTGGCACTCGATTTCTTCCCTAACTTGCGCGCCCGACCGGGACTCCTTACCCAATCGGGTGAAATTAAGCTCCGATAAAATCAATATTACGCGTCCGATCGGGCCTCGTTGCCCGATCGGGCGAAGTTTTAAGCAATTCTAACCTTAGGTGCGCGCCCGATCGGGCGAGGCTCGCCCGATCGGGCCCGTACCCAGGCTTAGAGCTTCTCTTTCTTTGCCTATTTTTTTCTCTTGAAACCTCCGTACTTTGTGATCTAAAACCTATACAAAACACTCATAAAAGCTAAAATTCACTCTCCTCAACTCTCTAAGAAAAAGTAAAAATTAAAATAAATAAATAAAAAAATTAGTCTAGAAAGCAAGAAATACGGGTTGCCTCCCGCAAAGCGCTGGTTTATCTAGGTCCCGCACGACCCTCTTACCACAGTGAAACTCAGAGTGAATCGGAACCGCTTAGGTGAAGCAATTCAACTGTACCAATTGTAGCCCCCTCATGATATAGCTTGAGTCTTTGGCCATTAACCTTAAACTCGTTACCATGTTCGTCGAAAACCTCCACAGAACTGAATTATTGATCCTTTTTACAATAAAAGGACCCGACCACCTTGACCTTAACTTTCCTGGGAAAAGTTTAAGTTGAGAGTTGAATAGTAATACTTTATCACCCTCCTTGAATTCTCTCGGAAGGATAATCTTGTCGTGCCACCTCTTCGTCTGCTCTTTGTAGACTCGAGCACTATCATAGGCCGTCAACCTAAACTAATCGAGTTGGTTAAGTTGAAGTAGCCTCTTTTCTCCCGGTAGTTTGGTACCCAAATTGAGCTCCTTAATATCCCAATATGCCTTATATTCTAATTCGACAGAGAGAAAACATGATTTACCGTACACGAGTCTATACGGAGTAGTACCTATAGGGGTCTTGAATGCAATTCTGTACGCCCAAAGGGTGTCATCCAACTTGTGGCTCCAATCTTTCCTTGACTTTGCCACCACCTTCTCTAGAACGGCCTTGATCTCACGGTTAGAAACCTCAACTTGGCCACTAGTTTGGGGGTGGTAGGCTAAACCTGTCCTATGGTAGCCACCATACTTTTTGAGGAGGGTGTCTAACTTCCGTTCATGTGTTGTTTCAAAGAATACTACAAGAAGGGGGGGGGGGGTTTGAATTGTAGTATGAGAATTTAGCCAAACTTTTTGCGGAATTAAAATTAAGTTAGCTAAAGGAACTGAAAGATTAACTAAAGGAACTAAAGAATGCAAGAGAGGTTTTACGTGGAAAACTCCTTGGCCCTAACAAGGAGAAAAACCACGACCACATGGGATTTTGGGAAAAGAATCTTCACTATAATAGGGAAAATGATCCTATTACAAGCTAAAGACTCAAACTTAAGTTCCTCTACGAACTTGAGACCCTGAAGAACAAGTCACCCAACTTGTTACTCTTCTCTTCTCTTTCTCTCTTCTCACTTCTCTGTTCTCTGTTCTCTTTCTCTTCTCTTTCTCTTCTCTCTCTCTCTCTTCTCTTTCTCATACACAAACGTTCACTCGAACTTCCCCATTCCCCAATTACAACTCAAAAGAAAAACAAACTCTAGTATAAGAACATTAAGAACACTCTAATGAACTTGTGTGGAATTGACACTTGACTCGATTTGAAGCTTGAAAACTTATATGAGCAAGGGTGAGTTTTTCCAATAGAAATCAATGGCTATTTATAGATCAACAAATGCTTTGGAAAATTCTCTTTGTGCAGCAACACCATTACGCCACTACTCATACCCACTAAGAAGATCATGTTCCTAGAATTAAGGAACCATGAACTCCTCAATGTGCAAAACCATGACTGACATAGAACATGGGAGAGTAAGCCGTAAGTTTTGGAAAACATGGTGATTTTATTTTTTCAGAAGATATTTTCATAAATAAGAAAATAAAATAAAATCTTTTTGCACAAGATATTTTCGAAATTCAGAATAAAATAAAATCCCTTTCAAAAGATAAATGTTTTAGAAAGCAACCATTTTCCTAAAAACTAGCATGCACAATTTTATCTTTTTAGACCAATTCCACACAGATTTTTCGAGTGCCATTTAATATCTTATACTTACATAAATCCTAAAATATAAAAATATATTTAGTCTTCATGTTCTCTGATGAAGCTTCTACTCCGAGGCTTCTGTTTCTTGGGAGGAACTTCTCTTCTCTGATGAGGCTTCTTCTCTGAAGCTTTTGTTCCCTAAGGGAACCTTCTCTTCTCCAGTCTTCATTTCTGAAGCGACAGTTCCTGTGAGGGAACTCTTCTATATGGCTAGCTCTACTTCTTTGCTTCTTGTTCCTCATGGTATTTTTACAAGACACTTCATTCTCCTAGTCTTTGTAACTGAGTACACACTTAAACAATCAAGCACTTATTAATTGTAAGTAAGTGAGGTTGTGTCATCATCAAAATCATTAAGTCCAACAATATTCCCCCCTTTTTGATGATGACAAACAAACCAAACTTACTTACATGGAAACAGAGATAATCCATTTTATTCCTAAAGAAAGAAAATGCAAAAACAAAATAAATGCATAATGGAAACTAATGTTAAGGAAATAAAAACAGTGCATAAATAAGTAGCTTAAGGAAAAACTAAAAAACTTGTATATACATTATACCTACTTGTAGTGATTAGGCAGCTTGGGAAGATTTTGAACAGAGTCCATAGAATGATTAAGTTTCCTTGATACTTGATAGTTTGCGTCCTTTTCCCCCTTTTGGCATTATCAAAAACTAACACACATATGTATAGTATACCATAACACAGCACCAACTAGTGGTTTAGTGTTAAGACAAGAAGCATGCATAGAGAGAAAACATTCACAAAGCATATAGGCAAAAGAAACATAGATTATAATCATCCAAAACCGATTTAAAACATCGGCCAATTGTACCAAAATTGCAAGATTACCAAAAGAAATTAAAAAGTGCCCAAAATATTACAAACCCAAAAAAAATTGTTTCCAAAAGCAAATAAACATAAGTTTCATCAACATAAAGAGGCTGCAAGGAAAGACAGGTTAAGATGCAATGCTCTGGTCATCATCAACAGCAAGATCCTCCAGCTTCTTGCTGATTTGAGACACTATGTCCTTCACAATGGACTGTCTCCCTTGTTCAGAGCTTGAGACCATCTTCTTGACATCAGTGCTCAGAATGAGCATGCTCTTCTTCAGTTCAGCCATGTTTTGCTTTGAATCCTCTTGTTCCTTCAGCACCTTCAGAAGCATATCCTTCATCTCCTTGACCTCCTCGCTGGGAAACTTTGATGGGGAACATAAAGCTGCGAAACCTGTTCCTGCAGATGCATACTTGCCCAGACTAGGAAAGCTTGAGACTTTCTGTAATTCCTCTTGCACCCCAGTCATATAAATGCAAATGGGTGTAGAGGACTCCTTTTTCTTCATCAGCCTCAAACTCTTCCTTTTCTTCCTTCCCCCTGTCTCAATCACTTCCTCAACCACCTTTTCCTCTTCCTCCTCCTGAATGTCCTGCACCACTCCCTCTATTATCCCAGCAACTCTCTCTTCTTCCCCCTCAGCTATGGCACCTACTTCCTATATTCTTTTATCTTTTTCCTCCAGCACAACCTCAAAACATCCATCTACAACCTTCATCTTATGGTTTTCAAGGAAAATGGGCTGCATGTACTCGATGTTTTTGAGGGGCACGGGTTCTTTATCAACAAAGGAAATACCAAAGCTTTCAAAGACATAGGTGAGAAGATTACCATATCCCACCTTCCAACCTTTTGGAACACAGTGGGGAGAGGTGTTGAACCATGATAGAGGGAAACTTTATTTTGATCTTTTTGGCTAGGCAATAGATGAGTACAGAGTCAAGCTTGTTGGCACTGTCTATCTTTTGTGTGCGAGGGATAATATCATTGAAAACAAACTTCAGCAGGATTTTGTCAAGAGGAGTTAGGTCATTATGATTTATGTAGGTTTCCTCCGGGTCACCACCTAAAAACTCCACTATCTCATCAATATTTGCATCAGGAAGAGGGTTCCTTATCACATTACTCTTAAAATACAAGTCATATCCAGTATTAGGAACATCAAACAACTCAGCCAAATACATCGCATCAAACTCAATTTCTTTTTCATACACACAGCAGCGAATAACACCTTTAGAGTATTTGAAACTTTTGCAAAAATCCCTCATAGCATCAACATACATACTCCGATTAAAGCATTCACTCAAAAAATTCACCCAATTTTGAGCTTCAATCAAATCAAGCAGTTCATACAATTTAACAGACTTGCACAAAGGAAGATTAATAGCCAAACCTGTCACAAAGTGATCACTGATCTTCTCTTGCCGTTTCATGGCTGCAGGCTTGTCTCGGTAATTGACCCCTAGTTCCGGAGCGCTTTCTTCTTTTCTTGCATGTCATCGGACTTCCTTTTTCGAGAAGATTGGTATTCGGTGGTTGAATCCACTTTTGGAGGCTCTTGATCATCAATGGGGTTAATTTTCGGTGGGATTTCCATGGTAATTTCTGGAATTGGGTTTGTGTTAAGGTGGGCTTCAATTTGGGTTTTTGGAGAGGTAGACATTGGAGAGTAGTTTTGATCGGAGTGATGAGAGAGAAGGTAATTTTTGTGTGGTGTAAATTTGTGTGAGGCTGACATCTTTTATGGTGGAGGTAAATTGGTGAAGTGAGGTGTCGCTTGGGAGGTGAGGTGAATTTAGTTGATTTGACACTCATATTTATTTCTTAGGGAAACGCAAACCGTGTTTCAAGAGAGTAGTGTAAGTGGGCTACTTTTTGAACAAAAGATAACGATGAATTTAGATGCATTCATCCGATTTTTGTGTTTAGATAAAAAGAATTTGGAATTTTGAAAAATAGATAAACACAACAATTTTATCTTTTGAATATTATCAGTAAAGAACACTTGCAAATACAACTTGATACACGGAACAAATCAACAAGGCTCATGCAACCGATTTTGGACTTTTCATATTCTATGTCTTTCAAATTTACATGCCCTTAGTAAATATTACTCCTGCTTACAACCTGTCTTAACTATGTAATTAAACATATAACACTTGTGCACAGTATACAACAGATTAAGCATGTCAGTATGAGCTTCATACTTGAGGGAACTTGATGCATTTTTCTCAGTATAACTTAATCATCCCAAGTTCCATTCTCATCTTCTCATGCCTTTCTCTATTCAAGGGTTTTGTTAATATATCTGCAATTTGATTGTCAGTTTGGCAGAAATCTAATTTAATCAAACCCTTTTCAACATTATCCTTAAGAAAATGATGCCTTATATGAATATGCTTAACTCTTGAATGATGGACTGGATCCTAAGATATGCAAATTGCACTAGTGTTATCACAGTAGATAGTAATGCAATTAAATTTAATACCAAAGTCACGCAACTGTTGTTTAATCCAGAGGACTTAAGAGCAACAAGCAGCTGCTACTACATACTCAGCCTCTATAGATGACAATGCAACAATATTTTGTTTCTTGGAACCCCAAGAAACTAGACAAGAGCCAAGGAACTGAACCATACCTGAGGTGCTTTTCCTATTGACTAGGTCACCTGCATAGTCAGCATCTGTGAATCCTTTAAGCATAAAGTCATCACTTCTAGGATAAAACATACACAGGTCATCTGTTCCTTTGAGGTATCTCAAAATTCTCTTAACAGCCGTAAGATGTGATTCTTTAGGATTAGACTGAAATCTAGCACACAATCCAACACTAAAAGAAATGTCAAGCCTATTAGCTGTTAGATACAACAATGAACCAATCATACCTCTGTAAGTGGTTTGATCCACACTTGTTCCTTGTGGATCCTCAACAAGTCTTGTTGCTGTTCCCATAGGTGTATGATTCGTCTTGGCATTCTCCATGTTGTACTTCTTCAGATGTTCCTTGACATACTTTTGTTGGTGAATCATTATTCCTTCAGCTGTTTGCTTTATTTGAAGTCCAAGGAAGAAATTTGATTCACCCATCATGCTCATCTCAAATTCACCACCCATTAGCTTAGCAAAGTACTTGCACAAACCATTGTTAGTAGCACCAAATATAATATCATCTACATAGATCTACACAACTAAAAAATCAGTTCCTCGAGATTTAAGAAAAAGAGTTTTGTCTACTTTTCCTCTTTTGAAATCATTTTTCAGTAGGAACTTTGAAAGCCTTTCATACCAGGCTCTTGGAGCTTGTTTAAGCCTGTAGAGAGCTTTATCAAGCTTAAAAACATGATTTGGAAATTTAGGATTTTATAAACCTGGAGGTTGTTCAACAAACACCTCCTCATTTAAGAAACCATTTAGAAAAACACATTTCACATCCATTTGATAGAGTTTGAAACCCATAAAAGAAGCAAAAGCCACTAGGATTCTAATAGCTTCTAATCTAGCTACAGGAGCAAAGGTTTCATCGAAATCAATACCTTCCTATTGGTTGTAGCCCTTCACAACCAATCTAGCCTTGTTCCTTACTATGGTTCCATGTTCATCAAGCTTGTTCCTGAACACCCATTTGAGCCCAATTACTTTCTTTCCCTTAGGCTTTAGCTCAAGGTGCCAGACCATGTTCCTTTCGAACTCATTGAGTTCCTCTTGCATGGCCACTATCCAATCAGCATCTCCCAAGGCTTCTTAATGATTTCTTGGTTCTAGAATGGACAGAAATGCATGGAATGCGCAGTAGTTCCTCATCTGTGATCTTGTTTGAGTTCCTTTTCCTATATCACTGATAATTAGATCAGTTGGATGGGAACCTCGATACCTGAATGACCTGGGTTGGAATTCCCTTGCTGGAACTCCAATTTGAGGAGCTTCTGTTTCTGTTCCTTCTGCTTCTTCTGCTTGTTCCTCATTCACCTGTTCATCTGGTTGAGGAACCTCTCCATTTTCTTGATGATCCTCTTCTGGACCAGGCTGCTTTTCTTTGGTTTGCTTTTGGGTCTCTTCTTCATCCCTGTCTCTTATCAATCCAATTTCAAAATCGTTATCATCTTCTTGTTCTTGTACACTCACAAACTGGTTAACTTCATCAAAGATTATATGAATGCTTTCCTCAACACACATTGAGCTTTTATTGTAAACTCTATAAGCTTTGCTATCAGAGGCATATCCTAGAAATATGGCCTCTTCACTTCTTTCATTAAATTTCCCTAGGTTTTTCTTACCATTATTATGTATAAAGCACATACAACCAAAGGCTCTAAGATGAGATATGTTTGGCTTTCTTCCCCTGAATAGTTCATAGGGAGTCTTGTTGATGATACTTCTGATTGTTACCCTGTTAAGGATGTAACACGCTGTATTCACGGCTTCAGCCCAGAAGTTCCTTGGCAATCCACTTGCAATCAGCATCGTTCTAGCCATTTCCTCAAGGGTTCGATTCTTCCTTTCTACAACTCCATTCTGTTGGGGAGTCCTTGGAGCTGAGAAGTTATGATTCATGCCATTTTCCCTGCAAAACTCATCGAATCTTGAGTTCTCAAATTCAATTCCGTGATCTGATCTGAGATGGACTATGGAGTGACCACTGATTTTCTATATTTTCTTGGCAAAAGCAACAAACTCGTTAAAAGTTTCATTTTTACTAGCAAGAAAAATAACCCAAGTGAATCTAGAATAATCATCAACAATAACCAAAACATATTTCTTGCCACTCCTGCTTTGAATTCTCATGGGACCACACAAATCCATATGGATTAATTCCAAAGGCTTTGTAGTGCTCACTATTTTCATCAATTTAAAAGATGAGTGAACATGCTTGCCTTTCACACATGCATCACAAACTTTGTTCTGCAGGAACTATATAATAGGAAGTTCCACAACCAAGTTCCTTGACCTTAGCTTGTCCAGTAATGAAAAGCTAGCATGTCCAAAACGTTTATGCCATAGCAGGGGATCATCTTCAACAACACTCAGACATGTAAGGTTGTTCCTTGGGATTAAGTTGAGGTCAACTGTATAAGTGTTCCCTCTTCTAGTTCCTTCTAGAACAACCTTTCCTGACTTGTTTTTGATGATGTTGCAAGAGTCAGAAGTAAAACTTACAGAATTTCCTTTATCACAGAATTGTGATATACTAAGCAAATTGTGCATTAAGCCCTCGACCAGGAACACATTATCAATGGAATGAGATTTTGATCTACCAATTTTTCTTTTTCCAATGATCTCGCCCTTCTTATTATCCCCAAAGGTTACTGTTCCTCCAGGGTAGTCTTCTAGTGAGAGGAATTTTTATTTATCACTTGTCATATGCTTTGAACAACCGCTGTCGAGATACCACGAGTTGTTCCCCCTCACTAGGACCTGCAAGAAAACTAAGCATTAGGATCAGGAACCCAGGTTTCCTTGGGTTCCTTAGACGTGGATGCAATATCAGTTTTCTTGACCTGCACTTGTTTTACATTTCTTTTATCAGCTTCTTCTCTTATCCTACACCGTCCATAGAGATGTCCAGTCTTACCACAAAAAGTGCATACCTTCATGCTAGGAAGCTCAACATATTTCTTTTGCTTACCTTTCTTGGTCATATAACCAAGACCTTTAGTTCTTTTTCCTTGAGCTTCAGCTATCCACTTAGGTATGACTTTTGGGTCAATACTTCTATCCTTTCTAGCATTCAGTTCTGATTCAAGTTGATCCTTTTGGGGTTTTAAAGAACAAAGCTCATTTTTCAAATTTTCAAAATCAACATTGAATTTAAGCAATTGATCGCTTGAGGAACTGCTAGAACTGATATCAGAATTCATGAGCTTATACTGAGTTAGTTCAACATTCAGAAGAATACTTTTTGTCTTAATTCTATCAGTTACCTCAGTTATGTGTTTGTATTTAAAATCAATATCTCTTAGTTTGCTTTGAGACTTGGCATAGGTTGTTTCCAACCAAGCACCATTTTCTTTGCAAACCTTAAGAGCTTTTTCACATTTATTCAATTTTACACATGTATCTCTAAAGAATTCTTCTTCTTCAAGACATATATCTATCAAGACATCTTTAGAGAGAGTTTTAAGCTATTTAGGATCAAGAAATACCTCTTTCTGGAGTTCCTCAAGGTAAGCCTTTTCATCATCTGTTTTGGCCATTAAATAGAGATTGACTGTCTCCTCTTCTGGTTGGTCATCATCTTCTTCTTCACTTTCTGAGTCTCCCCAGGCTGCTATCATGGCCTTCCTCATGTCTGACTTTTGGTAGTTTGCTTTGCTGAATTTTTATCTTCCCTGTTCCTTAGCCTTTCCTTTCCCTTTATCATTTTCCCAAAGGGGACAGTCTCTGATAAAGTGATATGGGGATCCACACTTGTGGCAGTTGTAGTCAGGCTTTGGATTTGAGGTCTTTTCCCGGAAGTTTCTAGAGGTTCGACCTTTCTTGAACATCTTTTTAAATCTTCGCACAATTAGGGCAGCCTCATCCTCGTCCACTTCTGAGTCTTCCTCCTCATCAGCCTTAAGAGCCAAACTCTTGTTCCTCACGGGTTCATTGTTGACTCCAAGGTGTAGCTCATGAGTCATGAGAGAACCTGCTAGCTGTTCAATATTGAACTTGGTAAAGTACTTCGTTTCCTGAAGGGTTGTTACCTTAGCTCTCCACCTCTCATCTTGTGGAAGACTTCTAAGAACCTTCCTAACCTGCTCATCTGTAGGAATCTGTCTACCAATGGAAACCAACTCATTTATGATGTTAGTAAAACGGGTTAGCATCTCTTGAATTGTTTCCTTAGGCTGCATTTCAAATCTTTCATACTTAGACATAAGTAGGTCGATTTTTGAGCGTTTAACCTCATTAGTTCCTTCATGAGTAATCTACAGCAAATCCCAGATTTCCTTAGTGTTCTTGCACCCTATAACACGATTGTGTTCGTGAGGTCCAAGTCCACAGTGGAGCAATTTCACAACCATAGCATTTATTTCCATTTTATCAAAGTCTTCTTTTTCATATTCAGACATAGGCTTAGGGATTACCTCGTTCTGAGCATTTGTTTTGGTGACTTCGAAATCACCAACCTCAATGACCCTCCAGACTTGGTAGTTCTCTGCCTTGATAAAGATCTCCATGCGGTTCTTCCAGTGGGTATAGAACTTGCCGTTGAACATAGGAGGCCTCTGTGTTGAGTATCCTTCCTCGAGCTTCTCATAAGTATTCATTTTCTCCAAGACTTTTCTTCTTTAGGGTTTCTTGATTTTCCTAGAAGTTAGGCTCTGATACCAATTGTTTTTTCAAAGAATACTACAAGAAGGGGGGGGTTGAATTGTAGTATGAGAATTTAGCCAAACTTTTTGCGGAATTAAAATTAAGTTAGCTAAAGGAACTGAAAGATTAACTAAAGGAACTAAAGAATGCAAGAGAGATTTTACGTGGAAAACTCCTTGGCCCTAACAAGGAGAAAAACCACGACCACATGGGATTTTGGGAAAAGAATCTTCACTATAATAGGGCAAATGATCCTATTACAAGCTAAAGACTCAAACTCAAGTTCCTCTACGAACTTGAGACCCTGAGGAACAAGTCACCCAACTTGTTACTCTTCTCTTCTCTTTCTCTCTTCTCACTTCCCTGTTCTCTGTTCTCTTTCTCTTTTCTCTTTCTCTCTTCTCTTTCTCATACACAAACGTTCACTCGAACTTCCCCATTCCCCAATTAGAACTCGAAAGAAAAACAAACTCTAGTATAACAACATTAAGAACACTCTAATGAACTTGTGTGGAATTGACACTTGACTTGATTTGAAGCTTGAAAACTTATATGAGCAAGGGTGAGTTTTTCCAACAGAAATCAATGGCTATTTATAGATCAAAAAATGCTTTATAAAATTCTCTTTGTGCAGCAACACCATTACGCCACTACTCATACCCACTAAAAAGATCATGTTCCTAGAATTAAGAAACCATGAACTCCTCAATGTGCAAAACCATGACTGACATAGAACTTGGGAGAGTAAGCCGTAAGTTTTGGAAAACATGGTGATTTTATTTTTTCAGAAGATATTTTCAAAAATAAGAAATTAAAATAAAATCTTTTTGCACAAGATATATTCGAAATTCAGAATAAAATAAAATCCCTTTCAAAAGATAAATGTTTTAGAAAGCAACCGTTTTCCTAAAAACTAGCATGCACAATTTTATCTTTTAGACCAATTCCACACAGATTTTTCGAGTGCCATTTAATATCTTATACTTACATAAATCCTAAAATATAAAAATATATTTAGTCTTCATGTTCTCTGATGAAGCTTCTACTCCGAGGCTTCTGTTCCTTGGGAGGAACTTCTCTTCTCTGATGAGGCTTCTTCTCTGAAGCTTCTGTTCCCTAAGGGAACCTTCTCTTCTCCAGTCTTCATTTCTGAAGCGCCAATTCCTGTGAGGGAACTCTTTTATATGGCTAGCTCTGCTTCTGGCCTTCTTGTTCCTCATGGTATTTTTACAAGACACTTCATTCTCCTAATCTTTGTAACTGAGTACACACTTAAACAATCAAGCACTTATTAGTTTGTAAGTAAGTGAGGTTGTGTCATCATCAAAATCATTAAGTCCAACATCATGAAAGTGAGATCCTCCTTCACTTATTATTGCTCTAGGTACGCTAAATCTTAGAAAGATTGTATTCTTGAAAAGTTTGTGGACCACCTTGGCATCATTGGTAGGAGTGGCGATGGCCTCAACCCACTTGGATACATAGTCGAAGACGACAAGAAAAAACGGTTCCGTTTTGAAGAAGGGAACGGTCCCATGTAATCAAAACCCCAAACGTCAAAAATTTCAACTTCTAGAATTCCGGTTTGGGGCATCTCATGCCTCCGCGAGATGTTGCCAGTCCTTTGGCAAGAGTCACAAGCCTGCACAAAAATATTAGCATCCTTAAACATCGTAGGCCAATAAAAACCTGACTCATTAATCTTGACCACCGTTTTAGTGGGGCCATGATGTCCTCCATATGGTGAGGTGTGGCAACTATTAAGCACACTGTGGACTTCCCATTCGGGAACACACCTGCGAAACAATCCATCTGCACACTCACGAAACAAAAAAGGATCATCCCAAAAATAATGTTTAACATCAGAAAGGAATTTCTTTTTTTATTGGTAGGACAAGTCAGGAGGTAGAGTTCCACCCACTAAATAATTAGCAAAATCCGCATACCATGGGTGTTGCTCTACAAATGCATAAAGGTTGCCATCAGGGAAAGAATCATACCTGATACGTGACAAGTGGTCTGCCACTACATTCTCTGCTCCCTTTTTATCTTTTATTTCGATGTTGAAGTCTTGGAGCAAGAGAACCCATCGGAGTAGCCTTGGCTTTGATTCCGCCTTAGCTATAAGGTACTTTAATGCTGCATAGTCAGTAAAAACAATAACTTTAGAACCAACAAGATATGATCTAAATTTTTTCTAAAGCATAAATAACCGCAAGAAACTCCTTTTCCGTAGTGGCATAGTTGACTTGGGTTTCATCCAAAGTTTTGCAAAACCTTGTTCTTTCTCTGTTCGAGCACGGCTCCTAGCGCAAAGTCACTTGCATCACACATGATCTCGAATGGAAGATCCCAATCGGGAGCACATATGATGGGTGCCGATATCAAAGCCTACTTAATCTTGTTGAAAGCCTCAAGACACTCGTCAGTAAAAATAAAAGGAGAATCCTTGAGAAAAAGCTGAGTCAGTGGTTTAGCAATTTTAGAAAAGTCTTTGATAAAATGGCGATAAAACCCCGCATGACCCAAGAAACTTCTAACTCCCTTAACATTAACTGGGAGAGGTAATTGCTCAATCACATATATCTTACTTTGTCTACTTTTATGCCCTTATCAGATACAATTTTACCTAGAACTACTCCCTCTGTCACCATAAAGTGACATTTTTCCCAATTTAGAACTAATTGCATTCTTCAAATTGTTTCAAAATTTTAGCGAAATTAATTAAACATGAATCAAATGAAGAACCATACACGCTAAAATCATCCATAAAGACTTACATAATAGACTCTATGAAATCAGAAAAAAATGCGCATCATACAACGTTGAAAGGTAGCGGGTGCATTACATAAACCAAAAGGCATTCTACGATATGCAAAAGTGCCATAAGGGCATGTAAAAGTTGTCTTTTCCTGATCTTCAGGGTGAATCGGAATTTGGAAAAATCCCGAATACCCATCCAAATAGCAAAAGAATTTATGGTTAGCTAACCTCTCAAGCATTTGATCTATAAAGGGAAGAAGGAAGTGGTCCTTTTTAGTGGCGATATTTAATCTATGATAATCAATGCACATACGCCACCCTGTTATAGTTCTAGTGGGAATTAATTCATTTTTTTCATTAGTAATCACAATCATCCCACCATTTTTTGGCACTACCTGTACATGACTTACCCATTTGGAGTCAGAAATAAGATAGATAATACCTGCATCAAGTAATTTCATAACCTCCTTCTTGACTACTTCCTGCATGTTGGGATTTAATCTTTGTTGGGGTTGAATGCAGGGCTTATAGTTGTCCTCTAGATGTATCCTATGCATACAAAAATCAGGGCTAATACCCTTGAGATCATCAATACTGTACCCAATAGCTTTCTTATGAGTTTTGAGAATCCCTAGAAGTTGGGAAGTTTGTAGGTCATTAAGTGCAGTACTGATGATCACGGGGTATAGTTCCTGTTCATCAAGAAATATATATTTTAAATGAGAAGGGAGAGGTTTTAGCTTAGGTTTCTTGACCTCTGCAGGTTTTGATTCCTGAACTAAATTTACTACTTCATTGTTTCCTTGGGGCTTAACTCTTTTAAGGAAAGAGCCTTTTCAATATCTTGTACCTCATTACCCCAAACGCTTGCAATGACTCTAGATAAATTCCCGCAGAGAACTTCCTCTAGGGGTTCCCTCGCAAGAACCTGTGGCAAGCTATCATCACAAATATCATCCATTATATCAATTACATCAATATAACAACAATTTTCCTCTAGCATAGGCCCTTTCAAAACTTTCCCTAAATTAAAAGTAACATTATCGTCACCTACCGAAAGGGTTAGTTTACCATTTTTAATATCAATAATTGCTCCTGTAGTATGGAGAAAAGGCCTACCTAATATAATGGGTATTTGCGTATCCTCTTCCATGTCTAACACAACAAAATCAACATGAATAAAAAATATACCAACTCTGACAGGGACGTCCTCTAAAATACCTAAGGGGCATTTTACCAAACGATCTTCCATTTGCAAAGTTATATTAGTAACTTTTAATTCTCCCATATTAAGTTTAGCACAGACAGACGATGGCATGACACTGACACTAGCACCCAAATCACACAAAGCTTTATGAATAAAAACATTCCCTATATGACAAGGGATAGAAAAACTAACGGGATCCTTTAATTTATGAGGGGATTTATTTTGCAATAAAGGGCTACACTCCTCTGTGAAAGCTACAATTTCTACTTCATTGAAGGCCCTTTTCCTAGTAAGGACCTCTTTCATAAATTTAGCATAAGCAAGAACTTGAGTGATTAAGTTAGTGAAATTAAAGGAACTGTTACCTGCAGATTTTTCACAACCTCTAAGAACTTACCGAATTGTTTATCAAACTTACTCTTCAATTGTCTATTAGGGAATGGAAGTTTGATAACTGGGCTCTGCACATCTCCTTTCTTATCCTGAGATTTACCCTACACAGAAACATTATTAGAGTTAGTATCTATTTGTAGCCCTGCAGGGCTAGCAGGATTAGCGTTTGGTATAGAGGAATCTAGATCAGGAACTGGTCTATCTTCCTTTGGCATAGGAGGTCCATCATAATGTGAACCACTCCTTAGAGTGATTGCATTGGCATGATCTGTAGGATTGATAGGTTGTGATGGTAGAGCTCCCTACTGACGGGATTGTAGGGTAGATGAAAGTTGTGCAATTTGATTACCATGATTTTATTATGGGCTAAAATAGAATCAATTTGCGCATCCCTACTCTCCATATGCTTTTGCATATTGGCAAGCATTGCTCTAATTTCTGTCATGGCAGGGTCGGAAGATGATGAGGGTGATGCTTGGCTTTTCTGGCCGGAATTAGGATGATAATATTTTTGCTGTGGTGGGGTTTGTTGTTGTGGTTGTTGTGGAGGTGGAGGGTTTTGTACATTGGTGCTCCGGCATGAAAGATACGGATGGTTCCTATAACCGGCATTGTAAGAATTGGAATATGGGTTATTCTGCCTATAAGTTTGAAAGGCATTAACTTGTTCCATAGAGCTCCTACAATCTTGCTCCCAATGCCCTACAATTCCACAATTTTCACAAAAAGCTTCATTGTTAGCAACAGCAGAAACATTAGCTACAGAGTTAGGAGCAACAGTAAGATTATCTAATTTTTTAACAAATAGACGTTAATTGAGCTTGCAAAAAGGATACGGAATCGACATTATGTTTTCCTTTATTTGCAAACCCTCTTGGATTCCCGTATTGGAAATTGTGTATTGCCATGTATTCGATAACCTGTCCTGCATCGTCAACATTTAAATTCATGAACCTCCCACTGGCTGCGGAATCTAGCACTAACCTAGAAGAATTTCCATGTCCATTGTAAAATGCTTGGATCAATTGCCATTGTGCTAGATTATGGTGGGGGCATTCTCTCTGTAGACCCTTGAACCTCTCCCAAGCCTCAAATAGCGTTTCGTCGGCCTCTTGAGCGAAGTTCTGAATAGCACTCCTTAGTACCGCTGTTCCCTCTACAGGATAGTATTTATTATAGAAATTCAAAGCAATAGTTTCCCAGTCAGTAATACCAAGTGCAGTTCTATTCAAAACAATAAACCATAATTTAGCTTTGCCACATAATTAAAAAGGAAAAAGAATCTCCCAGATTTTGTTCTGCGTGACCCCGGCTTGTCTAATGGTGTTACAATACTGGCAGAAATCTGCGATGTGAAGATTAGGATATGCACCCTTAGCTCCACTAATTGCTTCCTCTCTATCATAGTGATAAATTGGGGCATGATTTCAAACTGAACACCATCTAGCGCCGGAGTGGGAGTAAGGTGCGAGAAATCTATGAGCTTCGGCTGCGAGTAGTCACTGAGTTTCTTCTGGGTCGTCATCTCTGATTCGAAATCTGAAGGAATATTTGTTTCACTAGAATCAGAGGGAGGATCTCTTCGGTTGTTCTCCTCCTCGGAACCCGCCAGAATTTGTCTATAGATTTTCCTTTGCCTATGAAAGGAGCGCTCGATCTCAGGATCGAATGGGATGTAGCCTGATCTAGAACACCTGGACATAAACAAGAACTTAAACACAAATATGAGAATTGCCTCAAAGAAATAACGTTCTCTGAGACAAAAGGGGATAATCTAGACTACAAAAAATAATCAGAAAATAAAAATAAAACCGTTTTCCCGGCAATGGCGCCAAATTTTGACAGGGTAAAGTCGTATCCCCTAATCAAAAGTAATTACCCAAGTCCTCTAACTAAAGTAGATAGGGAAGTAGGGTCGAACTCCACAGGGAAACAAGTCTTTCTACTCCTAATTAATTATTATAATCTAAATTATCTAAGTAACCAATATTATTGTGAATAAATTCTATACTACGAAGAATAAGGTCTAAAGAAATAAAATACGTAGTGAAAGCCCTTTATAATCTGATTAATCAATGCTTGATGATTTCTTATTATGATTTGCCATGGAATATTGTTTATTAGTGAACCTATGCCCTAGGTCTTTTAATAATTAGTGAATCTCAAATTAATATTGCTAAACTCATACAATTAAATCTGGCCAAACCTAATTGCATAACATTAAATCAATCAATAGGAAATTAACCAAGCATTGATAATTAACAATCACAAAACTACCCTTTCATATCATTTATTAGTTCCCCATAAACCCTAGAAATAAAACTACTCAAGCATCATCATAACTAAACTAATCAAATAAATATAGCAAAACATAATCAATGAAGTAAATAAAATAACTGAAATTGAAAGAGAAGAAATTGTTACCAAAAGAAATCTGGATGAATGAAAGTAATAAGAACAAAAGTTAAGAGAGAATTTAAGAGAGAGAAAATATCCTAAGTAGAGAGAGAGAAAATCTAAAGAAAAAGGTAATTAGAATTTACGTACATAATTCGTACTTAAGCATTCCTCAAAACAAAAATTAAAACTAATCTAATCAGCTCTAAGAAAAACACGCGCCCGATCGGGCCCGCCTTTTTCACAACGCCCTGCTGGTATGCCGTGCCCGATCGAGCTTACGCTCACCCGATCGGGCGCGCTTCTCCTTTGAAGGTACTTATGTGCGCATCCGCCCGATTGGGCGTATGCTTGCCCGATCGGACCCGGTCTTCTTCTTCGAGGCTTGGATTTCGATTGGGCTCAATTCCTCGGCCCAATCTAGGTTTCCTCATAGGGTCTTGATTAATCAATTCAATAGCCTCGGTATCTCATATTGAGCCCTTAATCACCGGCTCTCACCGATCTTGGGATTCAAGAGTGGTCGTGTCCTTCTAGCTTCCGTAGTTGATCCATGAAAACTCGGAAAAATGCTCCAAAAGTACAATTTCCTGTAAAACTCAACTAAAACTGAGAAAACACTAGAAAACACCAATTAGTGATATAAGTGGCCCTAAAGAGCTAAAAACACTACTAATTATGACCATGGGACGGGGGTAAAACACTATATAAATTGGACATACCAGATTTCTATTTTAATTCCTGAAATTTATTTCGGCAATGATTTAGAATGAGTGGAGGAGACTCAAAAAGTTCTAAGTATTTCATGTGCGTAATTTTGATTAACATTATTATCATATGCATAAAAAAGATCTCATTGGAAAGACCATCCGTAATGAGTTAAAACATAGGATTTTTACACGTAGGAAATTTGAGGAATATCTTTCACAACTAGGGTCGAAATAATGCTGTGCGAAACTGGAAAATTTTATCGAGCACAGAAAGCTGTTGAGGCATGCAGGAACTAGCGTCAGGGAACAAAGTCTATCGCCAACAATTTGACGTTAGCGCTAGGAGACAACTTATGTAGCCAGGCGCTAAAGCCAAAAGGTGGCGCTGGACTCTGTTCGCTGGCGCCAAGTTATTCTAATATCGAGCCAGAAATATGCGTTCTAATTTCGACCAGTCTTTAGCACTGTTTGCTCGATCCTACTTCCTAATTGAGTTTTTCTCACTTTTCTGAAACCCATATGTGTTCTACATATGGACATAACCCCCTGGGAATTCATGCTCCATCTACCTGATTGAACGCTCTGAGCAACAAAGGGTACATCCGAGAATGTTGAATTCACCAAACCATGGAAGCGAGTTTTTTCTAAAACTCGCGGTGTACCATCCACTCGCGCCAACCCTTCACGGTTAGGCTTCCGCGCGGTGCATCCGGACAATTAACCATGAAACCTCTATTGACTAACCAATATCCTGAACTTTAGAGAACTAGAGCCGTGGTTAGGTTGCAAACTTATTGCATCATATTATGCCTACTTGACTAATTGTGCATTATTGGTTGTGCATCCTCTATGTGTTTTTCCTAACCGTTTGTTTGACTTGTGCTAAGATTAAATAAATTGATTTATGACTCAAAGAACTTTGCCTAATTAATTAATTAATTTGAGTAATTAAAGTTTAATAATTTAATCAGAGTTGACTTAGTACAATTTTAGGCATACCCTGTAGAGTAATAATACTGAAAGCAGTTCCAGATCGATGTTCCAGCAATGGCGCCAAGATTTAAACTGTAGCGCCACTATGTGGAGCGTAGCTCCTGGCGACAGTCCTGTCATCTAGCGCTACACTGCAAAGAGAGGCGCCAGTCCTGTTGTTTTGGCGGCAGTTCGGTTTATTGCTCGAGTCATCACCTTATGTCTAATTGCACAGTTTTCTATTCAATTTAGTTAATTTTTACTGGTAATAGTACCTTGTCAAGTCATTAATCGAGTCTAAGCACTAAGTCCCATGGTCTTACACAAGAGTCAAGGCATGTCACTTACACTCACCATATAAAACACACACTAATGTACACTTTGACCATGTCTATGGGAGTCTTGTATGCGCGTATTTTCCGTCACTTTTTTAGGGTGGTAAGTCGGATATTAATCCTCCAACTAAATCAAATTGTTTTAACCCTTTACTTAACTCCCAAAAATATATACCTTATTTTTTTCCAAAATATGCACCTATTTTTGCTGTTTTTTTTTTCTTTTTCAAACCGTAAAGTCAAGGTCAATTTGAGTCAAGTAATAAAACAAAAATGGTTTAATTTACTGCGCGTGGTCAAGAAAGGAGGGGTGTTTGATCAAAGACAACCTTTTTATTCAAGTCCAACTTTTCGACAAACCAATCGCTCGTGAAAGGAAAGCTAAGACAATAATGGCAACTCAAGAGGAAGTTAATGAGCTCAGGAACCAATTGATTACTGTGACTGAGGCGTTAAAGGTTTTAACCCTCAAAATCGATGATCCTGTGAAACAACAACAGATGCACCTCATGCAAGAGAGTCTGAGCAAACTGTCTAGTGACTATAAGTTTCAAGGAATTAGCTCACAAGGGGTCTCAGTGGACAAGGATCTTATTCCGCAGAAGTTCAATGCCAACGATATCCCGAAATTCAAAGCGACTAACAACCCTTACTTTCATTTACGAGCCTTCGAAACAATAATGTGAAAGGAATGGTGTCCTTCGAAGAAGGGTATTATTGTGATAGCGGGTTCAAAATTATTAGAAAGCTAATATATTCAGTAAGGTCAAGTGATCGGAATGCCTGGGTGGAGGCCGCTTCCGATCAGTAATATTAATATAATTAATATTACAGCTTAATCTTGACTGAACCCTTCGGGTCACACCCAAGCAAAATATACGAACCAACTCGACGAATTAATTCGGAAGAAATTAATTCGTCGCCCGAGTGTTAAATATTTAGACGTCGGTAATTCGAGTTTAGAGCGTCAAAACTGATCGTCGGAAGTCGAGTCGAAGATAATAAGAAGACGAGACGAGAAAACAGTAATAAATCAACAATGACCAAAATACCCCTAGCATCGGAACATCGAGTGCTAAGGGGTATAGCCGAGCTAGCAGCCCGCACCAAGTACGGGGCTTGCAAGCAAACTGCGGCTAGCAACCCGCACCTAGTGCGTGGCGTGCTAGCATGCTGCCGCTTGTAACCCGCACTAGGTGCGAGGCAAGCTAGCAGCAGCCCTCGGCAGCAGCAGCACGCACGCAAGTGCAGGGGCCTGCTGGCCGAAAGTGCTAGCAAGCAGCCTGCACTTTGTGGTGCGTGGATAGCTAGGCCGAGGCTAGGGGCAGCAGCAAAATGAGAAGCCCACTTCGGTGCCTTGGTGCCCAAGTGGGGGTTGCCATGTGGCGCAAGGTGAGGGAGAGAGTGGGGAGCAAGTTTGGTCCCCATCTCTAAGTGGTCCTCACCTACTCCCTCATGTATGCTTGACACTTGTTGATTTATTACTAGTTTGCTTAATAATTTTATTTTAGCTTTAAAATAAAATGTGAAAATCTCATTGTCCCACATTAATGGGAGAGATTTTCATACTCCCATCATTCCCTATAAATACCCAACTTGGGGCATTGGAAATGATGCTTGAGTGGTAGGGCTGGCAAAATCTGACCCGACCCGAAAACACGACCCGAACCCGAAAATGACCCATATAACCCGAAAAAAAAATCAGATCATTATAGGTAACCCAAACTCATTTAAGTTAACAAAAATATCTATTTATGTATAAAAAAAAACCAAAGAAAACCTACAGCTCAAATCAAAATGAGCCATCCTATTAAAACCAAAAACCCTAAACTTCTCCTTTCTTTTTCACTTCACTCAGCCGCTTCTCACCCTTTCTCTCTCTAAAAATTTCTCTCTCTTAAATCCCTAAACAACTCTCTAATCTTTTTCATCCCCTAAATTCCTCTCTAATCCTTGGATTTTCATCAATCTATACTTCCTGCTAAACACTTCACCTTCTTCTCAACATCTACTTCATCATTTCAAGGTATTTGTTGTTTTATATGTATTTGTTTTATGAAAAATACGGTTTGGTCATGCTAAAGTAGAGTTTTATATGCTAATAATAGTTATTATTTTATGTTAAATTGTTGTTGATTTGTTATGATTTCTGTTGTTAATTGTTGTTTTGCATGTTTTTATACGAATTTATCATGCTAACTAATATCAATAGTTGTATTTATACGGTTTTACATACGAAATTTTGTTCTTAATTATTGTTTGTGTTATTTTTTATGGCAGCAAGTTGCGGCTACTCAA
This sequence comes from Chenopodium quinoa, assembly GCF_001683475.1. NCBI lineage: Eukaryota > Viridiplantae > Streptophyta > Magnoliopsida > Caryophyllales > Amaranthaceae > Chenopodium > Chenopodium quinoa. Next base: position 1,438,839 of record NW_018745546.1, read on the forward strand.
ATCCATCTTTCTTTACAGAGAGGAAAGATTCATTCCACTATGGAGGGTGGACATAACCAAGAGAATTGAAGATTTTATTTAAATCACTCTAGCTTTTGATATTCAATTTGTAATTTGTTAAGTACACTACTTGGTTTGTAGTAGTTTTGTAGAGAATTTTATTTGGGTTTGAATCTCTGTTTTGCTTGAGAATTTAAAATGCAATTGAAGGAACTGAAAAAAAAAAATCTTTTTAATGAATAAATCAGATTGGCTAGGTTGATCCAACCCAAATAAATCAACCTTTTTTAAGACCTAAAAAAGTTTTGGGTCAAATCAGGTCATTTTCGGGTTGACCCGAACCCGAAAAATTCAGGTTCAGGTTGAGGTTTTCAACCCGAAATGTTAAATGGATCAGGTTCAGGTTAGGGGGTAGCTGACCCGAACAAGAACCCGACCCGACCTGATCCGATTGCCAGCCCTATTGAGTGGGAGTTAAAAGAGCATTCCATAATTTTGGAAAAACTCTTAAACTCATATAACACTCGGGTTTTGGTCGGACCTTGCTAACCCCAAGGTAGCGGACCTTAAAGTTGTGTTCGCCTTTTGTGGGTGGATATCGTCGGAGGCGCGGCGCTTGACGTGCTCGTAGCTTTCAAGTAAGAGCCCCGGTTTTTGGGCGAAGCTCGCTTCGAGGGTAAGATTCATTATCTTTTCTTTGTGATTATCTATTTATGCTTTATGATTTTAATTATTGTGAGTGGTTCTTCGGGTAGGGGTTTGTTTCCGCGGTGAGTCAGACTCACTAAACCCTAACAGCGGTATCGGAGCCCCGCTCGTTTATTTTTATAATCATATTTTTCAAGGTTTTTTTTGGCTTAATTTTCTGGTTTAAGTTGCTAATTAGATTAGTAGCTCGTTTTTATTTTAATCCCGTTTATAATGTCGATTTTGGCCTAGAACCCAGATTTTCGCCCAAGACTAGTGAATTTTTGGTGGAAAACGTGTTCTGGAAAGGTTTTTATCCCTAGGGGTCTGTGATTTTAGCCAAATTCTGACCAGAAATGCCTTTTTCGAGGGGTTTTTCATTTTTGACGAAAAATTTTAAGTCCTTTCTAACCTTGAAATTAATGGCATAAATTGTTGATTATATGGTTGATTATTTGCATTATTTTCTGCATTTTTATGTCCCCTTAAAGCACACTTACTTGGTAGTATTTGATGCTTAAAGGTTGATTTATTTTCACATAATTGCAAACTAATTGCTTTTTAGTGTGAAAGTTTTATTTTTGAGGCTTCCTAAGTGTTAAAGATTCAATCTTTATTTGTGATAAGTGATTGAAACTTTTAAAACCACTAAATTCCATGTTATTTTGTGTTAAACTTTGATGTTTTAATCATTTTGAGTTGATTGGAAACATAAAGTTTCGATTTTTGTGATAGAAATTTGGTTATCTTCATGTTGGTAGATATAATTTTCAAGGATTCACAAAAAATTTAGATGTTGGAATTTTCATTATGAGCATTAAAGTTCCTATTTTTCCAACTTCCCTTTACTTTGTCAAATTCTCAAGTTTAATTTAAATTGATTAAATTGAAAGTGAGAAATTGCCTCAATTTTATGTTGCACCAAGCTAAACCAATTTAATTAAGAATGGTTCTTTGAATTATTTTGGTTATTTGCACTTTGAAAATTTTATTAAGTTAAACTTGTTTAAAATTTTATTTTTCTCTCTAAATTAGTTCTAAAATTAATTTAACTAATTATTGTTGTCTCGCGAAAGGGATCAAATCCCGAGTCCGTGGCACGCAAAACGAGGCAACGCATCACCTTGGCGAGCCGGGCTGCATAGCAGCCCATATGTGGCTGCCAAGGTGGCAGCGTCACCTTGCTTGCGGCAGTAGCCACACACGGCAGCAGCACGCGGGCTGCAGCAGCCACGTGCGGCTGTGCCGTGGCAGTAGCTCGCGGGCGTGTGCCGTGGGTTGTGTGTTCGTGTTTTTTGGCTTGTGCGTATGCTTGGTGCGGTGAGGTGACTAGCCGTAATATTGCTTATTTTGCCGTTTTATTTATTTTAATTAATTTTGTTTATTTTAATTAAAATTTTGGGAGGCTAGGCCTCGATTTTGAGCGGCATTGGCAAAATTTCATTTTTACAAGTTTGGGTGCTACCGAATCAATTAATTAGATTAATTAAGGAAATGCGGAATTTAGTGGGAGCTTCAATTATTAATGACGTAAATTATATAATCGGTTAAACAACTTTGACTAGTTTTAATTAGGCGTGTTAATCGGATTAACCACCTAGATTAGTTACTAGTGCGCGCGTTGTTTAAATGCATTTTACTTTGTTTTAATTTATAAATTGCATGGGCCATTCACAAATAGTGAATGGATGAATGGAATATATACATTCTCTCTCACAGGTTTTATGAAATGGCAACTAGTGGGTCCCGACTAGGATAGAAAATACAGACTACGTGCCGTTATGTATTTTTGTAAATCTAAATACGGTCTACGCACCATTAAGTATTTTTGTACTTTAATATTTAGATCATTCCTAGTTGTAGACACTACTTTTTGCATAGTTTGGTTAAGTCTTGAAGACGGCGTATCTTGGAAGACAAAGCCTTGAATTGCAAATGAAGACCTTTTGAAGATATGAAAATCTCAAGGGGTCGTGCTAGTTGCCAATATGCATCTATAATTTTGCTTTATATTTTATGCTTATATATATATGTGTGAATTATTCGTTAGATGCATGTTTAGGTTTTCTTGATGTTGCGATGATTAGTTAAGTTCACTTAAATCAACCAACATAGAAATCCTAGGTCCCTAATAATATTGAGTCAAACTTGCCCTTCCAAAACAACACTTACTAACCGAACGAGAGTGATGGTAGGCTACGCCAAAGCGAGGTGCCATCATTTCTCCAAGGGGCATAAGGCACACCGGGTGTGCACGTTGGTTTTGGTTTAACTCATCGGTATGAGTGAGGAGTCCTCACATACCGTGGCAAAAGAGATACATCGTCAAAGATGCATTAGATGCGACGATTGTCTAACCAAGAGTGGCTTAGAGCCATTAGCAAGGCAATTCTTACCCTAGAAGATTGAGTGTTTAAGACAAGCCAAAGCATGATTAACCACTCTTTGTTTCTTCGGATCTTGGAATCGCCTTATTTTCGCCAAATAGGGACAATTATTATGCGTAAATAAGACGTTTAATAAGATTGAAGTTTGCATGAATGCGATTAAATTTTAAACTTATTATGTTCTTGATAAATGGTTATACTTAGCACTTATATTTATAGTATTCTAAATCAAATAATATTGTTTCCATGATTGGTAAAGGAAATCCTTGAGAATACTTCTCAAAGAAAGGAAAAGCATTTCTAAAATACAATTCTCATGAATGACTTTTATAATTAAGTCCGAAAGGACGCTTGGACATCATGTATTCAAAATACTAGGTAGTTTTGATAAAACATGAGGTATTGAGTTGCAAACTCAAGATTGTCAATGTTTGACAACCAACGTATCTTTTCGCATCACAATTGAGTAGGACTCATTGATGTAGTAATTCGAGTAAGAATTAATGGAAAAGATGAAACTTTGTTTAACGGCGCACTAGGTGCTTGATTATGCCTAACAAAGTATAAGAGTCAAGGTACTTAAAGAAATGATTCTTAAAGTAAGATTATGAGATATTGTATGATAAGAAATATAGGAAAGAAGGAACGAAGAAAAGGAATTAGATTTCATTTCAACTCATAAGTTCATGTTATTGTAGTTAACTTGGCAATTCGTTATCTTCACAAGTATCGGATACTGCTTGAGTATTCCACTATGATAGTGACCTCAAACTATTGAAGTTAAGCTAAGTTATCGACTTACAAGCTTAGAATAAAGCAAGAAAAGCTACATCAGTTGTAAGGTCGTATGTTTCGTTTAAAGACCTTTTAAAGCCAAAGGCCGGAACAAGTAATGGTTATTATGTTCCATAATCAGCAACTGATCCGTTTACACGCGGAAAGACTCACATTCAAAGTAATGAGCAATAGTTGCGAGATTTATTTAAATGGGATGGTTATCCAAGCGTTGAGTTAAGAATGCTTGATTATAAACAAACATTTCTCTAACATGATAAACTCACAAAGTTCAAGTCATGGGCTTGATTTGCGTTCCAAACATCTTTAGCAATGTCACATCGACAAGAACGTACTCAAGGCTCTATTAAATAGGCTCTTGATAGTTGCTTGAATTGGAATCGTTCTAAATCAATAAAGTCTTACTTGTTGAAACCGACAATGCAGAGAGAGCTATTGTTCTTGGTATAGACAATTGACTCCGAAGGCTAAAGAGGATTCAATTACTTCAACGTTTCACAAAGAATTTGAAAGGATATGTCTATATTCATCAAATGTGAACAAATTGTCTAGATTAGATCGAGCGATGTTTGCTTGAGCCAAGCGTGACTATCTCAAAGTTATGAATGGAAATTTTCATAAATAACTCCACAAAGAACATGGTGTGTCTTCACAGAGACCTCGGTGTCATTTGAAAATGACTCGAACGATGATGGTTCACAACCCTTCCTATAAAGTTCTTAAAGATTTGCACAAATGACTAATATTACACTAAACAAAGTGTCGAAGCTAAGAAAGGACGCCATATTCAGTTATGGATAGAAATAACTTCTAAATGTCTTTTCAAGTATATGTCTAAGGCTCTTAGTCTTAGTGGGAGTTCACTAGCTCAGTGGGAGCAAAGTGGCTCAGTGGGAGCTAGGTGACTCAGTGGGAGCTGAATGACTCAATAAAGACTAAGATGGCTCAAATAGGAGCTAATTGTTTGTTTCAGAACGAACTTTTACCCAAAGACAATATACATGTCTCTTTGTAAGCATTCAAGTGAGACTACGGGTATTACATCCACATCCTAATTGAGAACAAAAATAGTTTGTTGCTCTAAGTAGTGTCTTTCTGAAAAGTAACACGTTTCCAAAACGACAAGTGGGAGGAAAATGAACTCGATGACCATCGATCTTAGCAACAATCTAGAACTAAGAATCTCGGAAGACCTTAAAGGACTTCGTGATAATGCTTGATCAAGAATACTCAAAAGGACTTTACAAGTGCCTTAAAAGAGAATTCATTACTCACAAAACATTAAAGATGTTTGAGTAAGATTAACATAATAAAAGGGCTTTGAAAGCGCCTTAAAACTCAGTGTTTGATGCCCCGTATAGGTATATAATTCACCAAAGGCTTGGATTGAATCCTATAAATTTTCTATTAAGTTAGAAACAAACCTAAGACTTATAAGCATACTATTTACTATTAGATAGTAAAGGAATACTGTCTTGTAAGATAGCTACGAAAAATCCAAATTCCGAATAATGGTTAAAGACCATGAAAATCCGAAATAGACTCCATGTTTGAAAATCATGTTTGAAACTTGATTAATTTGCATGAAAGGTGAAAGACCCATCGATTGAAAATAAGTTTTCAAGGAGAAAACTAACAAATGTGGAAATGTATATGCATACATAGCTAGATTGGTTGCAAAGGATATAATTAATATCAAGGAGTTGATTTTAATAAAATTCCATTCACCAATCGGAATGCTCAAGTCTTTTCGTGATTGATCTAGCAAAATTGCACATATGAAATATGGAAAAATAGATACAAAAACCGCCTACACAAAATAGGATTTTGGAAGTGACTATGGAATAGTCTAAGGGTTTTGAAAATCTAAATAATGCTAGATTTGAAAGCAAACACATGGAATCCGTCATTGGATAAAAGGAAGCATTGCATGAAGGAATTGGAACGTGTTTTCTCATAAAGTTAATAAGAGGATTGACTTATGGAGAAACATAGAAATTCTGATGAACAAGAAGTTTAGTGGGAGAAAAAGTAATGGTCTAACAAGAAGTTTACGAACGCTAATGTGAAACAACCATCAAATGCTAAATGTTTAGATTTGAAAGTATTTTCGACAATGGACCGAGCTAAAGACGATACTTAGTACATGTTGGGAATTAAGTTCTATGGTATAGACTTAATTAAATGTTTAAATGAGTAAAAGAAATTACTTTGTTAAACATGAAGGACTTTGAAAGGCTTTCGACCCATATGTATGAAGCTAAGTAAATGTTTGAACTAAGTATAAGCTAGGCTAAGTACTAAATCAAACAAGAAAGACTCTAGTAAGAGACTTTCAATCATATCATATAGCGAACAATTTGGAAAGACTTAGTGTAACTGTATGAGCTAAATGTCACATGGATGAAATAAAATTGAGAATCATTCTAGAATTAAATCCATCATGTAAGGCTATGATATGGAATCGTCAGATGACTTACATACTTAGAGCATGTGAAGTACGTATATAATACCAATCGACATTAATCTAAGTATTAGATCATTAGATTATAGTCAAGAACATCCAAAGAACTTAGATAAGTAGTTGGATGAGTTCTTAACGCATGGAAACAAATATAATTTGAGTTTTGATGTTGCAAGCACAAACCTTAACAAGGATTAGATCCTTAGCAACGAAGCCATTTATAAGCACGAGGCAAGAAGTGTCGTGGCTTGAGAATGGTAACATGGATGTGCATCCATGTATAATGTGCGGGAATTTAAGGAAAATTTCCATGATCACAAGTGATTAGGGTATCCCAAATCGTTGTGAGTCGCTTGGAGTGAAACCCAAGCAAGGCATCATCGGGGAGTCTACTAAAATATATGTTGAGAATATTGTTGCCTTAAAGGCAATAATAAGATAGATGTTAAATGGAAAGGTTCGTTGTTGAACATTAATGATTGTAGGTTGTCAAGTAGAAGGTCTCAAATCATGAAAATGAGCTGAAGCCATTGCTTGGACAATAAATCCTGAATCACATGTAATCCATTAACACTCTCAAAATTTTATCATCTTATTATGGAAATGGTGGATAATGAAGATGCTAAGGTTTGCAAAGTAATTTTAACTAAACCTTTGCAATAAGTGAACGACAACATTCATAATTGCATGAAAGAAATCAAGCATATCAAATATAGGTGTGATTTCTATGAATGTTTTATGAAGAGTATTACTCTTAAAATATTTGGGAAAAACCATTTATCATAAGATGAAACATTGTGAAGTTTCATAGTGGAATAAAATATTTCTAAAAATTCCACAAACTATTTAATTGTGGTTTAGAATTAAATAATGAGTCCATTCGATTTTAATAAATATTCAAAATAGGGTATCAAGTCAATGGCTTGGATAAAGAAACACCTATTAAGTGAACATTGAATATTTTAATCGAAAATTATTCCTAATCAAGGTCATATTTTGTGGACGATTGATGACCATCAGAGATTAGTGTTTAGTATGATTTGTAGCACCGTTTCTTGTGCTATGAGGATATAAATCATTTGCACGGGTATTGGTTTAGAACCATACTGGATCGACATATGAGGATACTTTAAGAGATTTAAAAATCGTTATAAGTATTTTCTCATTATTACTATCGGAACTTTTTCCTTTGACCATGAGTAGTGGGAGATCTCTTGTTTGAGTACTGGTCCGCTTTGGTATCCGCTAAACGTCTGCCGTAACTGGGGATTATAAAGACAGATATCGGGCGGGTGAGTCCTCTTAGTAAGAGAAGCTACATTACAAGACTGGAAATGTCCCCCTACTAACAATAGGGAACATGTCTTATTGTTTACAAGGCCTCTCGAAGAGCGAGACTGTGAAAAATGCATGGCCGTGCTCAGATGGATTTTAGAAATCATCTGCTTATTAACAGTTAAACTCGGATTTCAAGAAACACTTCTGGACGTAACAGAGATGACTTGTAATCTTACTCTGTAATTCATGAAGAGACATGATGAGACATAGGATAAGGGCTATACACTAAATGCACACTTGTCCGGAAGGACAAGTGGGAGATTGAAAGGAATGGTGTCCTTCGAACAAGTGTATTATTCTGACAGCGGGTTCAAAATTATTAGAAAGCTAATATTTTCAGTAAGGTCAAGTGATCGGAATGCCTGGGTGGAGGTCGCTTCCGATCAGTAATATTAATATAATTAATATTACAGCTTAATCTTGACTGAACTCTTCGGGTCATACCCAAGCAAAATATACGAACCAACTCGAAAAATTAATTCGGAAGAAATTAATTCGTCGCCCGAGTGTTAAATATTTAGACGTCGGTAATTCGAGCTTAGAGCGTCAAAATCGATCGTCGGAAGTCGAGTCGAAGATAATAAGAAGACGAGACGAGAAAACAGTAATAAATCAATAATGACCAAAATACCCCTAGCATCGGAACATCGAGTGCTAAGGGGTATAGCCGAGCTAGCAGCCCGCACCAAGTACGGGGCTTGCTAGCAAGCTGCTGCTAGCAGCCCGCACCTAGTGCGTGGCGTGCTAGCATGCTGCAGCTAGCAACCCGCATTAGGTGCGAGGCAAGCTAGCAGCAGCCCTCGGCAGCAGCAGCACGCACACAAGTGCAGGGGCCTGCTGGCCGAAGGTGCTAGCAAGCAGCCAGCACTTTGTGGTGCGTGGATAGCTAGGCCGAGGCTAGGGGCAGCAGCAAAATGAGAAGCCCACTTGGGTGCCTTGGTGCCCAAGTGGGGGTTACCATGTGGCGCAAGGTGAGGGAGAGAGTGGGGAGCAAGTTTGGTCCCCATCTCCAAGTGGTCCTCACCTACTCCCTCATGTATGCTTGACACTTGTTGATTTATTACTAGTTTGCTTAATAATTTTATTTTAGCTTTAAAATAAAATGTGAAAATCTCATTGTCCCACATTGATGGGAGAGATTTTCATACTCCCATCATTCCCTATAAATACCCAACTTGGGGCATTGGAAATGATGCTTGAGTGGGAGTTAAAAAGATCATTCCATAATTTTGGGAAAACTCTTAAACTCATATAACACTCGGGTTTTGGTCGGACCTTCCTAACCCTAAGGTAGCGGATCTTAAAGTTGTGTTTGCCTTTTGTGGGTGGATACCGTCGGAGGCGCGGCACTTGACGTGCTCGTAGCTTTCAAGTAAGAGCCCCGGTTTTTGGGCGAAGCTCGCTTCGAGGGTAAGATTCGATATCTTTTCTTTGTGATTATCAATTTATGCTTTATGATTTTAATTATTGCGAGTGGTTCCTCGGGTAGGGGTTTGTTTCCGCGGTGATTCGGACTCACTAAACCCCAACATAATGAGTATTAAGGGTATTGACAAGAAGGTGTTTCCATTTTGTTCTCATTATCTCTCGAAACCGTTTTCCAACAATGGTTCTTTTTTCTTGAGAAAGAAAGAACCTCTCCTTGGGAGTCCATAATAAACGCTTTCATTGATAGATACAAATGCAATATTCAAGTTGAGACCGACTATAGGGAACTTGAAATCCTCAAGTAGAAGGAGAATGAAGGATTTACCTCTTTCTTCAAAAAATGGAGAGAAACCTCAGCTAAGATGACTGAGGTACTAAGTGAAAAAGAATATGTGCGGTTATTCACAAGAACCTTCAAGAGAAGTATTCCAAGGACCTTAAATACCAGAATAATCTCCATACCTTCAAGGCCGTCTATGACATTGGAATCAATATTGAAGACGACCTGGCTAAGCTGAAAGCTGCTAACAATAATTCCAACAGCGGATGGAAAGGCAAGAAGAAGAACAACCCTTCTTCTTCCAAAACTACCCATTCAAACATTATTAGTACCTTTAACTTAAGCGAAGTCCTTGCTATTAATAATCAAGGACAAAAGAAACCATTTAGGAGGAACTTTACTCCTATAGGTATGAGTTATGACACCGCGTTTGACCGATTAAATGCAAAAGGTCTTATACATGTTACTCCTTTTGGACCATTTGGGGACCCACCGGTCGAGAAGAGGAAGGCTAATTTGAACCCCAATGCACATTGCAAGTATCACCAAGGTAGGGGTCATCTTACCGAAAATTGTCGGAAGCTTAAGGAAGCTATCCAAGATTTAATCGATAACAACAAACTGCCATTGCCTCCTGCCAGTAAGAAGCCGAGTATTGATAGTGCACTGCTCGCTCACTCCTTAGCCATCTCTGATGAGGAAAACAAGGTTGATCCCTCATCTCTTATCAAACCTGTTGAATAAATTCATGCTATTGAAGAAGAGGAGGAGATCTTTTCCGATGCCATGGATGATTTTTCTAAAATAGCATGTATAGAGGACATACAATTGCTCACACTGTCCATGTTAGAAGGATCAAACTTGCTACGCGAAGCTCTCAAAGTTGCGAAGAAACAATTAGAAGAGCTTTAGAAAAAGGGTGACAAGTTTCCATCCACAAAGAAGACACCCTTTTCTCTGCAAGTAATCGATAAACCCAAGAAGAGTAATAGATTCTATACTCTAAATTGGGATTCCATATGCTCAAATGTTTAAAATGCTCTCCGAGAGTTGCAAAGTCAAAACTCTCGAACCGAGACCATTTGAATCATTAAAAAGGACTGATAGGTTCTACTTTCAATATCATCAATCAGGGGGTCACACTATTGAAAACTATTTTAAATTTTAGGATTTTATTCAGAAAATGATTGATGACAAAAGACTAGTCCAAATTCCACAAGAGGAAGACATAAGTATTAATAGAGTTTAGGACAGCGATGAAGAAGACATTTATTTAAAAGACATGACCTCCACCTTCAGTGTCATATGCCATGGATGACTTCTGGGTTAAAGAAGATTCATAAATAGACGTCCTCATAAGATCCGGGAGAATGCAACCTCCTATTTCGACATAACCTATGCCAACCAGCAGCAAGTTTCCATACCTATCATAGAAGACAACGATATTGTCAAACAGTTCAAGAAAACCAAGGTTGAAATGAACGTATGGAAACTTCTAGCAACATCTCGAGAACATAGGTTGGCAGTAATGAATGCCTTGGATAAGATAGGGATAGATTCTGACACCAATCCTGAGGGGTTGGCTAACTTCCTTACGAGTGATATCCCTAGTCCTATCAACTTGATCATCTTTTCCGACAAGGACTTACCTCAAGAAGGTGAAAAACATTATAAGGCGTTAAACCTCACAGTAGTTTGCAAGAGAATGAACGTCCCTATGACTCTTGTAGACAATGGATCGGCCATTAATATCCGTCCACTCAAAACTGCGAGGATGCTAGGCATAAGAGATGAAGACCTAACCCCGTCAACACAAGGAATAAGAGCTTACGACAACACTCGTCGTAAAGCTCTTGGCAAGATCACTATGAATGTAACGGCGGGAGCAATAGAACATGATACTACATTCCAATAGTAGATATTAAGGCTTCATTTAATCTGTTGTTTGGACGCCCTTGGCTCCATGACCTAAAGGTCGTCCCTTCATCTCTCCACCAACAGGTAAAGGCCGTAGTTGGAGGAATTCCATTACGATCGATGCTTCACCCATGAGGGTTAAAGCCATAGAAAATCCAATAATTAATGTGAAGCACGAAGAAGACGATGAAGATATGTGGGGCTTTAATGAAGAGGTCTCCTTAATCGAGGAGGATGAAAGGACCCCCCTCTGCCACGACCCCCACTCTAATATGACAGTGAACGCTATTCTGAAAATATAAGGACATTATCCTCGGATGACCCTAGGAAAGAAGAATGGAATAGCAAAATTGCTGGAATCACCTAGCCTTCTAAATTAGACACTTTCGGACTTAGTTTCGAACCGACTCGGGAAGATCTCAAGCGAGCCCAGGAAAAGTCAAAAGCACGTAAGGACGCTCGCATCTGAAAGAAAGTAATCCCAATGGATTAGTATCCTATTACCCTCAATGGACAATTCATAAAAGAAGGAGAGGAATATCCATGCTACGAATTTCATGAACCGTTTTTCGTAAATGGAATAAGGAACCCGGGATTTTAAATTTTCCTAGATTGCTACTTTATATATGAAATCCCAACTGCTATTCATAAGGAGAAAGCACCCCCATGCTTTGACTTTAATGTCATGGGATTACTATTTGGACGAGAAAAAGATGAGCCAACGTATGTAGAGGATAACTCCTCGCTCATCCAAACGGTCCTACAAAGCGAAAGCTTTGATCCCTCAAAGTTCATCACTCCAGCGGAAGGATCACTACAAGGGTGGTGTAAGACCGTCAAGGTGACTACTCCAAGCGGAAGAAAATTCTCCATCACGACGGGGCAAGGACCGATGTTTGAAGAATCGTCTGAGTCAGAGTCAGAGTCAGAGTCTCTTCCTGTAGAGTCATCTTAGTCTTTAGTTTTAGCACCCCCTCCTTCTATCTTTTCCCCTAGGATAGTTAGCGATCAAGTCCTTGAGGACATATCTCTCTTTAATGTAATGATCTCTGAATTTAGTAATATGTCTTCTTCTTCTTACTCCTTGTGTTCTTCTTTAACCTAAGATGACGAGCATTACTTAACTAACGATGAAAATGATAAAGAACTTATTAAATTGATGGAAATACTTGAAAAGAAAACACCGATAATTGAGGAAACTGAGGTGGCTGATATCTCAAATGATTCAACCAATAAAAGAGAAGTTAAAATCGGATTAATACTTAATGAACAAGAAAGAACCAATTTAATTAACTTGCTTAAAGAATTCATCGATGTATTCGCTTGTTCATATGAAGATATGCTAGGCATTAATAGAGAAATAGCTCATTACACCATACCGCTAATTCTAGGAATGAAACTTGTAAAACAAAAGTTGCGTCGAATGAAACCCGACATAGCTCTTAAAATAAAAGAAGAAGTTAAAAACAAATAACTGCAGGTTTTACCAAGGTATCCAAATACCCTGAATGGGTCGCCAACGTCATCCTAATTTCGAAGAAGGATGGAAGGGTAAGATTGTGTGTCGACTATCGAGATCTAAATAAGGCAAGTCCAAAGGATGACTTCCCTTTACCAAACATCGATATTCTGGTAGATAACACAGCGAATCATGCACTTCTCTCGTTCATGGATGGATACACGGGCTATAACCAAATTCTCATGGCAGAAGAAGACATAGAGAAAACAACCTTCATAACACCATGGGGTAATTACTGCTACATGGTAATGCCATTCGGGTTGAAAAACGCGGGTGCTACTTACCAACGAGCAGCGATTGCCTTTCTCCATGACAAGATGCATAAAGAAGTTGAGGTATATGTGGACGATATGATTTTGAAATCAAAAGATCGTCCAGGCCATCAAATAGCCTTGAGAAAATTCTTCGAAAGGCTAAGAAAATACAACATGAGGTTGAATCCATCTAAGCATGCTTTTGGAGTCACCTTAGGCAAGCTTTTGGGTTATGTCATAAGCTCTAGAGGAAGAGAGATAGACCCAACCAAGATCAAGGAAATCATTTCAATGCCACCGCCCAAAACGAGAAGCAAATTCGAGGATTTATTGGCCGGTTGCAATACATAAGCAGGTTCATATCAAAATTGGCAACAATATGTGAACCAATTTTCAAAAAGCTTAAAAATAATGTACAAGTAATATGGGATGACGAGTGTCAAAAGGCCTTTGAAAATATCAAATCCTATCTCTCAAATCCTCCCGTATTAGCACCAGCACTTCCGGGAATACCTCTTAGGTTGTACTTAACAGTCACCAAAGAGACAATGGGAGCCATGCTAGCGCAAGAAGTAGAAGGTAAAGAAAATTTAATCTACTATGTAAGCAAAAAGATGCTCGAGTATGAACTACGCTATACACCACTTGAGAAATTGTGCCTCGCATTAGTGTGGGCCACAACCAAGTTAAGACATTACATGCTCGTGCATACAGTCTTTGTAGTTTCCCGATTAGATCCATTCAAGTATTTATTCGAGAAATCTACACTAAATGGGCGCATATCAAGATGGATAGTCAACTTATCCCAGTTCGATGTAAGGTTCATGCCTCAAAAAGCTATCAAAGGATATGTGGTTTCGGATTTTCTAGCAGAATTTCTAATAGAAGATTCGACGCCAATACACGATAATGAATTTCCAGACAAAGACTTGATGGTCACCGAAGACGATACTTGGACCTTATATTTCAACGGAGCCTCAAACCAAAAGGGATGCGGCGTTAGAGTATTACTAGTATCACCTAAAGAAGAGCATGTTCCAATCTCCATAAAGCTTGATTTCGACGTTACCAACAACGCTGCTGAATACGAAGCATGCGTGGTAGGCCTTGAAACAGCTTTGGCATTGGGAGTGAAAAAATTACGAATATTCGGAGACTCTTCATTGATCATCAATCAAATCTCTAAAAGATGGAAAGTAAGGAGCGAAAGCCTAGCCCCTTACCAAACTTATCTAGAAACACTCACTAATTAGTTAGAGAAAGTGGAATACACGTATCTACCTAGAGATGAAAATCAATTTGCTGATGCCTTGGCAAGACTAGCATCAATGGTTATCATTCCTACAAAAATCGAGCAAATTCCTCTAACTATAGAAAAAAGGCATAAACCGGCCTATATTCAAGCTGTAGAAGATGACGAAGTGATCCAAGATGAAGAAGAAGAAGAAGAAGAAGAAGAAGAAGAAGAAGAAGAAGAAGAAGAAGAAGAAGAAGAAGAAGAAGAAGAAGAAGAAGAAGAAGAAGAACCGTGGTATACGGATATACTCAACTATGTCAACCCTCCCCATGCTGACAAAAGAGCAAAACGAGCATTAAGGCTCTTGGCTTCCCAATGCGTACTCATAGACAACGAGTTACACAAAAGGGTACCTAAGGGTCGAGCTCTCTTATGTGTAGGAAAAAAGCATGCTCAAAGAGCAATGAGGATAGTCCACGAAGGAATTTGTGGAACTCACGTAAATGGCAAAATGCTAGTCCAAAAGATAATGCAAGAAGGATACTATTGGACTACCATGAATAGGGATTGTCATCAATACGTAAAAAGATGCCCTAAGTGCCAAATTTATGCCAATCTACAACATGTTCCTCCATCTCTACTCTACACCTACACTTCGCCATGGCCATTCTCTATATGGGGAATTGAAATTATTGGCAAAATCACTCCCCCAGGAACAGGAGTTCACAAATATATCTTATTGGCAATTGATTACTTCACAAAGTGGGTCGAAGCACAATCATACGCTAAACTCACTGCAAAAAATGTAGCACTCTTTATCGAAAGAAATATTATTTATCGATATGGAGTCCCACATGAAATGATAAGTGACAATGGAAATCACTTTCAAGCCGAGTGTGAAGAATTACTACAAAAATACGGTATTCAACATCATCATTCTTCTCCTTATAGACCTCAGGCAAACGGAGCAGTCGAAGCGGCTAGTAAAAATTTAATGACTATCATCGAGAAAATGATGGAAAATTACAAGGATTGGCCTGACAAACTCCATTTCACATTGTGGGGTTATCGCACGTCAATTCGCATATCAATAGGAAATACGCCATTTTCCTTGGTTTATGGAATGGATGCTGTACAACCTATAGAGCTAGAGATACCATCTCTACGCATTGCATTAGAAAGCAAACTTGATGAAGTTGAATGGACTAGGGCGAGATATGAGGAGCTAATTCTACTTGATGAAAAATGACTAGAAGCTCTACATCATACTCAATGCTACCAAACTTGTATGGCTAGGAATTTTAATAAGAAGGTCAAGACAAGAAACATAAAAGTAGGAGAGTTGGTGTCAAAAGCATTAAGGAAAAATGTTTTAGATCTAATGGGAAAATTCAGGCCTAATTGGTCTGGACCCTATATTGTCAAAAAAATCTTGTTAGGAGGCGCAGCAAAATTAACTGATATGGATGGCAATGAGTTCTCGAACATGACAAATCTTGACCAACTTAAAAAGTACTACCCATAATTACTTGAGTAGGACACTCAAGAGAGCTACGTTTGGCCTGATTCCTTAAGAAAGGATACGTAGGTAACCCTTTACGGGTGCGACCACTTTTTTTTTTTTCAAACCTCGCATCCCAGACTTAATAAAAAATTTGACAGAAAATCGACAAAACATCAGCGTCACAGAAAAAATCTTGGCGCCAGCCGATGGACATTAGCGCCAGACGACTGGCGCCTGACGCGAGACTGCCAAAGCTAGCGCCAGTCGTAAAAGCGCGACGCCAATTTTCTGGAAAGTACCTAGGAATATTTCGGTTTTTCAGAAAATTTTCGACTTCCGTACTTGAAAAAATTTCTGGAAAATTAATATTTCAGTTTTCATTGCTTTAATAAATTAAATTTAAAGGAAATAATTTAATTAAAAAAGCTGCAATTTTATTAATAAAATAAACTAACAATTACATTATTGATGGAATTTAAATTAAGCTTAAATAAATTAACTTTGAATTTAAAATTAAGTCTAATAATTGAAAGTTAAGCAATGCTTAAATCTTTTTTCTCTTTCTTTGCTCTCTTCCAATTTTTTCTACATCCTCTTCTTCATCCATAACTTTAGCTAGTAGGCATCCTTTAGAGGACCAACATTCAATTTTGGAGTAAATAGTTTCTCCCTTAGCTAGGATCCCATGTTTCTTCTCTACCCAAGCCTTCTTCTCTGTAGTGTCAGCTTTTCTCTTTCCTTTATCCTTCGTAGAGCTTTTCTTCTTAGGCATTGTAGGTGTTTTGAACTCAACTCTTTCACCCAAGCGTTCCTTAACGAGAATCACTTTGTCACCTAGACGATTCTTCACATCAGTTTTACTCTGATTTTTCTTAATGTCCTTTGAAGGCTTATTCAGAAGCCACTTCTTCACATCATTGGGCAAGGAAGGAGGAACCTTTTGGGTGATCACTTCTCATAAAGGTCTAGCGCTCCAATAAGCATCAAATTTGTCTACTTCTTGAGAGACAGGAAATTCGTAGGTACAACGAAGATCCCCGAAAGCAATTGTTTGAAGAAGGCCGTAATGTCTTTTTACCCTGCAGGGATAATAAAAAGTCATTTGGGACAAGTTTTGAAGACGGCAGAAAGGTTGCTTGTTGACACCAACCATATTTTCAATTTTCCACCAAGGAATGACCCACTTGATGGCAAAATTGCAAGATTCGAAGACCTTCTTCCATTCATGGCGCCCCATCTTAGAGAAGCGTTTCTTCCTTCTCACAAAGCAGTTTGGAGTGTACTTTTCAATATTGTCTGGAGGACTAATTAATTCTAGTCTTTCCATTAGCCACATCTGTAAAAAAAATTCAATGCAAATAAATTAATAATACTATACAAAAATATGTTTTTGATATCTCTAATTAAAAATATTATTTTTCTACCTGTAATAAAATTGGAGAGCCCCGAAAAGGTGCTTTTGAATTCTTCTTTAATTCATCAAGGATAAGCATAGTCTCTCCAATAACTAATAGCATTGGATTTCTCCCAAATTCAATCTGCTCCAAAACAGTTGATATGATAGCTTGACCCTCATTAGTTCTACCACTAGTGAGAAGATATTGATTAAGCATGCAAAAAAGAAAAGCCCTTCTTCTATAAACATGAAAAGACTCAGAATAAGGTCTATCAAAATAATGGCGAGAAAATTCTTTCAAATTAACAATGCTACCATTCACTATAATTGTTAAATCTTTGTCTTTTAAATTAAAAAAGCGCTCAAAATCCTTATAATAATATTCATTTATTCTAGGGATTACTACAAGATCTAATGCAGGGAAGCCTAAGATAGCACTGAATTCTTCCGGCAAAGGGCTAATTTCATCATACCCTAATCTACAAAAATGAGTATCCACATCCCAATATTCCAAGGGGGTATGAATAAAGTCTACATCAAGATCTACCCCCTTGACACCATAAATAACCCCCATATGAAAAATATCTAACTCTTTTCTCTCCTTGGCAGTTAAAGACCAACACCATTCATGAGTGAATTTGGTAAAACTTTTAGAGACTAAAAACATGATTATTATTTTTTCAAGAGCTAAGGTTATATTTAATCTGCTGAAATTATGAAGAAAATCGGCTGGGCAGGGGGCTTTATATGCACAAAATCGGCACAGTTTTAATCCGGAAAGGATTCGGAGTTAGCGCTTAGCAGCGCCAGATGCCAGACATTGGCGCCTGACGCCAGAGCCTAGCGCCAAACGCTAAAAGTAGCGCCTGGCGCTAACCCAAAACGTGTGGCGCCAGATGGCGCTGACGTGTCTTATCATATGAGCAATTCAAAACCGCGTGTTTTGCCTAAATCAAGTATGACCAATGAATTTACGATTTTTTATTCTTTTTATACCTTTTTTTTCTAAATTATTTTTTTCCTTCTTCTTAATTAATATAACCATTATATTAATTATATTATGTTTTGGATTCTATTTAGACTTAACTTTTAAGTTTTTGTAGCTGTCCTTGTAGAACTCGTACCTTGGAACGTACAACTTCCACTCTTTCTTTTTATTCCGGGCCGGCTGATCGGAGTTATCAACCGCCCAAATTTGTTTTTTCTTTTTGCTCTCTTCTGGTTTTAGAGACGGCTGAGCAGGCCGACTCTCCTTCTGTCGGTCATACTTCTTAGAGTCCGACTACTTATTAGAGGAGGCTCCTTGAAGGGTGAAGATTTTCTTACGGACGAGTTCTAACTTGAAAGTCGACCTATCCTTCAAACCTTTGATAAAGTCTGTGAATGCCACTTCGTCAGACAATCCTTGTATCTGGATTCTCACCAGATTGAACCACCTGACGTTTGATCACAACCCTTCTCTATCTCCCTGCTGCACATGGCCTAAATCAAGGCTTGTTTTCTTTGCAGGGATGCTCATAGAGAAGTTAGAAGCAAACAAGAACGCAAGCGTCCTGAAGCTATTGATGCAACCAGCCGATAGATTGCCAAACCACTGCTAGGCTATGCCCTTCAGGTTGGCTAGGAAGCATCGACACCAGGCGGCATCATCTAACCCCTATAAGTACATGAGGTGGGTGTATTCCAAGAGGCGGTCAACAGGGTTGGAAGTACCATCATAGGTTCCAACCATGACATTTTTAACCTTAACCGGTTGTTCAACCTTAGCTATTTTCCTAAAGAACGCAGAGGGCTGCTCCCCAAGGTTTTGTAGCTGAAGCTGCCAGTCCAAGGGCTGATAGTTATATGCCGCCTACCCTCCAAAGAAGGCAGGATGGATGTAAAGTAAATCAAGCGGTCTGTATGGTGGCTGTGCCACATACTGCGCCGAATTAATTAGGTGAGGCCCCTACTGCATGAGGGGGCCGTTTGAGGGAATCCTCGGCCCGGAAGGGGAATTCCTCACCGAGGTGTTCTGAAAACTGTCATGATAATTCGACGTTGAAGCCGACTCCAAAAGCTTCTGATTCCTTAGCTGGTCGATGTACTGATGAGCATCAGGAAATTTCTGTTTGCTACCATCCAGGTGAGGAGTCGGCTGTCAGTCTCGGACCGACTTTTGCTGCCTAGGCTTGGCAGGCTTTGTGGTCAACTTCTCCTTTCTAGGGGCAGCCGTCCGCTTGTTGATTAGTCCTTTGATTTCACCCTTGAGGTTGCTCATGAATTTCATGAGCTCGTCACGGGTGACTGGGCTGATATTGCCGCCTAGGAGGCATCAGTCGCATGCCCTGTTGGCTTACTTGAAGATCTAGGGGGCCTATTAGTACCCGCTTGGTTAGCATTGCGCTCCCGCCTATCTTTTTGACGGAGGCGCTTAAAGATGAGTGACCCGTTAGGGGCCACATAGGTTTCGACATCAGCGTCGTCACCTGAGTCATGGTCCATCTAGACATGTATTTGGTTGGTCTCTGGAGGCGGCACAGGATTATCTTGAGAAGCCATGTTAGAGGTACTCTTCCCACAGACAGCGCCAAATGTTTCGAGGTTTTTTGTGTCCCTCGGGAGAGTTACAGCTCAAGATTAGATTCATAAGTTCGCCTTTACCTGCAAAAAAAACGGACCGCCGGATGGTCAGTGGTCCGCCTTCGAAGATTAAGTTAGTAAAGTGTTCGGAATAAAACGTGCGGGAATTAAGTTATCTGCTCGTATTCCAAGCTCAAGTGATGTCTATTTCTTGAGAACGACAGCTCAGTAATAATTACAATAATTAATGTAACGTGTCCCCATAAATGATGGGAATGTCCCTATTGTTAGGGTCCTTGGGAAGTGTGCCCTTCCTAGGGTTTGATGACCTAGGGATTAAGGCAAGCCGTTTTGCGGCGCCCTCAAAGTTTGGGCCTTGAAGGCCGCCATTTCAGAGACAATATTTGAGTGACACGTGTCGATCATCCTAAGAGGCCATTTGGGCGTCTCTTAGGGAGACACGTGTCGCTCTCTTATTGGTCCACTTGGGATCATCAAATACCCTAGATTAGGGTTGTATCTGCTTGAAATGTGTCAACATTTGGAAGGCCCAACGTGGCGCCCCTTCCAGTGACATGTGTTAGGTTCTGATTTGGCCACTAGGCAGGGTATAAAATACCCAAAACACTTTGCTTAGCCCTCTTCCAACTAAACGCTCCTTCATTTAGACAGAGTATGTACCCTAATTGCGACTTGAAGTCGTCTCTGTCTGTCTGGAAGCTTGTGTCAGTGTAACCTCCGACAACCAAATTATTTCTCCCGCCATAGACAAGGAATTTATCCTTATTCATTTTCAAGTACTTTATGATATTCTTGGTCGTTGTCCAATGTGCCTTTCTTAGTTTTGATTGGTATCGGATCGTAGCACTTAAAGCATACGATACATGCGGCCTAGTACATATCATGACATACATGACCGATCTGATAAGCAAAGCATATGGAATCTGATTCATCCTTTCTCTCTCATCAGTTGTCTTTGGACACTACTTCTTGCTTAGGGTTTTTCCATATGACATGGGTAGATGACCTCTCTTAGCCTCCTGCATATTGAAACGTGCCAGTACCTTATCGATGTAAGTACTTTGGCTCAACCCAATCATCCTCTTTGATTTGTCCCTATAGATCTTGATGCCCAATATGTGTTGTGCCTCTCCCAAGTCTTAAATTGAAAAGCACTTTCCAAGCCAGGCTTTTACAAACTTTAACATTGGAATGTTGATTCCAATGAGCAATATGTCATCGACATACAAGATAAGGAAAACATGTCACACCCACTGACCTTCTTATAAACACAAGACTCATTTGGATTCATGATAAAACCGAACTTGCTTATCGCTTCGTCGAATTGTAGATTCCAACTTCTGTTTGCTTACTTCAACCCATGATTAGACTTTTGAAGCTTGCATATCTTCCAAGCAATACTTGGATCAACATAACCTTCAGGTTGTGTCATGTACAAAGTTTCTTCCAAAATTACATTTAGGAAGGCGATTTTGACGTCCATCTGCTGTATTTCGTAATTGTAATATGCAGCAATTGTTTCATCATAATCAACGCCGTAATTTTGCCTATAACCTTTTGCTACCAGTCTTGCTTTATATACAAATACATTTCCATCTTTTTCGGTTTTCATCTTGAAAACTCATTTATAACCGATATACGTGTGTAACTTTTGGGTAATCAACCAAGTCCCATACTTGATTTTCATGGCTTCTTGCCATTTTGCAGATTCGGGGCTCGTAATAGCTTGCTTGTAGGTCGTAGGCTCATCTCCATCCATAACTAGGATGTCTTGATCCTCGGTGAATACAACGTAGAGAAATCTATCTGGTTGAGATCTTGGTCTTTGTGATCTACGTAGGGTAATGGAATGAGCATTTACATTGTCATTTCGACTTTTCTTAGTTTGGCCAATGTCAAAAGATGTTGTTTAAGCAAATTGACTGTCAATAAGACTTTGTTGCTCGTCCTGTCGAACTTCAACAAATTCGATTTTCCTTCCACTTGTAATTTTGGAAAGATTTTCCTTCTCCAAAAAGACACAATCGGGAGCGACAAACACTTTATTCTCGGATTCGTTTTAAGAGTAATACCCTTTGGTTTCTTTTGGATATTCCACAAATAAACACTTGTCAGATTTAGGGTGAAGTTTGTCAGAAATTAATGTTTTGACATATGTTTCGGGATTTTTTGTGTCCCTCGGGACAATTATAGTTCTAGACTGGATTTAGTAAGGACGCCTGTACGTACCTGCAACGCAAACGTAGCACCGAATGGTCGGTGGTCCGCCTCCGAACATTTAGTTAGTACGGTACTTGGAATAAAACGTGCGGACATTAAGTTATTTGCTCGGATTCCAAGCTCAAGTGTTGTCTGTTTCTGGAGAACGACATCTCTGTAATAATTTCAATAATTAACGTAACGTGTCCCCAGAAATGAGGGAAATGTCCCTATTAATAGGGTCCTTTGGAAGTGTGCCCTCCCTAGGGTTTGATGACCTAGGGATTAGGGCACACCGTTTTGCGGCGCCCTTAAAGTTTGGGGCTTGAAGGCCGCCTTTTCAGTGGGGATATCTGAGTGACACGTGTCACGCATTAAGAGAGGACATTTGGGCGCCTCCCAAGGCAACATGTGTCGCTCTCTCATTGGTCCACTTGGGGTTATTAAATACCCCAAATCGGGAGCTACATCTGTTTGACACGTGTCACCATCTGGAAGGTCCAAGTTGGCGCCCATTCCAATGACACATGTCAGGCTCCTTTTGGGCCACTTGGTAGGGTATAAAATAGCCAAAACATTTTCCCCTCACAAGGGTCACGTGGCAGGCCACCTGGCGCCTGTGACAAATGTCGTCGTATGCTTGGCCGAGGATTTTACTTTTACTGTTCACTTGGTCCTAGGGTTTTACCCTTGAGCATTTACCCCCTCTATAAATAGAGGGGTTGACCTCCTTCGGATTCACACTTGCGTGAATCTTTGAATTTTTTACTTTCAAAGACTTTGACTTCTTCAGCATCCGACAGTCGGCCACCTTCGTTCGCCTGTTCCAACAGACGTCCCTGACCGGTGCCTCTTAGTACCTTCTCCTGAGGTAACCGCCTGATCCTTTTTTTACTTATTTATTTGCATTTTTTCTTTATAAAAAATGGTTTCCCAAACGCACTCGGCACGGCCTAGATTAGCGATCATCCGGTAACCGGGGACGGCTAAATCTAGAACTAGGAATGTCGTGCTCGTTCGAGAACTTTCCTTTGAGTACATCTCTAAATCTACCAGTGTCTGTGCCCCTGTAGGACACGATGACTAGAACAAAGAAGACGACCAGGAGATATAGGACGGATGGTTCTTGGTACCATTCGGAGAGTGAGACAGTTTTCTTGGATGGCTCCATTAGGGCGCCTGTCTCCGAGATTAGTAAAGACCCCCCTAGAAATGTCAGCACTCCCAGCGACTCATTTCTAGAGGAGTGTGATGAGGAATATGAAAACCCTGGGCCGAGTGAATCGGTGTCGATGCTGAGTTGGGGGAGGACACTGCTGGCACCAGCTGGCAGGCCCCCAGCTCTGAAGAGAATCATGATGATGACTCAGTCATCATCCTCCAACTGTGCCCCCATTGACTCTAAGGAGGCACACTCAAACCTTAAGGCTGCCAGAGAATCCCTCTTTGTTGAGAAGGGAGAGGGCTGGGAGGAGTTGTCTGCTTCCAGCGGCATGAGCATGTTCCTTATTATTTGCACGTCGCCGAAGGCAGGCGGATTATAATGAAAGAGAACCGTAGGAAATTTATTTTTGCCCATGTCATGGGACATGGGTTCTTGCTGTCCGTGTCAGATGCTATAGATACGGTCACCTGGCCTGAGATGACCAGCTATGGTGACCAGTGCTTCGGATGCTACGAAGAAGCCATCTAGGCAGGGCTGCGCTTCCCTTTCCATCCAGCCGTGGAAGGATCTTTGATGGATACCAACTGGGTATCTAGAAACTAGTCCCCAATTCTTGGGTTAACATTCTGGGCTACGTTGTCGCCTGTGAGATGCTGGAGGTGCAGCCCTGCTTCGAGGCGTTTGCTCATATGCACTACTTGAGCAGGACTCCAAATTCAAGCGGGATCGGATGGTTTACTCTGACCGGCCATACCCGTTATATGATGACCTTGGTGAAGGAGAATAAATGGAAGGAATGGAGGTCCTAGAGGTCCAAGTTTTAAATAGTCTCTTCCCCAGATTTCCAAAAGAATAGGCAGTACAATCGCTAGACTCAGCATCTGCCCCTCCTGGATGGGAAGAAAGCCCTTCTGCCTGTTCCCAAGCGGGCGCAGAAAGAGATTTTTGATCGGTGCCTTTTTACTGTGCCGTTCGAACGAACAATGAGACCGGGGTTAAGGAAGCTACCCCCTAAATTTATATTCCCCGATTCCAGTGGCTCTCGGACGGGACGTACTTGGCCGCTTGAATTTATCAACTTTGTTACCCATATTGTTTTATTCATTTCATTTCAAACCCTTATTGTTGTTTGGTGTAGACATAGCAATGGTAAAGCTTCCTTCTCACAAGAAGCCGACTGTCTCTGCAGCCTTCTACCGTTCGAACCTCAAACGAGTTGATGAGCAGCCGCCAAGTGCCACTCCTCAGGTAACAAGTTGTTCAATCTTGAAATTTTTTCATGAATTACTTAATGTAATTTATCTCAAGGTCTCACATATGAACTCTTTGCAGGGTGGCTCGTCAAAGCCTTCTGCCTCTTCTCAGCCGGATCCCAAACTGAGTAAGGAGTCGAATGGCGATGTTTCCCAAAGTCGCAGGAAACACGTTGCCACCAAGCCAAAGAAGGGAACGGGCGCCTCTTTCCCCGCTCACACTCCATCAAAGACGGACACTCAACATCGAGTGTCAAAGAATGGCAAGAAGCCACTCACCACTGCTGGCGGCATAGCAGGCGGTAGCGAAGCCGCAGGGGGAGAGGGAGGTAACTCATCCGACCATCCAGCCATACTTTTCAAATACTGTCTTCAAATATCTTAACTTATTATGTCTGTATTGGCAGATGCTCCAATAAGGCCAACTGTCCTTTAGATGGCCAAGCGGATGCTCCAGACGCTTGATCTTGATGATGCGGCCGTCAAAGGAGTCGACACCCTTGTCCTCGACGCCATACTGGCGCTTCTTTACGAGGTAAGACTTTATCTTATGACTTTATTGATGTCTTTTACCGAATGATTTCTAATTAATTCTTTTGCTTTGGGATGACTGCAGGCTATGCTACGCGTGAGTGGTCTTAAAGGGCCACTCAACGAAAAGACCAAAGAGGAAAAGGCAGTAAACGCTCGGGCCGCCTCTTCCCTGGACAAAGCTCAGTTTGAGACTGCTCAAAATGAGATTCTGACACTTTATATGTTATACTCCCAGGCGTTGGCAAATCTGCAAGTCTAGCAGAACTTGGACGCGGCGAGGCAGCGGGTGAAGGAACTCCAGGGTGAGGTCAAGGGCCTTAAAGAGAAGCTGGAGCCGCTCCAAGAGGTAGAAACCAAGGCGACTAACCTTGGGGAGATGGTTAAGAAACTTCGAGGGCGGCTGCAAAACAAAGAGACCCTACTTCGGACCAAGTATAGGTCCTTGATTAAGGAGGAAAAACAAGCCCTAATCAAACAAATGATGGATGACAAAGAATCCATCATGCGTGCAGCCTAGGAAGCTGTGAAACCGTCAGCCGATTATCAAACTTGGAAGATTTAGTTTGATAAGGCAAATGACGAGTTCAGTGCCCGACTCCTTAAGGAAGCTCAAGAGGCGGCTGAGCGGGAGGCGGCTGCCAAAGATGCCCCAGAGGAGTCTAGCTCATTTTGTCACTCGTCTTTTGGGGACGAGGAGGATGATCAGGGGGAGAATGAAAAGACAAAGGAGCATGCGCAGGAGGACAGTGCGGATGCCGATGCTGAGAAGCTCCCCGATGTTTAAGCTTAAGTTCTTTTTTTGCGGCCGAATAGCCAAATATTCTGCTTTTTCGGCCTGTGTGCTGAGTAATCTTGTACATTACCGACCGAGGGGTTGGGTGATTTAACAATTTCTGGCTATGCTAGCTAACAGTCACAGTCGTCTATTTTGACGGCTGTTTTATTTATTTAACCAGCATCCGATCGTTTTGCCGGTTTTATTCATATTGGTGTTTATGCTTTAAATATTTTCAAATCTTTCAATTTTTATGCATAAAAGTTTTGGCTAAGTAATTTAACATGTATAGTACGCGAATGTTCTTGCCCCTGGCTGGATGTCGTTTGGTTTCAGTTGCATGGATTAATTGACTTAGAAATTTTTATACTTTAAAGAGTATGAATGGTTTCTAAGTCAATCAATCACTATGGTGATTGCCCCAAACCAAGCGACAAACGGCCATATAGAGCAGATGGTTTCTTTCATGCATCCGGCCAAAGGCATCGAGTAATTTAGAAAAGCTGCTGAGTCTTTTGAGTTAGCATATTCATTGAAAACGGATTGGTCCGCCTGCCTTGCCCCATATCAAGGACAGGCGATAAAGTAGCCTCTAATCATGAAACAGTAGCCGTCTTCCGTCTGTACTAGAACAGTCGGAAAACTCAATAATTTTTAGATTTCAAGTTAGATTAAATCAAACGACTGCGAGCAGTGCCTTAGTGCATTTGGTAGGGCCACTTGTTGTATTTGTAGAGCAATGTGCCACCCAAATGGGAGATGCTTCTCCTCAATGAATTCGCCCGGATGGACGTGTAGGAGCAGACAGTCATACTCATGTTGGAGTAGACGATAGTTTTAATAATGTTCATTTGGCCATTGGCCTCGTTTAACGAATAAATAACCACTAAGTCATTGATTTAGCTTAAAATAAAGAATAATTGGCTGCTAAGTTATTAATTGGCTTAAGGATAGGTTTTAGGATGACTGTTTTGGTGCAGTCGGGTCCGTTCTTGGGTGTTTGCTGTTGGGACAGACGGTCCCTTAATCATGTTAAGTTTTAGAGTGGGCTTAGTCGTCTGCATATTGTGCAGGCGGTAGCTTGTTTAATCTCGACGTTGTCCGTCTGCACATTGTGCAGGTGGTGTTCGAACGACGTCATTAGTTAAAAATTAGTATGTCAGCACGTTGTGCAGGCGGTACTATTGAGGGTAAGTAAGATCCGTCGGCACATAGTGCAGGCGGCATCCTTCATTGCTTTGAGTATGGTCCTTCTGCACTTTGTGCAGTCGGTACTCAAAATAAAGAAAATAAAGACAAACATGAAATGAAGGCAAAATTTCATTAACAAGTCAAAAAACTTTACCAAATTTCAGAAGTAATACTTCTTTAGGTTATCTACATTCCAGGTTCTTGGTAGCCTCCTGCCATTTGGTGTTTCCAGGGGGTAGGTGCCGCCTCTTACTTTTTCATAGATTCGCTAGGGGCCTTCCTGTAGACACCCATTTGTGTATCCTAAAGACCAAACCCGGTGAAGAGTACCTTTCACGTCGAATCATAATCGAATGAAGTGAAAGTGTGGAAAGTCTAGTGTTGTGGATAGTTTTAATTTCTTTTTTTTTCTCTCTGTATTTGAAAAAATATTTTAAGATAACAGCCATTCCACTTTGGTTTGGTCCATAGAAAGGGTCCAATAATGGTGTGATTGATGGGGCTTGAAAAGAGCTTTCCAAAGATATATTATAAACCCAATTCCGATGAATAATGAGGAAGTTATGGCCAAATTACTAAACTGGGCCCGGTTTGATCCTTATATGCGGCCCAATGATCTGAAGGAGGGTCTAATATGAATTTATAATTCCTAATGCAATTTGAATTGATTTAAGTCTTCTAGATTCTTCAAGAAGGTTCTTTTCATTCCTAATTCCATTAGCATTGATAAATTGACTTTGGTTGACTTTTTAGAGTTTTAATCAGAATAAAAGAGTGTTTTTAAGGAAAATACGATTTTTCCCCTCTGTACGGCTAAATTTTAGCTGAATTAAGAAAACGCGTGAAAATAATAGTTAGCCGCCTGACAGCAGACATTAGCCCCTGGCACTAATCTATTTTATCCTTTTCGGAACTCTGATTTGTTTTTCTATCCGTTTGGCTGATTTTCTCTATATATAGCCTCCTAAATCCTCCGTTTTTGATCATCAACTATTACGAATTATCATCAATTCTCTCTAACTCTCTTATATTCTCTAGTTTTCTTATTCTCTCTAGTTTTAAGAATTCTTTTCTCTCTAATTTTCTATACAAAATTCCGCATTCACAAGACCAAGAAACACCTAGCCAAATTCGGAGTAGCCTTCGACCTAGACGTGATAGATTTTAATTACTGAGGGTTTGTTCTCAAATCTCTCTTTCAATTATTTAATTTAATTGTTTGATTTTATTATTTTCCTTGAAGTTACTAACGCGTGTATTTTGTTATTAGAAAGAGATACGAGGCATCCAAGTAAGTGTTTTAAATGATTTTGTTGATATTATGATATAGAAATCATGTCTAGGTTGTTATTATGATTTCTAATGTCATGTTAGGGTGTTTTGATCTTCCTAGTATCATGTTTAGGGTAACAACTAAAAATTCCTAATATCAAGTATGATTAAAAGTATGCTTCCTATTTTCTTTTCCTAATATTCGTGTTAGTATCATGTTAGGGTTAAAGCTTTGATTTTTATTGTTTAGTGACATGCTGGGGTTTGTTATTAATCTTGTTAGTATCATGCCTAGGATCTTGCTATTATTATTCTTTAACATGATTATTTTTATAATTGTTATAATTATAATTTTGATAATTATTGTTGTGATTATTATTATGTTACTTATTATTATTTATTGCTTGATCACGCCTTTTATGCATGTTTAATGGGAATCGGTACTTATAATCACGCCTAATAAGATAATTAATATTCTTGTTTAGGGTTAATTTTGATTTTAATTCAAGTGATCACCAATAATAATAGTTTATTTGTGCATTAATATTCAACCAACATAGATAAACATGTTTAAGGTTAATCCTATTTATTGCATGTTAATCAGAGAGCGCACATGAGTACAATCAGAATAAAGTAGAGGTTTATTATTAGGGCAGGTTCAATCTCTTCTAGGTTGGATTTTTACCTTCATCCCCGAACTACCAGTCATGGTTCCAGACCCATTGGAGTTAACGATCTCTTAGATCGTTAAGGGGTGTAACCTTTACCTAGTGAATGGTTTACAAGTTCCTAAAACTTGTTGGCGACTCTTTTGCTCTATCTTCCTTCCCTTTGGACGCCACAATACTTAAGTTTATGATCACAGTGGGGTTCAAGCTAGGGGTAATTCTTGAAATATTCCCTACAGTTTTTTGGCGACTCCACTGGGAAGGATTTCTATATTTAATTCCTGAAATTTATTTTAGCAATGATTTAGAATGAGTGGATGAGACTCGAAAAATTCTAAGTATTTCATGTGCGTAATTTTGATTAACATTATTGTCAGATGCATAAAAAATATCTCATTGGAAAGACCATCCGTAATGAGTTAAAACATAGGATTTTTACACGTAGGAAATTTGAGGGATATCTTTCACAACTAGGATCGAAATAATGTTGCGCGAAAATGGAAAATTTTATCGAGCACAAAAAGCTGCTGGTGTAGGATTTTATAGGTACTATGCAGCGGAAAAAACATGAATCATATTCAATCAAGTACCAAACCCAATATCAAATGCATAACACACAAGACACATAATCATACCTTTGACGCGTGAATTCCACGAATCTATTCGACATGCAAATTAGGGAGAGAATAGAGCCCCAAGTGTTGCTCCTCTACTTAGTCCACGAGATTCAAACGAGTCGTCCACCAATACTAGATTCGTCGAGTGATTGAGGAAAACCGCGAATCACCACATTTATGGACAACCGACCACCGCACGAACCACCACCACCACGAGACACCACCGGCGCCGAGGAGGAGGAGAGAGACGTGAGAGAGAGGAATTTGAGAGGGGTTAGGTTTCGTGTTTGCTAATTAGAGTTTGATCACACTGATCACTTAATTGCTTGGTTGCAAACCTAGGCACCTAGTCTATAAATCTCATAATAATTAGACTAGGGCACGAAACCCAAAACTCTCTTATCCACTCAATATGGCCGGCCACCTAGAGTGATGAGGCCCATGATGGGCCTCGTCCTCTAATGCTCAATCTAGCCCCTTTGTGTGACCTTATAGGATCCGTCTATTTGGGCTTTGGCCTATTTTACTAGTCCAATGATCGTTAGTACCTCTAGCTATGGCAAAACGACGACCCAAATGTACGAACTTAATTATCTCTATAATTTGATCCATTTATATATCTAGTAATTGCACATGACGAAGACATAACTCCTTCAATCTCCCACTTGTCTGAGACAAGGGTGCAATATTCAAATTCCTTAAGTCAATGTATATGTCGATATGATAATATGATTGCATCACATATCGAGATCATATTAATATACAAATCGTTTCTTGAAATCTGAGTTAGAATTACAAAACAAATGATTAATGTATAATGCGTTTGAACGCGGCCACGTATTTTCTAAATTCTCCCTTTTCAAGCGGCCATGACACATTTCCTAATTTAATAGGTATACTCTATCCAATTTTGTGGTAACATGACTCCCACTCAACTTAAGAAATAACTAGGAAACACCCTTTATAATCTCTAGTTACGACTAGACGTTTGAGTGTACCACAGTCACAACATCCATTGAATGAAATCAATGTTCCACTCATGTCAAAGGAATCCACTAATATCTACGGAAGCTCTATACTTGAACTTCAAAGTAGGTCAATAGTTCAATCATTCATCATTCATGCATATCCAAGTGATTGACCGAGCGTCAATATGCCCCTATAGCCCATGAAACTGCGCTATCCAATCAATCTTACATGCTAGTTCATTTATTGAAATCATTTATGTCCACTTTAATGATCTCGAACTACAAACTTAAATAATATATGAATTTTGTTCACCTGTGGGGTTTCAATGCACTAGGTCATCAACCTGATGAGCCCATCAATTCATAATTATTTTGGACATTTTATTTAATGTCTAAAACCATAATTAAATAAGAGAAATAATAATTTCTATTTTAAACATAATTCTGCAAATTGATGCATTTCTCATGTAATATGTTTTCTCAAAACATATACAACTTAAAATACATAACTTGCTCAATCCTAAGACTTTAATATGACTTTCATACCTTAGTCCATGGAAGGGGTTTAGTGATTTCTCACTTATAATAAAACTTTGCAGAACATGACCTTCCGCTGGTCAATGATCTCATAACCGAGGTGATATCTCATATCTATAAGTTTGGATTTTTGATGTGACCCTGGCTCCTTTGTTCTTGGGCAAAGGTGACCTACTAGTCACATGACATTTTAATCCGAACTTCCTCTCTAACTATCTAACTATAGTTTATTACACATATTCTAACATTGAGTATGCAACAATACTCTGCTTTGAACTTTTCAAGCTCACTGTCCTTCTCAAGAACTCAAGGATCTGTTCTTGGTAATTCTCCGTATGCTTATTCTGAATTTGCTTAAAACCTGCTACACATGCACAATTCATATGCAACATCTTGCTTTGTATATTTCATGGAACATGTAATGGACCCTTTTACAGAAGCATGAGGTACATTATCCATACAATTCAACTCTATTATCTTTTAAGGCACTGAGTTTTACTGAGTGTAAGACCATGTAACATGGGAAGACATCCTCTCTTAGAGTCTTGCTTCATGAACTTGTCAAGATCCTTATCAACATAAGTCTCTCAATTCATTCAAATCATTCTTCAAGATTCACTTCATGGATCTTAATTCCCAATATGTACTCAACATCTCCTAAGTCTATCATATTGAAACAATCTTTCTAATCACTGCTTGACTTATACAACCATTGATATATCATTTCATATGAACTGTATGTGAACTAAAAAAAAAGACTTAGAAGACAAATTTCTCCTACTAAACTCCTTGTCTCTACAAGATTCCCTTTTCGTTCGACTAAGGAAATCAAAATGTTTGATTGCCTTATCAAAACGAATGTTCCAACTCCCTGATGCTTACTTCAATCCATTAAATGAATTTTTGAAGTTTTCAAAACTTTCTAGGAATTTCTGGATTTCAACTCTTAGGTTGTATCATATACATGTTCACCACCAAGAACATTTCATGAAGGTGATTTTGATATCCATAACTAGAATAATCTGAATAGACTTACCCAACTAATAGGTTTGACCCTATTTGTAAGACTATTATGGACTAACACATCTTTACAAACATGGAGTCCATATTGGATTTCATGTCTTTAAGCCATTTCTTGAGTTGGCACTTATCTAAAGCTTGGTTGTAGGGCATGGATTCTATCCGTTCTAATAAGAAAATTTTAGAATCCACCTTTTCTCAGAATTTCAACAAATTGTTTGTTTTGATCCCAAGTAACCTACGATAGGTATGAGCAACAATAGAATTATTCTCTTCAACTCTTTGAAGCCTTTCGTTCTAGTGGGACGATAGAAGCCTCGCTAGTGGAATTAGCTTGCTTCGACACATGGTTAATCAAATTAGCTGATTTCATGCGCATTCGTCTCTGATGTAGTGTTATCCACAACCATTTGTTTCTCGTCTCGAATCTCATCAAGATATAACTTAACTCCCACTTGGCTTTGTAGGAAGACATTCTTTCTATAAAGAAATTATCGCGAGCAACAAACACTTTGTTTCTACGCGATTGTAGGAATATAACCTCTTAGTTTCCATGAGAAAACCCATGAAGAACTATTTTTCTTTTTTAGGGTGCATTATGTCATCTTTGTAAACATTTTACATTGATTTCATAACCCTTAATCCTGTTTAGAAAAGATAACTTTTGGAACATTTCCAAATCATAACTCTTATGACATCTTTTCTACTGCTTTTGTTAAGTTTCCTGTTTTGTATATTCGCAATTGTTGTTGTAATATATATCCATAAAATGATATTTGTAAATCATTCAAAAATTGGATCGAACAATGGCAAGAAAAGTTTGATTCCTTCTTCATAAACATACACTTTAATTGTAATGTTTTAGGATTGTGAATTAATTCAACAATTCCCTTTAGATGATCATTCCTTTTGAGTTAAATATTTATCACAACAATCATATTGTAGTGTTAAATTGTTTATCTCAAGCTGATTTTACATTTCATTTTGGAATTCTTGAACGCATCAAAGATTCCGAGCTTTACTTCATTAAGTAATTATCTATATATTTACTTAAATCGTTAGTAAAAGCAATGAAGTAGTTAAATCTCTTCGCTAATTTTGAACTTATTGGTTCACATACATCATATGTATAGTTGCAAAAGGTCATTTTAGCTTTTTTACTCTTCTACTAAAAAGCAACTTGGTTATTTTAACTTTTATCAAGCATGACTTCTAATTCTAAAGTGATTCATAATCATATAAGAATAATAGTCCATCCATAACTTTGGATGTGTAAATGGTAAATGTGACCTAACCTTACTTGTTATAAGTAAGTGTATTTTAAATCATCTAAATTTACTTTTGTGATCTACTTATATCAATGTCATAAAACAAAAGTAACTCATATCTAGAAAAATGAAAACAATTTATTACCTTGGTCATGGATCAACACTTGTCCAAGCTAAGTAAACCAAATTCAGTATTCAAAACAAGAAAACGGAAATATTGTCTCATCAAAACTGGAAATTGTTCTAAACTCATGATTACTAATCAAAATTTATAACTATGAATCTATCTCTGACCACTCAAATACTTCTAGTGCACCTTCAAGCTCCATTTCCATTCTAGCTTCACTTATTTGCAGTTATTGCCCAACATCACTATGTTAAGATCTGCAACTTGGTATCTCATACCTAAGTGAAAGTTAAAATGTTTATTAACAAGAGTGTTAGGTAACTCTTACTTGTCACTTCATCCTAGTGAGGACATCCTTTTTCAAGCACTGTCTTGTTCTCCTTTCAGATAATCCTCTGCATGATTCTTGAGTAATTCAACTAGTTTGACTCCAGAATCTTCATCATCTTGACAAAGTTTCTCGAGGTCAAAACCATCATGTAGAGAATTCAGCATTATATTATGAACCTGATGATCTTCATATGGTATCCCTAACATACTCATGAAGTCAAATAGTTCAACCATCGTATCCAATTGAATATGTACTGACTGGCCTGACAAGAGTTTTCTTGAAATTATTTCGCCATTGAGCTTGTAGGTTTCAAACCTAATACTTCCAGTCCAGGAGTCGTCATTCTTGGGAACCATATTAATGATTTCCTTGACGTTTTCATCCATTTCTCCATCAACATGGGAATTCAGAATTCCATAGCAAACATCACGTAAGCACTTGAATAAGAGATATGGTTCATAGTTCATGAATCTTTTAGCCTAATATTTTGGAATAGAACACAACATCATAAGTGCAATTCTCTCACAATCTGAAACATTTCTCAAATGCTTCTCAAGAGTCATGCCTGGACTGAATCTGCCCTCGATTGGTAAGTCTTAACGAAATTCAAGATTTTCGTTCCTTGGAACACTTCTAAGTTCGCTTTCCCAATCGTTGAACTTGAGAAAGTTAAGCCTTGTTATCATCGTTGGAGGTAAAGAATTGTCATCATTGTTACGGCTACCCATCTATGTCAAAATAAGACAAAGTTTAATATTTATGTTTAATTTAAAAATTAAAGTACCATAAACGCATTCATTTGGTAACTTTAAAACACTTTATTCAATAATTAATTAATCCCAATTGAATTTAAGTGATTCCAAGATCCTTTATTTGTGCAATAAATGACCGGAATTTGGCCCTACCATCAACCGTTACATTTTCAAGGTGAGTAAACTCTATACTGATTACAATTCTTGTAACTCTTGGTTGAATAATTAATCATCACATGTTTAATTATTTCCCTTTGCTTCAAGGTTCTAAATTCTTTAGGTAACCTTATTGAGCATAACCAATTAAAATTGTACAATTTATTTTTACCCCCACTCCCCTAAGATATAGTATGACACCAAGCTTTGGCATGACCCATCATAAATATCAAAGATTTCATCGGGTTTTTAATCGGAAAAGCAATCTCAATATTACTGGGACCTAGATTTATTTTGTTGTGGTTATTTAGTGAACTCTAGCTCATCATCAATCAACATAAATAAAATCTAACATGCATAATCTACTAATTAAATAAAATAAAGCATGACATAGTATGGCCCCTTAGTCCTAAAAATACTAGAAATGAAAAAGCTCCCACTTGAATCATCATGGATCTCCATCCACCTTGCTCCTTTGCGCCTTCACTCCATGGGCTTCTTTGGACTAACACTATTTAAATAAATATTCCATTTACTTTAAATAAAATTTAAAAAAATACTTAATGGTACGCAGACCGTATTTAGATAACAAAAATACTTCACGATGTGCATATCGTATTAAAGAATCTATGGGCCACACTAGTCTATATACAACAACATAATATCATATATTATAAAAGTGCCACATAATAAATCAATCAACATGCTTGTCTAAACTACAGCATCGAATGTTCATAATAAAGTCAACGCATTTCCTAAACTATCTTATATTTTAATCATAATTAGATAATATCATATACTATTCATGACCGTTTATAAAATATCATATATTTAATTTAGTCATGTGATAGAATCAAATCATATTTTAATCTAGAAAGATAAATCATATTTAATCTTCCATGATTATCCTAACCAATTTAAGAGATTCTACCCTAATTACTAGCCAATCAAATAATTTTAAAATCAATTATATCCTAATCTAATTATGGGATAATCACATTATTTAAATCAATTATTATCCCTTTTAGAATATGCACAGAATATCCTAATCAATCTTATCCAAATTAACAACTTTAATTAGGATAATTACCAATTTAACAACTTTAAATATGGATAATTTCAAATATAACAACTTTTGAATATTTGATTTTATCCTAAAATAAAAGATTTTATTCAAATAAAATCGATTTTAATTTATCTTTTAAAATAAAAGATCATATTTTCAAAAAAAAGTTCTCTTATCCAAAATGAAACTGATTTTATCCCCAAATAATTCATAATTATCTTGAAATAATTTTTCAAAACAGAATTTTTTTTTTGAAATAACCGCAAGCCACAACCGCCGCCCACCGTGGTTGCATAGCCGAAGCTAGCCACTGCGGCTAGCTGCTAATAGCATCCAATGCCACAAGGGCAGCTGTGGCAGCAGCTGTGCAACGCTTGCACGCTGCTGCCCACAACCACCCTCCGACCTCCGCCCTCTCCTTCCCCTCCCTCTTGGACCAGCAGCGGCGGCAGCCACCATGGCTGCGCCACCCAGCCGTGGATGTCGCCTCTAATTTTTTTTTGTGTGATTTAATTTAATTAAAATAAATTTTATCAAAATTAAATGAAATCAGTCCATAAGATTAAAATTAAATCAACATTCAATCTTAAAATTACGGTTCATCATAAAATTAATCCCAATTTAATTCTAACTTTTAAAATTAAATTGATGATCATACACAAATTATTTTTATGCATAAATCAATCAAATTAAAATTATGAATCATTAAATAAATCGAATTAAATCAAAATCAAGCACAAAAATCATATATTAGGGCTAGGATTTTCTTAAAATTCGAATATTAGGGTTAGGGCGTTCAAAAATTTTGAACATATTAGGGCTAAAATTCGGTCATCTTCATGGCTATTTGAGCATAATTAAATCACATTTAATCGATTCCTAAAGTTTAATCACATTAAAAATAATAATTGAACCATAATTAAATTAATTTCTCCCTCTTAATTGATTATAAAATTAACGTGGACATCAAATAACCGTATTATTATGATCTAGCGCATTCATGCAAGAGGCTAAATGATACCACTGTAGGAGTTTATAGGTACTACGCAGCGGAAAAAACATGAACCATATTCAATCAAGTACCAATCCCAAGATCACATGCATAACACACAAGACACATAATAATACCTTTGACGCGTGAATTCCACGAATCTATTCGACAGGCAAATCAGGGAGAGAATAAAGCCCCAAGTGTTGCTCCTCTACTTATTCCACGATATTCGAACGAGCCGTCCACCAATACTAGATTGGTCGAGTGATTGAGGAAAACCGCGATCACCACCTTTACGGACAACCGACCACCGCACGAACCACCACCAACACGAGACACCACCGGTTACAAGGAGGAGGAGGAAAGAGAGTGAGAGAGAGGAATTTGAGAGGGGTTGGGTTTTGTGTTTTCTAATTAGGGTTTGATCACACTGATCAATTAATTGCTTGCTTGCAAACCTAGGCACCTAGTCTATTTATAATCTCATTATAATTAGACTAGGGCACGAATCCCAAAATTCTCTTATCCACTCCAAACGGCCGGCCACCTAGAGTTATGAGGCTCATGATGGGCTTCATCCTCTAATGCTTTATCTAGTCCCTTTGTGTGACCTTAGCTTATAGGATCTGTTCATTTGGGATTTGGCCTATTTCAATAGTTCAAAGATCGTTAGTACCTCTAGCTATGGAAAAACGACGACCCAAATGTACGAACTTAATTATCTCCATAATTTGATCCATTTATATATTTAGTAATTGAACACGACGAAGACATAACTCCTTCAGCTAAGGCATGTAGGAACTAGCGTCAGGGAACAAAGTCTAGCGCCAACTATTTGACTTTAGCGCCAGGCGACAGCTTCTGTCGTCGCCAGGCGCTAAATCCAAATTATGGCGCTGGACTCTGCTTGCTGGCGCCAAGTTCTTCCAATACCGATCCATAAATATGCATTCTAATTTCGACTAGTTTTTAGCACTGTTTGCTCGACCCTACTTCCTGATTGAGTTTTTCACTCTTTTCTAAAACCCATATGTGTTCTACATATTGACATAACCCTCAGGGAATTCATGCTCCATGTACCTGATTGAACGCTTTGAGCAACAAAGGGTACATTCGAGAATGTTTAATTCACCAAACAATGGAAGCGAGTTTTTCTAAACTCGCGGTATCCCATCCACTCGCGCCAACCCTTCACGGTTAGGCTTTTGCGCGGTGCATTCGGACAATTAACCATGGACCCTCTATTGACTAACCCATATCCCAAATTTTAGAGAACTAGAGCCATGGTTAAGTTGCAAACTCATTGCATCATGTTGTGCCTACATGACTAATTGTACATTATTGGTTGTGCATCCTCTCTGTGTTTTTCTTAACCATTTGTTTGACTTGTGCTAAGATAAAAAAAAATGATTTATGACTAAAAGAACTTTTCCTAATTAACTAATTAATTAATTTGAGTAATTAAAGTCTGATAATTTAATCAGAGTTAACTTAGTACGACTTTAGGCATACCCTGTAGAGTAATAATACCGAAAGCAGTTCCAGATCGACGTTCCGGCAATGGCGCCAAGATTAAAACTGCAGCGCCACTCTTAGGAGAATAGCGTCTGGAGACAGTCCTATCGTCTGGCGCTACACTGCAAAGAGAAGCGCCAGTTTTGTCGTTTTGGCGACAGTTCGGTTTGTTGCTCGATTCATCACCTTATGACTAATTGAACAGTTTTCTAGTCAATTCAGTTAATTTTTACTAGTAATAATACCTTGTCAAGTCATTAATCGAGTCTAAGCACTAAATCCCATGCTCTTACACAAGAGTCAAAGCATGTCACTCACACTCACCATCTAAAGCACACACTAATGCACACTTTGACCATGTCTAAGGGAGTCTTATATACGCGTATTTTCCGTTATTTTTTCAGGGGGGTAAGTCGGATATTAATCCTCCAATTGAACCACGTGTTTGAACCCTATACTTAATTCCCAAAATGTACACCTTAATTTTGCCAAAAATATGCACCCTATTTTTGCTTTTCTTTTTCCAAACGTAAAGTCAAAGTCAATTTGAGTCAAGTCATTAAAACAAAATGGTTTAATTTACAGCGCGTGGTCAAGAAAGGAAGGGTGTTTGATCAAAGACAACCTTTTTTTTTTCAAGTGCAACTTTTCGACAAACCGATCGCTCGTAAAAGGAAAGCTAAGACAATACTGGCAACTCAAGAGGAAGTTAATGATCTCAGGAACCAATTGATTATTGTGACTGAGGCGTTAAAGGTTTTAACCCTCAAAATCGATAATCCTGTGAAGCAACAACAGATGGACCTCATGCAAGAGAGTCTGAGCAAATTGTCTAGTGACTATAAGTTTCAAGGAATCAGCTCACTAGGGGTCTCGGTGGACAAGGATCTTTTTCCGCAGAAGTTCAATGCCAACAACATCCCGAAATTCAAAGCGACTAACAACCCTTACTTTCACTTAAGAGCTTTCAAAACAATAATGAGCATCAAGGGTATTGTCAAAAAGGTGTTTCCCGCTTTGTTCTCACTATCTCTTGAAACCGTTTGCCAACAATGGTTCTTCTCTCTTGAAAAAGAAAGAACCTCTACTTGGGAGTCTATAGTAAACGCTTACATTGATAGATACAAGTGCAACATTCAAGTTGAAACTGACTATAGGGAACTTTAAATCCTCAAATAGAAGGAGAATGAAGGTTTCACTTCTTTCTTCAACAAATGGAGAGAAACCTCCGCTAAGATGATTGAAGTACCAAGTGAAAAAGAATATGTGAGGTTGTTCATCAAAAACCTTCAAGAGAATTACTCCAAGCATCTTAAATACCAGAATAATCTTCACACCTTCAAGGCCGTCTATGACATTGGAATCAATATTGAAGACGACCTGGCTAAGCTGAAAGCTGCTAACAGTAACTCCAACAGTTGCTATAAAGGCAAGAATAACGAATGTTAGTACCTTTAACTGAAGTGAAGTCCTTGCTATGAATAATCAAGGACAAAAGAAACCATTTAGGAGGAAGTTTACTCCTATAGGTATGAGTTATGACACTGCATTTGACCGGCTAAATGCAAAAGGTCTTATAACTCCTATTGGACCATTTGGGCCTCACCGGTCGAGAAGAGGACGGCTAATTGGAACCTTAATGCACATTGCAAACATCACCAAGGTAGGGGCCATCTTACCAAAAATTGTTGGAAGCTTAAAGAAGCTATCCAAGATTTAATCGATAACAACAAGCTGCCATTGCCTCTTGCCAATAAGAAGTCGATCATTGAAAATGCACCTCTCGCTCACTCCTTGGACATCTCTAATGAGGAAAACGAGGTTGATCCCTCATCTCTTATCAAACCTATTAAAGAAATCCATGCTATTGAAGAAGAGGAGGAGATCTTTTTCGATGCCATGGATGACTTTCCTAAACTAGAAAGTAAAGAGGATATACAATTGCTTAAATTGTCCATGTTGGAGGGATCAAAATTGCTGCGTGATGCTCTTGAAGTTGCAAAAAAACAATTAGAAGAGCTTCAGAAAAAATGTGACAAGGTCTCATCCACAAAGAAGAAACCTTTCTCTCTACAAGTAATTAACAGATCCAAGAAGAGTAATAAACTCTATACTCTAATTGGGATTTCATATGCTAAAATGTTCAATATGCTCTCCGTGAGTGGAAAGGTCAAACCTCTCGAACTGAGACCATTTGAATCGCTAAAAAGGACAGATAAGTTCTATTGTCAATACCATCAATCAGGGGGTCACACTTGAAAACTTTTTTAAATTTAAAGATTTAATTTAGAAAATGATTGATGACAAAAATCTAGTCCAAATTCCACAAGAGGAAGACATAAGTATTAATGGAGTTTGGGACAGTGATGAAGAAGATGTCTTCTTAAAAGACATGGAAGGACCTCCACCTTCGGTGTCATATGCCATGGATGACTTGTGGGTGGAAGAATATTCATCTATAGACGTTCTCACAAGATCCGGGAGAATGCAACCTCCTATTTTGACACAACCTATACCAACTATGCAGCAAGTTCCCATACCAATCATAGAAGACATTGATATTGTCAAACAATTTAAGAAAACCAAGGTTGAAATGAATGTATGGAAGCTTCTAGAAACATCTCGAGAGCATAGGTTGGCAGTGATGAATGCCTTGGATAAGACAGTGATAGATTCTGACACCACTCCTGAGGGGTTAGCTAACTTCCTTACGATTGGTCTCCCTAGTCCTATCAACTTGATCACCTTTTCCGACAAGGATTTACCTTCATAAGGTGACAAGCATTATAAGGCATTAAACCTCATAGTAGTTTGCAAGATAATGATCGTCCCTATGAATCTTGTAGACAATGGATCGGCCATTAATGTCTATCCACTCAGAACTGCGAGGATGCTAGGCATAAGGGATGAAGACCTAACCCCGTCAACACAAGGAATAAGAGCTTACGATAACACTCGTCGTCAAGCTCTTGGCAAGATGATCATGAATATAACAGCGGGAGAAATAGAACACGCTACTATATTTCAAGTAGTAGATATTAAGGATTCATTCAATTTATTGTTGGGACACCCTTGGCTTCATGACCTAAAGGCTGTCCCTTCATCTCTTCACCAACAGGTAAAGGCCATAGTTGGAGGAATTCCCATTACGATCGATGCTTCACCCATGAGCATTAAAGCCATAGAAAACCCAATAATTAACGTGGAGCACGATTAAGATGATAAAGATTTGTGGGGCTTTAATGAAGAGGTCTCCTTAATCGAGGAGGATGAAATGATCCCTCTCTGCCACGATCCCCACTCCCATATGATAGTGAATGCTATTATGAAAAAACA
Organism: Chenopodium quinoa; assembly: GCF_001683475.1. Classification (NCBI taxonomy): domain Eukaryota; kingdom Viridiplantae; phylum Streptophyta; class Magnoliopsida; order Caryophyllales; family Amaranthaceae; genus Chenopodium; species Chenopodium quinoa. The sequence continues at coordinate 1,480,369 of NW_018745546.1, forward strand.
AGGACATTTTCCTGGGATGACTCTAGGAAAGAAGAAAGGAATAGAAAAATCGCAGGAATCACCTGGCCTCCATAAATTAGACACTTTCGGACTTGGTTTCAAACCAACTTGGGAAGATATCAAGCGAGCCCAGGAAAAGTCAAAAGCACATAGGGACGCTCGCATCCAAAAGAAAGCAATCCTAATGGATCGATATCCTCTTACCCTCAATGGACAATTCATAAAAGAAGGAGAGGACTATCCATGCTACGAATTTCCCGAACCTTTTTTCGTAAATGGCATAAGGCAACCGGGATTCAAAATTTTCCTAGATTCCTATTTTCTAAATGAAATCCCAACTCTTATCCACAAGGAGAAAGCACCCCATGCTTTGACTTTAATGTCATGGGATTACTATTTGGGCGAGAAAAAGATGAGCCGACGTACATAGAGGATAACTCCTCGCTCATCCAAACGGTCCTACAAAGCGAAAAATTTGATCCTTCAAGGCTCATCACTCCAAAATAAGGATCACATAAGGGTGGCGCAAGATAGTCAAGGTGACTATTCCAAGCGGAAGGAAAAACTCCATTACGATGGGGCAAGGACCGATGTTTTAAGAGTCGTCTGAGTTAGAGTCGGAGTCAGAGTATTTTCCTATAGAGTCATCTAAGTCTTTATTTGTATCACCCCCTTCTTCTACCTCTTCCCCTATGATAGTTAGCAATCAAGTCCCTGAGGACATATCTCTCTTCGATGTAATGATTTCTGAATTTAACAATATGTCTTCTTCCTCTTACTCCTCGTGCTTTTCTTTAACACAAGATGACGAGCATTTCTTAACTAATAATGAAAATGACAAAGAACTTATCAATGCAACGGAAAAACTTGAAAAGAAAACACCAATAATTGAGGAAACTGAGACGGTTGATATCTCAAATGATTCAACTAATAGAAGAGAAGTTAAAATCGGATTAACACTTAGTGAACAAGAAAGAACCAATTTAATCAATCTACTTAAAGAATTCATCGATGTATTTTCTTGGTCATATGAAGATATGCCAGGCATTAATAGAGAAATAGCTCAACACACCATACCACTAATTTCAAGAATAAAACCTTTAAAACAAAATTTACGTCGAATGAAACCCGACGTAGCTCTTAAAATAAAAGAAGAAGTTCAAAAACAAATAATTGCAGGTTTTATCAAGGTATCCAAATACCCCAAATGGGTCTCCAACGTCATCCTAGTTCCGAAAAAGGATGGAAGGGTAAGAATGTGTGTCGACTATCGAGATCTAAATAAGGCAAGTCTAAAGGACGACTTCCCTTTACCACACATCGATATTCTGGTAGATAATACAGCGAATCATGCACTTCTCTCGTTCATGGATAGATACGCGGGGTACAACCTGATTCTCATGGCAGAAGAAGACATGGAGAAAACAACCTTCATAACACCATGGGGTACTTACTACTACACGATAATGCCATTTGGGTTGAAAAACGCGGGTGCTACTTACCAACGAGCAGCGACTGCCTTGCTCCATGACATGATGCACAAAGAAGTTAAGGTATATGTGGAAGATATGATTGTGAAGTCAAAAGATCGCCCAGGCCATCAAATAGCCTTGAGAAAATTCTTCGAAAGGCTAAGAAAATACAACATGAGGTGAAGTCCATCTAAGTGTGCTTTTGGAGTCACCTTAGGCAAGCTTTTGAGTTATGTCATAAGCTCTAGAGGAATAGAGATAGACTAAACTAAGATCAAGGCAATCGAGTCAATGCCACCGCCCAAAATCGAGAAGCAAATTCGAGGATTTATTGGCCGGTTGCAATACATAAGCAGGTTAATATCCAAATTGACAACAATATGTGAAACAATATTCAAGAAGCTTAAAAAGAATGTACCATTAATATGGGATGACGAGTGTCAAAAAGCCTTTGAAATGATCAAATCCTATCTCGCAAATCCTCCCGTATTGGCACGAGCACTTCCGGGAATACCTCTTAGGTTGTACTTAACAGTCACCAAAGAAACAATGGGAGCCATTCTCGCGTAAGAAGTAGAAGGAAAAGAAAATGCAATATACTATCTAAGTAAAAAGATGCTCGAGTATGGGGTACGCTATACACCACTTGAGAAATTGTGCCTCGCATTAGTGTGGGCCACAACCAAGTTAAGAAATTAAATGCTCGTGCATACAGTCTTTGTAGTTTCCCGATTCGATCCACTCAAATAATTATTCAAGAAGTCTACACTCAATGGGCGTATATCAAGATGGATAGGTAACTTAGCCCAGTTCGATGTAAGATTCATGCCTCAAAAAGATATCAAAGGATCTGTGGTTTAAGATTTTCTAGCGGACTTTCCAATAGAAGATTCAACGCCAATACACGACAATGAATTTCCAGACGAAGACTTGATAGTCACGGAGGATGATACTTGGACCTTATACTTCGATGGAGCCACTAACCAAAAAGGATGTGGCATTGGAGTACTACTATTATAACCTAAAGAAGAGCATGTTCCAATCTGCATAAAGCTAGATTTCGATGTTGCCAACAACGCTGCTTAATACGAAGCATGCGTGGTAAGCCTTGAAACGACTTTGGCATTGGGAGTGAAGAAATTACAAATATTCGGGGACTTTTCATTGATCATCAATCAGATCTCTAAGAGATGGAAAGTAAGGAGCGAAAGTCTAGCCCCTTACCAAACTTATCTAGAAACTATCACTAATCAATTACAAAAGGTGGAATACACGTAACTACCTAGAGAAGAAAATCAATTTGCTAACGCCTTAGCAAGACTAGCCTCAATGGTTAGGATTCCTACAGAAATCAAACAAATGCCTCTAACTATAGAAAAAGGCATAAATCGGCCTATATTCAAGCTATAGAAGATGATGAGGTGATCCAAGAAGAAGAAGAAGAAGAAGAAGAAGAAGAAGAAGAAGAAGAAGAAGAAGAAGAAGAAGAAGAAGAAGAAGAAGAAGAAGAAGAAGAAGAAGAAGAAGAAGAAGAAGAAGAAGAAGAAGAAGAAGAAGAAGAAGAAGAAGAAGAAGAAGAAGAAGAAGAAGAAGAAGAAGAAGAAGAAGAAGAAGAAGAAGAAGAAGAAGAAGAAGAAGAAGAAGAAGAAGAAGAAGAAGAAGAAGAAGAAGAAGAAGTAAGAAGAAGAAGAAGAAGAAGAAGAAGAAGAAGAAGAAGAAGAAGAAGAAGAAGAAGAAGAAGAAGAAGAAGAAGAAGAAGAAGAAGAAGAGGAAGAACTGTGGTATACGGATATACTTAACTATGTCACCAAAGGAGAGTACTCTCCCATGCTAACAAAAGAGCAAAACGAGCATTAAGACTCTTGGCTTCCCAATACTTACTCATAGACAACGAGTTACACAAAAGGGTACCTAAGGGTCGAGCTCTCTTATGTGTAGGGAAAAAGGATGCTCAAAGAGCAATGAGGATAGTCCACGAAGGCATTTACGGAACTCACGTGAACGAAAAGATGCTAGTCCAAAAGATAATGCGAGAAGGATACTATTGGACTACCATGAATAGGGATTGTCATCAATACGTAAAAAGACGCCCTAAGTGCCTAATTTACGCCAATTTACAACATGTTCCTTCATCCCTACTCTACACCTACACTTCACCATGGCCATTATCTACATTGGGAATTGACATTATTAGTAAAATCACTCCCCCAGGAACAGGAGGTCACAAATATATCCTAGTAGCAATTGATTATTTCACAAAGTGGGTTGAAGCACAATCATACGCTAAACTCACTGCAAAACATGTAGCACTCTTCATCGAAAGAAATATTATTTGTCGATATGGAGTCCCACATGAAATGATAAGTGACAATGGAACTACCTTTCAAGATGAGTGTGAAGAATTTTTACAAAAATATGGTATTCAACATCATCATTCTTCTCCTTATAGACCTCAAGCAAACGGAGCAGTCGAAGTGGCTAATAAAAATTTAAAGACTATCATCGAGAAAATGATAGAAAATTACAAGGATTGGCCTGACAAACTCCACTTCGCATTGCTTGTGGGGTTATCGCACGTCAATTCGCACATCAATGGGAAATACACCATTTTCCTTGGTCTATGGAATGGATGTCGTACAACCTGTAGAGCGAGAGATACCATCTCTACGCATTGCATTAGAAAGAAAACTCGACGACGTTGAATGGACTAGGGCGGGATATGAGGAGTTAATTCTACTTGATGAAAAACGACTAGAAGCTCTACATCATACTCAATGATACTAAACTCGTATGGCTAGACATTTTAATACGAAGGGTAAGACAAGAAACATCAAAATAGGAGACTTGTGTTAAAAGCATTAAGGAAGAATGTTGTAGATCCAAGGGGGAAATTTAGGCCTAATTGGTCTAGACCCTATATTGTCAAAACAATCCTATCAGGAGGTGCAGCAAAATTAACTGATATGGATGGCAATGAGTTCTCGAACATGACAACTCTTGACCAACTTAAAAAGTACTAACCATAATTACTTGAGTAGGATACTCAAGAGAGCTACGTTCGGCCTGATTCCTTAAGAAAAGGATACATAGGCAACCCTTTACGGGTGCGGCCACTTTATTTTTGCAAACCTTGCATCCCAAACTTACGAATAATTTCGACAGAAACTCGACGAAACATCGGCGTCACGGAAAAAACCCTGTCGCCAGCCGAATGACCCTAGCGTCCGACGACAATGCCTGTCGCCAGACTGGCGTAGCTGGCTCTAGTCGTAAAAAAGCGGTGGCATTTTTCTGCAAAGTTCCTGGGAATATTTCGGTGATTTTCAGAAAATTTTCGACTTCCGTACTCGAAAAAAATTTAATTTAAAGAAGATGATTTAATTAAAAAAGCAGAAATTTCATTAATAAAATAAACTAACAATTACATTATTGATGGAATTTAAATAAAGCTTAAATAAATTAACTTTAAATTTAAAACTAAGTCTAATAATTGAATGTTAAGCAATGCTTAAATCTTTTTTCTCTTTCTTTTCTCTCTTCCAATTTTTGTCTGTATCCTCTTCTTAATCCATATCTTTAGCTAGTAGGCATCCTTTAGAAGACCTACATTCAATTTTGGAGTAAATAGTTTCTCCTCTAGCTAGGACCCCAAGTTTCTTTTTTACCCAAGTCTTCTTCTCTGAAGTGTTAGCTTTTCTCTTCCCGTTATCCTTCATAGAGCTTTTCTTCCTAGGCATTGTAGGTGTTTTGAACTCAACCTTTTCACCCAAGCGTTCCTTAACGGGAATCACTTTGTCACTTAGACGACTCTTCACATCAGTTTTACTCTAATTTTTCTTCATGTCCTTTGAAAGTTTCTTCAGAATCCACTTCTTCACATCATTAGGCAAGGAAGGAGGAACCTTTTGGGTAATCACTTCCCATAAATGTGTAGCGCTCCAATAAGCATCAAATTTGTCTACTTCTTGAGAGACAGGAAATTCATAGGGACGACGAACATCCCCGGAAGGAATTGTTTGAAGTAGGTCGTACTGTCTTTCTACCCTGCAGGGATAATAAAGAGTCATCTTGGACAAGCTTGGAAGACGGCAGAAGGGTTGGTTGTTGATACTAACCATCTTTTCTATTTTCCACCAAGGATGACCCACTTGATGGAAAAGATGCAAGAGGCAAAGACCTTCTTCCATTCATGGCGCCCCATCTTAGAGAAGCGTTTCTTCCTTCTCACAAAGCAATTTGGAGTGTACTTTTCAACGTTGTCTGGAGGAATAATTAATTCTAGTCTTTCCATTAGCCATATCTGTAACAAAAAATTTAATGCAAATAAATTAGTATTACTATAAAAAAATATGTTTTTTATTTCTATAATTAAAAATATTAGTTTTCTACCTTTAATAAAATTGTAGAGCCCCGAAAAGGTGCTTTTGGATTTTTTTTTTAATTCATCAAGACTAAGCATAGTCTCTCCAACGATTAATGGCATTGGATTTCTCCTAGATTCAATCTTCTCCAAAACAGTTGATATAATTGCTTGACCCTCATTAGTTCTACCACTAGTGAGAAGATATTGATTAAGCATGTAAAAAAGAAAAGCCCTTCTTCTATAAACATGAAAAGACTCAGAATAAGATCTATCAAAATAATGGTGAGCAAATTCTTTCAAATTAACTATACTACCTGTTTCGGGATTTTCTGATGTCCTGCGGGAGAGTTACAATTCCGGGACTGGTATCCTTGCGCCTGTACCTGCAAAACAACGGAGACTCCTTGTGGTGGGAGCTCCGCCTCCAACGGTCAAGTTAGTACTTGTTTGAGGAGTGATAAATGCGGAAAGTAAAGGTGGGAGATCTTGTTCCTCTGGGGGAGGAGTGATCAATGTGTTTTGGTTTTCTCTAGGTGAGAGTCATTCTGCTGAATCTCCTTTAATGAGGATTAATTAAGTATTTATAGTCTTGAGAAGCGTGCCAATCCTAGGTTTAGGTTAACCAGGGCAAATTGGGCTTCTCTCGGACTGTGGGCCTTGGTGGCCATTTTGCCTATTTGGCATATGGGAGGCCACGTGGCGTGGCCTGATTAGTCCATATTGGACCTCTTAGGGTGACAAATGGTGGACGCTGATTGGCCCACGTGGTGGACACGTGGCAGGTCCGGATTGGTCCATTTGTCATGGGTAATTTTTACCCTAAATATTTGCCCCTCGGAAGGAGTAATTTCTCTTTCCAGGAGGGATTGCTCCTTTCGAAAGTTAGACCCTCGAAGCTTTGCTAGTTCGGCATCTTGTCTAGTTCTAATGGGAGATGGACTTGATTAACTTAGAAAATTTTGATACCTTGGGCGGTATGACATTTTCAAGGTTAATCAATCATAATAATGATTGTCGCCGAACTAGACAGATGCCGATTCTTTGCCCCACTATGCAGATAGCCCCTGATCAGGTGGACTGTCAACTATTGCACAAGGGTAAGCATTTAGCATTATTCGGCCGTTGGCCTCTTTTGTTTGAGTAATAGGGAAGCCAGGCGGCGGGGGCCGGATAGTCCCCTTGATTCGCCAAGTTTTTTTTGGCTATTAACTCAAAGGTTGTTAACCTTGCAGGAGTAGTGGTTGAGAGCCCCTGTTTGCTAAAAACAGGTGGACGACTCATACCTTTTAGGCTCCATACTAAGTTTGAGAGAGTGACTATGAGTTAACATAGGAATTACTTAGTCTCCGTCACTCTCTAGCTTGAGTAGTAGAGGTACCAGGCGGCGGAGGCCGGCTGATCCCCTTGATTCGCCAATGTTTGTTGGCTATTAGCCCAAGGAGTGGTTACCTAGTAGGAATAGGGGTTTGAGTGCCCCTGTTTGCCAAAAAACAGGCGGTCTACTAAAACCTTTTAGGTTCCATACCAAGTTTGAGGGAGTTCCTATGAGTTGACTTTGGTGTTACTCAGTCGCCGTTACTCCTGCTTGAGTAGTAAAGGTACCAGGCGGCGGAGGCCGGCTGAACCTTTTGATTCGCCAATGTTTGTTGGCTATTAACTCAAGAGGTACCCCCTGAATTTATCCCAAGTAATACAGGGGGTCATCCGACTCAGATGTCAACTGCTACCACTGGTTTGGTTAGTGATAGAGTTACCCTTGTCTCAAAAACGGCTACATGGTTGCCCTTGGGGACAGTCGTATAGGTGCCGTGTAATTAGTTTATAGAGCAATGTTCCACCCAAAAGGGAGCTGCTCTCTGCGACGAATTTCATCCGGAGGGATGTCGTCGGACGCCTGCTATGATGTTGGGACAGGTCGTATTAGTTTAGAAATTGGATCAGTTGGCTTGGCGCCTAAGCTGATCATCGGGCCTGTGGCCTTGGTTAGTTCTTGGCGAACGTAGGTGCTAAGTAAGAAGAGGGCAGCCTGTCACGACCCACACATTCCACCCCTCACTAGGGCCATTGGACGGGAGGCAACAATCGTGGCTAGGGGGAATTCCCTTGGTGCACACTGGCTAGGCCAGACACACCCTCCCCCTATAGAGCTTTATATTGCTCCAGTACTGTCACCCTAGTGAACACCCAAGTGACAGTAACACAATAAAGGGCTATTTGGGGACCCAAATGAAGTATGATTGAGCCCAAATTTGGGGGTCCACCATATTTAGGCCCAATGAACACCATGGTGGTGTTAGATTTTGAAGGAGAAGTCCGGAAGGTTCCAGAATACTCAAGGAGACTCGAGATGCATCCGGAAGCTTCTAGAACCTCCTAGGACATCCTTGAAACATCTGTAAATCTAGAGTTGAGTAGATAATTCTAGAGCCTTGTATATAGAGGGAATGTACTAAAGAAATGTATAGAATACTCTAGAAAGGATTAGATCTAGAACCCTCCATTTGAGGAGGTTAGTGAAGGTTCTAGGCCATGCTTAGAACACTATAAATAGGGGACTTGGCCTTCATTTGGAGGCACCTCAGAAAATACTTGTAAACACTCTCTCTCAAGCTATCAAAGCATTCAAAATATTTATACCCTCTTGTGTTCTCAACATTCCTTACTTTCGTTGCACACTCTTGCTTGAAGTGTTTCGGGGTTAAGCCTTGACTAGCATCCGAGGGAGGGAGGTTAGTAGGCTAGCGTGCATAAGACTAGGGGGATTAGTCAGCACGTGACAACGTGGTATCAGAGCAGCTACGGTCGCGGGGGACTATAGTGCTGTTGAGCTTTGTTAGCAAGTGGTGAGCGAAGGAGGAAGAATGGCAAAGAGCAAGGACGGTAAGGACGCTAGTGCTTTACAAATAACCGAGGGCTATGCGCCTGAGGCTCTCATTCAAGCTGTCCAAAAGCTTGAGAAGCGAGTGAATAAAGTTGATGAGAGATCGGCCAAAGCCGAAGTTGCTGCTTGCGACATGACGGATTCTGTCGGCAAGGTCGAGAATGAAGTTATTACGCTCAAAGGGCAATTAGGGGAACTAGACGATCGTCTAGAAGAGGTATCCCTTGATGCTCAATCACTCGCTGATGAGGCTTTTGAGAAGATGATGGGCGAGATGGCAAAAATGCGTGAGGAGTTCACGGGGGAACTCCTTGCTTTGAAGAAGGAGAACGAGCTCCTTAAGGAGGAACTCATGTCGCTAAAAAGGACCACGATGGCTGGGGGCGCCACCATTCAAGTCGGTCCTAAGGTGGAAATTCCCAAGCCTCCAAAGTATCATGGAAAGAGGGATGCTCGGGAAATTGACAACTTCCTATGGAGCATGGAGCGATACTTTGAGGCTGTGCACTTGGAGGAGGATGCCTCCAAGATTAATGTTGTCACTATGTATCTCGGAGATGATGCCATTCTGTGGTGGAGAAGGCGTGAACAAGACATTAAGAATGGTTCATGTTCCATCCGAACATGGGACCAATTCAAGGAAGATTTCAAGAAGCAATTCCGCCCGCATGACGCAGCCAAGGTCTCCATGATGAAGCTGCGTGAACTCAAGCATAGCAGCACCATCAAGGAGTACATCAAGCAATTTACAACCCTCGTGCTCGAAATTGATAATTTGCCGGAGGCTGCACAACTTTTATATTTTATTGGAGGGTTGCAACGATGGGCTCAACAAGAGGTAGAAAGGAGGAACGTTCAAACACTTGCTGAGGCCATCGCAGCTGCAGAGTCCTTGATTGATTACAGGGACACAAGGAAGGAAGGGCGCAGCAACGGCAGCAAAGGGAAAGGTGGGGGAGCCAAGCCCACCGATCGAAGCAGCACCAGTAGCAACAAGACGATGAAAAAGGACAAGGCAAAGGGATCATCGTCGTCTTCTTCATCATCTGACAAGCCCAACAACAGGGGCTGTTACTTGTGCGGAGGGCCGCACTGGGCAAGGGATTGCCCTGGGAGACAGAAGCTCAGCGCCATCATAGCTTGGGGCGGTGAATCGTCGGGGGACGATGCACAAATGGGGTCGTTGCGCCTCTTTAGTAGCGTACGGGCCACACCAAAGGCTTAGGAGAGCACCAAAGTGGTCCAGGTAAGCACGTTACCTCGCCCGAAGGGCTCACTTATGTTTGTTGATACATTAGTGAATGGGAGAGCTTCTAAGGCACTCGTGGACTGTGGTGCCTCACACAACTTCATTACAGAGAAGGAAGCAATGAAGTTGGGAATCAAGTACACCAAGGAACCAGGGAGGATCAAGACGGTTAACACCTCGCCCGTTCCTATCCTTGGTGTGGCGCATAAGGTGCCTATTTGTCTGGGACAATGGAGTGGCACCATAAATCTCACAGTCGTGCATATGGACGACTTCTCTTTGGTGTTGGGAGTTGAGTTCATCGACACAGTAAGGCCCGTTTCTTTTGAAGCGTACGGGTCAATTATGATCAAAAGGGATCAAGGGTCATGGTCCGTTCCTGTCACACGAGAAGAAGTTGAAGCCAAGACAATCTCAGCAATCCAGGTGTCCAGGGGGATCAAAAAGGGACAAGAGACTTTCTTGGCTGCGTTAGTAGAGGAAGAGGAGCCCCATGGGAATGAGGTTCCATCAGAAATCTCCGGAGTCCTTGCAGAGTATAAGGATGTGATGCCTCCGGAGCTACCAAAGAGACTACCTCCTAGAAGGGAGGTGGATCACGAGATTGAGCTGGAGCCAGGGACCAAGCCTCCAGCCATGGCACCATACCGCATGGCCCCACCAGAGCTCGAGGAATTAAGGAAGCAATTGAAGGAGCTGCTGGAAGCAGGGTTCATTAGGCCCTCCAAGGCACCATTTGGAGCACCAGTCCTATTTCAACGCAAGCATGATGGCAGCTTGCGAATGTGCATTGACTATCGGGCTCTCAACAAGATCACTGTCAAGAACAAGTATCCAATCCCGTTAGTCGCCGATTTGTTCGATCGACTCGGCAAAGCACGGTACTTCTCCAAGTTGGACCTGCGATCGGGGTATTGGCAGGTGCGCATCGCCGAAGGGGACGAGGCGAAGACGGCATGCGTGACCAGGTATGGTTCTTATGAGTTCTTGGTGATGCCTTTTGGACTCACCAACGCCCCTGCTACTTTTTGCACCTTAATGAATAAGATTTTTCGGCCTTTCCTTGATAAATTTGTAGTCGTCTATCTCGACGATATAGTCGTGTATAGCGACAACTTACAAGATCATGTGGAGCATTTGAGACAGGTGTTCCAGGTCTTACGAGAGAACGAGCTTTATGTGAAGCAAGAGAAGTGCTCGTTCGGACAGGAGGAGGTGTCATTCCTGGGACACCATATTAGAGCCGGAAAGATAATGATGGAGCATGACAAGGTGCAATCCATCAGGGAATGGGAGGAGCCCAAGAACGTGTCGGAACTACGTTCTTTCCTTGGGCTCGCCAACTATTACAGGCGGTTCATCATGAGCTACTCAGCACGGGCGGCGCCATTGACTGATTTGTTAAAGAAGAAGGCACAATGGTGTTGGAGCGACAAATGTCAAGAGGCCTTTGATGACTTGAAAGATGCCGTCACCAAAGAGCCCGTATTAGCACTGCCCGACTACTCAAAGCCATTCGAGCTACACACTGATGCCTCGGATTTTGCTATCGGAGGAGTTCTCATGCAAGAAGGGCATCCAGTGGCTTATGAGTCACGTAAGCTCAATGACACTGAGAGGAGATATCCAGTGCATGACAAGGAGATGACAGCTATCATTCATTGCTTGCGTGTCTGGAGACATTATTTGCTTGGGAGTCGGTTCACCATCTATACCGACAATGTTGCAACAAGTTACTTCCAAAATCAAAAGAAGCTAAGCCCCAAGCAAGCTCGATGGCAAGACTTCCTAGCCGATTTTGACTACGCTATGGAGTACAAGCCAGGGAAGGTGAATGTAGTTGCTAATGCTCTAAGCCGCAAGGCAATCTTTGCTAGCGCGAGCAGCATAGCTAGCACCCTCCTTGATCGAGTCAAGAGTTTGATGGACTTGGCTAACGAGGGGAAGACCCGACGCTTCTGGATAGAGGATGGGATACTCTACACCGTCGGACGTCGCATCTATGTGCCTAAGTGGGACAACCTTAGGCGTGACATCATGAAGGAGTGTCATGATTCATTATGGGCTGGTCACCCTGGGATACAGCGGACAATGGCACTCTTGGAGGAGGTATACTACTGGCCTTACATGCGGGACGATATAGAGGCCTATGTGAAGACTTGTCTTGTGTGCCAACAAGACAAGGTAGAGCAACGTGTGCCAGCAGGACTCTTGGAGCCCTTGCCTATACCAGAAAAGCCATGGGAAAGCGTCTCAATGGATTTCATATCTGCCTTGCCCAAGTCAGAGGGGTTTGGCTCTATCATGGTAGTAGTTGATCGCTTTTCCAAGTATGGGACTTTATACCGGCACATAAGGATTGCACAGGGGAGCAAGCCGCCAAGTTATTCTTCAAGAATGTGGTCAAGTACTGGGGCTTGCCAAAAAGCATCATCAGCGACCGGGATCCAAGGTTCACCGCCAAATTTTGGACGGAGCTCTTTAAGCTGCTAGGGTCCGGTCTACATTTCTCCACAAGCTTCCACCCACAGACGGATGGGCAGACAGAGCGAGTGAACGCTTTGCTGGAGCTCTATTTGAGACACTTTGTGAGTGCCAATCAACGAGATTGGGCAAAACTCCTAGACATTGCCCAATTCTCCTTTAATCTGCAGCGGTCCGAAGCAACCCAGCAAAGCCCCTTTGAGATAGTCATGGGTCAACAACCCTTGACTCCACAGGCAGTTGTATCGGGCTACACGGGTAGCAGTCCCGCTGCCTACAGATTAGCTAGGGGATGGCACGAGCAGCTCGACATCACCAAGGCTTACTTGAATAAGGCCGCTAAGAAGATGAAGAAGTGGGCCGACAAAAACAGGCGCCCATTGGAATTTCAAGAAGGCGACCTAGTCATGGTGAAGCTCTTGCCGCACCAATTCAAAGTCTTCCGCAAGGTGCATAAGGGGCTAGTGCGGAAGTATGAAGGGCCATTCCCGATCATTAGGAAGGTCGGGAAAGTTTCCTATAAGCTTGAGCTACCTCCCAAGCTGAAAATACATCCGGTGTTCCATGTTAGCATGTTGAAGCCCCACCATGCCGATCTAGAGGATCAAACCAGGGGAAAATCACAACGGGCACCTACGGCCGTGGTAGCATCATTTGAAAGGGACATCGAGAGCATCGAGGCAAAGAGAGTCATAAGGCGTCGAGGTGTGCCAAGCTACAATGAATACTTTGTTCGTTGGAAGGGTCTCCCGGACAGCGAGGCCACATGGGAAAAAGAAGAAGATTTATGGCAATTTGTGGACAAGATCGAGGCATTCGAGTCGGGATCTTGACGAGGGCGTCAAGACTTAGGTGGGGGAGCATGTCACGACCCACACATTCCACCCCTCACTAGGGCCATTGGACGGGAGGCAACAATCGTGGCTAGGGGAATGCCCTTGGTGCACACTGGCTAGGCCAGACACACCCTCCCCCTATAGAGCTTTATATTGCTCCAGTACTGTCACCCTAGTGAACACCCAAGTGACAGTAACACAATAATGGGCTATTTGGGGACCCAAATGAAGTTCGATTGAGCCCAAATTTGGGGGTCCACCATATTTAGGCCCAATGAACACCATGGTGGTGTTAGATTTTGAAGGAGAAGTCCGGAAGGTTCCAGAATACTCAAGGAGACTCGAGATGCATCCGGAAGCTTCTAGAACCTCCTAGGACATCCTTGAAACATCTGTAAATCTAGAGTTGAGTAGATAATTCTAGAGCCTTGTATATAGAGGGAATGTACTAAAGAAATGTATAGAATACTCTAGAAAGGATTAGATCTAGAACCCTCCATTTGAGGAGGTTAGTGAAGGTTCTAGGCCATGCTTAGAACACTATAAATAGGGGACTTGGCCTTCATTTGGAGGCACCTCAGAAAATACTTGTAAACACTCTCTCTCAAGCTATCAAAGCATTCAAAATATTTATACCCTCTTGTGTTCTCAACATTCCTTACTTTCGTTGCACACTCTTGCTTGAAGTGTTTCGGGGTTAAGCCTTGACTAGCATCCGAGGGAGGGAGGTTAGTAGGCTAGCGTGCATAAGACTAGGGGGATTAGTCAGCACGTGACAAGCCGCTTGTTTAGGCACATGGTCGGCCTGGCCCTAATCTTTTTTAGCTAAGTATAAGGGGGGTGGCTGTGTGCTTTGGAACCAGTCGGCCCTCTTCTATGGAGAGTAGCCGACTATATGTCCAGACGGCATGCCCCTCTAGTGATAGAGTAAAATAATCAAAGCAGAGAGTAGCCTACTATAGAGGTACCACTGCTATACTCAATGGAGAGTAGCCGACTGTAAAGGTAAAGCGGCATGCCCCTCTGATGATATAGTGATATAATCAATGGAGAGTAGCCGACTGTAAAGGTACAGGCGGCATGCCCCTCTGAATTAGTATCAAGTATTGAAATAATTTCAAGTGTTAGAGTAGATAGATCACTTAGCTCCCTTCCATGGAGGATTGATGACTCTACTTTTTTCGAATGGGGACAGGTGGTCGTGCTAAACTTGTTAATGTGGTTTGCGACCTCGCTGCTCGGCCTACACATTTGCCGCCGGTCTTTAGCCCCTTGGTGAAATTAATGAGGGTCGACTGCTTTCATAGCTACGAGACTTCGTCGTATAGGGGGCCGACTACTATTCATGCCGCCTCTCTTGCTTGATAGACTTAGGCAATATTTTTTGAGAGGATCTTATGTTTTTGTCTTATTCTCATGCATGAGAATGACAATTAGCCATACTGTTAGGCAGCATTTTTTATTTTTTTTCAATCATAATAGTGATGATGGTAGCCTAAAACAAGGCTGCAAACCCACGATAAATAATTCCATTCGGTATGCCGCTTGTTTTCCTTAGGCCAGACCTCCAATCCTCAGCTTTGAGACCACGATGCTCGATACCCATGAACGCCTTGTGATTAAATGTTTCCGGAATATCAAGCTAAATATCTCGCATTTTAATGTTCGGCTTTAAATGACCGAATTGTTCACGCGATTGTTCAGGTAGCCGCTTGTTTTCATGCTCAAGTTCGAAGCTATTACTTAAACTTGCTGTTTTACCCAAGAGCCGCCTCCTTGATTTTGCTATCAACATGAGGCGCTTGGTGAAGAAGGCTAGGATACCAAGTGGGATTTTTGTGATTTCCTGGACATGCTAGCGGTCATGTATATACAAAATGAGATATGGGTGTGGCCCATATTATTCTTGGAACGAAGCTTGGGAGCCGGTTGTTCAAACATAGGCGCTCCTACTCCGCCTTGCTCTTTGAATGGTTTAAGGGGCCGACTGGTTTTGTTATGAGGTGCCCACTGTTATGAACCATTCGAGTGTCTTAATTTTAATGCTTGTGTGCATTTGAGGTAGGAGTCATCAAGCTCTCACTTATAATCAAGGCCTAAGTTCGAGGCTACATGCTCACACACTTGGCAATGTAACTCATGCCCAACATCGAAGTGTCGGACGCATGGTTAAAGTTGATCGTGGCTACCACCTGCTACTTCGTGGTTGGGACTAGGCCGGCTGCCATTTAGCCGCCTGCTTTCTTGGGCTAGACGCCAATGCCCAGCTTTCACAATAAGAGAATTAGCACATGAACAAGTTTAAGCATTCACTCTCATGGCCGATTATATTACTACGAGCCAAGCGCTACTCCTCTCGGCAGGCCGTGAGGTTTGAGGTTTATATGTGCGAGTATGTTGGCTGTTTACTTTTGGAAGATCAAGCTGGAACCAAACTCATTTGTATCAAGTATACTTGGCATTATATTTTTGAGCAAAAACCATGCGGTTATACCATGATAAAACATCATATAGAGCAGGCTGGTATTATCACAATAGCAAAGATCATAGATGCTCGCATGCCGTGGCCGTTTTTGAACCTCAAGTAAACAGAGCACAATGGTTTTTTTGGGTATGGTCGGCTGTAATCTTGAGGAGCACTTGTGATTGTGTAATTATTCACGGCATTCTTTCTTTAAATACATATAGCCGGTTTTTCAAGGCTACCCTCGACGAGCACCGGCTGTTTGGCTGACCGAATGCCGACTAACTCTATAATGTCGCCTGCTCTCAAATGCTGAGAGTGCCGGATGTTTTATCAAGAGATAACTAATGTTGCGTAGAGATGGCCGGCTGCTATTCATGCACCTAACTCTTGTTTTTTACGGCTGGTTTTCAGTTTTGTTTCAGCCAGACCAAGACCCACTAGTTGACCCGCATATGATGCAAGCTGGAAAAAGTTTCATTTGAATTGAAATACATATGGCATTATAAATGTTGGGTGAGCATATATGGAGCTCGCCGGATGTATTGCTTGCAGCCTTTGATGCCGCCTATATCAAACAGATGCTTGGCATGAGGAGAAGTCCGCCTGGTTAGAAGCTCACAAACGACTTCTTCCAGAATTTACTCAGTAATTAAGATTCACCTTGGGTAAGAGCTTCCTCACGGTAATTGCAACGGAAACAATTGACAATCCTCAATAGGGTGCCGCTTGTTTTTACATGACTAGCCGTTTAATCATTGCTTTGGTTGCAAGGACCACCTGATTTAATCATTACTGCCGCCTAGTTGGCTGATACTAGGCCGGCTGTTTTTAGCGAGTGGATGCATTTAACAAAACCATTGTGAAGGCCGGCTGTTTTAGTGCCTCTAGCTGGGACTGAGTTGGAGATGGTTGTTCCGTAACGTTCAGGTTTAATAGTGAAGGACCGAATGTTTAGCAGCTACATAGATTGTCGTTTGCTTGCATTTCATCGTTAGCATGGCCGGATGCGTTGCACCAACCGACTGCTCATGGGGTGTTCTTGGTTCTTTATATGAGCACCTGTTGTTCTCCCACTTGCCGCCTGCTCATACCACACTTGCATCGAAACCATTCGTGTTAGTAGCTGGCATCGTGTTCACCAAATTTGCATGTTTAGGCAAGATTTCCACTACCAGTGCAAGTATGAAGAGCAGTAGTAGCATGCGCATATTCAACCATAGCAACAACATATATTGGCCGGCTGGTTAAAAATACCATCTTGATGCCGATTGCTTGTGCTATGTCAAGAAAGGTTTGGCAAAGGTGATGTTGGATGATACTTTGATTAGTTTGAGAACTAAGAGAGGTGCCTTAAGTATCCATTTTCGGCTTCAAGGGTGTAATGCTCACAACGTTTTGAGAGTCGATTGTATGCTAGCGTCTATGGCCCTCATTAAAGAGTTTCGGCTATTTTAGAGCTAGTAGGCCGACTGCTTTGTGGCTGAGTTGGAGCCGATTGCCGCCTACTAGCTTTGAAGAACGAAGCCTGGGTGTCGGTTTGTTCAAGAAGCATAAGGGCCATTACTCCACCTAGCATTTGCGAATCGTTTCAGAAGCTGAGTGTTTAGTGGGCGACGGTTATGATCATGTAAGTCTTGTTTGGTCTCCATGTTATACAACACATGCCTTGGTTTATATACCCTTGGTATTGTGCCTTGTCACTTGAAGAGCCGCCTCCTTGTTATGATCACATGGGACTTTGCCACCTAGTTGGTCTAAGTGACGTGTGGCTAGCAATGTGCTTCTCACGTAATGATATGAAGTAGTCAGCGCTTGATTCCATGTTTACCTACGTTGTATACATATACAAGGTGGTATTAGGCGGCCTAACTTTGCATACCTTCTTTTATTTAATTTTTTTTTTTTGTAAAATCATAATAATGATTTAATAATTATACCAGCCTACAAGCTTGACCATCCGACTCCCAACATTTGTTCGTATGACGCATGCAGTACTTGGCCGCCTGGCCGGATGCTCGGAGGCTGGTCTTCTACCGGTTGTACCCATTGAGTGTCATGCTAGGCGCATGTAACTTTAATCGGGGTTGGTTAGACCTGGCCGACTGCTTATATTGCCGCCTGGTCTATTAATTTAGCATGGGCAAGAACTATGTCGACTGTACCCTGTGAGTGTTAGCACACTTTTGTGAGGGTGAGTGCCGCCTGTCTAACTCTCATGTTTAGATTTTGAATACATCATGGAGGTATGGTGGAAACTGTCTTGAAAATCAGACGTAGAGGCCGACTCTGATAGTCGGTCATTCTTCTTCTGCTTCCAGCAACATTCGAGCATCAGAGAATGTTCTCTTTGACTCGTTCGGTTGAACATAACGGATGGGATTTCTCTTCCCTTGTGAAGGGAAGTGATACTTCGTTTAGTCGATCACTGGCGGCTGCCTTACCCCAGGCTTTGGCTAGGGGGTCGCCACACGATCCTTAACAAGTCTAGTTCTCCCGGGGTGGGAGGACGTTCTGGCCGACTGTTCCTTTGCGGGAACAGGCGTTCTCTTTTTTATTAGCTCCTAGATTTTTCCCTTGAAACCTCTCATGAAAGACATGAGTTCATTCCTGGTAACAGGAGCAGACCCCTCGATCGCCTTTTGATGCTCAGGCGGTGGGACGGGTACGTCGAGCTCTAAGGGACCCGTCGGGGGTCGTGTGAGTCTCGACATCGATTTCGTTGTCGGTGTCCTGGTCCGACTGAACCAGGGGGTCGTCCATGGGACGCTTGTCACTTAGAATCGGTACAGACTGTAATGCCATCTCGAAAGTACTCTCCCCACAGACGGCGCCAAAATGTTTCGGGGTTTTCTGATGTCCTGCGGGAGAGTTACAATTCCGGGACTGGTATCCTTGCGCCTGTACCTGCAAAACAACAGAGACTTCTTGTGGTGGGAGCTCCGCCTCCAACGGTCAAGTTAGTACTTTTTTGAGGAGTGATAAATGCGGAAAGTAAAGGTGGGAGATCTGGTTCCTCTAGGGGAGGAGTGATCAATGTGTTTTGGTTTTCTCTAGGTGAGAGTCATTCTGCTGAATCTCCTTTAATGAGGATTAACTAAGTATTTATAGTCTTGAGAAGCGTGCCAATCCCAGGTTTAGGTTAACCAGGGCAAATTGGGCTTCTCTCGGACTTTGGGCCTTGGTGGCCATTTTGCCTATTTGGCATATGGGAGGCCACGTGGTGTGGCCTGATTAGTCCATATTGGACCTCTTAGGGTGACAAGTGGCGGACGCTGATTGGCCCACGTGGTGGACACGTGGCAGGTTCGGATTGGTCCATTTGTCATGGGTAATTTTTACCCTAAACACTACCATCTACTATATTTGTTAGATCTTTGTCTTTTAAATTAAAGAAGCGCTCAAAATCCTTATAATAATATTTATTTATTCTAAGGATTACTGTAAGATCTAATGCAGGGAAGCCTAATTTAGCATCGATTTCTTCCGGTAAAGGGCTAATTTCATCACACCCTAATCTAAAACAATGAGTATCCACGTCCCAATATTCTAAGGCGGTATGAATAAAGTCTACATCAAGATCTACCCTCTTGACACCATAAATACCCCCCATATGAAAAAAGTATAACTCTTTTATCTCCTTGGCAGTTAAAGACCGACATCATTCATGAGTGAAGTTGGTAAAACTTTTAGAGACTAAAGACATGATTATTATTTTTTCAAAAGCTAAGGTTATATTTAATCTGCTGAAATTATGAAGAAAATTGGCTAGACAAGGGGCTATTTATGCACAAAATCAGCACAGTTTCAATTCGGAATGGATTCGGAGTCAGCGCTCATCAGCGCCAGACACCAGACCCTGGCACTTGGCGCCAGAGCATGGTGCCAAACGCTAAGAGTTAGCGTCTGGCGCTAACCCAAAACGCGTGGCGCCAGATGGCGCTGACTTGTCTTATCATACGAGCTTTCCAATAACCGCGTTTTTTAGCCTGATTCGAGTCTGAACAATGACTTTACGATCTTTTATTCTTTTTATACCATTTTTTCTAATTATATTTTTCCCTTTTTTCTTAATTAATATATCAATCATATTAATTATATTATTTTTTGGATTTTATTTAGACTTAACTTTTAACTTTTTGTAAATCTAATTTTTTTTTCATTTTTTCTTTTTGGGGGAGAAAGTCGGATACCCTCCATCAATAATAAAAATGACGGAATTTTTGCGCAAAATTAGTAATTATCACAATTCTTTGCACACACAAACATGCACATAAAAATGAAAAAACATGAAAAAAAATATTAATTAAAATAAACTCATAGTAGTATGTATATACAAATATGTCTAAATATTGAGTCTAATAAAGGCAAAGTTCTATACAAAACCAAAATAACAAAAGCAAATGAATAAACTACGGCGCCGTAGGACGTACGCCCATCATGTCATAAAACTGCAAATTACGAGGAGCAACCTCTCCACCAGCTCCAATCTCCTCAGGAGGTGGAAAACTCAACTCAGATGCTGTCCACCCAAGATTATCCTGAGGTTGAGGCTGCGGAGGCTGCTGTGATGACGAGCTGACCTCGTACATCCCACCACCTCTAAGAGCCAAGGTAGCCTCTCCCTGGCCTATCGGCGCAGCGTGTGCACCCTCAGATGAAGAGCTTGAGCCCTCCACCGCCTTGGTCCGGGCAGGCTCCTAACGACTACCCCGATTGCCTGAACCAATACGGCGACGTCTCGAGCTAGATCTCGCCGGTTCTCTCCGCGCCTCAGGTCTCGTCCGGGTACGAGAAGGAATGAGCTGACCCTACAAGAAGAAACTAAGTCAGAAACAATCAAAACAGAAGCAGTAATGCAAAAATAAGAAGGGAAACTACCTCCTGCACGGCGTCGTCGCGACGACACGTAGCCACATTCCTCATCTGAACGAGCTGGCTCCGGAAGGCATCTATGCACCGTGGCATCGCCGTGACCACCTCGCGCGAGAATTTGCAAGGAAATAAAGTCATTAATAATGCATAACATATATGGAAAAAAATTGCAAATAAATAAATCTTTACCCGAGTCTGGTGACGAGGGATCGACTGCTCCACGAAGCGCTCACCCTCAGGAGCCGGAGGAATCATCTGCTCGATCGGCCCGTATGTCCCCTGATAATGGATGGACATACGAGGTGGCACGAACTCAGTAGGTCCAGCCTAACAAAAGCAAATCAAAGTTAGTAAAACATTACTTGGGGGCTACTTAACGGAAGGTAAAAGATGAAAATCATACTGCCACCTCCTCTGTCAGTATAGGGACTGGAGCTAACAACGACAGTAGCTCTACCTCATAGCACCGCCCAGGGATCGTATAAGATCGCCAAGGGGTACAAGCTCTCTCTAACATGCTCACCAACCTCGCGCCGTTGAACATGTGAGCTTAGAGCTAAACTTTATGGGAGATAAAGTATACCTCTACTACTCTCCAGAAGCCGGACAGAGCGACGTTCCCCGTGAAGGACCGGTGTCAACACGATTCTCGTAACGCTAGAACGAAGTAAACATAGGCCAAGCTGGCCAAGTCATAAGTCCCGATCAAGTGTAGATCAAGGACCGCAGGTAGGTAGTAAAGAAGTACTCTACTACCCTTGTCTGGGGAAATCGTACCTGACAGCAAGATAAGCACAAAGATGCGCACTCGCTGCTCTCAAGCCCGAACAGCAATCGGACCCAACAGCTCCTCAACCTCAGGTGAAAAGACGTTGATCTCGTTGTCGAACGGCAGCGCAACACAACTAAACTCCAATCCCGTTATAAGACTGAAGTCGGCCGGGGTGAGCATCATCTCACCCTAGGGGAAGGTGTAGGTGGTGTCCCAAAAGAACTCCACCAGGAAACGAGCCACGTGTTGACCCCCGCTAAAGGCAATCATGGCCTCTGAGGTCTCAACAAGTGCAGTCAACCCGCAAGACTCCGAGAGAAGTCTCACCTCTCCATCAATGCCGATGTACATCTTGTACAGGTCGCCCAAGGTGTCATAGCCTAAGCCGTTGTAGCGCGTCCTACCAACAGTGATCCCACGTCGCACCCTCTCAGAAATATGGTGGACGGGGGAGAAGTACAGAGTCCACTTATCCCACTCAGGGAGGGGACCAAGAGAAGTGGACGGGTCGGCGTCCTCCTCTACGGGCTTATGCTCCCGTCGTGCGTCTCGGGACCATGAACCCGAACCTCGATGTCTAGCCATGCTACATTGTGCAAAATCATTATAAATTAAGGTTCTATAGTATCTAAGGTTCGCCTAGCCGCATGATACTATGTTCGCAAAAAACAAAGCACAAATTCAAATTGAGCATACGACATTTTTCAAGCATCCAAAAAATTTCTTGCAATACTATGGTAATTAATGCGACAAATTGGACAAGAATTGCTAGCTAAAACACAAGAATGAGCCACATTGTATTCCCGACCTTAAGAGGTCCAACATTGGTGATTTGTTCATTTCTTCACCAAATTGAGTCAAACAAGTCTTAAATCACTCCCAAGGCAATATATAAACATAATAAACCAATTTCATGGCATAAAATTTGACAAACAAAGTGAATTAAGCAATTCAAGTTTCGAATTTTTTAGAAATTCGTGAACAAACATGTTCAAAATTCATGAAAACCGGAGTTAGTTTGGAGAAAACTTACATAGATCGGGAAAATGGATGAAATAAGCTTTGATTTGCAACAAATTTGAGCAAATTTGGTTGAGAAACGAGCAAGAACAAGTGAATTGAAGTTCGCGGCGATTTGTCGAGCAAAAATAAACAACAGCAGCAAAAATGAAGGAGAAAAGGGTATATATGGAAAACCCGACTCTAGCGCCAAGCGACAAGCTTTGGCGCTAGACAATAAGGTTTAGCGCTTGGCGCTAGTGCCATTTCTTGGTGCTAGAGCCATATATGTGGCGCCAAAAATATTTCAGCGGCGACAGAATGTTCAGCCACTCAGTGCGGTTGTTTTGACCTCTTATAACATTTAGGGTTCCTTGGTACGCCAGTTAGCCCCTATAAGCAATTTGACATGATTTAGTAATCGGCTCGATTACAATTGCATAAAGTGATCGATCTTATGAATGATCGTCTCACTTAGCTTAAAGCGCCTAAGCATTAGCTCATCGCAAAGCACCGACATAATGGTTCATACAGCAAAAGGCACCAACATACTGGTTTAAAATTCAGCAAAAGGCATCAACATACAGGTTCAAAAGCAGCAAAAGCGCCGACGTACTGGCATAGCGGAAGCAAAGTTCAAGCGAGTTTTTAAAGATCGACAAGCGTGGGTCTTCGGTAACTTTCTTCGGAATATTATCGTAACAAGTGAGGATAACTTCAGGCAAGGATATCTTCGGCAACGTTCCCTACCTTGTGGAGAGTTTTCACAAACAACTGGAGGTGATTTCAAACGAAGTTGTCTTCGGTCGTGTTCCTTGGCTTGCGGAAGATGGTCACAAAGTGCTAGAAGGTGGTTTCAAGCGAAGTAATATTTGATGGGGTTCTCTAGCTTACAGAAGTCTATCATGGCAGAATTGGAGGCAGTTACAAGCGTAGCAGTCTTCAATCGGCATTCTCTAGCTTGCAGGAGGTCGTCAAAAATACAATAGTACAACAATGCAGCAGCAAATCAGTTACCTACAGAGATGTGTGCTTGACAGTGTAAGATACACGTTTCTTAGCTCTTTTATCTGTTAACTAACGCTAGTTTGCAGGTATCGGTGTTACAAGAGCGATTTAGGATCGCAGAACGTTCTGAATCATTCTCCGTCCCTATTGATACTTAGACTTTTGTTTTCGAAGCTTGCGTTTCTCAAAACTCAGTCAAAGTGGGGGCTTCTGTAGACACCCATTTGTGTCTCCATAAGAACAAACCCGGTGATGAGTACCTTTCACGTTGAATCACAATCGAATAAAGTTAAAGTGTGGAAAGTCTAATGTTGCGAATAGTTTTAATTTCTTTTCTTTTCTTTCTGATTTTGAAAACCTATTTTAAGAAAACAGCTAATCCATTTTGGTTTGGTCCATAGAAAGGGTCCAATAATGGAGTAGTTGTATGGGGCTTGAAAAGAGCTTTCACACGATATATTATGAGCCCAATTCTGATGAATAATGAGGATGTTATGGCCAAATTACTAAACTGGGCCCGGTTTGATCCTTATATGCGGCCCAATGATCTAGAGGTGGGTCTAATATGGATTTATCATTTCTAATGCAATTAGAATTGTTTTTAGTCTTCTAGATTCTTCTAGAAGGTTCTTTTCATTCCTAATTCAATTACCATTGAGAAATTGACTTTGGTTGACTTTTTAGATTTTTAATCAAAATAAAAGAGTGTTTTTAAGGAAAAAATGATTTTGTCCCTCTGTATGGCTAAATTTTATCTGAATTAAGAAAACACGTGAAAATAATAGTTACCGCTAAATTTTATCTGAATTAAGAAAACGCGAGAAATTGGCGCCTGGTGCTAACCTTAGCGCCTAGCACTAATATGTTTTATCCTCGTCGAAACTCTGATTTGTTTTTCTATCCGTTTTGCTTATTTTCTTTATAAATAGCCTCCTAAAACCTCCGTTTTTCGTCATCAACTATCACGAATTATCATTAATTCTCTCTAATTCTCATATATTCTCTGGTATTCTTATTCTCTCTTGTTTTAAGAGTTCTTTTCTGTCTAATTTTCTATACAAAATTCCGCACTCACAAGACCAAGAAACACCTAGCCAAATTCGGAGTTGCCTTCGCCCTAGACGTGAAAAGTTTTAATTTCTGAGGGTTTGGTCTCAAATCTCTCTTTCAATTCTTTAATTTAATTGTTTGATTTATTTTTTTCCTTAAAGGCCAATTTACCAATTTTATTAAAAAAAACACCTTATGCGACAAATTGGTAAAAAAAAAACATCAGGCGACAATTTGGTAAATAAAAAGCACCCCGACGACAATTAAGCCAATAATTTGATCGGAGTATCATTTAGACAACGCGTGTTATACACACTACATACTTGAATTTATACTACTACCAATTTTCTTATATTCTTCTCGATTTTCCCCGTCATTAATGCTCTAAACTTGAACCCTCAACATACCCAGTTCATCTTCCAAAATATTTATAAAAAAAATTAAGATCAAAGAATTTGAGTTAAATAAAAACTTTCCTTTTTAAAAACTTTCCTTTTTCTTAAATCCTAATTCTATTCGAATTTAAAGATGTTCAAAAACAGTCAGACATTATTTTTGTGCCTCATATTCTTTATCCAAATTTTATATTGTTGGTTATATCTTGAAATTATCTTTCCAATGATATATTATAATATTAAATCCGAGCTATAACGAAAAAGATATGAATGAGATACAAAACTCTATCCGAAACTGAGACTGTCCTACTATTTCGGTCATATCTTTTTATCTACAAAATATTTTAATCTTATTCTTTTTGGATTGGAAAGTAGACTTTAATAATTTTAAAAGAAATGTCATATGACTTATTTCAACTTCTAGATCAAAAGATATGATAAAAACAAAATCCGCAAAAACTGCTGTCCATCGAGTTCTATTTCGATTCGAATTCAGAATCTCTTCTTATTCTTCGACCCTCTTTTTTCTCTATAAATAGAGGTCATATCTCCCCTTTTTAATAATTAACTCTCATCAAGAATTTCTTGATTCTCTCTCTCTTTCTAAACCAACCCTTTTACAAACACAAATCCTTATACATTAGCACTAGACACACTTAGCATTGTTCGAAGTTGCCTTTGCCCTAGACGTGAAAGGTTTTAATTTCTTAGGGTTTGGTCCCAAATATCACTTTCAATTATTTAATTTAATTGTTATATTTTCCTTGAAGTTACTAACGTGTGTATTTTGTTATTAGAAAGAGGTAAGAGGCATCCAAGTAAGTGCTTTAATTGATTTATTGATATTATGATGTAGAAATCATGTCTAGGTTGTTATGATTCCTAGTGTCATTTTAGGGCATTTTGATCTTCCTTGTATCATGTTTAGGGTAACAACTATAATTTCTATTATCAAATATGACAATTATGATTCCTGCGATGCTTCCTATTTTCTTCCTAATATTCATGTTAGTATCATGGTAGGGCTAAAGCTTTGATTTTTATTGTTTAATGACATGCTAGGGTTTGTTATTAATATTATTAGTATCATGCCTAGGATCTTGCTAATAATATTATGCTTTAGCATGATTATGATGATTATGATTATAATTATTATTATTATTATTGTAATGTTGCTTGATTATATTTATTTTAATTGCTTGATCACACTTTATATGCATGTTTAAAGGAAATTTGTACTTGTAATCACTCTTAATAAGATAAATAATAACCTTGTTTAGGGTTAATATGATTATAATTCAAGTGATCGCCAGTAATAGTTTATTTGTGCATTAAAATTCAACCAACATAGATAAACAGGTTTAGGATTAACCTAATGATTGCATGTTTGGCAGAAAGCGCACATGAATACGATCAGAATAAAGTAGAGGCCTATTATTAGGGCAGGTTCAATATATTTTAGGTTGGATTTGTACCTTAATCCCCGAACAACCGGTCATGGTTCCAGACCTGTTGAAGTTGACGATCTCCTAGATCGTTAAGGGGTGTAACCTTCACCTCGTGAACATGTTACAAGTTCCTAATACTTGTTGGAGACTCTTTTGCTCTAGCTTCTTTCCCTTTGGATGCCACCATGCTTAAGTGTATGATCACAGTGGGGTTCAAGCTAGGGATAATGCTTGAAATATTCCCTACACTAACGTGTGTATTTTTTTATTAGAAAGAGATACGAGGCATACAAGTAAGTGTTTTAAATTATTTTATTGATATTATGATATAGAAATCATGTCTAGGTTGTTATTAAGATTCCTAATGTCATGTTAGGGTGTTTTGATCTTCCTAGTATCATGTTTAGGGTAACAATTAAAAATTCCTAATATCAAGTATGATTAAAAGTATGCTTCCTATTTTCTTTTCCTAATATTTGTATTAGTATCATGTTATGGTTAAAGCTTTGATATTTATTGTTTAGTGACATGCTAGGGTTTGTTATTAATCTTGTTAGTATCATGCCTAGGATCTTGCTATTAGTATGCTTTAACATGTTTATTTTTATAACTGTTATAATTATAATTTTGATAATTATTGTTGTGATTATTATTTTGTTACTTATTATTATTTATTGCTTGATCACGCCTTTTATGCATGCTTAAAGGGAATCGGTACTTGCAATCACGCCTAATAAGATAATTAATAATCTTATTTAGGGTTAATTTTTATTATAATTCAAGT
The DNA here is from genome assembly GCF_001683475.1 of Chenopodium quinoa. Lineage (NCBI taxonomy): Eukaryota > Viridiplantae > Streptophyta > Magnoliopsida > Caryophyllales > Amaranthaceae > Chenopodium > Chenopodium quinoa. The sequence continues at coordinate 1,507,449 of NW_018745546.1, forward strand.
GATTGCCAATAATAATAGTTTATTTGTGCATTAATATTCAACCAACAAAGATAAACAGGTTTAGGCTTAATCCTATTGATTGAATTTCAGTCAGAAAGCGCACATGAGTACGATCAGAATAAAGTAGAGGCCTATTATTAAGGAAGGTTCAATCTATTTTAGGTTGGATTTATACCTTCATCCATGAACTACCAGGTTCAATCTCTTGGATCGTTAAGGGGTGTAACCTTCACCTCGTGAATGGTTTACAAGTTTCTAAAACTTGTTGGCGACTCTTTTTATTTATCTTCCTTCCCTTTGGACGCCACCATACTTAAGTGTATGATCATAGTGGGGTTCAAGCTAGGGGTAATGCTTAAAATATTCCCTACACTTCCCAATTTGGGTTTAACTTCCCTTGTTTATTCGCCCTACCGACTGCCTCCATTTTTTGTAACACAAAGTCCCCAACTTTTAAAGGGCGCTTGTGTACTCTTTTTTTGTAAGCTCGAGTCATTCTCAGGCAGTAGATCTCATGGCGCAAGGCAGCATTGCCCCTGCGCTTTGGGTGTGAGTCTATTGCTAGGCGCATGGCCTCCCAGTTAGCATCTTCATTATATAGCATAATCCGAAGAGTCGGCTCATAGTGCTCAATGGGTAAGACAACTTCTGCCCCATACACCATGAGAAATGGGGTTTCTCCAGTTTCCCCTTTTACTATTGTTCTGATGGCCCAAAGGAATTGTGGTAATTCATCCGCCCATAGGCCGCCAACTCTTTCAATTTTCTTCTGTATGCCGTCTGAGATTAACTTGTTGAAGGCTTTGACTTGGCTGTTTTCTTGGGATCGACCGACTAATGCGAAATAATTGGAGATCCCTTGATCTCCCAGTTAAGTCTTTAGGTGAGGGGTCTCGAACTGAGGACCATTGTCAAAAACCATAGACATAGGCACCTCAAAGCGGGTGATGGTATTCTTCCAGATGAAGGAAATTACATCCTTTGTCTTGATTTTTTGATCGCCTCCGCCTCTACCCATTTGGTAAAGTAGTCCACAACCATTAGGATGTAACGCCTGCGGCTTGGAGCAGCCGTATATGGGCCAAAAATGTCCATGCTCCATTTAGCAAACGACATAGGACTGTGGATTGCCGTCAGGTCGGTGGCCGGACGATGTATTAGCTTGCCAAAATTTTGACACTTGTTGCATTTTTTAATCATCTTCATAGCATCCGCCTCAAGGGTAGGCCAAAAGTAATGCCGCCTTGCCCTGACAACTAAGGATCTACCGCTTACATGAGAGGCATAGTATTCGGCATGATATTCTTCAAGAACTTCTGGCCACTTTTTTAAGGTCACACACTTCAAAAGAGGCTTTAGAAAGCCTGCTTTGAAGAGCTCTCCTTGCCTTATCTAAAAGTTTGCAGCCCGTTTCTTTAGGACGGCCGCCTCTTGATGTGAATCTGGGAGGGTGCCATCTGTTAGATATGCCAAGATGCTTTCCATCAAGGTAGAGCTTCGATCAAGTACTCTAATGGGGTCTTCATCAGATATGCTTCTGTTTTGGGTGTTTTTGTCCCTTGGGAGAGTTACAACAAGAAGACTGATCCGCAGTGAGTTGTACCTGCAAAAAAAACGGAGACACCGGTTGGGTGGTGCTTTGCCTTCGACGCACAAGTCAGTAACTTGAAACGGAATAGAGAAAACGGAAATTTAGGAGGGTATCTGCTCGGGTTCCAAGCTCAGGTCTTTCTCTGATGTAAGAGAATAATCATGTAATTAATGATTCAATCTGTCCCCCAAAGTGGGAAAATATCTCCCTATTTATATGGTCGTTGGAAAATGCGCCCCTACCTAGGTCACTTGACCTAGATTTCAGTGGGCTGTGTCGTTTTTTGGCGCACTTAGAAATCTGGGCCTTTGAAGGCCGCCATTTTGGAAATATATCTGAGGGCGCCAAGTGTCAAGAGGATGTTGAGCCACATGGGCCATCCTAAGCTCGACACGTGGCGACCTCTCATTGGTCCACGTGTCTAAGGTAAAAATACCCTAAACATTTGCCCCTCACAGGTCGCACGTGCATGTCATGTGGGGCATGTGACACGTGTCCACCTCTCATAGGTGAACAGTAACGGGGTAAAATTTTGAATTTCAAATCAAAATTTTCCCCCCACTTTTACTTTCTATAAATAGAAAGTTACCTCCCCTCCTTTTCACACTTTACATTTACATTGACTTTTTAGAGAGAGAAAAAGAGAGATTCCAGAGAGATTTTCCTCTTCTCCCGCCTGCATAATCAGCGAGTTTCAAGCTTCCAAGTACTTAGCAGTTCATCACCCGGCTCACCGGCTGTAGCGGTTTTCAGATTTTCCAGAGTTAAAGCAAGGTAACCGCCTGTACCATTTTAGCTTTTCTCCCTTTCAATTTGCATACCACTTTTCGCCTGTATACCCGGCTTTCTTAATAGAAGATAAATGAGTTCCCAATCCACCCACTCGGCACTGCCTAGGACACTCAGCCGATCCCCAGGAACGGCTGAGTCTAGAACAGGGGGTGCCTCTTCTGGACTGTCGGAACCAATATGCTCATCTCCGAATTCCTCCCTCTCTGTGTCTGTGCAGGACACAATGGCCAGAACGAAACAAACGGCCAGGCGGTCTAAGAGTCGGCGCACCATGAGAGTGCCTGCCGATGAGGTTTTCCCGGATGGGGATCCGAGGGATTTGGAGGAGACTGGATCCAACGAAGATGCTCCTTCTACATCCGGTAGCTCTTGGGTGAGAGAGGTGGACGGCGAGGGAGCCGCCTCCTCCAATGAAGCCGACGATGCTGAGGCCGCCCAAGGATCAAGAGCAGAATCTTCCGGCTCTGACCAGAGGGATTTTGCGGTTGACTATCAGCAGCCACCAAAATTAGCTGACAACCCCAACCCAAAGAGAACCCGGATGCTGCCGAGCAACATTGCCCTTCTTAACAGCGGGTTCAGGACTTTTAAGGAGAAACATCCCTTTGGAAGGGGATGGGAAGTTATTGTCCCTCCGGCTGATGCTGTAATGGCCTAGGGGGACGACATTGATCATGCAGATGACTACTTCATCTGCTATGAGGCGGTATTAGAAGCCGGTCTCCGGTTCCCCCTCCACCCCGGGATTAGGAAAATCCTAAAGGGGTACGATCTGGGGGTTTGGCAGCTCACCCCAAACTGGTGGGTGAACATTTTAAGTTACATTGTCGCCTGTGAGTTCCAAAACTTGAACCCTAGCTTCTCTGCCTTCGCTCACATGCACTATTTGAGCAAGGCTCCAGGCGGCCATGGGGCATGGTATACTCTGACTACCTTGCCCCAATACTTAATGACTCTGGATAAAGTGTCCAAATGGTCCGGGTGGAAGTACAAGTTTTATTTGATTTCTTCCCCCACCCTAAGACACAACCGGACACTGCGCCGGTACAACACTGAGCCGGCTATTCTTGGACGCAAATGCCCTCTCCCAGGACTATCTACTAAAGCCCGGGAGCAGATCATGGAGCCGGGATTTTTTGAAACTACAACTGAGCCCATGGGGGATGGGACTCACATTATTGTTCCTAAGAACTAGATCCCCCACCCGGACTTCTTCAAAGATGAATTCTTTTTGTCCGCCTACGGAGTGAGCACAATGTTTCCTAGGGGTAGAATACTTCTCACCCGGAACAATTGTTATTTTCTTTTTATTGCAAACTTGCTTTAATTCTTTCTAACTTGAAATTCTTGTTATTGCAGAAGAAGCCCTAAAGATGGTTGACCAGGACAAGACTCTTGCTAAATCGGCTGCACAATTGAACAAGGAGGCAGATCTTGCCAAAAAGGCAGCCGTCGAGGCGCAGGACAACAAGAAAGGCGGGGTAAGACCGCCTGACTTAATGTTGGCATTTTTTTTTTATATATATACTGATGGGTATACTCATATTTGCTTCTTTCTCAGGAGTCCGCCAAGAGAATCCATCGGTCATTCTCCAAGCTTCTCAAAAGGCAAGGAGATGGTCTGGAAAAGACTCCGGCTGCCAAAGCCGCAAGAAAGGACCCCCCCCTAAAAAAAACAAAACTCTGCCCAATCCGGACGTCCAACGACTGGGGGCAAGTCCCCTGCTGTTCTGAAGAAACTAAGTGAAAGCTCAAAACATCAGAAAGCGCCGGAAGCCTCTACGGCCTCGAAGGGTGGCGAGACACCCAAGGCTCCAGGCGGTGCGGCAACTACTGGGGAGGAGAACAATCCGGAGACCCAACCGGAAATTCACGGTAAGGAACAAACTGAGATACCTTGGCCACTTGATTTTATGAGAGTCAAGACCAAGGTTGATTTTTCAAAAGGGTCAGTCAGCAGCCGACAACGAATGAATGCCAGCTACGCTGCTTCTATCTCACAAAGAACTACTTTTGATGCAGATCTGCTTCCTAACCCGCCGGATCTCGCCAGCTTCGCGAAGCGGAAGGTGAGGACCCTCACCCGGTCTAAGAAGGCTTCCATACCTGATTTGCAGGTCGTGGACTTTGACCGGATAATGGGCTCTCTGGTTGAGGTACGTGATTCCTCTATCTTGATGTCTTTAATCTTTATCCTGACTTACTCATAAACCAGCTGTTATTGATTCAGGCCATGGTGAGAGTGGAAAGTCTCCGGGGCCCCTTCAGGCGGAAACAGGAAGAGGTAAATGACGCCAAACGGAGGGCCCTAGAAAAACCTCAACTTTGCTGAACATTCTGATTATATGTGTAATTTAAAGATTAAAGCAGTAGAGTTGAAACAGGAGGAGCTGATGCGGAGTTTAACGGCTGCAAACGATGAAGCTAACAGCTGGGCTGATGACCTTGACAAGAAGCTGAAGGATGCCAAGTCTGATCTCAAGGCATTAGAGGATGCTGACAAAGAGAATGCCCAACTCCGGACTGACAATGACCGCCTGAGGCTCGAGCTCATGACCCTGCGCAACAAGCAGGCGGATGAGCTGGCCAAGGAGCAAACCCGGCTGACTAAGGAGAGTGAGCGAGACAACTTGGCCCGGCTGAAGATCACCTGGGGCCTCCTTTACCCCGAAATAGACTTTGAGGTCTATAAGCTGAGGTATGATTACGCCACTAAGGTGTATGATGCCCAGCAACTAGGTGATGCTCCACCGCCTCGCTTCAAAGACTGGGCTTCTGAGCAGGGATATGAAGTCTCTGATGATGATGAGGAGCAGGCAGATGATCAGCAATAGGGCCAAGCCAGCCAAGCTCAGCCGGAGAAGACCCTACCTAAGCCATAGGCGGTCCTCCCCTTTTCTGCGGCAGAATGCCACCCATGTTTTTTACCGGCTTGCATGCCGTGTTTTGTTGTATCTTTTTACCAACCATGGGGTTGGATTAAATTTCCACTTTCTTACTTCATCGGATTTGTCCGATTAACAATTATTCTGGCCTTTGTGCCATTTTATATGAATGAAGTATTCCGACTCAGTCGGATTTTATATATGTCTTGAGTTTTTTCGATTTGATTTTTTATTCCTCTGTTTGCAATTCTATAGTATTTTGCCTAACTTAAAAAAGCATGCGGCAATTTGCAATCCGGGTGCTCTTGCCCCTGGGCGGCTGTGTGGTTGGTTTTATGTCAGGCTGATTGATTGGCTTGAAAACACTTGATACTTGGAGAAGTATGGAGTGTTTTTAGGCCAATCAATCACAATGGTGATTGTCCCAAACCAAGTGCACATCCGGCCATAAAAGCGGGTGCTTTGAGCTTCTTACCCTGACGGTTATATTCCGTCTAGGGTTAACGCGTAGCCATTACACAATCCTTTGCCCCAATAGGGGAAGTGAGTGCAACTTTGGAATAAATAACCCAAGAATCTCTATTAATGACCGAATGATGCCTATGGGCATCCGGTATCTGGAAACTTATTCGTTCTTCCTAGGTTATTTTGGTCAGACGGCTATGAGTTGACCAATTTGGTCGTTCAATTTTTGTCGTCTGCATGGGTAGAACCGACAAATAGTCCATTCTCTGCGACGATTGCACCCGGAGGGGTGTCGCCGGACGCCTTTGTCCATGTTGGGACAGGCGATTTTATAAAATAAGCAACCATCCGGCCATTTTAGCCTCTGGCCTTGTTTGAGACCGGTTGTATAGCCACTAAACGTTTTTGCACTTAGTTTTTAGTCAGAGTATTGAATTTACACTACGTATTGAACTTAGTTTTTAAAGCAAACGAGTCTGTCTGGGTATTACCCAAACGGACTGGAAAATATTTGATCATACCAAGTATCAAACTTAGTTAGATAAATAGAGAATCCGTCTGAGTATTACCCAGGCGGATAGTCAAGCAGTTGAATAAACAAAGTATTAAACTTAAATAAACAAGAGATCCGAGTATTACCCAGGCGGATAAACAAATGTAACCTTCACTAAGTGTCTAACTTAGGTAAATGGGGAATCCGCCTGGATATTACCCGGATGGATAATCAAACGATAACTCAATTTTGCAAACAAAGTCTGAATTTTCATTAATTGACTCACTGTTTACAAAAATTTTACATTCTCAGAAGTAGTACATTCCAAGTTCTAGGCAGGCGTCTGCCTTCTGGAGTTTCCAGGCGGTAGGTGCCATCCCTTACGTCTTCAGAGATCCAGTAAGGGCCTTCCCAATTTGGAGTTAGCTATCCCAGCTCATTGGCCCTACCGGTTGCCTCCATTTTCCGTAACACTAAGTCGTCAACTTTCAAAGGACGCTTGTGCACTCTCTTGTTATAGGCTCTGGTCATCCTCAGACGGTGTATCTCATGGCGCAGGACAGAATTGCCCCTACGCTCCGGGAGGGAGTCCAATGCCAGCCGCATGGCCTCCCAATTTGCCTCTTCATCATAGAGAAAAACTCTGAGAGTCGGCTCACAATGCTCAATAGGCAAAACGACTTCAGCACCGTATACCATGAGAAATGGGGTTTCGCCGGTTGCCCTCTTTGCTGTTGTCCGGATGGCCCATAGGACATGGATTAATTCTTCTGCCCATAAGCCACCGGCTCTTTCTATTTTCTTTTTAATGCCGTCTGAGATGAGTTTGTTGAAGGCTTCAACTTGGTCGTTTGCTTGGGGCCGGCCAACAGATGCAAAATAGCTAGAGATCCCCTGATCTCCCAACCAAGTTTTTAGCTGAGGCGTCTCAAACTGAGGACCATTATCAAACACCATAGACATAGGTACCCCGTACCGGGTGATAATGTTCTTCCAAATGAAGGGAATTACGTCTGAGGTTTTGATGTTTTTGACCGCCTCATCCTCCACACACTTGGTGAAGTAATCCACAACCACCAAGATGTAGCGCTTTCCGCCTGGAGCAGGCGTGTAAGGACCTAGAATGTCCATTCCCCATTTTGCAAACGGGATTGGGTTGTGGATGACCGTCAGATTAGTAGCCGGTCGGTAAATGAGTTTGCCAAATTTTTGGCACTTGTCACATTTCTTCACCAACTCCTTGGCGTCCTTCTCAAGAGTGGGCCAAAAGTAATGTCGTCTGACTCTGACGGCTAGGGACCTGCCGCCTATATGAGAGGCGCAGAATCCCGAGTGTAAGTCTTTGAGAACTTCCTTCCCCTCTTTTTGGGTGACACACTTCAACAGGGGTTTAAGAAATCCTACTTTGAAGAGTTCTCCATTTTTCAACTCGAAGCTTGTGGCTCGCTTTTTCAGGACGGCTGCTTCCTGTGGTGAATCAGGGAGCGTGCCGTCTGAAAGATAAGCCCGGATGACATCCATCCAAGCGGAGCCTCGGTTAAGGTTCCGATGGGCTCTTCATGTATGCTTCTTTTTCAAGAACTTCCCAAAAAACCGACCGAGGAGTATCACAGCAGGCGGATGAAGCTAATTTGGACAAGGCATTCGCCTGGTTGTTATCTGACCTGGGCACTTAATTCAGACGGAATTCCTCAAGTGCCCCAGTCTCTTCCTTGACTGCATGAAGATATTTGATCATATCCGGATGAGTTGCCTCATATTTTCTCTCATACTAGCTAACGACAAACTATGAATCAGAATAGGCGTCAATCTTCATTGCCCCTGCCGCCTTACACATGCGGATTCCAGCTAGCAGGGCTTCATATTCTGCCTCATTATTTGAGGCTTGAAACTTAAACCGCAGTGCATATTCAAATTTGTCCCCCTCTAGGGACTCATATATAATTCCTGCACCACAGCCGTTCTTTGTTGAGCTTCCGTCTACATACACTTTCCAAACCTGGTCAAGATTTTTCGGTTGCACCGGTCGGGTCATTTCAACAATGAAGTCGGCAAACGCCTGAGCTTTCACTACTTTCCTAGGTTCAAAAGTGATTTCAAGACTTTGCATTTCAATAGCCCATTTCAACATTCTTCCGGATGACTCCAGGGTAGACATTGGCCGCTTGAGGGGCTGGTCGGTGTAGATTACCATCGGATGAGCCAGGAAGTATGGCTTCAATTTCTTGAAATCCATATACAGGGAAAGGCCAAATTTTTCTACCATGGGGTATCGGAGCTCAGCATTTTTTAATACATGGCTAATGAAATAGACTGGAAGCTGAACACCGTCTCTCTCAGCAAGGAGAACGGCACTGAGGGCATGATCTGAGACAACTAAGTACATGTATAACACCTCCTTAGGCAATGGACTAACAAGTCTTTGCAAAGAGTGGAGGTGTTCTTTCAGCCGTTGAAAGGCTGCCTCAGCCTCATCCCCCCATTCAAATCTGGTTTTCTTCCTGATTGCTTGGAAGAAGTAAAGGCATTTGTCACCTGACCGACTGAGGAATCTCCCCAGAGTGTCCAGGCAACCGGTTAGTCTCTTTGCTTCCTTGTTAGTGCGGGGTGACTTCATGTCAATCACTGCCTGTATCTTCTCAGGGTTAGCCTCTATCCCCCTTTGTTCAATCAGGAATCTGAGAAACTTCCCAGACTCAACACCAAAGACGCATTTCTTAGGATTTAACATGACCTTATGCCGCCTGAGTGTGGTGAAGGTTTCTCGGAGATCAGCAAGATGATCCGTCAGCTGTTTGGATTTAACTATCATGTCATCAATGTATGCCTCTACATTCCTCCTAATTTGATTAACAAAGACAGTGTTAATCATCCGTTGGAATGTAGCCGGCGCATTTTTCAAGCCAAACGGCATCACCGTGTAACAGAATAGCCCCTGATCAGTGACGAAGGCCGTCTTTTCTTGATCTTTTTTCCACAGGGGTATCTGATGGAAGCCGGAGTAGGCATCCATGAAACTCATCAAGGCGTTGACCAGACTGTCGATCTTTGGAAGCGGATAACTGTCCTTTGGACACGCTTTGTTGAGATCTGTGTAATCAACACACATGCGCCAGGTCCCATTCGGTTTCTTAACAAGGACCACATTGGCCACCCAGTCGGGAAAATTACAAGGCCGAATGAACCTGACGTCTAGCAGCTTTTTGACTTTGGCAGTTGCCGCCTGACTTCTTTTCTCGCCGTGGTTTCTTTTCTTTTGCCGGATGGCCTTCTTTTTGGGGTCCACGGTGAGTTTGTGGACAGCGAGATCCGGGCTGACGCCTGGCATCTCTTCCACTTCAAAGGCAAAGATGTCTTTGATTTCCTTCAGCAGAAGGTGCAAGTTTGCACTTAAAGTAGCATGAGCAACCGTCCCAACCTTAACAGTACGTTCTGGACGGCTGTTATCCAGAACGAGATCAATGCTTTTGCCAGCCGGTTGGGGACGGAGCTCATCTGACCGCTCAACAGAGGTGCCTTTCTTTTCTTACCGGCTGCTGGTGGGACGGGTGCTGGATCGGCATCCTTAACATTGTCAAGGTCTATTGGTTCCTGGACACTTGGGGTTACAGTGTCCCTAACGGCTGAGAGGTAGCACTCCCGAGCCGTCTTCTGATCCCCATTCAGGGAACCAACAGTGCCATCATCCTTCTCAAACTTGATGAGCATGAGAGATGGTATGATTACTGCCTTGGCTACGTTAAGGGTTGGCCGACCTAAAATAATGTTGTAGGCGGTCAGCTCCTCAACGACCAAGAATCTGACGACAATATGTCGTCCCTGGCCTTTCTCCCCCAGCCAGATGGGTAAATCAATTCTTCCGGCTGGGTAGACCATCCCACCCCCAAAACCAACCAAGGGGTGGGTGACCGGATGCATGCTGCTGATATTGTATTTCAGCTTCTGCAAGCACCGGAGGCTGATGATGTCTGATGAGCTGCCGGTGTCAATAAGGATTCGTCCAACCAGCTGGTTGGCAACCTTACATTCAATGACCACCAGGTCATCAAGCAGGCGGCGGACGCTGCCCCTGTCCTTCTCAATAATTAAGACGTCTGGGAAGGAGGAACCGGCTTCCGCATGCTCATCATCATCTTTGTCCATCTTTCGAAGATGGCTCTTGGTGCCCTTGATGGTAGGGCTACCACATGAAAACCCGCCTGCTATAGTGTAGACCGACTCCTTGTCAGTATCCAAACTACTAGTAGGCTGGGGGTAGTCTTAGAGGACTGACCCTTGTTTTTCTTTTTTGCCCCGGCTGGGGACTTGGATATATAGGACTTCAGCATCCCCTTGTCAGTCAGACGGTCCAACGTCCGCTGTAGGCTGAAGCACTCGTTGGTGTCATGGCCAACTTCCTCATGATATTGGCAAAATTTATTTTTGTTCCTTGATTGAACGGAACATTTTATTGGATTCGGCTTCTCAAGGGACAGCCGGTCCTTTATCTACATGAGGATGGAGTTGCAGTCCTTGTTAACTCGTACTTTAGGACGTACGGTTTAAATTCTTTCTTCTTCTTCTGGGACGGCTGGTCAGAGTCTCTAACGGCCCAGACCTCTTTTCTCTTCTTGCTCTCTTCTTTCTTTTTTGACGGCTGAGCAGGCCGGTTATCTCTCTGCTTGTCAGACTTGTTAGAGTCCGACTGGCTACCAGACGAGTAGAGGTTGGTAGCTTGAATGTAGCTTTCCGCCTCCCTCAGGACCGCCAGTAGGGTGAAAGCCCCTTTTCTGACTAGGTCGAACTTAAAGGTCGACCCGTCTCTCAGACCTTTAAAAAAGTCTGTAAAAGCTACCTCATCAGACAGTCCCTAAATCTGAATTCTTATCATGTTGAACCGCCTGACATATGAGCGCAGCCCTTCTCTCTCTCCCTGCTTAACAGTGCTCAAATCAAGGCTTGTTTTCTTAGCAGGGATGTTCATTGAGAAGTTGGAAACAAAGAGGAAGGCAAGCTTCCTGAAGGTGTCTATGGACCCGGCTGGCATGTTGCCAAACCATTGTTGGGAAATGCCCTTTAATGTATCCGGGAAGCATCGACACCAAGTGGCATCATCCAACCCCTGCAGATACATGAGGTTGGGGTAAGCCATGAGGTGGTCTTCCGGGTTGGCGGTACTATCATAGGTACCAACCAACACATTCTTAACCTTGGCCGGCTGAGCCGCCTCGTTTATCTCCCGAGTGAACGCAGAAGGTTGTTCACCCAGGCGCAGCAGGCGAAGCTGCCAGTCCAATGGCAGGACATTTGGATACGCCGCCTGACCCCCAAAGAAGGCCGGCTGCATGAAGTGAGGAGGATACTGCCCGTAAGCCTGAGTAGGCACATACGGGACGGCTTTAATCATATGAGGGCCAGAATAGACGGTATTACCGCCTGTCTGGCCCTCATGCAAGGAGGGTGCACTCCCTGCAGAGATGTTGTTGAAGCTGTCTGGAAAGTTCGACGTTGAAGCCGACTCAGAGAGCGATTGGTTTCTCTTCCGGTTAATAATCTCCCGGGCATCAAGAGTTGATTTTTTACTTCTCACTGGATGCTGAGGCCGGCGAGTGTTATTGGTGTTCCCTCCAGGAAGGAAAATTTTCTACCAATAAATGATCCCGGTGCCTTCTCCTTTGGATGGGGAGTGGGCTGCCGATTTCTGACTAACTTCCCCTTCTCTGGAGGAGTCTTCTTCGCCGACTGACCTTTACTTGGGCCAGCCCTGCTTTTGGTGATCAGCTTTATAATTTCACCCTTGAAACTCGTCATGAACCTCATGAGTTCGTCTCGGGTGACAGGGGCTGATCCAGCTGCCGTTTGGGTTGCCCCTTCCGGCTGCCCAGGGGGTCTGCTCGGACCCGCCTGGGAGGCACCCCGCTCTAGAGTGTCTCTGGGCCGGATGCGTTTAGTTTTGAGAGAGCCGTCTTCGGCTGTAAAAGCTTCAACCTGAGGATCTTCATCCTCATGGTCTGTAAAAACTTCTGGGTCTTCACTCAGACGGTTGGGGGGTGGTACAGACTTTTGAACCATCTTCGAGGTACTCTCCCCACAGACGGCGCCAAATGTTTTGAGTGTTTTTGTCCCTTGGGAGAGTTACAACAGGAAGACTGATCCGCAGTGAGCTGTACTTGCAAAACAAACGTAGACACCGGTTGGGTGGTACTCCGCCTCCGACGCACAAGTCAGTAACTTGAAACGGAATAGAGAAAACGGAAATTTAGGTGGGTATCTGCTCGGGTTCCAAGCTCAAGTCTTTCTCTGATGTAAGAGAATAAGGGTGTAATTAATGATTCAATCTGTCCCCCAAAGTGGGGAAATATCTCCCTATTTATGGAGTCATTGGAAAATGCGCCCCTACCTAGGTCACTTGACCTAGATTTTAGTGGGCTGCGCCGTTTTACGGCGCGCTTAGGAATCTGGGCCTTTAAAGGCCGCCATTTTGGAAACATATCTGACGGCGCCAAGTGTCAAGAGGATGTTGAGCCACATGGGCCATCCTAAGCTCGACACGTGGCGACCTCTCTTTGGTCCACGTGTCTAGGGTAAAAATACCCTAAACAACTTCTTTTTTCCATGACTTCCCAGAAGACTGACCGAGGCGTTTTACAGGAGGTGGATGACGCCAGTTTTGACAGAGAATCCGACAGATTGTTTGCTGATCTGGGCACTTAACTTAAATTGAAATCTTCAAGCGTCCCATCTTCATCTTTGACTGCCTGCAATTATTTGATCATAACCGGATGGGTGGCTTCATAGACACCATTGTACTGGCTAACGACCAATTACGAGTCAGAGCAGGCATCAATTCTCGTTGCCCCTACCGCCTTGCACATCCGGATGCCGGCTAGCAGGGCTTCATACTCGGCCTTATTTTTTGAGGCCTAGAACTTGAACCGTAGTGCATATTCGTATTTGTCCCCCTCAGGAGACTAACAAATAACACCTACACCATAACCGTTCATCGTGGAACTCTCGTTCACATACACTTTTCAAACCTGATTGACATTGTCCGGCTCAGCCGGCCTTGTCATTTCAACAATAAAGTCGGCGAATGTTTGCTCCTTTATTGTCTTCCTTTGTTCGAAAGTGATTTCCAGCCCCTGCAACTCAGTAACCAATTTGAGCATTCGGCCAGAAGACTCCGGGGTCGTCATTGGCCGCTTGATCGGTTGGTCAGTGTAGACTGTGACCGGATGTGCCAAGAAGTAACGTTTCAACTTCTTGACAGCATGTAAAGGGAGAGACCAAATTTTTCGACCATGGGGTGCCGAAGTTTTGTGTTTCTAACAACGTAGCTAAGGAAGTAGACCGGGAGCTATGTACCGCCTCTTTCAGCTAAGAGAACAGCACTGAGGGCATGATCTTAAACAGTCACGTACGTATAGAGCGCTTCTTTGGGCAAGGGGATGACCAACCTTGGCAAAGAGTGCACATGCGTTTTCAGATTTTAGTTTATCGCTTCAGCATCATCCCCCCATTTAAATCTAGTCTTCTTTCTGATTGCCTGGAAGAAGTAGAGGCACTTGTGGCATGACCGACTGAGAAATCTTCCTAGAGCTGCCAAACAACCGGTTAATTTTTGGACTTCCTTCACAGTACGGGGCGACTGCATGTCGATTACCACCTGTATTTTTTCAGGGTTGGCCTCTATCCCCCTTTGGTCAATCAAGAATCCGAGAAACTTCCCAAACTCAACACTAAAGACGCACTTTTTAGGATTAAGCATGACCTTGTGCCTCCTGAGTGTGGCGAATGTTTCTCGGAGGTCAGAAAGGTGATCTGCCTGTTGTTTGGATTTGACTATCATATCATCAATGTACGCTTCTACATTCCTCCTAATTTGATTAATGAAGACTATATTAATAATTCTTTAGAAAGTAGAAAACGCATTCTTCAAGCCAAACGACATAACATTATAACAGAATAACCCCTGATGAGTGACGAATGTCGTCTTCTCTTGATCATTTTTCCACAGGAGAATCTGATGAAAGCCTAAATAGGCGTCCATGAAGCTCATCAGGGCATGTCTGGCTGTCGGGTCGACCAGACTGTCGATCTTTGGAAGTGGATAACTATCCTTCGGACATGCTCTGTGTAAGTTAGTGTAATCCACACACATGCGCCAGATACCATTCGGCTTCTTTACGAGCACAACATTTGCAACCCATTCAGGAAAGTTACATGGCCGAATGAACCCAGCGTTTAATAGCTTTTAAACTTTGGTGGCTTCCGCCTGACTTCTTTCCTCGCCATGGTTTTTTTTCTTTTGCTGAATGGGCTTCTTTTTAGGATCCACATCTAGTTTGTGGATAGCAAGATCCGGGAAGATGCTTGGCATCTCTTCCACTTCAAAGGCAAAGATTTCTTTGAATTCTTTCAGCAGTTGGTGCAAGCCTGCGCCAAACCTAGCAAAAGCAGTCGTCCCCACATTAACAGTTCGCTCTAGGCGACTGTCGTCCAAAGGAACATCAATTTTCTCCCAGCTGGTTGTGGTCGGAGGTCGTCTGACCGCTCCCCGGTTAGTGATTGCTATTGCTTTTCTTTTTTTACCACCACCAGCGGATTATGTTTTCTTTTCTTGGTGGCTGGTGGGGTTGGATGGTCTACCTTGATATCATCAAGGTCCATTGGCTCTTTTCCCTGACTAGCTACAGCAGCCTTAGGGCTTGACGTCCGAGAGATAGCATTCTCGAGCCGTCTTTTGATCCCCGTTCAGGGAGCCAAAAGTCCCATGATCCTTCTCATACTTGACAAGCATGAGAGCAGTAATGATGACTGCCTTACACAAGTTAAGTGTGGGTTGGCTAAGGATAAGATTGTAGGCGGTCAGCTCTTCGACCACCAGGTGCCGGATGGTCATGTGTCGACCGCTTCCTTTTTGCCCCAGTCGGATGGGAAAATCAATGCATACGACTAAATGCACAACTCCTTCCCCAAAACCCACAAGGGGATGGGAGACATCCATCATACCATCCGGCCTGTATTTGAGGTTGGAAAGACATTTGCGGCTGATGATGTCTGCGGAGCTTCATGTTTCAATCAAGATACGACCAACCAATTGGTTGGCCTCTTTACATTTTATGACTACAGGGTCATCATGCGGCTAACGGACTAGGCTTCTGTCCTTTTCGGTGATGATGACTTTAGGGAAGGCGGATGTGCTAGCCGCCTACCCCTCTTCAACAGAATGGACCATCTTTCTTAGATGGTCCTTATTGCCCCGGATGGTTGGACCTCCACCGGCGAATCCGCCTGCTATCGTATAAAGAGGTTCCTCATTCGTTTTAGAGCTGATAGCAGGCTGGGGAGTCTTTTTTCTTGACTTCCCATGATTCGATTTTGAAGCAACTTTGGACTTCACATAGGATTTTAGCGCTCCTTTGTCTGCCAGACAGTCTAGCGTCCGCTTAAGGCTAAAGCAGTCGTTTGTGTTATGGCCGACATCCTCATGGTAGTGATAGTGCTTGTACTTGTTCAAATTTTTAGTGTAACCTTCCATAGGAGTCGTCTTCTCTAGAGTCAGCCGATCCTCAATCTCCATGAGGATGGAATAGTTGTTCTTGTGGAACTCGTACCTTGGAACATATGGCTTCCACTTATTCTTTTTCTTCTGGGTCGGCTGATCAGAGTTATCAACCGCCCAGATCTTTTTTCTTTTTTCTCTCTTCTGGTTTTAGAGACGGCTGAGCAACCCGACTCTCCTTCTGTCAATCAAACTTCTTTGAGTCCGACTGTTTATTAGAGGAGTAGAACTCGGTCGCCTGTGTATAAGCGTCCACCTCCATCAGGGCTCCTTGGAGGGTGAAAATTTTTCTACGGACAAGTTCAAAGTTGAAAGTCAACCCGTCCTTCAGACCTTTGAAAAAGTCTGTAAAAGCCACTTTGTCAGACAATCCTTGGATCTGGATTCTCACCAGATTGAACCGCCTGACTTATGATCGCAGCCCCACTATATCTCCCTGCTGCACATGGCCTAGATTAAGGCTCGTTTTCTTTGCAAGGATGTTCGTAGAGAAGTTAAAAACAAAAAAGAACGCAAGCATCTTGAAGGTGTTTATGCAACTAGCCAGCAAATTGCCGAACCACTACTGGGCTATGCCCTTTAGTGTGGCATGGAAGCATTTTCACCAGGCGGCATTAGCTAACCCCTATAAGTACATGAGGTGGGTGTATACCAAGTGGCAGTCTTCTAGGTTGGAGGTACCATCATAGGTTCCAACCATGACATTTTTCACCTTGGTCGGCTGTTCGGACTCGGCTATTTCCCTAGAGAATGCAGAGGGTTGTTCCCCAAGGTTTTGTAGCCGAAGCTATCAGTCCAAAGGTTGGTAGTTGTATGCTGCCTGTCCTCCTAAAAAGGCAGGCTGGATGTAGGGCAAAGCAAGCGGTCTGTATAATGGTTGTGCCATATAATGCACCGAGTTGATTACATGAGGCCCCGACAGTACGAGGGGCCTGCTAGAAGGAGCCCCCGGTACTGAAGGAGAGTTCCTCACCGAAGTATTCTGAAAGCTGTCGTGATAAGTTGACGTAGAAGCCGACTCCGATAGCTGCTGATTCTTAAGCTTGATGTAATGACGAGCATCAGGAAATGATTTTTTTCAACCATCCGGTTGTACATGTCGAATGACCTTTCTAGTCACGGTTTCAGGGAAACGGAGTCTTGACAGATCAAACTAGGGCCGAGCCTTCTCCTTTGGAGATGGATGAGGAGTCGGGTGTCGGTCCCGTACTGACTTCTTCTTTCCAAATTTAGCAGGCTTGGTAGCTGTAGGCGTCGCTCGAAGTACGCCTACGTTAAAGCATGTGGTAAATATGATTGGCACTCATAGGAAGTGGGAATTGACATAATACGATTAGGGACAAATAAAGTAGGGAGCCGCCAACAAGTTTTTAAGGAACTTGTAAACCGTTCACGGATCATAAAAAGGCAACCACAATAAGGGACAACGATAGGCAACAACGATTGACCCGTGAAGGTTACACCCCATTCATAATCCATGAGATTACTAACTCCATATGGTTGAGAACCACGAAAGGAGGATCGGGGATGATGGTACGAAGTGAGTCATGGATTCACATTCGCCTGTATTGGCCTCTACTCGATTCTTATAGTGAAAAGTAATTCCTGCAATCTCAAAGGCATACAAACAAAATATTCAATTTTCTCCAAACTATTATTAGGCTATATTGGTTAAATATTAATGCAACACATAATTCTAAAATATTTGTGATCACTTGAATTAAATAACAAGATTAAAAAGGAACCTAAACTGGTTGTCCAAATTATCTTATTAGGCGTCATTTTCATTTACATATTCCCTTTAAACATGCGATATGGTGATCATAAATAATAATAGAACAAACATTAATATTGGAAGCAATTTAAAAATAATTCCAACAATATAAAATCGTTAGAAAAATAATAGGAATTAAAGGAACATAATTCTTACTTTGATTCTGTTTGTTTACAACTACAGAATAATAAACGAGTTAGTAACTTCAAGGAAATAATAATAAAACAATAATTAAATTAAATTAAATAAAGTAGAATTGATTTGGGGCCAAACCCACAAATAGTTCTACCTTTCACGCCTTGGCTTAAGGACAGAACCACGAGTAAAGTATGTACTCCTTGGAGTACTTGAAGATGGAATTTTGAAAGAAGAAGGGTAGGCTAGTGTTTAGGCTAGAGCATAGAAGAGAGAAAAAACTAGAGGATTAATTGATGCCCCGTACATAGAAATGAGGGGGTATTTGTAGAAAATAATGTGCTAAGGGAACACACGGTTCCTTAAAATGATAAAAACCCTAACAAATTATCCCGTGACACGGAAAAGTGTACCGTGACACGGAAAATCCCACCGTCAGACAGGAAACCTACCCGTGACATGGTGAAAATTTTGTGTGACGCGGGAAATATATAGTGAACGGGGGAGAAAACGCGTTTAGGGTTTACGCGGAAAGGACACGGAAATTCCCGTGTCACAGCAGGTGTCCCGTGTCACGGGGAATCCCACCGTCAAACGGGAAACCTTCCCGTGACACGGTGTATTGTTGCCGTGACGCGGGAATTTTTAGTCCGCTTTTCCGTCTAAATTCATTTTTAGCCCTAATTTTGTTCAGCATTTTAATTGCCGAATGATAATTTCGGGCCATTTTTGATTTTATTATTTGGGCTAAAATAAGAAAATAAGTAAATAAATAAATAAAAGTTTTGGGCCAAAATAAATATAAAAAAAATAAAAAAGGTTTGGGCTAAAATTAAATAATAAGTTTGGGCTGAAATTAAAATGCTTTGACCAAACATCAAGACTAATTCATGGACTATTCAAAAATACGAGTTGAATTAGATACGATTTTTAAGCACTCTCGAATTAAATGCTGAACCCGACCAATAGTGGTAGAGAATGGTTGTTCATCATCAGGTTTGGTTTTGGGGAGACATTTTTAGGTGACTACAGAAGCCCCCTCTTTGACTGAGTTCGTAGTAACGTCAGTTTCGAAAACGATAGTTGAAGTAGTCGATAGGGACGGAGAATGATTTAAGACGTTCTGCAATCCTAAATCACTCTGTATACGCCGATACCTGCAGAAAAATGTTAATTCTACAGATAAAAGAGTAAAAAGATAGAATACGTATCTGGCACCAGTGTATCGGTGGCAAATGAGTTTGGCAGCTTCCTATACTTGAAGGAATCCACCGGATGACGTTTGTTGAAACGCTTTCCATGCCTGAGGAAAGCCGAATGAAGAATTTGGTTGCTTTCTAAGCCTGAAGAAACCTACCGAATGATACTTTCCATGCCTGAGGAAATTCGAAGTATGAATTTGGTGTCATTCTATGCTTGAAGAAATCTACCGATAACGTTTTCCATGCTTGAGGAAAGCTGACATGGCGGTTTTTTATACTTGAAGAAAAATCCACCGACAATGCTTTCCATGCTTGAGGAAAGCCGACAACTACTGTAATCGCTGAAATTTGCAAGTGTATGATGGTTTGATTACCCCGAACGTGGGCTGCAGATGATTCACACCTTCAAGTCGATTATCCGACCATATTAGGTGTTTAAAATATCAACAAAATTGATTTTGACGCTTCCTAGGGGCAAAATAGTAATTTTGATACCCTTCAACCGTTAGTTAGAATTTTCCGCGTAATTTAACTGAAAAATTAACTGTCCAATTTGAGTTGAAAATCGTGAAATTTTGGTAAAAATGCAAGGAATATTCGCTGCCAGCTTCGAAAAGTGTGCAGGACAAAAGCCCGAATTGTGTGCCACGTGGATAAATCCCGCGACACGGTGCTGAGGAACTCCCGTGTCGCGGGAATATTTTTTTTTTTTTGCACAAAAATTCCCACGCGCTCCGTTCCACACGCCTGAACACCGTTACTCAGTAATGGGAAACGTGGAACGGTAACGGGATCGTGCAACGGTCATTTTTGGCTTTAAATATCAAACATTGCTCCCATTTTTGTTCACTCACCATTTCTCTTTCTTCTTCTGCTCTCACATCTCCTCTCCATTTTTCATTTCAATTTTCTCAGGTTCATGTGCCACGGCGACGACGTACCGGCGCTTGGCTGTTTTCTCGTCAATCGCAGTGCCTTAATGTGAAACGGCGGTTCTGGGGGTTTCTTTTTTTTTTTTTCTTTTTGCTTTTGCTTAAATTTCGTTGTTGTTCATTGTTGTGCTGGTGTTCGGAGCTCTTTGCTGTTGATCGGAGCTCCGTGGACTCTTGGAATCACTGTGACACGGTATTTGATCACTGTGTTGTGGCATAGCTTGACCGTGTCGCGGCGACTGCTCTGGTGTCTTCACATCTCCTCTCCATTTTTCATTTCTTCATTTTTGGTTCTCCACAAGGATCTATGTAAGTTTCTTTTGATTTTTGTCTCGAATTTTCTTCAAATAATTTCATGCAAAATCCCTTAAAAATCAATTTGGGGATTTTTGATTTTGAGGTTTCTGTTGAAATTCTTGCCATGAATTTACTTGTAAATGTATATATGTGTGTTTGTCAGTGATTTGAGACAAAAATTGCATGATTTGGTGAAGAATTGAGCAAATCACCATTTTTGGTACTACTTGTGGTAAATGGTATTCTTTGTTGTTCATGTTGTTCTTTTGCACTTGAAATGATGACATATTGGTTGTAAATCTTGTAAAATATGCCATGATGCGTCGATCTATTGTTTTTGTGCAATTTTGAGACATGTTCTGTGTTGTGTATGTACTACATTGTCATGGAGAACATAGTATCATGCAATTAGGAGAACATAGTATTAGTTCATCATGGAGAAAATAAATACTATAAATAATTCCATTATTTTGCCAATTTTTAGCCTTGAGGTAAAAATTTAGCGTATAATGCAATAAATAACTAAAAAACTTAGGAAATGATGCTAAGCATTTAGATTTTTTTATTAAAATGCAACTCGATATAAATAACTAAATGTCTTAGGAAATGATGCTAAACATTTAGATTTTTATTTTTACAATAGCATGCCTAGACGACGGGATCGCGATCTTTCCACTCATGGTCGGCATCAGGCTTTTTGAGGGTATGGATGACGATGTCTTAGAGTCTTAGCCTCGGGCCTCTACGGGTAGAGGTAGGTGGGCTCCACCTTAGTGGACATCAGACCAATTGGTTTTCTGTCGTGAGAACCACGTTTCTCATGGTCCACTTGTCGGCATAGTTGACGGCACGCTTCTCCATCATGGTTCTGGAGCCGGATATTTGATTCCTCGACTTCATCGGATTATCACGAGGGATCCTGCTACGAACTTCTTATGGGAATCAGCTGGTTTAGTGGACTTTTATTCGGCAATCGTAGGGTTTCGCAGCCCCTGGGGTTGTTGTGCGACAGTTATTCGCGCGTTGTTGTATATTTTTGTGATACTACCAACACCTTTCACTTTGCTTGGGGGGGATGACGGTGACCCCTCTGGACTTTAGCATGATTAGCGGTCTACGCTTCACTGACCGGGTCGTAGCATAGATGTCTTATCTTTCTTGGGGAGCGGCTGAGGCAGCTGATTTGTTAGGTCCGATCGTTCAGCATATCAGGACCCAGCCAGTGTCTTGAGGTGGTCCTAGGAGCAGGGATCAGAGTTGGCTTCGGTTTTAGCCCGTGTTTTTGATATGAAGGAGACATCACCTGAGCAGCTAGTGCGGATCTTCAGTTGATTTTCATTTCCATGACTCTTTCTCCTGATAGGAGTTCGCGTGCACTCCTTTGCTAACTTCCTTCTTTATTCAGGATCAGTTAGATAGGATCCATTAGCTGGGCCAGCCTCGGATATGTCGACCTTCTCTTGTCGTTACGTCATAGATGTAGGCAGCTGAACGACGAGTCCCCTGTCACTGTCTACGGTTTATGGAGAGTCGTAGAGGTGACGATCCTTTCCTCTTCTTGTTTTATTTTAATTTGTTCGACTCATGTGTTCAAAGATTACTTTTCATTGCAGCTATGGTTCTACGAGTACTTCCTAGGATTGGCTCCTCGACGGCGTCGTGGGGCGGTTCATGACTTCCCTGTCGGGGCTAGCTGGCGTGACCAAGGAGAGTCACAAGTGGAGTCTGTCTCTGCGCTACGCGGGCTGCTACGCTGAGGCACCTCTTCTGTTGGCGTAAGAATTACTTTGGTAGCCTGTTATTTTCTCTCTTGACGTTATTTTCGGTGCTTCATTGCAACTTTTTATGGTTTTCAGGTTGTTATTGATGTCCAGTATCGTCCTTTGGCTGGGATGACTAATCTTCCCGAGGCCTTGCAACATTCAACGTACCGCACTATTTTGGTTGGTACTGAACGCTTTGTCTAGTATCTGGGGGAGCGTGTCGTTCATCAGCACAGTGGTGATCGCTTTGTGGTGCCCTTATCTCCACCAGAGTCGATGCTGGACTCGCGCTTGCTTAGGGAGTTGTTAAACAGGGGAGAGCACTTGTAGGGAATAAATTCAAGCCCTTAAAATCCCACTAGCTTGAACCCCGCTGTGATCATACACTAAAGTACGGTGGCGTCCAAAAGGGAAGAAGATAGAGCAAAAGAGTCGCCAACAAGTTTCTAAGGAACTTGTAAACCGTTCACGAGGTGAAGGTTACACCCCTTAATGATCCAAGAGATCGTCAACTCCATAAGGTCATAAACCAAATAAGGGTTCGGGGATGAAGGTACAAATCCAACCTAAAAGAGATTGAACCTTCCCTAATAATAAGCCTCCACTTTATTCTAATCGTATTCATGTGCGCTTTCTAATTAACATACAATCAATAGGATTAACCCTAAACCTGTTTTAACCTATGTTGGTTGAATATTAATGCACAAATAAACCATTATTGGCGATCACTTGAATTATAATCACATTAACCCTAACAAGATTATTAATTATCTTATTAAGCATGATTACAAGTATAAAATTCCCTTTAACATGCAATAAATGTGATCAAGCAATAAAAATAAATAATGTATCAAGCAACATAATAAATAATCATAACAATACATGATCAATTATAACAATTATAATCATAATTAATAAAATTAATCATAATTAACATAATCATGTTAAAGCATAATAATTATAGCAAGATCCTAGGCATGATACTAACAAGATTAATAACAAACCCTAGCATGTCACTAAGCAATAAAAATAAAATCTTTAACCCTAACATGATACTAACAATCATAAATATTAGGAAGAGTATAGGAAGCATCGTACCAATCATATTTAATATTAAATATAACCTAGACATGATACTAGGAATATCATAATAACAATATAAACATGATTTCTACATCATAATATCAATCAAAACCATTACAGAACTTACTTTGATGCCTCGTACCTCTTTCTAATAACAAAATACACACGTTAGTAACTTCAAGGAAAATAATAAACAAACAATTAAATTAAATAATTTAAAGAGAGATTTGGGACCAAATCCTCAGAAATTAAACCTTTTACGTCTAGGGCGAAGGCAACTTCGAATATGGCTAGGTGTTTCTTGTTCTTGTAAATGCGAAATTTTGTATGAAAACAAAGTAAGATAGAAAGATGAATGTTTTAAAGAATGCTAATTAAAACTTGTGAATGAAGAGAATTGGTGAATGATAGATGAAGATAATTATTGATGAATGTTGGTGCCTGAAAACAGAGTTTTTAATACGATATTTATAGAGAAAATCAGCCAAAAAAGATAATTTAACAAAACAGATTCCGACGCTCAAGAAACAAAGCTGGCGCCAACCCTAGCTAGCTGGCGCCAGGCACCAACGGCTAGCGTCAGGCGCCAATGGCTAGCGTCTGGCGCCAAGCCTGGTTCTAGGCGCCAAGGTCTGGGGTTGGACGCCAGTCTTGATTTTAACGCGTTTTCGAAAATCTGATAAGTTTACCGTACTGGAGGATAAAATAATATAATTTCTTCGAAAATTTTATTTGATTTTGATTAAAACTCTGAAAAGTCAACAAAGTCAACTTATCAATGCTAATTGAATTAGGAATGAAAAGAACCTTCTAGAAGATTTTAGAAGACTAAAACCATTCCTAATTGCATTAGGAATGATAAATAATATTAGGCCCTCCCCTAGATCATTGGGCCGTACATAAAGCTCAAACCAGGCCTAGTTTAGTAAATTGGTCATAACTTACTCAATATTCATCGGAATTGGGCTTATAATATATCATTGGAAAGGTCTTTGAAAGCCCCATCAAACTACACCATTATTGGACCCATATCATGGACCAACCAAACCGTATTGGATGTTTTCTTTGAAATAAAGTTTTCAAAAACAGAGAGAAGAGAAAAGAAATAAAAACTTTCCGCAACACTAGACCTTTCCACACTTTCGTTTCATTTTATTATGATTCGACGTGAAAGGTACTCATCACTGGGTTTGGTTTTGGGGAGACACAATTGGGTGTCTACAGAAGCCCCAACTTTGACTGAGTTTGGAGAAACGCAAGTTTCGAAAACAAAAGTCAAAGTAGCGATAGGGACGGAGAATGATTCAGAACGTTCTACGATCCTAAATCAATCTTGTAACGCCGATACCTGCAAAACTAGCGTTAGTTAAACAGATAGAAGAGTTAAGAAACGCGTATCTTGCACCGTCGAGCACACGTCTCTGAAAGTAACCGATTGTTGCTGCTTTACTATTTTGATGACCTCCTGCAAGCTAGAGAATTCCATCCTGCTTGAAAACCGCTATGCCCGTAACTGCTTCCAAATTAGAAGATTGCTTCGCCTGAAACTATCCTCCTCCGCAATGATAATATTCAACATCCTAGGGAATACTACCGAAGATTGCTTCTCTTGAAACAATCTCCATCCACATTGATAATATTCCGCGTCCAAGGGAATACTATCGAAGATTGCTTTTCTTGAAACAATCCTCAGTTTTTTGTGACAACTCTCTATAATCCAGGGAACGTCACCTTGCTGTTTCAATGTTCACTCGTCTATGAACAAAAAGCTTCCTTTTGATATGTTCACGCGCCTCTGAACAAAGAGCTTCCTTTTTTATATAATCTCCTGAATGAGGTGTCCACGCGTCTCTGAACGAAGAGTTTAATAATAGGATGCCCACGCGTCTCTGAGCAAAAGAGCTGGAAAATAGGAAATGTCCACGCGTCTCTGAACAAAAGAGCTTCTGAATGATATTCCCACGCGTCTCTGGAGCAATAAAGCTTGAAAGAAATGTCCACGCGTCTCTGAACAAAAGAGCTTGAAAAGGATTGTCCACGCGTCTCTGAACAAAAGAGCTTTGGTGCTTGAATGTTTGTTGTGATAATGTTCTGAAGAAAAATTTCCGAAGACCAACGTTTGTCGATCTCTAAAGCTCGCCTAAACTTTATTTCTACTAAAACCAGTATGCCGGTATTTCCGTGATGAGGCAATTCTTAGGCGCTTCAAGCTAAGTGAGATGATCTTTCATCAGGTCGAGCACTTATTGTGATTGTAATCAAACTGACTACTTAATCATGTCAAATTGCTTATAGGGGCTAACTGGCGCACTAAGGAACCTAGAATTGCTGTATGAAGTCGAAATCACCTTTATGAGAGGCTTCGAGCTCTGTCGTTGCTGAGATATTTCTGGCGCCAAGAATTGATTCTGTCGCCGAACGCTGTGATAGGGTCTTCCCTATTCTACTACACCTGTATTTATTTTGACTATAGAACTTTGCTAATCTTTTTAAATCATCTTAGGGTTGACCTAAGGTTTAATGTTGCTTGACTCATCGACTTGACACGACTCAAGGTATAAACTTGACTCGCTGTGATTGACTAACTCGAGGGTTACTCGACTCAAAGTAAAATGACACGTGTGTTAGACTCAAATCAAAGTGATACGACACGACATGACTCTATGTGTACATGACTCGTGTGTACATTGTAATGTGATCGTGAGACTCGAAAATGCAAAAAGAAAAAATTTTCGTCTTTTTTATGGAGGGTACCGACTTTCTCCTGAAAAGGAAAGATGCAAAAAAAAAAGAATCGGAGTATTGAAGATTCATGTTGAATGAGCATAGTCAAATGTCATTTGATACTGTCTGTCAAGGTGCAAGGATTAATCCATTCTAAGCTATCTCAATGGTTGACTCAATGATGAAAGTATTTGGGTAACTTAGGCATGGAGGCTAAGCACTTCATAATTCGTGATGCAATGATAATTATGATTGATGAGGGAATTTTGATATGACAAGGCATGCTTCAGCATTAAGATTTCGTGACAAAGGGTTCCTAGGGGAATTATATTTGGTCATGTATGCGTGATGTGTGTGATAGTGATTCTAAAGCTAAGCCGCAAGAGCTAAGTGTGTGGAAAAAATATTATTTGTTAAAAGAGTCAAATGGTGGTGACTCTTAGGCTAGGTAAGCTAATGATATAGGGATCAGGCCCCCAAGTCTAGCTCTACATGAATAGGGATGAGCATTGGAGATCCCTTGATACGATCATGGTGTAAGTGTGTGAATGTGAGGTTGCTTACGTATCCGTTAGGAATCAGGCCGAACGTAGCTCTAGCCGAACCTCGCACAAGTGTGTATACCTCAAAAAGATCTTTTTAAGGTTTGTAACGTGGTTAGGCTAAAGGCTATAGAAGAAAGGGATAAAGGCTCAAGACCATCGATAAGCCCCCAAGGTGTGCAACCTCGATTTTGAATCTTTATGCTCTACTCTCTTTTTTTTAGGTCACTTTTATCTTTTGCTTTAGCATCTATTTTATTTTTATAACTGTGGGCAATCCCAATCATGTGGTCTATCACTCACTTGGCATTCATGTTTCTCAGGCACGGTACCGAGCACTCGATAAGAGACGCAATCTGAGACGTGTTCATATCAAAGATATTTTCATATCAAAGACATTAGAACACTTGCCCTTTTGTAAACTTTTATTTATTTTTTGCTATTTTTGTTTTTGCTATTTATTTTGATCTTTTGAAATCCCTCAAGCTTTTTAGAATTGCATAAGTTACACACCATCCCATCCCAAGGTTAGGTAGATGTAGGTTGAAAAAAGAAAGGTCTATCGTTAGACGAGGCTCAAAGTGGTTTATGAAGAAAGGATTGTATATTTGAATAGTGAAAGGAGATATGATGTGGCTACAAGGGGTGCCTCAAATCATTGGTATACCTTGTGCTTGATTTGACATGGATTTTTTTTTTAATGCAATATAATGAAATGATCATATGTAAGGAAATAAGTGCTCATTTTTATTAAAAGAAAAGGAAAAAAGACTACAAAATTAATCTAAAGGAAAAGAAAAGGTGCCTACGCTAGACTTATTGAGGAAAGGATAAAATGAAAAAGAAATAGAAAAAGAGGTCATGAAATCTTGTCGTTGAAGCTCGCCTCTTGTCTTGTGTTGTTTCATCACCACCCTCATTTTTTGTTTGTCAATCATATGACTCAAACTCGATTCAACGCACATGGATGGAAGAAGTGAAGAAAGATTGGAATAGAATGCGAAAGAAGATTTAGATGGAGGGATATGAAGAATTAGGAATAGAATGTACCCCCCAACTCAAATGATGGAAAAAACCGAGTCATGCATGAACCTAAGACATGGTCATGGTGATGTGCACTCAAAGTGTGTGCTAAGACTAGTGAGTGTAGGTGGCATGTTAAGACTCGTGTCATGACCATGTGGCTAGACTTTGTGACTAGACTCAAGCAAAGACTAAGTAAAGACTTCACGTATATGCATTAAACTTGACAGACTGTGGTATTTTAGTCATAACTTTTTATTTGCGACTCTGATTGGGATGACACCAACGCCAAATTAACGAAAACACTCGGGGATACAGATCCATAGGTTGTACGACTCGTAGTTCTTTCTAGAACTCCAGATATGACCAAAACAAGTTGACGTTTGTGCAGAATACGGGAATAAAAATCCGGGTTGACTTAAAGGAACTATGACTCGATTTTATATTTATTTATTAGCTCAAATTAATTAATTAATTAATTAAACAAATTCCTTTAGTCATTAATCATTTTATTTAGTCTTAACACAAGTCAAACAAACGGTTAGGAAAAATCACATAGAGTATGCACAACAAATAATGCACAATTAGTCAAGTAGGCACAATATGATGCAATGAGTTTGCAACCTAACAATGGCTCTAGTTCTCTAAAGTTCGGGATATGGTCAATAGAGGGTCCATGGTTAATTGTCCGAATGCACCGCACGGAAGCCTAACCGTGAAGGGTTGGCGCGAGTGGATGGGACACCGCGAGTTTTAGAAAAAAACTCGCTTACATGGTTTGGTGAATTCAACATTCTCGGATGTACCCTTTGTTGCACGGAGCGTTCAATCGGGTAGATGGAGCATGAATTCCCAGAGGGTTATGTTCATATGTAGAACACATATGGGTTTCAGAAAAGTGAGAAAAAAATTCAATCAGGAAGTAGGATCGAGCAAACAATACGAAAAACTGGTCGAAATTAGAACGCATATTTCTGGCTCGGTATTGGGGGAAATTGGCGCCAGCAATCAGAGACTGGCGCCAGCTTTTAACTGTAACGCCTGGCGCCAATACTGGCGTCTGGCGCTACAACTGAAATTCTGGCGCCAAGCTCTGGCCCCTGACGCTACTTCCCACATGCCTCAGCAGCTTTCTGTGCTCGATAAAATTTTCCAGTTTCGCGCGGTGTTATTTCAGTCCTAGTTGTGAAAGATATTCCTCAAATTTACTACCTGTAAAATTCTATGTTTTTAACTCATTACGGATGGTCTTTCCAATGAGATCTTTTTTATGCATATGGCAATAATGTTAATCAAAATTACACACATGAAATACTTAGAACTTTTCGAGTCTCATCCACTCATTCTAAATCATTGCCGAAACAAATTCAGGAATTAAAATAGAAATCCTCCCCATTGGAGTCGCCAAAAACTGTAGGGAATAAATTCAAGCCTTTAAAATCCCACTAGCTTAAACCCCACTGTGATCATACACTAAAGTACGGTGGCGTCCAAAAGGGAAGAAGATAGAGCAAAAGAGTCGCCAACAAGTTTCTAAGGAACTTGTATACCGTTCACAAGGTGAAGGTTACACCCCTTAACGATCCAAGAGATCGTTAACTCCATAAGGTCAAGAACCAAATAAGGGTTCGGGGATGAAGGTACAAATCTAACCTAAAAGAGATTGAACCTGCCCTAATAATAGGCCTCTACTTTATTCTAATCGTATTCATGTGCGCTTTCTAATTAACATACAATCAATAGGATTAACCCTAAACCTGTTTAACCTATGTTGGTTGAATATTAATGCACAAATAAACTATTATTGGCGATCACTTGAATTATAATCACATTAACCCTAACAAGATTATTAATTATCTTATTAAGCGTGATTACAAGTATAAAATTCCCTTTAACATGCAATAAAGGTGATCAAGCAATAACAATAAATAATGTATCAAGCAACATAATAAATAATCATAACAATACATGATCAATTATAACAATTATAATCATAATTAATAAAATTAATCATAATTAACATAATCATGTTAAAGCGTAATAATAATAGCAAGATTCTAGGCATGATACTAACAAGATTAATAACAAACCCTAGCATGTCACTAAGAAATAAAAATCAAATCTTTAACCCTAACATGATACTAACAATCATAAATATTAGGAAGAGTATAGGAAACATCGTAACAATCATATTTAATATTAAATATAACCTAGACATGATACTAGGAATATCATAATAACAATATAAACATGATTTCTACATCATAATATCAATCAAAACCATTAAAGAACTTACTTTGATGTCTCGTACCTCTTTCTAATAACAAAATACACACGTTAGTAACTTCCAGGAAAATAATAAACAAACAATTAAATTAAATAATTGAAAGAGAGATTTGGGACCAAACCCTCAGAAATTAAACCTTTTACGTTTAGGGCGAAGGCAACTTCGAATATGGCTAGTTGTTTCTTGATCTTGTGAATGCGGAATTTTATATGAAAACAAAGAGAAAGAAAGATGAATGTTTTAAAGAATGATAATTAAAACTTGTGAATGAAGAGAATTGGTGAATGATAGATGTAGATGATTAATGATGAATGTTGGTGCCTGAAAAAAGAGTTTTTCATACGATATTTATAGAGAAAATCAGCCAAAAAAGATAATTTAACAAAACAGAGTCCGACGCTTAGGAAACGCGTCAGGCACCAACGACTAGCGCTAGGCGCCAATGGCTAGCGTCTGGCGCCAAGGCCTGGGGTTGGACGCCAGTCTTGATTTTAACGCGTTTTCAAAAATCTGCTAAGTTTACCGTACTGGAGGATAAAATAATATAATTTCTTCGAAAATGCTATTTGATTTTGATTAAAACTCTGAAAAGTTAACAAAGTCAACTTATCTATGCTAATTGAATTAGGAATGAAAAGAAATTTCTAGAAGATTCTAGAAGACTAAAACCATTCCTAATTGCATTAGGAATGATAAATCATATTAGGCCCTCCCCTAGATCATTGGGCCGTACATAAAGCTCAAACCAGGCCCAGTTTAGTAAATTGGCCATAACTTCCTCAATATTCATCGGAATTGGGCTTATAATATATCATTGGAAAGGTCTTTGCAAGCCCCATCCAACTACACCATTTTTGGACCCATATCATGGACCAACCAAAACGGATAGGCTGTTTTCGTTAAAATAAAGTTTTCAAAAACAGAGAGAAGAGAAAAGAAATAAAAACTTTCCGCAACACTAGACCTTTCCACACTTTCGTTTCATTCGATTATTATTCGACATGAAAGGTACTCATCACTTGGTTTGGTTTTGGGGAGACACAAATGGGTGTCTACAGCACTACACTTTTCCTTGGCAGGAGCTTGTGCGCATGGTGGGTGATTATGCGCAGGACTTGCTTTCCTCTCCGGCTCCTCCATCCCGCGTTCCTGAGGTATGGTTTCTTTTGAGGAGTTTTGTCGCTAGTCTCTGTTTAAATAGTCGAATAACTTGATTATTCGATCGTATTTTCAGACGATTGTTCGCCGTGTGGGGAGGATTGAGATTCCGCCTCAATCTGTCCGCTACCCAAGGCCGATTGGTATTACCGAGGACCATATTGCTAAAGCGCTAGAGGGTTTTAAACAGGCGCAGGAGTCTCTGCCTAAGGTTTTTGAGCCGGTAAGTTTTTGATACATTATTCATTCCTTTTTAACACCGCTTGTTACTGATTTTTATCTTTTCGTTCTCTGCCTACCCGCCCGGAGATGATGGGATTGATGAAGCTGGTTGACGCTCTGAAGTACTACATCATCAAGCTTCGGCGTGGTGCGAGTTGTCGGAGCAGTTATGGTGATGTTCTTGAGGTATGTTCACTTTTTCCCAATTCTACCATTTGTTTTATTTTGCATTGTTGACATCTTTTTATTTTGTATCTTTCAGGAGCAACGGAGGTCCCGCTCGCGCAAGAGGCATAGAGGCTAGGATGAGGAAGAGCCAAGTTGTGGTAGACGATGTCTTGAGGTTCATCGACATTCTCAGTCTTAGCGGGAGCCTCAGATTTCTAAGCCTTTCAGGAGGCTCAGTGGCAGCTGTTTAGGGTAATTGTACCCTGTCACGTAGCCCAATCAGAAGGTAACACGTGTCATCCCCAGATTGGTCTAAAATGGACCAATCCCTGCTCGACACGTGTCATTCCCGAAATCAAAGGAAAAGGCGGCCTACAGGCCTAAATCCCGAGAATGCCGCCAAACGGCGCAGCCCACCAATGATTAGGGTTCAGTAACCTAATTAGGGGCACAATTCCCAAAGACCTTATAAATAGGGAGATGTCCCTCATTTTGAGGGCACGTTTTGATCAATTATTACACATTTTACTCTTGGATAGAGACATCCTGAGCTTGGAATCCGAGCAGATCCCTACCTAAATTTCCGCACCTTTTTTCTCCCTTCAAGTTTCTAACTTGTGCGTCAGAGGCGGAGCACCACCCAACTGGTGTCTCCGTTTGTTTTGCAGGTACATCTCACCCCGGATCAGTCTTCGTGTTGTAACTCTCCAGAGGGACAAAAACACCCAAAACATTTGGCGCCGTCTGTGGGGAGAGTACCTCGAAGATGGTTCAAGAGTTTGTACCACCCCCTAAGCGTCTGGGTGAAGACCCAGAAGCTTTTACAGCCGAAGAAGGCTCCCTCAGAACTAAACGCATCCGGCCCAGAGACACTCTGGAGCGGGGTGCCTCCCAGGCAGGTCCGAGCAGACCCCCTGGGAGCCGGAAGGGGCAACCCAAACGGCAGCTGGATCAACCCCTGTCACCCGAGACAAACTCATGAGGTTCGTGACGAGTTTCAAGGGTGAAATTACAGAGCTGATCACCAAAAGTAGGGCTGGCCCAAGTAAAGGTCAGTCGGCGAAGAAGACTCCTCCAGAGAAGGGGAAGTCAGTCAGAAACCGGCAGCCCACTCCCCATCCAAAGGAGAAGGCAGCCGGGACCATTGATTGGTCAAAAATTCTCCTTCCTGGGGGGAACACCAATAACACTCGCCGGCCTCAGCAGCCGGTGAGAAGTAAAAAATCAACTCTTGATGCCCGGGAGATTATTAACCGGAAGAGAAACCAATCGCTGTCTGAGTCGGCTTCAACGTCGAACTTTCGAGACATCTTCAACAACATCTCTTCAGGGAGTGCACCCTCCTTGCATGAGAGCTAAACAGGCAGTAATACCGTCCATTCTGGCCCTCATATGATTGGAGCCGTCCCGTACGTGCCTACTCAGGCTTACGGGCAGTATCCTCCTCACTTCATGCAGCCGACCTTCTTTGGGGGTCAGGCGGCATATCCAAATGTCCAGCCATTGGACTGGCAGCTTCGCCTGGGTGAACAACCTTCTACGTTCACTCGGGAGATAACCGAGGCGGCTCAGCCGGCCAAGGTTAAGAATGTGTTGGTTGGTACCTTTAAGTTCGACCTAGTTAGAAAAGGGGCTTTCAACCTATAGGCGGCCCTGTGGGAGGCGGAAAGCTACATTCAAGCTACCGACCTCTGCTCTCCTGGTAGCCAGTCGGACTCTAAGAAGTCTGACAAACAGAAAGACAGCCGGTCAGCTCAGCCGGCTAAAAACAAAGAAGAGAGCAAGAAAAGAAAGGAAGTCTGGGTGGTTACTGATTCTGACCAGCCGTCCCAGAAGAAAAAGAAAGAGTTTAAACCGTACGTCCCTAAGTACGAGTTTAACAAAGATTGCAACTCCATCCTCATGGAGGTAAAGGACAGATTGTCCATTGAGAAGCCGAATCCTATAAAGAGTTTTGTCCAGTCACGGAACAAAAATAAATTTTGTCAGTTCCATGAGGAGGTCGGCGCCATGACACCAACGACTGCTTCAGTCTTCAGCGTGCGTTGGACCGTCTAGCTGACAAAGGGCTGTTGAAGTCCTACATTTCTAAGTCCCCAGCCGGGGCAAAAAAGAAAAACAAGGGTCAGTCCCCGATGTCTTGATCACTGAGAAGGTTTGGGGCAGCGTCCGCCGTCCTCATGATGACCCGGTGGTCATTGAATGTATGGTTGCCAACCAGTTAGTTGGACGAATCCTTATATATTCCGGCAGATCATCAGACATCATCAGCCTCCGGTGCCTGCAAAAGCTGAAATACAATGTCAGCAGCATGCATCCGGTCACCCACCCCTTGGTTGGTTTTGAGGGTCGGATGGTCTACCCAGCCGGAAGGATTGACTTACCCATCCGGCTGGGAGAGAAGGGCCAGGGACGACATATTGTCGTCAGATTCTTGGTCGTTGAGGAGTTGGCTGCCTATAATATCATTCTTAGCAAGCCAACCCTCAACGTAGCCAAGGCAGTAATCATCCCGTCCCTCATGCTCATCAAATATGAGAGGGATGACGGCTCTGTTGGTTCCTTGAATGGGGATCAGAAGACGGCCCGAGAGTGCTATCTCTCAGCCGTCCGAGATACTGTGGCCCCAGGCGGTCAGGAACCAATAGACCTTGACAACGTCAAGGATGCCGACCCAGCTCTTGCCCCATCAGCAGCCGGAAAGAAAAGAAAGGCTCCTCTGCTGGTGGAGGTGAATAAAGAGAAAAAATAGAAATCACTGACCGGTGAACAATGAGATGAGCTCCGTCCCCAACCGGCTGGCGAAACATTGATCTCGTTCTGGACGACAGCCGTCCAGAACGCACTGTTAAGGTTGGGACGGTTGCTCATGCTACCTTGGGTGCAAGCTTGCACCTTCTGCTGAAAGAATTCATAGAAATTTTTTCCTTTGAAGTGGAAGAGATGCCAGGCGTCAGCCCGGATCTTGCTGCCCACAAACTCGCCGTGGACCCCAAAAAGAAGCCCATCCGGCAATAGAAAAAAAACCATGGCGAGGAAAGAAGTCAGGCGGCAGCTGCCGAAGTCAAAAAGCTGCTAGACGCCAGGTTCATTCGGCCTTGTAATTTCCCCGACTAGGTGGCCAATGTGGTCCTTGTGAAGAAACCGAATGGGACCTGGCGCATTTGTGTTGATTACACAGACCTCAACAAGGCGTGTCCAAAGGACAGTTATCCGCTTCCAAAGATCGACAGTCTGGTCGATTCTACAGCCGGTCACGCCTTGATGAGCTTTATGGATGCCTACTCCGGCTTCCATCATATATCCCTGTGGAAGAAAGATCAAGAGAAGACGACCTTCTTCACTGATCAGGGGCTATTCTGTTATACTGTGATGTCGTTTGGCTTGAAAAATGCGCCTGCCACTTTCCAACGGATGATTAATACGGTCTTCATTAATCAGATTGGGAGGAATGTGGAGGCGTACATTGATGACATGATAGTCAAATCCAAGCTACAAACGGATCACCTTGCTGATCTCCGAGAAACATTCACCACCCTCAGGCGGCATAAGGTTATGTTAAATCCTAAGAAATGCGTCTTTGGTGTTGAGTCTGGAAGTTTCTCGGATTCCTGCTTAATCAAAGGGGGATAGAGGCTAACCCCGAAAAGATACAGGCGGTGATTGATATGAAGTCACCCCGCTCTGTTAAGGAAGTTCAGAGACTCACCGGTTGTCTTGCCGCCCTGGGGAGGTTCCTCAGTAGGTTAGGTGACAAATGCCTCTACTTCCTCTAAGCAATCAGGAAGAAGACCAGATTTGAATGGGGGGATGATGCTGAGGCGACATTCCAGAGGTTGAAAGAGCATTTACATTCTCTGCCTAGGTTGGTCAGTCCTTTGCCTAGGGAGACGTTGTACATGTATTTAGCCGTCTCAGACCATATCCTCAGTGTCGTTCTCCTTGCTGAGCGAGATGGCGTGCAGCTCCCGGTTTACTTCATTAGCCATGTTCTTAAAAATGCTGAACTTCGGTACCCCATGGTTGAAAAATTTGGCCTCGCTTTGTATATGGCATTCAAAAAATTGAAGCCTTACTTTTTGGCAAATCCGGTGGTGATTTACACGGACCAGCCACTCAAGCGGCCAATGTCTACCTTGGACTCATCCGTGAGAATGTTGAAATGGGCTATTGAAATGCAGAGCCTTGAAATCACTTACGAACCAAGAAAGGCAGTGAAAGGTCAGGCGTTTGCCGACTTCATTGTGGAAGTGACTCATCCGGTGGCTCCGGATAATCTTGATCAGGTTTGGAAAGGGTACGTAGACGGGAGCTTTACAAAGAACGGCTGTGGTGCAGGCGTAATTTATGAGTCTCCTGAAGGAGAGAGATTTGTATATGCACTACGCTTCAAGTTTCAGGCCTCTAAAAATGAGGCGGAATATGAAGCCCTGCTAGCCGGCATACGCATGTGTAAGGCGGCAGGGGCCATGAAAATTGACGCCTACTCTGATTCTCAATTGGTTGTTAGCCAGTATGAGAGAAGTTATGAGGCTACCCATCCGGCTATGATATATATCTTAAGGAAGTCAAAGAAGAGACCAAGGCACTTGAGGAATTCCGGCTGAATCAGGTGCCTAGGTCGGAAAACAACCAGGCGGATGCATTGTCAAAGCTGGCATCTTCCGCCTGCCATGATACGCCTCGGTCAGTCTTCTGGGAAGTAATTGAAAAGAGAAGCATCTATGAGGATCCCGTTGGAATTCTTGACCAAAGCTCTACCTGGATGGATGGCATCCGGGCCTATCTCTCAGACGGCACACTTGCTGATTCGCCACAGGAAGCAGCCGTCCTGAAAAAGCAAGCTGCAAGATTCGAGTTGAAAAATGGAGAACTCTTCAAGGCGGGGTTTCTGAAGCCTTTGTTGAAGTGTGTCACCCCAAAAAAGGGGAAAGAAGTTCTCGAAAACTTGCACTCGGGATTCTGCGCCTCTCACATAAGCGGCAGGTCCCTAGCCGTCAAAGCCAGACGACATTACTTTTGGCCCACTCTTGAGGCGAACGCTAAGGAGTTGGTGAAGAAATGTGACAAGTGCCAAAAATTTGGCAAACTCATTCACCGTCCGGCTACTGATCTGACGACCATCCACAGCCCAATCCCGTTTGCAAAATGGGGCATGGACATTCTAGGTCCTTACACGTTTGCTCCAGGCGGAAAGCGCTATATCTTAGTGGCTGTGGATTACTTCACCAAGTGGGTTGAGGCTGAGGCGGTTAACAACATCAAGACCTCAGACGTAATTTCCTTCATCTGGAAGAACATTATCACCTGGTACGGGGTACCCATGTCTATGGTTTTTGATAATGGTCCTCAGTTTGAGATGCCTCAGCTAAAAACTTGGTTGGGAGATCAGGGGATCTCAAGCTATTTTGCATCTGTTGAAGCTTTCAACAAACTCATCTTAGACTGCTAAGCAAACGGCCAAGTTGAATCTTTCAACAAACTCATCTTAGACGGCATTAAAAAGAAAATAGAAAGTGCCGGTGGCTTATGGGCAGAAGAATTAATCCATGTCCTGTGGGCCATCCGGACAACAACGAAAGGAGCAACCGGTGAAACCCCATTTCTCATGGTTTACGGTGCTGAAGCCGTCTTGACCATCGAACATTACGAGCTGAATCTCAGAGTCATGATGTATGATGAAGAGGCAAACTGGGAAGCAATGTGCCTGGCATTGGATTCACTCCTTGAACGCAGGGGCAATGCCGCCTTGCGTCATGAGATTTACCGTCTGAGAATGACGAGAGCCTACAACAAAAAAGTACACAAGCGTCCCTTGAAAGTTGACGACTTAGTGTTATGAAAAATGGAGGCAACCGGTAGGGCCAATGAGCTGGGAAAGCTAACCCCAAATTGGGAAGGCCCCTACCAGATCTATGAAGAAGTAAGGGACGACACCTACCGCCTGGAAACTCCAGACGGCAGGCGCCTGCCTAGAACTTGGAATGTAGACAATCTAAAAAAGTACTACTTCTGAGAATGTAAAATTTTTGTAAACAGTGAGTCAGTTAATGAAGATTCAGACTTTGTTTGCAAAATTATCGTTTGATTATCCATCCGGGTAATATCCAGGCGGATTCCTCATTTACCTAACTAAGTTCGATACTTAGTGAAGGTTTTATTTGTTAGTCCGCCTGGGTAATACTCGGATCTCTTGTTTATTTAAGTTTTATACTTTGTTTATTCAACTGCTTGACTATCCGCCTGGGTAATACTCAGACGGATTCTCCATTTATCTAACTAAGTTTGATACTTAGTATGATCAAATATTTGTCTGTCCGTCTGGATATTACCCAGACTGACTCATATGCTTAAAAAAACTAAGTTCGATACTTAGTGTAAATTCAACACTGTTTAAGAAACTAAGCACAAAAACGTTTAGTGGCTACACAACCGGTCTCAAACAGGACCAGAGGCTAAAATGGCCGGATGGTTGCTATTTTTATAAAATCGCCTGTCCCAACATGGACAAAGGCGTCCGGCGACACCCCTCCGGGTGCAATCGTCGCAGAGAACAGATTATCTGTCGGTTCTACGTATCCATGCAGACGACAAAAATTGAACGACCAAATTGGTCAACTCATAGTCGTCTGACTAAAATAACCTACGAAGAACGAATTAGTTCCTAAATACCGGATCCCCATAGGCATCAGTCGGTAACTGGCTGAAGTTCTCACTTAGGTTATTTATTTTAAAATTGCACCTCACCCCAATTGGGGCAAGAGTTCAATGGCTATGAAATCTCTACCAAGACGGGCATAAGTCGTCTGTGTAGTGACTGAAATGCCTGTTGGTGTACGGTTGTGCACTTGATTTGGGGAAATCACTACTATGATTGATTGACTTACAAACATATCATGCTCTTTGCAGCATTAGACATTTTCAAGTCAATCAACCAGCTCCAATTGAAACCAATCACACAGCCGTCCAGGGGCAAGGACACCCGGACTACTGATTAGTTAGGCAAGAAATCGCCGCATGCTATTGATAAGTTAGGCAAAAATTAAAATTTGCAAAAAACAAAAATTCAAATGCTAAATGATCAAAACCGACTTAGTCGGTGCAGTTAGGTAAGAAATCGCCGCATGTTTTTGATAAGTTAGGCAAAAATTAAATTTGCAAAAAACAAAAATTCAAACGCTAAATGATCAAAACCGACTTAGTCGGTGCAATTCATAAAAGTCCATCCAACCAAACGGTTGTAATGGATTAAATGTTAACCAGACCCCATCCGGGAGAAAGAAATTGTTAATTAACCCGGATCCATAGCCGGTAAAAACACAAATACTCGGCACGCAGGCCAGAAAAAGCAAGTTTTAGCATACAGCCGCTGAATAAAAATTAAAAAAAGCGAAGACTAGCATACTGCCGTTGAGGGGTCACTTCTGGCCTGCAGATGGAGCCTCCTGGTTCTCCCCCTTCTCCTCATCATCTGAGGGAATTTGATGCGCTTCGTCGGGACCAGGAAGCTCAGGCACGGTTGGCTCATTGTTGCTGAGCCAGGCTTCAAAAGAGGTAGGCTCTGGCTCACCTTGCTCTCTCAAGTACACCACGTACTCGGCATAGATGTGTGCCATTGCCCAGATGCTATAATCAGCGTCTGGGTACAAGGCAGCCCAAGAAATTTTCATACGGGCGTCGTTGTTAGCATCACTCTCAGCAACAAGCCGGTTTTGCTCCGCCTCCAGGATTGCTGCAAAGTTTTTCTGAGCTTGAGCAGCATCCTTCTCCAGCCTCTCAACCTTGGATTTCAGTTTTCCAAGGTCCGCCTGGGTCTTCTTGAGCGCCTCTTCATCCTGTTTGGTGCTCTCGTTTGCTTTCTTCTGAGCCTCCTCCGCTCCCTTCTTGGCCGTCTCAGCATCCGTTACCCGCTGGTCGGCCGCCTTCAGATCTAGCTCCAGCTGCAGGATTTTAGACGCTTGTGTCATAATTATTGCTTTAGTTTCAAGTTCATTTACGATAGTTGAGTGTAAAGCAATATTATCAGCGTCTATGGCGGACTTCTTGGCCCTTTTTACTTCTTCCCGTTTACGGGAATAAGGACGTTTAAGCCCGTCCACCCGCAGCATGGCCTGCAAAAAGTAGGCGGTATAAGAATTACAGGCGGGATAATTACTTGGAAAACATAACATTGAATTGACAAGTTTCTTACCTCAGCCAGAAGGGATAGAAAGCGTTCAAGATTGAATGTCTCTATCCCAGGGATATTGTCCTTATCCATCTTCCGGACGGCATCCAGCATGGCCTTGGCGCGCTTCTGGACGTCTGGCCAGCGGGGAGATTGATCTGCACCACAATCAATACGTGATGAGTGCGAAACTAAGGCAACACCTATCTGTTGCCGACCGTCTGAGGATGACGTCTATTGGGAGTGGGATTTCACTCGTAAAGGCCACCCCAGCTCAAGCCGGGATTCAAAATGGTTCTTACCTTCAGAGCCGGCCAAGCGGGAACCGCTTGCAGGCGTGGTGAACCCCGCAGCTGCTGATAAGGGGTTGACAAGATCAAGGCACACGCTGCCGCCTACCTTCTCGAGTCGCCCCGATATCCGCATCGTCTTAGCCCCGGCTGAGGCAGCAGGAGTTGACGTAGAGGCAGACTTTTTTATTTTATTGAGAACGGCTGGGGCCTCCTCTCTAGCCTGTTTGAGATTCTTCTCAAACGATTTCCCAACTTCTCCCCCCTGTGAAAATAAACAAGTAAAGGTTAGTATCTGGGCAAGACAGTTTATAAAATAAACTTAAGAAAGGGTCAGGCGCTCAATACCTTGGCCCTGAGCTCGGCCGCAGCTTTCTCCGCAAGATCTTTGCGGATGGTCGCAGAAGACCACTTAGGAGTTTTCTCCGACTGCAACATGTTTAGCGCTTCTTCTGCAAAAAGAGAAATTGATCAGAATCATAAATCAATTCCGATAGAAAAATACTACAAACGGTGTGAACCCAGGCGCATACGTTTATTAAACATGTGCCCTAGCCCGTAGGCGGCTAGGAAACATTCATCCCTGAACCAGGCGCTCTAGGGAATCCAATTCTTAGGGACTTTTATTGTTTCCCCGGTTGACAGAGTTGCTTCTATGAGGCCGAAAAAGTCTGCCTTGATTATTTTGTCAAAGTCTTCCTCTGGGATCCGGGGAATAGCGCACTTGCTGCCCAACAAGTCGGGTTTCTTATTGTACAAACGGAATTCATAATTTTCCCGTCTGGTCGGGGCTAACATCAGGTAGAACCTGTGCTTCCAGCCATCGAACTTGGAGACCTTGTCCAAGGTCATCATGTATTGCGGCTGTGTGGTTAGAGTATACCACGCCTTCCAGCCGCCTGGGCTTCTGCTAAGGTAATGCATGCTTGCAAAGGCCTCCAAGCCGGGGTTAAGCCCTTAGAACTCGCAGGCCGCAACATACCCCAGAATGTTGTTCCAGGAGTTGGGGGTAAGTTTCCAGACCCCAAGGCCGTAGCCTCTCAAAATTGCCTTCACCGCATGGTGAAGGGGGGAGCGAAGGCCGGCTTTGAACGCCGCCTCATAACAGCCAAAATAGCTGTTGGCGTTCTCTTGATCACCCCCCCAAGCGACGGTGCCCAGCTCAGGCGGCACCCGGATCTTATACCCATCTCCAAGCGGGTGCATTTTCTTTAAGTTCTCTAAGTTCTCCCCCATCTGGATTCGGTCCTTGGAGGAGACGTGGATGCTGAAGGGATCGTCCTTCTCACTCCACTTTTTCCTTTCTTCCTCCTCGCTATCCGGAAGAGGAGGCAAGTCATCGCTACCCTCGGAGGTAGAGGCGGAGCTGTCGCTCTCCGTCTCCCCCTCACTTTGGTCCATGGGGGCAGAGGAGGCCTCGTCGCCACCTAGGTCACACTCTTCCAAAAAAGAGTCTGCAGGGGTTGAAGGAGCGCGCGGAGGGGATTTCTCCAGAGCCGTCTGGTTTCCCTGACTAGACGTTTCTTCATCAGGCGTTTGGCCGCCTGAGCCTTCGCTCTTGTAATTCGGGTCTGTGGCCGTCTGCATTATCCGAGCCATGGTGTCTTGCACAGACATATAACAGGTCGGAATCCATGGCAAAGGGTGGTCCCTATACCCCGAGCCGGCACTCCCAGTCCTAGACTCAGCTGACCCTGGTGACCGGCTGGACTCTAACCTAGGTTGTGCCGTGTGTGTTGGTGATGCATCCATTTATAGCAAGAAATATGTACAAGCGGTGCATCCATCTGAACGTAGACGGGACCGGCTGTATTGCTGAAGAACAAACTTTCTTGCTCGTGTCTGCCTCAAACAAGTGACTTCTGCTCTCTCAGAGTTTTTCTCTCTAGGAAATTTTTGTAAACGAACAAAATTATGAGGGTAAAATGGCTATATATAGAGGGTAAATTTGGGGGCATTTCCGTAATTTACCCGGAAGGTGAACGGTGGTTACTCTGTAACGGTAAAATTACCGCCAGCCGGAGCGTGACATGTGTCACAGATGCCACGTGGCGTGCCACGTCACATCTGTGAGGGGCAAATGTTTAGGGTAATTGTACCCTACCACGTGGCCCAATTAGAAGGTGACACGTGTCATCCCCAGATTGGTCTAAAATGGACCAATCCCTGCTCGACACGTGTCATTCCCGAAATCAAGGGAAAAGGCGGCCTTCAGGCCCAAATCCCGAGAATGCCGCCAAACGGCGCAGCCCACCAATGATTAGGGTTTAGTAACCTAATCAGGGGCAGAATTCCCAAATACCCTATAAATAGGGAGATGTCCCTCATTTTGAGGGCACCATTTGATCAATTATTACACATTTTACTCTTGGATAGAGACATCCTGAGCTAGGAATCCGAGCAGATCCCTACCTAAATTTCCACACCTTTTTTCTCCCTTCAAGTTTCTAACTTGTGCGTCGGAGGCGGAGCACCACTCAACTGGTGTCTCCGTTTGTTTTGCAGGTACAGCTCACCCCGGATCAGTCTTCGTGTTGTAACTCTCCTAAGGGACAAAAACACCCAAAACAGCAGCAGGCTCAGTCTTCCCAGCACCTTCAGGGTTAGGGTTAGTGGCAGCAAAAATCGTTTTCACAGCCTTCACAACTTGAGTTTAGGCCAATTTTAACTCCTGTGGATCTTGGCTTATTTTCAGCTCCATCGTATGGGGTTCCTCCACCGGTGTCGGGCTTGTTTTCAGTTCCAGTGTATGGTACGATTCCTCCACCGACGATTCCTATTTCTTTGACTCAGTCTACACCGTTTGTCAGTTGGACGGGTCCTGCTTTGAGTTTGACTGCTACTGGAGTTACAGGGACTAGTAGGGATACTACTCCTCGTACTCGGATGATGGCGAGACTCTTTGGCTCACCGTTCCCATATTCACAAGCTGGAGATGACACTGATCCTAACTCTTCTAGTTCTGCAGATTTTTGACCGAGTGTCTTTATTTGTATATACTGTGATGACACTTGACGCTGTTTATTTATTATGACTCATTTTATACATTATTCACAGTTTATGTATTCATTGGTGTGTGTTAGTGTGTGCTTGAGACTCATTGTGTGTGATTGTGTAGTTATTAATGACGCGACAAAAAGACGTAAATGGAGGGTACCGACCTTCCCCAAAAGAAAAAGAAAAAAAAAAAAGAAAAGAATAATATGAATGAGTTTTACAACTACTTCAAAATAAATATGTATGGAAATGGGACAAGATTTATAACTCCTCCAAAGAAAGTGAAAAATAAAATAATAATTATAAAAATAAGAGTACATAATAAAATAAAACAATAAATAATAATAAAGTAAATAAATAAAAAAATAAAAATAAAAATGTTAATAAAAAAAAGTTCAGAATTTTATTAGGAATGAAACTCTCGAAAAACAGAATAAGAAATAAACGGTGAAGATAAAATAAAAAAATCTGGATAGATATAGGAAAAGGATAAAAAAGAAAACGCGTGGGTGCCGCGACACGGCACCATACACCGTGTCACGACAAGATCTTCTGTGTCGCGGCACAAATTCCTGTGACACGGTGGGAATTCCCGTGTCACGGTGCGCGTATTCTTCAACGGTGTGGTTTACGCATGTAGAAAAATAAATTCTGAGTAGTTCCGAGCGTTTTTGCTATAAAATAGGACCAATATATTCGTGATATGCATAATTACGACAAAAAAAATAATTAGAATTTCATATTTTGATGATAATGTCTCAGAATTTTGATAATACATTGCGCGACTAGTCTTATTCTTTGACCAATGCTGACAAAAGAGAGTTGGAATTGTTTCATGTCAGGGGTTTACTAGCCCTGAGGCATGTAGCGATTGAACATGATTTTCTTAGGGCAGCATTAGACTATTGGAGTCTAGAAACACATTGTTTTAAATTGATTACGATGAAATTTGTCCCCTGCCGGAGGAATTCGGTGCCATCTTTGGATTTCCTGCCAGAAATCTTATTGCCATGCCTACCCTACGTGAGTATTACTACCAAGACTTTGAACGCCATCTGAATCTAACAGTTCCAGATTTAAATAGAATTGTGTGTGGTAATGAGGTAGACTTAGAAAAACTTGAAAATGTATATTTCAATCGCCCTGTCTCTGAGTCTTATCATGTATACCGTAGAAGGGAATATATTTTTTGCATGTTTAGCAACCTTTTATTTGCAAACGGTAGGGTAGGACATGCTTATCTAGCATCCGTGCTTGAACATGTAGAATCTGGGAGGTCTCCTATGCCTACGTGCCTTGGAGAAACATTTCGTGGCCTTGACGAAGCAAAAGCTGACCGGAAAGCCATCATGAAGGGCTCTCTAGTACTCCTGCAGGTAAAAACATGCTCCAAATAGCCCCCGTGACACAAAATAGACACCGTGTCACAGTGGCCTTCTGCCGTGACACGGTGAATTCTGTCGTGTCACGGTGGCCTTCTACCGTGACACGGTGAATTCTGTCGTGTCACGGTTGAATCTTATTTTTTTATTATTTTTTTTTCGACTGATTTTTTTATTTATTTATTTTTTTTTTAC
Organism: Chenopodium quinoa; assembly: GCF_001683475.1. NCBI lineage: Eukaryota > Viridiplantae > Streptophyta > Magnoliopsida > Caryophyllales > Amaranthaceae > Chenopodium > Chenopodium quinoa. The sequence continues at coordinate 1,551,560 of NW_018745546.1, forward strand.
AGATTTGGTTGATGGAGCGTTTATAACTATTTGAAGCCCCCGACGATATTGAAAAATATGGCCCTAACGATCTAGTCTGCAGGAAGAAGAATTACTCTGTGAACATGTCGTATGAAGACTGGAAAAATTTCTTTGCAAAGAGAGAATTTTCCATTCGTTGGGTGGTGCCTTGGTGGAGGCTTACTAGGATGGTTGGTACGAATGAAACTCCGTATTGTCGTGTTCCTAGTATATCAAGACTGACTTTTTATTGTCCTTCTCGACTGATGCGACATTATGGACTTGAACAAGTAGTTCCACGCTATAACGATAGTCCTCGTGAAGTATCGTTGCATGAAAGTAACATTCACAAATACGAGACTTGGATGACCTTTGTGGACCGTTTCTGCAAGTAACCAAGCTCCTCCTCCCTTGTCTAGTGCATACAAGGCATGGTTGAATCCTAGAAGTAGAAGGGAACGAGTCGGATCACGCAAATCTGATGTGAAGAGCCGTCATGGAAATAAGAAAGCGCCTCCTAAAGATCGTCTAGGTCCGAGAACACAAGGGATAGAGTTTAAGACTCCTATAATGCCCAAAAGGAAGAACTATGTGAAAGGGAAGGGTAAGGAGAAGATGGTTTATAGAAAGAAAGAACCAAAGAATTTTAAGAAAGGTTGTGAAAGGGGTGAAAGTTCGACTAGGGGTCTGACGGTTCGGGCTACAAAAGACACATTAATGGTGAAGGCCGGCCTAGTTGAAAAAGAGAATGAGGTTCCTAAAGTTAAGAAGTATTAGATCAGTATTGCTTTGCTTTTATGATTTATAATTTGTAAAATAAGGTGCATGATGCCAATAATTGTAGTCACATTTATTTCAATAGCATATTAATTTTCGACTTAAATAAAAATTAGGAAAATTTGAATTTTGGTACCTCGAAAATGGGGGTAATTGAATTTTAGTACCCATCTAAAATTTTATTTTAAATTGGTACCTCAAAAATGACTAAACTATAGATATCAGTACCTCCGTTAGCATTCTGTCAACTTTGTTGTTAGTGGGTCCCATTATCTAATAATTTAATAATTTAATTTATTAAAAAAAAGAAAAAACATTTAATTACAAAAAATAATAATACCCCGCCACCCAGCCCTGCCTCCCCGCCACCCAGCCCTGCCTCCCCGCGCCGACGCCACCACCCTACCAGCCCCTGCCTCCCCGCGACGATGCCACCCCCCCACCAGCCCTGCCTCCCCGCGACGACGCCACCCCCACCCACCTGATCTGAAAACCACCACATCGAAAACCCCCTCCCTTTCCCGTCGCCGATTTCCCTCCTCTTTCTCACTCTTGGCTTCCTCGACATCACCCCTTCCACCTTTCCCCCAAATCAATTTTTAGGGTTTTAGGGTTAAATTTCTGGGTTGTGGGTGGTGGGTTTCGGGGTTCGTGGGTGGTAGGGTGGTGGGTTTCTAGGTTTGTGGGTTGTGGGTGGTGGGTGGTGGGTTTAGGGGTTCGTGGGTGGTGGGGGTTTGGGTTTCGGGGGGTATGGTGGGTTTCGAGGTTCTTGGGTGGTGGGTTTCTAGGTTCTTGGGTTCGTGTGTGGTGGGTTTATTGGCACCCCTGCCTGGCCGCGGCGGCAGCTGCTGTGGCTGGGCTTCCTGCCTGGCCGCGGCGGCAGCTGCTAAGGCTGGGCTTCGTGCCTTGCCGCGGTGGCAGCTGCTTTGGCTGGGCTTCGTGCCTAGTCGCGGCGGCAGCTGCCGCGGCTTGGTGGTCGTCGTTGGCCGGAAGAAGGAGGGAAGTCTGGCTGGTGGTTTTTTTTTTTATTTTATAAGTTTTTTATTTTATTTTAAAAATGTTTTTTCTTTTTTTTTAATAATTTAAATTATTAAATAATTAGATAATAGACCCCACTAACGGAAAACTTTACGGAACATGGACGGAGGTACCAAAACTTATAAAGTTACACTTTTGGAGGTACTAATTTAAAATAAAATTTTAGATGGGTACTAAAATTCAATAACCCCCATATTCGAGGAACCAAAATTCAAATTTTCCTAAAAATTACAATGACTTTTTTTTTTATTAAGTATCCGATTCAAGAATTCGGACGCAATGAAAGAAAGAAAATAAAAAACATCGAACAAATTATTGAATTTGCGAAGACGGTGTCGCTAAAAAAATCGGAAAGTCTGAATTCCACCGTGCCAAAGTGGAGTTTGTCGTGACACGGTGGAAATTCCCGTGGAGCAGCAAACCTTTCTTTTTTATTTGCAGGTCCACCGTGCCACGGTGGAAATTTGCCGTGACACGGTAGATTTTCCCGTGGCGCGGCAAACCTTTTTTTTTTTATTTTTTTTGCTGCAGGTCCACCGTGCCACGGTGGAAATTTGCCTTGACACGGTAGATTTTCCCGTGGCGCGGCACACTCTCTCTTTTTTTTTATTTTTTTTTGTCGTGACGCAATGCTGAACTGGCGAGTATAATTGATCGACGAAATGATTTTATTTTTTAAAGCGACCGGGCCCCCTGAAGGGGTTGCCTACGTATCCTTTAAAGGAATCAGGCCAAACGTAGCTCTATTGGGTCATGAACCCATGCAACTAGGCATAGAATTTCTTGAGTTGATCCAAGTTTGTTAAATTGTGGAAACCGTTACCGTTCATGTCTACCAATTGTGCTGCTCCGCCAGACAAGATGGCTTTAACAATGTACGGGCCTGACCAATTTGGTTTGAATTTTCCTCTTGGATCCAACACATTTTTGCGAAGTGCCTTAAGCACCAGGTCACCTTCTTTGATGGTCCTAGTCTTGACTTTTTTATCAAAATGTCGCGTCATACGCTGTTGGTAGATTTGGACATGATGCAAAGCTGCCAAGCGTTTTTCATCGAGTAAGACTAGTTCATCATATCTTGCTCTAATCCAGTCGACTTCATCTAGTTGACTTTCCAACGCGATTCGAAGAGAAGGTATTTTGAGCTCTATTGGTTGTACAGTTTCAACTCCATAGACCAAAGAGAAAGGGGTAGCCCCCGTTGATGTACGAACAGAGGTTCGATAACCCTAAAGGGCGAAATGTAGCTTACTTGGCCAATCCTTGTAATTTTCTGTCATCTTTTCGATGATAGTTTTCACATTTTTGTTGGCCGATTCGACCGCACCATTTGTTTGTGGTCTGTAAGGTGATGATCTGTGATGTTTGATATGATATTTCTGTAAAAATTCCGCGCATTCGGCTTGGAAATGTGCTCCATTATCACTGATCATCTCATGAGGTACCCCATAGCTGCATATGATATTTTTCTCAATGAATTGAGCTACGTGTTTTGCCGTTACCTTAGCATATGAGGCAACTTCGACCCATTTGGTGAAATAGTCGATTGCTACGAGGATGAATTCATGCCCCCCTTGTCGTGGTGGCGTTATCTTTCCAATGATATCGATGCCCTAAGTGGAGAAAGGCCATGGAGAAGTATATATGTAGAGAAGCGAAGGAGGAACGTGCTGTAAATTTGCGCAGACTTGACACTTCATACATTTCTTGACGTTTTCGTGACAATCTCTCTCCATAGTAGTCCAATAATAACCTTTTCGTTGAATCTTTTGGACTAACATCTTCGCATTCATGTGCGTTCCACATATACCGGCATGAAGGTTTTCCATGGTTCTGTGTGCTTCTTTCTTGGCTATGCATAAGAGATTTCTCCCCATTGCAATCCTCTTGTGGAGTTCTCCCCTGATGAGCACATACTGTGAGGCCAGGAGCCTCAAAGCACGGCGTGCCCTTTTATCAATATTAGGAGGGTATTCTCCTCTTGTCACATAATTAAGGATATCTGTATACCATGGCTCTTCATCTTCTTCTTGCGATTCTTGTTCATCATCAAGTGCGTGAACGTAAGCCGGTTCATATCTTCTTTCTATGGTCAACGGCATTCTGATTGTATCCGTTGGAATTCCCACCATTGATGCTAATTTAGCTAGTGCGTCGGCGAACTGGTTTTCTTCTCTCGGAAAATACGTATATTCCACTTCATCTAGTTGCTCCGTGAGATTTTCTAAATGAGCTTGATACGCAGCGAGACTTTCACTTCTCACCTTCCATATCTTGGAGATTTGGTTAATGATTATTGAAGAATCATCGTAGATTCTAAGCTTCTTAATTCCCAAGGCGACAGCTGTTTCTAACCCAAAAATACATGCTTCATATTCTGCGGCATTGTTGGTGACATCAAAGTCGAGCTTCATGGAAATTTGGATATGCTCTTCATTGGGTGATACAAGCAAGACTCCTACACCACAACCTTTTTGGTTTGAAGCTCCATTGAAATAGAGCGTCCAGCCATCATCTTCGGTCATGAGTAAATCTTCGTCACGGAAATCGTACTCATCTTCTTCTTTCTCAACTTCTTCAAGCGGAAAGTCTGCTAAGAAGTCAGAAACCGCAGAACCTTTGATGGCTTTTTGTGGTACAAATTTCGAGTCGAACTGAGCAAGATTGTCTATCCACCTTGATAATCTGCCATTGAGTGTTGCTTTTTTCGAACAAGTATTTGAGAGGATCCATCTTGGAGACGACATGCACTGTGTGAGTGAGCATGAAATGTCTTAGTTTTTGCGCAGCCTACACAAGTGCGAGACATAACTTTTCAAGTGGTGTGAATCATGTCTAGTATCCTTGAAGATTCTTACTCAAGTAGTAAATTGCATTCTCCTTTCTTTCAATTTCTTGTGCTAGCATTGCCCCCATCGTTTCTCTTGTGACCGTAAGGTAGAGTCGAAGAGGAAAGTCAGGTATTGCTGGCGTTAGCACGGGTGGGTTTGCCAGGTATTCTTTGATTTTGTCGAAAGATTTTTGGCAATCTTTAGCCCATGTGACTGGGACATTTTTCTTAGGCTTCTTAATATAGGTTCACATATCGCCGTGAGTTTTGATATGAACCTACTTATATATTGCAACCTTCCAATGAAACCTCAAATTTCCTTCTCATTCTTGGGCGGTGGCATGGCCATGATCGCTTTTATTTTTGTGGGACCTATTTCTATATCTCGAGAACTGATCATATATCCAAGTAATTTTCCTGACGTGACTCCGAATGCACACTTTGTTGGATTTAATCTCATGTTGTACTTGCGGAGTCTTTCAAAGAACTTGCGAAGTGCAATGATGTGGCCTGGGCGATCTTTAGACTTAACGATCATATCATCGACATAGACCTCCACCTCTTTGTGCATCATATCATGTAACAATGCTGTGGCTGCTCTTTGGTAGGTGGCACCCGCGTTTTTCAACCCAAATGGCATTACTGTATAGCAATATGTACCCCATTGTGTGATGAATGTGGTTTTCTCCATAACTTCTTCAGCCATTAATACTTTATTATATCTGGTGTAGCCGTCCATGAACGATAGGAGTGCATGGTTTACTGTGTTATTGACCAGAATGTCAATGTGAGGTAAAGGGAACCCATCTTTCGGGCTTGCTTTATGGAGGTCCCTGTAATCAACACACATTCTAACCCTTCCATCCTTCTTTGGAACTGGAACCACATTTGCTATCCATTCTGGATACTTGGATAATTTGATGAAGCCTGCGGCCAACTGCTTTCTGATTTCTTCTTTGATTTTGAGAGCCACATCCGGTTTTATACGGCGCAACTTTTGTTTAATAGGCTTCATACCTGGAATGAGTGGTATTGTATGCTGAGCTATATCTCTGTCAATTCCTGGCATATCTTGGTATGACCAAGCAAATACATCAAAAAATTCACTAAGCAAGTTAATTAGCTCTTTGCGTTCATCTTGACTTAGTGTTAATCCAATTTTTACTTCTTTAATAGTCGTATCATTGGAAATATTAACTGTTTCTGTATCTTCGATAACTGTCGTTTTATTTTCATGTTCTTCCATTGCTTTTATTATTTCTTTGTCATTTTTATCATTAGCAAAGAAATATTGATCAGGGTTAAGGGGATGAACGCATCGTAAGCAAAGGTACTCATTTTATTGAATTCATCGGTGAATACATCAAGAAGGGCAAGGTCAGCTGCGACCTCACCGGAATTATTTGGGCTAGAAAGAGAGGACTCAACAAGAGACTCAGGATTGGACTCTATAGCAGAAAGAGGGTCGGCCTCTGACTCTAAGGACTCGTCTACATACTTAGACTCGACTCGGACTCAGACCCAGACGACTCAGACTCATCAAACATAGGACCTTCGCCAGCGGTTATTTCCAACTTCTCTCTGCTTGGTGTAGTGATCCTCAATGTCTTGCGCTATCCCTTTGAAATATCATCAACTTGGACGATTAACTCGGAGGGGTTAAAATCCTTGTTTGATATGACAGCTTGAATGAGCTCGGTATCATCATTGCAGGTAGACTTAGAATCATTCTTTTCTATTCCGAAAAGAAGGTAAATGTTTAGATCATAAGAGCTTGGACTAGCTGGTTTCTCAGTTGTGAAGAGTTATTCGCCTTCATCGACAAAGTCACAATCGAGGAACATCTTGAATCCTGGTTCACGCTTCCCATCGTGGACGAAAGGCTCAAGGAATTCATAGCATGGGAAGTCTTCCCCTTCTTTAATGTACTGGCCATTGAGAGTGAATGGATATGGATCCATGGCCATTTCCATTTTCATGATTCGAGCATTATTGCGAGCCTTCATTTTCAAGAGGGCTTGTCTCACATCTTCTTTTGTTTGCTTGAATCCCAAGCCAAAAGTGTCCTTCTTGAGTGCACCAGGATGGCCCCAAAGTTCAGCCATTTTCTTTTGGAGCCCGAGGGTCATTCCAGGGAAATGCCCTTGCTTCTTCATAATGGCATTAATGTTGGTGTTTGAATAGGGATTGAAGTCCAGCTGACACTTCTGCTCTTCTTCGATCATGAGAACATCATCGAGTGAAAATCCCCAAAGATCTTCGTCATGTTCGACATGGACGATAGGAGTGTCGATAACTTGAATGCGCATGGGAGAAGCATCAATGGTAATTAGAACCCCTCCAACTATGGCTTTCACTTTCTAGTGCAACGATGATTGAATCGCCTTTAGCTCATGAAGCCAAGGGCGTCCTAACAACAGATTGAAAGAGGCCTTAAATGTCTACCACCTGAAACTTGGTGCGACGTTCAATGGCCCCAATAGTTATGTTTAGTGTGATAGTACCCACGGCTTGACGGCGAGTATTATCATAAGCACGAATCCCTTAAGTAGAGGGAGTCAGTTGTTCATTCTTTATGCTCAACTTCTTTGCAGTGCGAAGTGGGCATACATTGATTGTAGAGCCATTATCAACCAGGCTCATAGGAACATTCATCTGCCTACACACCACAGTGAGGTGTAAGGCCTTATTATGTTTATCCGCTTCCGGGGGCAGATCCTTGTCAGAAAATGAAATCAGATTTCTAGTACATGGCAATTCATTAGTGAGATAGTTGACCAGTCCTTAAGGAGTCATATCATCATCAACTCCTATTTTCACTAGAACATTCATCAGAGCCTTTCGATGCTCGTGAGAGGTCGCCAAAAGCTTCCATATATTCATCTCCACCTTGGTCTTTTGTAATTGTTTGACCACATCGTTGTTCACTGGGTCAATGGGATCAACTATCGGATGTTATTGCGGTGGAGGTGGAGGTGGACTAGGTTGTTGCAACTGTCCAATTTTTGTGAGAACCTTGACCTCAAGGTCTCCCCAAACATCTTCACTTGTGCCAAGAGATGAATAGGCTATATCCTTGAGATTGACGTCTTCATCATCACTATCCCAAATTCCATTCACTTCTTCATAACTCGAGACAAATACAACTTCCGGCAGAGGTTCATTCACAGGTTGAATGAGTATTGACAGATCAAAGGAGACTTCATCTCCCATGATAGCCAAAGCATCGGAAAGAGGAGCTGTTTGAATGTTAGGCTTCTTGCCCCTTGGAGGGACATGAAGTTGATTAGCATCAATTAGGTCTTGGATCGCATCCTTCAACCTCCAACACTTCTCAGTATTATGACCCTTGCCTTGATGAATATTGCAATAAGCATTTGGGTCATAGCTAGCGGTCCTATTCTCTGGTTGAGGTTCTAGAAATGGTCCAATTGGCATAATCAGTCCTTGACCATGCAAACGGTCAAAAGCAGCATCATAAGTTATTCCCAAAGGCGTGTAAACCCTCCTTTGCCTTTGGAATCTTTGAGGAGGAGCATTAAGGGCAAGCACATCATTGATATTTATATTGTTGGTAGCGTTATTGGGCTTGGAAGACGAAGAAGAAGGAGTGTCGTTCTTCTTGTTTTTCCAAGTCCTGTTATTATTGTTGCTACCAGCAGTCCTCATCAGGTCATCCTTGATATTGATCCCAATATCGTATACAGCTTCAAAGGTACTCAGAGGCAAAAACTTCAAGTGTTGCTTGTACTTACGAGTCAGATTGGCAATGAACAAGCGAACCATCTCTTTTTCCTTGGGGGGATCCACCAAAAGCGCGACTATTTCCCTCCACCTACTTAAGTAAGTGGTGAAGCCTTCATTCTCTTTCTATTTGAGAATGGAGAGTTCACGTTCAGAAGTCTTAGCCTGAATGTTACACTTGTAACGATTCATAAAGCTTTCAGCAACATCCTCCCAAGTCGCGACATGTTTGGATTCCAAAGAGTAGAACCACTGTTGACAGGCATGCTCCAAGGAAAGAGGGAACACTGTAGGGAAGAGTGTCACATCTACTCCCTTAAGAGCCATGGTTGCAGAAAAAGCCTTCAAATGGAAAAGCGGATAATCAGTAGGCTTGAACTTGGGAATGTCAGCAGTGGAAAACTTCTCAGGAAGGTTGTTACTTATGGACGAAGCGGTGACAGGTTGTTCCACATAAGTGAATTTTTCAGAAATCTTACTCATCTGTTCCTTAATCTTGTCCATTGCAACGGCAGTGACATTGTTTTGATTGTCTTGCTCTACCGTGTTGACTATAGTGGTGAGTGTTTGCATCATGTTAGACAACATTTCAATTGTCATGTTGATGTTCTCGATATCTTCCTTAATAGCCATTGGTTGATAGTAGACTGGAGATGGATCTTGTGGAGATGACTGTGGTGGTTTCCTTGTACGCCTCTTTAGTATAAGTAGTTGTTGAGGTATTGACACGAACCGTAACAATCTACCCCTGGTTCTTAACCAAGTGTTGTGACACCGAAACAAACACACCATTAATGACCAAACTTAACCTTAACCCATCCGAAAAAAAAATTGAATTTTAAAAATCTATAACTTTGAAGTTCTATTTATTTAGTTATTTATTTTTTAAAAAAAATTGTGGGAGGATACTATCCGACTTACTCCGAAAAAAACAACACAAAAAAAGACTACACTAAAATACGGTCAAAAAGTGACTAAAGAAAAAAAGTGTGTGAACACGATATGTGAGTGATTAAGTGAGGTTATGGACGCGTGTTTTCACCGTACAGCTAGACATGACACCAAACTGGACATATAAACCACATACGTACGCGCAAAAACCGAAAAAGACTGACAGGACACTTTTCCTAGGCACCGTGTCACGGTGCTGACTGTCGTGACACGGTAGAAAACGCCGTGTCACGGCACTGTTCACCGTGGCACGGCGGAACCTGTCGTGACACGGTGCGCAGTTCCAGGTTTAATTTTTTTGTGATTTTTCCAGATTTTAGTCGATTTTAGGTCCGTACTAATTACTACGTGGAAATAAAAACCCTTGGTCATGGGTTAAACAAAAAAAGAGTAAACACATGAAGGTTAGCACCAAACACACCATGTTGCATTTAGTTACGATGATGTAAAAAAAGTTCGCAACCTAGAGTCAAGATCTATGTTCAACTATTGGTCAAGCTTTAAGTGTCGAAAGGGTACCATGGTTAAGAGTTTGGACGCGTTAGCAAGGCAGCCTCCCTTGAGGGTGTATGCCAACGGGCGGCTCCGCGAGATCGTGATGAAATCAAACTCGACTTCATGGTTTGGGTGGATTTAATAACTCGGATGAACCCTTATTGCCATGAGCGTTTTTGGGTTGATAGAGCTTAAATCCCCCGGGGCTAAGACGCATGTAGAACACACACGTTTTTTCCGAAAAATCGAAGGAAGTTGACTGTGAGAAGATAAAACAAGCCACCGGACTGATTTTAGGACTGTCGTGACACGGCAGAGATTCCCGTGCCACGATACTGCACACCATTAGACGGTGCACTGTACCGTGACGCGGCAGATTTCTGAAAATCTGACTGGTAACCTATTTTCCTTCGTACGCAATCAAATTATTCAATTTCTCCTACGGGACAGACCTAAATGCGACGTTAAAACGTCTATGCATATGAAAAAATTCCCAATTAATCACAGGAATATTTTTCAAGAATCTTTCAAGTCTCATCCACTTATCTTGATTAAATACCGATTACTCAAATCGATAAATAACCAAGAATCCTCCCCAGTGGAGTCGCCAAATTGTAGGCGTCGCTCGAAGTGCGCCTACATTAAAGCATGTGGTGAATATGCTTGGCACTCATAGGAAGTGGGAATTGACATAATATGATTAGGGACAAATAAAGTAGGGAGCCTCCAACAAGTTTTTAAGGAACTTGTAAACCGTTCACGGATCATAAAAAGGCAACCACGATAAGGGACAACGATAGGCAACAACAATTGACCCGTGAAGGTTACAGCCCATTCATAATCCATGAGAATACTAACTCCATATGGTTCGGAACCACGAAAGGAGGATCGGGGATGAGGGTATGAAGTGAGTCATGGAGTCACATTTCCCCGTATTGGCCTCTACTTGATTCTTATAGTGAAAAGTGATTCCTGCGATCTCAAAGGCATACAAACAAAATATTCAATTTGCTCCAAACTATTATTAGGCTAAATTGGTTAAATATTAATGCAATACATAATTATAAAATATTTGTGATCACTTGAATTAAATAACAAGATTAAAAAGGAACCTAAACCGGTTGTCCAAATTATCTTATTAGGCGTGATTTTCAATTACATATTCCCTTTAAACATGCAATATGGTGATCATAAATAATCATAGAACAAACATTAATATTGGAAGCAATTTAACAATAATTCCAACAATATAAAATCATTAGAAAAATAATAGAAATAAAAGGAACATAATTCTTACTTTGATTCTATTTGTTTGAATTTACAAAATAATAAACGAGTTAGTAACTTCAAGGAAATAATAATAAAACAATAATTAAATTAAATTAAATAAAGTAGAGTTGATTTGGGGCCAAACCCTCAAACAGTTCTACCTTTCACGTCTTGGTTTGAGGACAGAACCACGAGTAAAGTATGGACTCCTTGGAGTACTTGAAGAAGGAATTTTGAAAGAAGAAGGGTAGGCGAGTGTTTAGGCTAGAGCATAGAAGAGTGAAAAAAGTAGAGAATTAATTGATGCCCCGTACATCAGAAATGAGGGGGTATTTAAAGAAAAAATTGTGCTAAGGGAACACACGGAACCCTAAAATGAAAAACAAACCCTAAAAAAGTATCCCGCGACACGGCAAAGTGTACCGTGACATGGGAAATCCCACCGTCAGACGGGAAACCTTCACGTGACATGATGCAAATTTTGTGTGACGCGGGAAATAAATAGTGAACGGGGGAGAAAACGCGTTAAGGGTTTATGTGGAAAGGACACAAAAATTCCCGTGTCACAGCAGGTTTCCCGTGTCATGGGGAATCCCACCGTCAGATGGGAAAGTTTCCCGTGACACGGTGTACTGTTGCCGTGACGCGGGAATTTTTAGTCCGCTTTTCCGTCTAAATTCATTTTTAACCCTAATTTCGTTCAGCATTTTAAATGCCGATGGATAATTTCGAGCCATTTCTGATTTAATTATTTGGGCTAAATTAAGAAAATAAGTATATAAAATAAATAAAAGGTTTGGGACAAAATAAATAATAAAACAAATAAAAAAGGTTAGGGCTAAAATTAAATAATAAGTTTGGGCTGAAATTAAAACTATGCTTTGACCAAACATCAAGACTAATCCATGGACTATTCAAAAATACGAGTTAAATTAAATACGATCTTTTAAGCACTCTCGAATTAAATACTGAACCCGACCAATAGTGGCGGTGAAAGGTTGTTCGTCATCAGGTTTGGTTTTAGGGAGACATTTTTAGGTGTCTATAGTAGCCGACTGTTCCTTTCTAGGAGCAGTCATCCGCTTGTTGATTAGTCCCTTAATTTCACCCTTGACGCTAGTCATGAACTTCATGAGCTCATCACAAGTGACTTGGGCTGATCCTGCTGCCTGGGAGGCATCAATCGGCTGCCCTAAGGGCTTACTTGAGGGTCCAGGGGGCCTGTTTGGACCTGCCCGGTTTGCATTACGTTCACGCCTGTCTATGTGATGGAGGCGCTTAGAGATGAGTGACCTGTCTTGAGCCACATAAGTTTCGACGTCTCCATCGTCACCTGAGTCATGGTTTGTCTGGACCTCTATTTCTTATAAAGGCCGAGTGGTCTCTGGAGGCGGTATTGGTTGTTCTTGAGAAGCCATCTTTGAGGTACTCTCCCCACATACGACGCCAAATGTTTCGGGGTTTTTTGTGTCCCTTAGGAGAGTTACAGCTATAGACTGGATTCAGCAAGGACGCCTGTAGCTGCAAAGCAAACGGAGCACTGAATTGACGGTGGTCCACCTTCGAAGATTAAGTTAGTATGGTATTCGGAATAAAACGTGCGAAAGTTAAGTTATCTGCTCGGATTCCAAGCTCAAGTGTTGTCTGTTTCTTGAGAACGACAACTCTGTAATAATTGCAATAATTAACGTAACGTGTCCCCATAAATGAGGGGAATGTCCCTATTTATAGGGTACTTAGGAAGTGTGCCCTCTTTAGGGTTTGATGACCTAGGGATTAGGGCACGCCGTTTTGCGGCACCCTCAAAGTTTGGGACTTGAAGGCCGCCTTTTCAGAGGGGATATCTGATTGACACGTGTCACGCATCTGGAGAGGCCATTTTGGCGCCTCCCAGGGCGAAACGTGTCAATCTCTCATTGGTACACTTGGGGTTATTAAATTAACCCAAACTTGAACCCCACTGTGATCATACACTAAAGTACGGTGGCATCCAAAGGGAAGGAAGCTACAGTAAAAGAGACGCCAACAAGTTTTAGGAACTTGTAAACCGTTCACAGGGTAAAAGGATACACCCCCTAACGATCCTGGGGATCGTTAACTACAATAGGTCTGGAACCATGACTGTAAGTTCGGGGATGAAGGTACAAATCCAACCTAAAAGAGATAGAACCTGCCCTAATAATAGGCCTTTACTTTATTCTGATCGTATTCATGTGCGCTTTCTGACTAACATGCAATCATTAGGTTTTACCCTAAACCTGTTTATCTATGTTCGTTGAATATTAATGCACAAATAAATCTATTATTGGCGATCACTTGAATTATACTCATATTAACCCTAAACAAGATTATTAATTATCTTATTTAGCGTGATTATAAGTTCCAATTCCCTTTAAACATGCATAAAAGGTGTGATCAAGCAATAACAATAAATATATATCAACATGATAATCATAATCATAAATCATAAAAATAATCATAATCATATTAAAACATAATAATATTTTAGCAAGATCCTAGGCATCATATTAACAATATTAATAACAAACCCTAGCATGTCACTAAACATTAAAGATCAAAGCTTTAGTGCTAACATGATACTATCCAGAATATTAGGAAAAATAATAAAAGGCATCATAGGAATCACAATTGTCATTTTTGATATTATAACCTTTACCCTAAGCATGATACTAGGAAGACCAAAATGTCATAACATGATACTAAGAATCATAATAGCAACCTAGACATGATTTCTAAATCATAATATCAATAAATCAATTAAAGCACTTACTTGGATGCCTCGTAACTCTTTCTAATAACAAAATAAACGCGTTAGTAACTCCCAGGAAAATAATAAAAACAAAACAATTAAATTAAATAATTGAAATAGAGATTTGTGACCAAACCCTCATAAATTAAAACCTTTTACGTCTAGGGCGAAGGCAACTTCGAACTTTGCTAGGTGTGTCTAGATCTTGTGAATGCGGTATTTTGTATGAGAAAATCTAGATTAGAAAAGTGACAGAGAGAGAAATGAAGATTTCTTGATGAGAGATTATGAGAAGAGAATTAGAGAATTGAGAATTCTTAAGAATTGATGAGAATAATAGATGATTGATATTGATCATTGAAACGGAGGTTTTAGGAGGCTATTTGTAGTGAAAATCAGCCGGATATAATAAAAAAAATCAGAGTTTCGAAAAGAATAAAACACGACTGCAGCGCCAAACATGCGCCTGTCGCCAGACGACAGATCTGTTGCTAGACGCCAGGTCTGTCGCAGGTGACAGAGCTGTTGTATGGCGCTAGAAATAACGCGTTTTCTCATTTTGATAAAATTTAAGCGTACGAGAGGGAAAAATTGTATTTTCCTTAAAAACCCTTCTTTTATTCTAATTAAAACTTCTAAAAAGTCAACTAAAGTCAATTTATTAATGCTAATTAAATTAGGATTCAAAAGAATCTTCTAGAAGATTCTAGAAGACTATAATCATTCCTAATCTCATTAGGATTGATAAATCAATAATATGCCCTCTTCTAGATCATTGGGCCGCATATAAAGATCAAACCGGACCTAGTTTAGTAATTTGGCCATAACTTCCTCATTATTCATCGGAATTGGGCTTACAATATATCGTTGGAAAGCTCTATTCGAAGCTGACCCAACTAAACCATTATTGAACCCTTTCCATGGACCAAACAAAACTGGATTGGCTATTTTCTTAAAATAGGTTTTCAAAAACGGAGAGAAAGAAAAGAAATAAAAATTAGCCGCAACATTAGACTTTCCACACTTTCACCTCATTCGATTATGATTCGGCGTAAAAGGTACTCATCACTAGGTTTGGTTTTGGGGTGACACAAATGGGTGTCTACAAGTTCCTAATACCATGTTCTTTTAGGTGGCCATCGAATTTATGGCACAAATATTAACTACCTCGATCCGATCAAAGGGCTTGATTTTCTTACCAAGCTAGTTTTCATCTAAACTCATAAATTCTTTGAATTTCTCAAATGATTCAGATTTATTCGACATAAGGTAGACATATCCATATGTACTATAGTTATCTGTAAAGGTGATGAAACATCAATAACCATTCCTTGCGGGTGTGCTCATTAGTCCGCATACATTGGTGTCTATTAGGCCCTATAAATCACATAACCTTTCTCCCAACTTGGAGAATGGCTGCTTTATCATCTTTCCAAATAATCATCCTTCGTAATTCTTGAACGACTGTAAATCAAATGAGTCAAGAATACCATCGTGTAGAATTTTCTTGATGCGCTTGATGTTAATGTGGCTAAGACGACAATGCCACAAGTATGTATGATTTGACTCAATGATCTTAGCTCTTTTGGTGGTATCATTAACATTATAAACTTTTTAGTCTAAAGAAAGTACATTTGGACAAACGTGTCATGCCATGAACACGTATAAACAAGACTTTTAAAACAATCACTTGTTATAGTCTTGTGATCAAACAACTTGACGTCCAAAGCTATAAGATCAAAATATGTTCAACAATAAAAATAGAATAAGCTCTATTTCAAGACAAACTATGTGATTACAAGCTTGATGGAAAGATTGTCTTCTTCTTTCGCTTGTACATGCACATCCACTTGTGAAGCTCTTCTCACTTTGTTCCTGAAATAGGAGCATATAGTGAGTCATTTATGTTATCTTATACCTTATGAATTGCTTATATTCAAGTGTTGGTGTATAAAAAAGACACCTGAGGTGAAAGCTAATTTTCCCTTTGCCTCACCTTCTAGGTACTCGCTACATTCCCTCTTGTAGTGGCCTTGCCTACTACAATAGAAGCATCGCATCTTTGCATTGTCTTTGTACTCCTTCTTCTTAGGTGTAGGGAATTATTTCAAGCATCCCACACATGAGCCCACTGTGATCATACATTTAAGGATGGTGGCGTCCAAAGGGAAGGAAGTTGGAGTAAAAGAGTCGCCAACAAGTTTTAGAAACTTGTAAATCGTTCACAAGGTGAAGGTTACACCTCTTCACGATCCTAGATTTCGCTAACTCCATAGTGGTCCCGGACCATGACTGGATATTCAGGGATGAAAGTACAAATCCAACCTAAAAGATATTGAGACTGCCTTAAATAGTCCTCTAATTTATTCTTCTCATATTCATGCGAGATTTCCAATTAACATACAATTAATATTTTAACCCTAAACCTGTTTAATCTATGTTGGTTGATTATAAATGCACAAATAAATCTATTATTGGCGATCATTTAAATTAAAATTGTTTTGGGTGTTTTTGTCCCTCGGGAGAGTTACACCTTGGAGACTGGTTGCGCGCGACCTATACCTGCAAAACAACAGAGACTCCGGGTGTTTGGAGCTCCGCCTCCGACGGTCAAGTTAGTACTTGAATATGAACGGGAGAAAGTGCAAAACAAAAAGATGAGATCTTCTCGGATTCTTAAATCAGGTGATTCTTTGATGTAAGAGGATGTAGGGTATGCTGTAATAATTGTAGATGCCCCAAAAATGGGGCAAATCTCCCTATTTATAGGGTCATTAGATATATGTGCCCCTAATTAGGTCACTCTGACCTAATTACTCTGGGTTGCGCCGAGTTACGGCTTTCTCGGTATATGGGCCATAAAAGGGCCGCATTTTTCACCCATGTTCTAGGAAGGACATGTGTCAAATAGAGATTGGCCCAAATCGGACTAGTTAGGGTATGACACGTGCCGAGGTCTGATTGGACCACGTGGCATGGGTAAAATTACGCAAAACATTTGCCCCTCACAGATGTGATGTGGCGCGCCACATGGCATCTGTGACATATGTCACTCCACGATAGGTGGTAAAAATAAAAGTTTTCTTTTTTACTTTGAAAATTTAAACTTTTCACATTCCGGGTAAATTACAAAATTACCCTCAAATTTACCCCTCTATAAATACTAACTTTACCCCCTAGTTTTGGACGTTTCCAAAACATTCTAGAGAGATAAAGTCAAAAAGTTAGAGAGAAAGAGTCTTCCTTCCGTCTGTGTGTGTGAGCACAAACTTAGCATTTTCCCGCTTGCTTCAGCCAATTCTCAACCGTCTGAATCCAACGCAAGCAAGGTCAACTTCAGCAGCACCCCTCAATCGGTCATTACCGTTTGCCCCCATTTCAGAGACAAACGTAAGGTACTGCCTCTACCCCTTTCAACTCATTTCATTTGTTTCAATTCATTAAATTAATGGACTTATCACCAACACACACGGCACAGCCTAGGTCAGTAGTCAGCCGGTCACCTAGGACGACTGAGTCTAGGACTGGGAGTGCCGGCTCTGGGTGCATGCAGAAATTTTGTACTCCCCAACCGACCATCTATATGTGTGTGTAGGACACGATGACTAAAACCAAACAGACGGATACCAGACGGAGTCGGAGAGACGGTACTTTGGAAGTGTCATCCAATGAGGTAACCCTAGTTGAGGGGTCTAAGGGCAATGAAGGTTCTGGGGATTATTCCCCGTTTGGGATCCCTAGAACCCCCGACAACACAATCTTATATGCGGGTAGAGACGGTGAGGGGGCCATCTCCCAAATGAAAATCGATTAAGCTGACCCTGCACACAAAGACGGGGAAGAGTCCACCTCGGGGTCAGCCGGGGACGAAGGAGACGGCAAGGACTCCGCCTCAGGGTCTAGCTCTGAGGACGATACTGACACCCCCCTCTCCCCTCTTGAGGATAGCGAGATTGAGGAGAGAAAGAAGTGGGAAGATAAAGACGATCCCCTTAGAATTCATGTCTCTGCTAAAGACAGGGAGATAATCCCAAGCTGTATTGAAGGCTTTATAGAGAAACGACCCTTGGGAAAGAATTATACCATCCGGGTGCTGCCTTAGCTAGGCACAATCTCCTGGAAGGATGACAGGTAAACGCCGATGAATATCATGGCAGGCCTCCGCTTCCCGCCTCACCATACGGTGAGGGCCATACTTAGGGCTTATGGCCTAGGAGTCTGGCAGCTCTCCCCAAACTCATGGGCCAACATTTAGGGGTATGTTGCCGCCTATGAGATGCAAAACTTGAACCCATGTTGGCAGGACTTCACTCACATGCACTATTTAAGTCGCAACCTAGGTGGCTTGAGGGCGTGGTACACTCTGACCACCCTTCCTATATATTAGATGACATTGGACAAGGTGTCCAAATATGACGGTTGGAAGACTCGTTTTTACTTGTTGTCTGCTCCAACCAACCGAGAGAACTGGGATCTGCGCCGGTATATTAAAAACCCGACCTTCTAGGTCGCAAATGTTCACTTCCCAAAATACCGCGAGATGACTACGATGCAATCATGGAAACTAAGTTTTTTGAGCTCCATCTTGAGATTTTCTCAATCGGGGACGTAATCAAATTCCCCAATAATTGGATTCCCATGTGTGCATGGTTAAAGGATGAGGTGTTCTTGTCTGTCTGCGGGTTCTGCACCATGATTCCAAAACGTACGTCTGACCTACATCTGGTTTAATGCCGCTTATACTTCTTCTTATTCGATTTTAATTTTATTTTTAATGTGTTTGTTATTTTTGCAGCAGACACTTTGAGTATTGTTGCCGAGGAAAAGCCCCCTAACGGTCCTCTACACAAATCAGGAGAGACTTGGCGGAGGCTAGGGCTACCAAGCTGAGGGCAGAGGTAAATACTTTTTCCTTAGCCTAACTTTTTATCAGGCACAACCAATTGCTCATTTAGTACTTTTTATGTTGTAGGGTGGAGAACTTTCCAGGTCCTTCACCAAGATCCTTTTCAAACGGAGCCTAGAAGAGACCGCCTCTACTCCGATTAAACCTGCTAAGTCTGCGAAGGCAACTTCAGGTAAGACGTGCCCTTAGGGGTCTTCTGGGAAGCACCGCCTCTGCATCGAGGGGAAGAACACTACCGTGGGAGGTTTTGAAGTGGGCTTTGACTTGGTCCCATCCAGCCTTTCTGCACCTGTGGGTGGAGCAAACCCACAAGCTTCTGAAGATAAATAAAATCCCTTTGAATCCCCGTCTGAGCTGGGCCGGCCGTTACGAGTGAAATCACACTCTCAACAAACTTCATCGTCAGATAGCCGGTATCAAACTGGTGTCGCTTATATAGCTCAATCACCTTTCACATATGGTGCAGATCAATCCCCCCGATGGTCGAACGAATCCTCGCTCTCCTATCTAAGGTATACCTAATTCCTTTTTCTTAAATCAAGTATAAAATACCCCCACATGATTGACGTCGTTTGTGTCTACATACTATGCTCAGGGTTGAAGGACTCAAGCGACAATATGCCCGGAAGAGGGAGGAAGTAAAAAGAGAAAACAAATCAGCTAAAGATTCCCAAGATGTTGTTGAATATGAGTGTACAATTAGTGAAGTTGAATCTAAGCCATCTTGATGCAACAGGCGGAGGAGGTGAGGGGTCTCAAGCAGGCCCTTGATGAGGCAAAGGAGAAGGCCACTACGGTTGAGTCCGACCTTAAGAAGGCGGAGCAGGACCTCTAGACCTTGCAAGGTGTCTCCTAAGAGATTACTAACCTCAAGGCGGAGGTTGAGAGGCTAAAAAAGGATGCAGAGCAGATCCAGAAGAATCTCAAGGCGACAATCGAGGCGGAGCAGGAGCGCCTGAGTTTTTAAAATGAAGAGCACACCGACACCCGGATGAAGATCACCTGGGCTGCTCTTCACCCTGACAAAGACAACGACATGTGGGCTCTAGCTTTCCAATATGCTAAAACCATAGTTTATTTGAGGGAGAAGGGGGGGCCGGAGCCTGAGTCCATCGCCGCCTGGGCGAACAAAGAGTTGGAGGAGCCTGCTAATGACCTCCTTGGGGAAGGGGAAGCCTTAGAGTTTCAATCTGATGAAGAGAACCCCAAGTAGATCCAGGCGGCTACAAACTATGGAGTCCAGCATTCGGAGGACCAGGTAGCCCATCCTCAACCATGATTTTTTTCAGCGGCAGTATGCCAAGTTTTATAACTTTCCGGTCTGCGTGCCGAGTATCTGTGTTTTTACCGACTGTGGAGTCGGGTAACAATTTAACTTCTCTTCTCCCGGATGTTGATCCGGTTAACAATATTTATCCGTCTGTTTAACCGGTTTGATTGAAATATGTCGACTAAGTCGGCTTGATGAATTTTTTTTTTTTTTCAATTTATGCATATATATTCAGCAATTTTTATTTCAAAATTTTTTGCCTAACTTTTTAAAGCATTCGGCAATTTAGACAGTATACCGACTACTCTTGCCCCAAGTGGTTGTATGATTAGTTTCAGTACTTGTATGATTGTTTGACTTTGGAATGTTTGATACTTTAAAGAGTATGGAATATTTTGAATTCAATCAATCACAATAGTGATTGCCCCAAACCAAGTTCACAGCCGTCAACAATAGTCGTTTCACCCAACCACGTATTTCATATTTCTTTGTAAGCCAGACGGGTAATTTCCGCCTGGAAGTCAGTGGTATAAGGGGCATATTCCTCGTGTCTGATGGATCCCAGACAACTTAAAAACCGTCTTGGATACCTGGAATCCATTGCACCCAATCACCTGCCCCATTGGGGTAGCTGGTGCAATTTCGTTGAATAGTCTAACAGAGAACTCCTATAATTGACTGGCTAATGTCGCTTGACATCCAGTCTTAAACTTGATCATTCTTTTAGACTACTATGGTCAGACAACTATGAGTTGACCAATTTGGTCGTTCAATCTTTGTCGTCTGCATATGCTGGTAGAGCAAACGATAAAATTCCCTCTGCGTCGATAACACGTGGAGAGGCATCGCCGGACGCCATACTTAAATAGGGGAAGACGAATTTATAAAAACAATATTGCATCCGGCCATCGGCCTCGGTTTTAATTTTAATTTTAGCTACTAAGTCTTTTGACTTAGTTTAACTTCATATTTAAAGGTCCGCCTGTGCATTGCCCAGACGGAGGTTCAATCCTAAATATCATGTTAGCCGCTAAGTTTTAACCTAGCTTATTCGATTTGTTGTCCGTCTGTTTTTTTGACAGACGGTAACTTGAATTGCGCATGTATATATACAAAGAAATTAAATCAATATTGAAAACAAAAAGCAACTATTTCGTTGATGGGATTTTTATTTACAAAAATTTACAGGCCTCAAAAGCAGTACTTTTTCAAGTTATCTACATTCCTAGTTCTAAGCAGTCGCCTGCCGTCTGGAGTTTCCAGGCGGTAGGTGTTATTTCTTACTTCTTCATAAATCCGGTAGGGACCTTCCCAATTAAGAGTTAGCTTTCCTTGCTCATTGTCCCTACCGGTTGCCTCCTTTTAAGGGCCGTTTGTGCACTTTCTTGTTGTAGTCACGAGTCATTATCAGTTGGTAAATCTCATGATGCAAGGTAGCATTGCCCCTGGGCTCCGAGAGTGAGTCATTTGCCAGCCACATGGCCTCCTAGTATTCCTCATCATTATATAACATGACTCGTAGAGTCGGCTCATAATGTTTTATGTGCAAGACAGCTTCAACGCCGTAAACCATGAGGAATGGGGTTTCACCAGTTACCCCTTTTTAAGTAGTCCAGAAGGCTCATAGGACATGAATTAGCGCTTCAGCCCATAAACCACCGGCACTTTCAATTTTCTTTTGTATACTGTCTGAGATTAGTTTGTTGGAGGCTTAAATTTGGTCGTTTGTTTGGGGTTGGCCGACTAATGCAAAAAAATGTGAGATCCCTTGATCTTCCAACCAAGTTTTGAGCTGAGGCGTCTCAAATTGAGGTCAATTATCAAATACCATAGACACAGGTACCCCGAACCAGGTGATAATGTTCTTCCATATGAAGGAGATGACATATTTTGTCTTGATGCCTTGGACCTCCTCTGCTTTCACCCACTTGGTGAAATAGTCCACAGCCACAAGAATATAGTGTTTTCCACCTGGTGCAGGCGTATACGAACCTAAAATGTGCATGCCTCATTTAGCAAATGGGACTGCGCTATGGATTGCCATCAGATCAGTAGCCGGAAGATGGATAAGCTTGCCAAATCTTTGATACTTGTCACATTTTTTAACAAATTCCATGGCATTTGACTCCAAAGTGGACCAGAAATAATGCCGCTTGGCTCTAACGGCTAGGGATTTGCCGCTTGAGTGAGAGGCGCGGTATCTCGCATGCAACTCTTCGAGACTTCTCTCCCCTTTTTCGGGGTAACACACTTCAGTAAGGGCTTTAGAAAACCCGCCTTGAAGAGCTCTCCTTCTCTTAATTCGAAGTTTGTTGCACGCTTTTTCAGTACGGCTGCCTCCTGGGGTGAATCAGGGAGCGTGTCGTCTGTGAGATACGCCTGGATGCCATCCATCCAAGTAGAACTTCGGTCCATAAATACAATGGGCTCATCTACTTGACTAACTAAGGCGTATCACAAGAGGCAGAAGATGCAAATTTTGACAGCATCTACTTGATTGTTCTTCGACAAGGGCACTTGACTTAGATGAAATTCCTCAAGTGTCCCCACTTCAGTTTTGACCACCTGCAGATACTTGAGTATAGCCGGATGAGTGGCTTCAAACTCGGCATGGTATTGGCTAACGACCAATTGAGATTCTGAGCAGGCGTCAATTTTTATTGCCCCTGCCGCCTAACACATGCGGATACTGGCTAGCAGGGATTCATATTCCGCTTCATTGTTTGAGGCCTGGAACTTGAACCGTAGTGCAAACTCGTATTTTTCCCCTTCTAGGTATTCACAGATTATGCCTGCACAACATCTGTTCATAGTAGAGTTCCCTTTTACATGCACCTTCCAAACTTGGTCAAGGTTATTCGGAGCAACTGGCCTTGTCATTTTGACAATGAAGTCGACAAGTGTCTGACCTTTCACTGCCTTTCTTGGTTCGTAGGAGATTTCAAGACTTTGCATTTTAATAGCCCATTCGAGCATCCTACCAGATGAGTCCAGGGTTGTCATTGGCCGCTTAAGGGGGTGATCTGTATAGATCACCACCAGATGTGCCAAGAAGTATGGTTCCAACTTCTTAACAACCGTGTAAAGAGCGAGACCAAATTTTTCAACCATGGGGTACCGGAGCTCGGCATTCCTGAGCACATGGCTAATGATATAGACCGGGAGATGATTATCGTCTCTCTCAGCTAGGAGAACAACACTAAGGGCATGATCTGAGACGACTAGGTACATGAAAAGCATCTCCTTTGGCAAAGGGTTAGCAAGCCTTGGCAAGGAGTGTAAATGTTCTTTTAATTTCTGAAAGGCCGCATCAGCGTTATCTCCCCATTTAAACCTAGTCTTATTCCTGATTGCCTGGAATAAGTAAATGCATTTGTCACCTAACCGGCTGAGGAATCTCCCAAGCGCAACCAGGCAACCTGTTAACCTCTGAGCTTCCTAGACAGTGCGGGGTGAATTCATGAAAATCACCGCCTGTATCTTCTTGGGGTTAGCCTTTATCCCCCTTTGATCAATCATGAATCCGAGAAACTTCCCAGACTCAACACCAAAAACACACCTTTTGGGATTTAACATGACATTATACCGCCTGAGTGTGGTGAAGCTAAGGTTTCTCGGAGATAAGCAAGGTGATCCTACTGTAGCTTGGATTTGACTATAATGTCATCAATATACGCCTCTACATTCCTCTCAATCTGATTAACGAAGACTGTATTAATCATCTGTTGGAAAGTAGTCGGCGCATTCTTCAAGCAAAACGGCATCACCTTATAGCAAAATAGCCCCTAATCAGTGATGAAGGTCGTCTTCTCTTGATCGTTTTTCCACAGGGGTATCTTATGGAAGCTGGAGTAGGCATCCATAAAACTCATCAAGGCATGACCGGTTGTAGAGTCGACCAGACTGTCGATCTTTGGGAGCAGATAATTGTCCTTTGGACATGCCTTGTTGAGGTCTGTGTAATCAACACACATACACCAAGTACCATTCGGCTTCTTTACAAGCGCAACATTTTATTTCGGCAACGTTTTTATTTCGGTGGCTGCCGCCTGACTTCTCCCCTCGCCGTGGTTTGTTTTCTTTTTCCGGATGGGCTTCTTTTTTGGATCCATGGCGAGTTTATGGACTGCAAGATCCAGGTTGATGCCTGGCATCTCCTCCACTTCATAGGCAAAGATTTCTATGCACTACAAGAAAATAACCTTTTCGTATTGATTATTTTTAGTATTGATTGTAATTGCAACAAAAAGCTTTCTCAACGAATGGTCATTCGATACAATATCCCTCGTTGCCTTAGCCTTTAGTAGTGGTTTTCAATATCGATGGGGTTGGCCTAAATAATCAATACGAAAAGTTACATAAAAGTTGAACTCATTTTCTTCAAAAAAAAAACATACATATAATCTTTACAAGATTCGAACATGCAACCTCAAACTCTTATATTAAATGTTTCACCAATAAGCTATGACATATTTTATGAATTCTTTGTCACACAATATTTATATATCTAGTGTAGAAAAGGCTTTTTGTATCGATTTTTGGGATTTAGTGGCGATTGTAAATGATACGATTTCTCATAATTTTATAAATGTGCAAAAATAGTGTGGATATGTATTATTATCTTTTCCGTATCGATTTTATGTGGGAAAACCATGGCGACTGTAAAATGATACAATTTTCTTAATTATTTCACAAACATACTTGCATGTTGTAGTGAATGTACAATTGCTACAAAATTATCGCAACGAAAAGACAATTTTCTTTTAGTGTTGAATTCTTTTAGAAGATGGTGTAAGTCTACATCAAGCCTTTCAAAGGCAGCCGTCCCCACCTTAATCATCCGCTCTTGACGGCTGTTGTCCAGAGGGATATCAATGTGCTCACCAGCAAGTTGGGGACGGAGATCATCTGACCGCTCTCCGGTCAGTGATTGCTATTTCTTTTCCTTCTTCACCTCCACCAGCTTTTTAGTTTTTCTTTTCTTTACGGCTGCTGGAGGGGGTGAATCAGGGTCCTTGATATCGTCAAGGTCTATTGGCTCCTTCAGTTGACCGGCTGCTGAGGCAGTCGGCTTGACCTATGAGAGATAGCACTCTCTTGCCGTTTTTTGATCCCCGTTGAGGGAGCCAACATTTCCATCATCCCTTTCATACTTGAGAAGCATGAGAGCTGGGATGATGACGGCCTTGCACTCGTACAGAGTGGGTCGGCCGAGAATGATGTTGTAGGCGGTAAGCTCTTTAACCATCAGGAACCGGATGACCATGTTCTGCCCTTGTCCCTTCTCCCCTAGCCGCATGGAAATGTCAATTTGTCCGATTGAGTGCAGGACTCCTCCCCCAAATCCAACTAATGGGTGGGAGACGTCACGCAGACTGTCCCGCTTGTAATTAAGCCGGGACATACACTTGTAACTGATGAGATCAGAAGAGCTACCAGTGTCTATGAGGATCTGCCTAACCGATGGTTAGCGACCTTGCGCTCAATGACGACTAGGTCGTCATGCGGTCGGTGAACTTTGCCCCTATCCATCTCAATGATGAGGACGTCTGGGAATGTTCCACTTAAGTACGCCTGTCCATCATCAACTGAGTGGTTCATCCTCTTCAAATGATCCTTGGTGTCCCAGGATGGTCGGACCACTGCATGCGAATCCGCTTGGTATGGTGTAGACCGGATCCTTGTCGGTATCCGAACTACTAGTAGGCTGGACATTTTTTGACGACTGTCCAGGATTCGTCTTACAAGTTGCTTTGGACTTCAAGACATAGGACTTCAGCAAGCCCTTGTCAGACAGATGGTCTAACGTCCGCTTGAGACTATAGCAGTCGTTGGTGTCATGGCCCACCTCCTGATGGAAGTGGCAAAATTTATTCTTGTTCCGCGACTGAACGAAATCCTTCATAGGATTCAGCTTCTCAATGGCCAGCCTGTCCTTCACCTCTGTAAAGATCGTGTAGTAGTCTTTATTGAATTCATACCGCGAGACATATGGTTTGAATTATCTTTTCTTCTTCTTGGACGGTTGATTAGGTTCCTCAACCGCCCAAATTTCTTTTCTGTTTTTGTTCTCTTTAGCTTTCTAAGCCGGCTGAGTAGACCTACTCTCCTCTTGTTTATCGGACTTCTTTGAGTCCGACTGAAGGCTAGACAAGCAGAGTTCGGTAGCTTGACTAAAGCTCTCCGCCTCTATCAACTCCTCTTGAAAGGTGAAAACCCTCTTATGGACAAGATCGAACTAAAAGGTCGACCCATCATTCAGACCCTTGAAGAAGTCTGTATAGGCTATGTCGTCAGATAGCCCCTGGATTTGAATTCTCACCAGGTTGAATCGCATGACATAGGAGTGTTAGGAGGGTGATCCCATCGTAAGGGGGTCCTTCCTTATATGCCCATTGGCCCTGATGAGTCTATTTTATATATATTTTATTCTCCGTCCCTCGGTCATATTTGTGCTTATTTGAGCTCTGCGGAGCTATTTTTATTACTAATATACGTTTTCTAGTGTTTTTGTAGAGTTGATATTATTTTGTAGGAATTTGCAGATTTATGACAATTTCCGAGCTTATTGAGCCACTATGAAAGATATTAGAGTCGGATCGTATTTTATGACCGTATATTTAAAGCCCATATCGAGCTAATTAAATTTGGTTCGGTAATTAAGGGCTCAATTCGTTTGGAGTACTATTTTTGTTGCAGGTCCAAGATAAATTAAGAAGAAGAAAATTTCAGCCCGAGTGAGAAAAACCCACTCCAAAATTGTTGTCGGGCGAGGCCTCAAGCGGACATCTTCAGCATTAGGCTTGCTACTTGCTTTTGGGCTTGCAAATTCTTTGGGCCTACTCTAGTTAATTTCGCTGATGTTGGTTGCCGAACTCCATGAAAAATTTATCAATTCGTTTTAGTTATCATAATTTGAGTGGGATTAGAAAACTCTTTTTCCTTTCTTATAAAAGTAGGGAAGAGTTACGTAGAGTAGGTAGTTTTTGTAGTAGTTTTAGCTTTTAGTTTTGTTCTTTTTTTTAATTTAATTTTTCATTAGTTTTTTTAGTTTTAGTTTTCTTTTCTCTTTCTCTCTCTAACTTTTCTTTCTCCCTTCTCTTAATTAAACTCCTAGTATTTCTTTCTCTTTTGTTTCTCTCTCTACAACTCCTTGTTTAATTCCATCCTTTATTTAATCTTTTTCCTTGATCATGTCTTATTTAATTGCTTTGTTTAATTTAGATTTAATTATGTGTGAGTAGTTTTTTTTCTAGGGTTTATGGGGATCCATAATTAATAAGAAGGGATAATTTGTTATTATTGATTATTGATATTGCATGATAATTTCTTATTGAATTGTTTTAATTCTTTGCAATTAGATTATGAATCGAGCAGATGTAATTTGATTGTTAATGTTTAGCAATATTGAATTGATGAATCGAGCAGATGTTAATTTAATATTAAAGGCTATTTTCAATAGGAACTTAGGTCTAGTAAATTGCGAGAGCCTGTTAGATCTATGTTGATTAATAAATTGCGAGAGCCTGTTAATCATGTTATCTGTGCATTGTTAATTATTAATTACTTCCTTTTATCCCGGAATATTAATTATTGGTGAACCTGTGACCCTAGGTTTCCTTATTATTGATTCTTTTTTCCCTAAACTTATTCTTCGTAGTATAGAATTCATACCTAAAAATATTGGTTACTTGGATAATTTAGATTATAATAATTAATTAGAATTAAAAAGACTTGTTTCCCTGTGGAGTTCGACCCTACTTCCCTATCTACTGTAGTTAGTGATTTAGGTAATTATTTTTTATTAGGGGATACGACTTTACCCTGTCAAAATTTGGCACCGTTGCCGGGGAAACGGTTTTATTTTTATTTCTAATTATTATTAGAGTCTAGATTATTTTTAATTTATTTATTTATTTATTATTATTTATTTATTTTTTAATTTTTAATTTATTTTTTTTATGAGTTGAAAATATCCATGCTTATGTCACTACAAGAATTATATAATTTTTATGCAGCACCTAACTACTGTAGTTGTCAATGTCTTTGTCATGAAAATCCTGAATGCCCTTATAGTGAGATTTTTGTGCGTGCTCCGGATGATTTTAGAGTCTTTCCATATACATATGATCATATTCGGAAACGATTAGTTGCTAATGAAAGTTATTGGAAGGCTCTTGATGAAAAATTCTATGGACACTATAATAATATGAATGTTATTGAGGATGAAGAACCATCGGTTATATAATTTGTGGTTGAAAAATCATTGGTTGACGAATCGGTGATTGAAAAATCATTAGTTGTAGAAACGGTGGTTGATAATTCCTTTGTTGATGATGAGGTTATTTGTGAGGGTAAAATTTTAAAGTCACTATTGGATGATAAAGACAATGACTACCTCCATGTTCGTTCTATTAATTCTAAATTTTTAGCGGAGGAAGTAGAAGGTTGTGGTGTATTTTCATCTCCCTCTTTTGATTTTTCTTTCTACCTTGAGTTCTCTTTATGTGCTCCTAACTTTTTCTTTGTAGGGATAAATGTTCTTGCGATTAAGCCCTATATAGTGCTTAATGAAATATTTGCAGGAGCGTTTGATAAGTTACTCAAGGCATTGAATTCTTCCGATTGAGAGAAGGAGTATGGTCGAGCGGGACCTTAATAAACTAGCGCTTTACGGGAGGCAACCCGTAATTTGTTGATTTTTATTTAGTTTTTTTTTATTCATTTATTTGTTTGTGTGTTTTCTTTTTCTTTTGTTTTAGAGAGGTAGAGGAGAGTATATCTTATATTTGTGGGAGTGTGATTTTGTGCAGAAATGCTAGAAAAGTTGAGAAAAGATCGAAAGGTTAAAGGAATCCCGGGGCAATTAGCAGCAGCAAGCTGCCCCGTCAAATCAGTAGCACGGGCCCGATCGGGCAGAGCTCGCCCGATCGGGCGCGCGTACGCGTCAGCAAACTTAGTCAACTTCGACAGGATATAACTTTTGCGTTTCTTATCCGATTTTTGCGTGTGACTTGTCGTTGGAAAGCTCTTTAAGTCTAGTTTCCAATGAAATTAAAATCACTGCATTATCATTTATATATCAAAAGTTATGATCAGAATAGTGCACCTGACTCAAATTTGAACTTTTTCCCACTAACACTTTGTTTCTTTCTTGCCCAATTTTGTTCCAAAGAGATGTATTGCAATCCTCGAGACTTTGGTGATATTGATGTGGTGATGATGAAGAGTAGTCACCTTGAATACTAGCTTCCCTTTAAGACAATGAGGACATTGTCTGATTTAGCTTGGGGGGAGGTTCTCGTGTTCGTATGGTATATCTTTCACTCTCTCTCTTATCTTTTTACTTTTATTTTTCTTAGTACAGATTTTATTGCTTTCTTAAGTTACTTTCATTTCCAATGAATTATGAATCATGCTTTCCTGTGCCCCTTGATGAAAATTTTTCGAAATTGTTTTGATTCTTGGTTATTGATGATAAATATTGTGGATTAGTTGATCATGATTTGATGTTTGATTGTCTTGAAACCTTAATATGCGTCAATTTTGCCAACTACTTGTGAATATATTGCTTGACTAGTTGATTTGGTAAGGAATGTGTGATAGTTCCATAGTTCCTGGTATGTCAATGAATTTGAGTATTGGTTTGCAACTATTAGTAATATTTATATAATTCATTATTATGCACATAGAGGAGGACGAAGGCATTTGTTCTTTTAGGTCGCCTCCAAATGATTGTAGATACATTTGTTCCTTTCTTGCTACCCATGTTGTTGCCTTGACTTTTTATTGTTTATTTAGCCACATTACAAGCCTATTTTGCCCCATTGGTTACTAGTCCCAAGCTTGGCTTGGGGGAGCTATTAGTGAGTGAGGTGAGGGAGTTTGTAGTGTGTTTATTATTAGCACAATTTGGGTGGGATTTGAGAAGTTGTTTTGTTGTTATTCATGTTTATTTTTTATGAGTTTGAGAGTTATATTTTCTTGAAAAAAAATAAAGCATGATATTATGAAGAAAAAAAAAAGAGAAGTTCATGAAAAAAAACAAATGTGAAAAAATAAGTGAACTTCAATAGAAAAAAATGTTCAAATGTTCTATTGGAGGTTGATCAAAGAAAAAAAATTTTGAGCCTCAATGAAAAAAATTCAAGTTTGGAAAATAAGTCTGTTTATTCACTCTACTTCTTCATTATTATATCTTATGAGTCATATTGTAAGAGTTGGGTTTATTTATTATGATTGGAGTATATTTGGTCGATGTTAGAGTTGGTTATGTAGGAGATGTATGATCATTATTTATTTTGATTAGGGGTTTTTATTAGGATATGGCTCCTTTAAGCATAGCTTTTC
This sequence comes from Chenopodium quinoa, assembly GCF_001683475.1. Taxonomy (NCBI): domain Eukaryota; kingdom Viridiplantae; phylum Streptophyta; class Magnoliopsida; order Caryophyllales; family Amaranthaceae; genus Chenopodium; species Chenopodium quinoa. The sequence goes on from NW_018745546.1 coordinate 1,581,960, forward strand.
TCTCACTTGTTCCCAAATGATTCCTACCCTTTACCCTAGCCTTACATTACAAGTTGTAAAGACCTTCCGACCTTTGTGCATAGAGTTGTATGAATGTGAAAGTGTTGTTTATCAATGCAAGTTATGACTTGACATATTTCGAGTCGACTAGTAGGTTGAGCGTTCATTGTTTTATACACACGAGAGTGTGAGTTGGGAGGGCATTGTTCACATTAAAGGGGTTGGTTGGAGAGCGATCGAGTACACCTTTTACTCGCCACATAAATGAGAGTCGAGTGTGTGAGCACTAGTCTTGAATTTTATATGCTCTTGTGGTTTGCTTTATTTGACAATTGTTAGGAAATATTGGTAGTTGGATGGATTTGTTTGGTTGACTTTGATACATGTTTGTCAGATTTACCTTGAATTATATTTATTAATTTAAATTGTTTTTGGGGTGAAGTATTGATTTATTTATTCATTGCTTTGCTTAGGGACAAGCAAAGGTTTGGCTTGGGGGAGTTTGATGAGTCTATTTTACATATATTTTATTCTCCGTCCCACGGTCATATTTGTGCTTATTTGAGCTCTGCGGAGCTATTTTTATTACTAATATACGTTTTCTAGTATTTTTGTAGAGTTGATATTATTTTGTAGGATTTTGCAAATTTATGACAGTTTCCGAGCTTATTGAGCCACTATGAAAGATATTAGAGTCGGATCGTATTTTATGACCGTATATTTAAAGCCCAATGTCGAGCTAATTAAATTTGGTTCGGTGATTAAGGGCTCAATTCGTTTGGAGTACTAATTTTGTTGCAGGTCCAAGATAAATTAAGAAGAAGAAAATTTCAGCCCAAGTGAGAAAAACCCACTCCAAAATTGTTGTCGGGCGAGGCCTCAGGCGGAAATCTTCAGCATTAGGCTTGCTACTTGCTTTTGGGCTTGCAAATTCTTTGGGCCTACTCTAGTTAATTTCGCTGATGTTGGTTGCCGAACTCCATTCAAAATTTATCAATTCGTTTTAGTTATCATAATTTGAGTGGGATTAGAAAACTCTTTTTCCTTTCTTATAAAAGTAGGGAAGAGTTACGTACAGTAGGTAGTTTTTGTAGTTGTTTTAGCTTTTAGTTTTGTTCTTTTTTTTAATTTAATTTTTCATTAGTTTTTTTAGTTTTAGTTTTCTTTTCTCTTTCTCTCTCTAACTTTTCTTTCTCTCTCCTCTTAATTAAACTCCTAGGATTTCTTTCTCTTTTGTTTCTCTCTCTACAACTCCTGGTTTAATTCCATCCTTTATTTAATCTTTTTCCTTGATCATGTCTTATTTAATTGCTTTGTTTAATTTAGATTTAATTATGTGTGTGTAGTTTTCTTTCTAGGGTTTATGGGGATCCATAATTAATATGAAGGGATAATTTGTTATTATTGATTATTGATATTGCATGATAATTTCTTATTGAATTGTTTTAATTCTTTGCAATTAGGTTATGAATCGAGCAGATGTAATTTGATTGTGAATGATTAGCAATATTGAATTGATGAATCGAGAAGATGTTAATTTAATATTAAAAAGACTTGTTTCGCTGTGGAGTTCGACCCTACTTCTCTATCTACTGTAGTTAGTGATTTAGGTAATTATTTTTGATTAGGGGATACGACTTTACCCTGCCAGGCCCTATTGAAGCCTAGGACTTTACACTTGTTAGGGTATATTAGGATTTGAATTCCTGACTATTTGGGAGACCTTGAATTAGAAATGATACTCTCATCACGTTTTTTTGTAAGAAACAAGTAGGACTCGTCAATGAGTTTTAGGAAAACTCATAAACCTAGTTCATGTCTTTCTTCCATGTGGAGTTCATGGAATAATTAGCACGAATCATAAGTTTACCCATGCCCAAATTGGTCTACATAAACAAAAAATGAGTTCGGGAGCGAGGGTACAAAAATAACGTTCCTTTTAGTGAGGAATCGCTATTCTAGCCCTAGTACGGCCTCTACTAGCTCTTCCTTTTTCACAATTTCATTACCAAACAATATATTCAACGTGATACTTAAAGACTAATTTAGTTGATTTTATTTACAAGCATTAATCACGTAGGAATTACATTGCAAAAGTCGTTATTCTTATTTAATCAATATTCGTGAAAGAACAATAAATAAACAATATTCGCCTTGTCTTAAGTGGTAAAACAACAATTAGTTATTCAAATTCTAGTCTTGATTAACGAAAGAATACTATGTGAATTAATTAATTAAAAGTTTGTTTAAAGTGATCAAACAACAATATTTATTCAATTAAAGTTATTTAAACAATAAAGGAAAAGTGATTTATCTAACTGCTCAGGAAACTAATTGTTCTTCTTTTATGTTAAATCTCCGTTTAATGTGTTTATGGACTTTCTTTCTTCTTCGTACCTCCAAGGACTTCAATGGATGGATTAGGGTTGAAGATTAGGGTTTTGACAATAATAAGGTTTTAATTCTCATTTTTCATGTCCTGGTAATGCTGAACGATGACCCTTATTTACAAGCGTAGGGATCTAGGTTTAGGTTTTTAAAGTCGCGTCGTCAGGTAGCGCGCGCAACTCTATGAGTCGCGCTGGGTGCCGCGCACATCTCAATGAGTCGCACGCGCCAGGCGTGCGCAATTGATTGAGTTGCATTGGTTTGCGGTTTTCCTTATATGAAAGAGCGTTTATAAAACTTCCATAACTTTTGTTTGCAGTGTCAGATTAAGGCGTGTGAGATATCATTGGACAGATCGGAATGCCTAATTTCCAATTATTTTAGAATTAAAATATGTTATGTATCAAAAGATATGGCGTTTAGAGTGCAAGGGTGTCGGTTTTAGGGCCCGGTTTAGTGTTTTAATCATAAGTTCTTCGTTTTGGCTCGGAATTGGGATAATAATATTCCCGTTGGAAAGCTATTTGAAAGGTTTATCCATATGCATAGTCCTTGAATTGGAATTTGATGTTTGGTTCATCTATTTGGCTCGGTTTTTCAACAATGTAGGTTCCATTAGATCGAATCATTACATTTGACGCATTTTGGTCCGTTATTAATCAAGTTTAAACATGTTTGAACATGTTTTAGGCCTAATTTGTAATCGGACAAGGCTCTAAGATAACTTGGTCTCAAATATGGGTTTCAACTTACTTCATAATTCTTTTCATAGTTCATAAACATTTTAACTATGATCTAACATGAAGAACGGATTTTTGTAACATCATCGCACTTCCTTCCGGGACAAGAGGCTAAAAGTAGGTGTCTACAAGGAGCGAAGCCCTTCTCTATCTCCCTACCGGATGGTGATCAAATCAAGACTTGTCTTTTTGGCAGGGATGTTCATCAAGAAGTTGGAGACAAACAGGAAGGAAAGCTTCCTGAAGCTATCGATGCACCCGGTTGGCAAGTTGCCAAACCATTGTTGGGCAATTCCCTTCAATGTAGCCGGGAAGCACCGGCACCACATTGCATCCTCCAGCCCTGCATGTGCATGATATTGGAGTAGGCCATGAGGTGGTCCTCTAGGTTAGTGGTACCATAATAAGCACCCACCAACACATTCTTAACCTTGGCCGGCAGTGCGGCTTCGGTTATCTCCTTGGTGAACGCAAAGGTTTGTTCACCAAGTTTAAGCAGTCGGAGCTGCCATTTCAAAGATTGGACGTTATATGCCACCTGACCCCCAAAGAGGGTCGGCTGCATAAAATGAGGGGAATATGGACCGTAGACCATAGGGGGTACATACGGTGCATTCCCGATCATCTGAGAGCCAGAATGGACGGTATTACCGCCTGTATGGCTCTCATGCAAGGATTGAGTATTCCCTATGAATGTATTCTTAAAGCTGTCTGGAAAGCTCGAGGTAGAGGCTGACTCAGACTGTTGTTGACTTCTCCTAGGAGTGATTATTTCCCAAGCATCAGGACTTGATTTTTTGTTACCCACCTGTTGTTCACCCTGGCGGGGATTTTGTGTATTCTTCTGGGGTAGAAGAATATTTGACCAGTCAAGGGTCCCGGTTGCCTTATCCTTTGGATGCAGAGTTGGCTGCCTGTCCTTGACTAGATTTCTCCTCTCAGGAGAAGTCTTCCTTGCCAAATGACCCTTGCTTGGGCCAGCCCTTCTTTTGGTGATCAGATATTTGATTTCACCCTTGAAACTAGTCATGAATTTCATAAGTTCGTCTTGGGTGACTAGTGCGGATCCGCCTGCCGTGTGGGTTTCCCCTTCCAACATACTAAGGGGTCTATTTGTACCCGCCTAGATTGCACTCCATTCTAGAGTTTCTCTGGGACGAATGAGCTTTATAATCAAAGAGCCATCCTTGGCTATGTAGGTTTCGACTTGAGGATCATCATCCTCAAGGTCAGTAAAGACCTCCGACTGGTTAACCGGGTGGTCAGGAGGTGGTACAGACTATTGAACCATCCTTGAGGTACCCTCCCCGTAGACAGTGCCAAATGTTTTGGGTGTTTTTGTCCCTCGGGAGAGTTAAAGCTTAAAGACTGGTTGCACGCGGCCTGTACCTGCAAAACAACGGAGACTCTAGGTGTTTGGAGCTCCGCCTCCGACGGTCAAGTTAGTACTTGAATATATACGGGAAAAAGCACGGAAAAAGTGATGAGATCTTCTCAAATTCCGAGATCAGGTGATTCTCTGATGTAAGAGAATGTAGGGTGTGCTATAATAATTGTAGATGCCCCCAAAATGGGGGAAATCTCCCTATTTGTATGGTCATTCGAAAATGTGCCCCTGATTAGGTCACTTTGACCTAATTACTCTGGGCTGCGCTGAATTACGGCTTTCTCGGGATTTGGGCCATAAAGGACCGCCTTTTCTCCCAAGTTCTAGGAAGGACACATGTCGAATAGAGATTGGCCCAATTCGGACCAGTCATGGTATGACACGTGTCGAGGTTTTATTGGACCACGTGGCATGGGTAAAAATTATCCAAAACATAAATCATATTAGCCTATATAAAATTATTAATTATCTTATTAAGCATGATTTCAAGTACAAATTTCCTTCAAACCTGCAAGAGAGGGTGTGACCAAGCAATAACAATAAAATCAAGCAACATAATAATATTGACGCTACAAATCATCATCGTAGCGATATTCTCATCAAAGCATTATAATATTAGCAAGATCCTAGGCATGATGCTAACAAGATTAATAACAAATTCTATCATGTCACTAAAGTTTTATCCCTAACATGATACTAAAAATCAATAAAGACATCCTAACATGATATTAGAGATATACATGATAAAAGAAATAGGAAACAACCTAAACATGATATTAGAAAGTAATAGAAGCATCCTAACATGATACTAGGAAGCAATAAAATCTAAGTAGGCTTTCTAAAGATATAGAGAAATAAAATAACTCACTTGTTGCCTCATATCTCTTTCTATCAAAACAATACACACATTAGTAACTTCAAGGAAAATATTAAATTAAACAATTTATTTAATTAAAATAGGGATTTGGGACCAAACCCCCAGAAATTATCAACCTTTCATGTGTAGGGCGAAGGCAACTTCGAGCTTCGCTAGGTGTGTCTAAGTCTTGTGATGGAGGAATATTGTATTTGAAATGGCTAGGCCTAGAAAGAGGGAGAAAGAACAAGCTTCTAGCTTAAGAGAGAAGAGAATAGATGATGATTGAAAACGGGGAAAATCTATCCTTTTTATAGAGAAAAACAACCGTAAACGATAGAAAAGAATCAGAATTTTAATAGGAGTAAAATAGGTTTTGTCGCAAAATGACAGAGCTGTCACGGCGCGACAGATTCTTTCGCACAATGACAGGCCTGTTGCGATGGGATAAGACAATTTTTTGTGGATTTTGTTTTTATCATAACTTTTGATAAAAAAAAATTTGAAATAAGGAATATAAGTGGAAAGATATTGAATTCTACTTTCTAACCCAATTAGATTCATATTAAAATCTACTGTAGTAAAAAGATATTTCAAAAATAGTGGAAGGGTGTCAGTTTTGGATAGAGTTTCGTATTTCATTCATATCCAACAATAAAAATTCTAAGGCACAATGATAATATCTGACTTTCTTTAAACGTCTTTCATTTCGAATAGAATTAGGACTTTCAAAAAGAGGAGTTTTATTCAATTTCAAACTCTTTAATCTTATCTTTTTAAAAAGGATAATTAAGAACTTTAAGAAACTTATAGAAGCTTCTAATTAATCCTAATTAGTATAGAAATATAATTAAGATAAATGGACCTTCCACATGATCATTGGGTGGCACATAAAACGTGTTTTAGGCCCAATTTAGTATTTTGGCCATAACTTCCTCGTTATAACTTGGAATTGGGCTTATAATATATTTTTGGAAAGATCTTTTCAAACCCTATCCAATTACATAATTATTGGACCTATATTAGGGACCAGAGTAAACTAGATTAAATGAGAGCTTAGTTACAAAATTAAATGAGCGAGGCTCTGATACCGCTATTAGGTTTCGTAATGTCCAACACCACGTGGAACTAAAACCCGACCCTAATCAAGGGTTAATAGGTTGTTGGGACTACTAACCTCCACCAAATTTGAAATTTATAATGCCTAAACTTACACTAAGCTAGTTAGTGGTAGGTAAAGGGTCGAACCACGAAGACTAAGTGTTTCAATATATGCTAATTAGACTGCTAGGATGATCGTGATATAGAAAGAGAGGTACAACAAAAACACTACTTAGAGCAAACAACAAAAACTAGGGAAAGTGGAATCCAATTACATCAATGCAATTAGCCTACCATAGGTATGAAAGAATTTAGACTCTCAAACAACTCACTTTCACCTAATTGATTGAAAGCACAATTGGGAACATAGAATCAATAATCTAAAAAGATTCTAATCCATATAAGCATCATTCATACACAATAATCAAGAATCAATTGCATACATATCACAATCAATCATTCAATTCATCAACATAATCTTCATCCAATTCCTTAGAATAATATCTAAACTAAGATGAGAAAGAATAACATGAAAAACAAGGTAAAACTAGAATTAAAGCTAAAATCAAACTATTAAGCTAATTAACAACTCTAATCAACAAGCAAATATACAAAATCAAGAAATAAAGGAAAGAAATAAAGATGAGAGAAATTTAGGAAGACTCATTGAATATATGAGAAGAAAATCCACAAAATGCTTTTTCAACCTTTCAAAAATCCATGAAATATCCAAACTTTCTCTCTCTAAAACTACTCCTAAACTAGAGAGAGAATCCTAATCTATTTCTAAGAGAGAGAAAATAAAAATAGGCTAAACTAAATTAAGGTGAATAATTGTTAAGGGTATGTTCACATTTACTTAATTTCTGTTCAATTCAGTTCAGTTCAGTTTAGTTCAGTTCAATTTAGTGCAGTTCAGCTCTTCATTTTCCTCTCTCATAAAATATTTATTTCAACTCAATTCAGTTCAGTTCAGTTCAATTCAGCTCCAATCAGTTCAGTTCATTTCAGCTCAGTTCAGTAAATGTGAACAAGCCCTAAGAGAGTATTAATCCCCCAAAAAAGGGTATTTTAAATACAAGTTAAATAAAATAAAGGAAAATTTGTCAGAGACAACCTTTTATAGAAAACTTTTTGTCTAGGACAACCTTATAAATTTTTTTTGGCAAAGTCAAACCACTTTATAAAAAATTTTGTAAAGGGAGACCAACCCTCACTTTTAGGGCATTAACCATCGGATTCCGGCGTTGACCCCTACGTGACTAGCACGTACTCCTCTTTTTTTCTAATTACACCCCTTTTTCCTCCAATTTTCTTACATAAAAACCCCTCTTAATTTGTAATTGATTCTAGATTTGAAATTTGTCCCCATTTTTTAAATTTACTATATCATTCAACAATCATAAGGTCGCGATTTGAATTTTGGTATCAATTAGGTAAGTAATTCCTTATCTCTTGTTCAATTTAGCCAAAGTTAAAATTTATAGGGTTTGAATTGAGGTTTTTTTGTTACTTAATTTCCAGGAAATTAGTACTCACTATGGCTCGATTTGAAGAGAAGAGATATGGATGTGGGTTTCCAGTTGCTAGAAGGACTTCATGGACCCATGAAAATCCAGAGAGAAAATTTGTTGCTTGCAAGTTCTTCAACCACGAAACAGGTCAAAGAGGTTGCAATACATTTGAATGGGTGGACGAGGAAATACTAGATTGGCAGAGCGATGTAACTAATGTGATAATAGCATAAAAGCATAGGCTTTCCACTAATCTGAGTATTCTCAAAACAAGAACTGCATGTACTGAACATGAGAAGGGGTTCCTTGCTTCTGAACTTTATATGCTGAAGAACAGCATGAACATGGGTGAAAGGGGGGTAATGCAAGAAGAAAATTCAAGGAACAAGTTAGTTGTAACCTGTGTTATTATGTCAGTTGTTGTTAGTTTTTGTGTTGTTAAGATTTTTGGTTAGCTATTGAAGTTGTAGTTGGTGTAATGGAATTTTGGTTAGAATATTGTATTGTGAAGCTTTATTAGTGAATGAATGAAATGATGACCCTTATATTGTTGCACAATTTTTTTGACACATAAACTTTCAAATTTTATAAATGAAATGATGACCCTTATATTGTTGCATAATTTTTTTGACACATCATTACTTGACACATAAATAGCATACAAATTTTGCAAAAGAACATTAGCTTTAATTGATGTATGGAAATCTGTCAAACACCATGCATAGGTGTATACAACATAAACACAAATATTTTGGGTGGCCACACCCTTTAAATACACCAAAAGTATTTAAAATAAGCTAATGTTATGTTTAATAAATCAAACACATAAAACTTAGTGCAGAACTACAGTTAGGCTTCATCATGCTGAGGTTGTGAAGCTTGAGTTGGCTTAGTTAACATAATTTAGTCAAGCTCTGCTGGTGCTGACTTCCTGCCACTTCTTCTAGGAGCTGGTGCACCTTGTTCAGCTTGGGCCTTCTTTGCTTCTGCTATTACCTTCTTTGCTGCTGCATGAGCTTGAGCATAAGTGGTCCCTCCTTCTCCATCAACAGTCTTAGAACACTTGTTCACATAATTTCCCAGGCCACCACACCCACTGCACCTTTTGGTTTTTTGGCCCTTTTAACATTTTTTTAAGCATCTTCACCTGGCTCCTTCACCCTTTTTTTTATTGCTTAGTCTGCCAGCCATTTTTCTGTAAGGTGGAGGCAAGGGAGCAGGATATGGTGTGACCTCCCATTGAGTTTGTCCTAGCATAGACCTGAATGCTGGTGCATAAGCTTTTTTATACGTCTCCACATGATAGGCTTGATGAATATACTCTTCATGGTTCAGCCTCAAATCCTAATACATGCTAAAGCATGTCAGCATGGAATGCCCATCAACTTCCACCTATAGCACCCACATTCTTGCTTTTCCAAGTTAACAACAAAGGTGTCTCCCTCATGGTCCACCTCAAACTCATACAAGTCAGCCTGCATAGCTCTCATATTTGACAACTCATCATACCCCCTATTAACCATCTTCATGACAGAAGGCATTATCTTTCCATCATACCCCCTTATGCCATCTTTTTTAAAACAGAACCTCTGCATAACATAACTCCTTATCCACTCCATTAACTGCATATTTGGTTTGGATCTTGCCTCTCTTAACACATTATTGAAAGACTCACAGCAGTTATTGAGTAGCATACTAGACTTAGATGCTGAACTGAAGCTATGCCTAGACTAGTGACAAGTTGGAATTGTAGCTAAGTTGTCATAAGCCGCTTGATTAAACTCTTTTATTTTGTCCATGTGAGCATTGAAATGATGTTGTTACATGGTTTAAAGTGTAAGAATGCAAGACATAAACAGATACAACTCTATGTATGCAAGTTACAAACAGAATGCAAGAATAAGCCCATTACCTTTGTGCTTGATCTAGCAGCCATCCAGAAGTACTCCTTAAATATAACCCAAGGGAATTTGGCTTTGAAGTTTGTCCATATATGCCTACAACAATATCTTGTCTCTGCATCAGGCATAACTGTATTGAATGCTTCAAGTAATCCCTACAACAATGGGACAACCAATTTCAATACAAGTAAGTGAAAGCACAGAGTTATTAAGGAAAGGGAATAAGGGTATTACCTTCTGCCTATTAGACATATAGGTAAGCTCATCATCCTCATGCACCCAAGTAACTGAGTTAGCAACAGAAATGATGTCATTTCTCAACAACTCCAAGAACAAGGACCATGTCTCTGTATTCTCAGTCTCCACCACTGCCCATGCAACAGGTAATATGTTATTATTCCCATCTTTCCCCACTACAGTAAGTAAAATGCCTGGATAAGGCCCCTTTAGGTGTGCCCCATCAACCCCTATAATGGGCCTACAATTAGTAATAAAACCCTCTTTACCTGCCTGTAAACAGACATACAACCTCTAGAACAAGGGGGGTGGCTTTTCTATGCCATCAACCTTCACTACAGCAGTACTACCAGGGTTATACTTGATGATTGTTGCAGCATAATCCCACACCTTCTTGTACTCCTCACTAGCATCATCAAAAATTCATTTTTAGAGCCCTTGCTCTTGCATAATAAGCTTTACAGTATCCAATGTCAACTTTCACTTCTCTTCTCAACCTTTTTATGAAGTGTTTCAACTTCCAACTAGGGCCATCTTTCCAATCCTGTAAGTATCTCTCATCCAAGTAGTGAGATGCCACTATGGGGTTGTTGTATTGATGGCCATATATATGTTCATCCCTTATCCTCTTTATCTGCCATGTCCCCTCATCTTTCAGCTTTTTAGCATGGATTTTGAACTTACACTTCCTCTTTTCCTTGAATGTGCACTGCAAGATACTACCTTTTTTCCTAGGACAACCACACCTCTTTGCACAAAACACAGTCACCCTACTTCTGTTGTTTGCAGAAAGTAGTAGTTGTACCCATTGTCTTTAGCATGGTGCCTCACATCCTTCCTTAAGATGAAGTTTGAAGGAAATTTCAAACCCTTGCTTAAGACAATCTTCCCTTTGAAATCAACTTGAGGATTAAATACAGGGTAATCTGGTCCCTCCTCATCAGATCCAACTATGCTATCCAAATCATCAACAGAATCTACCAAATCAACATCATTATCCACACCAACTGTTTCACCATCATCTTCTTCATCATCATCCCTACCCACATTAGCTTCAATCCCTACTCTACCACCTAAACTCCTTGTAACCTTCTCACTTATGTCATGATCAACATGCTCTTGGAAAAGATCATCATCACTGTCATCTTCATAATCATTATCACTCAAAAGAACATCACTACCTTCACTGTCATCAGTGTCAGAACCCTCTAACCCAAGACCATCTTCTTCAGCATCAACCTCAACACTCCTCAAAAGATGTTCTACATGAACAGGATGCCCTTTGTTCAGCTTACTGGGTCTAGAACTCTCTCCAGGTCTCTTCTTCATGGTTAAGGTTGTAGGTAGCTTCTGCCTATCAGTGTTTGAAGTGAAACAGGGCTGGTTCACTGCCTGAGTTTTAGGTGAGGTTATTGAGAGTGAATTGTCTTCAGATGGAGTAACATTCAGAAAAGAAGGGGAGGGGCTAGGAAAGTTTTTTAGAGGTGAGTAATTTTTTGGATAATAAAAGAAGTTGGATGGGGTTTCTGATTTGGACTTAGATTCCAAAGTGATAAGTTCAGCACCCTTTTCACCACATGTGCTGACTGTTTTTGCTTGTGGACCCCCCTTTGAGGTATGTGGTCCACTAACACCCCCACTTTTGCCACCTCCACTATTGCTCTCTGATAAGTGACATTTATGTCACTCTTAGGGAGTAGTTTTAGAGTTAATTCCGTGTTTATTTTCCTTTTTATTCTCTTGTTTTCTTTGTAATAAAGTTTCTAGTTTATTTCTTAGTTTTAGTATGTTTTAATCTAATTTCTTTATTTATTTGGTTTCTAGTTTATTTTTGTATTATATTTGCTTTCGATTTATTTTATTTCGTTCCTTTTCTTTGTTACTTTCATAGTTTTTATTAGTTTTAAGTTTATTTTGTTATTTATTTGATTTTATTTACTTGTATAGTTTTATTTAATTTTTATTAGATTAGTGTTATATCTCTTTTTCTATTTTACTTTATTTATTCCTAATTTATTTATTTCATTTTTATTTGTCTTGATTTCTCCTCAGTTTTGTGTTTAGGGTCCTGGGGTTCATGTCAAGTGAGTTCGGAGTTCGGGGACGAGACAAGTGTGTGCACATTTCCCTGCTTCTAGCTTCCAGCTTATCCATCACCCCACCTCCTTATCCTTCACCACAACAAAACACCAATTCCCCTGCTCCATCTCCACCACAATTAGCCACGCACCTGACCACCAGATCACCACCCACATCTTCGAGCAATCACCAGCCCACTTTAATCAGCCACCTGCAGCTCAACCTTCGCCAATCCCCAACCTTTCCCCTGCTCCCTCTTCACGCAACAACAACAACCATTATCACCCACCTTCACCCACAATCAACCACCAAATTGCAGCCACTCAATTTCACCTACCCTCACGCACCACCACACCAACTTACAGCCATCCCGCAATTCTCCCTCACACCAGCCACAAACCAGCAGCAGCACTACCTACAACCAATTCACAAACCACCAAAACTCACACCAATTAACCTCCTCCGTCCACCCTTCGCGCAGCAACACCACCAAAACCACAACAATTAACCGCACCTGAACCACCATCACCCACCAATTCCACTCGCCCAAACCGCACCTCTCCCCTGCAATTCCCGGCCACCGCAAACCCAAATCAACCCTATCAAGTCGCATAAGCAGCACCCAAATTCAGAGCAATTCAAGTTCATCTGGATGTGGCTGGTGGTTGAAATTGGTGGCGAGGTAGGAGACGCGCCAGGTGCGGTTTGTGCTTTGGTGTTGCGGGCTGCTGTAGTTATTGATGTTGTTGAGGAAAGCAAGGGAGTAGGGGAGTTGTTTGTGGTGTAGGGTAAGGTTTGGTGTGGTGAAGGATAAGAGGATAAAAGAGTGGAAGCATAAGATGGTAAGGGGCAGTAGCTTGTTCAAGAATTTTGCCGAACATGATTGACTCGGGTCTCGAACTTCCAATGCAAGCCATTTAACCTTGAAATCCGTGCTTCAACTCGAACACATACCTACACACACCATCAAATCCGAGGAAAAATGACACAAAAACTTAAATAATAAAATAAAACAAAGTAGAAATAAAACTAAAAAAACAAAATAAAGGACTAAACTAAAAGAAATAAGAAAATGAGAGAAACTTTGAATTTATTATATAATAATAACTACAAACTTAAAATATAAACATAGAAAATAAGAGAAATATAAAAATAAATTACAAAATTAAACTTAAATCTATTAAAAACTACAAAATACAGAAACCCAAAGTTAAAAGACGAGAATAAGCAAATAATAGAAAAAAAAAGAATAAAATGAGCTAAATTATTGGAAAATAAGCATGAAAACTACTCAATAAATACCTGTAAAAGTGACATAAAATCACTTATCAAACTCCCCCAAGTCAACCTTTTGCTCATCCTCGAGCAAATTAACATGAACGCATAAGAGAAGGAGAGTGAATTATTCAAGCAAAGCTAAGACACTAAAGGAGATAAGAATGTACACTAACTCACTTTCATAGGAATCACGGTCAATTTTAGACAAGCCCTTTAAATCTTTAGATCGCCCTAGAGGAAGAGTGTGCTCTCGTAAGGGTTTCCTAAGAGCTTAACCCTCAACTTTTGAAAAAAAAAATCAAGGCAAGGCAATAAAAAGAAAAGAAAAAGAAACATAAAAAGAAAAAGAAAAACACAAGTTCATATTTGGACAAGAGATAGAAACAAGCACCAATGAATGCAAATCTTTCAAAATAGACAAATGTATGCACGTTTAAAGATGTCAATGGTTGATTGAAACATAACATATGCTAAGCATAGAGAACTAATGAGGACTCAATCCACCCTCGTCCCAACCAATCGCTCCGCGTTCTCTCCACTAGCTTCTCATCAACCCTTAAGCTAGTTTCTCATGATTCATTGAAGGAACCGAAAAACTTTGAGAAGGTAATCTCGACATCTTATCCATGCACTCTCTCTCCACCGATATTGACTCAACCCTCAAGGGTGTAAGGGTCTTTTATTTGTTGTAACGTAAGGCTAGGGGTAAAGGCGGGGTAAAAATTTGAAAATTTTGGTGATATTTCCTAAGTGAAGCAAAAGGGTGATCAAACCTCAAAAACAAACTCAAGAAGTCACAAAACCTCAAACAAAAATACCAATAATGTCATCTCCCCCAAGCTTACTCAACACCAACACAAAATATATACAAAAACGAAGTAACGCTCCCCCCAAGCTTGAACGAAGGATTGTCCTCAATGCTTGAAATAGGGAAGATAACAAAACCAACTAAAATGTTTTTGTTTTTTTTTTTCAAATTTTTATGGATTTTGCATTTTTTTGTGTCCTTACCTTTTTTTAACTATGGAAGACTTTTTTTATTTTCTTATTTTTGGTAATTTAGAGAATTTTATTACCAAATAAGAGCAAGGAAAAGCAGACAACATACAAAAAGCTAAGTTGCAACCCAAACTACACAAACCATAAAAGGCAACCAAAAATACCTAAGGTTTCTAAACCATAGCAGCCACCATCTAGGATGAGTTCTGCCTTGAAAAGAAAACCCCTACTAGACTTAGGGACACAAACCACCTTCTAACAAGGGTACCTGATCCCAGGACTAGACAACACAACAAAAGCCAAAATACAACTAGATAATAAAAGAAATCCTATCACTAGTAGAATACCTAAAAGCAATATTAAAAATTATGTCATTTACATCACAATCAACATGTTTACAGCTACCATTAAACATGGTACTGTTTCTTTGACTCCAAACATAGTGCACTATTTCTACAAAAGCCATCAAAAGCAGCTTAGCTTTCCTTCTGTTCGTCATACTATGCAACTTCATCCAATTCACTTCTTCTGAAAAACCAAAAATAGGCTTGCTACATTTAAGCTTAGTAAGCAAATCTTGCCAAATCCTCTTAGAATATAAACAAGAGAAGAATAAATGTTGAACACTTTCAGGTTCCTGCAAACACAATAGACATACAAGATCACAAGTAAAATTCTAGGAAATCAGCATGTCTTTTGTCAACAACCTGTTCCAAAGAGCAAGCCACAATATAAAAACACATTTTGGAGATGCATAGTTATTACAGGTCAGTCTTCTCCACTCCACTTTTGGGCTTTGAGGTCTAAGAAGCCTGTAAATCTTACTAATTTTCATCTAAGAAGCCTGTAAATCTTACTAATTTTCATAAAATACCCATGAGTAACAGGGCCCAAACTTCCCAAATTATCAACCACATCCTTGTATTGCAAGATTTTCCTTAAAACCTAGGAACACTTCTTAGGAATAGGAAAATCTCAGCAATTTCTATGCTTGAAATAGTATTTATGCACCCATTTAACCCATAGACTATCAGCTTTATGAGCCAAGTACCAAAGAAGCTTGGTAACATCAGCCTTGTTCCAATTAGGAAGAGAAAGAACATTCCACCTCCCACTAACATTAGGAAGACAAAAAGTATTCCAAGAAATTAAAGCTTTTCTAGAAAAGGAAGAGTTCCAGCCCAAAGAAAATCCCTGAAACTGGCTTCAATCTCCCTAAGAATCTTCTTAGGCAATACAAAATTTTGATTCCAATAAGTTTAGACCCCAAAAAGAATACCCTTAACCATTTGAAGCCTACCAGCATAGGATAAGTGCCAAAGAAACCCACCCTGTATTTCTATAAGTCACTTTCTCCACTAAAGGTCTGCATTGAGCAATTGTGAGCTTTTTAGAAGAGAGAGGGACACCAAGGTACTTAAAAGGGATAATACCTTACCCAGCACAAATAGCCTTTGCCATAGTCTGCTGATCAGTCATAGGAAACCCACCAAAGTAGACCTCACTTTTATCAAGGTTTGTAGACTAGCCTGAAGCAGCAGAGAACTTACTAAAAGCTTGAACAAGCAGCTGGACAGAAGCAAGATCAGACCTAGCAAACATAAGTAGATCATCAACAAACATTAAGTGTGTGAGAGAAAGCCTCTAAAAACCTGGGTTTGTAGACACCCAATTGTGTCTCCCCAAAACCATACCCAGTGATAAATACCTTTCATTTCATTTGATTATAGAAAAAAGAGAAAGTGTGAAAAGTCTAGTGTGAGGATGTTTTTATTAAAATATATCTTCTTTCTGTTTTTGAAAATATTTCTTTTCTTACCCTATTTATGAAAAACGTGCATTCCAGTTTAGTTTTATCATTATATAGGTCCAATAATTGTGTAATTGGATGGGGCTTAAAAAGACCTTTCCAACGATATATTATAAGCCCAATTCCGATGAATAATGAGGAAGTGATGACCAAAATATTAAAATGGGGGCCAAACCGGATTTTACATACGGCTCAATAATCATGTGGAGGGTCCAAAGGTTTAATCCTATTCCTAAACTAATTAAGATTTATTATAAACTTCCATGATTTTCTAATATATATTAATTATCCTCTTTGAAAAGATAAAATCAAAGAGTTTGAAATTGAATAAAACTTTCCTTTTTTAAATCCTAATTCTGTTTGAATTTAAAGATGTTCAAAGATAGTCATATATTATTTTTTTGCCTCATAATGTTTATCCAAATCTTATATGGTTTGATAGATCTTGAAATTATCTTTCCAATGATATAGTATAATATTAATTCCGAGCTATAACAAGAAATATATGAATGGAATACGAAACTCTATCAAAAACTGACATCCTTCCACTATTTCGGCCATATCTTTTAATATGCAAAATATTTAATCTTATTCTAATTGGGTTGGAAATTAGACTTCAAGAGCTTTCCAACGACGTATTGTATGACTTATTTGGACTTCTGGATCAAAAGATACGATAAAAACAAAATCCAAAAATAACTGTCTTGGAACGCCTGACGACAGATTCGTCGCCTGACGACGAGCCCTGTAGCTGGCGACGAAGAGGGGTTTTATTCCTTTTCGAACTCTGATTCGTTTCTATCGATTTTTGACTATTTTCTTATAAATAGGGTCCCTGGACCTCCATTTTTCAATTGCCAAAATTCTCTAATTCTCTTCTCTCTCTCTAAGCTAAAGCTTATTCTTTTCTCCCTCTTTCTAGCCTAGCCTTTTACAAACACAATTCTGCATTCACAAGATCTAGACACACCTAGACAATTTTGAAGTTGTCTTTGCCCTAGACATGAAAGGTTGATAATTTATGAGGATTTGGTCCCAAATCAAGTTAGAACTTTTGAAATCTTTCTTTAATTTTTAGTTATTTATTTAATTTTATTATTTCCCTTGAAGTTACTAACGCGTGTATTTTGTTATTAGAAAGAGAGTAGGCATCCAAGTAAGTACTTTAATTGATTTATTGATCTTTAGTTATAGAAATCATGTTTAGATTGTTATTTTGATTCCTAGTATCATGTTAGGATGTTTTGATTGCTTCCTAGTATCATGTTTAGGGTAATAATTCAGTTTATCATATTAATTATAATTTCTATGATGCTTCCTATTTTCTTTCCTAATAGCATGTTAGTGCTAAAGCTTTGATCTTTGATTTTTAGTGACATGATAAGATTTGTAATTAATCTTGTTAGTATCATGTCTAGGATATTGCTAATTCTATTATGCTTTAACATGAACCCAAACTTGAACCTTACTGTGATCATACACTTAAGCATGGTGGCGTCCAAAGGGAGGGAAGCTAGAGCAAAAGAGTCGCCAACAAGTTTTAGGAACTTGTAAACCTTACTGTGATCATACACCCCTTAACGATCCAGGAGATCGTTAACTCCAATAGGTCTGGAACCAAGATTGGAAGTTCGGGGATGAAGGTACAAATCCAATCTTAAAGAGAAAGAACCTGCCCTAATAATAGTCCTCTACTTTATTCTTCTCGTATTCATGTGCGCTTTCTGAATAACATGCAATCAATAGGTTTACCCTAAACCTGTTTAATCTATGTTGGTTGAATATTAATGCACAATTAAATCTATTATTGGCGATCACTTGAGTTATAATCATATTAACCTTAAACAAGATTATTAATTATCTTATTAAGCGTGATTACAAGTACAAATTCCCTTTAAACATGCATAAAAGGCGTGATCAAGCAATAACAACAAATATATCAAGCAACATAATAATCATAAAATAATCATGATTAATAATAATCACAAATCATAAAAATAATAATTATATTAATAATCATAACCATAATCATATCAACGCTAAAGCATAAAAATAGCAAGATCCTAAGCATGATACTAACCCTAGCATGTCACTATATATACATCAAAGATCAAAGCTTTATCCCTAACACGAGAGTAACATGCCATTAAGAAAGAAAATAGGAAGCATCATAGAAATCTTAATTGATTTAAGAAACTTATTCATTACCCTAAACATGATACTAGAAAAAGCATCCTAACATGATACTAGTAATCAAAATAACAATATAAGCATGATTTCTGTATCAAAATATCAATTAAACATTAAAGTACTTACTTGGATGCCTTGTATCACTTTTTAATAACAAAATACACACGTTATTAACTTCAAGGAAAATAATAAAAATTTAAGAATTAAATTAAAGAATTGAAATAGAGATTTAGGACCAAACCCTAAGAAATATCAAACCTTTCACATCTAGGGCAAAGGCAAGTTCGAACTTGGCTAGGTGTGTCCAGTGCTAATGTACGAGGAATTGTGTTTGTAAAAGGCTAGGCTAGAAAAGAGGGAGAGAGAGAATAAGCTTTAGCTTAGTAAGAGAAGAGAATTAGAGAATTCTCGTTATTGAATAACGGAGGTCCAGGGACCCTATTTATAAGAAAATAGTCCGGTATCGATAGAAACAAAATCAGAGTTCGAAAAGGAATAAAACACACTTCTTTCGCCAGCGACATGGCTCATCGCCATGCGACAGGCTTCGTCGCCAGGCGACGAAATTGTCATTTGGCGATGCAGAAGTTTTTCCAAGCGTTTTCAACGTGGAATCTATTTTTCGATAAAATCAAGTCGTAAAATCTGTACAAAGGGTAAAATCGTAATTTCAGTAAAAACACTTCTTTTATTCAAAATAAAGCTCATAAAAAATGATTATCAATCCTAATCCCATTAGGATTTAAAAGAACTTTCTAGAAGATTCTAGAAGACTATAATCAATTCTAATTGTATTAGGAATTATAATTCATAATAGGCCCTCCTCTAAATCATTGGTCCGCATATAAGAACAAAACCAGGCTGAGTTTAGTATTTTGGCCATAACTTCCTTATTATTCATCGAAATTGGGCATATAATATATAGTTGGAAAGCCATTTTCAAGCCCAATCCAATTACACTATTATTGGACCCTTTTCATGGACCAAACTAAATTGGATTTGATATTTTCATAAAATAGTGCAGGTTTTCAAAAACAGGAAGATAGATTTTTTAATAAAACTGACAACAACATTAGAATTTCCACACTTTCACTTCGTTCGATTATGATTCAACGTGAAAGGTATTCATCACTGGGTTTGGATTTGGGGAGACACAAATAGGTGTCTACAGAAGCCCCCACTTTAACTGATTTTGGAGAAACGCCAGTTTCGAAAACAAAAGTCAAAGTATCGATAGGGACGGAGAATGATTCAGAACATTATGTGATCCTACATCATTCTTGTAACGCCGATACTTGCAGACTAGCGTAAGTTAAACAGATAAATGAGTTAAGAAACGCGTATCTTGCATCGTCGAGTACACGTCTCTGAAGGTAACCGATTTCTTGTCGTTGTGACAACCTTCCACAAGCTAGGGAACACCATCCTGTTGCTTTGACGATCTTCCCGGGATACCTCTTGAAGACTACTACGCTTGTAACTGCCTCCAATTTGGCTGTGATAGTCTTCTGCAAGCCAGAGAACACTATCAAAGATTGCTTCGCTTGAAACAATCTTCATTTTCCTTGTGACCATCTTCCGTAAGCTAGGGAACACAATCGAAGATAACATCGCTTGAAATCATCCTCAGTTGTTTGTGACAAACCTCCACAAGCTAGGGAACGTAGACGAAGACATCTTCACTTGAAGTCATCCTCACGTTTTGCGATAATATTTCGAAGAAAATTACCGAAGATCGATGCTTGTTGATCCTTAAAAGTTCGCTTGAACTTTGTTGCCTTGGTTTTTGCTGAAATTTCTGCGGTGCCAGTACGTTGGCGCTTTTTGCTGCTTGTGAACCATAATGTCGGTACCTCTGCTTTTTATAAAACATTATGTCGGTGCCTTTGCAATGAGCCAATTTTAGGCGCTTTAAGCTAAGTGAGACGATCGTTTATTAGGTTGATCACTTAATGTGAATGTAATCGAATCGATTACTAAACCATGTCAAATTGCTTAGAGGGGCTAACTGGCGTACCAAGGAACCCAAACTGATGCATGAGGTCCACATAACCATATTACGGGGCTACACGCTTTGTCACCACACCAACGCCTACTGGAAGGCCTTATCGCCACGCTTTTTGCTTGTCACCCGGCGACAATTTCATCGTATGGCGCTGCACTCAGGATTTTTGAATAAAACCCCTTTCTTCTTCATTTTGCCGCTGTTGCTATTATTTGTTTGCGAATCGTTGAAAAATTCAACTCACTCGTTCTCGCTCATTTCTCAATCAAATTCACTCAAACGTTTTGCAAATTGAAGCTTAGTTCATCTCGTTTCTTGATCTATGTAAGTTTTCATTAAACTCAGTCGAATTTTGCTGAATTTTTGCATGTTATTTCACAAATTTTTGAAAATTTGAAACTTACATTTCTTAATTTGCTTTGTTTGTTGAATTTTATGCCATAAAAAGCTTAATTTTGTTTGTATATTGCCTTGGGAGTGTTTTGAGACTTTTTTGACTCAATTTGGTGGAGAAACAAACAATTCACCATTGTTGTATCCTTTGAGGTCGTGAGAACAAGGCGGCTTGTTCTTCACGTCTTTTCTAGATATTCTTGTACATTTTTGTCATAATTATTGTTATAGTATTGCAAGAAATTGTTTGATTTCTTGACAACTCTATATATGCTTGAATTGAATTTGTGCTCTATTTAAGTACTACGTACTCTATTCTTTAGGAACATAGTACATCCGACTAGGTGAACCTTAGATACTATAAAGCCTTAATTTTTGTTATTTTGTATAATATAGTATGGCTAGAAAACGCGGTTCCGGCTCTCGGTCTTGTGTTACTCGACGGGAGCACGAGCCCGTCGGTGAGGGCGAGGAGCCATCCACCTCTCCAGGACCCTTCCCTGAGTGGGATGAGCGGACTCTGTTTTTCCCTCCTGAGCACCACATTTCTGAGAGGGTGCGTTGCAAGATCGTTAGCGGGAGGACTCGTAGCCACGGTTCTGGCAACGAGACCATTGGCTCTTTGTACGACAAATATTTTCGCAACGATGAGGAGTTGCGACAGCTACGGGAGTCTTGTGGGCTGACTGCCTTGCTTCGGGCCACTCAGGCCATGACCTCTTTCGACGCGAGCCACCACGTGGTTCGAGATTTGGTGGAGTTCTTCTGGGACACCACCAACACCTTTCATTTTCCGTGGGACGAGATGACCGTCACCCCTGCTGATTTCAGTCTTATCTCGGGACTAGAGTTGTGTTCTGATACACTACCATTTGATAGTAGGATTACTGTCCTTTCTCCGATTGTCGAGGAGTTGTTGGGTCCGATTACCATTCGGGCCCGTGCCGAGGATTAGCCGACACGATTTAGTGTTCAATGTATCCGCCGTATACTCTAACGATGGCTTTTGAGGATGATGCGACCACCAGTGAGCAGCGGGTGCGCATCTTCGTTCTTATCTTGTTTTCTAGGACCTTTTCTCTTGACAGAGGTAGTCGAGTACTTCTCTACTACCTTCCTGCTCTCCGCGATCCTCAGCTGGTCGGGACCTATGACTGGGCCAGCTTGGCCTATGCTGATTTCCTGCTGGGCTTACGATGCTTTTGTCGTCACAGAGCTTTTAACGGGGACATCGCACTCTCCAACTTCTTGAGAATCGTAGAGATATACTTTATCCCTTTTTAAAGTTAGCTCTAGATTTTTATTAGCATTCGCTGATCTTCTTCTGTCTTTGTAGATTTGCTTTTACGAGTATTTTCCATCGCTTGCGCCAGAGAGACCTTCTCCTTGCGAGCTCCCTATTGGTGGTTGTTGGGGAGGTTGCATCGTGATCTAGCCACTACTTCCAATGTCCGAGAGTTGATCCTCTCGGTATGTTCTTTTTGAAAACTTGTCTCTTGTATTGCCTTATAATAGACTTTTATCTCACAGACGTGTTTTATAGGAGCATGATGTGGTGTATCGGCCATGGGCCGATCTGGCTTTTCCTGCGCTGGCTGCGCAGTATACTACTGAGTGTCGCTACTTTCAGGGGACGTATGAGGCTATGGTGTACCTTGGTGAGAGAGTGGTTGTCCAGCACTCTTCGCAGATTTTTGTCGTCCCTGCTCCTCCGCCTCGACACATGTTTCATGAGTCGATGCTGATAAACTTGGCGGAGAGATCGCCTGCTGGTACACATTTGCGGTCTCATGCCCGTCCAGGCCGATGTTACGAGGAGGATTTGCTTCCACTGCTAGCTCCAGCCCCTGTCTTATCCGAGGAGGCGGCGGTTGTAAGGAGGGGGTTCCCATTGTAAGGGGTCCTCTCCTTAAATGCCCATGGCCCTTTAAAAGCCTAGGACTTTACACTTGTTAGGGTGTAGTAGGATTTGAATTCCTGACTGTTTTGGGGACCTTGAATTAGAATTGATTTTATCATTACGTTTTTTTGTAAGAAACAAGTAGGGAGTTGCCAATGAGTTTTAGGAATACTCATAAACCTCGTTCATGCCTTTCTTCCGTGTGGAGTTCATGGAATAATTAGAACAAATCATAAGTTTACCCATGCCCAAATTGGTCTATAAACCAGAAATGAGTTCGGGAGCGAGGGTACTAAAATAACCTTCCCTTTAGAGGGGAATCGTTATCCTAACCCTAGTGCGACCTCTACTAGCTCTTCCTTTTTTACAATTTCATCAGCAAACAATTTATGCAACGCGATACCTAAAACTATGTTAGTTGATTTTATTTACACATACTAATTCATGTAGGAATTACATCATAATGTCGTTATTCTTATTTAATCAAATTCGTGAAAAGGACAAGAAAATTATCAATATTCTCCTTGGCTTAAGTGATCAACCAACAATTATTTAATTCAATTCTAATCTTTATTTAACGCAAAATACTATGTGGAATTGATTAATTAATTATTTTAAGGGGATCAAACAACACTAATTAATTAATTAGGATTCTTTTAAACAAGAAAATAAATGTGATTTAACTAAGTGCTCGGGAATTTACCACTTCTCTTTGCTAGATCTCCGTTTAGAATACTTTTGGACTCTTTCTTGTTAGGGAACCTCCACCGTAGTAACAAAATATCAAAAGGGGTGAGTGATTAGGACAAGAGGAGCTAGGTTGCAGAAGTTCACAAGTATTACGCCAGAGTTTTAGGTTATTTTCGGTCTGTTTAAGCCTCGGTTTAAGCTCTTATTAATAGTGAATGATTAGGTTAAGGTTACGAGCATTCTGCCACAGCAGGTGTCACGCGCAACAGGATGTGTTGTGCGCGGCATCCCAGCGCAAGTGATTAGGTTGCGTTGCTATGGGCAGCGCAACTAATTGTCTTGCGCGCGGATTTATGGTAAGATTCGATTTTATATTTTTCTTATAACTTTGAATCTTTCACGGGGCAACTTTGGAGGTTGCGCAGGGTGTCGCGCGCAACTAAATTAGTTGCGAGTGGCAGCCCAGCGCGACTGTTTTAGATGTACGCGGCTTTTTCTACGGCAGCATTAAAATTTAACCTAGGCGCTCCTAAATCCATCATTTATTGGGTTTTAAGCACGACTTAAGCCTAATTATGATCGGGTTTAGTTAATTAAACCTTTGTTTTGGCTTTTATCTTTAATTCGAGCTAGTCTTTTGTGTTTTGTGGCTTAACCAGTTCCATAAGTATTCTTCACTTTCATCTAATACGAAGATGGTTTTATTTATCGTTATTGCACTTCATTTTGGTATAGGAGGCCAAAAGTAGATGTCTACAGCGGTTTGCTTCTTATGTTTTTTTTTTTTGCTAGATAGCCCCCAAGTAGACTTTAATCACTTAAAATTATTTTTTGCCAGGCTGCGCCTGCTGCGTTCGTTCCTCATCGGATGTCCATCAGCTACTAGGGGACGTACGACTTAGTTGAGGAGATGATTCCTTCGACTCTCGAGGATCAGCGCTTCGTCGAGTGGTCTATTCCTTGTCACTAGACTAGGGTGAGTTACTTGCTTACTGCTTTTTTGTATTTATGTTGTATTGTTACTAACTTTGTTTTTGACAATTCTCTAGCGAGTTTGTGACAGTGATGGCGGGGTGCATAGACGTCTTTCGGAGTCAGATGGTGAGGATGAGGAATATAGATTCCTGTCGTCGTGACGACGTTGCTGAGGAGGTATCTCTTTTCCTTTATTTTGTATTGTTTATCCTCCAGTTTTCTTTGCATCTTACGTGATTTAATTTTGCAGGGACAATCTATTCCTTCACGTACTCGGGCGAGACCCGAGGCTAGAAAGGAGCCGTCCAGGTCTGGCTCGAGACGTCGCCGCACTACTTCTAGTGGCCGGGGTGGCTGATCTAATGGTGCTCGGAACGAGTCATTAGAGGGTTCGGGTTCTTCATCTGAGGGCGCGCAGGCTAGGCCGATGGGCAAAGGAGGCGCGACATCGGCTCCTCGGTAGGTGGTGGGACGTACGAGTTTGGCTCGTCGTCGCAGCAGCCACAACAGCCTCAGGCTTTGTCGATTCGGTACCAGGGTGAGCCTGGGTGGACTGGCCCTGAGTTAAGGTTCCCGCCTACTTGCAAGTCTGGAGCTAGTGAGGAGCATACTCCTCGGTCTGCGATGTTCTTCAATATGATGAACATTCCTCCTCATTTGCGTCCTCCGACACAATAGTTGTACGTGTGTTTTTTTATTTATTTTGACTTTTGTAGGACTTTGTCGGCTTGTATTATATGACTAATATATTAAATATATTTTTATATACAAACTATTATCTGTATTATCTTTGCCTTTTTATTTTTTATTTTATGTGCATATGTGTGTGTGCAAAGAATTTGTGATTAATTTTGCGCAAAAATTTCTGTCAATGTTATTATTAATGGAGGGTATCTGATTTTCTCCCCCAAAAGGAAAAATGAAATTTTTTTTTGACTAAAATAAGCCTAAATTTAATTAAGCTCGAATAATATCTGTGAAAAGGGAGAAATATATTGAATTTTATGTATGGGGTGATTGAACAAAAGAGCATAATTGTAAAGTCATTGTACAAATTCGAATCTTAGTCAGAAAAACGCGGTTTACATAGCGCGTTGAGCTGGCGTTGCAGCGTCATTTGTCGCGACGCGCTGCATGTCGTCGCTAGGCGTTGCTTTTGTCGCATGGCGACATACTTCGTTGTCAGGCGACGAAATTCGTCTAGCGTTGCAGTCGCTTTCCTCCTAATCCTTTTAGTAGTCAAACCGCATCAGTTTTGTGCATAAATAGCCCCCTAATCTGCCTATTTTTTTATATAATTCGAACGGATTAATCATTAATTATATTCTTAGGTTCTTAACATGTAATCATGTCTTTAGTCTCTAAGAGTTTTAACGATTTTACTCGTGAGTGGTGTCGGTCTTTGACTGCTAAAGAGAGAGAAGAACTTGACTTTTTTCACATGGGAGGTACTTATGGTATTAAGGGGGTAGATATTGACATAGAAGTTATTCATACTGCCTTAGAATATTGGGATACAAACACACATTGCTTTAGACTAGGCTGTGATGAAATTAGCCCTTTACCGGAAGAATTTGGTGCCATATTAGGCATCCCTTCTTTAGATCTTGTGGTAATTCCTAGGGTGAATGAGTATTATTATAAAGATTTTGAGCGCTTCTTTAATTTAAAAGACAGATATCTAACAAATATTGTGGATGGTAGCATAGTTAATCTAAAAGAATTTGCACGCCACTATTTTGTTAGATCATATTCTAAATCTTTTCATGTTTATAGAAGAAGGGTTTTCCTCTTTTGCATGCTTAACCAATATCTTCTCACTAGTGGTAAAAATTATGAGGGTCAAGCCATTATAATATCTGTTTTGGAACAAATTAAAGCTGGAAGGAATCCAATGCCATCAATTGTTGGAGAGACTATGCTTAGTCTAGATGAGTTAAAGAAAAATCCAAAATCACCTTTTCGAGGCTCTCCAATTTTATTACAGGTAGAAAAATAATATTTTTAATTACAGAAATCAAAAACATATTTTTGTACAGTAATACTAATTTTTTGCATTGAATTTTTGCAGATGTGGCTAATGGAGAGGCTAGAATTAATTAGTCCTCCTGACTATATTGAAAAAGACACTCCAAACTGCTTTGTAAGGCAGAAGAAACGTTTCTCTATAAAAATGGGTCGCCATGAGTGGAGTAAAATATTTGCCTTTTGTAACTTTGCTATCAAATTAGTCTTCCTATGGTGGAAAATTGAGAAGATGGTTGGTGTCAATAAGCAACCCTTCTGTTGTCTTCCAAACTTAACCAAGATGACTTTTTATTACCCCTGCAGGGTAAAATGGTCGTACGGTCTGCTTCAAACAATTACTTCTGAAGATCTCTGTCGTCCCTATGAATTCCCTTTTTCTCAAGAAGTAGAGAAGTTTGACACAAATTGGAGTGCTAGGCCTTTATGGGAAGTGATTACCCAAAAGGTTCCTCCTTCCTTGCCCAATAATGTGAAGAATTGGCTTCTTAATCCTAAAAAGAACGAAAAGAAAGATTATAGTAGAACCAATGTGAAGAATTGTCTAGGTGACAATATAATTCCTATTAAGGAACGCTTTGGTGAAAAATTTGAATTCAAAACACCTATGATGCCTAAGAAAAAAGACACTACTAAAGGCAAAGAGAAAAGAATAGCCGACTCTTCATAAAAGAAAGTTTAGGTGGAAAAGAAACATGGTGTCCTAGCTAAAGGAGAAACTACTTACTCCAAGATTGAATGTAGGTCCTCTAAAGGAGGCCTACTAGCTAAAGTCATGGACGGTGAAGAAGATGCTGACAAGAATTGGAAAAGAGCAAAGAAAGAGAAGAAAGGTTGATGCATTGCTTGAATTTCAATTTATTAGACTTGTTTTAATTTTAGTCAATTTAATTTATTAAGCTTTATTTAAATTCCATAAATAATGTAATTTTACTTTTTTTTATTAATGCAATTTCAGCTTTTTTATTAAATTAACTTTTACATTTATTTTATTAAAGCAATGAAAACTACAGTAAATTATTTTCTAGAAAATTTCTTGAGTATGGAAGTCCAAAATTTTCCGAAATACACCAAAATTTGCCCACATATTCGCAGGAAACTGGCGCCGCAATTTTAAGTTTGTCGCCAGACGCTGCTTTTGCCGCCAGGCGACAGGCGACAGGCTTCGTCGCCATGCGCTGCAGTCTGTTGTCTGGCGACAGACTTTTTCCTTTTGCGCTGATGTTGCGCTGAGTTTTTGTTGATGCTGGGATGCGTGATTTGTGAAAATTAAAGTGGCCGCACCCTGTAAAGGGTTTCCTACGCATCCATTCATAAGGAATCAACCAAACGTAGCTCTCTTGAATGTCCTACTCAAGTAATTATAGGTAGTACTTTTTAATTTGGTCAAGGTTCGTCATGTTTGAGAACTCATTACCATCCATATCAGTTAGTTTTGTTGCACCTCCTGACAGGATGGTTTTGACGATATATGGTCCAGACCAATTAGGCCAAAATTTTCCTTTTGGATCCAAATTAAAACATATTTCCTTAAAGCTTTGAACACCAAGTCTCCTACTTTGATGTTTCTTGTCTTGACCTTCTTATAAAAGTGTCTAGCCATATGGGTTTTATAGCATTGAGTATGATGTAGAGCTTCTAGTCGCTTTTCATCAAGTAGAATTAACACTTCATATCTTGCCCTAGTCCATTCGACTTCATCGAGTTTACTTTCCAATGCAATGCGTAGGGAAGGTATCTCTAGCTTTAAAGGTTGTATGACATCCATTCCGTAGACTAAGGGGAAATGGGTATTTCCTGTTGATGTACGAATTGATGTGCGATAATCCCAAAGTGCAAAATGGAGTTTGTCAGGCCAATCCTTGTAATATTTTATCATTTTCTCGATAATAGTCTTTAGATTTTTCTTAGCTGCCTCAACTGCTCCAATTGCTTAAGGTTTATAAAGGGAAGAGTGATGGTGTTGAATTCCATACTTTTATAGCAATTCTTCAAATTCTTCTTGAAAGTGAGTTCCATTGTCACTTATCATATCATGTGGGACTCCATATCGACAAATAATGTTCTTTTCAATAAAGAGTGCTACATGTTTTGCAGTGAGTTTAGCATATGATTGTGCTTCAATCCACCTCGTGAAGTAATCGATTGCTACTAGAATGTATTCATAGATTCCTGTCCTAGGAATGGTAATTTTATCGATGATATCAATTTCCCATATTGAAAATGGTCATGGTGAAGTGTAGGTGTAGAGTAGAGATGGAGGAACATGTTGCAAGTTAGCGTATATTTGGCATTTAGAGCATCTTTTTACGTATTGATGACAGTCCCTATTCATGGTAGTCTAATAATATCCTTCTTGCATTATCTTTTGGACTATCACTTTACCATTAACATGAGTTCCACAAACGCCTTTGTGGACTATCCTCATAGCTCTTTGGGCTTCCTTTTTCTCTACACATAAGAGAGCTTGACCCTTAGGTACCCTTTTGTGTAACTTGTTGTCTATGAGTACATATTGGGAAGCCAAGAGTCTTAATGCTCGTTTTTCTCTTTTTGTAAGCATGAGGAGGAAATTCTCCCTTGGTGACATAGTTGAGTATGTCCGTATACCATGGTTCTTCTTCTTCTTCATCTTGGACCACTTCATCGTCTTCTATGGATTGAATGTAAGCCGATTTATGCCTTTTCTCTATGGTTAAAGGCATTTGCTCGATTTCCGTAGGAACCCTAACCAATGAGGCTAGTCTTGCTAAAGCATTAGCAAATTTGTTTTTCTCTCTAGGTAGATATGTGTATTATACCTTTTCCAACTAGTTGGTGAGAGTTTCTTGATAATTTTTATATGGGGCTAAACTTCCACTCCTTAATTTCCATCTTTTAGATATCTGGTTGATGATCAAAGAAGAATCTCCGAATATTAAAAGTTTCTTTACTCCAAATGTCAAAGCTGCTTCGAGGCCTACCACGCATGCTTCGTATTCAGCAGCGTTGTTGGTGACGTCGAAATCTTGATTTATAGAGATTGGAACATGTTCTTCTTTAGGTGATACTAATTGTACTCCAATGCCACATCCCTTTTGGTTTGAGACTCCGTCGAAGTATAAAGTCCAAGTATCATCTTCTGTGACCATCAAGTCTTCATCTGGAAATTTGTTGTCATGTATTGGCGTCGAATAATCTATTGGGAAATTTGCTAAGAAGTCCGAGAATACGGATCCTTTAATAGCCTTTTGAGGCATGAACCTTACATCAAATTAGGCTAGGTTGACTATCCATCTTGATATGCGCCCATTAAGTGTAGATTTTTCGAACAAGTACTTGAGTGGATTCATTTGAGAAACTACGAAAACTGTATGCACGAGCATGTAATGTCTTAACTTAGTTGTGGCTCACATTAAAGCGAGGCACAATTTCTCAAGTTGTGTGTAGCATACTTCATACTCAAGCATTTTCTTACTTAGGTAGTAGATTGCGTTTTCTTTTCCTTCTACTTCTTGTGCGAGCATAGCCCCCATTGTCTCTTTGGTGACTGTTATGTAAAACTTAAGAGGAATTCCAAGAAGCGCTTGTGCTAATACAGGAGGATTTGCGAGATAGGCTTTGATCTTTTCAAAGGCTTTTTGACACTCATCGTCCCATATCACTGGCAAATTCTTTTTGAGTTGCTTGATTATTGGTTCACATATTGTTGTCAGCTTTTATGTGAACCTACTTATGTATTGCAACCGGCCAATAAATCCTCGAATTTGTTTCTCGGTTTTAGGCGGTGGCATTGGCATAATGGCTTTAATCTTGGTTGGGTATATCTCTATTTCTCTAGAGCTTATGAAATATCCCAAGAGTTTGCCCGAGGTGACTCCAAAAGCACACTTGGATGGATTCAACCTCTTGTTGTATTTCCTTAGCCTTTCGAAGAACTTTCTTAAAGCTACTTGATGTCCTGGGCGATATTTTGATTTTACAATCATATCATCTACATAGACCTCAAATTCTTTGTGCGTCATGTCATGGAGTAGGGAAGTTGTGCTTGTTGGTAAGTGGCACCCGCGTTTTTCAACCCGAATGGCATTACCGTGTAACACTAAGTACCCCAAGGTGTTATAAATTTTGTTTTCTCCATGTCTTCTTCCGTCATGGGGATCTGGTTGTACCCTGCGTACCCATCAATAAAAAAGAGAAGCGCGTGATTTGCTGTATTATCTACCAAGACGTTAATGTGTGGTAAAGGGAAGTCCTCCTTTGTACATGCCTAATTTAGGTCTCAACAGTCGACACACATTCTTTGGAACTGGGACCACATTAACAACCCATTCGGGATATTTCGATACCATGATAAAACCTGCAGTTATTTGCTTTTGAACTTCTTCTTTTATTTTGAGAGCTACGTCGGGTTTCATTCGACACAACTATTGTTTTACAAGTTTCATTCCTAGAATTAGTGGTATAGTGTGTTTAGAGTAAAAATACCCTAAACATGTGGACCAATAAGAGAAAGCCACGTGTCAAACCCATGTTAGTCTAAGTGGCCCAATAGCCATCTGACACGTTTCCCCTTCAGATATCTTCTTAAATGGCGGCCTACAAGGGCCCAAATCCCATGAAGCGCCGTAAAACGGCGCAACCCACTAAAATCTAGGTCAAGTGACCTAGATAGGGGCACACCTTCCAACAACCCTATAATTAAATAGGGAGATATTTCCCCATTTTGAGGGGAGACAATCAATCATTTATTACACCTACTTTCTTTCACATCAGAGAAACACTTTAGCTTGGAATCCAAGAAGATACCCACCTAAAATTCCGCACTCTTTATTCTCTTTCAAGTTACTAACTTGATCTTCGGAGGCGGAGCTCCTACAACCGGAGTCTCCGTTGTTTTGCAGGTGCAGCTCGAGCCCGACAAATCTTTGTGATGTAACTCTCCCGAGGGACAAAAACACCCAAAACATTTGGCGCCGTCTGTGGGGAGCGTACCTCAATGATGGTTCAAGAGTCTGTACCACCTTCTGAGCGTCCGGTAGACCAGCCGGAGGTCTTTACTGACCAAGAGGACGATGATCCTTAGGTCAAAACCCATATAGAAAATGATGGCTCTCTGATAACCAAGCACATCCGGCCTAGGGACACTCTAGAGCAGGGTGCAAGCCAGGCGGGTACAAGTCGACCTCCTGGTCAGCCGAAAGAGGAAACCCATACGACTGGTGGATCTGCTCCAGTTACTCGAGACGAACTCATGAAATTCATGACTAGTGTTAAGGGTGAAATCAAGGATCTGATCACCGAGAGCCGGGCTGGCCCAAGTAAAGGTCATTCGGCAAGTAAGACTCCTCTAGAGAGGAGGAAGCCAGTTAGAGACAGGCAACCAACTCCGCATCCAAAGGAGAAGGCAACCGAGACCCTTGACTGGTCTTCTACCTAAGAGGAATACCAACAATACCCGCCTGAGTGAATAGCCGGTGGGAAACAAAAAATCAACTCTTGATGCCTGGGGGATCATCACCTGTAAGAGGAATCAACAGTTGTCTGAGTCAGCTTCCACTTCAAGCTTTCTTGACAGATTTAAGAATACATCTGCAGGGAAGTTACAATCCTTGTATAAGAGCCAAACTGGCAGTAATACCGTCCATTCTTGCCCTCAAATGGTTGGGAATGCACTGTACGTACCGCTTATGGTGTACGGCCCGTATTCTCCTCATTTCATGCAGCAAGCCTTCTTCGGAGGTTAGGCGGCATAAAGCAATGTCCAGCCACTGGACTGGCAGCTTCGTCTGCTCCGCCTGGGTAAACAACCTTCTGCCTTCACCCGAGAAATAACCGAGGAAGCACAGCCGGCCAAGGTTAAAAATGTGTTGGTAGGTACTTATGATGGTACCTCCAACCCGGAAGATCTCCTTATTGCTTATACCAACCTCATGTATTTACAGGGGTTAGACGATGCCACTTGGTGTCTATGTTTTCCGGCTACATTGAAGGGCATTGCCCAACAACGGTTTTGCACCCTGCCAGCCAGTTCCATCAATAGTTTTAAGAAGTTTGCCTTCTTGTTTGCTTCCAACTTCTCAATGAATATTCGTGCGAAGAAAAAAGTCTTGACTTGAGCACCATTAAGTAGGGAGAGAGAGAAGGATTACGCTCTTACGTCAAGCGGTTCAATCTGACCAAAATTCAGATTCAGGGACAATCTACGAAGTAGCCTTTACAGACTTCTTTAAGGGACTGAGAGGCGGGTAGACCTTTAAGTTCGACCTTATCAAAAAAGGGGCATTTACCCTACAGGCATCCCTAGGGGAAGCGGAAAGGTATATTCAAGCAACCAACCTCTGCTCGCCTGGTAGTCAGTCGGACTCCAAGAAGTCTGACAGACAAAAAGACAGTCAGCCTGCTCAGCCGGCGAAGAAAAAAGATGAGAGCAAGAAGAGAAAAGAAGTCTGGGCAGTGAGTGATTCTTATCAGCCGTCCTAGAAGAAAAAGAAAGAATTTAAACCGTACGTCCCCAAGTACGAGTTTAACAAGGATTGCAACTCCATCCTCATGGAGATCAAGGATCGACTATCTCTTGAGAAGCCGAATCCAATGAAGAGTTCCATACAATCAAGGAACAAAAATAAATTTTGCCAATACCATGAGGAAGTTAGCCATGACACCAACGAATACTTCAGCCTTCAGCGGGCGTTGGACCGTATGGCTGACAAAGGGATGTTAAAGGCCTACATTTCCAAGTCCAAAGGGACTAATAAGAAGAACTCGAGGCAGTCCTCTAAGACACCCCAGCCTGCTAGTAGCTCGGAAATTGACAAAAAGTCGGTCTACACTATAGCAGGTGGATTCTCATGCGGTGGCCCTACCATCCGGGGCACCAAGAGCCATCTTCGAAATATGGACAAGGATGATGATGAGCAGGCGTCAGCTAGCTCCTCCTTCCCAGACGTTTTGATCACTGAGAAGGACAGGGGAACCGTCCGCCGTCCGCATGACGACCCAGTTGTCATTGAATGTAAGGTCGCTAACCAGCTTGTTGGGCAAATCCTTATTGACACCGGCAGCTCGTCTGATATCATCAATCACCGGTGCCTGCAAAAGCTAAAATACAAACTCAGCAGCATGCATCCGGTTACCCACCCCTTGGTTGGTTTTGGGGGTGGGATGGTTTATCCAGTCGGTAGGATCGACTTACCTATTTGGCTGGGAGAAAAAGGAAAAGGAAGACACCTAGTCATCAAATTCTTGGTCGTTGAGGAACAAACCGCCTATAACATCATCATAGGTCGTCCAACCCTCAACGAAGCCAAGGCTGTAATCATCCCTTCTCTCATGCTCATCAAGTATGAGAGGGATGATGGCTCTGTTGGTTCCCTGAACGGGGACCAGAAGACGGCCTGGGAGTTCTACCTCTCAGCCGCCAAAGTCACTATGGCTCCAAACGGCCAAGGGCAGGAGCTAATAGACCTTAACAATGTCAAGGATGCCAGCCCAGCCCCACCAGCAGTCCGAAAGCAAAGAAAGGCTCATCAGCTGGTGGAGGTGAAGAAAAAGAAAAAATAGCAAGCACTGACCCGTGAACGGTCAGATGAGCTCCATCCCCAGCCGGCTGGTTAACATATTTATATACCTCTGGATGACAGTCGTCTAGAGCGTACGGCTAAGATTAGGACGGCTGCTTATGCTAAGCTGGCTGCAGATCTGCACCTACTGCTGAAAGAATTCAAAGAAATTTTTGCTTTGAAGTGGAAGAGATGCCAGGCGTCAGCCCAGATCTCGCTTTCCACAAACTCGCCGTGGATCCAAGAAAGAAGCCCATCCGGCAAAAGAAAAGAAATCACAGCGAGGTAAGAAGTCAGGCGGCAGTTGGCGGAGTAAAAAAGCTGCTGGATGCTGGGTTCATTAGGCCATGTAATTTCCCTAACTGGGTGGCGAATGTTGTGCTTGTAAAGAAGCCGAATGGTACCTGGCGTATGTGTGTTGATTACACAGACCTCAACAAGGCATGTCCAAAGGACAGTTATCCGCTCCAAAAGATCGATAGTCTGGTTAACTCTACAGCCGGGCATGCCTTGATGAGATTTATGGATGCCTATTCCGGCTTTCATCTGATACCCCTGTTAAAAAAAAACATGAGAAGACAACCTTCATCACTGATCAGGGGTTATTCTGTTATACTGTGATGTCGTTTGGCTTGAAGAATGCGTCGGCTACATTCCAACGGATGATGAATACAGTCTTCATTAATCAAATTGGGAGGAATGTGGAGGCGTACATTGATGTCATGATAGTCAAATCAAAGCAACAGACGGATCACCTTGCTGTTCTCCAAGAAACCTTCACCACCATCAGGCGGCATAAGGTTATGTTAAATCCTAATAAATGCGTCTTTGGTGTTGAGTCTGGGAAGTTTCTCAAATTCCTGATTGATCAAAGGGGGATAGAGGCTAACCTTGAGAAGATACAGGCGGTGATTGACATGAAGTCACCCCGCACTATTAAGGAAGTACAGAGACTAACCAGTTGCCTGGTGAAAGGAATGGTGTCCTTCGAACAAGTATATTATTTTGATAGCGGTTTCAGAATTATTAGAAAACTAATATATTCAGCAAGGTCAAGTGATCGGAATGCATGGGTGGAGGCTGCTTCCGATCAGTAATCTTAATGTATAATTAATATTACAGCTTAATCTTGACTGAACCCTTCGGGTCACACCGTAGCAAATATACGAACCGACTTGACCAATTAATTCAGAAGAAATAAATTCGTCGCTCGAGTATTAAATATTTAGACGTCGGAAATTCGATCTTAGAGCGTCGAAACCGAGCGTCGGAAGTCTAGTCAATATAATAAAAGACGAGACACGAAAATAATAAATTAAGAAGACCAAAATACCCCTAGCATCAGAATGCCCTGAGCAAACCGAGTGCTAGGGGAATTTGGTATAGAATGGTGGCTAGCATGGCACCAAGCCAAGCCTAGGCTGGCTGGTGCGTGCTAGCGCACCAATGCTAGCAGCGCTGGCCAACGCGTGCAAGGAGCATTGACATGGAGCAGCAGGCCGCATCCTTGATGCGCGGCTTGCTGGACGAGTGCACAAGCCGTGCTGGGCTTGCTGGTCAGCAGCGCAAAGCAGCCCACACGCTTGTGCTGGGCCTGCTAGCAGCCGCACGTGGTAGCCTACCTTTGGTGCCTTGGTGCCCAAGTGTGGTGCCATGTGGCGCATTGTAAGAGGAAGCTTGAGGGTTGAGTTGGCCGGTTTTTGGAGAGGGAGTTCAAGTTTGGTCCCCCCCTCCTCCAAATGGTCCTCACCTAACCTCTCTCATGAGCTTGCCACTTGTTAATTTATTACTAGTTTGATTATTTTTTTTTATTTTAGCTTTAAAATAAAATGGAAAAATCAAATTCTCCCACATTGATGGGAGAGCTTTTTCACTCTCTTGTTTTCCCTATAAATACCCAAGTTGGGGTATTGGGAAAATCAGTTGACTGAGAATTGAAAAAGGCATCACCATTGTGAAAATCTTTATACTCATTTAATCACTCGGGTTTTGGTCGAACCCTGCTAACTCCAAGGTAGCGGACCTAAAAAGTCAGTGTTTGTCCTTTGTGGGTGGATACCGTTGGAGGCTCGGTATTTTCGGAGCTAAAGCTTTCAAGTAAGAGACCATTAAGTCGGGCGAAGCACGCGTTAAAGGTAAATTTCGATTTTATCCTTTTTATGTGTATTTGTTATGCTTTATGGTTTTATTAATTGCAAGTGGTTCTTTAGGTCGGGGTTGTTTCCGCGGTAAGTTGGACTTACCAAACCCCAAGAGCGGTATCGGAGCCACGCTCGTTTCTTTTTAAAATCATAATATCACTACTACAAAATCCGTGCTTTTGAGATGCTTTAAAAGCGTTTTTTCGACGCTAGAAAGCGTCGAAAATTTCCTTCTAGACGCTTTTAACAAGTGTCGAGAATTAGTGAGTCGAAAAAATTATGGGTCATCAAAAAGCGTCGCAAATCTCGACGCTTAATTGTGTCCTAGTTTTTATACGAAGCATCGACATTTGCTTTAGTTGGCGCACTTTCCCAATTTTAGCGACGCTTTTTTGTGTCCAGAGGCTTAAAATTGGCGACGCTTTTTTGTGTCTGAAGTTTCATATATTGTTATTTTGGCGAAGCTTTTCTGTCAATATTTTCTATGATGGGATGCTTTTT
This sequence comes from Chenopodium quinoa, assembly GCF_001683475.1. NCBI lineage: Eukaryota > Viridiplantae > Streptophyta > Magnoliopsida > Caryophyllales > Amaranthaceae > Chenopodium > Chenopodium quinoa. The sequence continues at coordinate 1,618,611 of NW_018745546.1, forward strand.
CTTATCTATATTCTATAGAGAAATGTCTAGAATATATTTACCAAAAAAAAAATCACACTAAAAATTATTAATAGTATACTAGTATTACAAAAGTATTAATATATATACAACAAAATTAGGCTAAAATTTTTTATTGCATATAAATATATTATTGTATAGTATATGTACAATATCTCATAGTAATGAGTTTTCTATTTAAAAGATATAATTCTAACTTATAATACAATCGTGACTAGTTGTAGTGGAATAAATCTACTCAATGCTTCATCCTCAATAAACCTTCAATTTTGATACTCCTTAATCTACATGCAAGAGGGCATATAGAGAAGTTTAGATTGTGACCAATAATTGCTGCAATCTTCAATCAATCTCCAATGTAGCTGCTCCTTAATATGCTCATTTCCCTCTACTGTTTCTGGATCCTTCCCAGGTAGTGGTTTAGTTTGGCCTTAGGAGACAAACAACATCAGTAGCAACATTGTGGAGCAGAAGCAAGGTCTCAGTGTGGTCAGCATCCTGTAGCAACAACAACAACATCAATGTTTCTACAACTTATTATTCTAATTACAATGATTAAAAAAGAAACCACACTGAAGACTTTAAGGTAGTAACTAGAAGTCACCCCCTTCTTTCAGAATAAGGGTATTCAAGCATAATAAACCAGCAATACAAAAAGAAAGCATTTTTAAAAGAAGGCATTAAAGTGAAATAATATTCATTAATATAACTCAAAACTACACCATAGTAAGCTGAAAGTAAAAAATTTACCACCATGATGAAATGTTAAAACAGGACCAAGACACTTATGCTTCAATAGTAGCTAGATTATGCAGAAGCATATTAAACAGTTTGGAGAAATCAGAATCACAGCATATGGAAACTACAATTAACAAATGCAAAAGATACATTTCATTTTATTGTAAAGGGAAGCTAAGGGGGGATAAGAGAGAGAAAGTTTTAGTTTCACACCTGAGACTTCAATAGGCTAAATGCTCATATCTGAGCGCGTCTAACAAACTTAAGTATGTATGCTTATTTTAGAAAATGGAAAAAAATCACCTTTATTTTACACCAGACCCTCATATAATTGATAATCACTCTCATAGCATTCTACATAGAATGTAACATTGAGTTGCTATATTAAAACATTAACGAGCAAAAATAAAAGTCCAATGAACAGAATTCTCCATTAATTTGTTTCAAGTCATCCTCACTTCTCATGAATCAACATATTAAAATTTGATATTGCTGATAATCTAATTTAAAATTAGCCTTAAAAATGAAGTCAGATTCAAGAACTAGAATTCCAAAATTTAGAGAATATAAAAGGAATAAAATTACAAAATTTTATCTAAAAAAAAGCAAAACCTTCAAAGGACAAAAGTAATATAAGTGATTGTGTTGTGCATATCACATCAGTTTTGAGTTATTTTAAAAATACTTTGTATTACACACAAAAAAAAAAAAAAAAAAGAAAGAATCAAGGACCAAAGTACTTATTGCAAACCTCTGAAGCATCAGTCCTACTCCTTGTGTGATGTATCACCTAACTAGAATATACTAAAAGAGTTAAATTATAGCATCCAAAAAAAATTAAAGCACTACAGTAGGATGAAACGGCAGGGGTAGCACTACAACATCGCATACAAAGCAGTAGGAATCTAACAATGCTAGAGAATTTGTTTTATTCATATTCCTTATTTGGACAAAAACACACAGAAAAGAAAAACAAATAATATCAAGTCATGAACACGTTAGAAAAACTACAATCAGATCATAACATAAACGCACAAAAAGAATTGGTCACTCCCATATAGTTGGCATAGAGGAATTTTCGAAACAAAACATGCTTGATACTTTATCATATCATACTATTAAAATCAACTGTAATATAAAATTTTGAGATAATCTTATAATCTTGCAATTTAAAATTAAAAATAAAAACTCAAGGTAAGCAAAACATACCAGCAGCAAGACGTTGCTTGAGTTATTTTATATAATTGTTAGGATATATACCTGAGAGAATACAATAAATAAGAATTCATTAGTAGTCAGAATCAAATGGATTGTTTTCATAAACAACACTAATACATATAGCAATCCTATTTCATTCATAAAATCAGTTTTTAGTTATTTTAAAATTTATTGCACAACAAAATAAAATAAAATATGAAAGACAAAAGTGCTCATGTAAAACCTCTGAATCATCGCTTCTACTCGTTGTGTGATGTATCACCAAATTGGCAAGTCAACACAAGAGATTAAGTAGGCTAATTTTCAAGAATCTACTTAACGCACCAACTTATTCAATGAGGTTGATGATTTATTTGGATGGAGGCACTAAGGCACCATTGTCAGAGGGATATGATAGTGGGTTATGGTATCCTTCAACAATGTACTAAAAAACTAATTAGTTTAGCTATGATAATTTTGCTAATGCTTCCTTAACCGTGGCACATGTATGCATCATATTTGATGAGCTCAATGAAAAACTAATCAATCATGAGCTAAATCTTAAACATAAAGGTAATAAAGCTCAAATGTTTCTTGCCATTGTCAACTACACAACAAAATCAAGCATTTCATCACCTCGCCAAAACAGGAATGCTAGCACATCTTTTATGAGAAATTTTGAGATATCCAGCTTGGTATCTTAATTTATTTGAATGTAAGTTGAATATAACTTATAATAACTGTTTGGGTCCAATTTAGTCAAAATTGGGCCTAGGCACTAAATGATCCAATTAAAAGCCCAAGGTCAAGGTTCAACTCTCCAATTGCTCAAAAGTCAAAGGTCAGCCCACAAAGTAAGCCAATTGGGCTAAAGCCCAATCTCTCCATGTATGATGAGGTATAAAAGCCATCATATTGACACATTCAAGGGGACATACATTCACATTCCATTTCATATGCTCATTCTTGCATTCAGAAATATTCCACAAAAGCCTCAAGCTACAAACTCTCTTGCATAGTGTCTTCCTTTTACACATTGTACTGACTTTAGCATCGGAGGGGCCTTCCTCGGAAACACCCCCGAGGCTAGTTTACGTGTGTTCACTGTGCAGGAAACCTTCGGCCCAACACAGCTTGGACCGAATCCAGTCTTCTCCATTTCAGCGGACCTTCGGCAAGGTCCCATTGTTTTCAACCGAAACAATTTGGCGCCGTCTGTGGGGAAGACTTTCAAAAATCTTTAAGCCAAATTCCTAACCAAGATCATCTTGCAGTTATCTTAGCAGCCATGGCTAAGAACCGCAAGAGCAAAAGCCTCCGTCAAGGAGCGGGCGAAAAGCCTAAAACCCCTACACCATCGCCCTCGCCGGACCGGAACTCTCCCAAGGGTGCCGGCTCGGGGGGAGGATCACACAAGGAGGATTCCCTATCTCCTATAATGCATGACTCTCAATATAGGCCGGACCACTCTCGGTCTAGCAGGGGTCAGTCTGATCATAGGACATATTCAGTGTCCCAAAGCCAACCATCGGCTGCACGGCCTCATTACCACACTCGGCCGGGGACCCCTTTGACGGGGCCCAGTTCGGAAGAGGTGGCAAGAGCGCTGGCAGTACTCATGGAGGCAATGAGGGCACAGAATATGCCACCGCCGCGTGATCGAACTCCTCCGCATACCCGGCATCAGCGGAGGAAGTTAGACCATGACGGTGGGAAGCTTCCTTCCTTCCGGGAACTGGAAGAGTGGGAGGAGGATTCTTGGAAAAATGAAAAACAGAGGAAGAAGAACTCTCAATTATTTAAAGGATCCTCATCCTCAAGACCAGCAGCGCATAAGAGCAGCAGCTCAGCTTCTCGGCCAGAATCTACTCGCCGAGAACCCGAGACTGCTCGCAGAAGCGTCCTTGACCGACTCGGCGGCCAGGAACCGAGCGTGCGTAGTCGCCTCTCGTTCCCTGCAGCCGAGGCCCAGACTTCCCAGCCAGGGACGAAAACCACTCCTACCTCTCTAAGAGGGCGGAGCGCGGTCCCTTCGGCCAGGAACAAGGGCAAGGCCATTATGCTTCCCGCTAGTTCACCATTCGAGCAATGGATACTGGAAGAGCGCGTACCCACGGTTAAAATACCGTCGCATATCACATATGACGGGACCACGGATCCGAAGGACCACGTGGCCTCGTATGAGACTCATATGCATCTTTGCCCCAGATCCGAGGCGACTTGGTGCAAATATTTCCCAACCACTCTCAAGGGGGTCGCGCAAGCGTGGATCTCCAAGGGAGTAAGGCAAGGCTCCATAACAGGTTGGGATGATCTGTCCTCCAAGTTCAGGAGCAAGTTTTCCACGGCAAACCGCCGAGAGAAGACTACTGCAGAGCTCATGGGTCTGCAACAGGGGGAAACCGAAAGCCTCCGAGACTACCTGACCCGTTTCAGTAACGAGTCATCAAGCGTCTCTCAGCTGGACCAGGGGCTAGCTGTTTTTGCAATGCAGAATGGCCTTCAGCCAGGAAAATTCCTAGACTTCATGGTCATGCATACCCCGCAGACCTTGGAGGAAGCTCTTAGTGCTTCGGATAAGTTCATCCGAGCCGAAGAATGGAATAAAGCAAAAACCCAACCTCAATCCGGGGGAGGGAAACAGAGGCAAATACCTTTGTCTGAAGGCCAAGGCCATAAGGCAAAGGGAAAATCAAAGGCTCCGGAGCCATCTCCGGCCAGCGACTTAAAGAAGGACAGGTTTGCCTCATACACAGGCAGATATGAGTCCTACACTCCGCTCTCTCTTCCACGCGCCAAAATTTACAGTGTGACGAAGGAGGAGCAGAGTTACCGAAAGCCGAGACCACTCCCAGAGTGGTATCAGCGAAAAAATAAAAATCAGTGGTGTGAGTTCCACGAGTCTTCGGGCCACAACACTGAGGAATGTATCCAGCTGAAGGACCAGATAGAGGACATGGTCCGGAAGGGATACTTGAAAAAATACATCGCGGATCACCGCGAGAAAAAAGAATCCGAGAGGCTAGCAAAGGACCCTCGGCAGGACCTTGATTTCCCCCGGAAAAACAGTAAAAAACCGGAGGGGAAATTCCCTCCGATCAATGTTATCTCGGGAGGAATATACTCTCGGAGGGAGCACAAGCGTCACCTTAGAGCTTTGACTCACCAGGTGAACAACGCTGACATTCAATCTCCCCAGTCGCCGGTGCCGAACATGACGTTCACAGCCGCCGACTGCCGGGGGATTACGTACCCTCACGAGGATCCGTTGGTGATCATCGCCACGGTGGCCAACCACGACGTCAGTAAGGTCCTTGTTGACGGTGGCAGCGGAGCAAACATTCTGTTCCGAAAGGCCTACAACCAAATTAAGCTGAAGCCCAAGCACCTTACGCCGGTACCCTATCCGGTATCCGGGTTCAATGGGGCTTCAACTTATCCAGATGGGAAGGTGACGCTTCCTGTCACCATCGGTTGCGATGAGGCAGCCCGGAACGTCATGATTGAGTTTTTGGTCATCGACGCTCCTTCAGTGTACAACGTGATTTTGGGGAGACCCATAATTCACGAGATCCAAGGGGTCGTCTCAACTTATCATCAGCTGATGATTTACGTCTCAGACGCCGGCTTCCCCGAAAGGATACAGGGCAACCAAAAAGACGCCCGAAGGTGCAACTACCTCAAGCCATCCAGTAGTCGCCCAGATGACGACAGGGATGAGGAGGAGAAAGAAAAAGAAAGAGAGCCAAGCACAAAAAAGCCGAAAGGCCTAAGTGCTTCGGCCCAAGGATCCGTGCCCAGAGAAAAAGGTCCCGAAAGGGAGAAGGTTGACTCTTCAGCTGAGCCGCAAGACTCAGAGAGCCAGCCGAAGAACACAAAGACTGGGACACCTGCTGACATTGGCAGCAGACCAGATTCTGAAGAGTCCAGTCCATCGGCAATGGACATGGACCAACAGACTGAAACAGTTGAGTTGGCCGAAGGAGATGCTGAGAAATGTGTAACAATCGGGATGGACCTTGATCCTAACACCCGTTGTGAACTTATTCAGCTCCTTCGGGATAACAGAGATGTGTTTGCTTTCTCGGCAGCTGATATGCCCGGGATAAGTTCAGACCTCATCTCCCATAAGCTTAATGTTGACCCAGCATGTCGACCAATTAAGCAAAAGAAGCGGAATTACTCCGCCAATAAGAACCGAGACATCGCAGCCGAAGTCAAAAAATTATTGGAGGCGGGGTTCATTGAACCTTGTCAATATCCGGAATGGCTGGCAAATGTGGTGATGGTTCAGAAGCCCAATGGTACCTGGAGGATGTGCGTTGATTTCACGGACCTAAATAAGGCTTGTCCAAAGGATTTCTATCCCTTGCCAAGAATCGATCAGCTAGTCGATTCGACAAGTGGCCATGCCTTGCTTAGTTTCATGGACGCATTCTCGGGGTATCATCAGATCTTTATGCACCCCGACGATCGAGCCAAGACAGCATTCGTCACGAACGCTGGGGTGTATAATTACAAAATGATGCCCTTCGGATTGAAAAATGCGGGGGCAACCTATCAAAGGCTGGTGGATCAAATTTTTGCCGATCAAAAGGGCCGAAACATGGAAGTCTATGTTGACGATTCAATCGTCAAAAGCAAAAAACTAGAGGACCATGTAAAGGACCTGGCTGAAACTTTCGCCACCTTGAGAAAGCATCAAATGAAGCTGAATCCGAAGAAGTGTGTCTTCGGCTGAAGTCAGGGAAATTCCTGGGTTTCATGGTCAGCAAAAGGGGGATTGATGCCAATCCCTCTAAAGTCAAAGCGGCGCTCGACCTTCCTGAGCCGAAAACGAAGAGGGATGTTCAGCGGCTCACCGGAAGAATGGCAGCCCTTTCGAGGTTCATTTCCAGAGCTTCGGATAAGGGGTTACCCTTCTTCAAAGCCCTGAAACTCCCGAAAACAAAAGAGCTTGTTTGGGAGGAAGAGAAAAAAGACGCCTTTCAACAGCTTCGGGAGCATCTGGCTCAACTCCCAACGCTGGCTAGCCCAGTTGAAGGAGAAACTCTATACCTATATGTGGCCGTTAGCCCGGCCACCATCAGCGCAGTATTGCTGAGGGAAGAGAGTAAGAGTCAGCAACCGATTTATTTCGTCAGTCATACACTGACGGATGCCGAGACCCGCTATCCTCTACTCGAGAAAGTTGCTTTCGCGGTAGTGGTAGCTGCTCGGAAGCTGAGGCCCTATTTTGATTGCCATCAGATAGTGGTCTTAACTGATCAGCCGTTGGAAAAAGTTCTTGGCAAGGTTGAAAAATCCGGTAGGCTAGCCAAGTGGGCTTTTGAGCTCACCGAATTCAGCATCAGCTACCGTCCGAGGGCTGCCATTAAGGCTCAAGCCCTGGCGGATTTCTTGGCCGAATGCTCATACCAAGAAGTGCTGGACAGTGAAAAGAAAGTCTGGACCGTGTTTACGGATGGGTCTTCCACCGAAAACGGTTCGGGGGCAGGAGTAGTGATAACTTCTCCCGAAGGCAAATCCTTCGAGTATGCACTAAAATTTTCTTTTAAGGCCTCGAACAATGAAGCCGAATATGAGGCAGCAATCGCCGGCCTACAATTATGCATCTCCTTGGAAGCCGATCATGTCTGCTTAAAAACAGACTCTCAGCTAGTTGCATATCAGATCAGTGGCAGCTATGAGGCCAAAGAGCCCTCCATGATAGCTTATCTTGCCAAGATCAAATCAGTCATTGCAGAGCTGAAAACTTTTGAGGTTCAGCTGATCCCAAGGGGTCAGAATACTCAGGCCGATGCACTCTCCAAACTTGCTAGTTCATCTTTTACCGAGCTGAACAGGTCTGTATATGTAGAAGTGCGTCGAGTAAGAAGTGTCGACGAAGCACCTGAAGTGTGCTGCGCCGACCCAGAGCCTAGTTGGATGGAACCCATTTTAGCTTTTAAGCTTCGGGGAGAAACTCCTGAGGACAAAGCTTTGGCCTCCAAAATGAAGAGAACCAGCTCTAGGTTCATTGTCTTCAGGGGGGAACTTCTGAAAAAGTCCTTCTCAGCCCCATTGCTGAAATGCGTGGGACCAACAGATGCAGATTATATCCTGCGGGAGATTCACCTCGGCATCTGTGGGAACCACATTGGGGGAAGAACCTTAGCCCACAAGGCATTGAGGGCTGGATATTACTGGCCCACCATGATCGCAGATGCTAAGGAGCTGGTTCGGAAATGCGAAAAATGTCAAAAATATGCTCCAGTTATCCATCAGCCAGCAAGGGATCTTCAGCCGATCCTTAATCCACTCCCGTTTGCTCAATGGGGACTGGATATACTGGGACCATTTCCAGAGGCTGTGTACCAGAAAAAATGGCTGATAGTTGGTGTCGACTACTTCAGTAAATGGATCGAGGCCGAAGCAGCCTCGAACATTACAGCGCAAACTGTCAGAAAATTTATCTGGCAGAATATCATCACTCGCTTTGGCATCCCCAGAGTATTTGTCTTCGATCATGGGAGACAATTTGACAACTTACCGCTGAAGCGATATACAGATCAGTTCGGCATAAAACTGGCATTTTCAGCAGTATGCCACCCGCAAAGTAACGGACAAGCCGAAGCAGCAAATAAACAGATCTTAAATGCCCTCAAGAAGAGGGTGGAAGATCAAAAGTCCAAATGGCTAGAGGAGCTCCCTGGAACCCTTTGGTCCCTTCGGACAACTGAAAAAGAGGCAACGGGCCACTCACCTTTTGAACTGGTGTATGGTGCCGAAGCCGTCCTTCAAGTGGAAATTGGCTCTGAGAGCCTTCGAGTGCACCATTTCTCGGCTGAGAATGAGCGACTGATGAGGGAATCTCTCGATTTCCTCGACGAAGTAAGAGACTCAGCTCGAGATAAAATGGCCGCCTATAAGCAGAGAGTCAGCAAATTTTATAACCGAAGGGTCCTTGCAAGGCCTCTCAAAATTGGAGATCTTGTCCTTCGGAATGCTGCTGCAGTTCAGAAAGGCCGAATCCATGGGAAGCTCTCAGCTACATGGGAGGGACCTTATGAAATTTATGATGAGCTTCAGCCAGGGACATACCGACTTCGGCAGTTGGATGGAACTGAGTTGAAAAATCACTGGAACGCTGATGTACTGAAAAAATACCATGTGTAAACCCTTCTGGGCAGAACAATCTTTGTAAGTACATTTTGAACTAATGAAAGGCCTTGGAGCCGCCATTTATATAAATATTTACAACTTTTTATCCTTTCAAAATTTTCTTTGTTCTATCTACTCTTTAAGGGTTTTTTATTCAGCCTCGTCTGAAGCCTTCGCCTTCGGGTAACTGGGTTTCAGATTGCTGACAAAACTCGTCTTTTTAAAGAACACCGGTCTTTCAGCTGAAGTCAAACTTCAGTAAGACTTGTTCTCCAAAGACATGAGTCCATGGACAATTCTGGGATATTGCCTTAACTGAGCCTTGTATCCCAGAGAGCCATTATCCGAAACATTGCCTTAAGTTGGCCCTGTGTTTCGGGTATCCATTTTTCAAAGATAGACAGAAAATCAAGGATATCAGCCTTTTTAAATCAGCCTCGTCTGAAACCTTCGCCTTCGGGTAACTGGGTTTCAGATGGCTTATAAAACTCAGTCTTTTTAAAGAACACTGGTCTTTCAGCTGAAATCAAACATCAGTAAGACCTGTTCTCCAAAGACATGAGTCCATGGACAATTCTGGGATATTGCCTTAACTGAGCCTTGTATCCCAGAGAGCCATTATCCGAAACATTGCCTTAAGTTGGCCCTGTGTTTCGGATATGCGTCTTCTTTAAGAACGCTGGTCTTTCAGCTGAAGTCAAACTTCAGTAAGACTTGTTCTAAAGAGGTTAGTCCCAGAAAGCTAATATCCCAAGCATTGCCTTCAGTTGGCCCTGTGTTTCGGATATCCAACTTTCAGACAGTCAATCTTCAGTAAGACTTGTATCCCAGAAGCATTGCCTTCAGTTGGCCCTGTGTTTCGGATACCCATTTTGAAGAAGTTCAGAAATTGCTTATTTAACTGAAGTCATACTTCAATTTCTGTGGGGGCAAGAAGCACTCTCAGTGCAACTATGTTCGGCAGAGTTGAAGAAAAGAAACAGTAAAGCATTCAAAAGTAAAGCAACTGAAGAAAAGAGCATTAGATTAATATTTCTCAAAAATTGAGCTACAAGTTCAATAATTCAGTATCGGCAGCCGCCCACAAGCGGAAAATAACAGCTGCCGAAATACGTACATAAGCAAAAAAATAAAACTGCTGTACGACAAGGCAAGCTGAAGAAAAAAACAAGGCAAAAAACTCAGAAAGCGGCAAGTCTAAAGTTAAGCGCATGATGAACCGCAAGATTCTGAAGACGACTGCCCGAGTTCCTATGCTTCAGCCGGAGGATCAGACTGATCAGCGTTGAGTCCCATGGTGGCCTCAGCTCCAGCAGCAGAAGAAGCGGGCTTTGCACTTTGCCGAGCCTCCCTTTCCCTCTGCTCAGCTTCCAACTCCAGTCTTTCAGCTTCCTCTTCGGCTTCCTCAGCCTTAAGAATTTCAGCTTCAGCTGGAGTTGCATACTTCATGTGAGGGTCTTCGGGATTCTGGACCCACTCAGCACATTTAGACCAGTCCAGTTTCGGCTCAGCATGAAGGCAGACTCTTCGGCATACTCGGAATCCGTTTCTGAAACCCATCTCATATTCCTCTTGGGTATAAACACGGACCTTGAGTAAAGCCTCAGCATCAGCCAGCTTCTTCTGGGTCTCCTCCAAGTCTTCCTTGGATTTCTTCAGCTCATCAGCGACTTGGGAGGAGGAACCTTTCAGCTCATTCAGCTCTTGCTGAATTTGGAAAGCCTTTGTCTGGGCCTGGGCCACTTCAACTTTCTGGATCAGCAATTGATCCTCAGCCTTTTGGAATTTAGCTCTTTGAGCTGCAGCAGAAGCAGCAGCCTCTGAGAGTTGGACGTCTTTGGCCAGGAGCAATTCTTCAGCAGCCATTCGGCTGGCTTCAAGAGCCTCTAGACGCTGCTGCACTTCAGCTTGTGCAGCAGTTCCTTCTTGAATTCGGCTCTCAATAGCGGCCTTGAATTTGGAGACGTCCACTCCCATATGCTCCTGGAGGAATTTTTCCCCTTCCATCAGTGGGGGAAAAACCTCCATCTCCATAGCATCGCAGAAGGTTTTCAGAGCTTCGGCAGCTTTTTTACCGTACTCCTCAACCTCCTGCTGCTTCTCTTCAGCTGCTGCTTGCTTCAGCTTAGCAAGCTTAACTTCCTCTTCAGCCACCTTCTTTTCGTGCACAGCAGCGTCTACCCTATCTTGTAGGGTATCAATCAGCTCTACAGTGAGAGTCTGATTGTGCACGAACTGAAAACAGGAAGACAAAAAAAAAATATAATAAATAAAAAAAAAATATATATATATATGAAGAGCTGAATTTCGGAGGAAATGAAGGAAAATTACCTGCATCATCAGCAGTTGGTTAGACCTGGCTGGGTCAGGAACTGATCTGCTGGATTCGCCCATCCCAGCAGTGGCCTTCAGCGACCAGATCCTTGCCCTGTCTACTTCGGACATGCCAGCAAAATTGCCGAAGTAGGCTGCAGCTCCTTCTCGGTTTTGGCCCCATATGAGGTCCCAGATGTGATCTGGGATTGGAATTCGGGGGGCCGAGAAACCCATTTCTCCAGAATGCAGAGTCTGGAAAGAAGGGAAGGACGACGATGGAGCTTGATTAGCTTTGGCTGTCTCAGCATCGTCCTTCTCAGAGGAGTCAATTACTATGACCTCCTCTTCTTCAGGGGTGAGGACGAAAGCCTCAACCTCTCTTGCGATATCTGCCGTGAAGCCCTCAGCACTGGACATCACGGCATCTTTATTTTCGTGCTCAGCAGCACTCTTCTTGATTTCTTCTTGGACCCCTCCCTTAGGTTCGGGAGTTCTCTGATCCACCTCCATCTCAGGAGGTGGCGGAGGGGTCTTTTGAGGAGATTGGGGTGTTGGCTGGGGAACCCTCGGCGATCCATTGCCTTCCTCAGGTTCCCTTATTGCGACGCCGATGGTCATCGGCCTCTGCTGAAAGTCATGAGGGCCGATGATGGCCATCCTTCGGCGCCTTTTCAGAAGGGGCTGCTCGTCCATATCTGAGTCTGAAGACTCTTGTATTTGATCTTCGGGACGAACAGGAGCTTTGCCTTCTCTGTGTCTGTTACTCTCTTCAGACTGTAACAGACAGGGGGGAAGAAGAGTGTGAGTAAAAAAAAAAAAAAAAAAAAAAAAAAAAAAAAAAAAAAAAAAAAAAAATGAAAGGAAAAAAATTGTCTGAAGCTCACCGAGGTTTTCAGCAAAGCCTCGTCTTCTTCAGCTGCTCTAGCTGCAGCTTCGGCCTCAGCAGCTCTGGAGGACCCTTCTCCTCCTTCGCAAGCCTCAAGTACCCGTGCAACCTCTTCGGCTGTGCGGGCAGCTTCAGCTTCTTCGTTCAGCAGCTGAAACCAAGGGTCTCTCTTCTTCCACCAAGGCTTCTGCCTCTGATACAGAGCAACAGCCTCAATTTGGAAGTGGGAAGAATCCAGATGAACTTCCCTATGCCTCGGCTCAGTGATAGACGGGGCCCGTTCAGTTACAACTCGCTCTCGGTTAACACCAAGACGAGCGTAGTTAATACCAACGTTGGTCTCGTCCCGTTCTGAAAAAAGGAAAGGGAAAAAAGTTTAGCTCAGATATGTTGGCACAGCATTAAAAAGCAAAGCGAGAGAAGAAAAAGAGGTAGTTAAAAGCCTCGGCCCCAGCCGAAGAAGCTTACCATCCTTAAACTTTCGGCTGAGGCCAACAGCTGCTAGCATATTCTCTTGGAAAACGTAATGCGTATCGGGGAGCCAAGTCTCCGGGATATGCTGCATTCGACCACTCCCCCCCGGGTTCGGCAGCTTGCCGAAGATATGTTGCTGATCCAGGTTCGGATCCGCCCCGTTATCTGCGGGGGGACCTAGACTTCCCATTTCGGGATCAGGCTCAGCTAAGTACCGGGGAGCGCTGAAGACGCAAGGGTGGCCCGGATCTGTGGGTGCCCTAACCCAAATCCATTGACCTCTCCAGTCCTTGTCTGAAGATTCATTTGGCCACATGGTCAAGTATTGGGGCCGGGACTCAATCCGATACCACCCAGAACCATGGCTTCCGTGCCCACTCTGAATATTTGGCACTAGCCGATGGAGCTTTCTGAAGCAGTGCAGGTTCGGCACATATTTGAAGAACTTGCAGACCCATAAGTATGTCATCACCCTTCGGATGCTGGTGGGGGTCAGCTGACATAGGGAAATGTTGTAATGGATCAGCAAGTCTCGGACGAAAACGTCCAAAGGGAACCTCAGCCCATACTGAAGCTGTCTCGTGTACACCCCCACATACCCCGGGGGTGGACGATGGATTCTATCGGATGCTGAGGGCATTCGGCACCAATATCCATCAGCTTCAAAAATGCCGTAGTGCAACTCAATTTGCTCGGCAAATCGATATTGATCGGCGTTCTCTACCCACCATGAGTAGGGGCGGTTCTTTATCATGGCCGAAGCGACTTCGGCATTCTCCCACTCTGAAAACCCAGGGAGGATATCCCAAAGGACGGCGGGAATTTCATCATCCCGTCCAGAAGCACTCGGCTCATCCGTTCTTTGAGGAGGAGCCGAGGAAAGGGGAGTCGCCCTAATCCCTTCAGCAGGGTCAGACTCCGGCCTTTGACCATTCCAGGTCCCAATCCTGTTCCTAGGATCGGGAATCGGCCTTGCTCTTCTTGGAGCACGGGCTCTACCTCTAACTCCTCTTGCCATGGATTGTTTCGAAGAGAAAAGTCGAAAGAAAAGGGGAAGGAGTTCGAATTCGAAGAAAAATAAACTGAAATCAAAGGAATTTACCTTAATCTGAAGCGAAAGTTGCCGATTTACGAGTTCGTAGTGGCAAGTCTCAGTTTCTAAGCTCAATGCTCGGGGAATTTGCGAAGTTTTGATGCGGGTTCTTGGTTTCTCTCTCGAAGAAATCTGGGTTTGTGTTGGTGAATAAGTGAGGAGAATGACGCGCCTCTGTTTATATCTCCAGGTACGGGATACGAAGAGTCTGTGCTTTAATTTCTCTTAAATACCCACTAAGTAACCATTAAACACATGTCTTGTGATTAAACTGCCCATTATCCGTCCAACTTCCGCAAATCATTAACCGTTGTTATCTCATTAATTACGGTTTAAATTCAAATTTTTGGATCAATTAAATCATTTACTTCCCTCCTTTTCTGAATTAAATCAAACCCGACCCGTCATCCTTCCAAATCGGGTCTGGGGGGCAAGTTGTTTGGGTCCAATTTAGTCAAAATTGGGCCTAGGCACTAAATGATCCAATTAAAAGCCCAAGGTCAAGGTTCAACTCTCCAATTGCTCAAAAGTCAAAGGTCAGCCCACAAAGTAAGCCAATTGGGCTAAAGCCAAATCTCTCCATGTATGATGAGGTATAAAAGCCATCATAATGACACATTCAAGGGGACATACATTCACATTCCATTTCATATGCTCATTCTTGCATTCAGAAATATTCCACAAAAGCCTCAAGCTACAAACTCTCTTGCATAGTGTCTTCCTTTTACACATTGTACTGACTTTAGCATCGGAGGGGCCTTCCTCGGAAACACCCCCGAGGCTAGTTTACGTGTGTTCACTGTGCAGGAAACCTTCGGCCCAACACAGCTTGGACCGAATCCAGTCTTCTCCATTTCAGCGGACCTTCGGCAAGGTCCCATTGTTTTCAACCGAAACAATAACTATGTTTTTTAACCAAAGTAATAAGATCAAAGATGGTTAAGAATTCAGATGATATTGATAATAAGTCAATGCGAACTTAAAAATCTATGAAAGCTTATCGTTTTTTAATCCTGCAACATCAAATGATTGATTAGTCCAAGTAAATAAAAAACAAAGAAAATTTTGATAAAAGCTGAAACAGTGAAATGTATTCAACTTCTCTTTTTTCTCTGACACCTAAAACCATTTAATCACCACTATAACACTCCATTTTATTATATACTATGTATCTCTAAACAATCATGTAAAATGACATTGTACTTATTTAAATTCAACCTAACTAGTGATATTCCATAAAATTGAAACCCAATCTACCGAGGCCAATTCTTGAGTTCATATAGCGCAAAACCCCACCGATAAAATGAAAAGGGATTATCTGAGTAATAAAACAAGACCAAATTAAATGACGTTCTGCAATAATTGAGATTTTCAATCAATTAGACTAAAACCCAAAATAATTGAAGCGTAAATAAACTAAAACGCCCAATAAACCTTATGCGCGCAACACGCCATACAGTTAAACCCTAGATTTAAATACAATGGCTTTCTACAACTACACAATAAATAAAAATTCAATTTAACTTCACAACAAATTAATAAAACCAAGTATATCTCTGAATGATTTTCAAGCACAATGGCACGAAATTGATTAGAAAAAGAACGATGTTACCATGAATTGAAGCAATTAACAAGCAGCGGAAGAAATTTAACACGACTTCGACCCATATTCGCTAAATTTCAGGCGGCATCAAAGGATAACTATGATTGTATAAGAATAGAGGAACAGGATCGTGATGAACAATTAGTTTTAGAGTATGAATTTTTCAGATCTGAAAGCTAGAGAAAGAGAAGAGAGAGAGGGGGTTTCCATTAGAGCTGTCAAAGGCTGACCCGACCCGAAATACCGACCCTAACCTGACCCTAACCCTAACTCGTCTGAATCCGAAAAAAATGGTGACCCGAACCCGACCTAACCCAACCTGAAACCAACCCTAGACCCGAGTTGACCCGAGTATTTGAGACCCGAACCCGATCATGACCCGACCAAGAGAGGACCCGACCCGAATGTGACCCGTAAATTATTGACCTGAACCGAACCCGACTCGAACCGAGAATGACCCAAACCCGATTTAACCCGTCAAAACCCGAATTCAACCCGACCTTTTACTAACCAGACCCGAGGTCAACCTGACCCGTTCCTAACCCGACTCGAATTTAAACCCGACCTGTTACAAACCCGACCCGAAATCAACCCGACTTGCTATTGACCCGACCCAAATTCAACCCGACTTCTTATAGACCTGACCCGAATTTAAACTCGACCTATTACTACCCAGAATTTTAGGATTTAGGAGTTTTTAGGATAAAAAGAGTACTCCGTATTGACTATTGAGTTTCAGGCTTTTTGTTTTTAATTTATTAACATGGATTCCAATTATAAAACAAAAGTGGCATTTCTCATCTTACTCGACTTATCTCTTACATAATCCTCATCAAAGAAAAATTGAACTGGACAACATCCGAAAAAAAAAAAAAACAAAAAAAAAAATTGATTGAATCTTAGTATATTAAGGAAGGTTGCACTCTAATTGCAAGATTGACGAAATTTTCCACCATGAAATCTCTATTGTGATTAATTTTATTTTTCCTAATTATCTTCAACTTCCTATATGAGCAATGAGCTATATGAGGACATGAGGTGATAGAGTATTAGAGTAGAGTTGTGACTCTCTGAGCTGTCAATGTTTTTTAAACGTATTTAAGGCAATATGAGGTAAGTGAGGTGAATCGGTGATAGTGATTTTTTCTAATTAAATCAGTCAAATGTATTTTTTTTTCTAAATTTATCTTATAAATAAACTTTTTTTTTTAATAGCAAAAACATTTCATTAATTAAAAGTCATACGACATCTACAATAGAGATTCGACGTTAACAAATACATAAGATTATAACCCGTAAATAAACTTCCATATAACTACTTATATTTTTTTTTTCAAATTTTAGTATTCACTTGTTTATTTTAAATTTGTTTTTAAAATGTTTTAAATTATGCAATTTTATTTGGAGCTTTAAAATATTTTTTTTTTAAATTTTATTTACTTGAACCGAACCCGACTCGAACCCGAGAATGACCCGACTTGATTATAACCCGCAAATTATTGACTTGAACCAAACCTGATTCGAACCCGATAATGACCCGACCTGATTATAACCCGTAAATAATTGACTTGAACCGAACCCGACTCAAACCCGAACAGGACCCTAACTCGTTTAAACCCGTAAAAACCCAAATGTAACCCGAACTATTTTTCACCCGACCCGAATGTAACCCG
This sequence comes from Chenopodium quinoa, assembly GCF_001683475.1. Lineage (NCBI taxonomy): Eukaryota > Viridiplantae > Streptophyta > Magnoliopsida > Caryophyllales > Amaranthaceae > Chenopodium > Chenopodium quinoa. The sequence goes on from NW_018745546.1 coordinate 1,635,752, forward strand.
ACCTTTTATTGACCCGACCTAAACCCGACCCAAACACGATAAGATGTATGACCCGACGTGACCCGACTCAAGCATGACCCAACCCAAACCCGACCCGCATAGGTCCCGACATTAACCCGTAATGACCCGACCCGAGATAACCCGACCCACACTAACCCGATTCAAACCCGACCCATTTACCCGAATTGACAGCTCTGGTTTCCATTACGTGTGTGGGTAGTAGGGGCGGTTTATGATTTTTTTTTTTTTATGTTTTAAAATTACATACACCGCTTTTTTGAAGTCATGGGTTGCGTTAGTCACGTGCGAGTCATACAATATTTTCGACGCTTTTCCATGTCGAGAAACTACTTTTACTTAAAAAAGCGTCGACAAAAAACGGAAACATATTTTTCAACTGACGTCTCATAGACAGTGTCGAGTCAACATCGTCTCAAAAGTAAGGGATTTGTAGTAGTGTATTTTTTCAAGGTGATTTTTATGGCTTAATTTTTCTGGTTTAACTTGCTAATTAGATTAGTAGCTCGTATTATCTATTTTAACCTCGTATTTAAGCTACCTTCAGCCCCGAAGCCAGATTTTGACCCAAAAATAGTGAACTTTTTGGTGGAAAATGTGTTCTGGAAATGGTTTTTTCCTTTTAGGAAAAATTAGAAATCAGAAAAAAAAAAAAAAAAAAAAAAAAAAAAAAAAAAAAAAAAAATCCCAACTTTCATCAATTTTGGTAAAATAATCCCAACTTTTGATTATTCTGGAATAATCCGAACTTTAGGGGGTCTTCATTTTCTTCAGTCCCAAACCGGTCAACGAGAGTCAACAACCTTTAATAAGAGGTCACATGACACGTGTCAGCTTGTCATTGGTCCAAAAAAAAATTAAAAAAAATCAGAAATCAGAAAAAAAAAAAAAAAAAAAAAAAAAAAAAAAAAAAAAAATCCCCCCCAACCACCACGTTCCCCCCACCTAAACCACCCCCTCCACCACCCCTTCCCCCAGCCCCCACTCAGCCGGAAAACTCCCCCCACCCCCCAACCACCATTCCCCACCCACCGAAACACCTCCCCCTCCCTTCCCCCACCAACGAAACCCTTCCCCCTCCATTCCCCCACCCCCGTAAAACCCTCCCCTCCTTCCCCCACCCCGTAAAAACTAACCCCTCCCCTTCCCCCACCCTCGATAACGGCAGGAAACGACAAGAGGGCTTAATTTCCGGCCGTTTTCGAGGGTGGGGGAAGGGGAGGGGGGAGGGTTTCGTGGGTGGGGAAGGGAGGGGGAGGTGTTTCGACGGTGGGGAGTGGTGGTCGGGGGGTAAGGGGGGTTTTTCCGGCAGGGTGGGGGTAGTTTCGGGGTGGGGGCTGGGGAGAGGCTGGTGGGAGGGGGTGGTTTCGGTAGGGGAACGGGTGGTTTGGGGGGAGTTTTTTTTTATTTTTGTCATTTTTGATTTTTGATTTTTAATTTTTAATTTATTTTATTTTTTAAATTTATTTTTTTTTTACCAATGACAAGCTGAAACGTGGCTTTCAAAAACAGAAAAAAAAATTAACCTTCTCAACAGGTAACCGGTCATTAGGACTGAAGAAAATGAAGACCCCCTAAAGTTCGGATTATTCTAGAATAATCCAAAATTGGGATTATTCTACCAAAATTGATCAAAGTTGGGATTATTTTTTCTAATTTTTCCAACTTTATAATACTAAATTCCGTTAATTTTTATTAAACTTTATTGATTTAATCATTTTTTAGTTGATTGGAATCATAAAGTTTGAAACTTTGTGATAAAAAAAAATTGTTTATCTTCCTATTGGAAGATATAAATTTTCAAGGATTCACAAGTATTAAAGTTGGAGTCTTTATTGAATTTATGTTCATTTTTTCAACTTTATCTTATTTTTTCAAAAACTAAAAGTTAATTTAAATTAATAGTGAGTATTTTCCCTATTAAGTTTGTTGCACCAAGTTAAACCAATTTAATTAAAGAATGGTTCTTGGGAATTATTTTTGTTAAATGCACTTTAAAAATTTTATTTAAGTTAGACTTGTTTAAATTTTTTAATTTTTCTCATTAAATTACTTCTAAAATTAATTTAGAATTAATTGTATAAGTCACGCAAAATTTTGGGATCAAATCCCGAGGCTAATGGCACACAAAATAAGACATGAGCGCCCTTGGCTAGCCGGGCTGCATAGCAGCCCGCATGTGGCTGCCAAGGGGCTGTTATGCCCTGTGCGTGCAGCCATTGCGTGGCTAGTGTGCACGACCGCAAGCAGCAGCAGCACAAGCGACGCAGCACAGCAGCAACACGCTGCCATGTGCGTGCGTGCGTGTGTGCTGTGTTGCGTGTACTTGGGGCTGCTGTGGCGCGGGTATGTGGGGGACGAGCACATGGTGCATCGTTTGGGACTTGGTGCATGCATCGTGTAATTAGGGTTATGCGTAGACGTTGCTTGGAAAGCAATGTAGTGCAATGAATTCGTTCAACATGGCCATCAAGGGCCACGTTTTTTATGTGTGAAAATTCACTGATGTGTGCGGTGTAACGCTTAGCGACATCGGGCCCACTCCCACGTTCATTGAGCATCTAACGGTTGTGCGAAATGTGAGAACTCTGTGTCTTAGTGCTAGGCACTTAGACATTTTGGACTACGTATTTTATCTTAATAATTGTCGTTTTAATTATTTTATTGATCTAATTTATTTTAATTATTTTAATAAATTTTGGAGGCTAGGCCTCGGTTTTGAGCAGCATTGGCAAAATTTATTTTGACAAATATGTGAATTACCGACTTAATTAATTGGATTAATTAAGTTGGATACGGAATTTAGTGGGAGTTTCAAATGTTAAATTGCGCTTATTTACATAACCGGTTAAAACAACTTTGACTAGTTTTAATTAGGCATGTTAATTGGATTAACCACCTAGATTAGTTACTAGTTCACGCGTGTTTTTGCATTGTTACTTGTTTATCGTTATAAAATGCATGGGCCATTCACAAATACTGAATGGATGAATGGAATTTATATTCTCTACAGGTTTTATAAAATGGCAACTAGTGCGGCCCGATTAGGATAGAAAATACGGACTGTGATCCCTGATGTATTTTTGTAAATCTAAATACGGTCTGCGTACCATTGAGTATTTTTGTACCTTAGTTTTTAGATTAGTCCTAATTGTAGATAATAGTAGTTGCATTTAATTATGCTCAAGTCTTGAAGATGGAGTTTCTAAGAAGACGTAGCCATGAAGTTGCAAATGAAGATCTTTTGAAGACTCGAAGATTTCAAGGGGTCATGCTAGTTGCCAAATGCATCTATATTTATGTTTTCCGATATATATATATAAATATATATATATATATATATATATATGTTTATGTATATGAATTATATGTTAGATGCATGTTTAGGATTTCGAATGTTGAGATGATTAATTAAGTTCACTTAAATCAACCAACATAGAAACCCTAGGTCCCTAAATATTGAGTAAAAACTTGTCGTTCCCAAAAACATTTACCGGCCGAACGCGGGTAGAGGTGGGCTACGCCAAAGCGAGGCATCAATAACTCTCCAAGGAAGTAAGGCATTCCGGGTATGCAACTTGGTTTTGGTTGTACTCAACGATATGAGTGATGGAGTCCTAACATGTCGTGGCAAAGTGAATAAATTGTTGAGAGAGCATTAGATGCGACGATTTATCCAACCAAGAGTGGCTTGGAGCCATTAGCAAAGCGTTGCTTACCTTAGGAGATTGAGTGTTAAGACAAGCCAAAGCATGCTTAACCACTCTTTGTTTTTTCGGATCTTGGAATTGACTTATTCTCACCAAATTGGGGGACAACTTTAAATGTGTGAATAAGACGTTTTTAAATAAGTTTGATTAAAATGCATGAATTCAATCTTATTTAAATTTAATGAATGGTTTTTCATTTCAAATTCTTTCAATTGTAGAATCATGTCTTCAAATAACTCAAACATCTAATTCTCGTTACGCTCAATTCTCGACAAGGAGAAGTTGAGTGGGCCAAATTTCTTGATAGGCAAAGGAACTTGCGTATTATTCTCATGCAAGAGAAAAAGGAATATGTCCTTGATGAGGAAATGCCCGAGGCTCCCAAAGAGGAGGTGACTTTGGCTGCCCTAAATCGATGGCAAAGTGCCAATCGAGATGTCAAATGCATCATGTTGGCTACAATGTCTCCGGAGCTTCAAAAGTCTTTATTTGAGAAGGAGACAACTTTTAAGATCATTTATAAACTGCAGAATATGTTTCAAGAGCAGGCCCGAACTGAAAGGTTTGAAACCCACAGGCAGATCCTTGAGAGCAAGCTCAAGAAAGGAGAGCCAGTCAACCCACATGTACTCAAAATGATAGGATTGTTTGAGAACATGGGAAGGCTTGATGCGGGGTATTCAACCGAGATGGCAAATTGACATCATTCTCCACTCGCTGCACAAAGGCTATGATCAGTTCAAGATAAACTATAACATGCACAACATGGAGAAAACGCTCAAGGATGAGGGAAAGCATGATATTCTCATGATCAAAAAGGGGAAGCCGTTCAAATTCTCAGGCAAGAAGAAGAAAGGCTTTATGGGGAAGGGCAAGAAGAAAGCCTTTCCGCCTAAGTCTAAATCTACCAAGGATAACAAAGAGAAAAAGGTATCATCTTCTAAATCTGATTCCGAATGCTTCTACTCTAAGAAGGGACATTGGAAGAGAGATCGCCTCAAGTTCAAGGAAGATAAGAAGAACGGAATCGTTGCTTCTGAATCATGTATATTCGTTTTAGACTTTAACTTCACTAGCTTGGCATAATGGGTATTAGATACCGGATGTGGCTCACACCTTTGTTCCAATTCTCAGGGACTAAGGAACACTAGAAGACTAGAGAAGGGAGAGGTTGAACTCCGGGTCGGCAATAGAGCCAAAATTAGTGCCGTATCCGTAGGAACTCTCAGTTTGTCTTTTCCCAACGGGCTTGTTTTGGAACTAGATAATGTTTATTATGTTCCCAACATTGCCAAAAACATCATTTCAATTTCGGCGTTGGACGCCAAGGGTTTAAAATTTTGAGTAAAAGACAATGAATGTTCGTTTTATCTCGATAATGTTTTATATGGTATTGCACATTCTGAAAATGGTCTTTATGTGCTTGATCTCGACAAACAAGTTTATAATGCGAATAATACTACCAAAAGAGCTAAGACCATGGACTCAAATCAAACTTACTTGTGGCATTGTCGTCTCGGCCACATTAACATCAAACGCATCAAGAGACTTCTACAAGAAGGTGTTCTTGACTCTTTCCATTTAGAATCATTTGTGAATTGCGAGTGATGTTTATTAGGTAAGATGATTAATTAGCCATTCTCCAAGCTTGGAGAAAGGGCAGAGACTTATTAGGTCTAATAGACACTGATGTATGTGGACCAATGAGCTCAACCACAAGAAATGGACACCGATATTTTATTACCTTCACAAATGACTATAGTAGATATGGTTATGTCTACCTTATGTCATATAAATCTAAATCGTTTGAAAAGTTCAAAGAATTTAAGAGTGAAGTTGAAAATCATCTTGGGAAGAAAATCAAAGCCCTTCGATCTGATCGAGGTGGTGAATACTTGAGCCAAGAATTCGATGACCATCTGAAAGAAAAAGGTATACTTTCAAAATTGACACCTCTAGGAACTCCTCAATGGAACGGAGTATCCGAAAGGAGAAATCGAACCTTGTTGGACATGGTACGATCAACAATGGGTCTTAGTGATCTTCCTATCTCTTTCTGGAGACACGCACTTCTAACTACGGCAATAACACTGAACCGTGCACCATAGAAAGATGTAGAAAAGACCCCATATGAATTATGGACAAAGAAACCTCCTAGGTTGTCTTTTCTAAAGATATAGGGATGTGAAGCATATGTCAAGAAATTAATTTCTGACAAACTTTATCCCAAATCTGACAAGGTTTACTTTCTGGGCTACCCAAAAGAAACCAAAGGGTATTAGTTCTACAACAAATTGGAGAACAAAGTGTTTGTTGCTCGCGATGGTGTCTTTTTAGAGAAGGAACACCTTTCCAAAATGACAAGTGGGAGGAAAATCGAACTCGACAAAGTTCGTGAGGATGAGCAACAAAATCAGAATGACAGCCAAAGTGCTCAAACAACATACTTGACGCAGGCCAAAATAATCAAAATGTGAAAAGTCAAATCGACAATGCAAATTCTCAATCCATTACCCTACGTAGGTCTTAGAGGCTGAGATCTCAGATAGATATCTTGGTTTAGTTTTAACCGAGATATCAAGGACATCTTCATTATGGATGGAGATGAACCGACAACCTACAAGCAAGCAATGGCAAGCACCGACTCTGCTAAATGGCATGAGGCCATGAGATCTGAAATGGATTCCATGTTTGAAAATCAAGTCTGGGACCTGGCTTGGAAAATGTTTCTCAATGAAATACTTAGGAGAGGCTCAGTACATACTAGGCATCAAGATCTATAGGGATAGATCAAAAAGGATGATTGGATTGAGTCAAAGTACTTATATTGATAAGGTACTTGCTCGATTTGGCATGGAAGGGGCTAAGAGAGGTCACCTACCGATGTCACATGACATAATTCTGAGCAAGAAGCAGTGTACACAAAAACTTGATGAGCGGGAAAGAACGAATCAGATTCCATATGCTTCGCTTATTGGATTGATCATGTATGCCATGATTTGTACTAGGCTAGATGTATCGTATGCCTTAAGTGCTACGAGCCAATACCAATAAGTACCTGAAAAGGAACAAGGATAAATTCCTGGTATATGGTGGTTCAGAAGAATAAGTTGTTGAAGGTTATTTCAGAGATTATTTCAAATCGCAATCTGGATATGTGATCTTTCTAAATGGAGGAGCGTTCAGTTGGAAGAGTGCCAAGCAAAGTACAACTGCAGATTCTAAAACTGAAGCCGAGTACTTAGTAGCCGCTAAAGCGGCTAATTAAGGAGGCAGTTTGGATTCGTAAGATCATTGGTGAGCTTGATGTTGTACCCTCCATAAAGGGTCCAATATAATATCCCTCTATTGTGACAACAATGGAGCTATTGCTCAGGCCAGAGAGCCGAGGAAACATCAGAAAGTCAAACATGTCAAACGGCGGTTTCACATGATTCGAGAATGAAAATCAGAAGGTGAAATCCGAATTTGCAAAGTTGGAACGGATGAAAACGTAGCCGATCCAATTACTAAATCTTTGCCTCAAGTGAAGCACAACAAGCACGTTGAGGCAATGGGAATATGGCATGTAGGAGACTGGCTTTGATTTCCTTTTTTAGTGTCCTAGATAAAATTTTGAAAATTTAATGTAAGACACTAAGAAAAATCATTCAAGTTTTGGAGTAATATAAATTTCATGCAATATTTTATTACTTCGTTTGTTATTTATTTGTGGTTTAGGATTAAATAATGAGTCCATTTGATTATTGGAATATTCAAAATAGGGTATCAAGTACAGTCTTGATAAGGAAACACCTATTAAGTGAACAATGAATATTAAAATCGAAAATTGTCCCTAATCGAGGTCATTTAAACGATGGTTGATTAATGACCAATTGAGATTAGTGTGTAGTTTTATTCATAGCACTGTTTCTTGTGCTACGAGGACATGATTGTTATAAATCATTTGCACATGTATTGGTTTAGAACCATGCTGGATCGACTTATGAGAATACTTTAAGAGATTAAAAATCGTCATAAAGTATACTTCTCATTATTGTTATCGGAACCTATTTCCTTGACCATGAATATTGTGAGTTCTCTTGTTTGAGTACTAGTTCTTTTTTATGTTGTCAAACGTTTGCTGTAATACGGGATTATAACGGCAACACTCGGGCGGCTAAGTCCTCTCAGTAAGAGGAGCTACATTACAAGACTGGGAATGTCCCCCTACTAAAATAGGGAAGATATCTTTGTTGTATACAAGGCCTCTCGTAGAGCAAGACTATAAAAATGCATGGTCGTGCTCGGATGGATTTTAGAAATCATCTGTTTATTGACAGTCGGACTTGGAATCGAGAAACACTTCTGGACGTAATAAGGATGACGAAATAATCTTACCTTATAGTTCATGAAGAAGACATGAAGAGACATAAGAAAAAGGCAATACACTAAATGCTCACTTGTCCGGAAGGACAAGTGGGTGATTGAAAGGAATGGTGTCCTTCGAACAAGTGTATTATTATGATAGCGGGTTCGGAATTATTAGAAAGCTAATCTATTCAGCAAGGTTAAGTGATCGGAATGCCTGGGTGGAGGCCGCTTCCGGTCAGTAATATTAATGTATAATTAATATTACAGCTTAATCTTCAACAAAGTTCAATGAACTCAATACAAGAAAGCAAGTTCCAACAAAGTTCCAAAGATGAGATAATATTTGTTCCAACTAGAAAAATCTCAACAAACTATGGAACTATTTAACCAAGGTAGAGCCTCACGACATTAAAGCATTTGAAGATGTAGTTTGGATGTGCAGTAGAAACTTAATAACCTTAAAATGAAGAAGGTGTATGTCACATCCTAAACCTATTCTAGAGCACCTAAAAAGGGTCGGAGATTGAAAAGGGTGTTCTTGAAAAAGCTTGTTGAGTAAGGCACGTGAATGGAACAAGGCCAGGTTGGCTCTTAAAGGAAACAACCAATATAAAGGTATGTATTGTTTTTAAAGAACTTGTTGCTCATGTAGCTAGACTTGAAGGTAATTGAATATTATTTGATCTTGCTGTTTAAATGGGATTAGAGTTGTACCATATGAATGTCGTGTATGTTATATTAGTATGAATTTTTATATACATAAAGATGGAACATACTTTAGGATAGAATTCTATCCAAGTTCCTTCTTGAAAATTGAGCTTTAAATTGTCGATTTTCGCTTTCAATATGGATAGAGTTTTTAGTTGTGCTTGTTTACAGTGATTATATTTCTGGTACAACGAATGCACCATTGTGCATTGGTTTTTGCTAATTCTTTGATGAGAAAATGTACTTGTAAGCATTAACCACTGACAATGGAACTTGAGTTAGAAGTGAAAGTTCATATTAGATTCGAGATCGTTAAGGAACAGAACAATCACTTTGAGAACTCTGAGGTAAGCCATCATAATCAACCTATGCTTTAAAGTTATATTATTTTTGGTTACATAAGGTACTAGTTCCTTTTTCACATTATGTTATTATATGAATTAAATTGATATAATTTATGTAGGAATAATGTAATATGTGAAGTTGTGAATTGATTCTCTTATGGTTCTGTCATATCTTGTCATATTCTTATATATTGCTTAATGGAACAAAACTTGATGAAACATAACATGAGTATAAAGTATTTTTCCCTTATGTTATGTCAAGTTGGGGTTCCTATATGCATGTTTACCTGAAGTAAAGAATGTACGCTTATTGTTTATATGTCACACTTAGTTCTTGTGTTGTAAAAGACATACTCACTTGCCTAAGAGTATTAGAGGTCTCATAATAGAACTATGGATTTTGTCAAACATGAAGATCCTAAGTTGCCAAAGGAACAATGGAAGAAACTTTGATGGAACAAGAAAGGTGAGTTCCCAGACCGTTTGTATCTCATTTGTTTAAATTTCAGAGAGAACTAACCTTTCTTTTTACCAACTTTCAAGCATCCACACCAAATATCTTCAAACGCAACATTATCCTACAACTCTAAGTTGTGTGTCCGTGTTGCATATACTTTAATTGTCTCATATTCAAAAAATCGAAGATTCTTATTCACCCAATTTAATTTCCTCTTTTCGTTCATACACTTTTACCTCTTAGTCTTAATTCCCATGTGCTCTAAGTTTGTTCATCATCTTTTATGGTTCCGTGAAACGTGAAGAATGGTGATTACATGTTGAGGGGGAAGTTGAAGAAAAAGTAGAAGTTAATACTTTAAAGGGAAGAAGAATGGTAAGGGACTCATGGGGAATAAGGTAGGAACCCAGAAATCAAAATGGTTCAAATCTGGTTGTGGAACTCAAGTGTATGAGTAAGTATGATTTTCATTGATTTAAAATGTGTTATTCTAGGTATCATGCAAAAATTGTGTAATGACACCCTTTAAAAAAAATTAAAAAAAAAATAAAATAAATGGGAGGAAAAAAAGAAAAGAAAAAAGTTGATCAAATATTTAATCTCCTTGATGTATAAATATGAAGATGTCGTGTACTCGTATGCTTGGTGTGCTAGTGAAGGAACAATAATAAACGATGAAGGAAATTGTCTATGATTAAGCTGAAATCTATTTAAGCTCGAGTGTGCAGGATGTTCCTCAAAGAAGTTGGTGGTTGAAGTAAGGGAACTTGGTTATCATTTAGAAAGATGAATATGTGTTGTTTTTAGTAGGAGGTTCAAGAATTTGAAGTAAAGTAAAATGTGGCGAATATCATCTCAAAAGGTCTAAGCACAAATTCCATTTCATGTTCCCTCTACTTATTTTGTTCCGTATGCTTCTTTATATATCCTTTGAGCTTGTGCTTTCATTTGCCTATTTATGCAATCCATATCTAACTTTTTAGCTCTTATATTTACCTGATTTTTAACTTCTTATTTGTCAAGTTCAATTAAGGTTTTTGTAGTAGGGCCTTTGGATTGTGAGTTGGAAATTAGTGTGGAAATGGTATCGATGTTCGAAAAAAGAGTACATTGAGGCTTTTATGAACAACAAGTGTTTAACCATTATATATTTACATATTATATGGTGGTAGGTGTGACATATATGACTTTACGCGTGTGTAATTTACGGACAACAAACGTGTGGAACAATACCCTTTTTGATAATGACAAAAGGGGGAAGAATATGTATGATGCTTATGGTATATAGTAGTTAATGTCTAAAGTTCTTACATCATGATCGTTGAAAGTATATATATATATATATATATATATATATATATATATATATATATATATATATATATATATATATATATATATTGATAATGATGTGTATTGCTAAGTTTCTAACTCTGTGAAGTTCCCGTGTATGTTCCAGACTTGTTTTATTATTATTTCCTTAAAGAATTAAGGGGGAATAAATGTACAACGATTATTCTTTAATGTGTGATAAGCATCATTAGTTTGTCACCATCAAAAATGGGGAAATTGTTTAGTAATTAGGTTTTGATGATTGTAAACTAATGATGATTATCTTATCTAACGTGTTTGTTAAGTTATGCATAGAAAGAACAAGTTATTCTTGGAACAGGATACAAGAAACCTGAGCAATGTCACATATATATATAAGGAACCTGAGAAATATATGATAAGTAATAGAGAAACAAGAACAATGATGAGTGTCATGGTTGATAAACATGATGATGGCTAAAGAACCATGAAGGTAACTATGTAAATAGGTGTTTGCATATGTTAGCTTCATGAGGTAATTACACTATGCATACATGAGTTGTTTATGTATAGGAGTATTTACATAAGCTTTAAGTTTAATTATTTCTCTCACTTGAAGTTTGTTTATAACAAACAAACTTCAATCTAATGTTTCTCTTAAGTGTTTATATGAAGACAGGAACTGACTTAGGTGAACACAATGGGTTGGAACATAGAAGACTTCAAGAGGAACAAGAGAGAATGAATGAACCTAAAGCAAGTTCTCCCATGAGAACCAAACCACGAAGGAACCTGAAGGTATTCTCTAACAAGATCCAAAAGGAACTTTTGGCAGGCTTTCCCACAAAAGCCGGAGCATGTTCCCTAATAGGTACATGAAGAGTTCCGTAACAGGAACTTAGTTCTCTAACAAGAACTATCTAAGTTCCCTAATAGGAACGTTCCCTAACAGGAACTTGAAGACAGCAAGTTAAGGTGTTGACTTGGTTTGCGTTGAAGACAACAAGTTCCAATTAGGAACTTAGCCTGCGGTTCCAGAAGTGGAACGTTGCCCCGAGATCTAGAATACATCAATACTACAAGATTCCAGAACAAGAGTTTCAAAGAAACAACATGACGATAGAGAAATCGAAGTATATCTCTCTAGGATTCGGGTAAGTATGTTGGACATAAAAGTCAGTCTAGAACAAGTCTAAAGAACCAAGGTGAACTCATGATAGTCAACGAAATTAGAGTTATTGACTTGTCAGAAACTCAGAGACTGTCAGAGTTCTGAAACCTAATCGGAACTTAGGTCTGCACGTCATGAAAGGTCGCAGGTCGAAATTAATAATATAAATATTTACCTAATACGTGCATATCTTGTAGGGATTTGATTTTACAGAATAAAGATATTTATTTTCTAATAAATCCCTTTGGAAAAAGATAAGTTATTTTTGGATAATATTTTCAGCAAAATAAGTGTTAAATAAAATCTAATTTTAGGTCAAGTATATCCTTTGTTAAAAGATATGGTAAATATATCTTTTGTAAAAAAATATGGTAAGTATATCTTTTATAAAAAGATATTGCAAGTATATCTTTTGTAAAAAGATATGGTAAGTATATCTTTTGTTAAAAGATATATTAGTATATTTGGAAAATATAAGATTTAGATAAAATCTGATTTTATAGTAAATATATCTTATTATTATTGATAGAATATATTCTTAACAAAAGATATATTTTTGGAAATCTTATTTTTGGAAAATATCTTTAATTTCTATCTTTCAGTAAAACTTATCTTTTACGAAAAGGATGATTTGGGTGTACTATAAATATTCTCATATGTATTCATTTAAAGTTGAGGCTGATGAAGCTTAGTGGTTGTGCTTAATGGTTTCATCCTTCACCACGAAGCTAAGTCAATCCTCCAAGTCGAAGTTCCAGTCAGGTTTGGTTTCAGTTCGTCCAGTAAGTTCCAGACAGATCTAGAAGTGTCCAGCTTATTAGTTTTATCTCTTTATTTATTGATATGTATTTAGAGTTATTCTTTGAGATCTTGTAAAAGGGAAAAAGGGATTTGAGTGTTTTATGTATTGGGGTGTGAGAGTTTGTGAGGATTCTTGTTATAATTGTATTGTAAGTGTGAGCTTCTAGGGTGAAGTCGACTGAGCTTCTATTGTGAAGCCGAGTGGGTAGTACTTTCACAGTACGAGTGAATCTAAGTGTGGGACTTAGATTGGGTAGGATAGGGTCCTGTCGAGTAGCAAGTTTCCGAGCAGCAGCTTGTAAGTAAAGGTCTGAGGATAATAGTTTGTATCTTGGTGTTTGCCCTATTATAGTGGATTAGTTTGGCTTGAAATCCCTTGGAGGGTCAGGGTTTTACTTCTAGTTGGTCCTTGGATGGTTTCCTCGTAAAATCCGCTATGAATTGTCTAAGTTCCTAACAACAATCAGTTTTATATTACGCGAAAAGTAGGCAATAGGAACATACTACAATTCACCACCCCTCTTGTAGTACATCATCCGAAATAACAGTGTGCTTACTAACTTACCGGACAGTTAGGGTATTGAACTCATCCCCTGTATAAAGAAGCGACGAGACGATGTCGCGCCTATGTAGTCACGTGCCCCCAGTCTTGAGACACGTGTACTCATCTTATGGATAAAACTGATGAGAGAGTTGCTGACTTTCTTCCCTCTCACTGAATTTGGAAATATGGCTCCAGTCCTAAGACATGTATTTATATCTTGTTGACTTCCGGCTCAAATACTGGACCCGGCTCGAATACCGGACCATTTCGGCTCTAATACCAAAAACTCTTTTTCATCTTTTACTTTGTTAAAGTCAGGCTAAAGTTTCAATGACATATCGAAGGACTTTAGACCAATTATGACACGATTGAGAGGAAATCATCCCCTTTAATCCTTTTAAAACCGATCTCTTCTCATGACTTGACATCACCCAGAACACCTTTACTTGTAAAAGTGTTCTACAATTGCAAATGATCAATCTAGATTCTTTAGCGCGTTAAGACTAGAAAAAACTTTTTCTAGCCTTAATAGCTACTTGTTTCACACACTTAGCGAACCAAGGATCGTTTCGAAATCCTTAATATTTCTGAAAGATTCTCTATTCTTAGGGAACTTCACATAATGAGTCTCGGATTTATTTCCTTGACTACTTTGATCGTCGTCTATTCTAGACTCGATCAAATTAGGGGCTAATTTAAATGTAGATACCTACTTTTGGCCTCTTGTTTCGAGTAACATGTACAGCAGCAGAGCAGAAGTAGCATAGCAAAAACAGGCAACAGAGCATAAGTAGCTGGTACGATTGTCGCTTGTCTACCAAAAATAAACCTAACTTCAACCTCCTAAAATGTAGTAGGGTAAGCTAGGGTCGATCCCACAGAGAATTGGTTTATTAAATTATAACTTGTGTAAGTTAGAAATCCCTGTTTTGAAGAAATAGTACTACGATCTAATAAATAAACTACTATGAACTATGGGACAAATAAAGTACGAAAGATAGACTACTAAAATTGAAATACGATAAAAATCAATAATAATAAAACAGGGATCGGGAGACATATTATAGCATTGGAGTATTTATTGATCATCGAATTATAAAAATTATGTTCTTATCTCAATGTTAGCCGATGAACACAAACAAACATTCAACACTTCCCTTAATTGCAAATAAACCAAACAAGCTCTTGGAGTATTGTCTAACTAACTAACAATCTAGAACAAGCTCTCTAGACTCGATTAATTAGTAGCATTAATAACTAGGAAGTAGCTAACTTAAGCCACAAATCACACAAGCTCGGATTTGTGCAACTTAAAGGGTTGATAATCTTAGGCATTAAAACAAGTTTTAGTCACCCATTAACCCCTAATTGCAACTAAGGAGTACTAACCCGGATAATAACGTATCACAAGTTACTACTCTAGCAATTAAATTAGCAAACTATACTAAAGATGGCCGGTCTAAAATATAACTTGACTAACTCATATCAATAAAAACAGATCATCAATCCAATCAAGAAATAAAAAAAATATTCTCAAATCACAACATACTTATTCTCACAGTACAATAATCCAATGCATCGTATATCTCCCTTCCCGTATTAAATTTAGCCTAACATACTAAAAATTGAAATAAAAACAAAGAAAGATTTATAAATCATACTGCTAGATCAGACATACATAATCGAAATGAAAATCGGTAAAAAAAAATAAAACATTCAACAAAAGTCTAATTGAAATTGCTCTAAACCACCTAATTTAACAAAAAGAATAAAAAAAACGAAAGCAAAATTAATTGGCAGATCCTATTACTTATTTGCAACAAATCATAAATTGCCAAATTACTACATGCAAATCTATAAACTAAGAGTGTAAATTAAAAGTACCAAATTCCTACAACTAAGAATGGGAAGTAGTTGCGAACAACACCCAAAGCAGGCTGCTCTCCTTCGCTGTTCTTCCTCTCTGTTCAGCTACTTCACCTCCTCTGCTACGCTACTTTGCAGTAGCTTCGCGAGCCCAGAACACAACCCCAACCAAGTTTGCTGATTTCGTAGCAATTGGAGCTCAAAAACGCTTCAGCTTCCTTCTGGTTCTGTTCTGAATTCCGCTGCCCAGCAATTCCCGTAGCAAAGAAGAATTACAGAACACAGCTAAGTCACCTCGACTCCGGCTGCTTCGCTTTACCGCTGCTAAACTGCTCGTAGGTCGTTCTCCTCTTTCTTTGTTGCCCAGAATGTCCAGCATGCAATTCGGCCTCCCTTCTGTTTCGGTGTAGCTCATCTCCAGCTAATCCGAATTTCTCGCTCCAATTTTTTATCCAATTTCATCTTTATCTCTTGCTTGACATTTCAATCCCAGAAATTTTGCTCAAGGTGATTTGAGGGTCCTTGATTTTCGGTTGCCAACATAGGATGTATGGTTGGATGCGTATTGTGAAGGCTGCTGCTATTTTCAGGGGTTTTCTTTTGTAAATACAATCCCATAAAACCAAATGAACACATTATAAAAAAAATAAGATTAATACGTGTGACTTAGCCCGGAAATATAAAGTAACCCATTTGGTGCCGAAATTCTCCTTCCTGTAGACAATTAAATAAATAGTAGTAACTCATGTCTTGAAAGGAAAATTGCATAATAAACACTTAAATTATAAAAAAATTCAATATAACATCAAGAGTTCAATATATATAAATATTATATTTTTTGACCCTATCAAACTCCCCCAAGCTTAATATTTTGCTTGTCCTCAAGCAAAGGCATGAAATTACAGAGAAGTTAGACTCTTGATATAATAGTATGCACCCTGACATGTTACAATTACTCCACTCTTGCTTAATTACAATTTCAAGCCAAGTTTATTGACACATCAAACCAAAGCATTCTGTAATAATCACTCTACTTTGCTCAATAACAGCGTCAAGTCAAGTATATATGCAGGGGGAAAATCATTTTTATGATTACAAAATCAATTACCAACTCTTAAAACAATTACAGCCTACCTTCCATCAACAATGTAGTGGAGTAAATCAAGATCATTAGGACTTGAATCAAGGATAAAACAGGGCCAAGGTAAAGTGAGGTTCTAGAGAATATTTCGGAATGTGGTAAGAAGGATTCAGATTAGCAGAGCAAAATATGCAAAACCACAACCACAACATAAAAACTTATATCACAGGCCCTTCCAACTTCATGAATTTATTTATTTATTTACTTTTTTTTTTTTTTAATTGTGTTTCATGACTCTTAATGTCAAGTATCTGTCAAGTAACCCATGTAGCGAGCTTTCAACCAGTGACTCCCGGTCCAATTGGCCCAAGGCACTAGGTTTTAAGATACCCCTACGGATTTACTAACTCGAGTTACTCAATCACGATACTAAAAACATCACACGTACTTATGTGGGTTTTTTTTCTTTTCTTTTTTTTTTTTTTTTAACCCATACATTGGTACGTAGAGCCTTTAACATGAAACCTTTTTTTTTTTTTTTTTAAAAAAATATATACTTCACCACCAATTTACATCATTACCACAACGATAATCCAATTTACCCTTCGATATGCTCTACTAATCTTATAGGCAAGTATTTCATGTTTCAGACATTCCGCAAGAAAAGTAGGTCTATAAAGCTCAAATTGGGTTTAATAATGAATCATGTCATGGGTAAGCTTTTTGGCTTATGTGGTGTAAAACTTTGATGCCTAACTCATTTCATTCCTTTTACTCCACCACAAGCTGACTTCCACCAGGCTAACTATTGTTTACAGAATTAATTTTTCAATTTTTTTTTTTTTTTTTTTTCTACATATATACAAGTCTATTAGCCAAAGTTGAGCATTGTAGAGTGAATGTACTGTAAAGTTAAGCATTGTAGAGACCGAATGCACTGTCCAAATTTCATTATTAGACTCAATATAATACCATACCACATCAGAGACATACTAAGACACCGCAAGAGACCGAACATAACGCATTCCCCCCAAGCTTAATCCACACATTGCCCTCAATGTGTGATTGTAAAAAAATAAATAAATAAAAAATAAGGGGATTAAAATAGAAACAGATAAGGAAACGAGCTCACCGGAAAAAGTGGAACATGCTGGTAGTTATCTGGTTCGCTACTCTACCCCAAAGCTTAAAGCGTTGCCTCCACTGCTTGACTGCAGATCTGCTGCCTCATTACTGTTTCGATGCTGCAACTTTGCCGGACCAGAAATTAAAAGCAAAGCTTTTGAATTCCATCCCCAATTCCAGCCTCAATATTCTTGTTGCATGTTCCTAGGTTGCTGCAACATATCCACATCAACGTCGGCTTTGAATCAGCCGGCAAATGCTTGTGTGCTATGAAGCATGTCCTGTAACAAACAATACCAGATTTAACCAAGAAAATTAAATGTGTCTGTCCCAGAGGACTATGAAAGATTTGAAAATAAGCATATAAGAAATCTGGAAGCTCTCTCTCTCTCTCATAGTTTTTTTTTTTTACACTACATAACAGTTAAAATAAAATGATGAAAAAAAATGAAAAAAAATAATCGTATTATAATCCTAGATTTGGGCTGCCTCCCAAGAGCGCTTTATTTATCGTCGTTAGCTGGACGCCTTTCCAGCATACTAGTCTTCATAATTTGGAGCTTCTAGCTCCATCACTTCAATGTTCTGGACCTGATGACCCTCATAGTACGGCTTGAGTCGATGACCATTCACCTTGAATTCCTTCCCCGTCTCCTCACTACGAATCTCAACCGCACCATGGTCATACACCTTGGTAATAATAAAGGGACCCACCCATCGAGAACGGAGTTTACCGGGAAAAAGTTTGAGCCGAGAATGGTACAAGAGAACTTTCTGCCCCACTGTAAATGTCTTTCGTGTTATGCGCTCATCATGGAATGCCTTGGTCTTCTCCTTGTAAATTCCCGCATTCTCGAAAGCATCATTTCGGATTTCCTCAAGTTCTTGCCATTGAAGTTTCCTGTGCTCCCCCGCTGCATCCATTTCCATATTGCATTGTTTCACGGCCCAAAAGGCTTTGTGTTCCAATTCTACTGGCAGATGGCAAGGTTTACCAAACACAAGCCTGTAAGGAGACATCCCGATCGGAGTTTTATACGCTGTTCTGTACGCCCACAGAGCATCGTTGAGGCGGAGACTCCAATCTTTCCTGTTTGGATTCACAGTCTTCTCTAGAATGGACTTGATTTCTCGATTGGAGACTTCTGCCTGTCCATTTGTTTGTGGGTGATATGCAGTGGACACTCGATGAAACACATTATACTTCTTCAAGAGAGCTCCTATTGTCTTATTGCAAAAGTGTGTCCCCTTGTCATTGATGATGGCTCTCGGGAATCCGTATCTAGCAAATATATTTGATTTCAAAAATTCTGCAACAACTTTAGAATCATCAGTACGGGTGGCTATAGCTTCCACCCATTTCGAGACATAATCGAAAGCAAGCAAAATATATTGAAAATCGAAAGAAGAGGGGAAGGGACCCATAAAATCCATACCCCAAACGTCGAAGATTTCACATATTAAGATAGGAGTTTGGGGCATTTCATTCCTAGGACCTAGTGTACCTATTCTTTGACAACTATCACATGCCTTACAGATTTCATATGCATCTTTAAATATGGATGGCCAGTAGAATCCACTCTCTAAAACCTTGCGTGCGGTTCTCTTTGGTCCAAAATGTCCCCCACATGCATAAGAATGGCAGAAAGTTAGTATAGACAGAATTTCAGAATCGGGTACGCACCTTCTGATTAGTTGATCAGCACAGTATTTCCAGAGGTATGGGTCATCCCATATGTAGTATTTTGCTATACTACGCATCCGGTCCTTTTGTGCCTTGGTGTAGCTGGCTGGAAACTTCCCAGATGCTAGAAAATTCACCAAATCAGCATACCACGGAGTTCCTGAGTTCAAGGCATGAAGTTGCTCATCGGGGAACTCTTCATTGATTGGGGCGTGACCTTTATCAGCTTCAATAACTAACCTGCTCAAGTGATCAGCAACACTATTGTCAGAACCTTTTTTATCTTTTATTTCAACATTAAATTGTTGAAGCAATAAAATCCAACGTATTAGCCTAGGTTTGGATACATCCTTTGACCATAAATATTTCAGCGCTGCATGATCAGTAAACACAATAATTTTAGTACCCAATAAATAAGACCTGAATTTGTCTAAAGCATAAACTACAGCTAAAAGTTCTTTCTCAGTTGTAGTATAATTAGCTTGAGCTGCATCCAAAGTCCTTGAGGCATAGTAGATGGCATGGGGAACTTTTCCAACTCGCTGGCCTAGCACTGCCCCTACAGCATAGTTAGAAGCGTCGCACATCAGCTCGAATGGGAGCTCCCAGTTAGGAGGTTGTAGAACAGGGGCAGTGACCAACTTGTCTTTCAGCTTGTCAAATGCCTGCTTACAGGCCTCATCAAAGTGGATTTCCACATCCTTTTGGAGTAGTTTTCATAGTGGTTGCGCAATCTTCGAGAATCCTTCGATAAACCTGCGATAGAACCCTGCATGGCCAAGAAAAGATCGAACCGCACAGAGGTGGGGTAAGGCAGAGAAGAAATAAGATCTATTTTAGCTTTATCAACTTTTATTCCTTCAGACGACACAATATGGCCTAAAACTATACCTTGTTGAACCATGAAATGACATTTTTCAGAATTAAGCACAAGGTTAGTTTCAAGACAACGTTTAAGGACCAAAGTGAGGTGTTCTAAGCATCTATCAAAAGAATCTCCATGTACAGTGAAATCATCCATGAAAACTTCTATGAAATTTTCAAGGTAATCTGAAAAAATGCTTACCATACATCTCTGAAAAGTCGCTGGAGCATTGCACAGTCCAAATGGCATACGACGATACGCAAATGTGCCGTACGGGCATGTGAACGTCGTTTTTTCTTGATCCTCCGGAGTTATAGGGACCTGCACATAACCTGAAAAACCGTCAAGAAAACAGTAATAAGCATGACTAGCAAGACGCTCTACCATTTGATCAATAAAGGGTAAGGGAAAATGATCTTTTCGAGTCAAAGAATTGAGTTTTCTGTAATCTACACAAACTCTCCACCCATTTTGTACTCGGGTGGGAACCATTTCTCCCTTATCGTTTTCCACCACTGTGACTCCTGACTTTTTTGGGACCACTTGCAAGGGACTGACCCAAGGGCTATCTGATATAGGGTATATCACCCCTACTTCAAGAAGCTTCATTACTTCTTTCTTCACCACTTCCATCATAGGTGGATTAAGTCGTCGCTGCACTTGTCTCACGGGTTTAGCTCCCTCTTCTAATAAGATTCTGTGTTGACACATAGAGGGACTAATTCCTTTTATATCAGCAACCGCCCACCCTAGAGCTGTTTTATGCTCTTTCAGAACTTGCACCAGCTTTTGCTCTTCATTCGGAGTTAGATTACTCGCGATTATGACTGGCAGAGTGTCATTTTCTCCCAAAAATGCATACTTGAGATGGTATGGCAGTGGCTTTAGTTCCACTTCAGGGGCCTGTACAATAGAAGGTAACAATCTGTTAGAAGTGATAGGTAACTGCATAAACCGTTTGTCATACCTTGACTGCTTATCGGGAAGTATTTCCAGAGAGGTAAAAACTTCCTTAACTTCCCCCTTAAGCTCAAAATGTTCCTACAAGTTAGTATACTTTTCTTTTTCCATAAGCGCAGTCAAAACAACATCTAAGCCATCATGACCAGAGAGAAAGAATACCTGCTCAGTTAGTGCATCAATGACATCTATACTAGAAACAGATTCACAATTAGAAGGATATCTCATGGCATCAAATAAATTAAACCGGATAACCTCCCCATTGAATTCCATGGTCAACACCCCACTGTGAACATCAATTTTAGTTCTAGATGTTTTCAGAAAAGGTCTTCCTAATAAGATAGGTGCTGCACTAGGGGATTCATCATTTGGCATATCTAAAACATAAAACTCAGCAGGAAACACCAGTTCATTCACTTGCACTAAAACATCCTCGACTACTCCTACAGGGTATGTATTAGAACGGTCAGCAAGCTGAATAATCACTCGAGTGTCTTTCAAAGGTCCTAAGTTCAGAGCTTTATAGATATATAAAGGCATGACATTAATAGAAGCTCCTAAGTCTAGCATGCATTTATCGTATCTCGTGTTACCTATTTTACATGGTATAGTAAAAATACCTGGATCCTTGCACTTTGGAGGAACTTTCCTCTGTAAAACAGCAGACACATTCTCACTTACACTTACTTTTTCATCTCCACTCAATCTCCTCTTGTTAGTGCATAACTCCTTCAAAAACTTTGCATACCGCAACACTTGTCTTATAGCTTCCAGTAAAGGTATGTTTACCTCAACCTTGCGAAAAATGTCCAGGGTCTCTTTCTCCTTTTCTTGCTCTCTCTTCTTATTCTTAGATGATAACCTGCTAGGAAATGGAACAGAAGAAGTAAACTGATCAGTATTAGGAGAAACAACATCTCTTGTCTTAGTGGGTTGCTTATCTTGCTCTGGAACAATAGTCTCCTGTTCATCTTGGTGTGCTGCCAGCCTTTCAGTCTTTTTCGCTGGAACCTCTAATTGCTTGCCACTTCTAAGGGAGATTGCACTCGCATTCTCCTTTGGATTTCTCTCTGGCTAACTCGGAAGCTTGTTAGAGTTCTGAGCTTGGAGCTTTCCCACTGTGTTAGCTAACTGAGAAACTTGGTTCTCCAAGTTCTTTAGACCACTTCTTGTCTCTTGCTGGAAATACAAAGTGTTGTCAGCCATTGCCTTCACAATATCTTCCAGAGACATGCTACCAGATTGTGGCTGGGAAACTTGTTGATTTTGAGGTCGCGGCTGATATTGTGGTTGCTGATGAAACCCAGGTGGAGGATTAGAAGCTTGCTGTTGCACGAAAGCTGGTGGTCTGAGGTTAGAGTTGCCTGCCTGCTGCTGAGCATTACCATATCTCAGGTTTGGATGATCTCTCCACCCCGGATTATAAGTCTACGAGAATGGATCATAACGTCTTTGCTGCCCCTGACCACCACCAATCGAATTCACTTCTTCTTCTTGCAGAGTAGGACACATATCAGTTGGGTGTCCTACCATTGAACAAAGGCCACATACTTTTTCTTGCCCTTTTTCAATCATTATTCGCTCCACTAAGGAAGTGAGTTTAGCTACTTGTTGCTCGAGGTTAGAACTCACCACTTCATTAACTTGACGTATAGAGGTGGACGTGATATTTCGACCTCCTCGATACTGAGAGTTTGCAGCCATGTTTGCAATCAGTTTCTTTGCCTCTGCGGGTGTTTTGTCAACCAGTGCTCCACCACTTGCTGCATCAACTAGATTCCTGTCTGTCTCCCTGAGTCCTTCGTAAAAGTACTGTATTAATAATTGCTCACTGATCTGATGGTTTGGGAAACTATCACATAGTTTCTTGAAACGTTCCCAGTACTCATTAAGTGTCTCTGCATCGTTCTGTCGAATTCCACATATTTCTTTCCTGATATTGGCTATCAAAGATGCTGGAAAATATCTTTCTGCGAATACTTTTAGCATTTGATCCCATGTTGTGATGGTTCCAGCAGGAACTTTAAATAACCACTCCTTGGCATCATCAGACAAGGCAAAAGGAAATGCCTTCAACTTGAGCTGGTCGAGGGTGACACCAGCCGGTTTCATCCCCGCACATGCTATGTGAAATTCCTTCAAAAATCTGCTAGCCTCATTCATGTGAACTGAACCCAAGGAGTTAGTATTACGGAAACCTGAAAATGTGGGAAGAGCTCTAATCAACCCCGGCTTGATCTCAATTTCTGCCTCATCGTCTACTATGCACAATAAATTTGGATCAAACGTTGGAGCTGCAAGCTGCTTTAGTGTTTGATCACCCATCTCAAAAATATATTCACCCTCCTCGTCCGAAGATGAACTTTCACTGTGAGGTAACGGAATATGACGAGCTTGCTCCAGTATATGAGCACGAGTCCTTTTAGCTTCAGGAAGAGTAAAAAAAGGATGAATTATAAGTCCCTGGTACCTTGCCGCAAAATTTCTCAATCTTTGATGTTTCAAATTTCTGTCACACATACAAGAACAAGGAACTAGGTGACAAGTTAGTAAGAACAGTTAGAAAAACACAAGAAATAATAAAATAAAACGCTAATTCCCCGGCAACGGCGCCAAAATTTGGTACGACTGTCGCGTGTCTACCAAAAATAAACCTAACTCCAACCTCCTAAAATGTAGTAGGGTAAGCTAGGGTCGATCCCACAGAGAATTGGTTTATTAAATTATAACTTGTGTAAGTTAGAAACCCCTGTTTTGAAGAAATAGTACTACGACCTAATAAATAAACTACTATGAACTATGGGACAAATAAAGTACGAAAGATAGACTACTAAAATTGAAATACGATAAAAATCAATAATAATAAAACAGGGATCGGGAGACATATTATAGCATTGGAGTATTTATTGATCATCGAATTATAAAAATTATGTTCTTATCTCAATGTTAGCCGATGAACACAAACAAACATTCAACACTTCCCTTAATTGCAAATAAACCAAACAAGCTCTTGGAGTATTGTCTAACTAACTAACAATCTAGAACAAGCTCTCTAGACTCGATTAATTAGTAGCATTAATAACTAGGAAGTAGCTAACTTAAGCCACAAATCACACAAGCTCGGATTTGTGCAACTTAAAGGGTTGATAATCTTAGGCATTAAAACAAGTTTTAGTCACCCATTAACCCCTAATTGCAACTAAGGAGTACTAACCCGGATAATAACGTATCACAAGTTACTACTCTAGCAATTAAATTAGCAAACTATACTAAAGATGGCCGGTCTAAAATATAACTTGACTAACTCATATCAATAAAAACAGATCATCAATCCAATCAAGAAATAAACATAATATTCTCAAATCACAACATACTTATTCTCACAGTACAATAATCCAATGCATCGTATATCTCCCTTCCCGTATTAAATTTAGCCTAACATACTAAAAATTGAAATAAAAACAAAGAAAGATTTATAAATCATACTGCTAGATCAGACATACATAATCGAAATGAAAATCGGTAAAAAAAAAATAAAACATTCAACAAAAGTCTAATTGAAATTGCTCTAAACCACCTAATTTAACAAAAAGAATAAAAAAAACGAAAGCAAAATTAATTGGCAGATCCTATTACTTATTTGCAACAAATCATAAATTGCCAAATTACTACATGCAAATCTATAAACTAAGAGTGTAAATTAAAAGTACCAAATTCCTACAACTAAGAATGGGAAGTAGTTGCGAACAACACCCAAAGCAGGCTGCTCTCCTTCGTTGTTCTTCCTCTCTGTTCAGCTACTTCACCTCCTCTGCTACGCTACTTTGCAGTAGCTTCGCGAGCCCAGAACACAACCCCAACCAAGTTTGCTGATTTCGTAGCAATTGGAGCTCAAAAACGCTTCAGCTTCCTTCTGGTTCTGTTCTGAATTCCGCTGCCCAGCAATTCCCGTAGAAAAGAAGAATTACAGAACACAGCTAAGTCACCTCGACTCCGGCTGCTTCGCTTCACTGTTGCTAAACTGCTCTGAGTTCATTCTCCTCTTTCTTTGTTGCCCAGAATGTCCTCTCTTATCGCATGCAATTCGGCCTCCCTTCTGTTTCGGTGTAGCTCATCTCAAGCTAATCCGAATTTCTCGCTCCAATTTTTTATCCAATTTCATCTTTATCTCTTGCTTGACATTTCAATCCCAGAAATTTCGCTCAAGGTGATTTGAGGGTCCTTGATTTTCGGTTGCCAGCATAGGATGTATGGTTGGATGCGTATTGTGAAGGCTGCTGCTATTTTCAGGGGTTTTCTTTTGTAAATACAATCCCATAAAACCAAATGAACACTTTATAAAAAAAATAAGATTAATACGTGTGACTTAGCCCGGAAATATAAAGTAATCCATTTGGTGCCGAAATTCTCCTTCCTGTAGACAATTAAATAAATAGTAGTAACTCATGTCTTGAAAGGAAATTGCATAATATACACTTAAATTATAAAAAAAATCAATATAACATCAAGAGTTCAATATATATAAATATTATATTTTACGACCCTATCAGTAGCAAGCCATGGCAGGGGCAGCAGCAGCCTAGGCAGGGCTGGTAGCTACACAAGCGGCCTTGGCAGGGCCAGCAGCTACGACAGCCCTCATACTCCAGGAATTCAATAGCACTCTGGTGGAGGCCTCTACATCAATTTTCCAGGTATACAATTCAATGAAAAATCAAACCCAATACTTCCCATGAACAAATTTGAACATTTTGAACTATACCCAGAAAATTAATTATACTCATTACTCAAATTCAACAAATTTTTCAATGAACATACTAAATCGGGTAACTCCCCAGATATTTTATTATGTGCCAAATTTAAAACTTGTGTATCTTCAAGGTAGGACAATGAATCTGGCAAATGACCCATCAAAGAATTAAAGCTCAAATCAAGAACAATAGTATATCAGAAAACAACCCCAAATTTAGCACAGGGAATGTGCAAGGAATGTCAAACCTGAATTGATGCTATTCAAGGCAAGTTAGTGAATTGAAAAACTTTGAAGACTATATCGATTCCAGTGGGGATCTGCCATATGAACAGGATAACATTTAAAGCATTCAGAGCAATGTGAAGACTTCTAGCTGAAAATGAAACATAATAAAAATAACACATAATCAGTTAAGTCAAATACAACAAAACTTCAATTGTGATTTTTTAAACTTCATATGTTGTATAAAAAAGACTCAAAAAGGTAAATAAATAAATACTCAAAATTAAACTACATCAAATTATACCAGGAGCTAGTATATAAAACTCAAAAGTAAGTCATATCAACCTAAAAGTAACGATATCAATTAGTTTAATTAAAGCATAATAAACATGTGGATGCTTCGAAAAATTCAACAATAGATTTTTCCAATCAAGTTCAGGCAGTTTCAGTAGTATTAGTGTTAAAAAATAAATCGTGGTTAGCCACAAATTGATCAAAATATAAGTATCATAAAGAGTTTTAGGCAGCTAACAATCACAACAAAAACCACCCTGTGCTAACATCTAACCTCAAAAAAGTAAATTACATAATCTAATACTTCGTATAAATAAAATGAAATACATAAACATATTAAATCCCTAATATATCAATGGAAATCACAAAATTCGAACAAATATTTCAATCACGAGAAACCCTAATTTTCCCAATAAAAAATCGTGTTACTAGATTTTCGCAAAAACCCTAATTTTCGCAATCAATATCGCAAAAACGTGTTTCAAAATCGAGAAAATTCATAATTAAACCTAAATTTACATACCTTAGGAGATTATCGCAAGAAATTGAAGAGAAAAAGTGAACAATTTGCAGAGTGATGAAAAAAATTGCCTTTTCAGAGAACTAGGAGGAAGAGAGAGAAAATCTAAAGAAGAGAGAGAAAGAAAATAAAGCGACGCATGAATCAAAAGGGAGGTCATTCAAATAAAAAATTACAAAAATACCCTTATATATATATATATTTGAATTGCAGCTACGAAGGCTTGTTTAGCTGATGTTTAGATATCATTAGATAGTTGAACTAATGTTGATGCTTGAACCAATTTGACAGATTTTATTTTGTTAACTTCAAACACATCAGAGTTATATATACAATCTCTATTAAAGACTTTGCAATTTGAGACCCCCTTAGTTTGCAGGGCCCTATGCAGTGGGGCTGTTTGCACAGGGCCTTAGACGGGTTTGGTCCTCTTTGTATTTTCTCTACTTCTACACCATTGTAGCATTCTCCATTGTCCTCATCTGAATCTTTTGGTGAATTTGAGTTTCTTTCATTTTTTTAATATAAATATGAGAATTTTATAAATTATTGATTTCTATCAATTTTGCATTTGTGATTTCTAATCTTCCATGTTATAAATTGATAATTATTGTCTATATGATGAATCAAATTAGATTTAAGTTGGATATTCAACTTTTTAGAGTTAAAATAATTATAATGTATACGAATTACTATTAAATTTCGGAAAAAAATAAAAAAAAAATTGAACACGCAGTACTTAAAATTTGAACATTTTGTACAAAATGAACATTTAGTATACTAAAAATGAACATTTTGTGCATAAAAAATGAACATATTTAACAATTTACTTTCTCTTTATTTTTCATAATCATTACATTGACATGAGGAAAACTAGATCATTGACTAATCCCCTCCATAAGCCAAACAAAATTTATAATCACTTAACAAACCTAAATACAAGTATAGAGGTAAGTCAAGGGTCGAACCTAAAGGAACAGTTATGGTCAAGTGCTTTCAGTTAGGCGCCTAAGCTAGGTCGAAGCAGAAGGTGAAGAGGTAATGCTACCAACTAACAAAACAAACGACCAAACAAATAAAGCACTAGGGAATGGGGATCAAGAAGTAATCATGACAATTGCAGTAACTTGGGAAGAACATGCCAATCAAAGGTTGGGAAGACTAATGATAAGAGCTATCAATTGGAATCAAACAATTATCTCCTAATCGTTAAGCTAGTGGTCTCTACGAATAACAAACTAGGAGAATCATAATCCAAACCAATTGATAATTGCAATTCCTAAATCAATTGGCTGTGTCATTAGCAATTACAATGCAATAGCATAATTCTCAAGGCCTAATTGAAATACACACATGCAAACTTACATTAATCACTTTTATTTTAACTATCAATCAACACAATTCCCCAACTTAATCACAATCAATCAATCATACAAGTTTCATCCAATCCCTAGCCAAACAGCTACTCAAGAATCATCATCTAACAATAAATAACTAAGGAATCAAGAATCTACAAAATATCATGAACAATTACACTAATCAAGATCAAACATCCAAATCAAATCAAACAAACATGAATCTAAATAAAACAAAAAGAAGCGATGGAGTTAAAAATTCTCAATTATAAAAGAGTAGATCTTCAACATAGTTGTCCCCCTTGTATCATTAGTCTGTCAAATCACCATAGAAATCTCTCACTTTAGCTTTCTAAATCTACTCCTAAACTAACCTAAAACTGAAGAGATAAACTCTCAACTACCATAAATTATGATCAAAATTTTGTCTAAAACTTTTTTCAAAAATAGACTGAAAAACGTTTTTATAAGAGGTGAAAAAATGAAACTGAGCGAAACCGAGAAATAGGGAGGAGCGCCCCCGAGGGCAAGGGTGTGAACCCGCGCGTGAGGTTTGCGCGCCCGCTCTTTTTTGGGTTTCTTCGACTTCTTTGCCACTTCGTGTGTTCGCAATTAGGTCTCGTGAGCACCACTTGATACATGTTGGGGGGTGGCAGTTTCCAAAGTCCTACACGGTGGGTTCAACACCATATTTCATGAAAGTACGACTTGAATGCCAAGAGCTAGAACTTGGAGTATCCACTTTCTTGCATCTTGAGCTTTGTCAATGCTATAAGCTTCTCCAAAAGCATCTTCCAACTTAGAAAACCATCAATATCAGGACCCAAGACTCATACAATACCTACAACCACGAAAATTGGAGAAATAAAGGAGAAAACACAAGAAAAACCATAAAAACACAAAACAAGAGAGAAAAGGGAAATAAAGAGAAAAACGCATAAAACTAAGCATTTATTAAGAAAGAAAGTTATGAAAAGAAGGTAAAAATTGTAGGAGTTTATAGGTACGATTGCGGAAAACATGAATCATATTCATATAGCACCTAATCCCAAGATCATGCATAACACATAAAGAATTAGAATTAATACCTTTGTAGCGTGATTCCACATTTGATCCAGCAAGAACAAGGGAGATAAAGAACCTCAAACGTGATTCCTCTACTTGGTCCACGGGCACCGGTTAAGACCTCCACTAATGCTCGTTCGTTGCAATTGAACCCTTCAATTGACCTTCTAAGGAGAAGAACGAGCAACGAACCAATTATGAACTAACACGAACCACCACAAGCGCCACTAGGGGTGGCTTTCCGTTAATCTAAGGGGGGAAGAGAAAGAGTCGTGGGATTGAGAGAGAGTGTGAGGTTTTGTGATTTCTTGTTCTTGATTCACAATCAACTGTTAATTTTGTTGTCTCATACAACCCTAGGCATGGACTTTATGAAAGGAATGGTGTCCTTCGAACAAATGTACTATTCCGTTAGTGGGTTCAGAATTATTAGAAAGCTAATATATTAAATAAGGTCAAGTGATCGGAATGCCTAGGTGGAGGTTGCTTTCGATCAGTAATATTGATGCATAATTAATGTTATAGCTTAATCTTGACTGAACCCTTATGGTCACACACTTAGCAGTAAACGAACCGACTCGACGAATTAATTCGAAAGAAATTAATTCGTCGCCCGAGTATTAAATGTTTAGACATCGGAAATCCTAGCTTAAAGCGTCGAAACCGAGCGTCAAAAGTCGAGTCAAAAATAGTAAATGACGAGACGCGCAAATAATAATAAATCGACAATATTTCCCAAAATACCCCTAGCATCGGAATGCCCCGAGCATCCGAGTGCTAGGGGCATAATGTGCTAAGCATTGGTGGCTAGCATGCGCACAAAGCCAAGCCTAGGCTTGCTGGGGCATTCTAGCGCACCAACGCTAGCAGCCAAAGGCAGCCATGACCACGGGCAACAACAGCAGCCCGCACATGGTGTGTGTGGCTTGCTGGCCGCAAGCAGCAGCAGCCCGCACAAGCGTGCGTGGCTTGCTAGGCGCGAGCAGCAGCAGCCCGCATTTGATAAGTGACTTTTATGTCACTTTTAAGGTGTTTATTGAGTCATTTTCCGGCTTATTTTCTAATAATTTAACCCTTTTTATCCTTTATTTCGATGATTTGCTTATTCTTGTCTTTTATCTTTATTTTGAGTATTTTTGTTGTTTTTAAAAGTTTTTAGTTTATTTTCGTATTTTAGTTAATTTAGCATATTTTATTTTAGTTTAGCATATTATTTTAATTTGTTTTATTTTATTTTATTTTAGTCTTTGTCCCGGCCCTCCTCTTGTCTTTGTGTGTAGGTAATTATCGAGGCTCGAGGTTCAATACACGTGTCTCAAGTTTTGAGTCATAAATGGAGTCTCGAATTCAAGGCATTACAAGCACATCTCACCCCTCTTACTAGCAGCTTATCCTACACCCCACAATCACCTAAACCTACACCACACCTTCCATCACCTTCTCCCCTGTTCCCTGCTTTCCTCAATCAACAACAACAGTAACATCAACAAACACACATCATAGCAACAAACACACACCATCAGACCCCCATTTCATCCACCAGCCACCGCATCCTCACATCACACCACCTCTGCCACCATCTCCTCCACACAAAGAAACTCCAAACCGCAAGTAGCAGCCCTCAAACCACCCCGCAACAATTACTACAGCCAAAACCCCCGCAACACCAAAGCATAAACCACACTGCCCCACAACTCCACTAGTTTCACTCTCCTGATTTCCCTCTCCTCTTCTCACCCTCACGCAACAACAATAACCACCCAAACCACCAACAATAACAACCTCACCAATTAAACCACCCAACATCACTAGCACTCACAGCCCGAACTCACCTCCAATCTACCTCCGTCAGCCACCAATTAAGACCACCGTCAGCCGCCAATTGCCCGTAATTGTAGCAACAACAAAACTAAGCAGCGCCGCCTACACCAGCAGCGAATTCCGGTCAGCGCTCTTCACCTCTTTGCAAGCAATCAAACCTCAATCAAGCTTCATTATGATTGGAGTTTCGCGGGCGCACAGCCCTGTCAGAAGGCGCACACAATTAGAGTTCAAAAACAGAATGATACAGTAGCATTTGCGCGACCTCTACGCGACGTCTTCCCGGGCGCGCAAATGTGGGTTCAATCACGAGCTTCTTACGTGATTTGAATGAAAATTGGACGGCCAAGATTCCTTCAATTACTACAAAGGCCGAGAATTTGGTGATGCTAGATGATGATGTTGTTGATTTACGGTGGTGATTATGACGATTGTTTGCTGCTGATAATGGTGAATGAGAGCAGCAAGTGAATGTAGAAAGGGGTGGAAATTCGTGGGTCTGATTGGATTTGGGGTCTTTTAGCTTTTATTTTCCTTTTTATTTTTAGTTTTTTTATGTTTATTATTTTAATTTGTTTTATTTCTCTCTTATTTTATTTAACTTGTATTATAAATACCCCTTTAGGGGTTAATACTCTCTTAACTTTCAAACATCAATTTATTTTACCCTAGATTAGAGTAGTTTACCTCTTTTATTTTTCTCTCTCGTAGGGTTAGATTAGATAATTTTTAGAGAGAGAAAGTAGATTATTGCTCAATTTTCTTCCAAGTATTCAACTTTGCTCAAGTTTAATCTTCAATCAAGCAAGAATTCAAGTTTTCATCTTTTCCTTTCTTTAGTAATATCTTTTCCTTTCCTTTAGTATTATTTGTTTGTTTTATTGTTGCTTATTCTTGTTAATCTTATTAGTTCACCTAGTTGTTATTTACTTCATTGATTTTAATCATGTTTTGTTTTGAGTTTCTTGAGTTTATTTATAGTTTTGATATTATGTTTAATCTCCCTTCTCTAGGCTAAACTTTTAGCTAGGGGAAGGGGGTGGAAGATATGAGTTTATATTGGATGAATGATGATGGTTGGATTGAACTTATTCCATAAATTGATGAAAGACATGATTTTTAATAGCTTGAGATTATTGTTGCACTCTATTTGATGTTTTCTAGTTTAAATGCATGAAAGTGATTTGAACTAGATCAAGATCATCTCTATTTTAATGATTGCATGAGAATGAGTTGTTAAAGTGGAGTTTTTATGGATTGTGCTTCTTTATTCTCTTGATTTGATTGTAACTAATAGGATGCATGAGAATGATCCTTATTAGTGTAGACCTATTTCATTGATTTGCCTAGACTATTGCATGAGAATGAATTGTTTAGGTAGAATCTTGTGTTCTTTGGCATGTGTTTCATGATAATCACCATTATTCCCCTCTTTCTAATCGTATTGGACACCCCCGTATCCCTAGCGTCATTTTCCCTTGATTTTAACCATCATTTTCTTGCCTATGTGTAGTTTTGGTGCTCTTACTCAACAAAACCAACAAAAACAATCCCTTTTTTTACTCTTGAATTAGTGATTATTGATGTTGAATTAGTGTGATTCCCTAGTGGTTCGACCCTTTACTCGCCACTAACTAGTTTAGTGTAGGTTTAGGTAATATAAATGATTAATTTGATTAGGGTAGTAGCTTAACGACCTATCTAACCCTTGATCAAATTTTGGCGCCGTTGCCGGGGAAGCGGCTTAGCGTCTAATATTGCTTTTATTAGAGTCATTTTACTTTTTTTTTTATTTGTTTTATCATCCTTGTCATTGCTAATTGTTTGCTTAACTTTGGTGAATGCTTAGGAGGTCTCAAGGAGCACCCTCACATCAAATTGACCACGAGATCAATCGAACCTTGAGACAAGTCCGTAGGCTTTATCAAGACGAGGGAAGAGGTTTTGGTGATATAGTTGATAGTGGGAGTGATACCTACTCTTCAAGTTCACAAAGCGGATCAATGGCGGGATAAGAAATGATGTTTTGTTTCCTGAGTTCAGAAATCCGGAGGATTATGAGCTCACGGGAGGGATTTTGCTATCCGTCACGGAAACCAACTTCTCAATCCATCCACAATATACTAGAATGGTCCAATCGGACCAATTTTCCAGAAGTGCAAGTGAGGACCCTATTAAACATTTGGAGCGATTCTTGAATTGTGTGCAATGATGCAAACCAATGAAGTGAGTCAAGACTATATTCGTATGCACCTTTTCCGGCAATCTCTACCGGACGAGCAAAGAAATTGCTAAAGCAAGTAAATCCTAACACTCTCACAACATGGAGGGAGGTGGTAAAGGCGTTCTTGAAGCGATTTATCTCCGAGGAGAAGACCGCCGAAATGAGAAGGAAAATTGAATCATTTGAGCAAGAAGCCGATGAAAGTCATGGTAAAGCATGGGAGAGATTCAAAGAATTGGTACAAGCATGTCCCCACTATGAATATAATCAAGGGGTGCTCATGCGGTTTTTCTACGACGGATTGGAGCCCATGTCAAGAGCCAATTTGGATGCGGGGGCGGGTGGTCAATTAATCAAAATCCCTCAAAATCAAGTTGAAGCCACAATAGAAGAGGTAGCAAAGAATTACTCTTGGGGGGGCCAAAAAAGAAATGCTCCAAAGAAAGGTGGTATTTACGAACTGGAGAAAGTTGATCAATTACAACATCAAATTGATCAACTAACAAAAGGGATTTCCAAGTTGTACTCGAGTGTGCATGCAAGTTCAAGCGGTGGAGCAAGCTCCTCTCAAGTTAACTCTTTCTCTTGTCAAAATTGTGAAGGAACGAACCATGATACATCTTATTGTGGAGGTTTAAACCCCGAGCATGTAGCGGCATACAACACAAGGCAAGAGGGATTTAGAGGAAGCGGCGATGGAGTATCTTGGAGACAACCACCACCCGGTTTGTACCTCAACCTCAACAATGTAACCAACAAGCTCAACCTTCCTACAACTCCAACCATCAATATCAATATCCAGCTCAATCTCAACCCGAAAAACCAAGAGGAAGCTATCCAAGGAATAACCAATACAACAATCAAACCCAAGCACCTCAAAGAAATCATCAAGAACAAGCACCTCAAGCGGAGCTAACTCAAACTCAACTCCTTCAAGCCATGCATGCGCAAATGCAATATTTTGGGCAACAAATGCAAGAGATAAGAGCTCACAAAAAGATGGTTGATTCACAACTAGCTCAATTGGCCGATCCGAGATAACTCCTTTCAGTTTACCATCTACTCTACCTGGATAACAACAACCTAACCCATCTTACAACATAAAACCCGATACATGCAAGGTGATCACATTGAGGTCGGGAACTTCCTATGAAGGGCCAAATGAAGGGGATAGTGAGGAAAAGAAGGGAGGAGAGGAGCGTGTGAATGAAAACAAGGGAGGTGAGAAAGAAAAGGGTGATGAGATAGAAGGAGGTTCAGAGAAGAAGCTTAACAATGAGAAGACAACTTCAATTCCTAGTGAGGCTAGGAATCTTGATGTATCGGTTCCTTTTCCCGGTCGGCTTGCGGAGAGGAAGTTGAATGACAAGTTTGCAAAATTTCTTAGTGTCATGAAGAATTTGCATATCAACCTCCCTCTTCTTGAAGTTGTGACACAAATGCCATCATACTCCAAGTTCCTCAAAGATATTCTCACCAACAAGAGGAAGATCAATGATTATCTTATCACCCTTCCACATCAAGTGAGTGCTCTTGTCCAACATAAGATGCCCAAGAAGGAAAAAGACCCGAGAAGTTTCACTTTTTCGGTGAAAATTGGGAACATGGAAGCTAGGGGCGCCTTAGCCGATCTTGGGGAAAGTGTTAGTTTAATCCCTCTATCCATTGCTCAAAAACTCAATATAGATATGATCCCTACAAGGAAGACAATTCAATTGGCCGATCGATCGGTGAAATTACCTTGTGGAGAGCTTGAGGATGTTCCAATTCAAGTGGGACACATCTATGTGCCTTGTGACTTTGTAGTGATGGATATGGAGGATAATGTTAACACTCCTTTGATTTTGGGACGTGAAGCTTGTAAAACTTTGAGGGCGGTCATCAATTGCAAGAATAACACCATCACATGTGAGGTGGTCGATGAGAAGACTATCTTTTAGTTTTCTAAGTTGCTCAAGACCCCCATGGTTGAAAAATTCTATAGAGTTGATGTTGTGAATGAGGAGCTAGATCGCTTGGGGAGGGTCGTGATGAGGCCTCAAGATCCAATGATAGAAGCCCTTACATGAAAAGAAGAGTTCCACTCTCAAGAGGCTAAAGAGGTTGTCATGGCAATGGAGGAATCCTCAAAGGAGGAGGTTGAACAACAAGTTAAGATTGAGCTTGAGTCCAAGGAGGAGAAATTGGAGGAGAGTTCTAAGCCTCCTCCCAAGGTAGAACTCAAGCCCCTTCCCCCTTCTTTGAAATATGCTTTTCTTGATAAGGAGGGAAAATACCCTATTATTGTCAATGCTACCCTAGATGGTCTTAATTTGGAAAAACTTCTTGATGTTTTGAGAAAATATAAGGATGTGATAGGGTATTGCATTGATGATATCAAAGGTATTAGCCCTTCTTTATGCATGCATCGTATTCATCTTGAAGATGATCATTCAACCTCCATTATACCTCAAAGAATGTTGAACCCCAACCTTAGCTTCAAGTGGTTGTGAAGAAAGAAATTTTGAAACTACGTGAGGAGGGCATCATCTATGCTATCTTCGATAACAAATGGGTTAGCCCGGTTCATGTAGTTCCAAAAAAGGGTGGGATGACCATAATAAAAGGTGAAGGAGGAGAGTAAATCTCCACCCGGACGGCGACCGAATGGAGAATGTGCATAAATTATAGGAGATTTAACAAAAACACCAAGAAAGATCATTTTTTTCTCCCATTCATGGACCTAATGCTTGAGAGGCTCTCTCAACATGCTTTATTTTGTTTCTTGGATGGGTATTCCGGATTCTTCCAAATCCCTATCCATCCAAGCGATCAAGAGAAAACTACTTTCACATGTCCATATAGGACATTTGTATACCGAAGAATGCCATTCGGTTTATGCAATGCTCCTTCTATAGGGGATTATAGGTACTACGCAGAGGAAATAATCATGAATCATATTCATATAGCACCTAACTAAGGATCTCATGCACAACACATAAAGATTAAGAATTATACCTTTGAAGCGTGATTCCACTAGCAATCGAGCAAGAACAAGGGAGACAAAGAAACTCAAACGTGATTCCTCTACTTGGTCCACAGGCACAGGTTAAGACCTCCACTAATGCTAGTTAGTCGCGATCGAACTCTTCAATCAACCTTCTACGGAGAAGTATGAGCAACGAACTAGTCACGAACCACCACGAACCACCGTGAACACCACCAGGGGTGGTCGGCCGCAAGTCAAGGGGGGGAGAGGGGTGCCGTGAGAGAGAGAGAGAGGGAGGTGAGGGTATTGGGATTTGGTTGCCTTGATTCACAATTCACTGTAAGTTGATTGTGACTCTATGTATATTGCAACCCTAGGCAAAAATCTTATTTATAAATCATATCCATAAATAAGAGTCCATGACCAAGCCCTATTCCTAATCCCAATCAAACTACACTAGCCCAATCCTATTCATGATCAATTAAATACTCATAAGGCCCAATAATGGGCCTCTTACTTGGTTAACCCAATACCTTTGTGTGTGACCTCATAGGATCCATTCTAGCGGGCTTTGGGCTATTTTACTAGCCCAAAGATCATCTCTCATAGTCTAGAAACAGATGATGACGCCCCAAGAGAACGAACTTATTATCTCCATAATAGTGATGCTTGATATATCTAGTAATTGCACTTATCGAAGACATAACTCCTTCAATCTCCTACTTGTCTGAGACAAGTGCGCAATATTCAAATTCTTTAAGTCAATGTGTGTCGATTTGATAATATGATTGCATCTCATGTCGTTATCATATTAGTCTACAAATCTTTTCTTGAAAACTGAGTGAGAATTACAAAACAAATGGTTACTATGTAATCCATTTGAGCACGACAGTGCATATTCTGAATTCTCCCTCTTCAAGGGGCCAAGACACATTCCTAATTAAATAGGTATACTCAATCCAATTTTGTGGCAACCAAAGCTCCCACTCAATTTCAGAAATAACCGGGAAACACCCTTTATAATCTCCAGTTACGGGCAGACGTTTGAGTGTACCACAGCTATAACATCCATTGAATGAAATCAATGTTCCACTCATGTCAAAGGAATCCACTAATATACCCGGAAGTTCTATACATGAACTTTAAAGTAGGTCTATAGTTCGATCATGCATCATTCATGCATATCCATGTGATTGACCGAGCCTCACTATGCTCCTATAGCCCATGAAACCGCGCTATCCAATCAATCTTACATGCTAGTCCATTATTAGAAATCATTTATGTCCAATTTAATGATTCTGAACTAGGAACTTAAATAATATATGGATTTTGTTCACTTGTGGGGTTTCATTCACCAGGTCATCAACCTGATGAGCCCATCAATCCATAATTATTTTGGACATTTTATTTAATATTGAAAACCATCATTAAATAAGAGAAATAATAAAATTTCTGATTAAACATAATTCTGCAAATGAGTGTATTACATATGTAACTTATTTTTCTCTAAAAATAAATACAACTTCTAATTACATCATTTGCTTCAATCCAGCTTCATTAGAATGTTTCTCATGATTAGGTAGTGGAAGGGGTTTAGTAAGTGGATCAACAATATTCTCATCCGTATGAACTTTGCACATCTTCACATCTCCTCTGTTAACGATTTCTCGAATGAGGTGATACTTCCTCTCAACATGTTTGGATTTGAAGTGTGACCTAGGCTCCTTTGATTGAGCAATGGTGCCATTGTTGTCACAATACAATTCAATTCCTTTTTGAGCATTTGGTACGATATCCAGCTCAGTTAGGAACTTCTTTATCCAAACTAATTCTGTTGTAGAGTCTGCGACAGCGCTTTGCTTCGAACTCTTCCAGCTCACTGCTCCTCCATTCAGACAGAAAATGTACCCAGATTATGATCTAAAGTCATCCCTGTCCGTTTGGAAACTCGCATCCGTATAACTTTTGACAACCAACTCATCTTCGCCACCATAAACTAGAAACATTCCTTTCGTCCTTCTCAAGTACTTAAGAATGTCCTTGGCAGCTGTCCAGTGTGCATCACCTAGATTTGCCTGAAACCTGCTACACATGCTAAGAGCAAATGCAACATCCGGCCTCGTACAAATCATGGCATACATTATCGATCCTATTGCAGAAGCATAAGGAGTGATAGCCATACGTCTCATCTTATCCGGCATAACCGGACATTGAGATTTACTGAGCATAATGCCATGAGACATGGGGAGAAATCCTCTCTTGGAGTTTTTCATCTCAAACCTGTCAAGAACCTTATCAATATAAGTCTCTTGACTTAGTCCAATCATCCTTCGAGACCTGTCTCGATGGATCTTGATTCCCAAAATGTACTCGGCGTTACCCAAGTCCTTCATGGAAAAACAACTCTTCAACCATTCCTTGACTGACTCAAACATTGGTATGTCATTTCCCATGAGCAGTATGTCATCTACATATAAGACTAGGAAAACTATGCTGCTCCCACTAGACTTCTTGTATACACAAGGTTCCTCTTCACTTTTGAGAAAATCAAATTGTTTGATTGCTTCATCAAAATGAAGATTCCAACTCCTGGATGCTTGCTTCAATCCATAAATGGATTTCTGAAGTTTGCATACCTTACTAGGATTTTCTGGATCCTCAAAACCCTCAGGTTGTGTCATGTACACTTCCTCCGTCAAGAACCCATTCAAGAAGGCGGTTTTGACATCCATCTGCCAAATTTCGTAATCGAAAAATGCAGCAATCACTAGATGTATCCGAATGGACTTAAGCATGGCTACTGGTGAAAAGGTCTCATCATAGTCAATACCATGAATCTGTCTGCATCCTTTCGCAACCAGTCTTGCTTTATGGATGTAAGCATTTCCATCCTTGTCTGTTTTAATTTTTTAAACCCATTTGCAACCAATAGAGTTTACCCCATCAAGCAAGTCAACTAGGGTCCACACTTCATTTTCAGACATTGATTCCATTTCGGACTTCACGGCCTCAAGCCATTTA
The DNA here is from genome assembly GCF_001683475.1 of Chenopodium quinoa. Taxonomy (NCBI): domain Eukaryota; kingdom Viridiplantae; phylum Streptophyta; class Magnoliopsida; order Caryophyllales; family Amaranthaceae; genus Chenopodium; species Chenopodium quinoa. The sequence goes on from NW_018745546.1 coordinate 1,674,993, forward strand.
TCTGAGTTCTTCATTCTCCAATAAGAAGATTTCAGAATCCTCCAATAATAGGATTTCAGAATCCTCAGTTATCAGAATCCTCAGTTATCAGAACCTCAACAAACTGTTTGTTTCTGATTCTGGCAGACCTACGTGGGGTAGGAGCAACAATAGAAATATTCTCTCCAACTCTTTGATGATTTTCGCAAGAACTATGTTCAAGTGGGATGATAGGAGTTTCGCTAGTCGAATTAGCTTGCTCCGACGCATAATTAGTCGACTCATGCGCCCTCGCCTCTGATGTGGTGTTATCCACATCCATTTGTTGCTCGTCTCGAATTTCTTATAGAACCACTTTACTCCCACTTGGCTTTCTAGACAGGAATTCCTTTTCTAGAAAGACACTATCGCGAGCAACAATCACTTTGTTATCTTCGCGATTGTAGAAGTAATACCCTTTTGTTTCTTTTGGATAGCCCACAAAGAAACACTTGTCTGATTTAGGTTGTAGTTTATCACCTTGTAAACGTTTTACATAGGCTTCACATCCCCAAATCTTGAGAAAAGACAATTTTGGAGCTCTTCCATTCCACATCTCTTATGGAGTCTTTTCAACTGCTTTGGACGGGCTTCTGTTTAGTATTCTAGCAGCTGCTTCTAATGCATATCCCCAAAATGATATGTGAAGATCAGTAAAGCTCATCATGGACCTCACCATATCAAGTAAAGTCCTGTTCCTCCTTTCTGACACACCATTCAACTGTGGCGTTCTTAGAGGAGTTAACTGTGAAAGTATTCCACAATTAATCAGATGTTCATCAAACTCTTAGGTTAAATATTCACCACCACGATCTGATCGTAATGATTTAATTGTTTTCCCAAGTTGGTTTTGTACCTCATTCTGGAATTCTTTGAACTTTTCAAAGGATTCCGATTTGTTCTTCATTAAGTAGACATAACCATATCTACTTAAATCATCAGTAAAAGTAATGAAGTAGTTAAACCCACCCCTTGATTTTGAACTCATTGGTCCACATACATCCGTATGTATGAGTACCAAAAGATCACTAGCTCTTTCACCTATACCCGTGAAGGGTGACTTAGTCATTTTCCCAAGCAAGCATGACTCACAATTTTCAAATGATTCATAATCAAATGAAGAAAGAAGTCCATCCTTGTGTAATTTCTTGATGCGCTTTTGGTTAATGTGACCAAGCCTACAATTCCATAGGTAACTTGGGTTTGAACCATCTGTTTTCTGCCTTTTATGATCAATATTGTAGAAATGGGTTGTATATTCTAATACATACAAACCATTAATTAATTTGGAGTTAGCATATAACATATTTTCTTTCGAAATAAAACAATACTTGTCTCTTATTTCAAATGAAAATCCTTTAGAATCTAAAACAGGAACTGAAATAATGTTTTTAGTTATTGTTGGTACATAATAACAGTTATTAAGCACCAAAATAAGTCCAGAAGGAAGTCTTAAATGATAGCTTCCAATAGCAAGTGCAACAACTTTTGCTTCATTTCCTACTTGAAGTGTTACTTCCCCTCTTGCTAACTTCTTACTTTCTTTCAAGCCCTGCACGTTATTAATGATATGAGCACCACATCCGGTATCAAATACCCAAGTGGAAGATGAAGTAAGATTAATTTCTACAACGAAAACATCAAGTAACTCTTTACCTTCAGTTTTCACTGGTGTATAGTGGGGACACCCTGGTGTATGGCATGGCCAACTACCGCAAAAGAAGCATTCGCTTCCTCTCCTCTTCAGGAACTCCTCAGCATGGTTAAGCAACAGATTGATCAATGTAACCGAAGATCCCTCATCATTATGAGTGAGCTTGACAATGTCAAAACCATCATGGAGTGAGAACAAAATAATATCATGTGCAGAGTCATCATCGATCGGTTTTCCAAGGACATCCATTTGATTGAACATTTCAATCAATTCCCTTACATGGGCCCTTACTGACTGACCAGGCATGAGTCTTTTAGCCATTATTTTACAATGGACATTGTAAGCCTCATACCTTACACTATCAGTCCAGGAATAGTAAATCTAAGGGATCGAGTTAACGACCTCTCTTACATTTTGATCATTTATGCCTCCACTTCCTAATGCTCCTATGCCACCTCGACAGATGGCACGAAGACATTTGTACAATATGGTTAGCTCATAGTGCCTGAATCTTCTTTTCCAATAAGTTGGAATAGATTCTAAAATGAGCTCTCTGATTTTCTCTGCAGCTGGAACAATTTTAGCATGCCTTTCAGCTCCATACTTCTTTGTGTATTTGCTCTCAACAGGAATGTATAAACGAGATTCAAGCCCATGGCTTGTGAGAACATTTCTCAACTCCTTTTCCCATTCCCTGAAGTTTCTGAGATTCAACCTTAAGTTAAGTTTCATTGGTAAAATTGTGTTATCGTATAAGTTATTCATCTACAAACAAAACAAACGAGGCAAATTAAAGTTCAATAAATGTTTAATAAACTTGTAAAGTACCATAAGCGATTATAAAACTGGTAACTTTAAAACATTCATTCAATTTAATTGATCCCTATTGATTATAATGATTCCAAGATCCTTTATTTGTGCAATAATTGACCGGACTGAGGCCCTACCATTAACTATTGCATTTTCAAGGTAAGTAAACTCTTTACTGATTACAACTCTTTGTAATTCTTGGTTAAATAATTAACCATCACATGTTTAATTATTACCCTTCGCTTCAAGGTTCTAAACTCTTTAGGTAACCTCGTTGAGTATAACCAATTAAAAGTGTAAAACGTGATTTACCCCCACTCCCCTAAGATATAGTATGACACCCAGCTGAGGCATGACCTGCCATAAATATCGAAGGTTTCACTAGGTTTTTAATTGGAAAAGCAACCTCAATATTACTGGGACCTAGATTTATTATGTTGTGATTATTTAGTGAACTCTAGCGCATCATCAAACAACATAAATAAAATCTAACATGCATAATCTACTAATGCATAAATAAAACATGACATAGTATGGCCCCTTAATCCTAAGAAAACTAACAAAGCAAAAGCTCCCACTAGAACCTTCATGGATCTCATCCATCTTGCTCCTTTGGGCCTCCACTCCATGGATTCTTGGATTAACTGCAACCTGTAATACTATTCTATTCTATCTACTACTTAAATAAAATAAATTACAAAAATACTTAACGGTACGCAGACCGTATTTAGATTACAAAAATACGAAACGATGCGCAGATCGTATTTAGAATCTATGGGCCATACTAGTCTATATAGCAATATATAACATCATATATTATAAAATTCCATATAATAAATCACTCATCATGCTTTCCTAAACTACAACATCGAATGTTCACAGTAAAGGAAACATGGCTCCTAAAATATCTCATATTTTAATTAATTACTGTAATTAGATAATATCATATATTATTCATAACCAATTATAAAATATCATATATTTTAATTTAGGTATGAGATAGAATCAAATCTTATTTTAATTATGGAAGATAAATCATATTTATTTTCCATGATTATCCTAACTTTTAGGAGATTCTATCCTAATTACTTGCCAATCACATATTTTAAATCAATTAATATCCAAAATAATTATGGGATAATCACATTATTTAATCAATTATTATCCAAATTGAATCTTTTGCTCCATAATTATCCTATCTTAACAAAATCAACAACTTTAATTTTGTTAATTATCCTTTCAAAATCAAAACTTATATTTTAATTTTAATTTTGAAAACTGATTTTATTTAAAATAAAATAATTTTTTTTTTGAAAACCCGCGTCAGCCACCGTGGCGGGGCCAGCCGAAGCCGGCCACGGTGTCCGCACACCTTGCGGTGTGCGCTGCCCCTGTAGCGACGCGCGGACAACAGCAGCACCACACACATCGGGGTGGTGCACTGCTGCGCTGCCCCTTTGACTGACCCATGCCCAGCTCGCCCTACCTCCTGGACCACCACCGGTGCGGCAGTCGCCATGGCCGCGCCACCTAGCCGCGGCTGCCGCACCTCAATTCTCTTTTTTTTGATATTTAATTTAAAACAAAACACTTTTATTAAAATTAAAATTAATGTGGTCCACCCAATTTTAAAATTAAATCATATTCAATTTTAAAATTAGGGTTCTTCATGAATTTAATCCCAATTCAATTTAACTTTTAAATTAAATAGGTTGATCATGAAAAATTCATAATTTATCATGAAATCAATTAGATTAAATTATTTAAACTTAAAATTTCGAATTAAATCAAAATACAAAAACACAAATTTCAGAAATTAGGGTTAATGATTTCGAAAATTTCGAAATTATTAAGGGGGGGGGGGGGGGTTCGAATTTTCGAATATTTTAGGGCTATTTTCGGATCATATGGGGCTAATATGGAGCAAATTAAACAACTTTAATGATTCTATGTTGTTAAATCATATTTATTATAATAATTGACCTATAATTAAATTATTCTCCCTCCTAATTGAATTAAAATTGTGGATCAACAAAGGTTTAATACTCAATATATGTAATTGCAAGAGGCTAACTGATACCACTGTAGGGGATTATAGGTACTACGCAGCGGAAATAATTATGAATCATATTCATATAGCACCTAACCAAGGATCTTATGCATAACACATAAAGAGTAAGAATTATACCTTTGAAGCGTGATTCCACTAGGAATCGAGCAAGAACAAGGGAGACAAAGAACCTCAAACGTGATTCCTATACTTGGTCCACAGGCACAGGTTAAGACCTCCACTAATGCTAGTTAGTCGCGATCGAACTCTTCAATTGACCTTCTACGGAGAGGTATGAGCAACGAACTAGTCACAAACCACCACGAACCACCGTGAACACCACCAGGGGTGGTCGGCCGCAAGTCCAAGGGGGGAGAGGGGTGCCGTGAGAGAGAGAGAGGGAGGTGAGGGTATTGGGATTTGGTTGCCTTGATTCACAATTCACTATAAGTTGATTGTGACTCTATTTATATTACAACCCTAGGCATAGATCTTATTTATAGATCATATCCATAAATAAGAGTCCATGACCAAGCCCAATTCCTAATCCCAATCAAACTACACTAGCCTAATCCTATTCATGATCAGTTAAATACTCATAAGGCCCAATAATGGGCCTCTTACTTGCTTAACCCAATACCTTTGTGTGTGACCTCATAGGATCCATTCTAGCGGGCTTTGGGATATTTTACTATCCCAAAGATCATCTCTCATACTCTAGCAACAGATGATGACGCCCCAAGAGAACGAACTTATTATCTCCATAATAGTGATCCTTGATATATCTAGTAATTGCACTTATCGAAGACATAACTCCTTCACCTTCCACCTTTCAAAGATGCATGACCTCTATTTTCTCTGAGATGCCTGAAAAAGAAATTGAAGTTTTCATGATTAATTTTTATGATTGGTGGGTCTTCTTTTGACACTTGTCTTTTTAACCTTGAAAAAGTTTTGAAAAGGTGTCAAGAGACGATTTTGGTCTTGAATTGGGAAAAATGCCACTTCATGGTCGAGGAGGGCATTGTCCTCGACCATAAGGTTTCAAAAAATGGCATTGAGGTTGATTTGGCAAAAGTTTCGGTGATTGAAAAGTTGCCCCCTCCTACTTCCATCACGGGGATACGAGCTTTTCTTGGGCATGCCAGTTTTTACCGGAGGTTTATCAAAGATTTTTCATCAATCGCCAAACCTTTGACCGATTTACTCAAAAAGGATGTTGTTTTTAGCTTCAATGAGGCTTTCCTTGAGGCATTTCGTAAGCTCAAGGAAGCTCCCATTTCTTCTCCCGTTGTGCAAGCTTCGGATTCGAGCTTGCCTTTTGAGCTAATGTGCGATGCTAGTGACTTTGCAGTAGGTAAAGTTCTTGGTCAAAAGAAATAAGGAAAATCATGTGTCATCTACTATGCCAGTAGGACTCTCGATGAGGCTCAAAACAATTATACAACAACGAAGAAAGAGATGCTAGCGGTAGTGTTTGCATTTGATAAGTTTCGGTCCTATCTTATATGCTCAAAAGTTATTGTGTACACGGATCACATCGCGGTGCGATATCTCATGACCAAGAAAGAAGCAAAGCCTCGCTTAATCCGTTGGGTTCTCTCTCTCCAAGACTTTCACATGGAAATAAGGGACAAAAAGGGAGCGTAGAACTATGTAGCAGATCATTTGTCTAGGTTACCTTTCGAGAACAAGGAGGATGTACCGATTAATGATGAGATAGGATTCAAGACTCTCATGGCTATGGTGTCAACTTCTACCCCTTGGTATGTGGATATAGCCAACTATCTTGCTTGTGGAGTCGTTCCCCTGGAGTTTTCTTCTCAACAAAAGAAAAGGTTTTTGAAGGAAGTGAGGAGGTACTTTTGGAATGACCAATACCTATTAAAGCAATGTGGAGATGGCCTTTTTCGAAAGTGTATTCCAGATCATGAAATTGAAGGAGTTCTTAAGCATTTCCACTCACTACCATATGGAGGACATGGTGGTGTTGACAAAACAGTGGCAAAAATCTCTCAATCTTTATTGTGGTGGCCGATAATGCATAGAGACGCCCACAAATTTGTTGAGCAATGTGGTAGATGTCAAAGGAGCGGAGGCATTACCAAGAGGGACGAAATGCCCCAACAAAGTATTTTAGAAGTTGAACCCTTAGAAGTTAGGGGGGTGGATTATGTGACGAAATGGATTGAAGCCATACCCTCACCTATCAATGATCACAAGGTTGTGCTTAAGCTTCTAAAGAAGATCATTTTTCCTAGGTTTGGGGTTCCAAGGGTGCTAATTAGTGATGAAGGCTCCCATTTCAACAAAAAGCAATTTGAAGCTCTTCTCAAGAGGTATGGAATTTATTCACAAGGTTGGATTACCTTACCACTCTCAAACACAAGGACAAGTGGAGGTCTCGAACCGTGAAATCAAAAATCTTCTTGAAAGGATGGTGAACAAATCAAGGAAATTGGTCTCTCAAACTTGATGACACACTATTGGCTCATAGGACGGCGTATAAGGCTCCAATCGGCACGACCTCCTATAGGTTGGTCTATAGAAAGGCTTGTCACTTGCCGGTTTAGTTAGAATATAAGGCTTGGTGGGCCATCAAAGAGCTTAATATGGATTTATCGTTGGCCGGTGAGAAGAGATTGCTTAAGCTCAATAAACTTGAAGAGCTTAGATATGATGCTTATGAGAGATCAAGGTTATATAAGGAGAAGACCAAAAAGTGGCATGACCAACATATTCGAAATAAGAGCTTTAAGGTTGGAGACAAGGTTTTGCTTTTCAACTCAAGGCTTCGTTTGTTTTTGGGTAAACTCAAATCAAAGTTTTCGGTTCCTTTTGTGATATCAAAGACTACTCCGTATGGCTCCGTTGAGTTAGATGCGGATGGTAACAAGTTTATGGTTAATGGTCATCGTTTAAAGAATTACTTTTGCAATGAAGAAGTTGGTGTCATAAAATGTATAATGCTTGACCCTTTGGATCCCAAGCCTCCCACTTGAAGAATTTTCCTCATGGTCAAGCTAGTGACCTCATAAAGAAGCACTTGTCGGGAGGCAACCCGAGTTTCTAACTCTTTTCTATATTTTTTTATACATTCCGATTTCACTTTGTTTTTTGAATTTGAATTTTATTTTTTCCTTTTTGGTTGATAGGTGTTTGGATGATGAAGGAGTAAAGGTTTATCTATATCGAAGATGAGAGGAGGAAGAAATTGAAGTTTGCTCTGCGCGACCCTGTGCGCGAATCCTATGCGGGCGCGCAATGTAAAGTGTGCGGGTGCGCAGCCTTGTCAGAACCCGCACACTTTTATTCGAAATTGGAGATTTGAGACAGAAGGTTTGCGTGACCTAGTGTGCGACCTCTGTGTGGGCGCGCAGGGAAGGGTGTGCGGGCGCGCAAGTATTGTCCGAACCCGCACACTTTTTCTCAAAATCGGAGATTTGAGGCAGTGAGTCTGCGCGACCCCTGTGCGGGCGCGCAGAGCTGGGAAAATTGGGTTTTAACCTCTTCTTCCCCATTTTGCCCTTATATTTTCGCAAGCCATATTTCATGCTCTTTTCTCTCTCCTCGCAAACTCAAACCCTAACCCTTCAATTTCACCCATTTCTCAAAAATTGCATTGATTTTCCTTCAAATCCGTCAAAAATTTTCACTCTACTCACAAATTTACCCACTTTCTCTCTCCAAAATACCCAAAAATCCTCCATTTTTATGGTGTACAAGCTTAGTTGAAGGTGGTGTTCTTAGGAGTTCTTAGTGGTGTTCAAGCTTTTACTAAGTGGTATAACTTTAAATTTTGCTATATTATTGCTTAGTTTCACTTGTTTATGCAAAATTTTTAGTTATTAAGCATGGTTTAGCTTGAGTGAGTTTCATGTGATTTTAATTTTCTTTGCTAAGTGTTTGTTGGTTGTTAGTGTGATATTTAGTGATTTTGGGACATTGTTGTTAACATTATGGATTTGGAAGCTATTTTCATGGAATTAAGTTGACCAATTTTGTGTTAGTATTGATGATAATGCAACTATTTTCATGAAAATTGCTTATTATCATAATGTATTATGTTTGAGTGCTTTGTTGTTGATTCTAGTTGTTTTTGGAGCTATATTTGTGTGGTTAGTTTTTGGTACTAACCCTTTTCAGATTGTTAAGTCTTGGGTTGTTGTTGTTGTGTTTCAATTATTAGTTGAGTTCAAAGAGAGTTCTCTTTTGGTTTTGTTGTTTGTATTGCTTGAGGCCACAATAAACAAAAGGAAGAGTAGAAAAGAGCCCCGATTAATGGTTAAGGAACCGAGTACTCAAACTCAAGCTCAAGGAACAAATGTTCCCCCTCGATTGAAATTCTTGAACAAGGTCCGTGCTACTTTCTTTAATGACCTTCAAGGACGAAAGCTAAATCCCACGAGACACTATGATCAACGCTCCATGAGAGCTTTGGGGATTGACGATGACATAAGGTCGCTCCTTGACAACTTAGGGATGAATAAGTTCATCAAGCAGCAATTTCGAACATATAAAGAGCCCACCTTCAAATTCTTGGCCTCATTTGAAAAAGAGCCTTATGGGAACAACGATTCCAAATTTCCTTCCAACTATTCAACAACCAGTACACTATGACTCTTAATGATCTTAATACAATGTTGGATTTGAACCCCGAGGCGAACCTCCTTGCCCCTTCATTGAGTCTATTCCCAGAGTATGATGCATTTCGATGGTGGCAAACGATTACCGATTTTAAAGGGTTCAACACTAGATATTCGGTGGCCAACCAAATTATCCACCCTGTTCTCCGTATCGTTCACCGCATTCTGGGGTATGCGGTGTTTAGCAAGCAAGACTTGAGTAAGCTCTCGCATGAAGAGCTCTTTACTTTGTGGTTGCTACTAGGGAGGAGTTGAGAGGGCGGCTCAACATGGGGTACTGGTTCGTCATGTGCTGCGAGACAATCAAGTCGGGTCACAAGACGGCTCAACTATGAATGCTTCTTCCCCTCATGCCCTCAAATTGGGGCCGACAAGGATTTATTCATTGACATACAACAAATGAGAAGGTCGGGGTTCCTCCAAGGAACTTCAGATGCCATTAATTTTCATGCTTGGATTTTTCAGCGCGAGCACCATTGTATCTTGCCTTACCCCAGCCGTACATCCTTGGAGATGAACGCTAGGAATGTATGGAAAATTTCGCGAGACAATGGTGTGTTACCCACTGCTTTGGGTGGCGCAAGGAATATGGTAGTCGAACACCACCACCAACAACAACAACAACAAAAACAACAACAACAACAACAACAACAACAACAACAATATCAGCAACAACAACAACAACAACAAATGATGAGTAGCCTTGAACAACATCAAGGCATGAGTATCCTTGAACAACAAATGATGAGCATGGAACTTGGCATGCAAAGCCTAATGGAGAACCAGCAGGGTATGTTTATGCAAACCCAAGCTCTCTATGGTGCGGCCGTGGACAGAGATGAGGTCACGCCCTCGGTTAATTTCCCTTATTGGCCACCCCAACAAGGCCCGGTCCCTCAGTGGCAGGGATCGCAACCTACTTGGACCTATTGGCAAAGGCCCTCCTCCCAAGATGTTTCCCGGGTAGACTACCCGACAAAAACTGGGTACGATTATCGTGCCCCGGGGGGAGCGATTTTAGGGGTGACCCCAACTATCCATATGTCGACCCTACCCACCCTTCCCCTCTTCAACTTCCCACCCCTTTCGACCCGTTGCCCCAATGGCAACAAGACCTCTTTCGAGGTCACTATGGTTGGCCTCCGGGTTTCACTGGTGGTTAGGACCCACACGGCATCCCTCCAGACGGTTTCTCTTACGACATCGAGGATGATGGAGATGATGACGAAGCCGGCCCTAGTGGCCACTAGCCCCCCTTGTTCTTTATTTCTCCCCTTTGCCCCCTCCCAATGTTTTAATTTTGCGCACCGCAGACGGTGCATTGTTTTAGTGTGGGGCTGTGTGTAAGAAGCAAAGGGATGTTTTTTGGATAAAGTGGGGGAAGGCTTATCATCATGATAGTGTGAGGGGGAATTCATTGTAGGTGGTAGAGCTTACATGGTTCGGTTGGCTTTATCATGTTTTGATGTTGATTTATCTTTTTGATTGTGATTATGATGTCTTTGGGTGATTTTGATGAGCTGTTCCTAATGAATTTTCAAGTGTTTGTGTAGGTGATGGCGTTCCCATGAAGAAAAATCCAAACTCCCGATAATCCAAATTTCCCTTAATACATTTTTTTTAGATTGTTTTATTTTATTTCCATTTCTTCATTTTGTTTAAAGTTTTAGTTTCCTTCTTTGATTTTTAACTTTTTTATTTATTTTTGTTTTATCCCAGTCGTTCTTTCGTTTCGGCTCACTTTTCAAGCTTGGAAATGGAGATGATGGAAGTTAAGGGGCAAATCGAGCCCCCTCGGTGAGGTTGCATAATTTATCTTGTCTTCATTTCAAGTGGCGTTTGGTGAGACCTTTCCTCTCTTTTATTTTCTTTTTCTTTGGGTGTTTAGCTTAGGTTTAGCTTAGGAAGAAGTTGAATGGTTCCAGGATGTTTGCTTTTGGTTCGATGGAACCTGGGATCGTTGATGTTGTTATCGAACGATCACTTGTATGACGATCGAGATTTAATTGGATTATATGCCTCGTATGTGAACCTTTTTGATTTCTTCCTCTTTTTTCTATTTTGTTTCCCCCTTTTTGTGTTACAAGCATAATTATGACAATTTGAAATGATTTTTGATTTGTAATTTGCTCACTCTTTTGGATTGGTTTGCCTCTCTTGACGATGTGTCTTTGAATGCTTATCGTCCTAGTTGTTGAGGGTTTACACGGTTTGAGAATGCTTTGGGTTGAATTAGACACATTGTAAGCTAAGGTAGCCCGGTTTTGAACTTTTGAGGACGTTTGAACCCCTAGTTCACGGGAAAGTGGTAAGATGGTGTTGCTCTCTATGGTGGATAGGATTCCCTTGGTTGGTATTTTCTATATTTCTTATCCCGTGTTAGCGTCATTTGTTCTAGACATCATCATTCTTGTGAGTGGCATTTAGGATCCTTAACTATGCATATCTTAATCTTGGTGTTGGCGTCTAGCTCCCAAGATCGTGACTATATAACTCTACAGGAGGAAGATGGCATTTCTTCTCATTTTTTTTGTTTTATTTGTGTTTTATTACAAATTTGGTTTTCATTTTTACATTCACCCACTTGCCAACCAATTTTAGCCTTATTTCCCCTTTCTTGACTTAGCCATATTACAAACATATCAGCCTACGTTCTACCAACCCTTGTAGTTAGTGAAGCATTGGTTTGTGAGGTTCGAGTTTTATAATGTTGAAATTGAGCAAGAAAGTTGTGTAATTTGGGTGAAGTAAGGTTTTGAAAGATTATTCATGAAAAGAGTATGCAAAAAGGTTTGGAAAGAAAGTTGAAACTCTTGAAAACCCAAAAAAAAAAAAAAAAATTTGAAAATATGAAAAGGATTGAAGTAATGTGGTGTGGTTTGTTTTGAAAGGTTGTAAGTTTTAGAATAGGTTCAATTCTTAGGATGTTCTTGAGATATGGCCACTCTCATGCTTCACATAGGAATTGCCAGCAAAATTTTCAAATTGTTTCCCAACCTTAACCCCTAGCCATGTCATTACAACCCTACTTAAGACCCTTGGATTTTAGAGGGGCGTGGTCAAAGAACGTGGAGGGATATAGATTTCAACCCTATGGAGAGAGTATGCATAGTTGAGATGTTGGGATGACCTTATGATTCCACATAAAAATTTCTTTTTCCGGTTTCATCGAGGAATCATGAGGAGCTAGCTAGGGGATGAATTGAAGCTAGTGGAGAGAACGCGGACCGTCTTGGTTGGGGCTAGGGCGGAGAATGTAATCATTAGTTCTCTATGCTTAGCTTAGGTTTGTCTTTTTCAACCTTGAGCATCTTGGAACGTGTTTTCCCTCTTTGATTTGAGAAAGATAAGTATTCTTTGGTGCATGTATTTGCGTGTGAGTCCAAATGGAGAATTTCATTACCTTGAGGCTTGATTGGTTTTGCTAAAACCTTGTCATGTTATGTTTGTTATGTTTGTCTTTTTGTTCCAGTTTTCCTTGCTTGAGGACAAGCAAGTGGCAAGTGTGGGGGATTTTGATGAGTGGCATTTATGCCACTCTTTTATCCTTTTTCTCTAAGGATTCTCCCCTCATTTCCTTTTTCTCTAAGGATTTTCCCCTCATTTGAACTTGTTTGGCCCTTTTTCTAAGCATTTTTACCTAGTTTTGTATCCTCCTTTCGTTTCTCCTTTATCTTCCCTTTTCGTAGTCTTCTCGCCTTCTCTTTATTTTGATCTCTATGCTTTTGTTTTGTAGGTATTTTGTGCCGAAAGAAAGAGGATTTCAAGGTGCCAAGCAAACTGTTCTACGCGGGATGTTGTGCGGCTATTGCACGGGCGCGCACCCTTGCTTTTGCGGCGCGCAACCCTGTCAGAACCCGCGCAACCAGGATGATGAAACAGAGCCAAACTAGAGAGTTTGCGCGACCTATTGTGCGGCCTCTGCGCGGGCACGCAAGTTTACTGTGCGGGCGCGCTTGATATCCCCGTACCCTCAAAGTTGCGGCCGCGCACTATGCTTAAAGGGCGCACACTTCTACTGCACGGGCGCGCATATTTCGTGTGCGGGCGGGCACTGCTAGGTTTCTGATTTCTTTGCGCCTTGTTGCCCAAGTTTCTTTCTTTTTGGGGAGCCACATATATATAGACGGGACTCTTTGTAATAAAGGACACTTAGTACTAATTGCATATAATATTAACCTAATCTAGAGAAAGAAAGTAGATTGTTATTCAAGCATCCTTTATTATACTCAACTTTGCTCAAGTTTTAATCTTCAATCAATCAAGAAAGAATCCAAGTTTTCAAATTTCATTAATCCTTTCTTTAGTAATCTCTTCTCCTTTCCTTTAGTATTATTTATTTGTTTTATTGTTGCGTATTCTTGTTAATCTTATTAGTTCATCTAGTTGTTATTGATTTCATTGATTTTAATCATGTTTTGTTTTGAGTTTCTTGAGTTTATTTCTAGTTTTAATATTATGTTTAATATCCCTTCTCTAGGCTAAAATTTTAGCTAGGGGAAGGGGGTGGAAGATATGAGTTGATATTGGATGAATGATGGTGGTTGGATTGAACTTATGCCATAAATTGATGAAAGACATGATTTTTAATAGCTTAAGATTATTGTTGCACTCTATTTGATGTTTTCTAGTTTAAATGCATGAAAGTGATTTGAACTAGATTAAGATCATCTCTATTTTAATGATTGCATGAGAATGAGTTATTAAAGTGGAGTTTTTATGGATTGTGCTTCTTTATTCTCTTGATTTGATTGTAACTAATAGGATGCATGAGAATGATCCTTATTAGTGTAGACCTCTTTCATTGATTTGCCTAGACTATTGCATGAGAATGAATTGTTTAGGTAGAATCTTGTGTTCTTTGGCATGTGTTTCATGATAATCACCATTATTCCCCTCTTTCTACTCATATTGGACACCCCCGTATCCCTAGCGTCATTTTCCCTTGATTTTAATCATCATTTTCTTGCTTATTTGTATTTTTGGTGTTCTTACTCAACAAAACCAACAAAAACAATCCCCTTTTTACTCTTGCATTAGTGATTATTGATGTTGAGTTAGTGTGCTTCCCTAGTGGTTCGACCCTTTACTCGCCACTAACTAGTTTAGTGTAGGTTTAGGTATTATAAATGATTTAATTTCATTAGGGTAGTAGCTTAACGACCTGTCTAACCCTTGATAACTTAGCCCAAACCCTAACTCTAATATAACTATGCTAGCCCAATCCAATAATTCATGATTAGTTACTTGCTCATGAGGCCCATAAATGGTCCTCTAACTTGCTTAACCCAATACCCTTGTGTGTGACCTCATAGGATCCATTCTAGTGGGCTTTGCACAATTTAACTAGCCCAAAGATCATTGATCATAGTCTAGCAACAGATAATGACGACCCAAAAGAAAGAACTTATTATCTCCATAATTGTGATCCTTGATATATCTAGTATTGCACTTATCGAAGACAGAACTCCTTCAATCTCCCACTTATCTGAGATAAGTTCACAATTTTCAAATTCCTTAAGTCAATGTGTGTCGATTTGATAATATGATTGCATCTCATGTCGTGATCATATTAATCTACAAATCTTTTCTTGAAAAATTGTATTAGAATTACAAAACAAATGATTACTATGAAATCCAGTTGAGCACGGCCATGCATTTTCTGAATTCTACCTCTTCAAGGGGAAAAGGCACATTCCTAACTAAATAGGTAGACTCAATCCAATCTTGTGGCAACCAAGGCTCCCACTCAAATCATGAGGTAACCAGGAATCACCCTTTATGATCTATAGTTACGGGAAGACTTTTGAATGTACAATGTTACATCAATCATTGAATGAAATCAATGTTTCACTCATGTCAAAGGAATCCACTAATATATCCGAAAGCTCTATACTTGAGCTTCAAAGTAGACTTATAGTTCGATCATGCATCAGTCATGCATATCCATGTGATAGAACGAGCTTCACTACGCTCCTATAGCCCATAAAATTGCGCTATCCAATCAATCTTACATGCTAGTTCAATTTAAGAAATCATTTATGTCAACTTTAATGATTCCAAACTAGGAACTTGAATAATACATGGATTTTGCTCACCCGTGGGGTTTCATTCATCAAGTCATCAACCTAATGAGCCCATCAATCTATAATTATTTTGGACATTTTATTTAATATCAAAAAATTATAATTAAATAAGATTGAAACACTGTTTCAATTAATAAACATAATTATGCAAGTTGATGTATTACTTATTTAATATGCTTTCTCAAAACACATACAACTTAAATTACATAACTTGGTTCAATCCAAGAACCTTAATATGATTCTCATACCTTGGTTATGGAAGGGGTTTAGTAAGTAGAGTTTATGAGACATTTTCATAAACATGAATTTTGCAACTTCTAAATTTTATAATAATATTCATATCCATACACTAAGAATTCTTCATCGTCCTTTGCAAGGAACTTAGAAATTTCTAATTTGTATTCCTACGTTACATTGGATTTCGATTTGAAATCTATCATCACTTGACATTAAAACACGTGAATCAAATAGACGATTATAGTCCAGGATATGCATGATGCATCCTTTGCAAACTGTATAAGGAGCATCACTCAAAATATTAATTTCTTCAACCTTTCTTAACGCATTGAATCTTTAATCAATGTGTCATGTTACATGGTATTGAAACTTCTTTCAATATAATGTTGAACCTCATAAGAATCTTATCAATATAAGTTTCTTAACTAAGCATAAACATACTTCAAAACCTATCTCTATAGATCTTGAATCCCAACTATACTCATCTTCCTCTTCCAGGTTTTCATGCAAAATACATTACCCACCACTTGACTCTTTAAGCAAAGAATAATGGCTCCTTATACTAGACCAAGAAGACTATATAGCTCCTACTAAACATCTTGTATAAACAAGACCTTTTCTTCATTTTATGAGAACATCAAAAAATTTGATTAACTCACAAAATTAAGAACATTAACTCCATGATGCTAACTTCAATCCATTAAAGGTTTTTTTTTTTTTTTTTTAATATGCATCCTTAGGATTATTGGATTTTCAAAATCATTCTGATTGTATAATATACAAATCTTCTTTCATGAACCATTTCAAGAAGAGCTTTGAAATCCATTTACCAAATCTCATAAGGTAGAAATCACTAAAATACCTTTAATAGATCTTTGCAACATGACTAATGTAAAGGTTTCATCGTAGTCATAGGCATACTACGAATTAGTTGAATCCTTTAACAAGTCTTTGCTTAGTTAGAAAACATTTTTCTTTCTTGTCTATTTTGCTTATAATGGGTCTCACCCAATTAGGCAAATTAATCAAGTGTCATACAATTGCTTACAGACTAAGAATTATTTCAGATTTCCTGGTTTTTAAACCATTTGGAGTTAACACTTGTCAAATCATCTTTATTACTTGCATAATCATCATGTTCCAAAAAAAAATTATTTTAGAATTCTTTGTCAATATAGTATCATATTTCTTTGGCTAAGTTTTACATATGCTAGTCATCATTGTGGGTTTTTATGCAATAATTGAAACTTAAACAACAACTTTGTTTAGTTTCAATGAGAAATGATAACAAAGGATGTGCACTTGGAATGTACTACCTTTGACACATGGTTATTATTCCCATTTCACTTAATGAGACCACGCGTTTTCATTTGTAACATGAGGTGAGTTATGCTCATATTGTTGCTTTGATTCGATTAATTCTCAAATTTCTTCTAGATTTTCGAAATCACTTTTCTTGAACTCTTTCAAGGCTCTCAAACTTTTTGAGATTCTTATAATCCCACTTGCCTTTTTAAGAGGCATATTTATCATAGGGTGAACCAATCATGGTTTGAACCACGTTTGTTTGTTGCTTTTCTCAAACTCTTTTGAGATTTATACTACCCCCACTTGACCTTTTGGAACAATTTCAATAAGGGAACCTGCTTGAACAACAAATATTTTGTGCTAAGTATGATTTGTGTAGTAGTACCCCGTGCTCTGTATAGGATTTGATCTTGCATTAAATGATTTAATACAACTTTTATTCCTTTCTTTTTAGAAAGACTTTATAAGAACTGTTCTTGTCCATATCACATATGGAGTCTTTTCTAAATTTTATTTGACATATATAGTTTGTTTAGTTTTTTTTAACTTATCTTAAAAGTATATCTCTTGAACAATGGTTGGAAGATAGGTAATTTTCATCCATTATAAAAATATCTCATATAGATTGATAGCTCCCTTTATAAACACTTCACAAGGTTTTCTTTGGGAGTTTGTCGTAAAACGATTTCACAACTCTTTGATGTTCATCAAGGTCTTGGCTTAATTCTCACTATTACGATCATATCGCAATATTTTGAATGTGTTTCCAAGTAAATGTCTTGACTTAAACTTTCATCATTAAAATCTTATTGCAGTGTATTTATTATCTTGTCAAGTTGATTCTGAACTTCATACTAGATGTATTGAACTTTTCAAAACTTTCACAGTTATGCTTCAACTAAGCACAAGTGATCATATCACAAATGAAGTTTCATTGTCCGTCTCTATCCTTTAAACCTTTGGTTTTCTTACATCAATATTTATTTGACCTTGAGTTTGCATCATGATTTCCCTAAATGATGACTTTATCAAAATCAAATTAGAATGATAATTACATATATCAATGGATTCATAACCTAATGATATTGAAAGTCCATCCCTTTGGATCTTCCGCATGCAATGTCCATTTTTCATTCAAATTAATTAACTGATTATAGACAATTTAAATATATAAATGGTTTTATAATTTCTATCATATAGAATTTTAAACCTATTTAGCAATTCAAAACATATTATGACTCAATGAAGCATTGAATAACATTTAGTCCATGTTTTTTAATCTTCAATGCTTAGTCATTACTAACATTGAAGGGTATGTTTTGATATTGACAAGAATGAATAACATTTATTTAATTCTAGTCAATAACGAGGTAAGGTGAAATATATGTTATACTTGTAAAGTTACAACTTTTGCTTCTAAACTTGTATATTCTACTTGTGAAGTAGCAACATTTGCTTCAAAACTTGTAGATTTATTTCTCTCTTTACCGTAACTTCTTCCTTTACTTCAACCACATTTTGTAATGAGTGAACTAAACAAGACATCGTATGTCTAAGAAGTAGCAATATGCTAAATTAATTTCTATAATATACTTCTTAAATTGGAACATTTCCATTATTTTACCTTCCAACTATATGAGTTTGACGCAGGTGCGTGGAACTTAGTGGAAGAACTAGGAGACTTGCCACATGTCGTGACACAAAGTTGGGCTTATCTCCTTAGAGGTCACCTTTCAGGACTAACCATCATCGTACTTGAAGACAAGAAGAATTGAAGAGGTTCGGCCGAACCTAGGAAGTCTGACCGAACAATTTTGTTAGTTTCAAACCAGGTTTTGTCAGTTTTGCAACAGTGGTCGAACTCCAAAGGTTCGACAGAACCAGGAGCAAGATAGTTTGACGGAACCATCACTAAGTTCGGCCAAAGCTACCCCCAAGTTCAACCGAACTTACCCTGAGTCCCGCCGAACCTTTTCCGGTTTTTTCTGTCAGTTTGTGCGAACTATTTAAGTTGTTTTAAGCCGATTTTGCATTTTAATTAATGTTGAACTTTGCTTGATTTTGTAATCAAAGAGACTTTTTCTCTTTACCATAATCTTTGTGATTATTTTGCTTTCTTTGTGATTTCTACCTTGTAATCTTTGTGGTCACACCTTAATCCTAGCTTTACTTGGTGTTGGCTTTGATTAAGACCCCTATTTTCATTATCTTGGTGATTTTGAGATAGGTTTGCCTTATTTTGTTGGTTTGAACTTGTTGTTACTTGATTTCTCCTCCCTTTTTCTTGGGTTTATTTGGTTATTTCATATCATTTGGTATCAAGAGCCTAGGTTATTATCCTAGAATGATCCTACCTTTTGAATTTCTCTTTCCCCCTCTCAAAAGATCTCATCTTTTCCTACAAAATTTGAAATTTTCTCTCAATGATACCAGCTTTCTATCTAGAAACATGGGTGATAGGTACTATTATGAAGATGATGAAAGTTACAATGAACACTCTAGATTGGATGCTCTAGAAAGGAAGTTTGATAGAATTCTTGAGGTGTGTGAGAAAAGAAGAAGTTATAGAAGATGACCTTGAAGAAGAAGAAGCCCAAGTAGAGAAGATGATTCTCACTCTCTTCACTGGAGAAGAGAACACCGCCAACGACACCATGAGGATAATCGTGACCGAGATATCAAGTTGGAATTTCTGGACTTTGAAGGTAATCTTGATCCGAATGAATTTCATGATTGGTTTAGAAGTATGGAGAATGTGTTTGAATATAAAGGTTAAAATGATGAAAAACGTTTCATATTGGCCATCCTTAAACTCAAATTACATGCTTCTTTGTGGTATGAGAACTTAAATAATCGTAGGAGGAAAGATGGAATATAAAAAATCACTTCTTAGGTTAAATTTAAAAAACATATGAACAAGGCCTTTGTGCCTAAAGATTATTTGCAAGATGCTTATCTTAAATTGAACTCTCTTAAGCAAGGAACTATATCGGTAGAGAAGTATACTAGGGAGTTTGAGAAACTTTCTATCATGAGTTGAATTGAAGAAGCACCGAAGCATAAGATTTCTAGGTATATTGTTGTTTTCAAAAGAAAGCTTGGGCAAAGGTTGATGTGCATACCCATGGAAGTTTTGATCAAGTGGTGCAAAAGGCTTTAAAGTTTGAGAAGTATGACAAGGTGAGTAGTGCTAGTGGGAATACTAAGCCTACCTTCAAGAGTTCTTTTGCTCCAAAGGCTAAGACAAGGAAGCCCATTGCCAAGGATGACAAAGGAAAGGCTCCCATGCACTCTTCTAGCAAAGATGATCACAACAAGATGAGCAATCGAAATACTTGCTACAAGTATAGAGGTTATGGACATTTTGCTAATGAGTGTCCAAATAGTAGAGCTATGATGATTCGTGAAATGGATGATGATGAGTACGATGATGAGAAGAGGGATTTTGGAGACCCTATATATGATGAAGAGGTTGAGATTTAGTTGAAGCCGATGAGGGTCAAATCCTTGTTATGAGGAGGGCACTTCACTCCATTTCTACCCCTTCGGCAGAAGAGCAAAACTTTATCTTTTAAAATAAAAGATCATATTTTCAAAATATTTTAACTTATCCAAAATAAAACTGATTTTATCCCAAAACAATTCACAATTATCTTGAAATAATTTTTAAAATAAGATAATAAATTTTTTTTTTTGAAAAACCCGTTGTTTAGGGTAATTTTACCCTGCCACGTGGCCCAATCAGAAGGTGACACGTGTCAGCCCCAGATTGGTCTAAAATGGACCAATCCCTGCTCGACACGTGTCATTCCCGAAATCAAGGGAAAAGGCGGCCTTCAGGCCCAAATCCCGAGAATGCCGCCAAACGGCGCAGCCCACCTATGATTAGGGTTCAGTAACCTAATCAGGAGCACAATTCCCAAAGACCCTATAAATAGGGAGATGTCCCTCATTTTGAGTGGACGTTTTTTGATAATTTATTGCACACTTACTCTTTGATAGAGACATCCTTAGCTTGGAATCCGAGCAGATCCCTACCTAAATTTCCGCACCTTTTTTCTCCCTTCAAGTTTCTAACTTGTGCGTCGGAGGCGGAGCACCACCCAACTGGTGTCTTCGTTTGTTTTGCAGGTACAGCTCACCCCGGATCAGCCTTCGTGTTGTAACTCTCCCGAGGGACAAAAACACCCAAAACATTTGGCGCCGTCTGTGGGGAGAGTACCTCGAAGATGGTTCGAGAGTTTGTACCCCCTAACTGTCTGGGCGAAGACCCAGAAGTCTTTACAGACCATGAGGAGGATGAGGATCCTCAGGTCGAAACCTCCACAGCCGAAGACAGCTCTCTCAGAGTCAAGCGAATCCGGCCCAGAGATACTCTGGAGCGGGGCGCCTCCCAGGCGGGTCCGAGCAGACCCATTGGGCAGCCGGAAGGGGCAACCCAAACGGCAGCTGGATCAGCCCCTGTCACCTGAGACGAACTCATGAGGTTCATGACGAGTTTCAAGGGTGAAATTATAGAGCTGATCACCAAAAGCATGGCTGGCCCAAGTAAAGGTCAGTCGGCGAAGAAGACTCCTCCAGAGAAGGGGAAGTCAGTCAGAAACCAGCAGCCCACTCCCCATCCAAAGGACAAGGTAGCCGGGACCATTGATTGGTCAAAAATTCTCCTTCCTAGGGGGAACACCAATAACACTCGCCGGCCTCAGCAGCTGGTGAGAAGTAAAAAATCAACTCTTGATGCCCGGGAGATTATTAACCGGAAGAGAAACCAATCGCTGTCTGAGTCGGCTTCAACGTCAAACTTTCCAGACAGCTTCAACAACACCTCTGCCGGGAATGCATCTTCCTTGCATGAGAGCCAAACAGGCGGTAATACCGTCCATTCTGTCCCTCACATGATTGGAGTTGTACCGTATGTGCCTACCCAGGCTTATGGACAATATCCTCCTCACTTTATGCAGTCGGCCTTCTTTGGAGGTTAGGCGGCATACCCAAATGTCCAGCCATTGGACTGGCAACTCCGTCTACTGCGCCTGGGTGAACAGCCTTCTGCGTTCACCCGGGAGATAACCGAGGCGGCACAGCCGGCCAAGGTTAAGAATGTGTTAGTTGGTACCTATGATGGTACCACCAACCCGCAAGACCACCTTATGGCTTACACCAACCTCATGTATCTGCAGGGGGTGGATGATGCCACTTGGTGTCGGTGCTTCCTGGCTACATTGAAGGGCATTGCCCAACAATGGTTTGGCAATTTGCCGACCGGGTCCATCGATAGCTTCAGAAAGCTCGCCTTCCTGTTTGCTTCTAACTTCCCTCAATCAACATCCCTGCTAAGAAAACAAGTCTTGATTTGAGCATTGTTAAGCAGGGAGAGAGAGAAGGGCTACGCTCATATGTCAGGCGGTTCAACCTGATCAGAATTCAGATTTAGGGGCTATCTGATGAGGTAGCTTTTACATACTTTTTCAAAGGTCTGAGAGACGGGTCGACCTTTAAGTTCGACCTAATCAGAAAAGGGGCTTTCACCCTGAAGGCGGCCCTGAGGGAGGCGGAAAGCTGCATTCAAGCTACCAATCTCTGCTCGCCTGGTAGCCAGTCGGACTCCAAGAAGTCTGACAAACAGAAAGTCAGCCGGTCAGCTCAGCCGGCCAAAAACAAAGAAGAGAGAAAGAAAAGAAAAGAAGTCTGGGCGGTTGCTGACTCTGACCAGCCGTCCCAGAAGAAAAAGGAAGAATTTAAACCGTACGTCCCCAAGTACGAGTTTAATAAATACTGCAACTCCATCCTCATGGAGGTAAAGGACCGGCTGTCCATTAAGAAGCCGAATCCTATGAAGAGTTCTGTCCAGACACGGAACAAGAATAAATTATGTCAGTTCCATGAGGAGGTCGGCCATGACACCAACGACTGCTTCAGTCTTCAGCGTGCGTTGGATCGTCTGGCTAACAAAGGGCTGTTGAAGTCCTACATTTCTAATTCCCCAGCTGGGGCAAAAAAGAAAAACAAGGGTCAGTCCTCCAAGACTACCCCCAGCCTGCTAGTAGTTCGGATACCGACAAGGAGCCGGTCTACACTATAACAGGCGGGTTCTCGTGTGGTGGCCCTACCATCCGGGGAACCAAGAGCCATCTTCGTAAGATGGAAAAAGATGATGATGAGCAGGCATCTGCCAGCTCTTCCTTCCCAGACGTCTTGAGCACTGAGAAGGATAGGGGCAGCGTCCGCCGCCCTCATGATGACCCGGTGGTCATTGAATGTAAGGTTGCCAACAAGTTGGTTGGACGAATCCTTATAGACACCGGTAGCTCATCAGACATCATCAGCCTCCGCTGCCTGCAAAAGCTGAAATACAATGTCAGCAGCATGCATCCGGTCACCCACCCCTTGGTTGGTTTTAGGGGTCGGATGGTCTACCTAGCCGGAAGGATTGACTTACCCATCCGGCTGGGAGAGAAGGGCTAGGGACGAAATATTGTCGTCAGATTCTTGGTTGTTTAGGAGTTGACCGCCTATAACATCATTCTTGGCAGGCCAACCCTCAACGTAGCCAAGGCAGTAATCATCCCGTCCCTCATGCTCATCAAGTATGAGAGGGATGACAGCTCTATTGGATCCTTGAATGGGGATCAGAAGACGGCCCGAGAGTGCTATCTCATAGCCGTCCGAGATACCGTGGCCCTAGGCAGTCAGGAACCAATAGACCTTGACAACGTCAAGGATGCCGACCCAGCTCCTGCCCCATCAGCAGCCGGAAAGAAAAGAAAGGCTCCTCTGCTGGTCGAGGTGAAAAAAGAGAAAAAATAGCAATCACTGACCAGTGAACGGTCAGATGAGCTCCGTCCCCAACCAGATGGCGAAAGCATTGATCTCATTCTGGATGACAACCGCCCAGAACGTACTGTTAAGGTTGGGACGGTAGCTCATGCTACCTTGGGTGCAAGCTTGTACCTTCTGCTGAAGGAATTCAAAGACATTTTTGACTTTGAAGTGGAGTAGATGCCAGGCGTCAGCCCGGATCTTGCTGTCCACATACTTGCCGTGGACCCCAAAAAGAAGCCCATCCGGCAAAAGAAAAGAAATCACGGCAAGGAAAGAAGTCAGGCGGCAGCTGCCGAAGTCAAAAAGCTGCTAGATGCTAGGTTCATTCGGCCTTGTAATTTTCCCGACTGGGTGGCCAATGTGGTCCTTGTTAAGAAACCGAATGGGACCTGGCGCATGTGTGTTGATTACATAGACCTCAACAAGGCGTGTCCAAAGGACAGTTACCCGCTTCCAAAGATCGACAGTCTGGTCGATTCTATAGCCGGTCACGCCTTGATGAGCTTTATGGATGCCTACTCCGGCTTCCATCAGATACCCCTGTGGAAGAAAGATCAAGAGAAGACGGCCTTTGTCACTGATCAGGGGTTATTCTGTTATACTGTGATGTCGTTTGGCTTGAAAAATGCGCCTTCCACTTTCCAACGGATGATTAATACGGTCTTCATTAATCAGATTGGGAGGAATGTGGAGGCGTACATTGATGACATGATAGTCAAACCCAAGCTACAGACGGATCACCTGGCTGATCTCCGAGAAACATTCACCACCCTCAGGCGGCATAAGGTTATGTTAAATCCTAAGAAATGCGTCTTTGGTGTTGAGTCTGGGAAGTTTCTCGGATTCCTGATTGATCAAAGGGGGATAGAGGCTAACCCCGAAAAGATACAGGCGGTGATTGACATGAAGTCACCCCGTTCGGTCAAGGAAGTTCAGAGACTGACCGATTGTCTGGCCGCCCTGGGGAGGTTCCTCAGCCGGTCAGGCGACAAATGCCTCTACTTCTTCCAAGCAATCAGGAAGAAGACCAGATTTGAATGGGGGGATGATGCTGAGGCGGCATTCCAGAGGTTGAAAGAGCATTTACATTCTCTACCTAGGTTGGTCAGTCCTTTGCCTAGGGAGACGTTGTACATGTATTTAGCCATCTCAGACCATGCTCTCAGTGTCGTTCTCCTTGCTGAGCGAGACGGCGTGCAGCTCCCGGTTTACTTCATTAGCCATGTTCTTAAAAATGTTGAACTCCGGTACCCCATGGTTGAAAAATTTGGCCTTGCTTTGTATATGGCATTAAAAAAATTGAAGCCTTACTTTTTGGCACATCTGGTGGTGATCTACACGGACCAGCCACTCAAGAGGCCAATGTCTACCTTGGACTCATCCGGGAGAATGTTAAAATGGGCTATTGAAATGCAGAGCCTTGAAATCACTTACGAACCAAGAAAGGCAGTGAAAGGTCAGGCGTTTGCCGACTTCATTGTTGAAATAACTCGTCTGGTGGCTCCGGATAACCTTGACCAGGTTTGGAAAGTGTACGTAGACGGGAGCTCCACAAAGAACGGCTGTGGTGCAGGCGTAATTTATGAGTCTCCTGATGGAGACAGATTTGAGTATGCACTACGCTTCAAGTTTCAGGCCTCTAACAATGAGGCGGAATATGAAGCCCTGTTAGCCCGCATACGGATGTGTAAGGCGGCAAGGGCCATGAAAATTGACGCCTACTCTGATTCTCAATTGGTAGTTAGCTAATATGAGGGAAGTTATGAGGCTACCCATCCGGCTATGATTAAATATCTTCAGGCAGTCAAAGAAGAGACCAAGGCACTTGAGGAATTCCGGCTGAATCAGGTGCCTAGGTCGGAAAACAACCAGGCGGATGCATTGTCAAAGCTGGCATCCTCCGCCTGCCATGATACGCCTCGGTCAGTCTTCTGGGAAGTTCTTGAAAAGAGGAGCATCTATGAGGATCACGTTGGAATTCTGGACTACCAGGACGGATGGTATCCGGGCCTATCTCTCAGACGGCACACTTCCTGATTCGCCACATGAAGCAGCCGTCCTTAAAAAGCGAGCTGCAAGATTCGAGTTGAAAAATGGAGAACTCTTCAAGGCGGGGTTTTTGAAGCCTTTGTTGAAGTGTGTCACCCCTGAAAAGGGGAGAGAAGTTCTTGAAGACTTGCACTCGGGATTCTGCGCCTCTCACATAGGCGGCAGATCCCTAGCCGTCAGAGCCAGACGGCATTACTTTTGGCCCACTCTTGAGGCAGATGCCAAGGAGTTGGTGAAGAAATGTGACAAGTGCCAAAAATTTGGAAAACTCATTCACCGTCCGGTTACTGATCTGACGGCCATCCACAACCCAATCCCGTTTGCAAAATGGGGCATGGACATTCTAGGTCCTTACACGCCTGCTCTAAGCAGAAAGCGCTACATCTTGGTGGCTGTGAATTACTTCACCAAGTGGGTGGAGGCTGAGGCGGTTAAAAACATCAAGACCTCAGACGTAATTTCCTTCATCTGGAAGAATGTTATCACCCGGTACGGGGTACCCATGTCTATGGTGTTTGATAATCGTCCTCAGTTTAAGACGCCTCAGCTAAAAACTTGGTTGGGAGATCAGGGGATCTCAAGCTATTTTGCATCTGTTGGCCGGCCCCAAGCAAACGGCCAAGTTGAAGCCTTCAACAAACTCATCTCAGACGACATTAAAAAGAAAATAGAAAAATCCGGTGGCTTATGGGCAGAAGATTTAATCCATGTCCTATGGGCCATCCGGACAACGGCGAAATGGGCAACCGGTGAAACCCCATTTCTCATGGTTTACGGTGCTGAAGCCGTCTTGCCCATAGAACATTACGAGCCGACTCTCAGAGTCATGCTATATGATGAAGAGGCAAACTGGGAAGCAATGCGCCTGGCATTGGATTCACTCCCGGAGCGCAGGGGCAATGCCGCCTTGTGTCATGAGATTTACCGTCTGAGAATGACGAGAGCCTACAACAAAAAAGTACACAAGCGTCCTTTGAAAGTTGACGACTTGGTGTTACGAAAAATGGAGGAAACCGGTAGGGCCAATGAGCTGGGAAAGCTAACCCCAAATTGGGAAGGCCCCTACCAGATCTATGAGGAAGTAAGGGACGGCACCTACCGCCTGGAAACTCTAGAAGGCAGGCGCATGCCTAGAACTTGGAATGTAGACAATCTAAAAAAGTACTACTTCTGAGAATGTAACTTTTAGTAAACAATGAGTCAATTAATGAAGATCCAGTCTTTGTTTGCAAAATTGAGTT
This sequence comes from Chenopodium quinoa, assembly GCF_001683475.1. Lineage (NCBI taxonomy): Eukaryota > Viridiplantae > Streptophyta > Magnoliopsida > Caryophyllales > Amaranthaceae > Chenopodium > Chenopodium quinoa. The sequence continues at coordinate 1,701,914 of NW_018745546.1, forward strand.
ATCGTTTGATTATCCATCCGGGTAATATCCAGGCGGATTCCCCATCTACCTAACTAAGTTCGATACTTAGTGAAGGTTACATTTGTTTATCCGCCTGGGTAATACTCGGATCCCTTTGTTTGTTTAGGTTTGATACTTTGTTTATTAAACCGCCTGATTATCAGCCTGGGTAATACCCAGACTGATCCGTTTAACTAAAAAACTAAGTTCGATACTTGGTGTAAATTCGACACTGATTAAGAAACTAAGCACAAAAACGTTTAGTGGCTACACAACCGGTCTCAAACAAGACCAGAGGCTAAAATGGCCGGATGGTTGCTCATTCTATAAAATGGCCTGTCCCAATATGGACAAAGGCGTCCGGCGACACCCCTCCGGGTGCAATCGTTGCAGAGAACAAACTATTTGTTTGTTCTACGTATCCATGCAGACGACAAAAATTGAACGACCAAATTGGTCAACTCATTGCCGTCTGACCAAAATAACCTACGAAGAACGAATAAGTTCCTAGATACTGGATGCCCATAGGCATCAGTCGGTCACCGGCTGAAGTTCTCACTTAGGTTATTTACTCCAAAAATTGCACCTCACCCCAATTGGGGCAAGAGTTCAATGGCTATGAAATCTCTACCAAGACGGACATACGCCGTCTGTGTAGTGACCGAATCTCCTGTTGGTGTACGGCTGTGCACTTGGTTTAGGGCAATCACTACTATGATTGATTGACTTACAAACATATCATGCTCTTTGCAGCATCAGACGTTTTCAATCAACCAGCTCCAATTGAAACCAATCACACAACCGTCCAGGGGCAAGGACAGTCGGACTACTGACTAGTTAGGCAAGAAATCGCCGCATGCTTTTGATAAGTTAGGCAAAAATTAAAATTTGCAAAAAACAAAAATTTAAATGCAAAATGATCAAAACCGACTTAGTCGGTGCAATTCATGAAAGTCCATCCAATCAAACGGTTGTAATGGATCAAAAGTTAACCGGGCCCCGTCCGGGAGAAAGAAATTGTTAATTAACCCGACCCCATAGCCGGTAAAAACACAAATACTCGGCACGCAGGCCGGAAAAAGCAAGTTTTGGCATATAGCCGCTAAATAAAAAGAAAATTAAAAAAGCAAAGACTGGCATACTGCCGCTGAGGGGTCACTTCTGGCCTGCAGACGGAGCCTCCTTGTTCTCCCCCTTCTCCTCATCATCTGAGGGATTTTGGTGCGCTTCACCGGGACCAGGAAGCTCAGGCGCGGTCGGCTCATTGTTGCTGAGCCAGGCTTTAAAGGAGGCAGGCTCTGGCTCGCCTTGCTCTCTCAAGTACACCACGTACTCGGCATAGCTGTGTGCCATTGCCCAGATGCCATAATCAGCGTCTAGGTACAAGGCAGCCCAAGCAATCTTCATAGTGTGTCGTTGTCAGCATCACTCTCAGCAACAAGGCGGTTTTGCTCCGCCTCTAGGGTTGCTGCAAAGATTTTTTGAGCTTGAGCAGCATCCTTCTCCAGCCTCTCAACCTTGGTTTTCAGTTTGCCAAGGTCCGCCTGGGCCTTCTTGAGCGCCTCATCAGCCTGTTTGGCGCTCTCATCTTCCTTCTTCTGGGCCTCCTCCGCCCCCTTCTTGGCCGTCTCAGCATCCGTTGCCCGCTGGTCGGCCGCCTTCAGATCTAGCTCCAGCTGCTGGATTTTAGACGCCTGTGTCATAATTATTGCTTTAGTTTCAAGTTCATTTACGATAGTCGAGTGGAAAGCAATATTATCAGCGTCTATGGCGGACTTCTTGGCCCTTTTTACCTCTTCCCGTTTGCGGGAATAAAGACGTTTGAGCCCGTCTACCCGCAGCATGGCCAGCAAAAAAGCAGGCGGTATAAGAATTCCAGCATGGCCTTGGCATGCTTCTGGACGTCTGGCCAGCGGGGAGATTGATCTGCACCACAATCAATACGTGATGAGTACGAAACTAAGGCAGCACCTATTTGTTGCCGACCGTCTGAGGATGATGTCTGTTGGGAGTGGGATTTCACCCGTAAAGGCCGCCCCAGCTCAAGTAGGGATTCAAAAGGGTTCTTACCTTCAGAGCCGGCCAAGCAGGAACCGCTTGCAGGCGTGGTGAACCCCGCGGCTGCTGATAAAGGATTGGCAAGATCAAGGCACATGCTGCCGCCTACCTTCTCGAGTCGCCCCGATACCCGTATCGTCTTAGCCCCGGCTGAGGCGCCGGGAGTTGACGCAGAGGCGGAATTTTTTATTTTATTGAGAACGGCTTGGGCCTCCTCTCTAGCCCGTTTCAGATTCTTCTCTCCCCTGCGAAAATACCTTGGCCCTGAGCTAGGCCGCAGCTTTCTCCGCAAGATCTTTGCGGATGGTCGCAGAAGACCGCTTGGGAGTTTTCTCCAACTGCAACATGTTTAGTGCTTCTTCTGCAAAAAGAGAGAAATTGGTCAATATCATAAATCAATTTCGATAGAAAAATACTACAGACGGTATAAACTCAGGCGCATACGTTTGGTAAACATGTGCCCTAGCCCGCAGGCGGCCAGGAAACATTCATCCCTGAACCAAGCGCTCTTGGGAATCCAATTCTTAGGGACTTTTATTGTTTCCCTGGTTGCAGAGTTGCGTCTGTAAGGCCGAAAAAGAGCGCACTTCCTGCCCAACAAGTCAGGCTTCTTATTGTACAGACGGAATTCATAATTTTCCCGTCTGGTTGGGGCTGACATCAGGTAGAACCTGTGCTTCCAGCCATTAACTTTTGAGACCTTGTCCAAGGTCATCATGTATTGCGGCTGTGTGGTTAGAGTATACCACGCCCTCCAGCCGCCCGGGCTTCTGCTGAGGTAATGCATGCTTGCAAAAGCCTCCCAGCCGGGGTTAAGCCCTTGGAACTCGCAGGCGGCAACTTACCCCAGAATGTTGGTCCAGGAGTTGGGGGTAATTTGCCCGACCCCAAGGCCGTAGCCTCTCAAAATTGCCTTCACCGCCTGGTGAAGAGGGAAGCGAAGGCCGGCTTTGAACGCCGCCTCATAACAGCCAAAATAGTTGTTGGCGTTCTCTTGATCATCCGCCCAGGCGATGGTGCCCAGCTCAGGCGGCACCCGGATCTTATACCAGTCTCCTAACGGGTGCATTTTCTTAAAATTCTCTAAGTTCTCCCCCATCTGGATTCGGTCCTTGGAGGAGACGTGGATGCTTAAGGGATCGTCCTTCTCACTCCACTTTTTCCTTTCTTCCTCCTCGCTATCCGGAAAAGGGGGCAAGTCATCGCTGCTCTCGGAGGTAGAGGCGGAGCTGTCACTCTCTGTCTCCCCTTCGCTTTGGTCCATGGGGCAGAGGCAGCCTCGTCGCCGCCTTGGTCACACTATTCCAAAAAAGAGTCCGCAGGGGTTGAAGGGGCGCGCGGAGGGGATCTCTCCAGAGCCGTCTGGTTTCCCTGACCAGACGTTTCTCCCTCAGGCGTTTGGCCGCCTGAGCCTTCGCTCTTGTCCGTGGCCGTCTGCATTGTCCGAGCCATGGTGTCCTGCACAGACACATAACTAGTCGGAATCCATGGCAAATGGTGGTCCCAACACCCCGAGCCGGCACTCCCAGTCCTAGACTCAGCCGACCCTGGTGACCGGCTGGACTCTAACCTAGGTTGTGCCGTGTGTGTTGCTGATGCATCCATTTATTGCAAGAAATATGTACAAGCGGTGAAAAAAGAAAAGAGATGAGAGAGACAGAGACGGTACCTTTTGATTTGGTGTCTGAACGTAGACAGGACCGGCTGTATTGCTGAAGAACAAACTTTCTTGCTCGTGTCTGCCTCAAACAAGTGACTTCTGCTCTCTCAGAGTTTTTCTCTCTAGGAAATTTTTGTAAACGTACAAAATTATGAGGGTAAAACGGCTATATATAGAGGGTAAATTTGGGGGCATTTCCGTAATTTACCCGGAAGGTGAACGGTTACTCTGTAACGGTAAAATTACCGCCAACCGGAGCGTGACATGTGCCACAGATGCCACGTGGCGTGCCACGTCACATCTGTGAGGGGCAAATGTTAAGGGTAATTTTACCCTGCCACGTGGCCCAATCAGAAGGTGACACGTGTCAGCCCCAGATTGGTCTAAAATGGACCAATCCCTGCTCGACACGTGTCATTCCCGAAATCAAGGGAAAAGGCGGCCTTCAGGCCCAAATCCCGAGAATGCCGCCAAACGGCGCATCCCACCAATGATTAGGGTTCAGTAACCTAATCAGGAGCACAATTCCCAAAGACCCTATAAATAGGGAGATGTCCCTCATTTTGAGGGGACGTTTTTTGATAATTTATTGCACACTTACTCTTTGATAGAGACATCCTGAGCTTGGAATCCGAGCAGATCCCTACCTAAATTTCCGCACCTTTTTTTCTCCCTTCAAGTTTCTAACTTGTGCGTCGGAGGTGGAGCACCACCCAACTGGTGTCTCCGTTTGTTTTGCAGGTACAGCTCACCCCGGATCAGTCTTCGTGTTGTAACTCTCCCGAGGGACAAAAACACCCAAAACACCCGTGACTGCACGGTTGCTGGCCACTGTGGTTAGCTAGCCGGGGCTAGCCACGGTTGCTGGCTGCTTTGCAACAGCCACTGCCGTAAGGCAGCAACAACCAGCAGCAGAGGCAGCCACGGCAGCAGCGTGCAACGCTTGCACAGCTGCTGCCTCAGCCACCAAGACCGCCGCCCTCCCCTTCCCCTCCCTCTTGGAACCTGGTCGGCAGCCAACCACAGTGGCCAACAACCACATTCAATCTTAAAATTAGGGTTCTTCATAAAATTCGAATTTAATTAAAATAACATTTATCATAATTAAATTAAATTAGTCCAAAAGATAAAAATTAAATCACATTCAATCTTAAAATTAGGGTTCTTCATAAAATTAATCCCAATTTAATTCTAACTTTTAAAAATAAATTGATGATCATACACAAAACACTTTTATGCACAAATCAATCCGATTAAAATTATGAATCATAAAATAAATCGAATTAAATCAAAATCAAGCACAAAATTCATATTTTAGGGCTAGGATTTTCGAAAAATTCGAAATTTAGGGTGAGGGGGTTCGAAAATTTCGAACCTATTAGGGCTAAAATTCGGTCTCTTCATGGCTATTTTGAGCATAATTAAATCACATTTAATCGATTCCAAAAGTTTAATCACATTAAATAAAATAATTGAACCATAATTAAATTAATTTCTCCCTCTTAATTGATTATAAAATTAACGTGGATATCAAATAATCGTATTATTATGATCTAGCGCGCTCATGCAAGAGGCTAACTGATACCACTGTAGGAGTTTATAGGTACTACACAGCAGAAAAACATGAATCGTATTCAATCAAGTACCAATCCCAAGATCACATGCATAACACACAAGACACATAATCATACCTTTGACGCGTGAATTCACGAAGCTATTCGACAGGAAAATCAGGCAGAGAATAGAGCCCCAAGCGTTTCTCCTCTACTTAGTCCACGAGATTCGAACGAGCCGTCCACCAATACTAGATTGGTCGAGTGATTGAGGAGAACCGCGATCACCACCTTTACGGACAACCAACCACCGCACGAACCACCACCACCATGAGACACCACAGACGCCAATGGAGGAGGAGAGAGCCGTGTGAGAGAAAGGACTTTGAGAGGGTTGGGTTTCGTGTTTGCTAATTAGGGTTTGATCACACAGGTCAGTTAATTGCTTACTTACTGCAAACCTAGGCACCTAGTCTATTTATAATCTCATTATAATTAGACTAGGGCACGAAGCCCAAAACTCCCTTGTCCACTCCATATGGCCGGCCACCTAGAGCGATGAGGCCCATGATGGGCCTCGTCCTCTAATGCTCTATCTAGCCCCTTTGTGTGACCTTATAGGATCCGTCCAATTGGGCTTTGGGCTATTTTACTAGTCCAAAGATCGTTAGTACCTCTAGCGCAAAACGACGACCCAAATGTACGAACTTAATTATCTCCATAATTTGATCCAATTATATATCTAGTAATTGCACACGACGAAGACATAACTCCTTCATACTTATCATTTATTTTGAAGTTGTATGCATAGAGCACATGGTCATTCACTAGTGCCATTTTATCTGGAGATTGAGAGGACTATTTCTTGATTAAGAGTTGCTATGTTGGGGTTTGGTATGTCCAACTTACCGCGGAAACAACCCTGTCCTAAAGAACCACTCGCAATTAATAAAACCATAAAGCATAACAAATAAACATAAAAGGATAAAATCGGAATTTACCTTTAACGCGTGATTCGCCCTCAAAGTCGGACTCTTACTTGAAAGCTTTAAGCTCCGAAAATACACGAGCCTCCAACGAAAGTCCACCCGCAAAAACTTCTAGCACTTTTAGGTCCGTTACCTCGAGGTTAGAGAGGTCCGACCAAAACCCGAATATTATGTGAGTTTAAGAGTTTTTGCTAATGCAATGCTCTATTGAACTCCTACTCAAGATGGGTATTTATAGGCAAGAGGGAGAGTGGGAATTTCTATCCCATCAATGTGGGAGTCATGAAATTCCACAATTTATTTTAAAGCTAAATCAAAATAAATAAGCAAACTAATAATAAATCTACAAGTGTCACTAGTATATGTAAAGGGAAGTGAGGACCACTTGGAGAGTAGGGGACCATACTTGCTCCCCACTCCATTCTCTCCTTGTGACACATGTCCCTCACCTTTTTCCCCTCCCTTTATTTTCTTCCCCTATTGCACTCGGCCCACCACCCGCACCAAGGTGATGGGGCTACTGCTGCTCGCAGCTAGCAACCCGCGCACGCTGGTCAGGCTGTTGCTGCTTGCGGCTAGCAAGCCACGCACACCTTGTGCGGGCTGCTGTTGCACTTGCGGCCGTGGCTGCCTAGCGTTGGTGCGCTAGCATTCCCCAGCCACGCTTTGGCTTGTTGCGCATGCTAGCTGATTAGGGGATTTTTATCCACCAATCACCGTCTGACAAGTGGACCAACCAGGTTCCGCCACGTGTCCTTCACGTAGGCCAATAGGAGCCTGCCACGTGTCAATCACAGATACGTCCTCTACGGACCAATTGAGACACGCCACGTGTCCACCCATGCCAAATGGGAAAACCGGCCAACAAGGCCCAATCCTGTTTAGAGGCCCGGTCAGCCCTAGGTTTACCCTAAACCTAGAGAGTGGCACGCTTCTCAAGACTATAAATACTTAATTAATCCTCATTAAAGGGGATGAAGCAATTAATGACTCTCACCTAGAGAAGTCTAAACACATTGATCACTCCTCCCCTAGAGGAACCAGATCTTCCCCCTTTAATTTCCGCACTTATTACTCCTTAATCAAGTACTAACTTGACCGTTGGAGGCGGAGCTCCCAGGAGTCTCCGTTATTTTGCAGGTACAGGCGTCCGGTTCCAGTCTCGGAATTGTAACTCTCCCGCAGGACATCAGAAAACCCCGAAACATTTGGCGCCGTCTGTGGGGAGAGTACTTCAGAGATGGCATCCAAGTCTGTACCGACTCCTGAAGAGAGGCGTCCCGTAGACGACCCTCAAGTTCAGTCGGACCATGACACCGAAAGTGAATTTGAAGTTGAAACTCATACAGCTTCAGACGGGACCCTAAGGGCCCGACGTACCCGTCATACCGAAAGGAGGGAACGGGAGCATCTTCAAACAGGAAGCGAGCCAGCAGGCGCACCGCCTGCTCGGCAACAGCCGACTGATGGGTCTGCTCCCATCACAAGGAACGAACTCATGACCTTCATGAGGGACTTCAAGGGAGAGATTCAAGAGTTGATCAACAAGAAGCCGCCTGCTTCAGTCAAGGAGCAGTCGGCCAAGAAATCCTCCACTTCACTGAAGAGGAAGCCAGTTCAAGGGCGAGAGGCGACTCCTCATCCTAAATCTAGGAAGCGGGAGCCACCTGCCCTTGATTTCACAAAATTCCGTTATCCTACAGGAAATAGGAAACCGGTTCGTCATATTCAGGCGGACGGGTCAAAGCAAACATTCACAGATGCTCGGCTACTGCTAGAGAAGAAGAAGAGTGACCGATTGTCAGAGTCGGCTTCTACTTCAAACTTTCAAGACAGTTTGCGAAATGCCTCGATGAGGCATACTCAGTCGTACCATGAGAGTCAGTCAGGCGGCACCTCCCGTCAGTCCGGCTTTCATATTGCCCAGGCGGTACCAAACTTACCATTTGTGCCGCAACAGTATTTTATGCAGCCACCTCCATTTGGTGGACCTACAACAAAAAACGTCCAACCTATGGACTGGCAGCTACGGTTTCTTAGACTTGGTGAATAGCCGTCGGCCTTCTCCAAGGAAATTACTGAAGCCGCTCAGTCGGCCAAAGTGAAAAATGTATTGGTAGGCGCCTATGACGGCACTACTAACCCAGAAGACCATCTGATGGCATTCACCAACCTGATGTACCTTCAAGGGTTGGATGATCCCACTTGGTGCAAGTGTTTCCCAGCGACTCTCAAAGGAATCGCACAGCAATGGTTCGGCAACCTGCCGACTGGTTGTGTAAATAGCTTCAGGACGCTTGCTTACTTATTTGCCTCCAACTTCGCCATGAACATCCCTGCGAAGAAAACGACCCTTGATTTGGGAACAATTCAGCAGGGCGAGAAGGAGGGGCTTCGTTCTTACATCAGGCGGTTTAACCTGATGAGAATACAGATTCAAGGGTTACCGGATGAGGTAGCTTATACCGACTTTTTTAGAGGTCTCAAAGACGGGTCTACCTTCAAATTTGATTTGGTTCGAAAAAGGGTGGCGACTCTTCAAGAGGCCTTGATTGAAGCAGAAGCCTATATACAGGCGACTGATCTTTGTACGATAAAACAGTCGGACGGGAAAAGGTTCGACAAAAGAGAAGGACGACAGAAACAGTCGTCAAACAAAGATGAGAAAAGAAAAGAGGTCTGGGCGGCTGATTCCTCTAAACAGCCGGCCCAGAAAAAGAAAAAAGAATTCAAACCATACTCCCCAAAGTATGCGTTTAACAAGGATAACCAGTTTATCCTAAAAGAAATCAAGGGACAGATCTCAATTGAGAAGCCGGTCCCCATGAAGGGTTCTGCAAACAACCGGAACCAAGATAAAATCTGTGCTTATCATGATGACGTTGGTCATCACACCAATGACTGCATCAGTCTTATGCGGTACCTAGACCGCCTGGCTGAGCAAGGTGATCTTGACACTTATGTCAAGAAATCTACGGGGAACACTTCCTCAAAAAAGCTGTCGGCCAAAAAGAATCAACAGGCCGAGAGCTCCGATACAGATGATGCAGTCGTCTACACCATTGCAGGCGGCTTCTCAGGAGGCGGCCCCACTATTAGGGGCAACAAAGATAATATAAGGCGGTTAGATGTAAATTCCGTTCACCAAGAACGGCCGTCCAAATATACATTTCCTGAGATTGTCATCACTGAAGAGGATCTAGGAGGGGTAAGGGGGCCGCATGACGACCCTCTCGTTATTGAATGTAAAGTGGCCAACCAGAGAGTTGGCCGAATCCTCATAGATACCGGGAGCTCCTCAGATCTCATCAGCAGCAAATGTCTGTCGAAACTGAAATATCAGACTGACTGCATACATCCGGCCTCCCACCCTTTAATAGGGTTTGGAGGAGGAGTCGTCCACCCACTGGGACGAGTAGATTTACCCATTCGCCTGGGCGAAAAAGGGGAAGGACGACACATGGTAGTCCGGTTCCTTGTAGTAGAGGAACTCTCGGCCTACAACATGATTCTGGGTCGACCAACCCTGAATAATTCCAAGGCTGTTATAATCCCGTCTCTTATGTTGCTCAAGTTTGAGAGGGATAATGGAACAGTCGGCTCCCTAAGGGGAGATCAGAGGATGGCTCGAGAGTGCTATCTCTCGGATGTCAAGCCCACTGTTATGGCCACTGGGTCAAGTGGTGAAAAAACAGACCTTGACAATGTCAAGGAGAGTGCGCCTGTTCAAGAAGCAGGCGGCAAAAAGAGAAAGGCGTCCCTGACAGAGTCCGCAAGAAAAGCTAGAAAATAGCAATCATTGGCAGAGGAGCGACCGGATGAGTTCCGCCCTCAGCCGGCTGGTGAGCATGCGGACCTGATCTTAGACGACTCACGTCCTGACCGAACAGTCAAAGTTGGGACGACTGCTCTGAGAAACCTTGGTGACGACTTTCACAACCTATTGAAAGAATACAAGGACATCTTTGCATTTGAAGTCCATGAAATGTCAGGCATTAGTCCTGATCTGGCGGTACATAAACTCGCCGTGGATCCAAAAAAGAAGCCGGTACGACAAAAGAAGCGGAACCATGGCAAAGAAAGAAGTCAGGCGGCAGCCGCCGAAGTTAAAAAATTACTTGATGCAGGGTTCATTCGGCAATGTTACTTCCCAGACTGGGTTGCAAATGTGGTGCTTGTTAAAAAGTCGAATGGCACCTGGCGAATGTGTGTAGACTACACAGACTTAAACAAGGCGTGCCCCAAAGACAGTTACCCTCTGCCTAAAATTGATAACCTGGTCGACTCAACAGCCGGCCATGCCTTGATGAGTTTCATGGACGCCTATTCTGGTTTCCATCAAATTCCCTTATGGAAGAAAGATCAGGAGAAGACGGCCTTCGTCACTGATCAGGGGTTATACTGTTACACGGTCATGCCGTTTGGTCTTAAGAATGCCCCGGCTACCTTCCAACGAATGATAAACACAGTGTTCTTTGATCAGATTGGGAGAAACGTCGAGGCATATATTGATGATATGATTGTCAAGACTAAACTTCAGAAAGATCATCTGTCGGACCTCCGAGAAACTTTCGCCACACTCAGGCGGCACCATGTCATGCTCAATCCCAAGAAATGTGTATTTGGAGTTGAGTCTGGGAAATTTCTCGGATTCCTTATCAATCAGAGAGGAATAGAAGCGAACCCTGAGAAGGTGCAGGCGGTCATTGACATGCAGTCACCTCGTACCATCCGAGAGGTTCAGAAGTTAACAGGTTGTCTGGCGGCCTTGGGAAGATTTCTAAGCCGATCAGGCAACAAATGCCTATACTTTTTCCAGGCAATTAAGAAAAAGGAAAGGTTTGAATGGGGGCCGGATGCTGAGGCCGCCTTCCAGAAATTAAAAATTCACTTGCATTCCTTGCCGAGGCTGGTCAGCCCTTTGCCCAAAGAGGTTCTCTACATGTACCTGGCCGTCTCTGATCATGCGTTAAGCGCTGTTCTCCTTGCTGAAAGGGACGGCTGTCAGCTCCCGGTCTACTTTGTCAGTCACGTACTGAAAAATGCCGAGTTGAGGTATCCCCTAGTGGAGAAATTTGGTCTTGCACTCTTCATGGCTGTTAAAAAATTGAAGCCCTACTTTTTGGCACATACAGTCGTCGTGTATACAGACCAACCTATCAAGCGGCCGCTGACCATCATGGAGTCGTCAGGCCGAATGATCAAATGGGCCATAGAAATACAGAGCCTCGAAGTTACTTTCGAGCCTAGAAAAGCAGTGAAGGGGCAAGCCTTTGCTGACTTTATTGTAGAGATGACTCGTCCTCCTGACTCTCAAGTTCCAGACCAAGTATGGAAGGTATATGTGGACGGAAGCTTTACTGCAAATGGTTGTGGAGCAGGCGTCATATGTCAGTCGCCAGAGGGCGACAGGTTCGAGTATGCTCTACGCTTCAGTTTTCAGGCTTCAAACAATGAGGCAGAATCTGAAGCTTTACTAGCCGGGATCCGCATGTGCAAGGCGGCAGGGGCAAGAAAAATAGACGCCTGTTCCGATTCACAATTGATAGTGAGTCAGTACAATGGCGAATACGAAGCAACCCATCCGGCCATGATCAAGTATTTACAGGCGGTCCGACAAGCAGTCGGCTCCCTTGAGGATTTCAATCTGATCCAAGTGCCGAGATCAGAAAACAACCAGGCGGATGCACTGTCAAAATTAGCATCATCCGCCTCCTCTGATACTCCTCGAACTGTTTTTTGGGAAGTAATGGAGAAGAGAAGCATCAAGGAAAACCCTATTGGAATCCTAGACAGAAGCTCAACCTGGATGGATTCAATCAGGGCATATCTGACAAACGGTACACTGTCGGATGATCACCAACAGGCGGCAGCACTGAAAAAGCGAGCCACCTGTTTTGAAATGATTAAGGGAGAACTTCACAAGAGGGGGTACCTTCAACCCTTCTTAAAGTGTGTTACTCCAGAAAAGGGACGAGAGATACTAGATGATCTTCACTCTGGTTACTGTGCTTCTCATATAGGTGGTAGGATGCTTGCTCAAAGGGCAAGGCGGCAGGGCTACTTTTGGCCTACTTTGGAAGCGGATGCAATGGAGATGGTGAAAAAATGTGACAAGTGCCAAAGGTTTGGCAAACTAATTCACCGTCCGGCTACTGACCTCACTACCATTCACAGCCCACTACCGTTTGCTAAGTGGGGCATGGACATTCTGGGTCCATATACGCCTGCTACAGGCGGCAGAAGGTACATACTTGTTACCGTTGACTACTTAACTAAATGGGTAGAGGCGGAGGCTGTAAAGGGAATCAAGACGAAAGATGTAATTTCATTCATTTGGAAAAATGTCATCACTCGGTTCGGGGTTCCCATGTCTATGGTTTTTGATAATGGTCCCCAATTTGAGACGCCTGTTCTCAAAAGCTGGTTGGGTGACCAAGGAATTGCAAACTACTTTGCATCTGTCGGCCGTCCACAAGCAAACGGCCAGGTGGAAGCCTTAAATAAAATCATCTCAGACGGTCTCAAGAAAAAGATTGAACGAGCAGGCGGCCTATGGGCGGATGAACTACCACATGTTCTCTGGGCCATTAGGACGACTGAAAAAGGGGCGACTGGAGAAACTCCATTCCTCCTAACTTACGGTGCGGAAGCTGTTCTTCCAATAGAACACTACGAGCCGACTCTTCGAGTAATGCTATATGACGAAGAGGCAAAGTGGGAAGCCATGCGCCTGGCATTAGACTCACTTCCTGAAAAGAGGGGCAATGCTGGCTTGCGCCATGAGATCTATCGCCTGAGAATGACTAGATCATACAACAAAAAAGTACACAGGCGTCCACTCAAAGTAGGGGACTTTGTACTTAGAAAAATGGAAGCAGTTGGTAGGGCTAATGAGTCTGGCAAACTAACTCCCAACTGGGAAGGACCCTACCGAATCTATGAGGAAGTCAGGGACGGTACCTACCGTCTGGAAACACCAGACAGACAACCGTTGCCTCGAACTTGGAATGTAGATAATCTTAAGAAATATTTCTTTTGAATGATGTAAAGTAAAGAGCTACTTAATAAAAGTTTGCACTTACTATTCAATTTTGTATTACGAGGGGCATGCCGTCTGTACCTTTACAGTCGGCTACTCTCCATTGAGTTTTACACTCTATCTTCAGAGGGGCATGCCGTCTGTACCTTTACAGTCGGCTACTCTCCATTGAGTATTTCACTCACAATAGGGGCATGTCGCCTGGGCATATAGTCGGCTACTCTCCATAAGAAGATGGCCGACTGGTTCCAAGCACATAGCCACCCCCCTAATACTTAGCTAAAAAGATTAGGGCCTGGCCGACCCTGTGCCTAACAGGCGGCTACCCTTCTTTTACTTAGCACCTACGTTCACCAAGAACTTACCAAGGCCACAGGCCGAATGATCAGACCAGGCGCCAAGCCAACTGATCAAATCTACAAAACTAATACGACCTGTCCCAACATCATAGCAGGCGTCCGACGGCATCCCTCCGGATGAAATTCGTCGCAGAGAGCAGCTCCCTTTTGGGTGGAACATTGTTCTATAAACTAATTACACGGCACCTATACGACTGTCCCCAAGGGCAACCACGTAGCCGTTTTTGAGACAAGGATAACTCTATCACTAACCAAACCAGTGGTAGCAGTTGACATCTGAGTCAGATGACCGCCTGTATTACTTGGGATAAATGCAGGGGGTACCTATTGAGTTAATAGCCAACATTGGCGAATCAAGGGGTCTAGCTGGCCTACGCCGCCTGGTACCTCTACTTCTCAAACAAAAGTGACGGCGACTGAGTAACTCCAACGTTAACTCATAGTCACTCCCTCAAATTTGGTATGGAACCTAAAAGGTTTGAGTCGTCCGCCTGTTTTTAACAAACAGGGGCACTCAAACCCCTATTTCCTACTAGGTAACCTATTGAGTTAATAGCCAACGAACGTTGGCAAATCAAGGGGATCAGATGGCCTCCGCCGCCTGGTACCTCTACTACTCAATCTAGATTGTGACGAAGACTAAGTAACTCCTATGTTAACTTAATAGTCACTCAAACTTAGTATGGAGCCTTAAAGGTATGAGTCGTCCGCCTGTTTTTAACAAACAGGGGCTCTCAACCACTACTCTTGCTAGGTTAACAAATTATGAGTTAAAAGCCAACAACATTGGCATAAAGGGAAACAGCCGGTACCCGCCGCTTGTTATCTCTACTACTCAATTCCTTGGCGACTAGGTAATACTCTATTTACTTGGTCAGACCACTTTCCTACTTGGTTAAAATTACAAAAAGACAGGCACGCCTGCCTAAAAAGGATCCAGACAAAATAGTTCGAATACCGATTGAATAAATGGCCGACTGATTGTCTATCCTGGAAACAGACAACCAGTCGTCCAGGGGCATAGGCGGCGTACTAATTATCCGTACCTGTCTGCAACGTTCGGCCATGTACAACAGTCGGTCTAGTAAACAATTGGATATTAGATATGGAATACTTGGAGAAATTTGAAGCAAAACAAAAACTCCTTAAAAATAAGCCGGTCATTAAAGACCAGCAAAATATTCAAAGCCCCGGCCCCCTGGCCGGGTAAATACAAAGCAAACGGCACGCAGGCCGTGGAAAGAATACATTAAGCTTAAAAAGGGGGCAGTTCAGTATTAGCAGCTGCCGCCTGGTCAGCACTCTTCTTGCTGGACTCGGCTTCAGCTGCATCCTTTTCTGATGCCTTACCCCCAAGTGGCACAAGCGCCACAACCGGCTCCTCCTCCTCCTCCAACGCTTCTCCCAACGCCTCTTCTTCAGCAGCCGCCAGGATCTCTTGATTATATGTTTCCGAACACTGGCGGTACGTTCTTTCCCAAGAGGCAAAGTCGGCATTGGGGAACAGGCGGCCCCAGGTCATGCGCTGGATTTGAGCGGAGTCTTCCATCATCTCCCGGACGAGCTCTTTCTTCTCTTGTTTGGCCTTTTCCGAAAGCTCTTGGGTAAGACTCTTCTCTTGGCTCACCAGGCGTTCTTTTACGCTTGCCAAGGATTTCTCCATGGCTTCGTAAGAGTACATTTTTAGGAGAAGAGGTTTCAGCTCGGCCTTAAGATTTGTGATGGTCGCCTCCAGCTCGTCATTCTTCTTCTGGGCCGCCTCTAACTGAGCCCGAACAACAGCGGTGGCCTGCGCCTGATAATAAAGAATATCAATGGTCAGTACTTCATTTTGGGCAATTTGAAACATTGCCTTATCACAGTCAGAGGCGGCCATAGCTTTTGCAGCCTTTACCTCTTTGTTCTTCCGATCAAGCGGCTTGCGAAGGCCGTTAACTCGGAGCAGGGCCTAAGTACAAAAAAAAAAACAGGCGTCAGTTTCCAAACAAAAAAGATAACAGGCGTCCTGGAATTCAAATACTCAAAAAGTATACCTCAGCAAGGACCCCTGCAATCCCATCAAGGTCAAGGGTGCCGACACCCCTGACCGCCTCCCTTTCAGATGGAGGAACTACTTTGATCATGGACTTGGCTACCTCTATCAAGTCAGGCCCCTGAGGGCCGGCTGCATCAAGCGTAAAAAAGCAAGTTAGACCTAGTCAAGAAGGAAGCAAGTGTAAAAGTTTTTACAAGTAATTGTCCATACTTCTAGGCGGCCCCGCCGGATTTTTAGAAGAAGTGGACGGCTGCTTCTCAGCCGCCACTGTTTTCCTGGAAGACCCAGGAGAGCTTGCAACAGTCGTCCTCCGGGCCTTGGGGTCCGGCTGTTGCGAGGAAGAAGCTCTTGGAGTGCCCGACTGAAAAAGAAAAAAAAAAAAAAAAAAAAAGAGTTAGTATATGCATAAGACAACTAAAAGAGGAAGAGTTTCGAAGCCTACCAAGGGTGCCCCCTTGTTGGGGGAGTCGGTACAAGACTGTTGCATGAGAGAGGCCCGCAACATGGCCGCCGCAGTCTTAGATGCTGTTATTTTACTCATGGCGTCAGCTGCAAAAAATAAACAGCGAACTTAGTAAAAATCCCAAGTAAACAAGGCGTGAAAAAACAGAGTATTTGTCAGGCCGGCTACCTCTAGAGCACCGACTGCTGAGGCCACAGGCGGCCAAAAAGTACTCGTCATAGAGCCACTTGAAGCTCGGGACGCAGTTTAGGGGTACTTGCTCTCGTACCCCTAAAGTAGAGTTCACCCTAGTCTCTACTTTGAAGAGTCCTTTGTCTAGGATCTCTTTTTTAGCCTTTGGGGGAACAGGCGGCATGCTTCGGCCGCCTGCGAGAAGAGGCGGATCCCTATTCCACTTGTTAAAGCGTTTGTTCAGCTCCGTGTCTGAACCCTCGATGATAAGGAAGGTGTTCCGCCAATCCTTCCATTTGTTCGCCTTACCTCTCGTCATGAGGTAGCCCCTATGGCTTGTTAATTGATACCAGCCGGTACCTCCCGACTTAGGGGTCCGGCTGAGATAGTTCATGTGGGCGAAAGCCTCAAAGCTTGGCTCCACCCCGTACATTTCGCACCCGGCCACATAGCCGAGTACGTTTACCCAAGAGTTGGGGGCTAACTGCCATAACCCCAAATCATACCCATCTAAAATCCGCTGAACAGCCGGATGTAATGGGAAGCGCAGTCCAGCTTTGATGGCCGCCACATAGCAGCCAAAGCAGTCGTCATCATAGCTGGTACTAGCCGGCCAGACGACAGTGTCTTCTGGATCCGGCACGAACAGTAAAAATCCGGGGCCCATTCTGTGGTTAGCTATAAAGCTCTCCACTTTGTCTTGCATGGCTGCGATCCGGCCCCGGGGTACCGTGCAGTAGTAGGGGGTGTTTTCCTCTCTGTAAGAGGCGGACGGCTCCGCCCAATTGCCCCCCTTCTCAACTGCATGAGAAAGCCTCGCCTCTTGTAGGCGGCTGTTTCTTTCTTCTGAGCCTGGAGAAGCGTGGCCAGAAGAGCTGGACTCGGACTCGTCCTCTGACGAGTCCGAAGAGGACGACTCCTCCCCTCTCCCAGAGGGGCCCGCCTCCTCTCCCTTAGAAGGAGCAGGAGGAAAATTAGACATATCAACGGTGAAATGGGAAGGGACCACCTTGACCCCTCCCTCAGAATTGTCGGCTTGGCAGCCGCCTCGTTTCACTTCTACATCTGGCGCCTGGTCAGATGTTTCACTAATGAGCACCCTTTGGGAGGAGCCGTCCGAGTTTGAGATCATAGCAGTCTTTTTTGTTCTGGCCATCACGTTCTGCATAGACACAGATACAGTCGGACTTTGTATAAAGGGCAAAGATGGGTCCAGAAAAGGGCAGGCGGCACTCCTAGTCCTAGATTCAGCCGTCCCCGGTGACCGGCTGATCACTAACTTAGGTCGTGTCGTGTGCTTCCGTGGTGCCATTTCAAAAAATAAAAAGAAAAATTAAGAGTAAGAGAACTGACAGTTACCTGAACGAGTGACGGTTGATGAAGTTCTGAAAATCCTGTGCAGTCGGCTTGTCAGAACAGGCGGTAGGCAGAAAAGGTCCGAAATGTCAGAGCAAGTTCAGGGGTCCGAATGTTCTCGCAAAGTTCTCAAATGTGAAAATGACCGAAGTCAGCACTTCCTTATATAGGCAAAGTGAGAAGGCGAAGGGTCGCTTCCAAATTCAAAATTTGGGCGGGAAAATCTCTCGGCCATTTGCAAGGTGACACCTGTAGCAGGCCGTCGCCTGTCACCGTGCGGCACCTGTCACAAGTGACACGTGACCAGTCACGTGCCACCTGTGAGGGGCAAATGATTAGGGGATTTTTATCCACCAATCACCGTCTGACAAGTGGACCAACCAGGTTCCGCCACGTGTCCTTCACGTAGGCCAATAGGAGCCTGCCACGTGTCAATCACAGATACGTCCTCTACGGACCAATTGAGACACGCCACGTGTCCACCCATGCCAAATGGGAAAACCGGCCAACAAGGCCCAATCCTGTTTAGAGGCCCGGTCAGCCCTAGGTTTACCCTAAACCTAGAGAGTGGCACGCTTCTCAAGACTATAAATACTTAATTAATCCTCATTAAAGGGGATGAAGCAATTAATGACTCTCACCTAGAGAAGTCTAAACACATTGATCACTCCTCCCCTAGAGGAACCAGATCTTCCCCCTTTAATTTCCGCACTTATTACTCCTTAATCAAGTACTAACTTGACCGTTGGAGGCGGAGCTCCCAGGAGTCTCCGTTATTTTGCAGGTATAGGCGTCCGGTTCCAGTCTCGGAATTGTAACTCTCCCGCAGGACATCAGAAAACCCCGAAACAAGAACCATAATAATCTAATTCCAAAATTTCTTTGAGTTTTCCATAATATTCGTGACCCTCTACTTCCACCATGATTCTTGAATTCTGAGTTACTCGAAATCGCTCACGATCCACAATATCAAATTTGTTACCATTGATAATAACACTTTTCATCCTTTTCCCATGGTTACTCAAGCCACCGACTAAGGCTTTTCTTAACTTTTCATCTACCGTGCTATCATCTAAATTATGGACCTATAATTCGAGAATAATAAAGTTAGAATTAGAAAGTTGTATAATATGAAAATAAAAAGACCCTAAATGTAAAAGCATATGACCTGGCTTTGCAACCAATCTGCAAATTCATCAATTATCCACTGATTTTCAATAGATTCATCAGCTTCACTTCCTCCAACGTCATTCACTAGCCTCTTTAGTTTTAGGAACTCACTATCGAGGTTGTAAATTTTATGTTAGTAACAAGTATATATTGGACGCTTTAACTAAACACATAATGCTACTTACTTGAGTATCGGGGTTGGTTCATCAGAATGAAGTAAAACATAGTGATGATGTTGCTTTAAACTTCTATAATCCAAACGGACATTTTCTTTCTTTCCAACAACACGACCACCAGAGTTATACAAATAGTTGTCAATGTTTGATACACCATCCTTATTCCTTCTAGGTCTATTAAACGTAGTCTCAACACTTTCAAAATATCTCGAACAAAATGCAATTGTCTCCCACAAAAGGTAACCTTTCGCTATAGATCCTTCTGGTTGCGCTTTATTGCTTACATGAGATTTCAAAAAGGCCAAGTACCTTGAATTATAGTAACGATTTTGTATGTGAATGTGAAAGAATAGAAAACATTATAATATAAAAATTAAATAATACAAATAAAAAGAATAATATTTAATAATAATAATAATAATAATAGTAATTATAATAATAAGTACCTTTCAAAAGGATACATCCATCTATAATGAACAGGTCCGCCTAGTCTGACCTCTTCCACTAAATGAATTAGTAGATGAACCATGATTGTAAAAAATGTTGGTAAAAATTCTTTTTCAAACTTGCAAAGAGTCAACACGAGCTTTGATTGAATGGTATATAATTCTCTTGTATCTATAGCAGTTGAACATATCTTTTTTAAAAAGTCAGACATTTCCTCAAGCAAGTCAATAACTCTTGTGGCACTCGACGCCCTTAAAGCAACCAGGAGGATATCTTGTATGAGAATATGATGGTCATGACTTTTCATATTAATAAGTTTCCTTTGCTTTTGATTCACACATCTTTGCAAATTAGATCTATATTCATCAGGAACTTTCATCTTTTTCAAGAATTTCAAAAATAGTTCTTTCTCCTCGTTAAACTTGGTGTATGCAGCCGGCGGGATGTAACCTTGAGGGTTGATCCATAGATGAGGTTTTATATTCAAATTCTTTAGGGCTTCTCTTCCACTCTCATCATCCCTACTATTATCCATATTTGAAAGAGTTCCTAATAAAATATCGGACACATTCTTTTTAATGTGCATTACATCTAAATTATGTCTAAGAGGATTATGCTCCCAATACTTTAATTCAAAAAATGTACTTTTCTTTTTCCAAAGAACATCATCACCATCGGGATCGCAATCATCATCAAGTTCATTGGTAGCTTTTTTCCCTCTTTTTTTAGGAACTTTTTTTGTCTTCTCATATACATACTTTACCCCTTCTTTCTTGTTGCTTCAAAACTTCCCGCTGGTACAAATCGGATCAATACCATATTCTTCTTTCCCATCAAACAAATTAGCTTGTGAATAAACAACCATTTTTGATACCCAAGGTAGATAATTTTGCCACCAAATCTCTCTGAATAAGTAGAATGAGTGCAAGAAGGACAAGCTTTGTAGCCTTTTGTACTCCAACCTGACAGCATAGCATAAACTGGAAAGTCATTAATAGTAGAGTGTAGGGCTGCTCGCAGTTTGAAGTTGCTTCCACTATAAGAATCAAAAGCATCAACACCTTCCCACAATAATTTCAATTCATGCATTAGTGGTTGCAAGTACACATCAATATCCATACCGGGACCAAATTTACTAAGAATAATAATAGAAAGAATAAAGGATGATTGTTTCATGTAAAGCCATGGTGGTAAATTATAAGGAATGAGGACCACCGGCTATGTATTATAACTTGTGTTCATAAGACGATATGGATTAAAACCATAACTCGCTAGGCCTAATCTAACACTGCGAGTATCAGCGGCAAACTCTGTATATATTTTTCATCAAATTTTTTCCAAGCCTAGCAATCAGCAGGGTGTCGTAGAATCTTATCATCCTTATGATTAAAGTGCCATCTCATGTCCTCTGCTGTTTTAGATGACATGTAAAGCCTCTTTAATCTATGGATAAGGGGAAAGTACCGCATTACTTTAGCTGCCTCGCCTTTCTTACATGCTTCTTTTCCTTTTTCATTTACATCACCCTCCTTTCCTTTCACATTTTTCCAACTTGATGTATGGCATATATGACACTCACTTTTATTTGCGAATTCGCCCCAATATAACATGCAATCATTTGGACATGCATGGATTTTCTCATATCCTAACCCTAAATCATTTATTATCTTCATGCCTTCATAATAGGACGATGGAAACTCCTTAATAATGGGAAATGCATCAATTAGAAGTTCAAGTAATTTATTAAATGACTATGCAGACCAATAGAACATATACTTTAGGTGAAACAAATGCAACAAAAATGAAAGTTTCGAAAAAGTAGTACACCCCTCGTACAGGCCTTTTTCAGAAGCTTCCATGAGATTTTTATACTTTGCCTATTCTTCATTTGAGATAGTTGATTGATACTCATCATCTACCTCGCGATAAATGGTAAACCCCTCATCCATGTCATATGAATTGTCATCTTCAATACTTTGTTCATTAAATGATGGATATTGAGTTTTGTCGGTTTGTCGTGTATTAACTCTATAAGTTGCTCTTAGTAACCCGTCCATATCATCTCGACTTACTGAATTTACTTGATCATCACTTAGATCATAGGTCTTACTCCCTTCATCTTTACAATGAAATATCCAATTTCTATAGTTTTTATAATAACCATAAAATAAAATATGGCCTCCAACTTTTTCTACAGAATTCGTTTTATTTAACTTACACTTATTACATGGGCATTTAGTTTCCCATGTATTTGGTAAAAGAGTCTCTTTAGAAAGTTTCAATGCAACCATTAAAATAACCAGGATCACCTCTTGGAAAATCAATCCAACTAGTATCCATGTCTACAAAGAAGTATATAATTAATTGCTAATTAAAAACAATGACATTTAAAAAAAATCCCGTCACAAGGATCCTTAAACCAATATATAATAGGGACATCACTTTCAAGTAAATAGACATCCATCAAACTTATAATATCAAGAAGTTTATCCACTTAAAAATAATGTAAGTAATTCAAGCCTACATACTTGCTGAGGGGTGAAAGAAGAAAATTAGAAAGAAACATGCAACAACAAATAAAAAGTTAAACAAATAGAGTCCAGAGTGAGTTTCTATCCTAGAATGATCCTATTTCCATGTCCGTCTCTTGCTGGGTCATGCTGGCACATGACTTCCTTCATTAGGATTGTGATACATTAAAGATTTCAATTTCAGGTTCTCTAATTCACTAAAATATGAGCTTTTATGACACGAAACTCCCTTGTTTATCACCATTATATTCATAACCACCAGCTTTAATAGAATATACAACATTAAACCATTAATATACATAGATTTTAAGTTTATATGATGATATTCAATTACACAATTGATTTATTTTAGTTCAAACAATATATTCTATAATGAACCAGCCACCTGTGGTCCTCACGTATTGGGCAAGGCACTAATACAGCTACAGGTCGTGAGTATTGTGTAAGGGAATGAGTGAGAGCACATAGGAAGACAAAATGCAACAATTCTGAAATTACTTAATACATTTGGCAGTTACTCAATCATAACAAAATCAGACAGGATTATGAATATATCGATGTTTGATGCAATGAAAATCAGGCACAAAGGTATATGCAACTATTTCTTTCAGCGTAGAAAGGCTTGAAAGAGATTCAAAACTCTGAGGCAAGCTGCCAGATAGTTTGTTGAATGAAAGATCCCTGCATCAGTCAGCAATTTGAGCAATGATCACCACAGTGACCAAATTAAGCAAAAAACAGGCAGCATCCATCTGATAACAATGCATTATAAACAAGTCTCTACATAACCTAAGAAAGATGCAAATATGACATTTTATCCTTCATCGATCAAACCATGCTTCGTCTAAAAAAGCTATAACTTCAAATATACATTATTTGGGTGGTATATAAATCCTTCAAATTTAGTTATTAGTTCAGATTAGATATTTTCTAAATTAGAATGGAGTTCTAGGCTCAACTTTTTCAAATTGTCGAATTAAAGTTTGATAGCTTGAATTTGAACTAATATCTTCTAAAAGATTGTATTTGGGATTTTGGGACTGCAAATTCATAAGAATAATTAGCTCAGAGCCAAAATCTATAATGGTTCAATTGTAGATCAATTTATGAGTTATCAAACAAGAGCATACAGTCTTCATATATAGCAAGGTTGTTGTCTAATGATTTATAAGAGCATACATCAGTCTTCATATATAACAATAGTTCTAGGCTAAACAATAAGACTTGATTCATCAGCAGCAGGCCGTGAGTATTGGGGTTGTTGTCTAATAATTTATAAGGGAATGAGTATTGCTTCTAAGAGCAGAGCATGTGAAGACATAATGTAATCATCAGCCACCAAATCACCATAGGAAAACCAGAAAATTTATACCAAAAACCCATAAAATTCATATCAAAAACCCATAAAATTCAAAGCCTATAAAATTCATATCAAATACCAAAAAATTCAAAGCCTATAATATTCATAGTCGAAAAATCCTAAACTAAAACCCTAGAAAACGCCGTCAAATTCATCACAAAAACCCATAAAAAACTTTTTTTTATAAAAATACAACAACAAGAAGGAAATCTGAAATTTGAAAAAAAAAATTCACGAAAAAAAAACAGAAAAAGAGTTTAAATTATCTAATTAAGAGCAAAAAATTACCTTGCAATAAGATCGATTCTTGTTCTACTCCAAATGTAAATCGAACGCATGCAAAGAATAATTCCCAAATTTAACAAAATTTAACTAATTCTGAACAATTAGTGTACCAAAAATTGTGAAGCAAATTGTGAATAATTACCTGAAATTTCTGAAAGTGAAAAGAAAAATCCCCTAAATTCGTTGAAGAATTAGCAAGAAACCCAGAATTTAACACAAAAAAAACGATGAATGTTGTAGCTTTGATTATGAGTAGAGATGCAGAGTGCAGTAGTGTTCGAGCAAATTTATCAGTCGTATTTCAATAGTGGGTGGTTTAAATTGGTTTGGGAGTATTTCCTTTTTTTTTAGTAAATAATTGGGAGTGATACAACCCGCTTTTTTTTCACAAAATTTTAAAATCGCGGGCGGTAGGATGTGAGGGAGTCACGTGTTAGACTCGTGATTTTCTCGACGCTTTTATGTGTCGAAACAAACCTTCGACACCTAAAAGTGTCGAGAAAAAGCGGAAATAAAATTGTGGTTGACGCCACATCCAAAGCGTCAAAAATATGCGGGTTTTATACTAGTGGGAAAAGAATCACATAAAAATATTTTTGAATTTTCTCATTTTCAATTTTTTTTTTTTGCAAAAAGTCAAAACAATTGTCCTTGCCTTTTTTCTACTTTGGACGACTTTTACAACTTCGTATTTATTATGTCCTTGCCTATTCTAACTTTGGATTGCTTTTTCATTCATACATTTGCCATTATTCACAAAATATACACAAATTACAAGCTTGCTTACAAATAGAACCAAAACCCAACCTTATAAACCACAAACTCCAAAAACATGACCATTGGAAGCTTCATAAAAACCAAAATTAGAACAAAAAGAAACAAAAGTCTCAAAATTCTAAAGATGTGGCTTGAAAAGAAAGGAAAAGGCTTAAATGGTTAGCAAGAGGGCAAATGTAAACCCAAGGAACTAAAATTAAAAGATTAAACCTAGAAAAAGAAAAATTACCACCCCGAAAAGATGCCTTTATCCTCCCTAGATGGTTCGATCTCGTGTTTGAGAATTATGAGTCAAGATTCAAGATTAGGTTCGCAATAGTCAAGGATCCATGCCACTCATACAAGATATGTAGAAGGCTTGAAAAATGAAGAACCTCACATCGATGTAGCAAAAACTTATTATAGGTTTCAAATCGACCATTGGAAGCAACTACCAACATGCCACAAACAAGTAGAATATGGTTTCACGATCCTACTAGTTCTAGAACATGCTACCTTATCTTACACCTATCCTAGAGTTAACCAAGCATATTCTCAAACCGTGCATACCCATACCATTTAGGAAGATATTCATTCAAAAGCAAAAATCGGTTGTATATAGTCCAATTCAAAAATAAAAACAAAATGGTGACAAATAAAGCCTCAAAAACATACCAGACTCCAAAAACAAAAAGAAAGAAAAATAAAAGAAAAGAAAAGAGAAAAGGAAAAACATAGTTAAAGGAAAAGAAGGATAATAAAGAATGGAACGAATATGCAAGTAGAACATGTAATACCCAGTCGACATACAAGTGATCAAATGACAACATCGTCAACGATCCCAACCACTCTAGGTGTTAAAAGTATCCATCTTCGAACCATTCAACTTTCCCTAAAACTAATCCTAAACTATGCATCCAAGAAAATAAAAGAGAATAAAGGGAAATAAGAAATATCTCACCAGCTTCCAAGAAATGCTAAAAAAGTAGGGTGAAGAATCAACCACCTCATGAACCTCCAAAAATCAAAGCATCATCATCAAAGCCGTGTGAGAACAAAAATGGAAAAGAAAACTATAGACAAAGAAAACGGTTAATAACTTCAAAACAATAGAAAAGAAAAGAAAACGAAAAGGAAAGAAAATAAAAAGCAAAAATAAGAAAACTAAACTATCAAGAAAACAGAAATAAGAAAATAAGAACGAAACAACTAACTAAACATCTAACTAAACAACAAAATGCTAAACTACAAAATTTGGAATCAAAGGGGTTTGGATTCATGGGATTTGGATTTTGGGGGGTTTAGATTCAAGGGAGCAAACACACATCATCATCACAACAACAACAAAATAAAAAATGAGCAAACATCATAAAAGTAGGATAAAGAATGAGACCATCATGCAAAGAAACAAGATAAGTAAGTTAGTTTCAACAACAATTGGCCACCGAGACAAGACCCCTAAGAAAAGGAAAAGTTCCCCCAAGCTAAATAAAGATACATCTCAACATCTTGACAATACAAATAAAACACACATAAGATAAGGGATAGAGGCACATAGCACAAAAATGAGGGGAACTAGCAACCACTACCACTCGGCCCGGAGCCATCATTGTTATCCCCATCATAGGAAAACCCGAATGGGGGACCATGAGGATCCCATCCCCCGGTGTAACCGGGTGGCAAATCATAATGCCCCCGAAAGTTATCTTGTTTCTAAGGGGTAAGGGGAGTAAATTGCTGGGGCAAAGCGAGTGGTAGTGGATGATCGGGGTGTACATAGGGATAGTTAGGATCACCCCTATAATCGCTCCCACCGTGAACACGGTAACCGTAGTTACCGTGCTCATCGGGGAATGAGCGAGTCTCGGTGTTGGACCCCCGGGGTCCTTGCCAATATGGGTACGTAGGTACCCCATCACCCCCAAAAGATGGTAGAGAACCATATTGGGGTGGAAAGTAAGGGTAGTTAACCGGGGGACTGTTTTCTCCCCGGTTAACACCCGCATCATATAAGTGTTGTTGTTGGAGAAACATACCTTGTTGCATCTCCGAAATCCCTCTCATATGAGTATAAAGGGCCTCAAATTCTTGATCGTACATGCCCTCCAACCGGATTTACATGCCCTTCATTTGAGCACTACGGGCATCCAAGTCGGAGCTAGCATAGTTGTTTCGGGGTTTTCTGATGTCCTGCGGGAGAGTTACAATTCCGAGACTGGAACCGGACACCTGTACCTGCAAAATAACGGAGACTCCTGGTGGTGGGAGCTCCGCCTCCAACGGTCAAGTTAGTACTTGATTAAGGAGTAATTAATGCGGAAATTAAAGTGATTGGGTCTCTCTAGGTGAGAGTGTTTAATGTAGGTAATCTGCTTTGTTAGCGAGATCAGCCGGTTATTACTGTGTGTAATTAATGTGTTTTTTCGTAATCCCCCTTAATGAGGATTAAGGGAGGTATTTATAACCTTGGGAAACGTGCCCATCCTAGGTTTAGGTTAACCTAGGGCTGATTGGGCTTCCCTCGGAAGTTGGGCCTGGGTGGCCGGTTTCTCCATTAGGCATGGAGTATACCACATGTCATGACATAATAGGTCCAAGGTGGACGAATAAGCGCGTGCCACGTGGCAAGCCCTGACAGTTCCAACTGGGGGACACTTGGCAGGACCTGATTGGCCCACGTGGCGCATTCCGATTGGTGGGAGCAAAATCCCCTAATCATTTGCCCCTCACAGGTGGCACGTGACTGGTCACGTGTTACCTGTGACAGGTGTCGCATTGTAATAGGCGACGACCTTCTACAGGTGTCAGTCAGCGAAAGGACGAGAGATTTTCCCGCCCAAATTTTGAATTCTGAAAGTGACCCTTCGCCTTCTCACTTCGCCTATATAAGGGAGGATTGTCTTGAGTCATTTTCACACTTGAGAACTTTGAGAGAGAACATTCGGACCCCTGAACTTGCTCTGACATTTTGGACCTTTTCTGCCTACCGCCTGTTCTGACAAGCCGACTGCACAGGATTTTCAGCACTTCATCAATCGTCACTCGTTCAGGTAACTGTCGGTTCTCTTACTCTTAATTTTCTTTTTATTTTTTGAAATGGCACCACGGAAGCACACGACACAACCTAGGTTAGTGATCAGCCGGTCACCGGGGACGGCTGAATCTAGGACTAGGAGTGCCGCCTGCCCTTTTCCGGACCCATCTTTGCCCTTTATACAAAGTCCGACTGTATCTGAGTCTATGCAGAGCAGGATGGCCAGAACGAAAAAGACTGCTAGGATCTCAAATTCAGACGGCTCCTCCCACAGGGTGCCGCTTAGTGAAACATCTGACCAGGCGCCAGATGTGGAAGTGAAACAAGGCGGCCTGAAAGACGGCAATTCTGTGGGAGGAGTCATAGTGACCCCTTCCCATTTAACAGCTAACAATTCTGCTCCTTTTCAAAGAGAGGAGGCGGGCCCCTCCGGGAGAGGGGAGGAGTCGTCCTCTTCGGACTCGTCAGAGGACGATTCCGAGTCAAGCTCTTCTGGCCATGCTTCTTTGGACACAGAAGAGAAAAACAGCCGCCTGCAAGAGGCGAGACTTTCTCACGCAGTTGAGAAGGGGGACAATTGGGCGGAGCCATCCGCCTTTTACCGAGAGCTAAATACCCCCTATTACTGCACGGTACCTCGGAGCCGGATCACATCCATGCAAGAGAAAGTGGAGAGCTTTATTGCAAACCACACCATGGGCCCCGACTTTCTAGTGTTTGTGCCGGATCCAGAAGACACAGTCGTCTGGCCGGCTGGTACCAGTTATGATAGCGCCTGCTTTGGCTGCTACGAGGCGGCCATCAAGGCAGGGCTGCGCTTCCCATTACATCCGGCTATTCAGCGGATCTTGGATGGGTATGAGTTGGGGTTATGGCAGTTAGCCCCAAACTCCTGGGTCAACGTACTCGGCTATGTGGCCGGGTGCGAACTGCACGGGGTGGAGCCGAGCTTTGAGGCTTTCGCCCATATGAACTATCTCAGCCGGACCCCTAAGGCAGGCGGTACCGGCTGGTATCAATTGACAAGCCACAGGGGCTACCTCATGACGAGAGGTAAAGCAAACAAGTGGAAGGACTGGCGGAGCACCTTCCTCATCATTGAGAGTTCAGACACTGAGCTGAACAAGCGCTTCAATAGGTGGAACAGGAATCCGCGCCTTCTTGCAGGCGGCCGTAGCATGCCGCTTGTTCCCCCCAAGGCTAAGAAAGAGATCCTTGATAAAGGACTCTTTAAAGTAGAGTCGAGGGTCGACTCTACTTTAGGGGTACGAGAGCAAGTACCCCTGCACTGCGTCCCGAGCTTCAAATGGCTCTACGACGAGTACTTTTTGGCCGCCTGTGGCCTCAGCAGTCGGTGCTCAAGAGGTAGTCGGCCTGTCGAATACTCTGTTGTTCCATACATTTCTTGTTATGACTTTTATTAACTTTGCTGTTTGTTTTTGCAGCTGACGCCATGAGCAAAATCACCGCCTCCAAGACTGCGGCGACCATGTTGTGGGCCTCCATCATGCAACAAGCTTCAACCGACTCCCCCAAGAAGGGGGCACCCTTGGTGAGCTCCGAACCTTTCACCCTCTTTTTGGAGTTGTGTTTATGCATATACTGATTTTTTTTTTTTAGACGGGTGCTCCAAGAGCTTCATCTTCCCAACAGCCGGACCCCAAGGCCCGGAGGACGACTGTTGCGAGCTCTCCTGGTTCTGCCAGGAAACATGTGGCGGCTGAGAAACAGCCGGCCACTTCTTCTAAAACTCCAACTGGGCCGCCTAGAAGTATGAAGTTGTACTTGTAAATTTTAGACTCGCTCCCTTTTTACTAGGTCTAATCCGTTTGTTTATACTTGATGCAGCCGGCCCTCAGGAGCCTGACTTGGTAGAGATGGCCAAGTCTATGATCAGGGCAGTTCCTCCAGCTGAAAGGGAGGCGGTCAGGGGTGTAGGCACCCTTGACCTAGAAGGGATTGCAGGGGTCCTTGCTGAGGTATACTTAGCATATTTTTGAGTATTTGAATTTCTGGACGCCTGTTTTCTTTTTTTTTTGGAAACTGATGCCTGTTTCTTCTTACTTAGGCCCTGCTCCGAGTGAACGGCCTTCACAAGCCGCTTGACCGGAAGAACAAAGAGGTAAAGGCAGCAAAAGCTATGGCCGCCTCCAACTGTGATAAGGCAATGTTTCAAATTGCCCAAAATGAAGTTCTGACCATTGATATTCTTTATTATCAGGCGCAGGCTACCGCCGCTGTTCGGGCTCAGTTAGAGGCGGCCCAGAAGAGGAATGGCGAGCTGGAGGCGACCATCACCAATCTCAAGGCCGAGCTGAAACCTCTTCGCCTAAAGATGTACTCATACGAAGCCTTGGAGAAATCCATGGCCAACGTAAAGGAATGCCTGGTGACCCAAGAGAAGAGTCTTACCCAAGAGCTCTCGGAAAAGGCCGAGCAAGAGAAGAAAGAGCTGGTCCGGGAGATGATGGAAGACTCCGCTCAAATCCAACGCATGACTTGGGGCCGCCTCTTCCCTAATGCCGACTTTGCCTCATGGGAAAAAACGTACCGCCAGTGTTCTGATACATATAATCAAGAGATCCTGGCGACTGCTGAGGAAGAGGCGTTGGAGGAAGCGTTGGAGGAGGAGCAGCCGGTAGTGGCGCTTGTGCCGCTTGGGGGTAATGCATCAAAAAAGGATGCAGCTGAAGCCGAGTCCAGCAAGAAGAGTGCTGACCAGGCGGCGTTGCTAATATTGAAGATCTGCCCCCTTCTTAAGCTTTATTTATTCTTTCCACGGCCTGCGTGCCGTTTGTTTTGTTTTTACCCGGCCAGGGGGTCGGGGCTTTGAATATTTTGCCGGTCTTTAATGACCGGCTTCTTTTTAATGAATTTTTGTTTCAAATTTGTCTAAGTATTCCATATTCTAATATCCAATTGTTCACTAGACCGACTGTTTTACATGGCCGATAGTTGCAGACAGGTACGGATAGTTAGTCACGCCGCCTATGCCCCTGGACGACTGGTTGTCTGTTTCCAGGATAGACGATCAGTCGGCCATTTATCCAATCGGTATTCGAACTATTTTAAGGTCTGGATCCTTTTTAGGCAGGCGGTCCTGTCATTTGTAAATTTAACCAAGTAGGAAAGTGGTCTGACCAAGTAAACATGAGTGTTACCTAGTCGCCAAGGAACTGAGTAGTAGAGATAACAAGCGACGGGTACCGGTTGTTTCCCTTTATTCGCCAATGTTTGTTGGCTTTTAACTCATAATTTGTTAACCTAGCAGGAGTAGTGGTTGAGAGCCCCTGTTTGCTAAAAGCAGGCGGACGACTCATACCTTTTAGGCTCCATACTAAGTTTGAGGGAGTGACTATAAGTTAACATAGGAGTTACTTAGTCTCCGTCACACTCTAGATTGAGTAGTAGAGGTACCAGGCGGCGGAGGCCGGCTGATCCCCTTGATTCGCCAATGTTTGTTGGCTATTAACTCAATAGGTTACCAAGTAGGAATAGGGGTTTGAGTGCCCCTGTTTGCCAAAAAACAGGCGGTCTACCCAAACCTTTTAGGTTCCATACCAAATTTGAGGGAGTGACTATGAGTTAACGTTGGAGTTACTTAGTCGCCGTCACTCTTGCTTGAGAAGTAGAGGTACCAGGCGGCGGAGGCCGGCTAGACCCCTTGATTCGCCAATGTTTGTTGGCTATTAACTCAAGAGGTACCCCCTGCATTTATCCCAAGTAATACAGGCGGTCATCTGACTCAGATGTCAACTGCTACCACTGGTTTGGTTAGTGATAGAGTTATCCTTGTCTCAAAAACGGCTACGTGGTTGCCCTTGGGGACAGTCGTATAGGTGCCGTGTAATTAGTTTATAGAGCAATGTTCCACCCAAAAGGGAGCTGCTCTCTGCGACGAATTTCATCCGGAGGGATGCCGCCGGACGCCTGCTATGATGTTGGGACAGGTCGTATTAGTCTTGAAGATTTGATCAGTTGGCTTGGCGCCTGGTCTGATCATTCGGCCTGTGGCCTGGTTAGTTCTTGGTGAACGTAGGTGCTAAGTAAGAGGAGGGTAGCCGCCTGTTAGGAACAGGGTCGGCCAGGCCCTAATCTTTTTTAGCTAAGTATAAGGGGGTTGGCTGTGTGTTTGGAACCAGTCGGCCCTCTTCTATGGAGAGTAGCCGACTATATGTCCAGACGGCATGCCCATATGGTGAGAAAATGGAGAGTAGCCGTTTGTAAAGGTACAGACGGCATGCCCCTCTAAAGATAGAGTGAAAAACTCAATGGAGAGTAGCCGACTGTAAAGGTACAGACGGCATGCCCCTCTGAAGAGAGTAAAAATACTCAATGGAGAGTAGCCGACTGTAAATGTACAGACGGCATGCCCCTCTGAAGAGAGTAAAAATACTCAATGGAGAGTAGCCGACTGTAAATGTACAGACGGCATGCCCCTCTGAAAATTGAGTAAAATACTCAATGGAGAGTAGCCGACTATTTGTTAGTAGGCGTGCCCCTCTTAGTACAAAATTGAATAGTAAGTATGCAAACTTTTATTAAGTAGCTCTTGACTATTTACATTATTCAAAAGAAATATTTCTTAAGATTATCTACATTCCAAGTTCGAGGCAACGGTTGTCCGTCTGGTGTTTCCAGACGGTAGGTACCGTCCCTGACTTCCTCACAGATTCGGTAGGGTCCTTCCCAGTTGGGAGTTAGTTTGCCAGACTCATTAACCCTACCAACTGCTTCCATTTTTCTAAGTACAAAGTCCCCTACTTTGAGTGGACGCCTGTGTACTTTTTTGTTGTATGATCTAGTCATTCTCAGGCGATAGATTTCATGGCGCAAGACAGCATTGCCCCTCTTTTCAGGAAGTGAGTCTAATGCCAGGCGCATGGCTTCCCAGTTTGCCTCTTCGTCATATAGCATTACTCGAAGAGTCGGCTCGTAGTGTTCTATTGGAAGAACAGCTTCCGCACCGTAAGTTAGGAGGAATGGAGTTTCTCCAGTCGCCCCTTTTTCAGTCGTCCTAATGGCCCAGAGAACATGTGGTAGTTCATCCGCCCATAGGCCACCTGCTCGTTCATTCTTTTTCTTGAGACCGTCCGAGATGATTTTATTAAAGGCTTCTACCTGGCCGTTTGCTTGTGGACGGCCGACAGATGCAAAGTAGTTTGCAATTCCTTGGTCACCCAACCAGCTTTTGAGAACAGGCGTCTCAAACTGGGGACCATTATCAAAAACCATAGACATGGGAACCCCGAACCGAGTGATGACATTTTTCCAAATGAATGAAATTACATCTTTCGTCTTGATTCCCTTTACAGCCTCCGCCTCTACCCATTTAGTAAAGTAGTCAACGGCAACAAGTATGTACCTCCTTCCGCCTGTAGCAGACGTATATGGACCCAGAATGTCCATGCCCCACTTAGCAAACGGTAGTGGGCTATGAATGGTAGTGAGGTCAGTAGCCGGATGGTGAATTAGTTTGCCAAACCTTTGGCACTTGTCACATTTTTTCACCATCTCCATTGCATCTGCTTCCAAAGTAGGCCAAAAGTAGCCCTGCCGCCTTGCCCTTTGAGCAAGCGTCCTACCGCCTATATGAGAAGCACAGTAACCAGAGTGAAGATCGTCTAGTATAATAAGGGTTGAAGGTACCCCCTTTTGTAAAGTTCTCCCTTTATCATTTCAAAACAGGTGGCTCGTTTCTTCAGTGCTGCCGCCTGTTGAGGATCATCCGGCAGTGTACCGTTTGTCAGATATGCCCTGATTGAATCCATCCAGGTTGAGCTTCCGTCTAGGATTCCAATAGGGTTTTCCTCGATGCTTCTCTTCTCCATTACTTCCCAAAAAACAGTTCAAGGAGTATCAGAGGAGGCGGATGATGCTAATTTTGACAGTGCATCCGCCTGGTTGTTTTCTGATCTCGGCACTTGGATCAGATGGAAATCCTCAAGGGAGCCGACTGCTTGTCGGACCGCCTGTAAATACTTGATCATGGCCGGATGGGTTGCTTCGTATTCGCCATTATACTGACTCACTATCAATTGTGAATCGGAACAAGCGTCTATTTTTCTTGCCCCTGCCGCCTTGCACATGCGGATCCCGGCTAGTAAAGCTTCATATTCTGCCTCATTGTTTGAAGCCTGAAAACTGAAGCGTAGAGCATACTCGTACCTGTCGCCCTATGGCGACTGACATATGACGCCTGCTCCACAACCATTTGAAGTAGAGCTTCCGTCCACATATACCTTCCATACTTGGTCTGGAACTTGAGAGTCAGGAGGACGAGTCATCTCTACAATAAAGTCAGCAAAGGCTTGCCCCTTCACTGCTTTTCTAGGCTCGAAAGTAACTTCGAGGCTCTGTATTTCTATGGCCCATTTGATCATTCGGCCTGACGACTCCATGATGGTAAGTGGCCGCTTGATAGGTTGGTCTGTATACACAACGACTGCATGTGCCAAAAAGTAGGGCTTCAATTTTTTAACAGCCATGAAGAGTGCAAGACCAAATTTCTCCACTAGGGGATACCTCAACTCGGCATTTTTCAGTACGTGACTGACAAAGTAGACCGGGAGCTGACAACCGTCTCTTTCAGCAAGGAGAACAACGCTTAACGCATGATAAGAGACGGCTAGGTACATGTAGAGTACTTCTTTGGGCAAAGGGCTGACCAGCCTCGGCAAGGAATGCAAGTGAACTTTCAATTTCTGGAAAGCGGCCTCAGCATCCGGCCCCCATTCAAACCTTGCCTTTTTCTTAATTGCCTGGAAAAAGTATAGGCATTTGTCGCCTGATCGGCTTAGAAATCTTCCCAAGGCCGCCAGACAACCTGTTAACTTCTGAACCTCTCGGATGGTACGAGGCGACTGCATGTCAATGACCGCCTGCACCTTCTCAGGGTTCGCCTATATTCCTCTCTGATTGATAAGGAATCCGAGAAATTTCCCAGACTCAACTCCAAATACACATTTCTTGGGATTGAGCATGACATGGTGCCGCCTGAGTGTGGCGAAAGTTTCTCGGAGGTCCGACAGATGATCTTTCTGAAGTTTAGTCTTGACAATCATATCATCAATGTATGCCTCGACGTTTCTCCCAATCTGATCAAAGAACACAGTGTTTATCATTCGCTGGAAGGTAGCCGGGGCATTCTTAAGACCAAACGGCATGACCGTGTAACAGTATAACCCCTGATCAGTGATGAAGGCCGTCTTCTCCTGATCTTTCTTCCATAAAGGAATTTGATGGAAACCAGAATAG
The DNA here is from genome assembly GCF_001683475.1 of Chenopodium quinoa. Taxonomy (NCBI): domain Eukaryota; kingdom Viridiplantae; phylum Streptophyta; class Magnoliopsida; order Caryophyllales; family Amaranthaceae; genus Chenopodium; species Chenopodium quinoa. The sequence continues at coordinate 1,736,616 of NW_018745546.1, forward strand.
GCGTCCATAAAGCTCATCAAAGCATGGCCGGCTGTTGAGTCGACCAGGTTATCAATTTTAGGCAGAGGGTAACTGTCTTTGGGGCACGCCTTGTTTAAGTCTGTGTAGTCTACACACATCCGCCAGGTGCCATTCGGCTTTTTAACAAGCACCACATTTGCAACCCAGTCTGGGAAGTAACATTGCCGAATGAACCCTGCATCAAGTAATTTTTTAACTTCGGCGGCTGCCGTCTGACTTCTTTCTTCGCCATGGTTCCGCTTCTTTTGCCGTACCGGCTTCTTTTTCGGATCCACGGCCAGTTTATGTACCGCCAGATCAGGACTAATGCCTGGCATTTCATGGACTTCGAATGAAAAGATGTCCTTGTATTCTTTCAATAGTTTGTGAAAGTCGTCACCAAGGTCTCTCAAAGCAGTCGTCCCAACTTTGACTGTTCGGTCAGGACGTGAGTCGTCTAAGATCAGGTCCGCATGCTCACCAGCCGGCTGAGGGCGGAACTCATCCGACCGCTCCTCTGCCAATGATTGCTATTTTCTTTCTTTTCTTGCGGCCCCTGTCTGGGATGCCTTTCTCTTCTTGTCGCCTGCTTCTTGAACAGGCGCACTCTCCTTGACATTGTCAAGGTCTGTTTTTTTCACCGCTTGACCCAGTGGCCATAACAGTGGGCTTGACATCCGAGAGATAACACTCTCGGGCCATCCTCTGATCTCCCCTTAGGGAGCCGACTGTTCCATTATCCCTCTCAAACTTGAGCAACATAAGAGATGGGATTATAACAGCCTTGGAATTATTCAGGGTTGGTCGACCCAGAATCATGTTGTAGGCCGAGAGTTCTTCTACTACCAGGAACCGGACTACCATGTGTCGTCCTTCCCCTTTTTCGCCCAAGCGGATGGGTAAATCCACTCGTCCCAGTGGGTGGACGACTCCTCCTCCAAACCCTACTAAAGGGTGGGAGGCCGGATGTATGCAATCAGTCTGATATTTTAGTTTCGACAGACATTTGCTACTGATGAGATCTGAGGAGCTTCCGGTATCTATGAGGATTCGGCCAACTCTCTGGTTGGCCACTTTACATTCGATAACGATAGGGTCGTCATGCGGCCCTCTTACCCCTCCTAGATCTTCTTCAGTGATGACAATCTCAGGAAATGAATATTTGGACGGCCGTTCTTGGTGAACGGAATTTACATCTAACCGCCTGATATTGTCTTTGTTGCCCCTAATAGTGGGGCCGCCTCCTGAGAAGCCGCCTGCAATGGTGTAGACGACTGCATCATCTGTATCGGAGCTGTCGGCCTGTTGTTTCTTTTTGGCCGACTGCTTTTTTGAGGAAGTGTTCCCCGTAGATTTCTTGACATAAGTGTCAAGATCACCTTGCTCAGCCAGGCGGTCCAGATACCGCATGAGACTGATGCAGTCATTGGTGTGATGACCAACATCATCATGATAAGCACAGAATTTATCTTGGTTCCGGTTGTTTGCAGAACCCTTCATGGGGACCGGCTTCTCAATTGAGATCCGTCCCTTGATTTCTTTTAGGATAAACTGGTTATCTTTGTTAAACGCATACTTTGGGGAGTATGGTTTGAATTCTTTTTTCTTTTTCTGGGCCGGCTGTTTAGAGGAATCAGCCGCCCAGACCTCTTTTCTCTTCTCATCTTTGTTTGACGACTTTTTCTGTCGTCCTTCTCTTTTGTCGAACCTTTTCCCGTCCGACAGTTTTACCGTACAAAGATCAGTCGCCTGTATATAGGCTTCTGCTTCAATCAAGGCCTCTTGAAGAGTCGCCACCCTCTTTCGAACCAAATCAAATTTGAAGGTAGACCCGTCTTTGAGACCTCTGAAAAAGTCAGTATAGGATACCTCATCCGGTAACCCTTGAATCTGTATTCTCATCAGGTTAAACCGCCTGATGTAAGAACGAAGCCCCTCCTTCTCGCCCTGCTGAATTGTTCCTAAATCAAGGGTCGTTTTCTTCGCAGGGATGTTCATGGCGAAGTTGGAGGTGAATAAGTAAGCAAGCGTCCTGAAGCTATTTACACAACCAGTCGGCAGGTTGCCGAACCGTTGTTGTGCGATTCCTTTGAGAGTCGCTGGGAAACACTTGAACCAAGTGGGATCATCCAACCCTTGAAGGTACATCAGGTTGGTGAATGCCATCAGATGGTCTTCTGGGTTAGTAGTGCCGTCATAGGCGCCTACCAATACATTTTTCACTTTGGCCGACTGAGCGGCTTCAGTAATTTCCTTGGAGAAGGCCGACGGCTGTTCACCAAGCCTAAGAAACCGTAGCTGCCAGTCCATAGGTTGGACGTTTTTTGCTGCAGGTCCACCAAACGGAGGTGGCTTCAAAAAATACTGTTGTTGCGGCAAAAATGGTAAGTTTGGTACCGCCTGGTCGCTATGAAAGCCGGATTGACGGGAGGTGCCGCCTGACTGACTCTCATGATACGACAGAGTATGCCTCATCGAGGCATTTCGCAGACTGTCTTGAAAGTTTGAAGTAGAGGCCGACTCTGACAATCGGTCACTCTTCTTCTACTCTAGCAGTAGTCGAGCGTCTGTGAATGTTTGCTTCGACCCGTCCGCCTGAATATGACGAACAGGTTTCCTATTTCCTGTAGGAAAACGGAATTTTGTGAAATCAAGGGCAGGTGGCTCCCGCTTCCTAGATTTAGGATGAGGAGTCGCCTCTGGCCCTTGAACTGGCTTCCTTTTCAGTGAAGTGGATGGTTTCTTAGCCGACTGCTCCTTGACTGGAGCAAGCGGCTTCTTGTTGATCAACTCTTGAATCTCTCCCTTGAAGTTCCTCATGAAGGTCATGAGTTCGTTCCTTGTGATGGGAGCAGACCCATCAGTCGGCTGTTGCCGAACAGGCGGTGCGCCTGCTGGCTCACTTCCTGTTTGAAGATGTTCCCGTTCCCTCCTTTCGGTGAGTCGGTACAGACTTGGATGCCATCTCAGAAGTACTCTCCCCACAGACTGCGCCAAATGTTTCGGGGTTTTCTGATGTCCTGCGGGAGAGTTACAATTCCGAGACTGGAACCGGACGCCTGTACCTGCAAAATAACGGAGACTCCTGGTGGTGGGAGCTCCGCCTCCAACGGTCAAGTTAGTACTTGATTAAGGAGTAATTAATGCGGAAATTAAAGTGATTGGGTCTCTCTAGGTGAGAGTGTTTAATGTAGGTAATCTGCTTTGTTAGCGAGATCAGCCGGTTATTACTGTGTGTAATTAATGTGTTTTTTCGTAATCCCCCTTAATGAGGATTAAGGGAGGTATTTATAACCTTGGGAAACGTGCCCATCCTAGGTTTAGGTTAACCTAGGGCTGATTGGGCTTCCCTCGGAAGTTGGGCCTGGGTGGCCGGTTTCTCCATTAGGCATGGAGTATGCCACATGTCATGACATAATAGGTCCAAGGTGGACGAATAAGCGCGTGCCACGTGGCAAGCCCTGACAGTTCCAACTGGGGGACACTTGGCAGGACCTGATTGGCCCACGTGGCGCATTCCGATTGGTGGGAGCAAAATCCCCTAATCAATAGTGATGACGTTGCTCTAGATGTTGATGTTGTTGTTGTTGTTGTTGTTGTTGTTGTTGTTGTTGTTGTTGTTGTTGTTGTTGTTGTTGTTGTTGTGACTCTTCTTCTTCTTCTTCTTCTTCAACCATTTCTTCATCATCATCATAGTAGGGCGGGCGGTGACTAATGGGGACATGCCAAATGTTTGCAACATTCTCTCAGAGGAGAGAGGTCAAGGAAGGGTTAGGAAGGTAGCACCAATGCTAATTGTCCCTTAGCCACTCAAATACCTCGTCATCATCATTCTTCGCCAAGAAATGGATTTGATTCAATTGCTTGACGCCGAGGTAAAGAGAATCAACTTCCCCTACCGGAGTGCAAGATGGAAAATAATGCTCTAGCTCAAGGTTGGTCACTAGCCTAGAGACCATGCTCCCACAAGGGATCTCGCCGGATTCCTTACCTTGCAACCCTTCGCAATATCTTGCAAAGGTGTACCCAAACTTTAGGTGACCCTAGTGCTCCGCTCGAGTAGCCACCCATAAAATCCGAAGTTCCAATTGGCTCATCTTTCCCAATTCTTGCTTCGAGAACACTGAATATCCCAATATCCTATGGAGAACCGGGAGACATGGTTGGTATACCTTACTAATCTTGGCATACTGGGTCACAAAGTCACCGCAACCAGAAATATCGTCCCACCACGAATTCTGATCATACTCATTGTTGAAGAAGTGCTCGGGATCGAAAATATCAGAATTTAGATCAAAGTCAAGAGCCACATTAAACTCTTCCAATAATGGATTAAATGGAATGTTGAAGAGTTGAAATTGGACACGTTAGGTATCACCCTCGACCACCACAACATCAAACGTGGCCAAGAACTCCAAAGTTGGTTGAACATATGTACGGAAGCTCCGGCTCACAAAAGACCCCATGCGAAGGTTGTTGATCAACTCCCTCATGTCTTCATCAATCCCCAATTAAATCATATCCGGTTAAAAATAGTGACGGAAAGGCTTGAGGGAACAGTTTTCTTTGAGCTTGGAGTGTCTAGCTTTTTGAACTGGGTCGGTAATTCTAAGCTTAGGTATAGGGGTAGTTGTCGTTGTCGTGAGGTAGATGGAGAAGGAGCGGGTTCTTCATTGGCTTTTCGTTTCATGAAAAGGCTTTTAATGTGTTTAGACATGATGATTTTCAAATGTAGCAACTCAACACACCACAATCACCCCTAGAAACTCCAACCAAAAAACTTGAATGCTTCAATCGAACTCCTTAACCAAAACTTACAAGCAACAATTCACTACCAAAGATGAGCAATCCCAAATACACGTAATTACCACCAATTCAAGCCACCAAATGCTTTCAAATCATATATCAAGCACAAAGAAATCAAGAACCAAGGCTCAACATTATCAATGAAGCACCACTACTAAAAATTCGATCACAAAAATTCTCAACAATAACAATTAATTTTGCTACATAAACAACAAACAACACAATATAAGCATCAAACAATCATTATACAACACAAATAACCAACCAAAATCCAATTTCAAACATCAAAACCATCAAAATACATACTACTACTATTCATGCCCATGAATTAACCAAAACTTGCAATTATATGGTATAAAAAAAGCAATTAAGAGTAAGAGTAGATGATTATACCATACAAGAAACAAATTAGAGCAATCCTTAGCCACCAATTTCCACTCACAAGTAAAACCCTAATTAAGCCTCAACAATGGAGGAGATAGAATGGTGGTTGTTATGGGTGAAATGTAGTATCAATTTGTTAAAATCGGAAGAATAAAAAAAGGATTTGACGAATTGTGATGAAAATTTGGTTGAATTTGAGTGAAAATTTGATGAATGAGTGTAGAGTGAGGGTGCGGTTTTGGTGAGGGTGAAGGAGGTTTTAGCTCGTGAGAAAGAGGGTGAAGGGGAAATGAGGGAAAAGAAAGAAGAATGAAGAAAGAAAAAAGCACGACAGGGGGGGTGTGCGGCCGCGCGCCCGCGCCAGCGTCGTGCGCGACCGCGCAGGGGCTAGGCGCGCCTGCACCACCTGTTGTTCTTCTTGCCTCTCTCCTTGGTGCATTCATGCGTGGGTACATCGATAACTATCATTCCGAGATTTTTAACCCCAGTATAACGATCAGTTTCTAAATGTGAAAAATGTGGGCTCAACACCCCAAATTATGGTAGCACCACGATGAACTCACCAAGTTTCAATTTCTTCAAACTTAAGCACAAATTTCCTAACTTACCTTCGTTACAATTATTATCTCTTTTACAAAAAAAATTTAATAAAATTGAACATAAAGCACATTAATAACCGCAAAACACCATTCCATTGCTCGTTTCACTTGATGCAATCCAACTCTAAGAATTCAACCTATAAATCCAAAGTAAAAACAAGTGAAAGAAAATAAAAGAAACTAAAATAAAGAAAATTAAGAAAAATTGAATTCAGAAGATAAAGTTAGAAATCTCCGGGTTGCCTCCCGGGAAGCGCTTTCTTAATTAAGGTCCTTAGCTTGACCCTTCCTCCAAATCACGGAGGGTCAAAGAACACCACCTTGTATAAGGTGACGGGAGGAGCAAATTTCTCTTCAATTTCCAACAACTTCTCGTTGTTTCTTGATGAGACTTCATTCGATAACTCCTTAAAAGCAAGCTTCTCTTCCATAACCTCATTCTCTTTCTCTTTTTCCTTGAAGCTCGTGCTTTTTTCTTTGCCCTGTTCCTTTTTGTAGATGGTTTCACACCATCAACACTCTTAGGATCATCGTCCTCCTCTTGAGGGTGAAGCTCAAACCAATGAGGAATGTCAATCTCCTCCTCGTCTTTGAGCTTGGGAAACTCCTTTTTCTCTTCACTAACCTTCTTGCAAACAAAACTCAAAAGCACATCATCACAATTCTCAAGAATATCGTTAGTTGAAGTATCAATCATTCATACATTATCAATAGAGCGAGGGGAATTAACACACATGATTCCTTTCACAAAAGACAAAGACTCATGCATCGGTTTTAGCTCGAAACTTTCCTCATTGTTACCAACTCTCAAAGTAATACGACATCCCTTAACATCAATCAAAGCTCCTGAGGTGGCTAAGAAGGGTCTCCCTAAGATGATAGGAATGTGGTCATCTTCCACAATCTCTAGCACAATGAAATCAACAGGAATTGTGAATTCTCCTATCTTATGGGGAACATCCTCAACTCTTCACTTTGGGAACTTGATGGATCTATAGGCTAATTGAAGGGTCATATTGGATGGAAGGAGCTCACCTATCTTAAGTCTCTTGAAGACGGAATAAGGCATGATACTCACGCTAGCACCGAGATCACAAAGGGCATTTTGGAACAATTTTCCTTTGATTTTGCAATGGATGGAGAAATTCTCAGGGTCTTTCAACTTTTGGGGTAAGTCATATTGGATAAAGGCACTACAACACTTCCCCAAATACACCGGTTCCACCATATTGCAATCTCTTTTACCGCTCAAAATTTCCTTAAGATACCTAGCATAGTTTGGCATTTGTTCCAAGACTTCGGTGAAAGGAATAGAAAGATGAATTTTCTTTAGCATCTCAATAAATTGTTAAAATTGCTCATCCAATTTGTACCTATTGAACTTTTAGGGGTATGGAAGTTTAGGCTTGTAGATCTCATCTTTCTTCCTCTCTTTCTCCTTTGGCTCTTTATTAGATTTCTTACTCATCTTGATAGACTCTTCATGCTTATTCTCTTTGCTCGAATCAACCCCCTCTTCACTACTCTTCCTAGGAACACTCTCTTCAAGGACATTACCACTCCCAGTGGTGATAGAACAAACCGGTTCCTTTGGATCAATTTCTTACGAGGGTAAAAAAGATTGGCCAACACAATCTCAAAGCTCTCTCCCCTGTCTTCTAGAAAGGATAAGTCTACTCCATATGCTTTCTTATTTTTGTAGTAAATCCAGTGAAAACAAGCAGTTCAGGGATTAACCTTATTAGATCCTCTACTCTAGTAGTCACTAGACTCACTATACTAGTCCGTCCGGCTGCTCATGTTGAAATCATTACTCTTCATTCTCCCGTGCTCTAGCAATTGCGCTCTATAGACCACTACCATGTAGTTAGGTAGGGACAATCAATCACGTAGTCGGGCGCCGGCGGCTGACTCAAGTGCCCCCCGAACTGCCTAGGGTGAGGGTACCTGCTGGTCCCGTTGCCCTTACCTACTCCAATCCCGAAACAAAACGAGTAGCTCCCGTTCCATATTCGTCCTGGTCCCTGTGAAAGGTCCTATTTGAAAGCAGCTTTTTTTTACCCAATGTTGCTCCCCGATGGAAGTGAGCAGACTAAAGGCCAAGAAGAGTAGAGGAAGGTAACAACGCTTACCGCAAAGAACTTTTTCATTTCTATGAGTTTCCCTACCTATATCGACACCTAGAAAGCAAGCTACGTTAGGGTTAGTTCACTTGGTTAAATTCAAAGTGGATTTGTTGTGCGAAGAGTGCGTTATGACTCGTGGCCGCCTGCCCGGTGGGGGCGGCTCCTCCGTTGTGGGTAAACGGGAAACCCGACTCTACGAACCCGAGGAAAGGCTGCACAGAGATTTCAGTCTTCTTACGATCTCTCATAGAAGAAGAAACTTAGAGAGTAACCCGACGCCTCTTCTTCTTCTAATTAGACTTCATACCTCTTAGCAGATCGGTCAGTCTCATCGACTAGCATTATTCTCTCTTTAAACCACCTTCTCTTGATGTAGAAAATCATTTTTGTCGCGCTCATGTCTTGCCCTCCTCTAGTATAGTGACCGCTTTCATGTTTTCCCCGAATTTCATCACTTCCAGGCTCAAGGGATGAGATTTGAGGCCGATTTTCAATTCTTTTCTCTCTCTCTGGAGTTGCCGGCACAATCACCCGCCACCTGTTGGATAGAATGAATTAGGAGGAGGTTGGATCCGATCAATCGACTGGGAAGAGGGCATGATCAATAGAACCTGGCTGGATCCGGGCTGCTCTCGCTCCGCTCGTTCCCACCTATCTTCCTCCAACCATGCATTAGTTAACCAACAAGCAACGGCGAAAGCGGTAGCTCTCTTTGATCCCCCGAGGAAGGACTCCCATGGAGCAGTTTTTTTTTTTTTTTTTTTAGGGGGGGGGGGGGAGGAGCCCGACAGGGCCCCCACTGACTTGGCTCGGGCCTCGTAAGATCATCTTACCCTGTGGTCGACATTCTATTCTTCTTAGTCGTATGTGCTCACCTTATGGCGGCAATGGTATTCCCGGCATTGATTCAGGTCAGAAGCACACCCATTAACTGAGCATAAAACGGTATTTTTGGCTCTGCTGTTGCGCGGCCTCCCCCTCTCCGACACACAAGGAAAGACGCGGTTGGGAAAAAAGTAGCCCTAGCCTCTGTACGGCCGATCATTCCGCTGGCATCTCGCATTCACGCTCTTGTTTGACTGCCGCTCGGGGATGTAGTTGTAGATATGTAAGTCTTAGTGGGTCGTTGGCTCCACCTCATATCTCCTTCTACGGGAGCCGACAGCTATTATTCAACTTTCATCTTTCAAAACAAATGAAGTCAGGCAGGTCCTTCTCCACATTCATTTCCACTTCAAAACAAAACGCTATTTACCAATAAGAATAGGAAAAAGACACTACTTTTTATAATTGAAGAAGCCGAAGGGGGCGTTAACGAGCCGTAAGAAAGATGAGCAGAGCACTCTTTCCGCCGGCCTTTTAAAGAGTAGGAGAGCGGGGATCGTGATACTTGGGCTTATGAATTGAAGGAATTTGTTAATGTCTTTTCACCAAATACAACAGTTGATTGGTTTTAACTAACAATCAGATATTACTATATATTTAGTAGGGCTATACGGACTCGAACCGTAGACCTTCTCGGTAAAACCGATCAAACTTTTTCGCAACCCAGCGTCGGTAGGGACTTAGAGAGCTACCTTCGCTTTTGGCCTTCCTTCGTAGATTTGCGGATTTCACCCCTAGTCCCTCTAAAGGCAGCTGCTCTCGCTTCGTGGCTTGCAGGGCCTGAATCGAATGCTCGAATGTCCCGGACCGCATGCATACATCCGTATGTAACTTAGTGCAACATGGAAAATTTCATTGAGAGGAATCAGCAAAGAAAATAAAAAAAGGTCCGACCGATGCCTTACCTGCACAGGTACCTACGTAGTGTAGTGTCGGTCGCACATTCAACATAGCGTTCGAACTCATTTGCCTTTTTGAACCAGGGATCTTTGAGCCTGCTGCGTACGATTAGCCAACCCGCAGAGTTGAACACAATACTAACTTCGCCCAGATTTTTTCCCTAGGGAAAATCAAGAAAGGAAAGAAAGACCCGTAAGCTGCTTCTTGGTATCTCACGCGCAGGCTGGTCGAAGTAGTTCAACATATTGTTGTACGTAGAACAGATTGTGGCACCATTTATTTTTTGGAGGATAGCAGAAGTTTTCTAGCTTGATGCGGGTCTCAGGACTTCCCAAGTCTTTGATAACGCTGTAAACCTCAGGTAACACCAACTCAAAGTCTACTTTCGTTGCTACTGGGCTAGAGAATACCAATAGAATAGCACAATAGAAAAAAGCACTACTTCCTTGTATTGTAGACAAGCAGCAAATGTCACTAGGGGCTACCCAGGAAGCAATCAAGATGACAATCCCCTGCGCATCTACTCTGCTTGACAAAGGATTAGCTAGTTGAATGATGTGGTTCTCAAGCATTTTTCCATGAGTTAATAGGCTATGAAAAATTTTGTCACTAGAGGATATGTGATCGTCCAACTTCTTGGCTTGATCTACTATGAAATTCGCTAGCTTACTCATAAATTGAGATTGTTGATCATAGGAATCATCAGGCATTGAGTTATTTGAGTACATTTGGGTGAGGAACCCATTTGAGCATCATTTTGAAAATTTCCTCTACTTTGGTTACTCCAATTACCCTTACTAAAATTTTGGCCGGAATTTTGACTATGATTACCATAACTTTGGTTATGATCCCCATATTCTTGGCCGTAGCTTTGTTCATTACAACCAACGTTGTTATGGTTATCACGAAACCCTTGGGTTACTTGGTTCTCATAACCACTATTTTGGTTATAATTATCGTAGCTCCCATGGTTGTGATAGTTCCTATTTCAAACATTCTTTTGAGTATTAACTCTAGATCCAAAACCACTATTTTCAACATAATTTACATGCACATTTTCATTTTCATCGTATTCATCACATCCATCACAAGGAACATTTGGACAATTAGAAGCATTATGATCATTTCTTCCGCATAAATCACAAGCCAAACATTCTCTAATCATGCAACAAGAAGCGAAAAGAGGGTTAGAGTAAGAAGATGTACCTCTCCACTTAAATTGGGAGGGAAGATCTTGTGCTTGTGAAGATGAATTTTCAAGTTTAGCTTTGATAGAAGCCACCTCCTTCCCTAAGTCCAAAAGTAGAGTAGACAATTTGTTGATGGCATTGACTTGATCAACCAAGGCACACTCGTTTGTTGACTCTTCCTCAACATCTTGCCAACTCATGTATTTCCTCACTACATCATCTATCACATAAACAACCTCTTCCACCGTCTTGTTCATGATTGGGCCTCCGGCTCCGACATCTAAGCTCGACCTACCTTGAGTAATCAAACAACCATAGAAAATTTAAATTGTTTGGTAAGTTAGAATTCCATGGTGAGGGCACTCTCTTTGATACTCTTTGTACCTCTCCCATGCTTCATAGATATTTTCATTAAGTGTTTGCTAGAAATTTTGGATCAAAGACCTTGCCTCTACCGTTTTCTTTTGGGGGTAGAAACAGGATAAGAATCCTTTGGTAACATCGTCCCATGTTCTCTAACAATTCGGCTTGACCTCCTTGTCCAACCATTCCAAGGCTCGCCCTATGAAGGAAAAAGGAAACAATTGAGCCTTATAAACTCTTGTGCAACCCTATTCACCCTAATAGTGTTGCAATATATTTCTCAAATTCCTTAAGGTGGTTGAGAGGACTTTCATTCGATGCACCACTATATTGTCGCCTCTCAATCAAGGTAATCATTACCGGCTTAATTTTAAAATCACTATCTGGAATCAACAATGGAGCAATTCCTCTCTCATACTTGTAAGCACCTAGAGTACCCAACTCCTTCAATGTAACCCTTTGAGCTTCTCCCATGTTCTCTTGCACAGACAAACTCAAAGGAAAATATTAGTAGCACGGATACAAATGTAGCCTAAAGAAGAAATCTTTTTGTATTTTTGAAATTAAGTTGAAATAGACTAAAAAAGAATAGCAATCATCTACGCCATTCCCCGGCTACGACGCCATTTTTGACCAGAGGACGTGACTAGGTCGTTGAAAACTAATCTACCCTTGGTCAAAACAAAATTTATAATATCTCAACAAACCCCTTCATAAAGCATAGAGTAAGTCGAGGGTCGAACCACTGGGAATGGGAGGTGAATGCAAAAGTCAAAGCTAAGCTATTTCGAAGCAAATGAAGTGAAGTGTGTCTATTCTACCAATCAAACAATCGAAACGAAAATAAAACTTATCAAGTACAAAGGTATGGATCCACATAAACTCGTAATTAATTCAACTAATTGGGATTGGAGATGACTAAGTAAAGTGTTGCGAAGGAAAATCGATTAAGCAATCAAGAGAATATGGTAGGCTAATCTCTTAGAGGTAAAACTACCGCCAACTACGAGAAACTCTAGCTAGGAAACTTGCAAACCTACTCAATCGACAAATGCAAGTCATAAATCAATTTTCCGTATCAATATGAACCTACAATGCAATCTAGTATGAGGAACTTAGGTTGATCACTCCTAAATTGAACACATACATGCACTTAATCAATCAACCAATTTAATCAGAACATCAACTCCATCATTTTCCCCCAATTAGCACAAATCAATTACTCATTTATGCGACATCGTTTCCTTAGCAAGAAAACTACTCAATAATCATGGAAATCATCATCAAAACTAAACTAAGAAACAAATTCATCATCATCATATTAATCAAAAAATATACCAATTCAAAAATCAATCAACATGAACAATTAACAAAGAAATTGAGATAAAAAAAAAATTGCATTAAAGTAAAGAAATCCTTACAAACTTGCTTCAATTCAATGGAGAAAAACACTTAGAATCATCAATCTTCAATCTTCAATCAAGAACTTCTCTCTCTACAAACTAGAGTTTCTCTCTCTAAAAATCTAACCTAATTCTATTCTAATTTCTAAAAAAATTAAACTCTAATGATTCTCTCATTATTCTCTCTCTAAAAATAGAAAGAAAGTCTATACATGGTAAAACTAACTAAAAGAAGTTAGTTAGATCGTCCCCAAATAAACCCATACAGGCGCGACCAACAATAAGGGGAGCGCGGTCGCGCAAAACTTGGTACGGAACAGGGACCCAGACAGGTGCGCCCGCGCCACCTGGCCGCGCGGTAGCGCGCCCCCACGCTTGGGAGTAGTGGATCCCTCTTCCCTATCATTCCAATGCTCCTCATGCGTTCCACTTAATGCTCTTGATAAACACGGAACCTTGCAGTTTCTAAATTCCATGTTTGCGGGTTCAAGACAAGAATTCATGCCCCCACGGCTTGAATGCAAAGCTCAAGGTCTTTAGGAACTTGCACTTCTCCATGCTTGAGCTTCAAATGGAGACCACTAAGCATCCTAATCAATGCCAAACTCGAGGAGAGGCTCTAGAAACTTGGAAAACGATCTTAACCGTAAAAATAAAGGAAAACAAGCAAATAAAAGAGAAAATAACAAAATAAACCAAGAAACGCATAAAGAAAGAAATCAAATTAAGAAAATGCAAACTAAAATAAATAAAGAGTAAAATCAAGGAAATGCTAAGTAAATGAGCTATAGGATAGCATGAAATTCATCCTAAAAAGAACCAAATGAGTGCCATAAATGACACTCTTCATTTTTGTGGTGGAGGAGTTTGGATATTTGGTTTTTTTGAAAGCAAGTTTATGTTGTGATATTTGTGTGAATAATGGCAAATGAATAAAGAAAAATTCGTCCAAAATAAAAAAAAGGCTAGGACAATGCAAATGCAAAAAGTATAGAAGCCGTCCTAAGTTAAAGAGGCATGGACAATTGCTTTGAAAGAAATGAAAATACAAAAAAAAGTGAAACTAAGAAAAAAAAAACACAAAAATATTTTGATGTGATTCTTTTCCCCTTTTCAAGCAATGAGGACAATTCTTCCTTTAAGCTTGGGGGAGAAGCGTTTACGCTTTTTTATATATGATTGTGGTTATAGCTGTGAATAAGCTTGGGGGTGTTAGTTTGTTTTTGTTTGGTGACTTCTTGATTATGGTGTCGAGGATTGATCACCCTTTGCTTCACTAATTAGGAATACTGCCAAATTTCAAAATTTTAAGCTTACCCTCACCCTTTTTGCCCTTACGTTACAACCATTGGGAAAGACCTTTCGACCTAGAGGTTGAGTCATATATCGAGGGAGGGCATTATCAGTTAAAGCCAAAGGAAAGGGGATGCATTGTCAAGACGTCGAGTAAGCAAAAATTATCTCTTTTTCCGGTTCCTTCGTGGATTTTTTGAGATGCTCACTAGGGAAAGATATGAGACTAGTACGGAGAACAAGGTAAGACCGGTTGGGATGAAAGTGGATTGCATTTCACTAGCTCTTATGATTAGCATATTTATGTTTCAATCAACCTCGGGTATCTTGAAACGTGCACTCCCTTACTTGTTTAGAAAGATTTGCATTCATTTGTGCTGGTACATTTGGAAAAGTCCTCTCATGAACATTTGTTTGCTTTTCTTATATTTTGGTTTCTTTTTCATGCTTTGCCTTGTTTGTATTATTACGAGAGTTAAAGGTTAATCTCTTAGGAAACCTTTACGAGAGCATCACTCGTCCTCTAGGGCGATCTAGGGATTTAAATGTCTTGTCATTAGTTGCTAAAATTGACCGTGATTCCTACAAAAGTGAGTTAGTGTATATTCTTTTCTCTTCTCTTCTTTTTTTTTTGTTTGAATAAGCTCATCATTTCTCCCTCGGTTTTGTTTTGCTCGAGGATGAGCAAAAGGTAAGCTTGGGGGTATTTGAAGGGTGTCATAAATGGCACCCATTTGATGAGCATTTAGGTTTTTTTTTACCTTCTTTTCATGGCTTTAATGCTTAATAAATGCTTAGTTTTATGCATTTGGTCTTGGTTTTACCTTTCATCTCTTATTTTGTAGCTTTTGTGCATTTCTATAGTTTTTGTAGTCTTTTCTCCTTTATTTGCTCTATTTTTGTGGTTGTAGGTATTATAGGCAATTTGAAAGCTCAAGTTGCGAGGAAGTGGATTCTCCAAGTTCTAGCTCTTGCGCTCTCAAGGCTTGCTCTCATGAATATGGGGTGTTGAACCCACAATCATGTGCTTTTGGGACTGCCTCACTTAGTGTTCATCATTATCATGATTGTGCGTTCATTCGAAGACCTTAGGGAACGCACGAAGCTGCGAGAAGATCGAAGAAAAACAGAGATGCGCAGGAGAGCAAGCTACAGGCGCGGGCGTGCCACCACTACAGCACGGGCGCGCCACCCCTACAGCGCGGGTGCGCCTTCCTGGGTATTTGTTTGCTCGGTTTTTGTATTCACTCCTATATAAATACCTTTGTAAACCCGATTTTTGGGGCAAGTTTAGAATAAGCTTTATTTCACATTTTTTGATCATATTCTTAGCTTAGTTGAGAGCTTCTCTCTCTAGTTTTAGGGTTCGTTTAGGAGTAGAGTTTAGAGAGAGAAAGTGAGAAATTTCAATGGTGATTGAGAGATTGAATATTCAATGGTGACAATTGTGTTGAAGATCTTCTCTATTATCAATGAGCATTCTTAACCCTTTCTTATTTTATTGTTTTATTTGATTTCTTATTTGTTTATTTGATTTTGATGTTTGATTGTTGATTAGTGTAGTTATTCTTCATATATTGTTGATTCTTGATTTCAATAGTTTTTTGTTGATTTGATGATGTTGTTAGAGTAGTTGTTTTGCTAGGGATAGGGTGAAGCTTGTATGATTAATTGATTGTGCTTAATTTAGGGATTGTCTTGATTAATTGTTGAGATAAAGTGATTAATGGAAGTTTTCATGTGTGTAATTCGATTAGGCCTTGAGAATTATACTAGATTGCGTTGTAGTTTCTAATGATATGGACCATTGATTTAGGAATTGCAATTTTCGATTGAGATTAATTAGTGATGCTCCTAGTTAGTGTCTCTCGTAGTTGGTGCTTGTTTGACCTCTAGGAGTTAGCTTGTTGACTCTTTTGATTGAGCTTTTCATTTGTCTTCACAACCATTGATTTACATATTGTTCCCGAGTTGCTACAATTGTCATGATTACTTGTTGATTCCTATTCCTAGTGCTCAATTTGTTTGGTTTCTTTGTTTTTTAGTGTTCTCTCTTTATCTTTATCTTCGACCTAGCTTAGGCACATAATTGAGAGCGCTTGAACATTACCGTTCCCTTGGGTTTGATCCATGACTTGCCTCTATAATTGTATATAGGTTTGTTAAGTGTTTGTAAATTTATTTTGATCAAGGGAGGATTAGTTTCAATTACCTAGTTCCACCCCTCATCAGCGCGCGACATTTAAGTCATCAAAAATAAATCGCTGAGCGCGATTTTCATTTTGCACTCTTCTTCTTCTTCCTTCGCCATTTTCGTTCCCTTGTCTGTATAGGAAGCCAAAGGAATTAGATCTCACCCTTAATTCACATTTTCCATAATCCAATGTATTTTTATTTTTTTTCCAATTCGTCCGTTCTTGGCTGAATTTGGGCGTTTTTCGAACCATTAAACCCAAATTTTCGAATCTGGGGGTTTTAATTTAGACCATTATTCTTGAAATTATTTGTTCCATGTTATTATGCTATATTTAAGGAGTGTTTTGCAATAAATTTCATGAAAAATGGTTAAGTATAGAACCTTGTATGAGCATTTCTTCATTTGAGTACTTTTTTGCACTTTTCTTCGAATTTGGTTGGATTCTTGTTATTTTGCTTACTCATTTTGGCTATACTTGTTTATTTTGAAGTAATTATAGGGTTAGAACTAATTATATCTTTAGAAGTAATGTTTTGAAAATTTTGAATCCGAAAATTGGCACGAAGTGTACACTTAGCTTATTTTTGCCATGTTCGAACTTCAAGATTGTTTGGGTCACGATAATTGCATAATTGTTACTATTATTCGCCTAGGTATAGTCAATTCTTTGAGATTTCGTAACATAATCCCTTGAATGCTTAGTTAACACTGGTATAGGATGGCTTTTATAGGTGGCATTTGATTTTTGTGTTTTGCCCTTTTCGGTAGTTGTCGAAATGGGTCCAGAACATGTACATTAGCTTAGTTTAGAAAAATAAACTAATAAATAAACTTTATCCATTCATAGCATGGATTCACCTCCATTTGTCAATGTTGAGGAGGTTCTAGAAGATCCCGTGCCTGACGAGGCAGTTCGCCCTCAAAAGAGGGTTACCCGTCCTCGTGAGGAGGTTCGGGAGCGACATGCATGTCAGAGCTGATTGATTTCGCCAGCAAGATGTGGTTTGGGAGGCTCCTTTCAACTTGGACCCTAGGGTCCTTAAGTGGGACCCAAACAATCACGTCTTGTCCAGGGGTTGGCGCGACATTGTGAGTCCCATGCGCCTCATTTTTTTTTCTTTTTCTTTAATACAAGATGTAGTCCTCTCTTTTGTACTCTTCTCGTTTTTTAAAGTTAGCCTAACATGCGACTATACGGCTCTAGTGACTTGCGAGGCCGTTTTGAGAGTTTACTCGAGGTGGTAAAGGAGATTGTGGAACTTTCGAGGATTAGCCTCCAGCTAGCGGCTCTTCGGGATTTATCAAGTCATACTGCGTCGTCAGCTTTCCTCCGTGGATTGCTGGAGTTTTAGTGGGATTCTGCCAACACTTTTCACTTTCCATGGGGATAGGTGACGATTACCACTTACGATTTCTCTATGATTACGGGTTCTCCTTCTGGAGGTGAGCCCATAGCTATGGAGATTGTCAAGGGGTCAGACGAGAGACTGCGTGACCTTGTAGGGGACCGTCTTGCGGCGGCCCTTCAGATGTATGTGTAGTCTTGTCCCTATTCAGTTCTTGCCGATGAGTTGTCGGCTGACGAGGTTGATTGGCAGTGTACTCTTGAGCAGTTAGCTGGGATTTACATTGCTCACGTTCTTGCCGTCACTATCTTGAGTGATCGGGGAGAGCATTTCGCCATTGTGTTACTTATTTGCCTCAGTAATTTGGGGCATGTAGGTAACTTGAGTTGGGTGGATGTGTCGTATGCCCGTATGCTTACAACTATGGGAAAGGCGACCCAGGTGATGGATTCCGCGGCAGCTACTGAGGTGCCTCAGATCTCCCTCATGTGGCATGGTCGTATCCTTGAGGTACGTACTTATCCTTTAAATTTTCTTTTAATCGCCATTTTTATTTTTTCCTTATTATTTTTCGTTTCTTATAGGCTTGGGGATATTCGTACCTGCCTTTCTTAGCCCCCAAAACGCTCGGGGTTGCTCGCATTACTATTGACCATCGACTGGCCATGATTAAGAAGAACCGAGCCACTTCAGCCGGCGACTTTTGCCAGAGGATCCTTTCAGCGACTCGTGCGTCGGTGAGTACTTCAACAACACACGTGCACCTTTTTTTTCCATTATTATTATTATTTTTGTTTATATTTTTGATGATTTTCATGTGGCTGTGTTTGTAGATCGATCTCCATCCTTGGAGTTTGATCGTCGGAGTCCCTGAGGCTGTCCGGTCTGGCATGATTTGTTGCCGTTTCCGGGCCCTTTATCATGGGCTTCCAGTGGTCTAGAGGATAGGGGCTTGGTTTTTAGGCGAGCGTGTTCTTTGGCTGTCTTCATCCGAGGAGCCTGCGGTTCATGCAAATCCTCCGATCCGGATGTTGCGTTCGGACTTGCTGTCTACCAAGGATTGAGCTCAGGCGATCCTCGATTATCTAGAGGAGCATCTGGTGTGCTGGATGCATCTTACCAGGCTTTTATCGCATCCACGTCGACTCCTTTCCCAGCTTTTTTTCCGGTTAGTATTTTACCATATGATTTTTTTTTTCTTTTATTTTCAGAACCATGACTATTTTATTGCGTTTTCAGCGAGTTGATCTAGGTGGTTGGGTGCCTCCTACGGTGGAGGTCATGTATACCAATGCTTTTGGATTGTTAATTTGTGAGATTCTCCCAGCAGCAAAGGAAGAGGAGGATATACCGTTTATTCCTGAGACGGTTGAGTCGGTATGTTTATTTTGTATATGTATATGTATATGTATTTGTTTTTATATTTATTTTTTCATATACGTTTGTTCGCTAACTGTCCTTGTATTTATAACAGGTATCGCGGGAGACCGTGAATGGCATGGTGAGGACTATACGTTCTTACCGAGCTACTTATCTGAGATCCCTCGTGGCTTTATCATGCCGTGATCATCTGATGGTCGCGGTAAGTTTTTTTGTATTTCTTTTATCAAAGTTATTACACACTTTGTGTATTAATCTTTGTTTGGATTTTGCAGGATGTACAGCAGCCGTCCGGGAGTCAATGAGCATCTTGACTTCCTTTGTATATTATTTTGGAAACATACGTACATATTTATTTTATTATATTATTTTGTAGTTCATATGACACACATTTTGTATATATGTCATTATTATATTTTTTTGTTTCCATGAATTTTTTTTTTTAAGCAAAGCAAAAAAATTTCCAAGGGAAGGAAAGGTTCTGGACTTACCCCCCTCGAAAAAATAACAAAAAAGGAACAAAGGAAAGAGGACAAGAAAAGGAAAGTGAAAAGGAAGGGGAAAGGAAAATAAAGAAAGAAAGAGAAAAGGAAAATAGAAGAAAATAAGAAAATAAAAGAAAATAAAAAATAAGTAAAAAAAACATGAAAAAAGGACACAAGAGTTAACAAAATTAAGTGTATGATTAGTCATAAGATTTCGTCAATATTCTGTTATTATGTAGTTCAAAATACGGAAATAAATCAAATTAACGTGTCGCGACAGACTAGAAGCGCGCAAAAGGATGCCTTACGCGCGGTTGTCGCACGCACGTAAATTAGTTGCGCGCGACAGGCACATGCAACTTGTGAGTTGCTGACAAGCGCACTTTAGGGCGCGCTTTAGAGCATATTTTAGGATGATTTTGGATGTATTTGGGGCCGCTTTGGCCGATTATTACCTTGTTACGCTTACGTTCCCCATATTACGTGCTTCACGGGTTTTCGGTTTGTTTTTGATGTGTTTTCAGGTAATATCAACCGAGTATAATCGGATCCCGAGCCCTTGATGTGTAACCGAGCTAGCCTTGACCGGAGTCCGAGGAGTTAAGGAAGTTCAAGTGTCGTGCATTGATTACATAGCACAGGCAGCACGACCGTGTTACCATAGGCACACCCGTGCTGGCCTATAAGCAAGCAACCCCAGGCAAGGCAGCACGGCCGTGCAAGCCAATAGCACGGCCGTGTCAGTATCCACGCACCCGCACGGCCGTGCCAGATGTTGCCCGTGCCCGTGTCAGCTTCAGTATGAGCCCCGTGCTAGAGCATATTCAGCACGGCCGTGTCATTTTTAGCACGGCCGTGCCAGGAAGCTGCACGGCCGTGCCATATATAGCACGGCCGTGCCAATTTGAAGAAGAAACCCGGTTTACTTACTGACAAGCTAGCACGGCCGTGCCAAATACAGCACGGCCGTGCTGATCCAGGGTTAACTGCGCGCTTGACTTCTCCGAATTAGAAGACGTATATAAGGCCCGACTTTAAGAGGATTAAAAGACAGTTTTTAGAGATAGTTTTGAGAGCCTTTGTAGAGAGTTATTGGAGAACGTTCTTAGTATTAGAGATTCATTAGTTTTCTTAGAGATATTTCTAGAGATTTTAGTTTTCTTGGATTGATTTGAAGCAAGATTTGTGAAGATTCTTTGTATTATTCATTGACGACGGATATCAAAGTTCTGAACTTTTCCATTGATTCGCATCAATACAATTGGTATTATTCATTCTTGTTTATTAATCAAGCTTTATTATTCCTTAATCAGAATTCATGTTTATATCTATTATGCTTTTGGAATTCATTATTGCTTTGATTATGAATATGTGTGAGTAGTCTCCTAGCTAGGGTTTCGAGATGAAACCCGGCCTAGGTAATCTATGTAATTGAGGATTGATTTTGATAAACGGATTGTGATTAAATTGATTATATGCGATTGCATGTTAATTCATTATAATAGGAGTAGCTAACCTAGAATCTTGAATTTGATTGCATGATATCCTTGATTTGAACAAGAGATTGTGAATTGAGTATTTCATTATTGAATGCGGTTTGATTATGTATCGAGTAATGTTAAGTGCATGAGAAATCCAAGCTTAGTATTGCCCATTGTCTTCCTATCACATGATATTGATCAGACATATAGTCTTTGCATATCCCGTTTGTCTCTGTGATTCCTTGTTGCGTAGTTACCGATGGTTTGGTGAATTCCCGTTCTCCCTAGTGTCTTAGTTTATTGATTTATTCCATCTTATTAGTAGTATTTTAGAACACCATTTTCCATTGATTTCGAACTAGCTTAGGTTTAAGATTGATTTGCAATTACTCTCGTTCCTCGTGGACCGAACCTTTATTTGCCATTGTACTTGGTTATAGGGTGTTCGTATAAGTATTGTTTGATTGAGAGTTAGATTGTAGCGACCGATTTAACCCTCGTCAGTTGCGTGCGGCACCTGCGGGTGAACTTTGCTTAGAGCAAAAATAGACGAAAATTTGCCCCTCTTGGATCTTATTTAAGCGTGGTTTTGTGCAGACTTTTGATCATCTCGCATTCATTCGCTTAATAGTGCTATAAAGAATTAAAAAGAATTAAACTCTCTAAATTGTTTCCCTCTCTCTTTTTTTTACATAGTGATCAATGGCAAAAACATTTGAACAATGGTTGAAGCAATGGGCACTTCCCTTTCAACCGAGGATAAACTAGCTTTCAAAATATACCACCTTGATCCTCTATTGAGTTATATGTAATTAGTTATAAACATTGATTTTCTCTATGCTGCTGTCAATCATTGGGACTCGAACCACCATCTCTTTCTTTTCAAAGGGGATTAAATTGTCCCATTACCTGGCGAGTTTGAGGCTCTACTACACTTCCCTGCAAATACTCTCCCTGTAACATATGTCCCTAGCTTGTCAGATCCCAAACCTGTATTTCAAATAATTTTTGGTTTGAATGACAATGATATGGCTAACATTGGAAAAGAATAAGGCGTGGATTTAACCCAATTAATTCAACATTTCGTCGCCCCTCGTGACAACTTGACTAAATAACGTTTTAAAATTCGTGCTTTATGTTATTGTGTTGTTGTCAATATTTTACTTAGGACAGGTAAAGAATAAGGAGATTATTCCATGGTTTCCATAGTAGAGCAAATAGAGGGGTGTCATTCACCCCCTCCTTTAGCTTTGGCGGAAATCGTTCTGTGCTTGAATCGTGTTAGAGGAGACCCTAATGAGAATGGTTTCACGGGAAGTCCACTCCTATTATAAGTACATTTTTTTCGTCGTAATGTAGCGCAAATTAAGAAGTTGCGCTAACTTGACCAACACAATCTTTTCCGTGCGCATGGATAACGCGCGCAACTAATTTTGATGTGCGCGCCACCTGCTTGTGTAATGTCGCAAATTAATTTTCTTTGTTTTTTTCAAATTTGGCTCATGGAGCGTTTGAGAATTGTTGAACAACCATAAAAATTTGAGGCTAACGGAGAGAGAACATTCCCTGGATGTCGACAAACATAAGAATGAAGAAGAATCAACGTCGTTTTTCTGTCACAGGGTTCCTAACATACACTTTGTGATTCCTTGGTGGAACATAAGTTGTATGGTTGAGAATAATTTTAATTGTCCCTATATTAGGCTTTTAGGCCTATCTAGTACTTATTACATCTTTCCATGCAAGGTGATGAGACAATACGGAATGAAACAAGTTATCTCCCCTCAAGATTGTGATGCCCCTAAAGATGTGATCTTTAAACCTAAACGGATTCCTCGTTGGATGGAATATTGGTCAAGTATCATGAGATGGGTAGTACAAAATCCTACTGGGAGTAATGTGTTATCTTCCTTCTACAAGGCTTGGATGAATGCGACAGACAAGGGTGAACTAAACAGGTCTCAATCACAAAATCAAGCCGCCTCGGCTCGCAATCCACCCAAACCTTTGATGCATTCGGCCACCACTACTCCTCCTAATGGCCAAAACAAAGGGGTGAGAAGAAAATTAGACTTCTCATATACTTAGGCTTGTTTAAAGAAACCAAAGAGAAAGGGTCCTCCTAAACCTGCGCAACACGAGGTCAGGTTTAAGGAACCTTCACCGAATACTCACAAGAAGACTCCAACAATCACTAAAGGAAAAGGAAAACAAGTTGAAAAGACACCAGTACCTTAATTGAAGAACAATGTTTGGGTTAAGAAGAAGATTGAGGGGGAAAGCTCTAAGGTTGCTGAAACTACTATAATGGAAACTACTCCTCCGTTGACTGTGACAATTGAGGATATAGTAAAACCTTATAGTGTTACACAATTTGTCATTAGTTTAATTCGAATAAAGTGTAATCATTACTATTTTTTTTAATTTATTATCTAGTTCAACAATGCCTCTTGTTTTTTTGGATTCTAAATTGAATAAAATTAGTTTTATTATATTTTTTTTATATGTGACCGAATCATAAAGATTGCCTACGTATTCGTATTACAAAATCAGGTCTTTGCGTAGTTCTTTGCAATGTTTATATTATTATTGTTTTTTTATTTTTATTTTTTAACTTAAACCAAAGCTTAATTTTTATTTTTCGAGTATATGTTATTTTTGAGAAACGCCCCCTCTTTTTTATCGCAAGTAATAATCGCAATTTTATTCATGCGCAAAAATTCTTGGTTCACAGTTCGACATCAGGTGGCGCGCAACGTCTAAGGTTGCGCGAGCCTGTCGCACGCTACTGATTCTTTTGCGCGTGAGATCCGCGCGAGCGTTATTTTTTTTCACATTATTACCTCCCCCAGTTGGATGAATTATTCGTGATGTTCGAAAAAATCTGAACACTTGTATGGTCTATGTTTGTTTAAATTACCACCCCAAGTGTTATGAACTTTACCGTGTTATTTGGTAAAGTGTGTAACACTTAGAATCTTTTAATTGAATGCTAAAGAAAATGATTTATTTAATGAATGAACGAGTTAATCCGAGTTTCATATGTAATATTTTTTTTAAGTCGATTAATGTTTATTAATGGCGAATTTCATCACCTCCAATACTCATTAATCTGACAGCTCCTCTGGATAGAATTTCAATTACGCAGTAGGGTCCTATCTAATTAGGATTGAATTTCCCTTTTTGATCGGTTGGTGGACCCCTAACCTCTTTTAGTACATAGTCACCTTCTTTGATATTTATGGGTTGTACCCTTTTGTTAAAATGTCGCGCAATGCGTCGTTGGTAGACTTGTACATGATGCAAAGCTCTTAATCGTCGTTCATCGAGGAATAAAAGCTCTTCATACCTCGCTCTTACCCATACAGCTTCCGGTAGCTTATTTTCGAGTACGATGCGTAGGGATGGTATTTCCATTTTGACTGGTTGAACTACGTCCATTCCAAAAAACTAAGGAGTATGGAGTTGCTCCTATTTATGTTCGTATGGATGTTCTATAATACCATAGGGTAAAGTGTAGTTTATTCGGCCAGTCTTTTTTATTTTTCTGCCATTTTCTTAATGATGAATGTTATGTTTTTATTTGCTGATTCAACAACTCCGTTCATTTGAGGTCTATATGGAGATGAGTGATGGTGTTTTACTTTATAACGAGTTAAGAGGGTCTGGACTTCAGTTTAAAATTGAGATCCTTGATCACTAATTAGTTCGTGTGGAACTCCATACCTACAAAAGATGTTTCTTTCGAGAAACTTTGTGACATGTTTAGAACTAATATTCACGTAATAAGAAGCCTCAACCCACTTAGTAAAGTAATTGGTGGCTACTAATACGTAGTTGTGCCCTCCTGATCCTGTTGGAGCATTTTACTAATTATGTCAATTCTCCAAGTAAAAAAAGTCCAAGGGGAAGTGAGATTGTATAGTTCGGATGGTGGAAGGTGTTGTAAATTAGCGAACATTTAACACTCTGGACATTTTTTAACATATTGTATGCAATCATTTTCCATAGTGGACTAATAGTACCCTTGTCGTGAAATTATTTTATCAAGCATTTTATCATTCATGTAAGGTCCACAAACACCGTTGTGAGTATTCTCCATAAGGCGTGTGGATTCAGGTTGGTCTATACACAATAAGCTTTGACCATTAGGCCCCTGTTTGCATAATTGCCCATTTATTAGGCCATATTGGGCCGCGAGTGTTCTTAAGGCTCTTTTGTCATTCGATGGAGTATTTTCAGGATATGTGCCATGGTTAATATATTGGTGGATATGATCATACCAAGGACTGTCTCATTCGATGTCATTTATTTCCTTTATTGCGTTGTAATATGCTGGTTCTTCTCTTCTATCAACGCATAATGGCATCATATTTAAGTGATCTGGAATGTTGATTATTGAGGCTAATTTTGCTAGCGCATCGGCAAATTGATTATCATCCCTTGGGAGATATTTAAAATCAATATGTTCAAAATGCTCGATGAGTTGCTCTAGGTGTGCTTGGTATAATATCATCGTGGAGTTCTTTATTTTCCATTTTATAAGTATATGATTAATAATCAAACTAGAATCTCCATATACCTCTAATATTTTGCACACCTATGCTAGCTGCTGCTTCTAATCAAATACTGCACGCTTTACATTTCGCGACATTATTAGTAACCTCAGAGTATAGTTTGACAGAGATTGGAGTATGTGCTCCCTTTGGACTTAAGAGTAATACTCCCACGCCAAATCCTTTTTGATTAGATGCAACGTTGAAATACATTACCCATTTGTCATCTTGCGTCATGAGAACCTCTTCTTCCGGAAGATGAGTAGTTTCTGCATGACATGTTTGAATAGGATGTTGGGCAAAAAAATCGGAAATTACTTTCCCTTTTATTGATTTTTCAGGAATATATTTTAGTTCAAATTCGGCCAACATTACCAACCTCTTGGATATTCTTCATTGTATAGGTGGTTGTTCAAACAAATACTTTATCGGGTTTTGTTGGGATATCACATGAGTAGTGTGTGGTAGCATGTAATGTCATAGTTTTTTTTGTCGCCCACAATAATGCTAAACTTGTTTTGTCTAAGGTGCTATATTTTGTTTCATATTGAATGAATTTTGAGCTTATGTAGTATATTGCACGCTCGACCTTTTCTACCTCTTGCGCTAGCATGACACCTGTGGCTGTGTCTGTAACCGTGATGTATAACCTAATAAGTAGTTTGGGTACTGGTGGAGCTAAAACTTGTGGACTTTTGAGATAATCTTTGATTTTCTTAAAGGCCCTTTGGTATTAATCGTCCCATTCATTTTTTTCTTCTTTTTTCAATTTTTTAAATATTAGCTCACAAGTCATAGTCAATTTGTTGATAAACCGACTAATGTATTGTAGTTTGCTAAGAAACCCTTTAATTTGTTTTTCTGTTTGAGGGGGAGGAATATTAACGATTATATTTATTTTAAAGAGATCAATGTCAATACTATGTGTGCTTACTACGTATCCGAGTAACTTACCAGAAGTTACTCTGAAGGCGTATTTTTGTTGATTCAATCACATTTTATATTCTTTTATGCAAGTGAAAAATTTGTGTAAAGCTTTTATGTATCCCATTCTATCTTTGGAATTTACAATGATATCATCTACATACAGTACACTTCTATTTCTTTTTGCATCATATCATGCAAGAGAGTCGTAGTCGTTCTTTGGTACGTAGCTCCTGCATTTTTTAAACTAAATGGCATGACTGTGTAAAAATATGTACCCAAGGGGTGATAAAGCATGTCTTTTCTTCATCTTCTTTTGCCATTAGAATTTGGTTGTATCCTGCGTATCCATCCATAAAGGGGAGAACATCGCATGTTCAGCCGTGTTGTCTACCAATATATCAATATGAGGTAGAGGAAAGTTGTCTTTATGGCTAGCCTTGTTAAGGTCCCTAAAGTCGACACACATGAAAACTTGTCCATCCTTTTTAGGGACTGAGACTATGTTTGCTACCCATTCTGGGTAATTACATACACGAATGAAACCTGCGTCTAATTGTTTTTGTACTTTTTCTTTTATTTTTGTAGCGGTATCAGGTTTCATTCGTCTACATTTTTGTTTTACTGGTTTAGAGGTAGGGTTCAAGGGAATGGTATGTTCCGCAATTTCCCTATTTATTCCAAGCTTGTCCTTGTATGGCCAAGCGAACAAGTCTTCGAATTATGTGAGATTTGATATAAGGATCGATCCCTCTTCTGGATTTAAAGTTAAGCCAATTTTGACATCCCGTTTGTTTTCATTGGTTCCAATATTGACCGTTTAGTTTTTTCAAGTATAGGGTTCTTCTTTCTCGTTCATTCATTAATTCAACCAATTTATTAATATTATCATCTTCATTAGATTGATTGTTATAGCATTCAAAAGATTTAAGAGAAGGCATATACTCGGAAATAGAGTTCATATTATTGAATCCAAAAGAGAGTACATAAAGAGAAGATTCCTTTTTGGTATCTTTGTCCTTAGAACTAGAAATAAAGATTCAGTAATGGCCACAAGGCTCAAAATTTCAGCTTCCTTAAAGTTTAATCTAAACTCGTCATCCGATTCTTAAAACATCTTCCCCTCGTCTGTTATGATTTCAAGCGTATCACCTTTATGATTGGTCCACTTAAAAGATTTCCTCCATCCATGCTCAAAGGTTTCATCAGAAGGGGTAATCAACGAGGTTTGGTCAAAAGCATCATCTTGTATGGCATTCTAATTAGTCATGGTAGCAACATGGTTTTGCTCTAGTCCAAATAGCAAGTTGAATGCTTGCCTGTAATAGCACCCTGGGTTAGGTTTCCATTAAGGGTTTATTTCTAGAAGTGATTGGTCATTTATAGCTATTTTGAGAGGAGAAGCATGTATAGTGATAGGAAACCCTTGATAGTTCAACCTAATAATTTGATGAAGTGAGGATGGTATTGCCCTAAGCTCGTGTATCCAAGGACGTCCTAGTAGAAGGTTAAATGCGGGTTTAATTTCCATGACATGGAATTCAACCATCCTTTGAATTTGGCCTGTGGTATTTGGTAGCTTAACAGTTCCACACATTGATCTCCTCGAGTTGTCATAGGCCCTAATACTTTGTGTTGTTGATTGAAAATCATTTTCTGGATTAATTAAGGCCTAGATATTTTGCTGTTTGCAATGGGCACACATTTACAGGTGACCCATTGTCTACTAAAGTAAGAGGGATATTATATCCTTTGCAACCCACAATTAAGTATAACACATTGTTGTGGGTAGTGTCTTTTAAAGGAAAATCATCATTAGTGAAAATGATTTATTTGTCGGAATTCTCGATAGTAAGCAAGCTAACGAGATCCTAGGGATTGTGTTTGTACTTACAGACGAAGCTGTTAGAGCATTCATAAGAGAAATCCTATGTTATTTAGAAGTACTTAGGAGTTCCCAAATGCTAACATTCGCCTTGGATTGGAGAAGTTGTTTGACCAATGGATCTTCCACCTCAAGTGAAGGTGGTATTGAGTTTTGTACTTGATCTTGAGTTTGATTTTGTGTGGTCGAAGATCCATTTGGTGGGGTTTGATAAACTCGCCCATAACGAGTTAGATGATCTATCTGATTTAGATTAGTTGTAGGACTCGTGAACCAACTTTCTTCTAGAGGTTTTGAATGTGCCTCCATTTCAAGATGTTCCATGAGTTGTGCTTGATGCCATTGTTCATCCAAGGAGAGATTTTATACGTCTTGTGACTTCCCCAAGAAATGATCCCAATCAAGCACTCCATTTGTTTCATTTTGTAAACAAGATGGAGGTGGGACGACGGCATACTTAGAGACATATAAGTCTTGAAAGTCTTCCTGCCATAACCCACACACTTCATTAGTTGCCCCTATGAGTGTTGCGGTTAGAGTTTTCCCTATGGGTGTGATATAGTCAAAAGGATTGAACGTATCACTTCCTATAATGCCTCTAGTAGGGATACATTGTTGATAGGTTTAGGAGTGGGAATTCTCCCATCGTCTACTAGATCTTGTACTTTGTGTTTTAGGACATAGCAACGTTTGGTCCTAACGCCCCTATGATAAGCACATTAAGCACTGCCATCGCATTGAGCGTACCTTTTTTTTGGTGGAGTGGGTGGTGTTGTAACTGTTGGTTCAAGTAGAACTTTTTCGCTCAATTTTTCTAATAATTCTTTATAGCTCACTGGAAATGGTGTAAATTTTCTTTCTTTTTTCCATCTTCTCTGAGGATCATTACTGTTATATTGATTCGTATTATTTTATTGCATGGAGGTCGCAAATACATCAATAGAGAGTGAGGTATGTCATCCCCCTTTTTGTAGTTATTCCTAGGTTGATGATGATAAGGTTTGTTTGCTTTTTCTTTAGCAAGATCATCTTAAATCCTAGTAGCCACATAATAGACCTTTTGAAAAGTGTCTAATCCGAGGTAACGTAGATGCTTGTTGTACTTTTCATGATTATTGTCAATGAATATTTGTACTAACTCGAGTTCAGGTGGCCTTTGGGCAGGGTGAGCCGCCGTTTCTCGCCATCTACCATAGAAAGCAAGGAAACCTTCATCGTCGCCTTGCTTAAGCATTTCAAGTTCACGTAGAGTGGATTTAAACTCTACATTACTCTCATATTGGGAAATGAAAGCCGAAACTACATCTTCTCATGTTGTTTTGAATTTTTAATCTAGCCCATAGTACCACTCTCTCACGGTTGGGTTTAGAGATAAAGGGAAAGTCAAACCATAAAGCTTACAATCAACTCCCTTTAATTCCATGGTGCCAGTAAAACACATTAAATGGTTTTGTGGATTATTGGTCACCTTAAATATTGGCAAGTCCGTAGCTACGAACTTTTCCGGTAAAGCAAGTCCTGCAGGAGGAGCAAACGTTTTTGCGCCGAAGTACTTGTTCCCCATTGTAGAACAAAAAACTAGCTTCTCCAACAACTTTTATTTGATGGACAATTGTTCCATATTTTGTTGCAAGGCTAAAGATTCAGCATTTTTCTTTTCCGCCTTTTCGCGTTTCTTAATTCTTTTCTTTTCGCCTTCTTAAGCCTTTTCTTCTCTCAAACGAAGAATATCTTCTTGTAGTTCTTCAACGGTCGGCATTGTTGTTGGACTAGAACTAGTTGTCGAGGGAAGGTGGTTTGAAAGAATAAGTAAATTGATACGCTTGATTAGAAAAAAAGAAGAGGAAAGAACTGAAGATATATTCGAATGGATAACATGACCTTTAAACAATTCTTCAATAAAGATATTGTTTGAACGAGCTAATTTGTTTTACAAGAAAATCAAAATGGCTCGTAACCGTAAGCGCACGCAAGTAACTAGGATGACGCGTCTTACGCGCGCATCCAAATCACTTGCGCTGGCTGGGGTTGCGCAACTCATTGAGTTGCGCACGCCACCAACTCGTAATTTTTTTTTTTAATTCGAGCGTTTTTGTTTGTTTGCCATCAATTTTTGCGATTTTATTTATGTTACCCTTCGAATATGACTTAAAATTACGAAGAGACAACTATGTAATTGGGAACCTAAACAAAACTAAAGAAAAAAAAGAGAGAAAGCTATCCTTACATGTCGCATATAGTCACGTAATCACATAAGCATACCATAAGCCAAGAAACACATAATGCTATTCTAAGGTCAAAGGCTTGGGTGTCCAAAGGTACCATATCTTAAGAAACGATGCACAAATCAATCACTCATGGCATCGCTCTCCCAACATTTTGTTGGCGATATGGGTAGGATGATTGTTATCGATTTCGGGATAGAAGCCTAGTGTTGGAAACCCCTAGTCAATGAGCTAATCCCCAAAGGTTAAAGTGTGCTATGATCGTGCATGATGCAATGTCGCTTGTTTGGTTTTTACTTTTGTGAAAAATGAAGATATTATGCATAAGTCTCACTGTCTAACAAGACATTATCCAAGTTAATTCCCGTTACAACCCATAGGCAACCTAGTGTTGGAAACCCTTGACCATAACTAAGAACTAATCTTATAACCTCTAAGTCCCCAGCAGAGTCGCAACTGTAAGGAGGGTGTTCCATCGTGGGGAATCCTTCCTTAGATGCCCATGGCCCTTTAAAAGCCTAGGACTTTATACTTGTTAGGGTGTATTAGGATTTGAATTTCCTGACTATTTAGGGGACCTTGAATTAGAATTTATTCTATCATTACGCTTTTTGTAAGGAACAAGTAGGAGCCGCCAATGAGTTTTGGGAAACACTACTACAAAAATGGGCAAAGAGACCCGTTGAAATATGCTTGAGAGACCAGTTCTGAACGGGTCTCTATCTCAGGGGTCTCTTTGATTAAGAGACCTGTTCTGATGAGGGGTCTGTTTTTGCGGACAAAGAGACCCGTTGTTAGTGACAACGGGTCCGTTATTTTCGCGGTGAGATGATAGTTTTGGAACAGTAAGAGACCCGTTGTTTGATATAAGGGGTTTGTTTGACTGCATGAAACAGACCTGTCAGTCAAATAACGGGTCTCTCTGTTCTTTATATTTAAAAAAAATAATTCTTTTTTTTTTGCGGTTTGAATTTTAGTTAATTTTATTTTTACGCTCTATACAAATAAGAAAAATTGAAGAGCTAAATTATAAGTTGGTAGTATTAGTAATTTGTATACTTAATTTTTATGTAACATGGAAATTACACTTCAAATTGATGAGATGAAAAAAAAAATCAATGAACATAAAATCCCAACTAAAAAAATTGTTTGAATCTATTGAAATTTACAATTACAATTACAATTACAGTAATTAGACTTGAATACTCCATTTGCTTCTTCTGTGTTTGATTGTAACGACATCAACAAATCTGAAAAAACAAAATTAAGATAACGAATGATTATAATTGAGAATTCCACTAAAACATTAGATTTATATTAAACAAAGTAAATGAGATATGCACAACAAATTTAAAGTGTAAATATAAAATGTAATTGAAAAACAAACAAACAAGAGAAAAATTTCACCTCATCAAAGTAATTAAAGAACCAG
This sequence comes from Chenopodium quinoa, assembly GCF_001683475.1. Classification (NCBI taxonomy): domain Eukaryota; kingdom Viridiplantae; phylum Streptophyta; class Magnoliopsida; order Caryophyllales; family Amaranthaceae; genus Chenopodium; species Chenopodium quinoa. The sequence goes on from NW_018745546.1 coordinate 1,768,476, forward strand.
TCGCCGTTATGTTCGTCTATACACTTGGAGCACCACTAATCAACTATTATCATCATCTTCTTCGTCACCATTGCTAGTTCATATCCTGTGAATTAATATTAAATTAAAAAAAATCCTCACATAGCATTTCAACAAACTGTTAGAAGGAAAAGCCAGAAATTATACCCATTTATTAGAGTTAAACTAAAACAATTCACCCAATTCAACATTCAAATCGAGCAAAAAAAACAAGAAAAACACCAACACCACCAGACCACCAGTAAAAAAAACCCCGGCCACCCACGAAAAATCTCAAAACTATTAGACCTAAACCCGAAATCACAACGAATAAACTGATGTTCACCCCACCAAAAACCTGTAAAATTATTTAAAATAATATAGAAATGGAAATTTACCTTTTTAAACACTTCAATTTTGGCTTGTTGGCCAAATTTAACCACGAAAACTTCAGATCTGGAGTTTTCATGGTCAAAATTTACCTTTAATTAAATTTAAGCTTTGATTGATGGTGAATTAGTGATGAAATAAATAAGGCAGCAACAACGTGTTAAGGAGGAAGAGGTTGTGGCGCAATTTCTCCTAAGGCAAAAAGAGGAAGTGACGCCGGCGTTGTGGAGGTGATGGAAGCGACCACCGACGTTAAGAAGGAGATGGAAGCAGCATTTTTTGCTTCAAAAGAAAAATAAAATGAGAGGAGAGTGAAAGAGAAAAGGAAAGCGGCGTGAATACATAAGAGAAAGAAATAGGGTTTCATATCAATCCTTTAAGTCGTGGGCCCTTACACATATAAGAGACCTGTTGAGTCAATTAAGAGTCTCTTGTTTTTTTTCCTCCATCTTTGGTGGGCCCTATGATACATATGAGACCCGTTATCTCTAATATTAGATCTATTATATTAAAGAGAGCCGTTAAATTAATCAACGGGTCTTTTATTATAGGTTCCTTTGACCAATTTTGTAGTAGTGAAAACTCATAAACCTCGTTCATGCTTTTCTCCCATGTGGAGTTTATGGGATAATTATTAGCACAAATCATAAGTTTACCCATGCCCAAATTGGTCTACATAAACCAGAAATGAGTTCGGGAGCAAAGGTACTTAAATAATGTTCCCTTTAAAGTAGAATCGCTATTCTAGCCCTAGCGCGGCCTCTACTTGCTCTTCCTTTTTCACAATTTCATCACCAAAAAATGTACGCAACGCGATATCTAAAACTAAGTTAGTTAATTTTATTTACAAGCATTAATCACGTAGGAATTACACTGCAAAGTGTTATTCTTTATTTATTTCAAATTCGTGAAAGGAGCAAAAGTAAACAAGATTCGCTCAATTAATTAATTATTCAATTCTAATCTTATTTAACGCAAGATACTATGTGGAATTGATTAATTAAATATCCTTTTAAAATGGTCAAACAATACTATTTTATTGATTAAAGTTCTTTTAAACGAGAAACGTAGATGAGATTTATCAAAGTGCTCGGGAATTTACCACTTCTCTTTTCAATATCTCCGTTTATAATACTTATGGACTCCTTCTTGTTTGGGACCCTCCACCTTAGCAACAAAGATTAAGAGGGGTTAGTGTTTAGGACAAGAGGGTTTGGTAGCACAAGTTCATAAGAGTTTCTGCCAGAATTTTAGGTTAATTTTTATGTGTTTAATCCTCGTATTAAGCCCCTATTTATAGGGAATGGATTCAATTAGGGTTTTAAGCATTCTGCCGCAGCAGGTATCGCGCGCATCTGGTTGGGCTGCGCGATGCATCCTTGAGAAAGTAATTTAGTTGCGCTGCTATAGGAAGTGCAACTAGATGTCTTGCGCGCGACATTATGGTAAGATTCGATTTTATATTTTTATGAAATTCTAAATCTTTTGCAAGCGCATCACTAGAAGTTGCACTTGGTGTTGCGCGCAACTGAATTACTTGCGCACGCCAGACCAATGGGACTCATTGAGCTGCGCGTGGCTTTTTCTGCGGCAGCATTAAATTTGACCAAGGCGCCTCTAAATCCGTCATTATTGGGTCTTAAGCATGGGCTTAAGCCTATTTATGATCGGGTTTAGTTAATTGGAACTTCTTCCTATTTGGTTTTGGGTTAGGCTAGTCTTTTCGTGTCTTTGCGGTTTAGCCAGTCATCCATAAGAATTCATCACTTTAATCCAACATGAAGATGTTTTTATTTATCGTCATCGTACTTCCTGTCGGGATAGGAGGCCAAAAGTAGATGTCTACAAATATGATGATAAGATACTCAAATTTTATTAATAAAGATGCATTCTCATATAATATAAGTATACAACCAATAGCATATATAGGATTTGAACCTACATCTACAGTAAAAGTACACAGTGCTCGACTATTTGAGCTAATAGGAATAAAAACGCATTAGTTATAAGAAAAAGGGTAGCACCGAACATTTAAGCATTGACAATCAATTCTATCAATAGTTATCTCCACGCTGAGTCAATATATGCTCTAAACAAAGAGAACAAGTGAAGATTGGAACTTTAATATTCTAAGAGCATAATAATATCATGAATATATAGTTATATGCTAAAAAGGTATTTATATGACAAAACAAAGGTCACTATGTATTAAAAATAGTAACTTTGATATGGTAATTTAATGTAGCTAAGGGTGACTATGCTTTTTAAAACGATAAATATAATAAATGAGAGAGTTACTATATTTTTAAAAGGGTGACTATATTAGACGAAAAGGTCACTAACTCACTATATAGTGTTACACAAAGACCACTATATTATTAATAAGGTTACTATTCCATATATAAAGGTAACTATGTAAAACTAAGGACTATATGTTAATTAATGGTGAAAAACTTACTATACAAGACTATTAAATAAAGATTACTATTTAGTGAAAGGAATGGTGTCCTTCGAACAAGTGTATTATTCTGATAGCGGGTTCAGAATTATTAGAAAGCTAATATATTATTCAGTAAGGTCAAATGATCGGAATGCCTGGGTGGAGGCCGCTTCTAATCAGTAATATTAATGTATAATTAATATTACAGATTAATCTTGACTGAACCCTTCGGGTCACACCCTAGCAAGTATAACGAACCGACTCGAAGAATTAATTCAGAAGAAATTAAATCGTCGCCCGAGTGTTAAATATTTAGACGTCGGAAATTCGAGCTTGGAGCGTCAAAACCGAGCGTCGGAGAATCTCAAATGTCGAGCCAAAATTTAGGATTTGGCGAGACGGAAAAATGCTTCAAGTAACAAGTAAAATCCTAGCCACGCGAAAGGCTAGGAAAGTGCGCCCAATAGGTGTGTGACACATGGCAGCACACATGGCAAATTGCCATGTGGCAGCACACGTGGCAGCCACCACGTTGGCAGCAACCAAGTGGCAGCGTGCCACGTGGCAACGCGCCATGATGGCAGCACGTGTGGCAAAAGGCTATGGACACGGGCCAAAATAAAATGGCCCAACCGAACCCAACTTGAGGCTCAAGGTTGGGTGACACATGGTTAGTTCACATTGCATGTGAAATGCCTTGGTGACCAAGTAGGAAAGTGGTCCTCACCTAACCATGTGACACTTGTTACTTATTCCTTGGTTTATTTAACTAAGGGTTGAATTCATCAATTTTTCCATGTGGGATCTTTTTGTGAAAAAGTCCCACATTGAAAGATGAGTGGAATTCACAAGCTATCCTTCCTTATAAATAGCCAAACCATGACTTGAGAATTCTTTGCTTGAGTGGGAGTTAGAAAGAGCATTTCATTTGGCGAAAACTCTTAAACTTCATTAACTCTCGGGTTTTGGTCGGACCTTGCTAACTCCAAGGTAGCGGACCTAAAAAGTCAATTTTCGTCCTTTGTGGGTGGATACCGTTGGAGGCTCGGTATTTTCGGAGCTAAAGCTTTCAAGTAAGAGCCCATTAGGTCGGGTTTATTTGTTATGTTTTTTATCCTTTTATGTTTATTTGTTATGTTTTATGGTTTTATTTATTGCGAGTGGTTCTTTGGGTCAGGGTCATTTCCGCGGTAAGTTGGACTTACCAAACCCCAACAACAGTATCGGAGCTTGTTTATTTTTATAATCATAATATTATTCAAGGTGATTTTTATGGCGTAATTTTTCCTGGTTTAAGTTGCTAATTAGATTAATAGCTCGTATTATCTATTTTAACCTCGTATTTAAGCTACCTACAACCCCGAACCTAGATTTCGACCCAAAAATAGTGAATTTTGGGTGGAAAAGGCGTTCTGGAAATGGTTTTATCCTTCTAAGACTGGGTTTTAGCCAAAAAAACGACCAGAAATGCAATTTTCGAGAGTTTTTTTCGATTTTATGAAAAATTTAAGTCTTTTTAACCTTGAAAATTAATTGCATATTTATGGTGGTTATGTAATTGGTTCAATACATATTTTATATGCAATTTTTAAACCTATTTAGGCATGATTACTTGGTAGTAATTTGTGCTTGAATGCTTGGTTTTATTTTTTTCATATAATTGCAAACTAATTGCATTAAGTGTCAAATTGTTGTTCTTTGAGGCTTCCAAGTATTAAAGATTCAATATTTAATTATGTTAAGTGATTGAAATTTTATATTACTAAATTCCATGAATTTTTGTTAAACTTTGTGTATTTAATCATTTTGTAGTTGATTGGAATCATAAAGTTTGAAACTTTGTGATAGAAAAATTGTTTATCTTCATATTGGAAGATATAATTTTTCAAGGATTCACAAGTATTAAAGTTGGAATCTTTATTGAATTTATATTCATATTTCCAACTCCCTTTTATTTTGTCAAAAACTTAAGATTAATTTAAACTAATTAAATTAATAGTGAGTAATTTCCCTCTTATTATTTATGTTGCACCAAGTTAAACAAATTTAATTAAAGAATGGTTCTTGGAAATTATTTTGGTTAGATGCACTTTGAAAATTTTATTTTAAGTTATACTTGTTTAAATTTTCTTTTTTTGCTCAATGAATTAATTCTCAAATTAATTTAGAATTGATTAGAGATGTCACACAAAATCTGGAATTAATCCCAAGGAACAAGCACGCAAACCAAGGCACAATAGCCATGTGCATCCCTCGGCTAGCTGGGCTGCTCGCACAGCCCCTATGTGGTGGCCGAGGGACGAGGCTGCTGCGCTTGGTGCGTATGGTGCTAGGAGTGTGCGAGGAGCTGTGTGCTGACTTGGTGCATAGGGGCGTCCGAGATGATGCTAGGCGTAGCAACAGTGCTAGGCAACTGCAGCTAGACGCGCATCGAGTGCGCGCTGCCAAGCAGCGCCCAGCAGCATCACAACACGCAAGGCCGAGGCTGCTAGGCAAGCGCTCAGCACTTGCGTGCGTGTGAGTGCTCAAGGGTGCTAGCCTTGGGTAGTCGATGCACTTTTCTCTTGGTTTTAATTTTTCTTTTTTGCCGTTTTGTTTATTTTAATTAATTTTGTTTATTTTAATTAAAAATTTTGGAGGCTAGGCCTCGGGTTTTGAGCGACATTGGCAAAAGAAATTTTTGACAAAATTTGGGTTTTACATTCTTAATTAATTGGATTAATTAAGTTGGATGCAGAATTTAGTGGGAGCTTCAAATTTTAATTGCACTTATTTACATAACTGATTAAAACAACTTTGACTAGTTTTAATTAGGCGTGTTAATTGGATTAACCACCTAGATTAGTTACTAGTTTACGCGTGTTTATGCATTGTTACTTGTTTATCGTTGTAAAATGCATAGGCCATTCACAAATAGTGAATTGATGAATGGAATGTATATATTTTCTCACAGGTTTTATGAAATGGCAATTAGTTGGGCCCAATTAGGATAGAAAATATGGACTACGATCCGTGATGTATTTTTTTAAATCTAATTACGGTTTGCGTACTGTTGAGTATTTTATACATGAATATTTAGATTAGTCCTAATTGTAGATACTAGTAGTTGCATTTAATTATGGTCAAGTATTGATGATGGAGGTTCTTGGAAGACGTAGCCATGAAGATGCAAATGAAGACCTTTTGAAGATTTGAAGATCTCAAGGGGTCATGCTAGTTGCAAAATGCATCTATATTTATATTTTTCAACATATATATATATATGTTTATGTATATGAATTATATTTTAAATGCATGTTTAGGATTTCGAATGATGTGATGATTAATTAAGTTTACTTAAATCAACCAACATATAAACCCTAGGTCCCTAAATATTGAGTAAAAACTTGCCATTCCAAAACAAAACTTACCGGCCGAACGAGGGTAGTGGTGGGCTACGCCAAAGAGAGGCATCACTACCTCTCCTAGGAAGTAAGGCATATCGGGTATGCAAGTTGGTTTTAGTTGTACTCAACGATATGAGTGATGGATTCCTAACATGTCGTGGAAAAGTGAATAAATTGTTGAGAGAGCATTAGATGCGATGATTTATTCAACCAAGTGTGGCTTGGAGCCATTAGCAAAGCGTTGCTTACCTTAGGAGATTGAGTGTTAAGACAAGCCAAAGCATGCTTAACCACTCTTTGTTTCTTTTGATCTTGGAATCGACTTACTCTCGCCAAATGGGGACAATTTTAATGCGTGGATAAGACGTTTAATAAGATTGAAAATTTGCATGAATACCTTTTAATTTTAAAACTTATTATGTTATTTACTTGATAAATGGTTATACTTTGCACTTATATATTTGTAGAATTCCAAATGAAACTGTATTGTTTTCCATGATTGGTAAAGGAAACTTTCAGAAGGGTTCACAAAGAAAAGTAAAGCATTTCTAAATTACAATTCTCATAAATTACTTTTATAACAAAGTCCGAAAGGACGGTTGGACATCATGTATTCAAAATACTAGGTAGTTTTGATAAAACATGAAATATTGAGTTGCAAACTCAAATTGTCAATATTGACAACCAACATATCTTTTCGCTTAATACATAGATGAGTAGGACTCATCGATGTAGTAATTCAAGCGTGAATTAAAGGAAAAGATGGAACTTTGCTTTGCGGCGCATTAGATGCTTAATTATGCCTAACAAAGTATAAAAGTCAAAGACTCTTAAAGAAATGGTTCTTACAAGATTATGAGATAAAGTATGATAAGAAATATAGGAAACGAGGAACGAAGAAAAGGAATAAGATTCCATTTCAACCCATGAGTTCATATTATTGTAGTTAACTTAGCAATTCGTTATCTTCACAAGTATCGGATACTGCTTGAGTGTTCCACTTTGAAAGTGACCTCAAACTATTAAATATAAGCTAATTTGTCGACTTACAAGCTAAGAATGAAGCAAGTGGTGCTACATCAGTTGTAAGGTCGCATGCTTTGTTTAAAGACCTTTAAGCTAAGGCTGGAACAAATAAATGGTTATTGTGTTCCATAATCAGCAATTGATCCGTTTACACACGGAAATACTCACATTTAAAGCAATGATCAATAGTTGCAAATTTATTTGAATGGCATGGTTGTCTTAGCCATGTGCAAGAATGCTTAATTATAAACAAACATTATCTTAACATGATAAACTAGCAAAATCTCAAATTCATGGGCATGATTTGCATTCCGAACATCTTTAGGAATGTCACATCGACAAGAACGCACTCAAGGCTCTATTAGATAGGCTCTTGATAGTTGATCGATTCGGAATCGTTCTAAGACAAACAATTCTTACTTGTTGAAACCGACAAAGTAAAGAGCTATTGTCCTTGGTATAGACAATTGTCTACGAAAGCTGAAGAGGATTCATTTACTTCAACGTCTCACAAAGAATTTGAAAGAATATGGCTATATTCGTCAAATGTGAACAAAAATGACCTTGAATAGTTCAAGAGTTCAGTGAAGTACAGAATCAACTTGGCAAGATATCAAAACGTCTAGATTAGATCGAGTGATGTTTGCTTGAGCCAAGCGTGACCATCACATTATGAAATTGAAATTTTTAAAAATAACTCCACAAAGAACATAGTGTGTCTGCACGGAGACCTCGATGCCATTTAAAAATGACTCGAACAATGATGGATCACATCCCTTCCTATAAAGTTCTTAAGATTTGCACGAAGGATTAATGTTACACTAAACAAAATGTCGAAGCTAAGAAAGGACACCATATTCAATTATGGATAGAATTATCTTCTAAATGTCTTTTCAAGTATATGTCTAAAACTCTTAGCCACAGTGGGAGTTCATTGGCTCAGTGGAAGCTAAGTGACACATTGGGAGCTCACAAGCTTAGCAAGATCTAGGTGGTTGAGTGGGAGCTTAATGGTTCATTAAAAGCTAAGATAGCTCAAGTGGGAACTAACTGTTTGTTTTACAACGAAATTTTACCCAAAGACAATATACTTGTCTCTTTGTAAGCATTCAAGTGAGACCATGGGCATTACCTCCACAACCTAATTGAGAACATAGTGTTTGCTGCTCTAAGTGGTGTCTTTCTAGAAAGTAGCACGTTTCCAAAACGACAAGTGGGAGGAAAATGAACTCGGTGACCATCGAGCTTAGCAACAAACTAGAACTGAGAATCTCAGAAGACCTTAAAAGGGCTTCGTGAGAATACTTGATCAAGAATACTCAAAAGGACTTTACAAGTTCCTTAAAAGAGAATTAAATTCTCACAAAACTTTTGAAAAGTTGGAGTAAGATCAAGAATATCAAAGGGATTTGGAAGCGCTTTGAAACTCAGTGTTTGATGCAATAACCCGATATAGGTATAGAATTCACCAAAGGCTTGGATTGAATCCTATAAATTTCTATTAAGTTAGAAATAAACCTAAAACTTACAAGTATACTATATACTATCAGATAGTAAAGGAATAATGTCTTGTAAGATAGCTACGACAAATCCAAATTCCAAATAATGGTTAGAGGCCATAAAAATTCGAGATAGACTCCATGTTTGATAATCATGTTTGAAACTTGATTAATTTGCATAAAGGGTGAAAGACCCATCGATTGCAAATAAGTTTTCAAGGAGAAAACTAACAAATGTGGAAATGTATATGCATACATAGCTAGATTGGATGAAAAGGATACAATTGAATTCACACAGTTGATTTTAATAAAAACCTATTCACCAATCGGAATGCTAAAGTATTTTCGTGATTGTCTTAGTAAAATTTCTCATATGAAATATAGCAAAATAGATACAAAAACCGCCTTCATAAATTAGGATTTTGGAAGTGATTATGGAATAGTCTAAGGTTTTTGAAAATCTAAATAATGCTAGATTTTAAATCAAGCTCAAGGAATCCGTTATGGGATTAAAGGAAGCATTGCATGTAGGAATTGGAACGTGTTTTCTCATAAAGTTAATAAGAGGATTGGCTTATGGAGAAACATAGAAATTTTGATGAATAAGAAGTTTATTGGGAGAAAAAGTAAAGGTCCAACGAGAAGTTTATGAACTCTATTATGAAATAACTATATATCAAATGCTAAATGCTTAGATTTGAAAGTATTTTCGACAACGAACCAAGCAAAAGACGATACTTAGTACGTATTGGGTATTATGTTCTATTGTATAGACTTAATAAAATGTTTGAACGTGTAAAGGAGTTTACCGTGTTAAACATGCATTGAAGGACTTTGAAAGACTTTCGACCCGTATGTATAAAACTAAGTAAATGTTTGAACTAAGTATAGACTTGGATGAATACTAAGTCAAACATGAAGGACTCTAATAGAGACTTTCAACCATATCACACAACAAACAATTTAGCAAAGATTTGGTGAAACTGAATGAACTAAAATAACAAACTGATGGAATAATATTGAGAATTACTCTGCAATTTAATCCATCATGTATGTTTTGATATGGAATCGTCGCACGACTTACTTGCTTAGAGCATCTGAAGTATGTATGAAGCACCAATCAATCTGAATCAATGTATTAGATCGTTAGATTATGGCCAAGAATATCCAAATTACTTGGATAAATAACAGGATGAGTTCTTGACTTGTGGAAACAAATACAATTTGAGAATTGATGTTGCAAGCACAAGCCTTAACAAGGATTAGATCCTTAACAAGGAAGCCGTTTATAAGCACGAGCTAACAATAAGTCGTGGCTTGAGAATGGTAACATGGACGTGGATCCATGTGTAATGTGTAGGAATTTAAGGAAAATTTCCATGATCACAAGTGATTAGTGTATCACAAATCATTGTGAGCCGTTTGGAGTGAAACCCAAGCAAAGCATCATCAGGAAGTCTACTAAAATATATGTTGAGAATATTGTTGCCTTAATGGCGATAAAAAATAAAATGTTCTATGGAAAGTTTGTTGCTTAACGTTAATGATTGTAGGTTGTCAAGTTGAAGGTCTCAATCATGAAAATGAGTGGGAGCCATCACTTTGACAATAAATCCTAAATCACATATAATCCATGACACTCTAAAATTTTATCATCTTATTATGAAACTGATCAGCAATGAAGATGCTAAGATTAGCAAAGTAGTTATAACTAAACCTATGCAATAAGTGAACAACAACATTCACAATTGCATGAATGAAATCAAGCATATTAGATATGGGTGTGATTTCTACAGATTTTTAATAAAGAGTGATACTCTTAAAACATTCGGAAAAACCATTTATCATTAGATGAACCATTCAGATTTTGGAGTAATTTAAAATTTCATGCAATTTATCACTCCGTTTTCTATTTAATTGTGGTTTAGAATTAAATAATGAGTCCATTTGATTCTTGGAATATTCAAAAAAGGATATCAAGACCAGTCTTGGTAAGGAAACACCTATTAAGTGAACGTTGAATATTATAATCGAAAATTATCCCTAATCGAGGTCATTTAAACGATGGAAAATTAATGACCAATTGAGATTAGTGTGTAGTTTGATTTATAGCACCGTTTCTTGTGCTACAAGGACATGATTGTCATAAATCATTTGCATTGGTATTGATTTAGAACCATACTGGATCGACCTATGAGAATACTATAATAGATTAAAAATCGTCATAAGTATACTTCTCATTATGGCTATCGGAACCTATTTCCTTGACCATGAGTATTGTGAGTTCTCTTGTTTGAGTACTAGTCCGCGTTGATATTGTCAAACGTCTGCCCTAATAGGGGATTGTAACGGCAACACTCGGGCGGCTAGGTCCTCTCAGTAAAAGGAACTACATTACAAGACTGGGAATGTCCCCCTACTAAAATAGGGAAGATGTCTTTGTTGTATACAAGGCCTCTCGTAGAGCGAGACTGTAAAAATGCATGGCCGTGGTCTGATGGATTTTAGAAATCATCTGTTTATTGATAGTCGGACTCGAAATCGAGAAACACTTCTAGGCGTAATAAGGATGACGAAATAATCTTACCTTATAGTTCATGAAGAGACAGAGGAAAAGGGGTATACATTAAATGCTCACTTGTCCGAAAGGACAAGTAGGAGGTTGAAAGGAATGGTGTCCTTTGAACAAGTGTATTATTCTAATAGCGGGTTTAGAATTATTAGAAAGCTAATATATTCAGTAAGGTCAAGTGATCGGAATGCCTGGGTGGAGGCCGCTTCCGATCAGTAATATTAATGTATAATTAATATTACAGTTTAATCTTTACTGAACCCTTCGAGTCACACCCTAGAAAATATACGAACTGACTCGATGAATTAATTTGGAAGAAATTAATTCGTCGCCCGAGTGTTAAATATTAAGACGTCGGAAATTCAAGCTTGGAGCGTCGAAACCAAGCGTCGGAGAATCTCGAATGTCGAGCCAAAATTTAGGATTTGACAAGACGAGAAAATGCTTCAAGTAACAAGTAAAATTCTAGCCACGCGAAAGGCTAGGAAAGTGCGTCCAATAGGTGCGTGCCACGTGGCAGCACACATGGCAAAGCGCCAGATGGCAGCACACGTGGCAGCCACCTAGTGGTAGCCTCCAAATGGCAGCCACCACGTTGGCAGCCGCCAAGTGGTAGCATGCCACGTGTGGCAAAAGGCCGTGGACCCGAGTCACAGGTCATGGACACAGGCCAAAATAAAATTTCCCAACCGAATCCAACTTGGGGCTCAAGGTTAGGTGACACATGGTTAGTTCACATTGCATGTGAAATGCCTTGGGGACCAAGTAAGGAAAGTGGTCCTCACCTAACCATGTGACACTTGTTACTTATTCCTTGGTTTATTTAACTAAGGGTTGAATTCATCAATCTTTCCATGTAGGATCTTTTTGTTAAAAAGTCCCACATTTAAAGATGAGTGGAATTCACAAGCTATCCTTCCTTATAAATAGCCAAAGCATGACTTAAGAATTCTTTTCTAAAGTGGGAGTTAGAAAGAGCATTTCATTTAGCAAAAACTCTTAAACTCCATTAACACTCGGGTTTTGGTCGGACCTTGCTAACTCCAAGGTAGTGGACCTAAAAAGTCGGTGTTCGTCCTTTGTGGATGGATACCGTTAGAGGCTTGGTATTTTTGGAGCTAAAGATTTCAAGTAAGAGCCCATTAGGTCAGGCGAAGCACGCTTCATAGGTAAATTCCGATTTTTTCCTTTTATGTTTATTTGTTATGTTTTATGGTTTTATTAATTGCGAGTGTTTCTTTGGGTCGGGGTTATTTCTGCGGTAAGTTGGACTTACCAAACCCCAACATTTAGAAATAAAGATCACTATATTATAAAAAAAAGGTTACTATTATAAAAATTATAGTAGTATATCTAAAATTTAAAGTTACTATGTCAATCATAAAAGACATTATATCATAATATAATCTGCATTTAAGAGATTTGAAAGTTTCATTTTCTTGATTTCTTATTTGTTGATCATAGTAAACCTTGATACAAAGGAACGTGAACAAGAAAGCTTTAACAACACAAAGTAGCCTTTTGTGCAGTAGAACAAGCTACAAGTTATTCACACAGCAACAAGCTTAGAGGAGGCTTTGGATCTTTGTTTATAAGGAATCTGAATACTCATCTGCCTACTTTATTACCTTTTTTTTTAAAGGTAACTATATTACTTAAAATTGGCTTTACATGTCTCTAACTACTATAACCCAATTTTATTTTATTTTTTTGAAAGAACCTTATTTCACTTTCAATCAACATACATCACATACAACTGGTTACAAATAATACAATGTATACTTAAATGCCTAATTTAATTTTCAAAACAAACAATTCCAATTGCATAATCACTTAATTTGCACAATTTGATAAAAATCAAATAGATGATCCATAATTTTTATAATTCTTAGCTTCATAATTGCTTTTAATTTGAGCTTCGTCGTTCAGATTGAAATTGATGACATTAATATCGAATTTTTCTATAGTGTCTTATACATTTTATTGAGGATATATATTTTTTGGGATATATTTGCAAGATTTGGTATTATCTTTTACATTGATTCCTAATTTTTAGTAACCTAATTAACGTAATTCTAGGAATTTTCATTGTATTTATATGTGTTGCCATGATTAATGAAAGTGTTAAGTCGTATGTTTATACAATTCTACATGGTATCAGAGCCTCGTTTAATTTTTTTCTTTGTTTTTTCCCCTGTGTAATCAACAATGGAAAGAGGAGATGAACAACATCCACCGCCCCCACCCAAAATTAAATTAAATGTTTCGTTTTACCTTGGACCGCAAGATCGGCGAGGGGATTACATTACCTCAATACGTCTCAAGCTCGATAATTTTCACAAGTGGTCTTATGCTATACGAATTTCCTTGTCTTCTCGGAGGAAGTTTGGATTTCTCGATGGTAGTATCACTACCTTCTTTCTTTTCATGGTTGTAGGTATTGTACGAGGTTCTCCAAGTTCTAGCTCTTGCGCTCTCAAGCCGTGCTTTCATGAAGATGGGGTGTTGAACCCACTATCAAGTGCTCTTTGGGACATCCTTTCTTAGTGTACATCATCATGTTGCGCGCTCATTCAAAGATATTAGTGAAAGCACAAAGCCGCGAGAAGATCAAAGAAACCTAGAAGAATGCGGGCGCGCAGCCCTGCTGTGCAGGCGCGCTTCCTTGCCCGTGCGGCCGCGCCTCTCTAGGTATCTGTCTTGCTTGGTTTTTGTTTGCGCCTACTATATCTATCTTTGTAACTCAATTTTTGGGGCAAGTTTTAGATCGAGTTGCATTTTAGATTTTAATTATATTTTTAGCTTAGTTGAGAGCTTCTCTCTCTAGTTTTTAGGGTTAGTTTTGGAGTAGATTTTAGAGAGAGAAAGTGAGGAATTCAATGGTGATTGAGAGATTGAAGATTCAATGGTTACAATTGTGTTGAAGATCTTCTCTATTATCAATGAACACTTCTAACTCTATCTCATTTTATTGCTTTGTTTAATATTCTTGTTTGTTTAGATTGATCTTGATGTTTGATGCTTGATTAGTGTAGTTGTTCTACATATATTGTTGATTCTTGATTTCTATAGATGTTTATTGATTAGATAATGATGTTAGAGTAGTTGTTTTCTAGGGATTGGGTGAAATTTGTATGATTGATTGTACTTAATTTGGGGATTATATTGATTAATTGTTGAGATTAAAGTGATTAATGGAAATTTGCATGTGTGTAATTTGATTAGGCCTTGAGAATTACGCTAGATTGCATTGTGAGTCTACATTGATACGGACCATTGATTTTTAACTTACAATTGTTGATTGAGTTTGATTTGTGACGTTCTTAGTTAGTGTCTCTCGTAGTTGACACTAGTTAGACCTCTAGGAGATAGCTTGTCAAGCTCTTTTGATTGAGTTTGCCATTAGTCTCCGCAACACTTGATTTTCATATTGTTCCCGAGTTGCTACAATTGTCATGATTACTTGTTGATCCCCGTTCCTAATGCTTTATTTGTTTGGTTTCCTTGTTTGGTAGTTAGTTAGTGTTCTCTCTTTATCTTTGTCTTTGACCTAGCTTAGGCGCATAATTGAGAGTGCTTGTACATTACTGTTCCTCTGGGTCCGACCCTTAACTTGCCACTATACTAGTATTTAGGTTGGCTAAATGTTTATAAATTTAGTTTGAACGAGGGAGGATTAGTTTCAAAATGGTGCCGTTGTTGGGGAACGGTGTCTATGTTTGAGTCTTTTTGATTGCTTGAGTCTAAGTCTTTGTGTATACTTTTCTTTTATTTTATTTTTGCTTACCTTTAAAAAAATGGCATTTTTTCTTTTCCTCAATACTACGGTGAGTCTTTTAATGTCTAGTTCCATTGACTTGCATAATTTTCGGACTATAATCATTGTAGTCTTTGGGAGGCTTATGAGAGTTGTTATTTTGGTTTGAATGAGCAAAATAGAGGTATAGGACCAAACCGGGTTGGAGATCATCGGGAAAAACATCATGGTACTCAACCAATACTTCCTTTACAAAGGGGTGGATTGGGTTCTCTCGCTCACTCTCTTGTGTTTCCCTAAGAAGACAAATAAAGACAAGGCGTCCTTGATTTATCTGCTTTCCCATCTCATTTTCCTCAATGAGAAGGTTTTTTTTTATTGTGTTTCCCGTACCCAAAGGTTCTTTGTGTTTGATGGGGGGGGGGACAAGGGGTTGAGTATTATCTTCTTCTTATCCATCATGAATGAATAAGTGTTCTTTCTTCCATCATGCATTACATCTCTATCAAATTGCCAAGGTCTACCAAGCAATACATGACAAGCATCCATAGGAAATACATCACAAAGCACCTTGTAGACACCCATTTGTGTCTCCCCAAAACCAAACCCAGTGATGAGTACCTTTCACGTCGAATCATAATCGAATGAAGTGAAAGTGTGGAAAGTCTAGTGTTACGGAAAGTTTTATTTTATTTTCTCTTCTCTCTGTTTTTGAAAACTTATTTTTAAGAAGACAGCCAATCCAGTTTGGTTGGTCCATGATATGGGCCCAATAGTAGTGTAGTTGGATGGGACTTGCAAAGACCTTTCCAACGATATATTATAAGCCCAATTCCGATGAATATTGAGGAAGTTACGGCCAATTCACCAAATTGGGCCCGGTTTGAGCTTTATATGCGGCCCAATGATCTAGAGGAGGGCCTAATATGATTTATCATTCCTAATGCAATTATGAATGGTTTTAGTCTTCTAGAATCTTCTAGAAGGTTATTTTCATTCCTAATTCAATTAGCATTGATAAATTGACTTTTGTTGACTTTTCAGAGTTTAAATCAAAATCAAATAGCATTTTTGAGGAAATTATACGATTTTATCCTCCAGTACGACAAACTTATCTGATTTTCGAAAAAACGTTGGAAATAAGCTTAGCGCCTAACCCCAGGCCTGGCGCTAGTGTTGGTGCCTGGCGCCAGCTAGCCAAGGGTGGTGCCAGCTCTGTTTTTTGTGCGTCAGACTCTGTTTTGTTTAATTTATCTTTTTGGCTGATTTTCTTTATAAATATCGTATTAAAAACTCCGTTTTCATTCACCAATTCTCACGAATTCTCATCAACAATCAGTTTTCATTCGCAATCTTTAATTCTCTGATTCTCTCTTAATTCATTCATCTTTTTTCTCAAAACCTTTCTTTTTCATACAAAATTCCGCATTCGCATGATCTAGAAACACCTGGCCATACTCGAAGTTGCCTTCGCCCTAGACGTGAAAGGTTTAATTTCTGAGGGTTTGGTCCCAAATCTCTCTTTCAATTATTTAATTTAATTGATTGTTTATTATTTTCCTTGAAGTTACTAACGTGTGTATTTTGTTATTAGAAAGAGGTACGAAGCATCAAAGTAAGTACTTTAATTGATTAATTGATGTTATGATGTAGAAATCATGTTTACATTGTTATTATGATATTCCTAGTATCATGTCTAGGGTAATTTTAATATTAAATATGATTGCTATGATGCTTCTTATATTCTTCCTAATATTTATGATTTCGGTAATGCTTTAGAATGAGTGGATGGGACTCGAAACGTTCTAAGTATTTCATGTGCGTAATTTTGATTAACATTATTGTCATATGCATAAAAAAGATCTCATTGGAAAGACCATACGTAATGAGTTAAAAACATTGGATTTTACACGTAGGAAATTTGAGAAATATCTTTCACAACTAGGACTGAAATAACACCGCGCGAAACTGGAAATTTTATCGAGCACAAAAAGCTGCTGAGGCATGTGGGAAGTAGCGTCAGGGGCCAGAGCTTGGCGCCAGAATTTTAGTCATAGCGCCAGACGCCAGTATTGGCGCCAGGCGCTACAGTTAAAATCTGGCGCCAGTCTCTGATTGCTGGCGCCAATTTCCCCCAACATCGAGCCAGAAATATGCGTTCTAATTTTGACCGGTTTTTCGTACTGTTTGCTCGATCCTACTTACTGAATGAATTTTTTTCTCACTTTTCTGAAACCCGTATGTGTTCTACATATGGACATAACCCTCTAGGAATTCATGCTCCATCTACCCGATTGAACGCTCCGTGCAACAAAGGGTACATCCGAGATGTTGAATTCACCAAACCATGGAAGCGAGTTTTTTCTATGCGCGGTGTCCCATCCACTCGCGTCAACCCTTCACGGTTAGTCTTCCGCGCGGTGCATCCGGACAATTAACCACGGACTTTATTTGACTAAACCATATCCAGAACTTTAGAGAACTAGAGTCATGATTAGGTTGCAAACGCATTGCATCATATTGTGCCTACTTGACTAAGTGTGCATTATTGGTTGTGCATATATATTCTATGTTTCTCTTAACCGTTTGTTGACTTGTGTTGAGACTAAATAAATTAATGACTTAAAGAACTTTGCCTAATTAATTAATTAATTAATTAATTTATTTGAGTCAATAAAGTCTAAAATTTTTAATCGGAATTGACCTAGTACGACTTGAGATATGTTGTCTGGCGCCAAGCTCCACAGTGCGACGCCAGTTCTGTTTCTTGGCCGACAGTTTGGATTATTGGTCGAGTCATCACCTAGGGTCTAATTAATCAGTGTTTTGTTTAATTCGGTTAATTTTGCTGTCAATAATAATTAATTGAATCAGTGATCGAGTTTAGGCACTAAGTCCCATGGTCTTACACAAGAGTCCAAGCATGTCACTTACACTCAACGCACACACCAATACACATACTTTAACCATGATTAAGAGAGTCTTGTGTGCGCGTTTTTTTCCGTCATTTTTTTAGGAGGGTATGTCGGACATTAATCCTCCAATAATAATACTTAGTTCCCTAAAAATATGTACATTAATCCTCCAATAATAATACGTAGTTCCCTAAAAAATATGTACATTATTTTTGCCAAAAATATGCACCCTTTTCTTTTTTCTTTAAAATAAACCGTAAAGTCAAGATGATTCGAGTCGAGTAATTAAAATGCAAAATGGATTATTCACAGTGCGTGGTCAAGAAAGGAAGGACGATTAATCAAAGACAACCTCTTCGTACAAGTCCAACTTTTCGACAAACCTATAGCTCGCAAGAGAAAAGCTAAGACTATAATGGAAACACAAGAAGAAGTCAATGATCTTAAGAACCAACTGGCTACTGTGACTGAGACACTGAAGCTTCTCGCACTTAGGATCGATGATCCCGTGAAGCAACAACAAATGGACCTCATGCAAGAGAGTTTAAGTAAATTGTCTAGCGACTACAAGTTTCAAGAGCTTACATCACAAGGGGTCTCGGTGGACAAAGAACTTCTTCAGCAGAAATTCAACGCCAACGACATCCCAAAATTCAGAGCAATTGACAACCTTACTTTCATTTAAGAGCATTCGAAACCATAATGAGTATTAAGGGTATCGATAAGAAGGTCTTCCCTTCTCTGTTCTCACTATCTCTCGAGACCGTTTGCCAACAATGGTTCTTTTCTCTCGAGAAAGAAAAGACCTCTACCTAGGAGTCTATAGCAAACACTTTCGTAGATAGGTACAAGTGCAACATTCAAGTCGAGACTGATCATAGGGAACTTGAAATCCTCAAACAAAAAGAGAATGAAGGTTTCACCTCTTTCTTTAACAAATGGAGAGAAACCTCGGCTAAAATGATTGAGGTGCCAAGTGAAAAAGAGTCTGTGAGACTGTTCATAAAAAATCTTCAAGAAAAATATTTCAAGCATCTTAAGTATCAAAATAATCTCCATACCTTCAAGGCCGTTTATGACAATGGGATCAATATTGAATATGACTTGGCTAAGTCAAAAGCTACCAACAATAACTCCAACAGTGGATGGAAAGGAAAGAAGAACGACAATCCTTCTTCTTCCAAAACCGCCCACTCAAATAATGTTAGCACCTTTAATTTAGGAGAAGTTCTTGCCATGAACAACCAAGGACAGAAGAAACCATTTAGGAGGAACTTTTCTCCTATTAGAATGAGTTATGACACCGCATTTGATTGATTTAATGCAAAAGGTCTTATAACTCCTATTGGACCATTTGGGGACCCACCAGTTGAGAAAATGTTGGTTAACTGGAACCCCAATGCACACTGCAAGTATCACCAAGGTAGGGGCCATCTCACTGAAAGCTGTTGGAAGCTTAAGGAAACTATCCAAGACCTAATCGACAATAACAAACTGCCATTGCCCCCTGCCAGTAAGAAGCCAAGCATTGACAATGCACCTCTAGCTCATACCCTGGCTATCTCCGATGAGGAAAACGAGGTTGATCCCTCCTCTCTCATTAAACCTATCAAAGAAATCAGTGCCATAGAAAAAGAAGAGGAGATCTTTTTCGATGTCAAGGATAGCCTTCCAGGACCGGCAAATAAAGAAGATATAGAATTGCTCACACTGTCTATGAAGGAGGTACCACAACTGCTATGCGAAGCTCTCAAAGTTATGAACGAACTGCATAAGAAATATGACGAGCTTCCACTTCCGAAATATGAACCTAAAAGAGAATCCACAACAGTAAGAACGACTTATGAGGCAAAATATTTTCCCTTACAAGTCACTAAGAGACCCAAGAAAAGCAATAGAATCTACACTCCAATCGCGATCCCATATGCATAATTGTTTGAAATGTTCTCCGAGAGTGGCGAGATCAAACCTCTCGAACCGAGACCATTCGAATCATTGAAAAGGACAGATAGATACTACTGTCAGTATCATCAATCAGGGGGTCACACTATAGAAAACTGTTTCAAGTTCAAGGATTTGGTACAGAAAATGATTGATGAAAAGAAACTAGTCCAAGTTCAACAAGAAGAAGATGCAACCATTAATGGAGTTTGGGACAGTGATGAAGAAGATGTCTATCTAAAGGACATAGTAGGACCTTCACCTTCTGTGTCATACACCACAGATGACATTTGGGCTGAAGAAGATTCATCGATAGATGTCCTCACAAGATCTGGGAGATTGCAACCTCTCGTTTCAACACAGCCTATGCCAACCACACACCAAGTTCCCATACCTATCATCGAAGACAATGACATTGTTAAACAGTTTAAAAAGACAAAAGTCGAGATGAATGTGTGGAAAATTCTGGCAACATCTCGAGAGCACAATTTGGCTGTAATGAATGCCTTAGATAAAATCCGAGATAGATTCTGACATTACTCCTGAGGGACTAGCCAACTTCCTCACAAGTGACCTTCCTAGTCCGATTAATTTGATCACCTTTTTCTGACAAAGATTTACCCCAGAAGGAAGATATCACAAGTGACTACTCCAAGCGGAAGGAAGATATCAATCACGACAGGACAGGGACCGATGTTTGAGGAGTCGTCTGAGTCAGAGTCTGAGTCGGAGTCTTTCCCTCTAGAATTTTCTAAGTCTTTAATAGTAACACCTCCCCCTCTTATTTCTTCCCCTATGATAGTTAGTGATCCAGTCCCTGAGGACATATCACTCTTTGATGTAATGATCTCAGAGTATAATAATATTTCTCATTCTCCTTAGTTCTCATGTTCTTCTCTAACCCAAGATGACGAGTATTGCTTAGCTAACAATGAAAAAGACAAAGAAATCATTAAAGTAATGGAAACACTCGAAAAGAAAACACCGGTAATTGAAGAAATTGAAATAGTTGACATCTCGAATGATTCAACTCACAAAAGAGAAATTAAAATCGGATTAACATTGAATAAACAAGAAAGAATCGGTTTAACTAACTTACTTAAAGAATTTATCGATGTATTTGCTTGGTCATATGAAGACATGCCAGGCATTAATAGGGAAATAGCTCAACAGACTATACCACTAATTCCAGGAATGAAACCTTAAAACAAAAGTAACGTCAAATGAAACCCGACGTAGCACTTAAAATAAAAGAAGAAGTTCAAAAACAAATAACTGCAGGTTTCATCAAGGTATCCAAATACCCCGAATGGGTCGCCATTGTCGTCCCAGTTCCGAAGAAAGACGGAAGGGTAAGAATGTGTGTCGACTATCGAGATCTAAATAAGGCAAGTCCAAAGGACGACTTCCCTTTGCCACACATCTATATTGTAGTAGATAACACGGAAAATCACGCGCTTCTTTTGTTTATGGATGGATACGCAAGAAGAAGAAGACATGGAGAAAACAACCTTTATAACACCATGGGGCACTTACTGCTACACGGTAATGCCATTTGGGTTGAAAAACGCGGGTGCTACTTACCAACGTGCAGCAACTGCCTTACTCCATGACATGATGCACAAAGAAGTCGAGGTATATGTCGACGACATGATTGTAAAATCAAAAGACCGTCCAGGCCATCAAGTAGCCTTAAGGAAATTTTTCGAAAGGCTAAGAAAATATAATATGAGGTTGAATCCATCTAAGTGTGCTTTTGGAGTCACCTCAGGTAAGCTCTTGGGTTACGTCATAAGCTCTATAGGAATAGAGGTAGACCCAACCAAGGTCGAAGCAATCATGTCCATGCCACCGCCCAAGACTGAGAAACAGATTCGAGGATTTATTGGCCGGTTGCAATACATAAGTAGGTTCATATCAAAATTGACGACGATATGTGAACCGCTCTTCAAAAAACTCAAGAAGAAGGTACCTGTAATATGGGATGACGAGTGTCAAAAAGCCCTTGAAAAGATCAAAGTCTATCTCGCAAATCCTCCCGTATTAGCACCAGCACTCCCCGGAATACCTCTTAGGTTATATTTGACGGTTACCAAAGAGACAGTGGGAGGTATGCTAGCACAAGAAGTAGAAGGAAAAGAGAACGCAATTTACTACTTAAGAAAAAAGATGCTCGAATACGAGGCACGCTATACGCCGATCGAGAAGTTGTGCCTCGCCTTGGTGTGGGCCACAACTAAGTTAAGGCATTACATGTTGGTGCATACTGTTTTCATAGTCTCCCTATTAGATCCACTCAAGTATCTGTTCGAGAAATCTACACTCAATGGACGCATATCAAGATGGATAGTCAATCTAGCCCAATTCGATGTAAGGTTTATGCCACAAAAAGCTATTAAAGGATCCGTGGTGTCAGACTTTCTAGCAGATTTTCCAATAGAAGACTCGACGCCAATACAAGACAATGAATTTCCAGATGAAGACCTAATGGTTACCGAAGATGATACTTGGACCTTGTATTTCGACGGAGCCTCAAACCAAAAGGGGTGTGGCGTTGGAGTACTACTAGTATCACCTAAAGAGGAGCATGTTCCAATCTCCATAAAGCTTGATTTCGACATTACCAATAATGCTGCTGAATATGAAGCATGCGTAGTAGGCCTTGAAACAGCTTTGGCATTGGGAGTAAAGAAGCTAAGGATATTCGGATACTCTTCTTTGATCATCAATCAGATATCAAAGAGGTGGAAAGTAAGGAGCGAAAGTCTAGCCCCTTACCAAACCTATCTAGAAACTCTTACCGATCATTTAGAGAAGGTAGAATACACATATCTACCTAGAGAAGAAAACCAATTTGCTGATGCCTTGGCAAGATTAGCCTCAATGGTTAGGATTCCCACGGAAATCGAGCAAATGCCTCTAACTATCGAAAAAAGGCACAAACCAACATACATCCATGCCATAGAAGACGACCAAGTAGTCCAAGGCGAAGAAGAAGAAGAAGAAGAAGAAGAAGAAGAAGAACCATGGTACACGGACATACTCAATTATGTCACCAATGGAGAATACCCTCCTCATGCTGAAAAAAGAGCAAAGCGAGCATTAAGACTTTTGGCTTCTCAAAATGTACTCATAGATAACGAGCTACATAAAAGGGTACCTAAAGGTCGAGCTCTCCTAAACGTAGGAAAGAAGGATGCACAAAGAGCAATGCGAATAGTCCACTAAGGACTCTGTGGGACACATATAAATGGCAAAATGTTAGTCCAGAAAATAATGCGAGAAGGATATTATTGGACTACAATGAATAGGGATTTCCATCAATACGTAAAAAGATGCCCTAAGTGCCAAATTTATGCCAATTTACAACATGCCCCTCCATCTTTGCTCTACACCTACACATCGCCATGGCCATTCTCTACGTGGGGAATTGACATCATTGGCAAAATCACTCCCCCAAGAACAGGTGGCCACGAATTTATCCTAGTAGCAATCGATTACTTTACAAAGTGGGTTAAAGCGCAATCGTACGCTAAACTCACTACAAAACATGTAGCACTCTTTATCGAAACAAATATTATTTGTCGATATGGAGTCCCACATGAAATGATAAGTGACAATGGAACTCACTTTCAAGCCGAATGTGAAGAATTGCTACAAAAATATGGCATTCAACATCATCATTCTTCCCCTTATAGACCTCAAGCAAACGGAGCAGTCGAGGCAGCTAATAAAAATTTAAAGACTGTCATCGAGAAAATGACGGAAAATTATAAGGATTGTTCTGACAAGCTTCACTTCGCATTGTGGAGTTATCGCACGTCAATCCGAACATCAACAAGAAATACGTCATTTTCTTTGGTATATGGAATGGATGTCGTACAACCCGTCGAACTTGAAATACCATCTCTACGCATTGCGCTAGAGAGTAAACTTGATGAAGTCAAATGGACTAGGGCAAGATATGAAGAATTGATTCTACTCGATGAGAAACGACTAGAGGCACTAGCTCACACTCAGTGTTACCAGATTCTTATGGCTAGGCATTTTAATTAGAGGGTCAAGACAAGAAATATCAAAATAGGAGATTTGGTATTAAAAGCACTAAGAAAAAATGTATTAGACCCAAGGGGTAAATCTAGACCTAATTGGTCTTGACCCTACATTGTCAAAACAATCCTGTTTGGAGGTGCAGCAAAACTAACTGATATGGATGGCAATGAATTCTCAAACATGACAAATCTTGACCAACTTAAGAAATACTACCCATAAGTACTTGAGTAGGATATTCAAGAGAGCTACGTTCGGCCTGATTCCATAAGAAAGGATACGTAGGCCACCTTTTACGGGTGCGGCCACTTTATTTTTCGACATCTTCGCGTTCAAGAATTAATTAAAAATTCAACAAAAATTCGGCGAATTATTGGCGTCGCAGAAAAAAACCTTGCGCCAGCAAGAAATCATTAGCGCCAACCGATGAAATTGGCGCCTGGCAGCGCCTGGCGCTAGACTTCAATGGCAGGCGCCAAATGCCAATAACTGGCGCCAATCTGGAAATAAACTCTGGGCGAATTTCAGTGTTTTTCAGGAAATTTTCGACTTCCGTACTCGAAGAATTTCTGGAAAATTAATTTTTTTCGGTTTTCATTGCTTTAATAAAATAAATTTAAAGTAAACAATTTAATTGAAAACTAAAATTTCATTAACAAAATAAAATTACATTATTGATGGAATTTAAATAAAGCTGAAATAAATTAACTTTAAATAAAAATAATAATCTAAGTCTAATAAATTTAAAGCTAAGCGATGCTCTTAATCTTTCTTTTCCTTTCTAGCTCTTTTCCAATTTTTGTCTGCTTCCTCCTCCTCTTCCATAACTCTAGCTAGTAGGCATCCTTTAAAGGACCTACATTCAATTTTGGAGTAGATGGTATCCCCTTCAGCTAACACTCCATGCTTCTTTTCCACCCAAGCCTTTTTATATGTGGTGTTAGCTTTCCTTTTCCCTTTATCTTTGGTAACACCCTTCTTCCTAGGCATTGCAGGTGTTTTAAATTCAATTCTTGCACCTAAGCGTTCCTTGGCGGGAATCACCTTATCACCAAGACAATTCTTCACATCGGTTCTACCCTGATCCTTCGAAGATTTCTTCAGCCACTTCTTTACATCATTGGGCAAAGAAGGAGGAACCTTTTGGGTAATCACTTCCCCAAAGGTTCGCGCTCTAGTAAGCATCAAATCTATCTACTTCTTGTGATACAGGGTACTCATAGGGAGGACGAAGATCCCCGGACGGAATATTCTGAAGCAAGTCGTATTGTCTTTTTACCCTACAGGGATAATAATAAGTTACACGAGACAAGCTTGGAAGGTTGCTTGTTAACACCAACCATCCTTTCTATTTTCCACCATGGGACTACCCACTTGATAGAAAAATCACGTGATTCGAAGACTTTTTTCCACCCATGGCGCCCAATTTTAGGGATGCGCTTCTTCCTTCTCACGAAGCAATTGGGAGTATACTTTTCAATATCGTCCGGAGGGCTAATTAATCCTAGCCTCTCCATTATCCACATCTATGAAAAAAATACAATGCAAATAAATTATTATTACAATACAAAAATATAGTTTTTTGATTTCTGTAATTAAAAATATTATTTTTCTACCTGTAATAAAATTGGAGAGCCGCGAAAAGGCGCTTTTGGGTCCCTTTTCAATTCATCCAGACTAATCATAGTCTCTCCAACTATCAATGACATTGGATTTCTTCCTGATTCAATTTGTTCTAAAATAGTGGTTATAATTTATTGGCCCTCATTATTTTTACACTACTAAGAAAAAATTGATTAAGCATGCAAAACAGGAACACCCTTCTTCTATATATATGAAGAGATTCAGAAAGAGGTTTATCAAAATAATGGCGTGCAAATTCTTTCAAATTAACTACGTTGCCAACCGCCAGCGCTTGGCGCCACCGCTAAGTGTAGCGCCTGGCGCCACGCGCCATAGTGTGGCGCCAGCTGGCGCCAAGTTGCCAGATCAGCCGTGCGTGCTCAACTTTTGTTTTTAATATTAAACTCGAGTCGGTAAATGACTGTTTTTGCTCCGATTATTTTTCCTAAGCATCTTCTTTTTTATCCTTTTTCCTACATAATTAAAATAGTTATCTTTTTTTTTTTTATTATATTATTCTTTCTTTTGGACTTTATTTAAATTCCAACACCCGACAGTTCATGTGACTTTTTTCCTTTTTCTTTTTGGAGGAGAGAGTCGGATACCCTCCATCAATAATAAAAATGACGGAATTTTTGCGCAAAATTGTTGTCACACTTCTCTTGCATACACAAACATACACATAACAATAAATAACTTCATAATAGTATAAATATACAAAATGTGTCGATGTATAATGAATCTAAGGCAAAGTTCTATAAAAAAAGTCAAAATAAAATGTACACAGGAACAAACTACGGTGCTGGAGGACGTAGGCCCATCTTATCATAAAATTGCGCCGTACGAGGAGTCACCTCTCCACCAGCTCCAGTTCCAGCTCCAGTCTCCGTAGGAGGAGGAAGACTCAATATAGGACCACTCCACCTAGGATCAACTAGAGGCTGAGGCTGCGGAGGCTGCTGGGATTACGAGCCTACCTCGTACATCCCACCACCTCTGAAAGCCGAGGTAGCCTCTCCTACCGCTACAGCATGAGCACTCTCAGAAGAAGATCCCGAGCCCTCAGCAACATCAACACGGGCAGCCTCGGAGCGACCACCTCTACCCCCTAACGAAGTACGACGACGTCTCGAGCTGGACCTTGCCGGATCCCTCCGCCCCTCAGGTCTCGCACGGGTGTGAGAAGCGATAGGCTGGCCCTGCAAAAAGAATTAAATCATAAACAGGGCAAAATTGAAACAGTAATGCAAGGAAATATATAAAGACTACCTCTCGGGTGACGTCATCCCGACGGCAAGTGGCCGCGTCCCTCATCCAGACGAGTTGGCTCCGGAAGGCATCTATGCATCGTGTCATCGCCGAAACCACCTCACGTGAAAACTTTCAGAAAAATAAGTCAGTAAACATGCGTGATATATGGACAAAAACAAAAAATTGTGGGTAACTAGGCTCACTCGAGTTTGGTGGCGAGGAATTGACCGCTCTACGAAGCGCTCACCCTCGAGAGTCGGAGAAATCATCTCCTTAATTGGCCCGTACATCCCCTGATAGTGGATGGATATACGGGGTGGCACGAACTCAGCAGCACCGTCCAGTTAAGATAAAAAAGTCAGTAAAAACATTACTTGGGGGCTACTTCGTGGAAAGTAAAGAACTGAAAATCTTACCCTCACATCCTCAGCCGGTACGGGGGCTGGAGCTAACAAAGGTAGTAGCTCCTCAGCATAGCACTGCCCGAGGATCACATAGGACCGCCAAGGGGTACCAGCTCCCTCAAACATGCTCGACAACCGCGCCTCGTCGAACATATGACGTGGTGGAGCAGTAGGAACGACGAAGACATCAGAAGAATGCTGTCTAGCAACCCTCTCTCCTAAGTACGTGACCGCTCCATAAGTCCCCAAGAAATAGCGACGCTCAGCAGAATACTGTGCGGCTAACCCAGGGACTGTCCAACCGCTCCACGGACGGTACACCATCTCAGGTCCCTATAACGAACATCAATCAGGCGAAGGTATACTTAAAGCACCGCGGAAAAGAAAAATAAACAATAAAAGTCCTACCGAGATGATCCAGTTCCGGACATGTGTAGTGGACATATCCACATGATGGCCGCCCCAAGAGGCGCTCACTGGAAATCCCAGAGGCGATGGTATCGCCGTCGCAGCAGAAGGAAAGTACTCGTAGAACCAGATCTACAGGGGTTTAAAAGTGTGAGTAAATGCTAAACTAATATGCAGAGCTAAACTTTATAGGGAGTAAATGTTTACCTCTACGACCTTCCAAAAGGCAAACAAAGCAACCTTCGTCCCAAAGGACCGGTGTCGACACAAGTCCCTCAGCGCACGAACAAAGTCAGCATAGGAAAATTGGCCCAGTCATAAGTCCCAATCCGATGGAGATCACGGACAGCAGGGAGGTAGTAAAGCAATGCCCTACTACCCTTGTCAGGGGAGAATGTCCCTGACAACAACATCAGCACAAAGATGCGCACCCGTTGCTCTCGAGTGGTCGCATCGTCATCAAGAGTCGCTGTCAGCGTCGAGCGGCGAATTCCTCTAGCACTAAACTGAGTCGTCTCGACCTCAGCTCGGGCCCGAATAGCGATCGGCCCCAACAGCTCCTCGACCTCCGAAGAGAAGACGTTGATTCCACTGTCAAACGGTAGTGGCATAGAGGTGAACTCCAGTCCTGTGATGAGACTGAAGTCCGTAGGGGTGACCATCATCTCGCCCCAGGGGAAATGGAAGGTGTTGGTAGTGTCCCAGAAGAACTCCACCAAAGCGCGCACTACATGATGACCCCCGCTGGAGGCGACCATAGCCTCAGAGGTCTCAAACAGAGTAGCTAGCCCGCAAGACTCCCATAGGAGTCTCGTCTCATGTTCCCTGGCGATGTACATCCTGTACAAAGCACCCAGCCACCTGATGAGGTTGTACTAGCTTTCTGCAACATATTTTTAGGTTCCTTGGTATACCAGTTAGCCCCTCTAAGCAATTTGACATGATTTAGTAATCGGCTTGATTACATGAAGTGATCGACCTGATGAAAGATCGTCTCACTTAGCTTAAAGCGCCTAAGTATTGGCTCATTAACAAAAGGCACCGACATACAGGTTCAAGGCAATAGAAGCGCTGACGTACAGGTATAGCGAAGAAAAGTTCAGGCGAACTTTTAAAGATTGACAGGCGAAGTTGTCTTCGATCATATTCCCTCAGGCATGGATGATGGTCATAATGCGGATAAGGATTGTTTCAAGAGAAATAATCTTCGATAGTATTCCCTTGGATGTGGAATATTATCAATGCGGATGAGGATTGTTTCAAGAGAAATAATCTTCGATAGTATTCCCTTGGACGCGGAATATTATCATTGCGGGGGAGGATCGTTTTAGGCGAAGTAATCTTCCATAAATTTGGAAGCAGTTATGGGCGTAGCGGTTTTCAAGCGGGATGGCATTCTCTAGCTTGCAGGAGGTCATCAAAACAACAGTAAAGCAGCAGCAAATCAGTTACTTTCAGAGACGTGTGCTCGACGGTGCAAGATATGCGTTTCTTAACTCTTTTATCTGTTTAACTAACTTTAGTTTGCAGGTATCGGCATTACAAGAATGATTTAGGATCGCAGAACGTTCTGAATCATTCTCCGTCCCTATCGATACTTTGACTTTTGTTTTTCGAAACTTGTGTTTCTCCAAACTCAGTCAAAGTGGGGGCTTCTGTAGACAACATTTGTGTCTCCCCAAAACCAAACCCAGTGATGAGTACCTTTCACGTCGAATCATAATCGAATGAAGTGAAAGTGTGGAAAGTCTAGTGTTGCGGAAAGTTTTATTTTCTTTTCTCTTCTCTCTGTTTTTGAAAACTTATTTTTAAGAAAACAGCCAATCTAGTTTGGTTGGTCCATGATATGGGTCCAATAGTAATGTAGTTGTATGGGGCTTGCAAAGACCTTTCCAACGATATATTATAAGCCCAATTCCGATGAATATCGAGGTAGTTATGAGCAATTTACTAAACTGGGCCCGGTTTGAGCTTTATATGCGGCCCAATGATCTAGAGGAAGGCTTAATATGATTTATCATTCCTAATGCAATTAGGAGTGGTTTTAGTCTTCTAGAATCTTTTAGAAGGTTCTTTTCATTGCTAATTCAATTAGCATTGATAAATTGACTTTTGTTGACTTTTCAGAGTTTTAATAGAAATCAAATAGCATTTTTGAGGAAATTATACGATTTTATCGTCCAGTACGGAAAACTTATTTGATTTTCGAAAACGTGTTGGAAATAAGCTTGGCTCCTAACCCCAGGCCTTGGCGCCTGGAACCAGGTCTGGCGCTAGTGTTGGTGCCTAGCGCCAGCTAGCTAAGGGTGGCGCCAGCTCTGTTTTCTGTGTGTCAGACTCTGTTTTGTTTAATTTATCTTTCTGGCTGATTTTTTTTTATAAATATCGTATTAAAAACTCCGTTTTCATTAACCAATTCTCACCTCATCAACAATCAGTTTTCATTCGCAATCTTTAATTCTCTAATTCTCTCTTAATTCATTCATCTTTTTTCTCAAAACCTTGTTTTTTCATACAAAATTCTGCATTTGCAAGATCTAGAAACACCTAGCCATATTCAAAGTTGTCTTCGCCCTAGACGTGAAAGGTTTAATTTCTGAGGGTTTGGTCCCAAATCTCTCTTTCAATTATTTAATTTAATTAATTGTTTATTATTTTCCTTGAAGTTACTAACGTGTGTATTTTGTTATTAGAAAGAGGTACGAAGCATCAAAGTAAGTACTTTAATTGATTAATTGATGTTATGATGTAGAAATCATGTTTACATTGTTATTATGATATTCCTAGTATCATGTCTAGGGTAATTTTAATATTAAATATGATTGCTATGACGCTTCTTATATTCTTCCTAATATTTCTGATTGTTGGTATCATGTTAGGGTTAAAGCTTTGATTTTTATTGCTTAGTGACATGCTAGGGTTTGTTATTAATCCTGTTAGTATCATGCCTAGGATCTTGCTATTATTATGCTTTAATATTAACATGAACATAATTATGATTATAATTTTATAATAATGATAATTATTATTGTTATGATTATTGATTTATTGATTATTTATTATGTTTCTTGATATTGTATTTTATTGCTTGATCACACCTTTTATTACATGTTTAAAGGGAATCTATACTTGTAATCACGCTTAATAAGATAATTAATAATCTTGTTAGGGTTAATTATGATTATAATTTCAAGTGATCGCCAATAATAGATTTATTTGTGCATTAAATTCAACCAACATAGATAAACAGGATTAGGGTTAAACCTATTGATTGTATGTTAATTAGAAAGCGCACATGAATACGATCTGAATAAAGTAGAGGCCTATTATTAGGGCAGGTTCAATCTCTTTTAGGTTGGATTTGTACCATCATCCCCTAACCCTTATTTGGTTCTAGACCTTATGGAGTTGACGATCTCTTAGATCGTTAAGGGGTGTAACCTTCACCCTGTGAACAGTTTACAAGTTCCTAACACTTGTTGGCGACTCTTTTGCTCTATCTTCTTCCCTTTTGGACGCCACCGTACTTTAGTGTATGATCACAGTGGGGTTCAAGCTAGTGGGATTAAAGCTTGAAATTATTCCCTACAGTTTTTGGCGACTCCACTGGGGAAGATTTCTATTTTAATTCCTGAATTTGTTTCGGCAATGATTTAGAATGAGTGGATGAGACTCGAAACGTTCTAAGTATTTCATGTGTGTAATTTTGATTAACATTATTGTCATATGCATAAAAAATATCTCATTGGAAAGACCATCCGTAATGAGTTAAAAACATATAATTTTACACGTAGGAAATTTGAGGAATATCTTTCACAACTAGGACTGAAATAACACCGCGCGAAACTGGAAAATTTTATCGAGCACAGAAAGCTGCTGAGGCATGTGGGAAGTAGCGTCAGGGGCCAGAGCTTGGCACCAGAATTTTAGTCATAGCGCCAGACCCCAGTATTGGCGCCAGGCGCTACAGTTAAAATCTGGCGCCCGTGTCTAATTGCTGGCGCCAATTTCCCCAATACCGAGCCAGAAATATGCGTTCTAATTTCGACCGGTTTTTCGTATTGTTTGCTCGATCCAACTTCCGGAATGAATTTTTTTCTCACTTTTCTGAAACCCATATGTGTTCTACATATGGACATAACCCTATGGGAATTCATGCTCCATCTACCCGATTGAACGCTCCGTGCAACAAAGGGTATATCCGAGATGTTGAATTCACCAAACCATGGAAGCGAGTTTTTTCTAAAACTCGCGGTGTCCCATCCACTCGCGCCAACCCTTCACGGTTAGGCTTCCGCGCTGTGCATCCGGACAATTAACCATGGACCCTATTTTACTAAAACATATCCTGAAATTTAGAGAAATAGAGCCATGGTTAGGTTGCAAACGCGTTGCATCATATTGTGCCTACTTTACTAAGTGTGCATTATTGGTTGTGCATATATATTCTATGTTTCTCTTAACCGTTTGTTGACTTGTGTTGAGACTAAATAAATTAATGACTTAAAGAACTTTGCCTAATTAATTAATTAATTAATTTGAGTCAATAAAGTCTAATATTTTAATCGGATTGACCTAGTACGACTTTAGGCATACCCCAATTGATTAATAACACCGAAAACAGTCCCAGACCGAAGCTCCAATATTGGCGCCAAGGTCCGAGCTGTAGCGCCACATTATGGAGCGTAGCGCCTGACGACAGTTATGTTGTCTGGCGCCAAGCTCCACAGTGCGATGCCAGTTTTGTTGCTTGGCCGACATTTCGGATTATTGGTCGAGTCATAACTTAGGGTCTAATTAATCAGTCTTTTGTTTAATTCAGTTAATTTTACTGTCAATAATATTTAATTGAATCAATGATTGAGTTTAGGCACTAAGTCCCATGGTCGTACACAAGAGTCCAAGCATGTCACTTACACTCAACGCACACACCAATACACATACTTTGACCATGATTAAGAGAGTCTTGTGTGCGCGTTTTTTTTCCGTCATTTTTTTTAGGGGGGTAATTCAAACATTAATCCTCCAATAATAATACGTAGTTCCCTAAAAATATGTACATTAATCCTCCAATAATAATACGTAGTTCCCTAAAAAATATGTACATTATTTTTGCCAAAAATATGCACCCTTTTCTTTTTTCTTTAAAATAAACCGTAAAGTCAAGATGATTCGAGTCGAGTAATTAAAACGCAAAATGGTTTATTTACAGCGCGTGGTCAAGAAAGGAAGGACGATTAATCAAAGACAAACTCTTCGTACAAGTCCAACTTTTCGACAAACACATAGCTCGCAAGAGAAAAGCTAAGACTATAATGGCAACACAAGAAGAAGTCAATGATCTTAAGAACCAACTGGCTACTGTGACTGAGACACTGAAGCTTCTTGCACTTAGGATCGATGATCCCGTGAAGCAACAACAAATGGACCTCATGCAAGAGAGTTTAAGCAAGTTGTCTAGCGACTACAAGTTTCAAGAGCTTACATCAAAAGGGGTCTCGGTGGACAAATATCTTCTTCCGCAGAAGTTCAACGCCAATGACATCCCAAAATTCAGTGCAATTGACAACCCTTAATTTCATTTAAGAGCATTCGAAACCATAATGAGTATTAAGGGTATCGATAAGAAGGTCTTCCCTTCTCTGTTTTCACTATCTCTCGAGACCGTTTGCCAACAATGGTTCTTTTCTCTTGAGAAAGAAAAGACCTCTACCTGGGAGTCTATAGCAAACGCTTTCGTAGATAGGTACATGTGCAACATTCAAGTCGAGACTGATCATAGGGAACTTAAAATCCTCAAACAAAAAGAGAATGAAGGGTTCACCTCTTTCTTTAACAAATGGAGAGAAAGCTCGGCTAAAATGATTGAGGTGCCAAGTGAAAAAGAGTCTGTGAGACTGTTCATCAACAATCTTCAAGAAAAATATTCCAAGCATCTCAAGTATCAAAATAATCTCCATACCTTCAAGGTCGTTTATGACAATGGGATCAGTATTGAAGATGACTTGGCTAAGTCAAAAGCTGCCAACAATAAATCCAACAGTGGCTGGAAAGGAAAGAAGAACGACAATCCTTCTTCTTCCAAAACCGCCCACATAAATAATGTTAGCACCTTTAGTTTAGGAGAATTTCTTGCCATGAACAACCAAGGACAGAAGAAACCATTTAGGAGGAACTTCACTCCTATTGGCATGAGTTATGACACCGCATTTGATCGATTAAATGAAAAAGGACTTATAACTCCTATTGGACCATTTGGGGACCCACCAGTTGAGAAGAGGTCGGTTAACTGGAACCCCAATGCACACTGCAAGTATCACCAAGGTAGGGGCCATCTCACTGAAAGCTGTTGGAAGCTTAAGGAAGCTATCCAAGACCTAATCGACAATATCAAACTGCCATTGCCCCCTGCTAGTAAGAAGCCAAGCATTGACAATGCACCTCTAGCTCATACCCTTGCTATCTCCGATGAGGAAAATGAGGTTGATCCCTCCTCACTCATTAAACCTGTCAAAGAAATCAGTGCCATAGAAAAAGAAGAGGAGATCTTTTTCGATGTCAAGGATAGCCTTTCAAAACCGGCAAATAAGGAAGATATACAATTGCTCACACTGTCTATAAAGGAGGTATCACAACTGCTACGCAAAGCTCTCAAAGTTATGAACGAACTCCATATGAAATATGATGAGCTTCCACTTCCGAAAGATGAACCTAAAAGAGGATCCACACCAGTGAGAACGACTTATGAGGCAAAATATTTTCCCTTACAAGTCACTAAGAGACCCAAGAAAATCAATAGAATCTACACTCCAATCGCGATCCCACATGCATAAATGTTCGAAATGCTCTCCGAGAGTAAACCTCTCGAACAGAGACCATTCGAATCATTGAAAAGGACAGATAGATACTTCTGTCAGTATCATCAGTCAGGGGGTCACACTATAGAAAACTTTTTCAAGTTAAAGGATTTGGTACAAAAAATGATTGATGAAAAGAAACTAGTCCAAGTTCAACAAGAAGAAGATGCAACCATTAATGGAGTTTGGTACAATGATGAAGAAGATGTCTATCTGAAGGACATAGTAGGACCTTCACCTTCTATTTCATACACCACAGATGACATTTGGGCTGAAGAAGATTCATCGATAGATGTCCTCACAAGATCTGGGAGAATGCAACCTCCCGTTTCAACACAGCCTATGCCAACCACACACCAAGTTCCCATACCTATCATCGAAGACAATGACATTGTTAAACAGTTTAAAAAGACAAAAGTCGAGATGAATGTGTGGAAACTTCTGGCAACATCTCGAGAGCATAGGTTGGATGTAATGAATGCCTTGGATAAAATCGGGATAGATTCTGACACTACTCCTGAGGGACTAGCCAACTTCCTCACAAGTGACCTTCCAAGTCCGATTAATTTGATCACCTTTTCTGACAAAGATTTACCCCCAGAAGGTAACAAACATTACAAGGCATTAAACCTCATGGTAGTTTGCAAAAGGATGAATGTTCCTATGACTCTTGTAGACAATGGATCGGCTATCAATGTTTGTCCACTTAGAACTGCGAGGATGCTCGGCATAAGGGACGAAGACTTAACTCCGTCCACACAGGGAATAAGAGCCTACGATAATACTCGTCGCCAAGCTCTTGGCAAAATTACCCTAAATGTAACGGCGGGAGCGATAGAACATGCTACTACTTTCCAAGTAGTAGACATCAAAGCTTCATTCAAATTATTGTTGGGACGCCCTTGGCTTCATGATCTAAAGGCCGTCCCTTCATCTCTTCACCAACAAGTGAAAGCTATAGTTGGAGGAATTTCAATCACCATCGATGCTTCGCCAATGAGAATCAAATCTATAGAAAATCCAATTATTAATGTGGAACACGACGAGGATGATGAAGACCTATGTGGCTTTAACGAAGAAGTCTCCTTAATTCAGGAGGATGAAAGGACCCCTCTTTGCCATGATCCTCATTCTAACATGATTGTCAACGCCATGCTGAAGAAACAAGGACACTTTCCTGGGATGACTTTAGGAAAGAAGAAAGGAATGGCAAAACCGCTGGAGTCACCTGGCCTCCCTAAGTTAGACACTTTCGGACTTCGTTTTGAACCGACTCGGAAAGATTTCAAGCGAGCCCAGGAAAAGTCGAAAGCACGTACGGACGCTCGCATTCAAAATAAAGCAATTCCAATGGATCAGTACCCCCTTACGCTTAATGGTCAGTTCATAAAAGAAGGAGAGGACTATCCATGTCATGAATTTCCTGAGCCATTTGTTGTAAACGGCATACGACAACCGGGATTCAAGATTTTCTTGGAATGCTACTTCACTAATGAAATCCAAACTCCCGTCCATAAGGAGAAAGCACCCCCATGCTTTGACTTTAACGTCATGGGATTACTGTTTGGGCGAGAAAAGAATGGGCCAACTTATAAAGAGGATAACTCCTCGCTCATTCAAACAGTCCAACAAAGTGAAAGCTTCGACCCCACGAAGCTAATTACTCCAGCTGAAGGATCACTACAAGGGTGGCGCAAGACTATCAAAGTGACAGGGACCGATGTTTGAGTAGTCCTCTGAGTCAGAGTCTGAGTCGGAGTCTTTCCCTCTAGAATTTTCTAAGTCTTTAATAGTAACACCTCCCCCTCTTATTTCTTCTCCTAGGATAGTTAGTGATCCAGTCCCTGAGGACATATCACTCTTTGATGTAATGATCTCAGAGTATAATAATATTTCTCATTCTCTTTAGTTCTCGTGTTCTTCTCTAACCCAAGATGACGAGCATTGCTTAACTAACAATGAAAAAGACAAAGAAATCATTAAAGCAATGGAAACACTCAAAAAGAAAACACCGGTAATTGAAGAAACTGAAACAAATGACATCTCGAATAATTCAACTCACAAAAGAGAAATTAAAATCGGATTAACATTGAATAAACAAGAAAGAATCGGTTTAATTAACTTACTTAAAGAATTTATCGATGTATTTTCTTGGTCATATGAAGACATGCCAGGCATTAATAGAGAAATAGCTCAACAGACTATACCACTAATTCCAGGAATGAAACCTTAAAACAAAAGTTACGTCAAATGAAACCCGACGTAGCACATAAATCAAAAGAAGAAGTTCAAAAACAAATAACTGCAGGTTTCATCAAGGTATCCAAATACCCCGAATGGGTAGCCAATGTCGTCCCAGTTCCGAAGAAAGACGGAAGGGTAAGAATGTGTGTCAACTATCGAGATCTAAATAAGGCAAGTCCAAAGGATGACTTCCCTTTGCCATACATCGATATTCTAGTAGATAACACGACAAATCACGCGCTTATTTCGTTTATGGATGGATACGCAGGCAGAAGAAGACATGGAGAAAACAACCTTTATAACACCATGGGGCACTTACTACTACACGGTAATGTCATTCGGGTTGAAAAACGCGGGTGCTACTTACCAACGTGCAGCAACTGCCTTACTCCATGACATGATTCACAAAGAAGTCGAGGTATATGTCGACGACATGATTGTAAAATCAAAAGACCGTCCAGGCCATCAAGTAGCCTTAAGGAAATTTTTCGAAAGGCTAAGAAAATATAATATGAGGTTGAATCCATCTAAGTGTGCTTTTGGAGTCACCTCATGTAAGCTCTTGGGTTACGTCATAAGCTCTAGAGGAATAGAGGTAGACCCAACCAAGATCGAAGCAATCATGTCCATGCCACCGCCAAAGTCTGACGACGGTATGTGAACCGATCTTCAAAAAACTCAAGAAGAAGGTACCTGTAATATGGGTTGACGAGTGTCAAAAAGCCTTTGAAAAGATCAAAGTCTATCTCGCAAATCCTCCCGTATTAGCACCAGCACTCCCCGGAATACCTCTTAGGTTATATTTGACGGTTACCAAAGAGACAATGGGAGCTATGCTACCACAAGAAGTAGAAGGCAAAGAGAACGCAATTAACTATTTAAGCAAAAAGATGCTCGAATACGAGGCACGCTATACGTCGATCGAGAAGTTGTGCCTCGCCTTAGTGTGGGCCACAACTAAGTTAAGGCATTACATGTTGGTGCATACTGTTTTCATAGTCTCCCTATTAGATCCACTCAAGTATCTGTTCGAGAAATCTACACTCAATGGACGCATATCAAGATGGATAGTCAATCTAGCCCAATTCGATGTAAGGTTTATGCCACAAAAAGCTATTAAAGGATCCGTGGTGTCAGACTTTCTAGCAGATTTTCCAATAGAAGACTCGACGCCAATACAAGACAATGAATTTCCAGATGAAGACCTAATGGTTACCGAAGATGATACTTGGACCTTGTATTTCGATGGAGCCTCAAACCAAAAGGGGTGTGGCGTTGGAGTACTACTAGTATCACCTAAAGAGGAGCATGTTCCAATCTCCATAAAGCTTGATTTCGACGTTACCAACAATGCTGCTGAATATGAAGCATGCGTAGTAGGCCTTGAAACAGATTTGGCATTGGGAGTAAAGAAGCTAAGGATAATCGGATACTCTTCTTTGATCATCAATCAGATATCAAAGAGGTGGAAAGTAAGGAGCGAAAGTCTAGCCCCTTACCAAACCTATCTAGAAACTCTTACCGATCAGTTAGAGAAGGTAGAATACACATATCTACCTAGAGAAGAAAACCAATTTGCTGATGCCTTGGAAAGATTAGCCTCAATGGTTAGGATTCCCACGGAAATCGAGCAAATGCCTCTAACTATCGAAAAAAGGCACAAACCAACATACATCCAGGCCATAGAAGACGACGAAGTAGTCCAAGGCGAAGAAGAAGAAGAAGAAGAAGAAGAAGAAGAAGAAGAAGAAGAAGAAGAAGAAGAAGAAGAAGAAGAAGAAGAAGAAGAAGATGAAGAACCATGGTACACGGACATACTCAATTATGTCACCATTGGAGAATACCCTCCTCATGCTGAAAAAAGAGCAAAGCGAGCATTAAGACTTTTGGCTTTTCAAAATGTACTCATAGACAACGAGCTACATAAAAGGGTACCTAAAGGTCGAGCTCTCCTAAGCGTAGGAAAGAAGGATGCACGAAGAGTAATGCGAATAGTCCACGAAGGACTCTGTGGGACACATATAAATAGCAAAATGTTAGTCCAGAAAATAATGCGAGAAGGATATTATTGGACTACAATGAATAGGGATTTCCATCAATACGTAAAAAGATGCCCTAAGTGCCAAATTTATGCCAATTTACAACATGCCCCTCCATCTTTGCTCTACACCTACGCATCGCCATGGCCATTCTCTACGTGGGGAATTGACATCATTGGCAAAATCACTCCCCCAAGAACAGGAGGCCACGAATTTATCCTAGTAGCAATCGATTACTTTACAAAGTGGGTTGAAGCGCAATCGTACGCTAAACTCACTACAAAACATGTAGCACTCTTTATCGAAAGAAATATTATTTGTTGATATGGAGTCCCACGTGAAATGATAAGTGACAATGGAACTCACTTTCAAGCCGAATGTGAAGAATTGCAACAAAAATATGGCATTCAACATCATCATTCTTCCCCTGATAGACCTCAAGCAAACGGAGCAGTCGAAGCAGCTAATAAAAATTTAAAGACTGTCATTGAGAAAATGACGGAAAATTATAAGAATTGGCCTGACAAGCTTCACTTCGCATTGTGGGGTTATCGCACGTCAATCCGAACATCAACAGGAAATACGCCATTTTCCTTGGTATATGGAATGGATGTCGTACAACCTGTCGAACTAGAAATACCATCTCTACGCATTGCGCTAGAGAGTAAATTCGATGAAGTCGAATGGACAATGGCAAGATATGAAGAATTGATTCTACTCGATGAGAAACTACGAGAGGCACTACCTCACACTCAATGTTACCAGACTCTTATGGCTAGGCATTTTTAAAAAGAGGGTCAAGACAAGAAATATCAAAATAGGAGATTTGGTATTAAAAGCACTCAGAAAAAAAGTTTTAGACCCAAGGGATAAATTTAGACCTAATTGATCTGGACCCTACATTGTCAAAACAATCCTGTCAGGAGGTGCAACAAAACTAACTGATATGGATGGCAATGAATGCTCAAACATGACAAATCTTGACCAACTTAAGAAATACTACCAATAAGTACTTGATTAGGTTATTCAAGAGAGCTACGTTCGGCCTGATTCCTTAAGAAAGGATACGTAGGCAACCCTTTACGGGTGCGGCCACTTTATTTTTCGACATCTCCGCGTTCAAGAATTAATTAAAAATGCAACAGAAAATCGGCAAATTATTGGCGTCGCAGAAAAAAACCTGGCGCCAGCAAGAAATCATTAGCGCCAGCCGATGAAATTGGTGCTTGGCAGCGCCTGGCGCTAGACTTCAATGGCAGGCGCCAAATGCCAAAAAATGGCGCCAATCTGGAAATAAACTCTGGGCGAATTTCGGTGTTTTTCAGAAAATTTTCGACTTCCGTACTCGAAGAATTTCTGGAAAATTAATTTTTTTCGGTTTTCATTGCTTTAATAAAATAAATTTAAAGTAAACAATTTAATTGAAAACTCAAATTTCATTAATAAAATAAAATTACATTTTTGATGGAATTTAAATAAAGCTGAAATAAATTAACTTTAAATAAAAATAATAATCTAAGTCTAATAAATTTAAAGCTAAGCGATGCTCTTAATCTTTCTTATCCTTTCTAGCTCTTTTCCTATTTTTGTCTGCTTCCTCCTCCTCATCCATACCTCTAGCTAGTAGGCATCCTTTAGAGGACCTACATTCAATTTTGGAGTAGATGGTCTCCCCTTCAGCTAACACTCCATGCTTCTTTTCCACCCAAGCCTTTTTATATGTGGTGTTAGCTTTCCTTTTCCCTTTATCTTTGGTAGCACCCTTCTTCCTCGGCATTGCAGGTGTTTTAAATTCAATTCTTACACCTAAGCGTTCCTTGGCGGGAATCACCCTGTCACCTAGACGATTCTTCACATC
Source organism: Chenopodium quinoa (assembly GCF_001683475.1). Taxonomy (NCBI): domain Eukaryota; kingdom Viridiplantae; phylum Streptophyta; class Magnoliopsida; order Caryophyllales; family Amaranthaceae; genus Chenopodium; species Chenopodium quinoa. Next base: position 1,809,133 of record NW_018745546.1, read on the forward strand.
GGTTCTACCCTGATCCTTCGAAGATTTCTTCAGCCACTTCTTTACATCATTGGGAAAAGAAGGAGGAACCTTTTAGGTAATCACTTCCCAAAAGGTTCGCGCTCCAGTAAGCATCAAATCTATCTACTTCTTGTGATACAAGGTACTCATAGGGAGGACGAAGATCCCCGGAAGGAATATTCTGAAGCAAGCCGTATTGTCTTTTTACCCTACAGGGATAATAATAACACCACCAATACCCTACAGCAATTGGGAGTATACTTTTCAATATCTTCCGGAGGGCTAATTAATCGTAGCCTCTCCATTAGCCACATCTATGAAAAAATTGCAATGCAAATAAATTATTATTACAATACAAAAATATATTTTTTGATTTCTGTAATTAAAAATATTAATTTTCTACCTGTAATAAAATTGGAGAGCCGCGAAAAGGCGCTTTTGGGTCCCTTTTCAATTCATCCAGACTAATCATAGTCTCTCCAACTATCAATGTCATTGGATTTCTTCCTGATTCAATTTGTTCTAAAACAGTGGTTATAATTGATTGGCCCTCATTATTTTTACACTACTAAGAAAAAATTGATTAAGCATGCAAAACAGGAACGCCCTTCTTCTATATATATGAAGAGATTCAGAAAGAGGTTTATCAAAATAATGGCGTGCAAATTCTTTCAAATTAACTACGTTGCCATCTACTATTTTTGATAAATCCCTTTCTTTTAAATTAAAGAGGCGCTCAAAGACCTTATAATAGTATGCATCTACTCTAGAGATTACTACGAGGTCTATTGCAGGGAAGCCTAAGATAGCACCAAATTCCTCTAGCAAAGGGCTAATCTCATCATACCCTATTCTGAAGCAATGAGAGTCAATATTCAATTCTAGAGCGGTATGTATGAAATCTAAGTCAAGATTTACCCCTTTGATGCCATAAATTCCCTCCAAGTGAAATAAATCTAATTCTTTTCTGTCTCTAGCATTAAGAGATCGACACCATTCATGAGTGTATTGGGTGAAGGTTTTGGTGACTAAAGACATGATTACTGTTTTTCTATAGAAGAGAATTATTTTATTCGCTGGAATTATGAGAAGAATCGACTGGGCAGGGGGCTATTTATACACAAATTGCGAAGAATTTTAATCAGAATGAAATACAGAATCAGCGTCAATTGACGTCAAAGCCCCGTGATTGGCGCCAACCGCCAGCGCTTGGCGCCACACGCTAAGTGTAGCGCCTGGCGCCACGCGCCATAGTGTAGCGCCAGCTGGCGCCAAGTTGCCAGATCAGCCGTGCGTGCTCAACTTGTGTTTTTAATATTAAACTTGAGTCGGTTAATGACTTTATGGCTCCGATTATTTTTCCTAAGAATCTTCTTTTTTATCCTTTTTCCTAACTAATTAAAATAGCTATCTTTTTTTTTATTATATTATTCTTTCTTTGGGACTTTATTTAAATTCCAACACCCGACAGTTCATGTGACTTTTTTCCTTTTTCTTTTTGGAGGAGAGAGTCGGATACCCTCTATCAATAATAAAAATGACGGAATTTTTGCGCAAAATTGTTGTCACACTTCTCTTGCACACACAAACATACAAAATGTGTCGATGTATAATGAGTCTAAGGCAAAGTTCTATAAAAAAAAGTCAAAATAAAATGTACACGGGAACAAACTACGACGCTGGAGGACGTAGGCCCATCATATCATAAAATTGCGCCGTACGAGGAGTCACCTCTCCACCAGCTCCAGTTCCAGCTCCAGTCTCCGTAGGAGGAGGAATACTCAATATAGGACCACTCCACCCAGGATCAACCTGAGGCTGAGGCTGCAGAGGCTGCTGCGATGACGAGCCTATCTCGTACATCCCACCACCTCTGAAAGCCGAGGTAGCCTCTCCTACCGCTGTAGCATGAGCACTCTCAGAAGAAGATCCTGAGCCCTCAGCAACATCAATACGGGCAGCCTTGGAGCGACCACCTCTACCCCCTGACGAAGTACGACGACGTCTCGAGATGGACCTTGCAGGATCCCTCCGCCCCTCAGGTCTCGCTTGGGTGTGAGAAGCGATAGGCTGACCCAGCAAAAGAATTAAATCAGAAACAGGGCAAAATTGAAACAATAATGCAAGGAAATATATAAAGACTACCTCTCGGGTGACGTCATCCCGATGGCAAGTGGTCGCGTTCCTCATCCGGACGAGTTGGCTCCAGAAGGCATCTATGCATCGTGTCATCTCCGAAACCACCTCACGTGAAAACTTTCAGAAAAATTAGTCAGTAAACATGCGTGATATATGGACAAAAACAAAAAATTGTGGGTAACTAGGCTTACTCGAGTCTGGTGGCGAGGAATTGACCGCTCTACGAAGCGCTCACCCTCGGGAGCTGGAGAAATCATCTCCTTAATCGGCCCGTACATCCCCTGATAGTGGATGGATATACGGGGTGGCACGAACTCAGCATCACCGTCCTGATAAGACAAAAAAGTCAGTAAAAACATTACTTGGGGCCTACTTCGTGGAAAGTAAAGAACTGAAAATCTTACCCTCACATCCTCAGCCGGTACGGGGGCTGGAGCTAACAAAGGTAGTAGCTCCTCAGCATAGCACTGCCCGAGGATCACATAGGACCGCCAAGGGGTACCAGCACCCTCAGACATGCTCGACAACCGTGGCTCGTCGAACATATGACGTGGTGGAGCAGTAGGAACGACGAAGACATAAGAAAAATGATGTCTAGCAACCCTCTCTCCTAAGTACTCGACCGCTCAATAAGTCCTCAAGAAATAGCGACGCTCAGCAGAATACTGTGCGGCTAACCCAGGGACTGTCCAACCGCCCCACGGCCGGTACACCACCTTAGGTCCCTAAAACGAGCATCAATTAGGCGAAGGTATACTTAAAGCACCGCGAAAAAGCAAAATAAACAATAAAAGTCCTACCGAGATGATCCAGTTCCGGACATCTGCACTGGACATATCCACATGATGGCCGCCCAAAGAGGCGCTCACTGGAAATCCCCGAGGCGATGGTCTCACCGGCGCAGCTGAAGGAAAGTACTCGTAGAACCAGATCTACAGGGGTTTAAAAGTGTGAGTAAATGCTAAACTAATATGCAGATCTAAACTTTATAGGGAGTAAATGTTTACCTCTACGACATTCCAACAGGCAGACGAAGCAACGTTCGTCCCAAAGGACCGGTGTCGACACGAGTCCCTCAGCGCACCAACTGGCCCAATCATAAGTCCCGATCCGATGGAGATCACGGACAGCAGGGATGTAGTAAAGTAATGCCCTACTACCCTTGTCAGGGGAGAATGTCCCTGACAACAACATCAACACAAAGATGCACACCCGCTGCTCTCGGGTGGTCGCATCGTCATCAAGAGCCGCTGCCAGCGTCGAGCGGCGAATTCCTCTAGCACTAAACTAAGTCGTCTCGACCTCAGCTCGGGCCCGAATAGCGATCGGCCCCAACAGCTCCTCGACCTCCGAAGAGAAGACGTCGATTCCACTGTCAAACGGGAGTGGCAGAGGTGAACTCCAGTCATGTGATGAGATTGAAGTCCGTAGGGGTGACTATCATCTCGCCACAGGGGAAATGGAAGGTGTTGGTAGTGTCCCAGAAGAACTCCACCAAAGCGCGCACTACATGATGACCCCCGCTGGAGGCGACCATAGCCTCAGAGGTCTCAAACAAAGTAGCTAGCCCGCAAGACTCCCATAGGAGTCTCGTCTCAAGATCCCTGGAGATGTACATCCTGTACAAAGCACCCAGCCACCTGATGAGGTTGTGCTAGCTTTCTGCAACATATTTTTGTGTTCCTTGGTACACCAGTTAGCCCCTCTAAGCAATTTGACATGATTTAGTAATCGGCTTGATTACAAGAAGTGATCGACCTGATGAAAGATCGTCTCACTTAGCTTAAAGCGCCTAAGTATTGGCTCATTAACAAAAGGCACCGACATACAGGTTCAAGGCAATAGAAGCGCTGACGTACAGGCATAGCAAAAGCAAAGTTCAGGCGAACTTGTAATGATCGACAGGCGTGGATCTTCGGTAATTTCCTTTGGAAAATTATCGCATCAAATGAGAATGACTTCAAGAGAAGATATCTTCGACAACATTCCCTAGCTTGCGGAGAGTTGTCACAAACAACTGGAGGTAATTTCGGGAAAAGTTGTCTTCGATCATATTCCCTCAGGCATAGAAGATGGTCATAATGCGGATGAGGATTGTTTCAAGAGAAATAATCTTCGATAGTATTCCCTTGGATGTGGAATATTATCAGTGCGGATGAGGATTGTTTCAAGAGAAATAATCTTTGATAGTATTCCGTTGGACGCGAAATATTATCATTGCGGGGGAGGATCGTTTCAGGCGAAGCAAACCTCCAAATTTGGAAGCAGTTACGGGCGTAGCGGTTTTCAAGCGGGATGGCATTCTTTAGCTTGCAAGAGGTCATCAAAACAACAGTAAAGCGGCAGCAAATCAGTTACTTTCAGAGACGTGTGCTCGACGGTGCAAGATACGCGTTTCTTAACTCTTTTATCTGTTTAACTAACGTTAGTTTGCAGGTATTGGCGTTTCAAGAATGATTTAGGATCGCAGAACGTTCTGAATCATTCTCTGTCCCTATCGATACTTTGACTTTTGTTTTTCGAAACTTGTGTTTCTCCAAACTCAGTCAAAGTGGGGGCTTCTGTAGACACCCATTTGTGTCTCCCCAAAACCAAACCCAGTGACGAGTACCTTTCACGTCGAATCATAATCGAAAGAAGTGAAAGTGTGGAAAGTCTAGTGTTGCGGAAAGTTTTATTTTCTTTTCTCTTCTCTCTGTTTTTGAAAACTTATTTTTAAGAAAACAGCCAATCCAGTTTGGTTGGTCCATGATATGGGTCCAATAGTAGTGTATTAGGATGGGGCTTGCAAAGACCTTTCCAACGATATATTATAAGCCCAATTCTGATGAATATTGAGGAAGTTATGGCCAATTTATTAAACTGGGCCCGGTTTGAGCTTTATAAGCGGCCCAATGATCTAGAGGAGGGCCTAATATGGTTTATCATTCCTAATGCAATTAGGAATGGTTTTAGTTTTCTAGAATCTTCTAGAAGGTTCTTTTCATTCCTAATTCAATTAGCATTGATAAATTGACTTTTGTTGACTTTTCAGAGTTTTAATCAAAATCAAATAGCATTTTTGAGGAAATTATACGATTTTATCCTCCAGTATGGAAAACTTATCTGATTTTCAAAAACGCGTTGGAAATAAGCTTGGCGCCTAACCCCAGGCTTTGGCGCCTGGAACCAGCTAGCCAAGGGTGGCGCCAGCTCTGTTTTCTGTGCGTCAGACTCTGTTTTGTTTAATTTAACTTTGGCTTATTTTCTTAATAAATATCGTATTAAAAACTCCGTTTTCATTCACCAATTCTCACGAATTCTCATCAACAATCTGTTTTCATTCGCAATCTTTAATTCTCTAATTCTCTCTTAATTCATTCATCTTTTTTCTGAAAACCTTGCTTTTTCATACAAAATTCCGCATTCGCAATATCTAGAAACACCTAGCCATATTCGAAGTTGCCTTCTCCCTAGACGTGAAAGGTTTAATTTCTGAGGGTTTGGTCCCAAATCTCTCTTTCAATTATTTAATTTAATTGATTGTTTATTATTTTCCTTGAAGTTACTAACATGTGTATTTTGTTATTAGAAAGAGGTACGAAGCAACAAAGTAAGTACTTTAATTGATTAATTGATGTTATGATGTAGAAATCATGTTTACATTGTTATTATGATATTCCTAGTATCATGTCTAGGGTAATTTTAATATTAAATATGATTGCTATGACGCTTCTTATATTCTTCCTAATATTTCTGATTGTTGGTATCATGTTAGGGTTAAAGCTTTGATTTTTATTGCTTAGTGACATGCTAGGGTTTGTTATTAATCCTGGTAGTATCATGCCTAGGATCTTGCTATTATTATGCTTTAATATTAACATGAACATAATTATGATTATAATTTTATAATGATGATAATTATTATTGTTATGATTATTGATTTATTGATTATTTATTATGTTGCTTGATATTTTATTTTATTGCTTGATCACACCTTTTATTGCATGTTTAAAGGGAATCTATACTTGTAATCACGCTTAATAAGATAATTAATAATCTTGTTAGGGTTAATTATGATTATAATTTCAATTGATCGCCAATAATAGATTTATTGGTGCATTAAATTCAACCAACATAGATAAACAGGTTTAGGGTTAAACCTATTGATTGTATGTTAATTAGAAAGCGCACATGAATACGATCTGAATAAAGTAGAGGCCTATTATTAGGGCAGGTTCAATCTCTTTTAGGTTGGATTTGTACGATCATCCCCCAACCCTTATTTGGTTCTAGACCTTATGGAGTTGACGATCTCTTGGATCGTTAAGGGGTGTAACTTTCACCCTGTGAACGGTTTACAAGTTCCTAAAACTTTTTGGCTACTCTTTTGCTCTATCTTCTCCCCTTTTGGACGCCACCGTACTTTAGTGTATGATCACAGTAGAGTTCAAGCTAGTGGGATTAAAGCTTGAAATTATTCCTTACACACCTCATCCTAATATAGCTTGCCAATTGAGAAAGAAGGAAGAGTTTGTTTCGTTACCTTCACCTTATTGTGATTGTTAAGCCATTGAAGCTTGTAGGGAGTAGGATGATCGAAAATTTCAAGAATGAACTTGTTCACCAATGTTGTTGAAGCCACATTAGTGCAAGATCCACTTTCAATGATAAGGTTGCAAACTGATCCTTGATGGTGCAGCGAGTTTTGAAGATTTTTTACCAGCTTCATGATATAGTTATTGGTTTAATACAATACCAATATACGTCCCATGATAATTCTTGCTCCCAAGCAACTTCTTGCAAATATATTAATAGTGAGCATTTGTCCTAGGCTGCAGCCCGTGCTACTAACACCTTCTTATTTTTTTGTCCAATGATTAAATATGTATTTCTATAGTATTATTAGTAACGTCGAAATCTAACTTTATAGAGATTGGAACATGATCCTCTTTTGGTGATACAAATAGCACTCCTACACCACATCCCTTTTGGTTTGAGGCTCCATCAAATTAGATAGTCCAAGTATCATCTTATGTGACCATCAAGTCTTTGTCAGGAAAATCATTCTCTTGTATGGGCGTGGAATCTTCTATCGGAAAATCCACTAAGGAATCGGAAACCACGGATCCCTTAATGGCCTTTTGAGGAAAGAACCTTACATCGAATTGGGCTAAGTTAACCATCCATCTTGATATCTGCCCATTTAGTGTAGATTTCTCAAAAAGATAAATGAGAGGATCCATTTGAGATACTACAAAGACTGTATGAACGAGCATGTAATGTCTTAATTTGGTTGTGGACCACACCAATGCGAGGCACAATTTCTCAAGTGGTGTATAGTGTATTTCATACTTAAGCATCATCTTACTTAAATAGTAGATGGCATTTTCCTTTCCTTCTACTTCTTGTGCGAGCATAGCCCCCATTGTCTCCTTGGTGACGGTGAAGTACAATCTAAGGGGAATTCATAGGAGTGTTGGTGCTAATACAAGAGGGTTAGCTAGATAGGTTTTGATCTTCTCAAAGGCTTTTTGACACTCATCGTCCCATATTACCGGCACATTCTTTTTGAGTTTTTTAATTATTGGTTCACATATTGTTGTTAACTTTGATATGAACCTACTTATGTATTGCAACTGGCCGATGAATCCCCGAATTTGCTTCTCGGTTTTGGGCGGTGGCATTGACATGACTTCTTTAATCTTGGTTGGGTCTATCTCTATTCCTCTAGAGCTAATGACATATACCAAGAGCTTTCATGAGGTAACTCCAAAAGCACACTTGGATGGATTTAACCTCATGTTATATTTCCTTAATCTTCCAAAGAATTTTCTTAGGGCTACAAAATGCCCTAGTCGATCCATTGACTTCAAAATCATGTCATGTACATCAACTTTGACTTCCTTGTGCATCATGTCATGGAGTAAAGCAGTCGCTGCTCGTTGGTAAGTAGCATCTGTGTTTTTCAACCTGAATGGCATTACTATGTAGTAGTAAGTGCCCCAAGGTGTTGTGAAAGTTATCTTCTCCATGTCTTCTTCTTCCATGAGGATCTGATTGTACCCTGCGTAACCATCCATAAATGAGAGAAGCGCATGATTTGTTGTATTATCTACTAGAATATCAATGTGTGGTAAGGGGAAGTCGCCCTTCGTACTTGCCCTATTTAGATCTCGATAGTTGACACAAAATCGTACCCTTCCATCCTTCTTCGCAACTGGGACTACATTTGCAACCCATTCAGGGTATTTGGATACCCTGATAAAACCTGTTGTTATTTGTTTTTGTACTTCTTCTTTTATCTTAAGAACCACGTCGGGTTTCATTCGACGTAACTTCCGTTTTACAGGTTTCATTCCTGAAATTAATGGAATCGTGTATTGAGCTATTTCTCTATTAATGCCTGGCATATCTTCATATGACCAAGTAAATACATCGATGAATTATTGATGAGTGTCATTTATGGCACTCATAGGGTAGTCTTTTAGGATGATTTCATCTCTTTTTCATGATTTCTTATCTTATTTTTGGTCCTTTTTCCTTTCTTTCTTTCTTTATTTGTGTTTTTCGTGTTTTCTTCGTGTTTTCCTTTTATTTGGCTCTTTTTCCCTTTTATTCCTTTCCTTTGTTTGCTCTTGTAGGAACCTAGGAGTTGTCTCGGCAAAGGGATCAAGATGAGCTATATTGACTAAGCAAGGAGGAAGCAATCTGCTCAGAGAGGGCTTGGAGAGGCCTCGTAGAGGGCATCAACTCTTGTCAGGATGCCGCAGGCGCGGTTCCTGAAGGCCGCGGGTGTGGGCTCGTTAAAAACAAATTAGCCAAAATTGACCAAGAACATTCCGCGGTCTGGACTCGAGCTCCCTCGGGCGAGGGTAGATTGGAGAGAGCGCTCCAGAATAGAGAGACCGCGACCCTCTAATTGCTCTTAAGGAGCAGGGGATTCGTCGCGCCCTTGCCGCGGGCGCGGTGGCTTTTGCCGCAGGCGCGGGTGTTTCCCAGACAGCTCGCGGAGTTTATTATGGGTTTCGTACCCGTTTCCCCGCGGGCGCGAGATTTCTTAGAGAGGGCGCGAGAATCTTGTTTTCCTTCTTTGCCTATAAATACACCTGTAATTCCTTTTTGAAAACCAACTTTTAGATAATTTTCATTAGCTTAGTTTTAGAAATAGAAGTTAAAGAGAAGTTCTTGGATTTGGATTTGTATTTCAACATTGGTTTAGTTGTGCTTGGATTTCTTCATCTTCAATCATTAATATTAGTGAGAATCTCTTCTTTTAGATCATCTCTTTACTTGTTTGTTTTAGGTTCATGTTTGATTGTTTGATTTTCTTAGATTTGAATTTAATATTTTGTTGATATTGTTTTCTCTTGATTTTGATGATGATCAATGCAATTTCTAGTGATTTGTTCTTGAATTACACCATGATTAGTGAGTAGATTAGTTGCTAGGGAGAAGGGGAAGCATGCTTGATTGATAATTTGTGCTAGTTGATGATCATTGATTTATTGAATTGTTGCAATTAAATTAGTTGACATAGTTTTGCATGTGATTAATTAGATTAGGAGTGATCAACCCTATAAGATTAATCTAGATCACATTGCAATTCTTAATGACATGAACAATCAATTTGAGAATTGTTTTAATTGATTGAGTTTGATTGTTAATTTCCTTGATTAGCCATTCATAGTGACCACTAGCTTGGCCTCTAGGAAATAGCTCTTGAATTCTCTTGATTGCTACTATTGGTTGTCCTTTGCAATGCTTGAATCAATTGAATGAACTATCAATTAGCATGATTATTGAACTTGCATGTGGAACATATATCCATAGTGTTTAGTTTCTTGAATTACTTGATGAATCTATCTTTGTTACCATAATACCAACCATTTTCTCACTACGATCTTCGAAGTAGCTTGACTTAGGCTATAGTTAATACCGACTCACTCCTTTGGGTTTGACCTTATACTTGCCTTATACTTGTATTGGTTTGTTTAGGATGTTATAAATTTTGTTTGATTTTGGGATAGAAAATTGACGACTCGTTTATTCCTCTATAAATTCTTTTAATAGATTAATAAAATCGGCTCTTTCTTCTTTATTAAGCTTTAATACGATTTTAACTTCTCTTTTAATGGTTGGATCTTTTGAGATGTCAAACGTTTCAGTATCCTCAATTATCGGTGTTTTATTTTCAAGTGTTTCTATTGCTTTAATTATTTCTTTGTCACTTTCATTGTTAGTTAAGCAATTCTCATTATCTTGAATTAAGGAATGACACGAGAAGTAAGCAGAAGAGGAAATATTATTAAATTATGAAATCATTACATTAAATAAAGAAACATCTGTTGGGACTTGGTTATTGACTATATTAGGAGAAGACACTAAAGAAGAAGAAGAGGGTGCTACAACTAAGGAGTTGAAAGACTCGACAGGGGGAGACTCTAACTCTGACTCTGACTCAGACGATTCATCGAACATTGGCCCTTGTCTGATTGTTATAGAGATCTTTCTTCTGCTTGGAGTGGTCACTTTCACGGTCTTTTTCCATCCTTGAACTAGACCCTCTGTTGAGGTGATAAATTTGGAGGGATCAAAGCTATCACTCTGTAGTACTGTTTGAATGAGCGAGGAATTGTCTTCAATGCGCTTTGGCTCATTTTTTTCGTACCCAAAAAGAAGTCCCACAACATTAAAGTCAAAGCATGGGGTTGCTTTTTATTTATGGATGGGAGTTGGGACATCGTCTATGAAGTTGCAATCCAAAAATATTTCGAACCCAGGTTGTCTTAACCCGTTCTTAACAAAGGGTTTGGGGAATTCATAGCATGGATAATCTTCTCCCTCTTTTATGAATTTCCCATTTAGAGTAAGAGCGTAACAATCCATTGGGATTGCTTTCTTTTAGGTACGAGCAATCCTACGCGCGTTTTCCTTTTCCTGGGCTCGCTTAAGATCTTCCGGACTCGGTTCAAAACCAATTTCAAAAGTATCCAATTTAGGGAGGCTAGGTAGTCCCATCCATTTTTCTATTCCTTTCTTCTTTCCTAGGGTCATCCCACAAAAGTATCCTTGTTTTTTTAAGGATATCGTTCACTGTCATGTTGGAGTGGAGGTCATAGTAAAGAGGAGTCCTTTCATCTTACTCGATTAAGGAGACCTCTTCGTTAAAGTCCCACAAGTCCTCGTCATCTTCAACGTGCTTCACGTTTATTATAGGATTTTAAATAGCTTTGATCCTCATTGGTAAAACATCGATTGTGATATGGATTCCTCCAACTATAGCCTTCACTTGTTGATGAAGGGATAAAGGGACGACCTTTAGGTCATGAAGCCAAGGGCATCACAACAATAGGTTGAAAGAAGCTTTAATATCAGCCACTTGAAACATAGTAGCATGTTCTATGACTCCTGCCGTCACATTCATAGTGATAGTTTAAAGAGCTTGGCGGCGAGTGTTGTCATAGGTTCTTATTCCATGTGTGGATGGAGAAAAAATATTCATCTTTTATCCCTAACATCCTAGAGGTTCGGAGTGGACAGACGTTTATTGCCGATCCATTATCTACAAGAGTCATTAGGACATTAATTCTCTTGCAGATTACCATGAAATTTAATGCTTTATTGTGTTTATCACCCTCTAGAGGTAAGTCCTTGTCAGAAAAGGTGATCAAATTTATGGGACTAGGAAGATCACTCGTGAGAAAATTAGCCAACACCTCAAGAGTGGTTTCAGATTCTATTCTTATCTTATCCAAAGCATTCATCACCACCAACCTTTGTTGATGGGAGTTAGCTAAGAGTTTCCATACATTCATATCGACTTTGGTCTTTTTTAATTGTTTGACAACTTTGTTGTCTTCTATGACAGGTACATGAACTTGCTAGGTTGTAGGGATAGGTTGTTGCACAATAATGGGAGGTTGCATTCTCCCGGACCTTGTGAGGACATCTATGGGTAAATCCTCCTCATCCCAAATGTCGTCTACTGGATATATCTTGGGGAGTGGAGTCTCTTCCAAAACTTTAAGGTAGACGTCCTCATCGTCACTGTCCCAAACTTCATTAATGGTAGCATCTTTTTCTTGTGGAATTTGGACTAAATTTTTATCATCAATCGATTTCTGAATTAAATCTTTAAATTTAAAACAGTGTTCTATTGTATGTCCCCATGATTGGTAATATGGACAGTAAAACCTATCCGTCCTTTTCAACAATTCAAATGGTCTCGGTTTGCGAGGTTTAGTCTTGCCACCCTCGAAGAGCATTTTGAACATGTTTGCATAGGTGGTCCCAATTGGAGTGTAGGACCTATAGCTCCTTTTAGTTGTTTCAACTACTTGAAGCGAAAATGGCTTCTTCACAGTTGGTGATACCTCTTTGTTGACATGCTTATTTTGTTCTTGTTCTTCGCGTTCAAAAATCCTTTTACACATGCTTACAAATTTTTCCACTGAATATACAAGGAGCAATATGTCTTCTTTAGTGGTCGGTTGTTGCATTGGGGATGGTTCACCTTATGGCTTCGAAGAATACTTCTTTTTCTTCTTCAAGGGCATGAGTTTCTTCAATTGGTTTGATCAAAGATGAGGGGTCAACAGAACTTTCCTCATCAGATATGGACAAGGAATCAGAAAGTAGTGCACTGTTGAAGCTTGGATTCTTACATACAGGAGGCACTGGAGTTTATTATTGTCTGTCAAGTCTTGGATAGCTTCCTACAACTCTCAGTAAGATGGCCCCTGCCTTGATGGTATTTGCAGTGTGCATTGGGGTTCTAGTTAGGTGATCTTTTTTCGACTGGTGGATCCCCGAATGGTCCAATGGGAGTTATAAGACCTTTTTCATGGATACGGTCAAATGCGGTGTCATAACTCATACCAATATGAGTAAAGTTCCTCCTAAATGGTTTCTTTTGTCCCTGATTGTTCATAGTAAGGACTTCATTCAAAATAAAGGTGCTAACATTATTTGAGTGGGTATTTTTTGAAGAAGAAGGATTATCGTTCTTCTTTCCTTTCCAGCTATTGTTGGAGTTAGTGTTAGAAGCTTTTTGCTTTGCGAGGTCGTCTTCAATATTTATTCCAATGACATAGACGGCCTTAAAGGTATTTAAGTTGCTTTAGTATTTGAGAGTCTTAGAGTATTTTTCCTAGAGATTTTTAATGAACATGCTCACAGACTCTTTTTCAGTAGGGATTTCAATCATCTTAGCAGAGGTTTCCCTCCACTTATTAAAGAAAGAAGTAAATCCTTCATTCTCTTTTTGTTTGAGTATTTCAAGTTCCCTATAATCAGTTTCAACTTGAATATTGCATTTATACCTATTAATAAAAGCATTCACAATGGCATCCTATGTCGAGGTTTTTTCGTTGTCAAGGGAAAAGAACCATTGTTGACAGAGAGCTTTTAACTATAAAGAGAACAATGTATGGAAATTTTCTTATCTATCCCTTTAATATTCATTGTTGTTTTAAATGCTCTTAAATGAAAGTAGGGATTGTCTATTGCTTAAAATTTAGGGATGTCAGTGGCATTGAGATTTTGTAAAAGAAGTTCCTTGTCCACCAAGACCCCTTGTGAACTAATGCCTTAGAACCTATAATCATTAGATATCTTGCTCAAATTTTCTTGCATGAGCTCCATTTGTTGTTGCCTTACAGGATCATTAACTTAAAGCGTTATGTTCTTCATCAAGTTAGTGAGGTTGGCTACATCCTTCTTGAGTTCATTAACTTCTTTTTCAGTGGCCATGATCTTCTTAGCTTTCCTTTTCCGAGTAATGGGTTTGTCAAAAAGGAGTATCTGAACGAAAGTGTTGTCCTTGATTAGCCGCCCTTCCTTTCTTGACCAAGCTCTGTAAATTAAACCATTTATTTATTTTAATTACTTGACTCGAATTTGGCTTTGACTTTATTGATTTTAACACAAAAAAGAAAAAAATGGGTTGTATTTTTTGAAGACCAAATAAGGTTTTAAAATAAATATGGTTTAACGGAGGATTAATAACCGACTTACCCCCCTAAATATATGACAGAAAGACGTATATAGAAGACTCTTTAGACATGGTCGATATGTTACATGTTATGTGTGTGCTTTAATAGTGATTGTGAGTGACATACTTTGACTCTTTTGTGAGACCATGGGACTATGTGCCAAGACTTAATTAAGTACTAATCATAATTACTGCCATTAATAAATGGATTATATCGTATTAGCAAATTAATTAAACTGTCATATCGTGAAGACTCGAGCAAAATTATAGGCTGTCGTCAGATGACAGTATCGTCGCTAGACGCTGGCATCCAACTCCAGACGACGGGATCATCGCTTGGCGCCGGACACCAGTGTGTAGCGCCATAATCTAGATTTTTGCGCCGTTATGGAACATCGATCTGGGACTGTTTTGAGTATTTTGCTCTAAAGGGATTTGCCTAAAAAGTCGTGTTAAGTCCAATTTGATTAATTTATTAGACTCTAATCATTATTAATTAATTAATTAAATTAGCAAAGTCCTTTTAGTCATTATTTTCATTTATTTAACTCATACACAAGTCAATCAAACGGTTAGGAAAAAAACACATAGAGTATGCACAACAAATAATGCACAAGTAGTCATATAGTCACGATATGATGCAATGAGTTTGCAACCTAACCATGGCTTTATTTCACTAAAGATCAGGATATGGGTTAATCAAAGAGGGTTCATAGTTACGAGTAAAGATGCCCACACGGAAGCCTTTCCTTTTGAAGGATTGGCGTTTGTGGATGGAACCCCGCCAGTTAAACTCGCTTCCATGGTTTGGTGAATTCAACATTCTCGGATGTACCCTTCGTTGCTAGGAGCGTTCGATTGGGTAGATGGAGCATGAATTCTCAAAGGGTTATGTCCATATGTAGAACATATATAGGTTTCAAAATATAATGAAAAACTCAATTAGGATGTTGAACCGAGCAAACAGTACTAGAAAACTAGTCGAAACAATAAGGTAGATTTTTGGCTCAATAGTGGAAGAATTTGGCACGAGAAAATAGCTTCGTCGCCAGACGCTGGCCCCGTCGTCAGACGACAATCTTGTCACCTAGTTACGCGCTGACGCTATTTCTCAGCGCTAATTCCTACAAGCGTCAGCAGCTTTCTGTTCTTAAATTATCCAGTTTTTTCGTAGGATTATTTTGATTCTAATTGTAAAAGATATTTCCCTAGATTTCTACGTGTAAATATCCTATGTTTCTGACTCATTACTGATGGTCTTTTAATGAGAACCTTTTTTTATGCTTATGCCAATAATGTCAATCAAAATTACACATATGAAATACTTAGATTTTTTTAGTCTCATCCACTCATTCTAAATCATTGCCAAAATAAATTTTAGGAATTAAAATAGAAATCCTCCTTAGTGGAGTCGCCAAAAAACTGTAGGGAATATTTCAAGCCATCCCACACTTGAGCCCCACTGTGATCATACACTTAAGCATGGTGGCGTCCATAGGGAAGGAAGCTAGAGCAAAAGAGTCGCGAACAAGTTTTAGGAACTTGTAAACTGTTCAAAGGGTGAAGGTTACACCCCTTAACGATCTAGGAGATCGTTAACTCTAATAGGTCCGGATCCAAGACTGGAAGTTAAGGGATGAAGGTACAAATCCAACCTAGAAGAGACTGAACCTACCCTAATAATAGGCCTCTATTTCATTCTTCTCGTATTCATGTGCGCTTTCTGACTAACATGCAATCAATAGGTTAACCCTAAACCTGTTTATCTATGTTGGTTGAATATTAATGCACAAATAAAGCTATTATTGGAGATGACTTGAATTATAATCATATTAGCCTTAACAAGATTATTAATTATCTTATTAAGCGCGATTACAAGTACAAATTCCCTTTAAACATGCATAAAAGGCATGATCAATATCGTCCTAAGGGGGCTTGACTTTCGTTGACTTTCTCTCTTCTTCCTCTTCTCCATGGTTAATCGATTTTGATCAGTTTCTTCATCAATCTTGAGCTTTGATGGATAAGAAGAAGAAGCAGAATAATTCTACACCCCAATTAGTACAGCATAGAAGTTCTACTGATGAAATTTTACAGAATTTGCGAAACTCAGGCACAGCTTTTGTTCCAAGCCCGATTTAGGAGGTAGACGAGCTATCACTCCGGCGCCGGCACTGGTCAATCCGACATGTGGTTCTATTCCTCGGAGTGATGCTAAAACTATTTCCCTATTTGCTGAAGCCATTGCTAGACCAACATCTTCGAATTTCAATAAAACAGTACCTAGGGTTTCTGGTTGTACTGTTCCATTGGATGCTGAAGCGGTTGCTCATTGATCTAAACCAGCTATCACTGATTCTCACTCTATACCTCCCCCTAAACAAAACTCACATAAGGAAGGTGAAGATCGAAGCTCTTTTTCTAGGAAGTTAGCTGCTAAGGAGCTCCTCTGTTCTTCGTTGCTCTAATTGTTCAGAATGGGAGCAGGTTGCTCAGCTTAAAGAATCTGAACTTGTGGAAGGTAATAGGAAATGGTCTAATGCTTTAGTTTTTTATGTTGTTGGTCATTACCCTACTATTGTTGCTGTTCATCTTTTCATAGTTCAACAATGGCATGATATGAGAAACCAGAAATTTTTTGGCATGATGATGGGTATTTTATCATTAATTGTTGCTCAGTTAGTGATAAGGATACTATTCTTTGCTCTGGATCGCATATGTTCATGGGAAAACCAGCAATTCTTACACCTTGGAGTCCTAAAATTGATTTTGGTGCTGAGATTTTGAGAACTATTCCTTTATGGGTTAAGTTCCCAAACATACCTTTAAATTGCTGGGGTCCTGAAACTCTAAGTCGTATTAGTAGTTTCTTGGTGTACCAATTTGCTCTGATGAATGTACTACAAGACAAATAAGAGTTTCTTTTGCTAGAGTTCTAATAGAAATTGATGTTACCAAGCCATTGCCTAAATATGTGTTTGTGGAAAGCCCCTCGAAGGAAACTCTAGAACTCAAGGTACTTTATGAATGGACTCCACCCTTTTGCTCTAAGTGTAATAAATTGGGCCATGATTGTTCTGTCAAAGTGCCATCAGCTCCTAAGCATTCGGTGGCTGCAGCTCCCAAGCAGTCAGTAAATGCAGCTCCTAAAGTGCAGCAAGTCTGGGTTGCTAAGCCTAGTCAAGCTCCTCCTGTTGTTGATGTTGATGCTTCTGTTCATAGGCAATCTATTATCACCCCAAAGGTTCATACTTCTCAAAACTCAAATGAGGGGTGGAGAATAGTTGGAAAGAAGACAAAAAGTCAACAAACTAGGGTTAATCAGCCTGCTTCTACCTCTAATGCTTTTGTTTCTCTATTTGCAAATGAAATGGATGGTGCAGGTGGTTTCATGATAAATCCAAGCGGGGGTGAGGTTAATCCCCCTTTGGTGTCATGATTACTCTATATGGAATGTCAGGGGCCTGAATGACCCTTGCAAAGTTGCCTCTGTAAGGAGGTCGCTTCATTCTCATTCAGTTGATGTTATTGGTCTTCTTGAAAAAAAAATCAAATCAAAAAATGTTCTCACTTATCAGAAGAAGTTTGGCTCTTCTTGGCTTTGGATAGTGCAATTATGATCATTCTCCTAAAGGGAGGATTTGGCTTGGTTGGAATGCAGATAGAGTAACTGTCAATGTCTTGAAGATTCATGAGCAGTTTATACATTATTATGTCCTTTCTAAGGATCTTTCTACTCAAATTCATGTCACTGTTATCTATGGGCTTCATTCTATTCATGATAGCCTTCCTATGTGGGAAGGGATTAGGAACATCTCTATTCAACATTCTCCTTGGCTTTGTGCTGGTGACTTTAACTTTGTTCTTCATTCTTCAGATAGGCTTCATGGTACTGATGTTACTGATTATGAGACTAGAGATTTCGAGAGTTAGGTTGATGATTTGGACCTCACTGAGGTCAAGAGCAAAGGAGCCTTCTACTCTTGGTCAAATAAGACTCATACTGGTCCTAGAACTCCTTCTAGGATTGATAGAGTCTTTGGTAACCAAGCTTGGCTGGCCTCTCATGGGCATGTTGAGACTGTCTATCTCCTCCCTTCTTTATCTGATCACAGTCCAGTTCTGTTAGATATTTGTTCTGCTCCTGCTGGCAGAGGTAGACCTTTCAGGTTTCTAAACTGTATTGCTGATCATCCTGATTTCCCTGATACTATTTCTCAGGCTTGGGGTTCTGGTAGTTCTGTTTGGAAGAAGCTTAATTATGTGAAGTCTAGTATCAAGTCTCTTAATAGCAAGCAGTTTGGCAACATTGAAGAGAAGATTGATTAAGCTAATGTTGAGCTTGCTGGAATTCAGAACTTAATGGCTCAGAATCTTGATGATTTGGATTTATATGCTAAAGAATCTGATGCTATTAAGGTTGCCAAACACTGGAATGATATTCAGGAAAGCATCTTCAAACAAAAATCTAGGATCAACTGGATTAAGCTTGGAGATGGCAATTCTCAGTATTTTTTCTCAGTGATGAAGAATAGACAAGCAAGGAATAGAATTGATTCCATCTTTGACTCTAACCAGGTTTTGCTTAAGGATCCGGATAATATTTCTCATGAAGTTATCTCCTTCTATAAATCTCTTTTAGGGACTCAAGCTCCTTGGCTGCCTGCTATCGACCTTATTACTATGAGGAGGGGTAAACAGCTTAGCTCTATTGCTCAGAGTTATCTCATTCAGCCTGTTTCTCATGCTGAAATTAATGCTGCCCTTAAGGGAATTTATAACACTAAAGCTCCTGGTATTGATGGCTTTAACTCCTTTTTCTTTAAGAGAGCTTGGCATTTGTGAAAGATGATTTTTATGCTAGTGTTATTGATTTCTTTACTAAAGGGACCTTGCCTAAGCAATGGAATTTCAAAACTATCACTCTTGTTCCTAAAATCCCTAATGCTTCCCATGTTAAGGATTTTAGACCTATAGCTTGTTGCACTGTGGTTTATAAGCTAATTTCTAAGGTCATAACTTCTAGACTTGCTGCTATCATTGGTGAGGTCATTATGATGCCCAAGCGGGTTTCATTCCAGGCAAGCACATTGGTGACAATATCCTTCTTGCAACTGAATTGATTAAAGGCTATGATTACAAATTTATCTCACCTAGATGCATGGTTAAGGTGGATTTGAAGAAAGCCTATGATTCAGTTGAGTGGGGATTCTTGATTACTGTTATGCAGGAGCTTAGTTTCCCTCAGAGATTTGTTAGTTGGATCTGTACTTGTCTTACTTCTGTGTCTTATTCTATTCTTATTAATGGTTTTCCTGCCCCTCCTTTTGAAGCTAAGAAAGGTTTAAGACAAGGTGACCCTATGTCTCCCTTTCTATTTGCTATTGGTATGGAATACCTTTCCAAGTGCCTTGATGAGCTTAGGTTAACTCCTGATTTTAACTTTCATCCTAGTTGTGAAAAGTTAAACTTAACTGACATGATGTTTGCTGATGATCTTTTGGTGTTCTCTAGAGCTGATAGTGTTTCTGTTAAGCTTCTCTTCCAAGCCTTCTTGAAATTCTCGGGTGCTTCCGGGCTTTCTGATAATCTTGATAAAAGTGAAGTCTATTTGGAGGAGTTTCTGTTGATGTTCAGAGAGAGCTGAGAGAGCTTCTTGGTGTTTCTCAAGGTTCTATTCCTTTTAGGTATCTTGGGGGTCCCTCTCTCTTCCAAGAAGCTTACTATTGCTTAGTGTAGACCTTTGGTGGAGAAGGTGACTGCTAGAATCCAAGGGTGGATGGCTAAACACTTGTCCTATGCTGGGAGGCTTCAGTTGGTGAAGAGTGTGTTGTTTGGTATTCAGACATATTGGGCTCAAATTTTTATCTTACCAAAGAAAATCCTGAAAGAGATCGAGGCTAGATTCTGATGCTTTCTTTGGACTGGATCCTCTTCCCTTGCTAAGAAATCTTTGGTTGCTTGGAATTATGTATGTCTTCCTAAAGTCTGTGGTGGTTGGAACTTGCTTTCTCTTCCTGAGTGGAATAAAGCAGTTGTCACTAAGTTACTTTGGGATATTGCTCACAAGGCTGATAATCTTTGGGTTAAGTTGGTCCATATATATTATTTCAAGCATAAAGATTGTTGGACCACTCCTACCCCTGCTAAATGCTCTTGGTTTTTGAAGAAGATTCTGAGTTGTAGAGATAATGTGAATGATCAAGGGGGATGGGATGGTTTCATACAGGGCAACAAGATGAAAATCAAGAAGATTTATGCTGCTATTAGGCCTCAAGTTCCTAAGGTTCCTTGAAAGAGGGTCATTTGTCATAACTTAGCAACTCCTAAAAGTGTATTTATCTTGTGGATAGCTTTGTGGGATAGGCTTGTCACTAAGGATAGGTTGCAATAATGGCACATTTCTTGTGATCCAAGGTGTTTCTTGTGCTTGAATAACAATGAAAGTGTTCAACACTTATTCTTTGATTGTGAGTACTCTAGACAGGTTTGGAACAAGGTGTTGAGTGTCTTACATGTTTCCAAGCCTATTCAGCAGTTTAGTGATGAGATTGAATGGTTGAAGAAAATCTACAGAAGTTCCAGATTGAAAAACAAAGTTATCCATGTAGCCTTCACTGAAATAGTATATGGTATTTGGATTCAGAGGAATGCAGTCTTGTTCTGGTTGTTGCAAGCCTGGTGATGTCCTAGTTAGGGATATT
This sequence comes from Chenopodium quinoa, assembly GCF_001683475.1. Classification (NCBI taxonomy): domain Eukaryota; kingdom Viridiplantae; phylum Streptophyta; class Magnoliopsida; order Caryophyllales; family Amaranthaceae; genus Chenopodium; species Chenopodium quinoa. The sequence goes on from NW_018745546.1 coordinate 1,829,950, forward strand.
ATCTTCCATTCAGCCTGTAGAATCCCAGCGGGAAACAAATACTTGATTGCTTAGTTGGTTTATCAGGGAGCTGCTTCTGCTGTTCTGTTTTTCTGCTGCTGTTGCTGGTTTTTGTTGCTGAATTCTGATTTCTGCCTGCTTTGTTGCTGATTTCAGAATTCTGATTTTTGAGTTCTGAAGGTTGTTTTGGTGCTATTGCTTTTTTTGTTGCTGTTGCTGCTTTTTGTGCTGCTGTTGGTTTCTGCTGTTTTTCTGTTGTCTGTTGCTGTTGCCGAAACCTGCTGTTGTTACTGATTTGTGTTGTTGTTGCTGACTGCTGTTCTGTTGTGCTGTTGTTGTTCTGTTGCTGTTCTGGTCAGCAAGTCAGCTGATTCTGGTTCTGTTGCTGAATCTGTTGTTGTTTTCTGTTGTTGTTGCTATAATCTGCTGTTGTTGCTAGTTTCTGTTGCTGTTGCTGGCTGTTGTTCTGCTGATCTTTGATGCAGTTGCTGCAAGTCAGCTTTGCTGTTGCTGAAATCTGCTGTTGTTGCTGGTTTCTGTTGCTGTTGCTTGCTGCTGTTCTGCTGTTATTGATCTTTGTTGCAGTTGCCGGTCTGTTTTGCTATTATTGCTGGTTTTTAGGTCAGCACTTTGTTATGGTGGCTAGCTTGGATGTTTTCTCTGAATTGGTGTTTTACCTTTTGTTGTTTAGTCCTGCTGCTTTTGCAGCTGAGTCTAGGTGGAGGTTTTCTTTTTTACAGTCTGCATGAGTGGTGTTTCTTGCTTGCATGTTTGTCCTGCTCTATGTTTGTTCTGTGTTCTTGGGCTTAGTTTCCAGAACCCACCCTAGAAGGTGGCTGGAAACTTGAGCTCAGGTTAATCTTGTCTGTTTGTCTTGAACCCTTCCTAGAAGGTGGCAGGAGATTGAGCTTGAACTTTTTGGTGGTTGGTTGGCCTGTTTTTTCAGGTCTTGTGGAGTTTGGTGTTTGTAATAACTTAGCTCTTGTAAGTTGTAACTTTTCCTTTTGGTAATAAAATTTCTCATATTTTCCAAAAAAAAAGGCGTGATCAAGCAATAACAATAAATAATCATCAACCAACATAATAAAAATCATCATAAGCATAATAATCACGTTAAACCATAATAATGATAGCAAGAACGTAGGCACGATACTAACATGATTAATAACGAACCCTAGCATGTCACTAAACAATCAAAGATCAAAACTTTAGCCCTAACATGATAATAACATGATATAAGAAAAGAAATAGGAAAAATTATTTTAATCATACTTGATATAAGAAAATATTAAACCTAAACATGATACTAGGAAGCAATAAAAACATCCTAACATGATACTAGGAATCAATAAAATAATCTAAGCATGATTTCTATATCAAAAGATCAATGAAACAATTAAAGTTATTACTTCGATGCCTCGTACCTCTTTCTAATTACAAAATACACATGTTAGTAACTTCAAGGATAATATAAATCAAAACAATGAAATTAAATAATTAAAATGGGGATTTAGGACTAAACCCATATCAAACCTTTCTCGTCTAGGATGAAGGAAACTTCGAACATGGCTAGGTGTTTCTAAAGCTAAGGTATAAGGAATTTTGAGATAGGGAAGGTTTAGAAAAATAAAAGAGAGAGAGAAAGCTTCTATCTTTTAGAGAGAGAGAATTAGAGAGCTCTAGGTGTTGATGATTTGAAAACAGGGAGATACGACCCCTATTTATAAAAAAAATAGCAAGGGATCAAAGAAAATTATATTTGGAATAAAACTCCTCCCGTCGCAAGCAATAGGAGCCAGCGCCAAAGGACGAGCTCGTCGCCAGGCGACGAAGGTCAGCGCCTGGCGACGATTCTGTCATCTCGAGTTGTTCCAAAAGTCAACACGCTTTTCCACGCGTAATTACCTTCAACACTGGTGGCAAGTAATTATGCGTCTGGGAAGTTTTTTAAATCAGATTTAATAATATTATATTATTCTAAATAAAACATTCTTTTAAAATAATAGGCCCTCCTCTAGATCATCGAGCCACCTTTGAAAATCATTGGGCCTAATATAATTTAATCCATAACTTCCTCATAAGTCATCGGAATTAGGCCTATAATATATCATTAGAAACCTCTTTTCAAGCCCATTCCAACTACACTATTATTGGACCTTTATTATGGACCAAACCAAATTGGACTGGCTATTTTTCATAAAATAGGAGTAAGAAAAAAAATATTTTTAGAAAACAGAAAGAGAAATATTTTAATAAAAACATCCTCATCACTAGACTCTTCACACTTTCACCTCGTTCGATAGTCAAATGACTCAAAAGGTATTTTTATCACCGGTTTTGGTGTTGGGGAGACACATTTGGTTGTCTACAGAGAGCAACACCTTCTTACCACAAACAAGTGAATTTGGGTTCGATGGGCCTTACGAGTTCTAAACCGGCTACCTTAGAATATAGATATCCTAAAGTCAACCAATGACACTCTCAAACCGTGAAAACATTTACCACTTAGGAAGGTACACATTCAAGAACACAATTCCAATCAAGAAATGTCCAAAACAAGAACAAACAAAACACATTTTTGCTAAACTTGCCTTGAAATAAACAAAAATCTTTTTGGATTTTCCAAAAGCATGAAAAACATGGAAATGCATATACTCAAGTGCATGGCATAAATGAATCAACATCCCACCAAGCATGATTGAATACCCTCCCCCAAGCTTGAATGAGACCAAGCTCTCAAATCATAAACAATGGAACCAAGGAGGGGAAACCAAGGAAAAATTAATCCAACATTACCAACAAATGATCTTCAAGTCGTAATAAGTAAGAGAGAGGGAAAAGAAGGATATTAGCGGATATGGGATAAATGCAAAATCACACAAAACCCGAAATAACCTTATATGAGCCACAATCTCTACAAATAAGTCTTGAACTCCACATGATAGGCAAGTTTACGCACATTTCCTTGATTCTTTATCATCGCCAAGGAACAAAAGTATATAGAATTGTGTACCTAGCAAGGAACACAAACACGTCCATGAGATCTATTCTAAAAAGAAAAGAAAAAGAAAGCAATAAAACACGGGTTACTTCCCGCAAAGGCTTGTTTAACGTCCAAGCGATAGGAAATAATATTTCAACGCACGCAAGAGCTTGTCAAATGCACTACTACACATTTCATGGGGGTGTAGATAGGCGAATGACAGAACAAGAATGTACAAAAAGATCATTGCACGCAAGTGAAGAGGGAGATTCCAGAAGAAAGAAGAAGAGGTATCAAACGAAAACTCAAGAAAGTAAGAAGTGGAAGAGGGAAAAGAAGAATGGAAAGAAAAGGAAATCAGCAAATCCTCATCACAAAATTTTTGGTTGACAAAATTCCTCTCGTCCTCAACAATGATGGAATGAGGGACGTGAAAATCATCCATAGAATGCGACTCTTCAATAGGCTCTTTGAGATCAAGAAAGGAGAGAGATAGGGTAAGGAGGGATGTGGTCGAACCTTGAAAAGGAAATCAGCAAATCCTCATCACAAAATTTTTGGTTGACAAAATTCCTCTCGTCCTCAACAATGATGGAATGAGGGACGTGAAAATCATCCATAGAATGCGACTCTCCAATAGGCTCTTTGAGATCAAGAAAGGAGAGATAGGGTAAGGAAGGATGTGGTCGAACCTTAGAGAAAAAAGAATGTGAGAAACGAGAAAAGGGGTAGCTAGTCCCTCACCACAAGGTCTCACATTGCCAACGAGGGCATGAAAATTAATCATAGAATCTTGAAATGAAGGGCACTTATGATATACACTTCCCTTAAGCTCAAAAACACTAAGGGAATCAACCTCAACCTCCTTTTAACCAGAATAAACCTTTCCTTCAACTATCTCAAAACCTAAGGTCCTAAAATCGTGCATGAAAGGAGGTAGATTCATCTCAAACTCATCTAAGTCCTAAGAAGCTTTCTCAATGAAGTCATAGAATAATCTATAAATCCCCATATGACTCTCGAAAAATATGTGGGACATTACCTCAAAATAGTTTATATACTCATAGATTGAAGTGTCAAAAACATACACTTGGGACTCATCAAGATGGTAGAGGGGGTTAGGATTCAAAAATTCAACATTAGCTTCATTATCAACTCCTTCCCCATCACTCAAATTCTCTCTAATGGGATCCTCACTCATATGAGGGAAGGGAGAAGAAGGAGGGGCATGCAATAGCTCGAGATTGAGCTAGGTGGGAGATTTTGCTCTCAAGCATCTTCATTCTAGCTTCCGTCTCCCTATTCTAAACTTCCCTTCTCTCATTATCCTTCTCCCTTATCTATTTATCCATCTCCATTATCTTCATTAACTTCTCCATAATTTTCTCTTTCCTTAAATTTTCCATAGAATTACCCTCATAAAAGGTTTCATTAGAAGCATAAGGGAAATCATTTGGATCCATGTAAGAACTAGAAGATGAGGAGAGAGGATCATTCACATTATAAACATGAGCATCATCATATAGGGGAGAGTGGGCAAATCAAGCAAATGAGATTCATCATCAATAATTGGAGATAAAGAGTTAAAATCACTTGTACTAGGTTCACATATTGGATCACAAGACAAATCATGGGAATTCATGCCACCAATAAAACTATTATCACATTGAAAATCAAAATTAGCAACATTACATGCCCTATTGCGTACATCCTTAGAAAACCATACAAAATAGTTCCAATCACTATGAACCGTTAATGCTCGAAATTTGCCATTAAACCTACTTTCAACTTCATATCTCGTTTGTTCATTCATGCCATAATAACAAGTCTCACAAGGTTCACAGGGATTACAACCATTATAGTTTAAGAACCCTATAAGTATATGGAAGTAGACATAAAAAGACTTACCATCAAATTGAGGAAAAGAAAAACGTGGCATTCTTCGACCACAAAAAAAAAAACAAAAAAAGAGGTCGTTCCCCGGCAACGATACCAATTTGACAAAGGAATAAACACGTCGTTTAATGTCTATCCCTAGATCAAATACAATTTATACAACCTAAACAAACCTAATACGAGTATAAGACAAGTATAGGGGTCGAACCACAGGAAATAAATAAACACCACCAAATGTTATCAACAATTAAGCTAGTCAGGAATAGGAGATAGATAAATTAAAGTCTAAAGATGCTAAAACAAGAAATAAAACACTAAGGGAAATGGTTTAGGTATAGCATTAACTTGAACATAAACAAAGGCATGGAAGTTGAATTAATCATGAACTAAACATGCTTGAATATCAAAGTTAGATCCAATCTAGCCACCTTCCGGGGTTCATTGGCTTCTCCTAACATAGCCTCTATGCTTCCACACTTTAATCATATACTATGAGGTGCTATCAAATAACGATCGATATAAATGAATCTTGCTGGGTCCGCTACCGCATCTTCTAACAAAAATTCACTTCCAATCAACTAACAACATGCATTTTGCAAATAGATTGAAGAATATCAAGCATATAAAGAATATAATCACAAATAAATTAATTCCAAGCCCTAGAACATGCTCAAGATCTAACTACACCATAACCATCCCCTTAATGGGGGGAATTACTCACTAATCACGATAATAACAAGATTAATTAACAAATAACCAAGAATCAACATGATTAACAAGCAACTAACAACTAAAACAATAATCAAAAGAAAGCAAATAAAATAGAGGAGAGAGATTTAGAGATTCTCATTAATTGAAGATGAAAGTCTACAAACAAGATGATCAATCTTCTTCTTCAAAATTCATGCTCAACAATGGTGAAACCCTCACTTTCTCTCTCTACACTACTCTAATCCTAAGCTAACCCTAGAGAAAGAAGCTCTCCTAAAACTAATTAAAAGAATAGAATAATTATATTGATTTTCTAATAAAACTAATTACCCCAAAAATGGGTATTTATACAAATCTAATATGTAAAAATAATAATAAAGAGAAATAAAAAGAGAAAAATATATAAAGAAAGAAAAAAAGTAAAAGAAAAAGGGAAAAGAGTAAATAAAAAAAAAGAAAAAGAAAATAACAAAACCAACAAATCCCCCAAAAACCATCAGACCCTTTTCTTTTTCAATTTCTTTCGCTGCTCCACATGTGACAAGGGAATAAACGCGTCGCCAATTGCCTATCCCTAGATCAAATACAATTTATACAACCTAAACAAACCTAATACGCGTATAAGGCAAGCATAGGGGTCGAACCACAGAGAACGGATAAACACCACCAAATGTTATCGACAATTAAGCTAGTCCGGAATAAGAGATGAATAAACTAAAGTATAAAGATGCTAAAACAAGAAACAAAACATTAAGGGAAATGGTTTAGGTATAGCATTCACTTGAACATAAACAAAGGCATAGAAATTGAATTAATTATGAAGTAAACATGCTCGAATATCGAAGTAAAGGGTCCAATCTAGCCGCCTTCCGGGTTCAATTGGCTTCTCCTGACATAGCCTCTATGTTTCCACATTAGAACCATATACTATGAGGTACTATTAAATAACAATTGATAATAATGAACCTTAACTAAGTCAACTTCCGTTCCTTGTTAGCAAAGATTCACCTTTAATCAACAAACAATGTGCACTTGCAAGAAGATTAAAGAATATCAATCATATGAAGACTTTAATCACAAATAAATTAATTCTAAAACCTAGAACATGCTCAAGGTCCAACTACACCACAACCATCTCCTGAATGGGGAAATTACTCACTAAGCATGCTAATAACAAGATTAATTAACAAACAATCAAGAATAAACAGGATTAACAAGCAATACCAACAACTAAAAAGTAATAATCAAAATAAAGCAAATAAAAATAGAGGAGAGAGAGTTAGAGATTCTCATTTATTGAATTTGAAAATCTACAAACAAGATGATCAATCTTCTTCTTCAATATCCAAGCTCAACAATGGTGAAACCTTCATTTTCTCTCTCTAAACTACTCTAATCCTAACCTAAACCTAAAGAGAGAAGCTCTCCTAAAACTAATAAAAGAGTTGAATAGATGGTAATTGTTTTCTTCCCCCTTCTAATTACCCCAAAGATGGGTATATATACCAAACTAATAAAATACTAAGTAAGTAAAAGAAAAGAAAATAAAGTAAAAAGGAAAAATAAAACAAGAAAACTAATATAAAAATAAAAGAAAGAAATAAGAAAAAGGGAAAAGAAAAGAAAGAAATAAAAATAAAAATAAAAGAAAAAGAAAATATTAAAAACAAAATCAATTCCCACCAAAACAACCAGATCTTCTTCTTCGACTTTTCTTGGCTGCTTGAACTTCATCACCACTCTACACCATCATCACCGCACATCATCATCTCAAATCGAAGATCAACGACCATCACCAAGCTTCAATTATTTGATCTCATTAAATATCATGTGCGAGGCTCGTGGAGTGGTTCGGTAGAACCAAGGGTTGGTGTGGCCGAACTACGGGGTTGGTTCGGTCGAACCATGGGTGTGTTCTACCACACCTCTTCAATTTACAGAACTTTGAAAGTCTCTGACTCGTACTTCGACCGAACTCTCAACGGTTTTCTCGAACCCAATTGGAATTGCATTTTGCTCGTGCGAATTGGTGATTATATTTCAAGGTTGTTGCTGGTTGTTGACGGTGGTGCAGGAATTGGTGGGTGATAGTGGTTGTTGTTGCTGTGAATTGGTGATGCGGCTGTTAACGGTTGGTGATTGAGAATTGTGGTGCGGCTGGTGGTGGATACGGAGGTAAGTTACTGATGTTGGTGGAGGTATGTGTGAAAGGTCGAGGGAGCAGGGGAGTTCTGAATTTTGATTGGTGGTGTTGGTTTTGGTTGATGCGGTTAATTGGTGGGTGATTTGGTTGGTGGTTGCGTGGCTGGTGAGAGTAGTTGATGTGAGGGATGTTGCGGGGTGTTGTGAGGGTGAGTGAGCAGGGGAAAGGTGGCTGATGGTGATGTGCGTGGTTGTTGTTGGTTTAGTCGATTGGTGGCTATGGTGGTTGCAGCTCGTGTTGGTTGCGCTGAGTTGATTGTTGTGGAGATGGAGCAGGGGATTGCGGATTTTTTGGTGGTGTGGTGAAGGTTGTAGGTGGAGCTGGTGGTTGCTAATTGGTGGGTGATGGTGGTGGTGCGGTTGCTGGATTGCAATTAACTTTTGACATGAATTGGAAACCAAACTCACTTGACTTAAAACCCGAACACCTACACACAAAACCGAGGAAAAGGATAAGAAAAATAAAATAGAACTAAGTAATAAAATAAAACTAAATAAACTAAAATAGAAAATGAGAAAATTAAAACTAAAACTAACAAAATTAAATAAAACACAAACAAATAAAATAAGAAAAACACTCCAAACTAATTAAAATAAATAAAAGTAAAATATAAATAAGAGAAATAAAACTAAAACTAATAAAAACATAAAACTATACAAGTAAATAAAATTAAATTAAATCACAAAATAAACTTAAAACTAATAAAAACTATGAAAGTAACAAAGAAAAGGAACGAAATAAAATAAATCAAAAGCAAATAAAATATAAAAATAAACTATAAACTAATTAAATAAAGAAATTAAATTAAAACATACTAAAACTAAGAAATAAACTAGAAACTTTATTAAAAAGAAAACAAGAGAATAAAAGGGAAAATAAGAGAAAATAAACATGAAAATAGCTCTAAAACTACTCCCTAAGAGTGACATAAATGTCACTCATCACCATGGGGAAATAATCTCATACAATGCGCCTCACCAAACATCATCATCAATCATCACCATTAAATCACCACCTTTCATCCTCAACATCAATTATCAAGCATCAAATCGACACCGTTCGATCTCTATAAATAATCAAATGTAAAGCTCGTGATTGAACCCACATTTGCGCGCCTGCGAAAGACGTCGTGCATTGGTCACGCATAACTTACTTCCTTGAATCTGTTTTTAGACTCAATTGCGTGCGTATTCTAACAGGGCTGCGTGCCCGCGTTTAGCTTCAATCAAATTAGGGTTGAATTGAGGGTTTTGCGAGGTTAGAAGCAGGGGTTGACGTAGTTTGAATTGCGGTTGCTGCAGCGGCGGAATGAAGGTGAAGTGCGGTCGAGATTGCTGTTGTAATTGGTGTTGGGCTGCTTGCACTTGGTGGTGGTGGAGATTGATGGTGGTTTCGGTGGCAGGTGGTTAATGTTGTGAGAGGAGATGCGTATGGCTGCAGCAATGGTGGCTGGAGTTTGCGTGAGGATGCTCTGGTTTTGGTGAGGTGTTGTTGCGGCGTTGATGTGCGGTGGAGCAGGTGTTGTAATGCTTGGGTGCGGTGGTGGTAAGGTGGTTCATGAATGGTGCGGAGTGTGGGTTTGTGTTAACTATCGTCAGGTGGTTGTTTTCGGTGGGTTGCGGTTGTAGCTGGTCGTGTTTATGTGAGAGGAGGGAGCAGAGGAGGAGCAGGGGAAGTTTGGTGTTTTGGTGTGGTGGAGATTAAGAAATATTAGAGGGGGAGTGAGTGGTGTAAGATAAGGGGCAGCAACATGAGCAGCAAGTGTATGGAGCGAGGGGAATTGCACATTTGACTCGAACCTCGGACCTCCGAACACAATCCTACAAAACTAAATATACAAAAGGGAGAATCGGGAAAAATATAAAATAAATCAAATGAAAATAAATAAAATTAAAACTAACAAAATTAAATAAAATTATACCAGCAAATTACATAAAATAAAAGAACAAAATAAACTTAAAACTAATAAAAATCATGAAAAGAATTAAAACATGCCAAAATAACAAAATTAAAAAGAAACTTTATTAAAAGGAAAATAAGAGAATAAAAGGGAAAATAAGATAAACCGAGCCCAAAAATGACTCTAAAACTACTCCCTAAGAGTGACATAAATGTCACTCATCAGACAACGTCTCGTCGCTCTTTATACAGGGGGTGGACAATACCCTAACTGTCCGGTAAGCTAGTAAGCTCACTAACTACCGTATTTTCTTTCAATCAAAAAGTATATGTTCCTGAATGGTTCGGCGTGCCTGTAGACTCGTGAGCTAGTGCCTAATGTAAAGTAATTCTCTACCTTTTTGTTCCGAGAGGTAGATCATGCAAAGCTGGGGAAGAAGTGAAATTTTATGCAACACCTACGCCATACAATTTTACGCTGTACGATAATGCCTTGCATTTTTACGCTGCATGATGACGCCTTCCTTTTTGCTGTGGACGTGAAAAAATATGAAAAGTCGGAATTTATAACATCAGTACAGTAAAATGACAAACCTGTTTATGAGAGCTTTTACGTAAAGCACCACTACGGAACGTCTTAAGTTACTTTTAAAAAAAAACGTTCAAAACGTATGCTTAGGGAAGGCACAAAGCATGGTGTGCATGTAGAGTGATGCAAAAAACTATCAAAGAAGAACACAAACTACAAAATGCAAAGCTTAATTTTGCTCGGATTTTGTTTTCGCACCTCTATAAATACCTTTGTAAACCCGGTTTTTAGGGGCAAGTTTAGAATAAGCTTAATTTCACATTTTTTATCATATTCTTAGCTTAGTTGAGAGCTTTTCTCTCTAGTTTTAGGGTTAGTTTAAGAGTAGAGTTTAGAGAGAGAAAGTGAGGAATTTCAATGGTGATTGAGATATTGAAGATTTAGTGGTGAAAATTGTGTTGAAGATCTTCTTTATTATCAGTGAGCATTCTTGACTCTATCTCATTTTATTGCTTTGTTTGATTTCATATTTGTTTATTTGATTTTGATGTTTGATGTTTGATTGTTGATTAGTGTAATTGTTCTTCATATATTGTTGATTCTTGATTTCAATAGTTGTTTGTTTATTTGATGATGTTGTTAGAGTATTTGTTTTGCTAGGGATAGGGTGAAGCTTGTATGATTGATTGAGTGTGCTTAATTTGGGTATTGTGTTGATTAATTGTTGAGATTAAAGTGATTAATGGAAGATTGCATGTGTGTAATTCGATTATACCTTGAGAATTAGGCTAGATTGATTTGCATATTGTTCCTGAGTTGCTACAATTGTCATGATTACTTGTTGATCCCCGTTCCTAGTGCTTTATTTGTTTTGTTTCTTTGTTTGTTAGTTTTTAGTGCTCTCTATTTATCTTTCTCTTCGACCTAGCTTAGGCACATAATTTAGAGCGCTTGAAAATTACCGTTCCTTTGGGTTTGATCCTTGACTTGCCTCTATACTTGTATATAGATTTGTTAAGTGTTTATAAATTTAGTTTGATCAAGGGAGGATTAGTTTCAACGACCTAGTTCCACCCCTCGGCAAAATGGCGCTGTTGCAGGGGAACGGTGTCTATGTTTGAGTGTTTTTGATTGCTTGAGTCTAGGTCTTTGCATATATTTTTCCTTTTTATTTGTTTTTTTTTTTTTTGTTTTGTAAAAAAAATGGCATGTCTATCTTTTCCTCAATATGATAATGAGCCTTTTTGTGAATATTTCCATATACTTGTGGGATTTCTTGACTATAATCGTTGTAGTCTTTGGGAGGCTTGTGAGATTTGTTATTTTGGTTTGAATTAAAAAACTAGGGATATAGTTGAAGGAATTCATAATGGTAGATTTAGAGAATTTTCTATCGATGATGCTTGGGATTTTTATGTTTGGATTGCTTGGGAAGTCTATAATAAGGGTAATCGTGATTCAATTTTTGATGTGCAATGTGTTAATTCTCCTAATGCTAGCATGATTTCCCATGATGTATCACATTATCCCATTAGTGAACCTAGAACAAATGCTTTCAATTTTAGTCCTTCTTTTGTTCATGATAATGAGGTGCATGTTAAAGTTGAAAAATCTCATATGTTTGATTGTGCCCCCCTCCCCAATATGATGTATATGCTTATGATTTCAATGTTTTTTTTTTCCAATCATTGTTGTTCTTCTTCTTTTCTTGTTGAGCCTCAACCTTATACATCTTTTGAATCTCTTGTTGATATATTTGATTCTCAAATCAGGTGCATTGAGCTTGATAATGAGCTTGGGCCTAATAAGGAATCGATTCTTAATTCTATGAGAAGTCAATTGGAGGTGATGAAAAAGAGTGAGGAGCAACTTGAGGAGAGAAGAAGGAGAGGTAAAGAGCTAGAAAGCCAATTGTTGTCTTTGATGCTTGTGTGTGAAAATTACAAATCCAATGTGTGTGTTGAGGATGATGATGGTGATTTTGAGCAACCAAGAGAGTGTGGGGATACCATCGATGAGCATTTGTGTGATAGTGAAGGAGTTGAGAATGAAGAGAGTATTGAATTTGAAAACTCCAACCCTCCCACCCATCTTGATGAATTTCTTGTGCATGATTGTGATTCTTCTATCCATGAGTATTTTGACTCGATTGAGGTTATGACCAATGTATTATTTAGGTGTCAAATGAAAACCCATAGCCTTTTTAAGTGAGTTCATTAAGAATGCTTCATGGGAGAGAGATGAGTTTGAAATGAATTTACATCCATTCATGCATGGCTTTGAGACTTTAGGGTTTAAGGAAGTTGAGGGAGTTGTTGTTCATGGTTGTAGTGAAGGGAGTTATGTAGTTCCTCTCGGAAGAGGGAGATGATGATCTTGAGTGTTCTTCTTTTGAGGATTCTATGATTGATTTTCATGCTCTTATTGGTGATTTGAGGCATGGTGGTGAAGAAGAGTTCATTTGTGAGACCATAGCCCCTATTCCCTCCTCTCATATCCCTTTTTCAAGCAATTTCAACCATATTCTCTACACTCCTATATCCCTCCCTTCCTTTGTCAATGAGCCTGTTGGGGACCCCCTTGTCTATGATGATTTGTATGTGGCTCATTTGTCCCCAATTGAGGAAAAGGGTGATGTTGCCACCCAAAAATATTTTAGTGAGGAGGATTTGCCTTTTCTTTTTCATTCCATTCTTTTATTCCCCCTTCTTCTTCTTATTTTCTCGTTTTTCCTTTTGATCCCTCTTTTTCTTTCTTTTGGCACCTCCCTTCTCACTTGCGTGCAATAATCTTGTTTCATGTTTTTATCCCATCATTTGCCTGCCTTCTCTCTTACGAAATGTGTAGTAGTGCATTTGACAAGCTCTTGCGTGCGTTGAATTATTATTTTACTAGAGCGGTCAAGCTTAGACCTTAAGCAAGCCTTTCTCGGGAAGTAACCCGTGTTTTATTGCTTTCATTTTCTTTTCTTTTTAGAATAGATTTTCTATCATGGAAATGTTTGTGTGCCTTTTTCTAGGGAGATGACTTGATATACTTTGGTGCTTCGATTGGGATCCAGAATCAAGGAAGGTTAACTCATATTTTTGCTAGCATATGGAAACAAGGTTCAATTCTTGGGAAATTAGCTTTGAAAGGTTTAATTGGGTCATTTGCGGGTATTTACACCCACCTAACATCCGGTAATATCCTTTCTTGCTCTTTCTCAAGTCGACAATAACTTGTTGGATATATGTTGGTTTGCTCTCCTTGTTTTCCCCTCCCATGGTTTCTATGATTTATGTTTGAATGTATTGTCTCATTCAAGCTTAGGGGAGGGTATTGTATCATGTTTGATGGGATGTTGATTCACATATGCTATGCACCTTTGTATATGCTTTTGTGACAGATTTCTAGTATCATTTTGTGTAGATTTTATGGTGTAATTTTGTGTTATTTGTGGTCTTACATTACTCCTAAATGTTGGTATAGGATAATGTTAAAGCTAAGGTTGAATTGTTGAGGATGATGCACCCTAAGATGTCTGAACAAAAGCTCGAAAATGAAGCATTTCAGCAAACTATTGCAATGAGATTCCCGATCGTCCTGTGGGTTACGGACTAGGGGTTAAAAAGGGGGACATTTTCGGAGTACGTGGTGTGTTAAGAAAGGAAGGCTATGGAAAAGTTCAAAAGAGGACTATTGTGATGGATAGTGTTAAAGAAGTGAATGCTTTGCACAAAAAAATGATACACTATCTCAAGAAAATGAAAAGCTGAAAGATGAGGTCGGACACAACAAACTTCTTCTTAAAGCGCTTGTTGGACAATTTTCTCAGATTGTAGGTGCAGTTTGTCAAGGGAATGAATCTCCGGGCCTTCTAACCAAAGCATTTGAATTCTTAGGAAATGCAAAACATCAGATAACAAAGTCACATTTCTCTTTATAACTGAAATCAGAGCTTAAATCTAGAACTGAATTCAGATCTAAAGTTCAGAACTGAAAATTAGATTTAAAATCAGAGCTGAGATCCATAACTGAATTGAGAGCTGAAGTTCAGAACTGAAAATCAGATTTGAAATAAGAACAGAAATTCAAAATGGTTGTGTGTATGTGTGAAATTCAGAGCTTGTGTGTGAGTGTGTGTGAAACTCAAAGCTTATGTGTGTGTGTGTGTGAAAGTCACATCTTGTGTGTGTATGTGTGTGTGTGTGTGAAATTCAGAGCTTGTGTGTGAGTGTGTGTGAAACTCAAAGCTTATGTGTGTGTGTGTGTGAAAGTCACAGCTTGTGTGTGTATGTGTGTGTGTGTGAAAGTCAGAGCTTGTGTATGTGTGTGTGTGTGTGTAATAATAATCTGCCTAAGGTTCTCTACTCTAGAATACTCCCGTTTATACTGCTTATCTGCCCTGCTTCCCTGCTGATCCCCTTCATGCTTGCTGTCCTGCTCCCCTTCATGCTTGTTGTCTTGCTCCCCTGCCTAAGCTGATTGTCTGCCTTGCTGAGGCTTTAGATGCAACCTTTTAAGTAAAATAAAGTTACAACCTAAATAAGCTGCTTGTCTGCCTTGCTAAGGCTTTGGATGCAACCTTTTGAGTAAAATAAAGTTACAACCTAAATAAGCTGCTTGTCTACCTTGCTGAGGCTAAGAAGACACAAATTATGCGAAAACTAGCGAGGTTATTATGCTAATGTAACACTGATAATTGATTCCGAATAAAGGAAGTACTAGGATACCTGGTAGAATTGCTTATTTTCACCATGGCTGTTACTTAGGCTCTTAAGAGCCCTGTATAACTTCCAGTTGTACGCCTAAACAAGGTCTATTAGGTCTAGGGAGAGGTGACTTTATTATATTGTTTATGGTATCAAACTATTTTGCTATCTGAATTTTCATCATGCTTCCCTAGCTAGAGGAGCTGGTGTATTGGTGATAACTTGAATTTTTGTAATGACTTCTCTAGTTCTAGTAAAGGAATAACTTCTAGCATGGGAGACATAATGCACTTTTCTTATTACAAAGCTACTGAAAACTTCCTAACTGCATCTATTATGCTGTGTGCTGTGATATGCTTTTCCATTCAAACATTACTAATTCTATTGTTCTTGCATAATTTTTGTGTTGTTACATTAACCTTAATAAAGTTACAAATTGTGTAAAATCTAGCGAGATAGGTTCTGAAATTCTAACATTACTATGCTAAGGTACATATAATTGAGGGTGAGGCCTCTAAATTGTTTAATTACCTTAGCAAGACCACTAATTAGTAAAATGATGATGTACTAATTACATATAATTGAGCTATATTGTGTAATGTACTAATTTATACTTTGTATTTTTTTATTTTTTTATTGTTCTTTGAAGATTGGAAAAGGCAATGTAGGTGCAACAAGAGAATAGGCCGGGACACTTGAGCATCAACAAGAGACTATATCGTCTATAAGGCCATCATCTATCTATTTTTGTTTTTAGTCTTTTATTAGTGATGTATTTATTTAGGGACAGGTTATTATAATATGCGATTTTTTTTTTAATAATTGTGTTGATATTTTCATTTATAAATTTGGTAATTAACTACGTACTCTTACAATTGTTGATTAATTATTGTTTTTTTATTCTAGTTATATAATATATTTGTTTATTTTTATTTTAATGTTATTAATTAAATTTAATTTATGATAAATTTAAATTACTATAATGTATGTATGATGGTAATAATTTAATTAATAAAAGGAAAAAAAAAGCTTAAAAAAAATTCTAGACACCCTTTTTAATGTCTACATATTTGCACATTTTTAAATTTCAAATTTTTTCCCGCCATTCCATATGTTGACACGAATAAACGAAAGAAAAAAAAAGCGTCGCTAAATTTGAGTATGTGGACATGTAAAAGCGTCGCTAAAAAACTACACAAGTTGGGAAAACATGCGAAATTAGTATTTTTCAACACTTTGTATATTAGTTTAGACACAGAAAAGCGTTGAAATTCTCGATGCTTTTTGGTGTCCCTCAAAAATTCTCAAATGCGTCGAGAAATTTTTTTTTTGGGCGCTTTTAGCGTCGAAAAAAGACCTAAAAAGCGTCCAAAAAACACATTTTTTGTAGTAGTGTCCCTTTTCAAGTATAGAGGACAATGCTTCCTTTCAGCTTGGGGGAGAAGCCTTTACGCTTTTTGTAAATATGATTGTGATTATGGCTTTGAATAAGCTTGGGGGAGTTAATTTGTTTTTTTTGGTGACTACATGATTGTGATTCCAAGAAAGGGCCCGTTCTTTGCTTTACTATTAGGGATACCACCAAATTTTAAAAATTTAGCCTACCCCTAACCCTTTTGCCTTTACGTTACAACCATGGGAAAGACCTTTTGACCTAGAGGTTGAGTCAAATTTCGAGGGAGGGCATTATGAGTTAAAGCCTAAAGAGAGGGGATGCATAGTAAAGACGTCGTGTAGACCTAAAGTATTTCTTTTTTGGCTCCTTCGAGGAGCTATTGAGATGCTCATTAGAGGAAGATTTGAGACTATAGGGAGAACACAGTAAGATTGAACGGGATGAAGGTGAATTATGATAACTAGTTCTCTATGCTTAGCATACTCTATGTTTCAATCAACCTCGGATATCTTGAAACGTGCATACCTCAATTGCTTAAGAAAGATGTTTATTCATTTGAAATGTGATCATTTTGTAAAGTCCAATTCGTAAAGGTTTCAATTTTATTTTTCTTTCTTTTACTTTCCTTTTTGTGGTTTGCCTCATGTATGTTGTGGAGAGTTTTAGGTTAATCTCTTAGGAAACCTTTACGAGACGTCACTCATCCTCATTGGCGACTTTTTGGTGTTTAAAGGGCTTTTTGTAGCTAAAAACAATCGTGATTCCGATCAAAGTGAGTCTTAGTGTATATTCCCATCTTATGCCTTTCTTTTTCTTTTTGAATAAGTTTTTCATACTTATTCTTTCTTGCTTTGTTTTTCACGAGGACGAGCAAAAGTTTAGCTTGGGGGATTTGATGAGTGTCATTTATGGCACTCATTTGGTTCTTTTTAGGATGAATTTCATGCTATCCTATAGCTCTTTTACTTAGCTTTCCTTGATTTTACTCTTTATTTATTTTAGTTTGCATTTTCTTAGTTTGATTTCTTTCTTTATGCATTTCTTGGTTTATTTTGTTATTTTCTCTTTTATTTGCTTGTTTTCCTTTATTTTTCAGGTTAAGATCGTTTTCCAAGTTTATCGAGCCTCTCCCCGATTTTGGCATTGATTAGGATGCTTAGTGGTCTCCATTTGAAGCTCAAGCATGGAGAAGTGCAAGTTCCTAAAGACCTTGAGCTGTGCATTCAAGCCGTGGGGAAATGATTTCTTGTCTTGAACCCGCAAACATGGAATTTAGAAATTGCAAGGTTCCGTGTTTATCAAGAGCATTAAGTGGAACGCACGAGGAGCATTGGAATGATAGGGAATAGGGCTCCCCTGCTCCCAGGCACAGGCACGCGCGACCTGTAGACACCTATTTTTGGCCTCCTGTCCCGAAAGGATGTGCGATGATGTTACAAAAATCCGTTCTTCATGTTAGATCAAACTTGAAATGTTTATGAACTATGAAAAGAATTATGAAGTAATTTGAAACCCATATTTGAGAAAAAGTTATTTTAGAGCCTTGTCTGATTACTAATTAGGCCTAAAACATGTTCATACAAGTTTAAACTTGATTAATAACGGACCCAAATGTGTCAAATGCAATGATTGCATCAAATGGAACCTACATGTTAAAAACCTAGCCAAACGGGTAAACCAACCATAAAATTCCCTAGAAAGGCCTAGACAGATGGATAGATCTTTCAAAGAGCTTTCCAACGGTATATTATAAGCCCAATTTTGAGCCAAAACGAAGAAGTTATGATCAAAACACTAAACCGGGCCCAAAAACCGACACCCTTGCACTCCAACAACCATAATTTTCTATCCATAACATATTTTAACCTAATTCTAACGGCATTAGAAAGTAGACATTCAAAGTTATGATATCTCACACGTCTGAATCCAACTTTGCAATCAAAAGTTATGGAAGTTTTAAAACCGTGGTTTCATATTAGGCTAACCGCAAACCAGTACAACTCAATCACTTGCGCGCGCCTTGCACGCGCGACTCATTGAGATGCCCGCGGCACTCCAGCGGGACTCTGAGAGTTGCGCACACCACCTGATGGCGCGGCTCTAAAACCCTAAACCTAGATCCCCACACCTATAAATAGGGGTCTTCGTTCAACATTATGGGGACCAGAAAATTCAGAATTAAAACCCTAGTATTCTCAAAACCCAAATCTCTCAACTTCTTTTACTATCATACTATCTCTTCCCAAATACTTTCCAACCCTAATTGAATCCATTGAAATCCTTGGAGTTACGAAGAAGAAAGAAAGTCCATAAACACATTAAACGGAGATTTAACATAAAAGAAGAACGGTTAGTTTCCTGAGCACTTAGATAAATCACTTTTCTTTTATTGTTTAAATATATTTAATTGATTAATTAGTTATTTGATCACTTTAAAAAAACTTTTATTTAATTAATTTACATAGTACTCTTTCGTTAATCAAGACTAGAATTGGGATAATTAATTGTTGTTTTATCACTTAAGACAAGGCGAATCTTGTTTATTTATTGTTCTTTCACGAATATTATTAAATAGGAATAACGAATTTTGCAATGTAATTCCTACGTGATTAATGCTTGTAAATAAAATCAAATAATATATTTTTAGGTATCACGTCACGTATATTGTTTGGTAATGAAATTTTGAAAAAAGAAGAGCTAGTAGAGGCGGTACTACGGCTAGAATAGCGATTCCTCCCTAAAAGGAATGTTATTTTAGTACCCTCGCTCCTGAACTCATTTCTTGTTTATGTAGACCTATTTGGGTATGGGTAAAGTTATGATTCGTGCTAATTATTCCATGAGCTCCACATGGAAGAAAGGCATGAACGAGGTTTATGAGTTTTCCTAAAACTCATTGGCGACTCTTACTTGTTTCTTATAAAAAAAGCGTGATGGGAGTATCATTTCTAATTCAAAGTCTCCCAAACAGTCAGGAATTCAAATCCTAATACACCCTAACAAGTGTAAAGTCCTAGGCTTTTAAGCGGATATGGGCATTTAAGGAGAGTAACCCTTACGATGGGATCACCCTCCTTACAATGGCGACTCCACTGGGGAGTTAGAGGTTACAAGATTAATTTGTAGTTATGGTTAAAGGTTTCCAACACTAGGTTGCCTATGGATTGTAACGAGAACTAACTTGGATAATCTCTAGTTAGAGAGCGAGACTCGAACGCATAATATCTTCCTTTTTCACAAAAGTAAAAATCAAACAAGAAACATTGCATCATGCATAATCATAGCACAATTTAACCATTGGGGATTGGCACATTGACTAGGGGTTGCCAACACTAGGCTTCTATCCCAAAACCAATAACAATCATCTCACCCATATCGTCAACAAAATGTTGAGAGGTCTATGTCATGAGTCAACATGTTGAGTGATTGATTTGTGCATCGTTTCTTAAGATATGGTACTCTTGGACACCCAAGCCTTGACCTTAGAATGACATTGTATGCTTTGACGTTTCCTTTTATGTGCTTATGTGACTACGTGGATATGTGCTTTGTGTCTAATCTAACTAATTCCAACTTTTTACCTAGAGATGTAATAAAAAAAATTTGCAAACATTTTGGTTCGACCAAAAAAAATTGTCGAACCTACAAGGTGCCACGCGCAACTGTCAAAGTTGCGTGCCCTCCAAGCGCAAGTTCTGAAGTTGCGTGCGGCACCTCTGTGCAACTCTATGTCATGCGCGCGCCCACTGTTCAACGTTGACTCGTTACGAGCAATAACATCCGAAGAAAACGATATTACCACTTCAAGGTTAATTGTTAAGTAGGTGCTAAAAATATCTCTTTGGCTAACAACGCTGTCTAACTTAGTTACCTTTACTTTGATCTTCGTTTTTGTTTTCGTTTCAAAAAATAAATAAATGTTTTTTTATCGTTCTTTATGCGTTTTTGCAAAAAAAAAAAATAAAAAAAAAATAAAATAAAAAATTGTTTTTCACCGTTCCTTTTGCGTTTTCGTAAAAAAAAAAAAAAAAAAAAAAAAAAAAAAAAAAAAAAAAAAAAATTACGCATGTGGCAGATGCTACTCTTGAACTTGCACTTTCCACCTTAACGCAAGACGGAAAATTACGAGCGATACTATTTTTTATTGTGCTGATTCGTTTACGTACTTTATAATCAAGCTAATGGCATTACTTCTTATGAGGTTCGTCATTAGAAGTCCGCATCTCTTAATAGGACATCATCAAAATGTTTATTATTAAAACGTGCCTATTTTTGTGTTCATCATTTTTTTAGTTGTAATTGGTCAACCTTGATTTAAAAAGAAAACCACGAGAACTTTACTTGGGATGATTTCCTGACAGAAAAAAAAAAGAAAAAAAAAAAATAGAACAAAAAAAAATGTCGTTCTTAAAAATAATTAAAAAAAGAGAGTACGATACCAAAAAAAATATTATTCTCAAAAATAAAAAGAGAGAAAATAAAAAATGATAAAACCGAGAAAATGATTTAATTATATCTTGGAGGCCATCATTCTTTTTAAGCAAATAGTAAAGTATTATCCCTAAAGATGAGCAATATGAGAATCATAATTTTTTAAAAAATGATATAGATCTCTATTGTAATCTAAGTGATCAACAAATACCATAGTATATTTGATCATTTTAAGGAGTATGTTCGGTTTGATTAATATTCCTAAAATTTGATGAGCATTTTCCATCCAACTTTCTTGACTTTCTCTTCTACCTTTTTCGAAAACAATTCATTTAAAGTAAAATCCTTAGATGATTACTTTGTTGAAGTCAACACAAATCATGACATTCCATTAATGATTGTTCGTGAATTTTTTGACATTCTTCAACAACAAACTTGGTTAAAGTGAATTCATATTACAAGAATTAAAAAAAAAGAAATAAATCAATCATTTTGACTTTGGTTCTTTGTTTGAATGCTTGGCAGAAAAGGTTTAAGTGAACGCGCTCAATTTCTCGTGATACACGTTACTAGATCATCTTCCACATTCACATACTAGTCCAATCATGGGTAACAAAGCAGCATTGGAGAAACTTAGAGAAGAACTCCAAAACTTAAAGGCCCTACGAGAAGAAGAAGCCCAAATGAAGGTTCATAAAAAGAAGAAAAGGCTAAAATAAAAGCAGAAAAAGATAACATTCTGCAAGAAAAAGCAAGAGCCGAAAGAGTAGAGGCGTTGGAGAAACTTGTCCTTCGAGCTAACTCAGGGAATAAATACTTCAATTATGAGCTTGCACCACAACTTAGTGGCAAGACTCTCCCAGAAAAGTTCTTGAATCAAATTTGCCAACCTTTAAGGTTACAGACAATCCTAGAAATCACTTAATGAACTATATTGGAATTATGGCATTGAAAGGGGTTGAGCTAAACCTATATGCATGTACTTTTCCTCTTTCATTGGACCCAACTACTAGATCATGTTTTTATAACCTCGATGCAAAACAAACTTCCACTTGGAGTGACGTTGTAAAAGCGTTTTTAACCCAATATGGAGATAACATCGAGCTCACAACTACCTTGCGCGTTCTTGAATTGCTTAAGCAAGGGGAAGAAGAAGGCTTCATTGACTTCTTTTCCAGGTGGCGATCAAAGGTTGCTCTTATTCCCCAAAGACCTCCTGATCATGAACTTGTCCCAAAGTTCATAGATAATATGTCTCCGCCATACAAGTGCCATTTACAATACCTTGGTTTAGACACATTTCAAAAGTCTATATTGTGGGAACATTAATTGAAAGGGACTTGATAAATGAAACCATGAATCATATATATGGACTTGATTTTTAGAGAGGGTTTCACCTACGTCAGAAACGGACAAAGCTCAAAGATGCAATCTCAAGAAGTTATCAACAATTCAAGATGTAGCACCCTAGGTCTTGTTTTGTTTCTTTCCTTTTTTTTATGATAGACTAAGAGATTCATGCTAGCGAATCTACTTATTTTGTACTCTCATTAATTAATGAATAAAAATTATATTATCAAGTATGTCTATCTTCTTCTCTTTTCAATCTCTTTATTGTTATTGACTTGAATTAAATAATACGTATACATACAAACAGACAATATCAAAAGGCATACATACTCAACACCTTAAAAATCTTGATAAGCTTTGGCTTACTAGATTTATCGAACGAAAAGAGGCCCATCTTTGGCCCACAAAGAAAGGATATGATTATTTCACCAACATAGGAGGCAACTTGAAACTCCATAAATATAATCCCATGTTCTTAACTGATCGCGGGTAAGAGTACGTTGTTGGTCTACTAACCCTAACCAAATTAGAAATTTATAATACCTAAACTTACACTAAACTAGTTCGTGGCAAGTAAAGGGTCGAACCACGAAGACTAAGTGTATCAATTTGTGGAAATTAGACTAGTAGGAAAGGTTATAAGATAGAGAGAGATTAAACCAAATACTACTAAGAGCAAATAACTAAAACTAGGGAAAGTGGAATCCAATCACATCAATGCATTAAACAACATCATACAAATAGATGAAAATGACCTCGATTAGGAACATCAACACATTTTACTCACTCTCGCACAATTAAGCATGTTAATTATCCTACTAAACTAATTCACTCTCGTGCAACTAGCCTAGCAAAGGTATGGAAGAATTTAGAGCTCTCAACCAACTCACTCTCGCACAATTGATTGAAAGCACAATTAAGAGCATAGAATCGATTAGCTAGAAAGATTCTAATCCATAAAAGCATCACCCATACACAATAATCAAGAAACAATTTCATACTAATCACAATCAATCATTCAATTCATTACTATAATCTTCATCCAATTCCCTAGAACAAGACCTAAGCTAACATAATGAAGAAATACATGGAAAACAAGGTAAAATAAGAATAAAAACAAGATTAAACAAACAAACTAATTGATCTACTCAAATCAACAAACAAAAATCAAAAACTAAGAATTAAGCAAAGAAATAAAGATAAGAGAACGTTAGAAAATGCTCATTGAATAGATGATAAGAAGTTCCACAAAGTTGCTTCTTAAACCTCTCAAAAACTCCATGGAAATCCAAGCTTTCTCTCTCTACAACTACTCCTAAACTAGAGAGAGAAAATCCTAATCTAACCCTAGAGAGAGAAGCTCTCCTAAAACTAATTAGAGAGTTGAATAATTGGTAATTGAAATTGGTGGGTGATGGTGGTGGTGTGCGTGTGAGTGGAAGTGGCTGCGGTGGTGTTGGTGAAGAGGGCAGCAGTGGCGAGCCCATGATGCTTGGCTTGTACACATTTGACTCAAATCCGGTATTTCGAACTTGATTTGAACATGGAAATCGAGCGTCAACCCGAACACCCTTACAACCAAAAACCAAACACGAGGGGATTATCAAAAAGATAAAATAAAATTAGATAAATAAAGTAAAATAAAATACTAAAACTAAAGAAATAATAAAAATCAATGAAATAACATAAAATAAAGAAAACAAACTAGAAACTAAAAGAAAATAAATAAAAAGAGAGAAACTAGGAATTATTAAAACTAAGTTAATCTAAATTAAACTAAAAACTACAAAATACTCAAATAAAAAGATAAAAGACTAGAATAAGAAAAATAATAGAAATAAAGGATAAAAAGAGTTAAATTATTGGAAAATAAGCTGGAAAACTATTCAATAAACACCTCTTAAAGTGACATAAAAGTCACTTATCATTAACCTTAAAGAAAATCCATCATTTTGGCAGCCTTTTTGAGCCTCGTCAATTGTGCCTTAGTTATTCAACCTACATTATTCCATACCTTGGGATGGGAATGGTGCAAAGATACAAATAGGAAATTGGGGGAACGAAACATAAGAGGGGGACACAAAGTTAGTCTAAACCCAAAAGGAAAGATCTAATGCAAAAGAAAGAAAGAAATTATTCTAAACCCAAAACAAAACTTGTCAAAAAAAAAAAAAAAGAAAGAAAGGAGAGATGACAAGGAAAAGGCACCTAATGTAGGAAGTTGCCACACAAAGAAGAAAGGTTTAAATTTGAGAAGCACCAAAAGTAAGGGATTTTGGGAGTATACTTGAGCCTGTCCATTGTCCATAACCCCTAGCCTAGCCACGTTACAACCTTGGAACGACCCTCCTTGAGGTAGACCAAAACCATATATCGAACTCATCGTTCCATGAAAATATGGTCAATCTTAGGTCTTTGCACATATGGACCTACTATTAAGTAGTCATGCCCATGTATAAAACGCATGAAGTGTCGAGTTATGATTACAAGATCATATAAAAAAAAGTTTTTTGCATGAATTGATAGCCAATGGCTTGATGACACCATTTTAGTAAAACAATCGAATCAAATTAAATTCGATGTTTTCCATATCTTTTGCCAAGAAAAATAAGATGACTATCTCTCTAAAATAAAAAATAAAAAAAAACAATCATCTTATTTTCTTTTAATAATAGGTCTATTTATTACCAAGGTAATTCAAGTTGTATATACATTGCCTTGAAAGAGAAAAATCTAATACAATAAATTGATTACATATATCGACAGCCTCGACGTCAACTCTAGATGTCTTTTACAACTATTGAGAATTGGTCTTCTCAGTTATATGTCCGCCTGCGTAGGATATCTCCATCTTCTCTAAGCAAGGAACATTGATTGAACATGATCGCTACATGAAAAAATGATTGTTATCGCTATCACACGTATACCTCACTGTCAAGTCATCACGATGATTCAAATATTAAGTCAATAATCCTTGCTTTTCGAAAACATGTCTAATTTTCTTTCTTAATTCTTCTCTGGAAAAGTTGGATTCCCCATCCTTTTTATACTAATCCGTCTTTTTTGTTCATTTCTTTTTTAGGGGGTAAGTCGGGATAATCCCTCCCATTTGGAAACTAAAATACTCGAAAATAGTATAATTTTTCCGCTCTTTGCCTCAAATTGAGGGCTTAAAAAAGCAAGGAAATCCCCCCTTCTCTCTTTTTACAAATTTGAACACACTATTTATGCTGCAAAATCAATGTCATTTAAAGCTTATTACGAACCATCTTATTAACTTTAAATGACAAAGGGAAGAATACCACTTCCTATTATTTGACCAAAATAATTAATTCACTACGTGAAAAAATGAATTTGGCACCGGTTCAAACCCGACCTAAGGCACCGTTTTGAACCGGTGCCAATTTGGGGGGTGCCAAAAAGGGGTTTAAAAAGGCACCGGTTCAAACCGGTGCCAATAATCGAAATTGGCACCGGTTAACCGGTGCCAAAAAGGCCCACTAAAATTTTTTTCAAAGTTTTTGGCACCGGTTAACCGGTGCCAAAAAAACCCCCAAAAATCAATTTTTTTTTGTTTTTTTTTTTTTGCTTAAAAATTAAATAAACTTAATTAAATAAAAACACAAAATATAAATCAAACATCACAATCAATTATAAACGATTCTGTTTAATATATAATCAATAAAATTTTACAGCATAGATCAATAAAAAAAATTACTTATAAATCAAAAAAATTACAAAATATAAAAAAAAAACTACAATATAAATCAAAAAAAAATATTACAACATCACAATTTAAAAATCCCCATATTCTTGATTCTTGATTCTTGATTCTTGGATTATGTATACCTACGCCAACTAAAACATCAAAAATAAATTGATTAAAATAAACAAGCTGCGAAAAAAATAAAAAAAACCCAGAAAATAAAAAAAAATCGAATTAAAATCGATTAAATTAAAAACAAAATCGAAAAAAACCCAGAAATCAAAAAATCAAAACAAAATCGAAAAAATAAAAACAAAATCCCAGAAAAAAATGAAAAAAAGCCAGAAATCATAAAAATAAAAACATAATCGAACAATTAAAAAACCCAGAAATCAATTAAAATAAAAACAAAAAAAAAATTGAAATTGAAAAAACCCAGAAAAAAATCGATAATCAAAATAAGACAACGAAAGTAAAAATCGAAACACAAAAAACAAAATCGAAAAAAAAAGAAAAACAAAAATCAAAATCGAAAAACAAAAATCAAAATCAGACAACAAAAGTAAAAATGAAACACAAAAATCAAAATCGATAAAAAAGAAAAACAAATATCAAAATCGAAAAACAAAAATAAAAATAAAAAATTGAAAAACCCAGAAATCGAAAAAATGAAAACAAAAACGAACAAATAAAAACCCAGAAATCAATTAAAATAAAACAAAAACGAAAAAAAAATTGAAATCGAAAAAACCCAGAAAAAATCGAAAATCAATATCGAAAAACAAAATTCAAAATTCAAAAATCAAATATCAAAATCAGAAAACAAAAACCCAGAAATTGAGGGAGGAGGAGACGTGTTCGTGGTGGTCTTCGTGGTGGTGCTGCATGTGCTCACGGTGGTGTTCATGGTGGTGTTCGTGGTGGTCTCCGTGGTGTTCGTGGTGAGCTTCAAGGAGAAGGAGAACGAAGAAAGGGAAGAAGGAGATGAGAAAGGGAAGGAGGTTAGTGGAGCGAAAGAGGAGGAGAGGAGAAGAGGAGAGAGAAATAGTAGGAAAGAAGAGGAGAGGAGAAGCGGCGAGTGAAGCGAAATAGGGTTTGGGGGTATAAATATGGCCGATTTTTTTTTTTTTTAGTTTAACCGGTTTTTTTAACATTAAGGAACGGTTCAATTGGCACCGGTTCAAACCAGTGCCCTTTTACTTTTTGGCACCGGTTTGGTTTAAACCGGTGCCTTTTATATTTGTGTAAAATGGCGCCCAAATTTGGGCCGATTTTTGGCACCGGTTTGGCTTGAACCGGTGCCATATGGGGGTGCCTAATGCTATTTTTCTACTAGTGATTATGTTACTTGATCAAATAATTTGTGATAAACATATGCAGTATTCCACAAATTAAAAACACAAGTCTTGGGGCTTTAAATAAACATGAGAAACATCCCTAGCATATGTATACATGAATTCCAAAAGCCACCTAAAGTCTACGCTTGGGGGCTACAAAAATATAGGTCTCACCTCAACTTTCATTTTGAAATACGATCATATTTTGGAAAGTGATTCGAATGATTTTATAAATTAATCTTACACTCCATCAAACCTAAGTTTGGTAAATATTTATTTTCAAACTACAACACTTTTTAATTGGAAGAACTTTACTTTCAATTATCAAAGTATGACAATGATGACAAACGCTAAAAAGGGATAGATGACAAAATTGGATATACAAAAGTTTGCTCACATCTTTGTTGAAATAAGTTGCAAATTACAACTTACCTTCATCAATGTTGGACAAAAAAGTCACACTCAATTACGAGCTAGAGTTTTCTTTCCATTTTGGGTCCAATTTTTAAAATAATATGATTATGATTTTTGCCTACTAGAAAAGGTTGCTTTTTAAAACAAACTGTTGGACCCTTTTCAAATTTGGAATTCTTGTTTGAAACAACATGTTTCTAATAAAAATAGTATTCAAAATTTCCTTTCTGAAATTTTGTTTTCTCAAAATAAATAAATTTTCAGATTCTCAATAACCGTTTGGATAATACATGTATATACATAAATATTTCTACAAGGAATGAATTAAGATTTGACTTTTGTTTTCTAAAAATAAATAAATTTTCAGATTCTCAATACCCGTTTGGATAATACATGTATATACATAAATATTTCTACAAGGAATGAATTAAGATTCGACTTCTTCTTGACTTGAACTTGTTCTCTCTTATTGGCTAAGGGATAGTAAATGAACCACCTACAAGACCAAAATAAAAGATTGATAACAACAAAAGAAAATATTTGATGATCTAAATCAACTTTGGGAATAAAATCACCGCAATGATCTTTACAAACGTCTAGACATTAGGTAAGATTACAAAACCTTGAACATAATTATTTTTGGTTTGTAAACAAGAAAAGAACTAACTTGCTTTCTTGAACATGACTTTAACTAAAATGCAAAAGTCATGCCATTATCCTAAATATCTCAAAAACAAAAATAGGATATATACATAGGTCCATCCCAATATCATGATTATATGAATGGCCTAAACAATAGCAAGTCATTAGAACTACCCCAAAGTGGGGGCTCCAAGACTTGTTAAATAGCAAGAATGCGCATAACCCAACACATGGGGGCTCCAATATCAACAAAAAAACAAAATGAGACATTCATGCCATTCGAGCTACTTTCGAGAATCGCCTAAGCTACAAATGTTTTACGTAGATCTCGAGCCTTACAATTTTCAAATGTATCAAAATGATATAATAATCATGTTGTTCCTTTAAACCTAAGTTTGCAACTGAACTTGGCCATTAAATATGTTACATATTCAAGCCATTTTCAAGTTCAACTTCAAAAACTAATCTTAGTGCAAAATTGTTGTTTCAATACTTCAATTTACTCTAGAGATTAGAGAGTATGACTTGTATAGAGCAAAAGAAACAAAATCATACTTATTCATACGAAAGTTTAGTACTCAATAATTCATCATGAAAATTGTATCAAGACACTTTAAGAAAAACAATTCATGAGCTAGAATGTAAACAAAAGACTCTTAAATTCTAAATTAAGGAGTCTTCATTTAAAATTATTCTCCATTGTTGCACACATTGGAATTTCGCAAGGGGGATAACATCTACTTTCTCGAGCTTCAAAACAGTGAAAAACAAAAAAAATTGAACTTAAAAGAAGGAATTCAAAAGTAGCAAGAATAGACGAAAAATTTGAACAACATTTCATATTTTCCCTTACTTGTTCTAATGAATGACCAATATTACTAGACTTAGCAAATTTCTTTGTTAAAACTATGAATGGTCAAAAAACGGTTTTAAAACACTAGTTTAATCATTTCCAATATCCTAGTTGTTATCATAATAAGACGAAACACGGGATTTGTAGACCCATTTCAAGCGACATGAAAGGGTATAATTATTGACAACAAGCAAATCATCGAAGCACCCAACACTGGGGATACAACATTCGAAAATGTAAAATGGGGGCTTACGAACCCGCGATATAACCAAGATAAACCAATTCGATGATCACTTTAAGAATTTCCTAAACTAACTAGTTTTGTGAAAATCTTGAAATCACAGTTTCATAAGTGAATAACAATAACTGTCGGTTATTTTATCATTGATAAAACCAATTTTGAAACTTACGCATGAAAAAATAAACATCAATCGCAAGAACAAATTCATGCTATTATAAAAGTTCAAATTTTCATTTATAATTTTAATGCACAATTGTTGTTCTTAACACTTCAGTTTACATTAAAATTAATAAGTATAGTCTATATGAGCAAAACAAAAGAAAAATGAAGTTCAAGCACAAAGTCAAAATTAGAACAAAAAAACACATATATGCTTGACGTGCTCATACAGGATCAATACTTTATCACTTCACATGAAATTTGTTGAAATATATTGCTTAAACATGTCACAACAACAAATAAACAAATTCATGAAAACAAGTCAAATAAAAAACCCGCAAATTCAAAATTTAGGGTTTAACGGTTCGAAAATCGCCCAAATTCAGCCAAGAATGAACGAATTATGGCAAATATGAATAAGGGAGGAGATCTACTTCCTTTAGCTTAAAAAAAAAAGAAACTCCGAGCTCTTTAGAGAGAGAAAGAAGAGAAAATCGTGAAGGAAGGATAGAGAAAGAAAAATGAAAAATCGCGCTCAACAATTCTCTTTTTGCTGACTTAAATGTCGCGCGCAACTGAATTAGTTGCGCGTGACAGACCAGCGTAACTCATAAAGATGTGCGCGCCTGGCCAACGCGGCCTACTGAGTTTTGCGCGGATACTAGTCACTAAAATCACCGGTATTCAGATTTTGATCCGTTTGATCATTTTTTTTCAACGGTTTTTGCTCGTTATTAGACATAATGACGCGCAAATTATCAAAATCTTTTAAATTGCTTTGCATTTTGTAGTTTGTTTTCTTCTTTGTTTGCTTTTTGCATCATCTTGCATGCACACCTTGCTTTGTGCCTTCCCTAAGCATACATTTTGAACGTTTTTTGTAAAAGTGCCTTAAGTCGTTCCGTGGTGGTGCTTTATATAAAAGCTCCCATAGACAGGTTTGTCATTTTACTGTATTGACGTTACAAATGTCCGGCTTTTCTTCTTTTTTCACGTCCGAAGCAAAAAGGAAGGCGTTTTCATGCAGTGTAAAAATGCAAATAGCGTATCGTACGGCGCAAAATTGTACGGCGTAGGTGTTGCGTAAAATTTCACTTCATCCCAAGCTTTGCGAGATCTACCTCTCGGAACTAAAAGGTAGAGAATTACTGTAGGCGTTAGCTCACGATTTGACAGGCGCGCCAAACCTTCAGGAACAGACACTTCTTGAATGGGAGCAAATAAGGTAGTTAGTGCGTTTACTAACTTACCAAACAGTTAGGGTGTCGAATACATCCCTTGTATAAAGAAGCAACGAGACGATGTCACGCCTTTGTAGTCCCGTGCCCCCAGACATGTGTACTCATATTGTGGACAAAACTGCTGAGAGAGTTGTTGACTTTCTTCCCTCTCACTTAGTTTGGATATATGCCTCCAGTCCTGAGATATGTATTTCTATCTTGTGGACTTTCGGCTCGAATATCGGACCCGGCTCGAATACCGAACCATTTTGGCTCTAATACCGAAAATCCTTTTTCATCTTTTACTTTGTTAAAGTTAGGCTAAAGTTTCAATGACATATCGAGGGACTTTAGACCAACGATGACACGATTGAGAGGAGATCTTCCCCTTTTATCCTTATAAAACCAATCTCTTCTCATAACTTGACATCATCCAGAACACCTTTACTTGTAAAAGCGTTCTACAATTGCAAAGAATCAATCTAGATTCTTTAGCGCGTTAAGACTAGGAAAAACTTTTTCAAGCCTTAGTAGCTACTTGTTTCAAACACTTAGAGAACCAAGGATCGTTTCGACATCCCTAATATTTCTAAAAGATTCTCTATTCTTAGGAAACTTCACAGAATGAGTCTCGGATTTATTTCCTTGACTACTTTGATCATCTTCTATTCTAGACTGATCAAAGTGGGGGCTAACGGTAGACACCTACTTTTGGCCTCTTGTCCCAAAAGGAATTGAAGTGCGATGATGTTACAAAAATCCATTCTTCATGTTAGATCAAAGTTGAAATGTTTATGGACTATGAACAGAATTATGAAGTAAGTTGAAACCCATATTTGAGACCAAGTTATCTTAGAGCCTTGTCCGATTAATAATTAGGCCTAAAACATGTTTATACATGTTTAAACTTGATTAATAACGAACCCTAATGCGTCAAACGCAATGATTGGTTCCAATGGAACCTACATTGTTGAAAACAGAGCCAAAAAGATAAACCAACCATAGCCCTTTCAATGATCTTTCAACGATATATTATAATCCCAATTCCGAACCAAAACGAAGAAGTTATGATTAAAACACTAAACCGGGCCCTAAAACCGACACCCTTGCACTCCAACAGCCATAACTTTTGATCCATAACATATTTTAACCTAATTCTAACGGAATTGGAAAGTATACATTCAGAGCTTTCCAATTATTTCTCCCACTCCTTAATCCAACTCGGCAATCAAAAGTTATGGATGTTTTCAAAACGCGTTGTTGTCTAAGGCAAACCGCAAACCAGCGCAACTCTATCAGTTGCTCCTGCCTTGCGCGCGCAACTCATTGAGATGTGCGCGGCACCCCAGCGCGAACCTGAGAGTTGCGCGCGCCACCTGACGGAGCGGTTCTAAAACCCCAAACCTAGATCCCCACGCCTATAAATAGGGGTCTTCGTTCAGCATTATGGGGACCGGAAAAATTCAGAATTAAAACCCTAGTATTCTCACAACCCTAATCTCTCAACTTCTCTTACTATCATACTACTTTTTCTTCTCTCTTCCACAATACTTTCAACCCTAACTGAATCCATTGAAATCCTTGGAGGTACGAAGAAGAAAGAAAGTCCATAAACACATTCAACGGAGATTTAAAATAAAAGAAGAACGATTTGTTTCCTATGCACTTAGATAAATCACTATTCTTTTATTGTTTAAATAACTTTAATTGATTAATTAGTGTTATTTGATCACTTTAAACAAAATTTTAATTAATTAATTCACATAATACTCTTTTGTTAATTAAGACTAGAATTGTAATAATTAATTGTTGTTTTATCACTTAAGACAAGGCGAATCTTGTTTATTTATTGTTTTTTCATGAATATTATTAAATAAGAATAACGAATTTTGCAACGTAAATCCTACGTGATTATTGCTTGTAAATAAAATCAACTAACATAGTTTCAGGTATCACATTGCGTATATTGTTTGGTAATGAAATTGTGAAAAAGGAATAGCTAGTAGAGGTCGTACTAGGGCTAGAATAACAATTCCTCCCTAAAAGGAACGTTATTTTAGTACCCTCGCTCCCGAACTCATTTCTAGTTTATGTAGACCAATTTGGGCATGGGTAAACTTATGATTCGTGCTAATTATTCCATGAACTCTACATGGAAGAAAGGCATGAACGAGGTTTATGAGTTTTCCTAAAACTCATTGGCGACCCCTACTTGTTTCTTATAAAAAAAGTGTGATGAGAGTATCATTTCTAATTCAAGGCCTCCCACACAATCAGGAATTCAAATCCTAATACACCCTAACAAGTGTAAAGTCCTAGGCTTTTAAGAGGCCATGGGCATTTAAGGAGAGTACCATTTACGATGGGATCACCCTCCTTACACAACCATGGCGCGGCCGCGCCTATCTGGGTCCCTATTCCATACCCAGTTGTGCGCGGCCGCGTTCTTCTTATGGTTGGTCGCGCCTGTATGGGTTTATTTGGGGACGATCTAACTAACTTCTCTTAGTTAGTTTTACTATATATAGATTTTCTTTCTATTTTTAGAGAGAGAGTAATGAGAGAATCATTAGAGTTCAATTTTTTCAGAAATTAGAATAGAATTAGGTTAGATTTTTAGAGAGAGAAGCTCTAGTTTGTATGGATTTATTTACTTTAATAAAATCTTTGTTTTGATCTCAATTTCTTTGTTAATCGTTCATGTTGATTGATTTTTGAATTGGTATACTTTTAGATTAATATGATGATGATGAATTTGTTGCTTAGTTTAGGTTTGATGATTATTTCCATGATTAGTGAGTAGTTTTCTTGCTAGGGAAATGGTGAAGCATAAATGAGTAATTGATTTGTGCTAATTGGGGGAAATTGATGGAGTTGATGTTGTGATTAAATTGGTTGATTGATTAAGTGCATGTGTGTGTTCAATTTAGGAGTGATCTACCTAAGTTTCTCATACTATATTGCATTGTAGGTTCACATTTATACGGAAAATTGACTTGTGACTTGCATTTGTCGATTGAGTAGGTTTGCAAGTTTCCTAGCTAGAGTTTCTCGTAGTTGGCGCTAGTTTGACCTCTAGGAGATTAGCCTACCATATTCTCTTGATTGCTTAATTGATTTTCCTTCGCAACACTTGACTTAGTAATCTCCAATTCCAATTAGTTGAATTAATTAGGAGTTTATGTGGATCCATACCCTAGTACTTGATAAGTTTGATTTTTGTTTCGATTGTTTGATTGGTAGAATAGACACACCTCACCTCATTTGCTTCGAAATAGCTTAGCTTTGACTTTAACATTTACCTCCCATTCCCAGTGGTTCGACCCTCTACTTACTCTGTGCTTTATGAAGGGGTGTGTGGAGAGATTATAAATTTTGTTTTGACCAAGGATAGATTAGTTTTCAATGACCTAGTCTTGCCCTTGGGTTAAAACTCCAACAATAATGATCAATTGCTTCACAAAAACCAAGAACGGAAACGAAAATGAAACAAAAGGCTCAAGATCTAAGGATGTGGCTTGAAAAGAAGGGAAAAGGCTCAAATGGTTAGCAAAAAGGCAAATGTCCTAATGAACTAAAAAGAAAGAAAATTAACCTAGAAAAGAAAAATTACCACCCCGAATAGATGCCTTTGTCCTCCCTAGATGGCTCGGTCTCGAGTTTGAGAATTACGAGTAAAGATTTTAGATTAGGTCCGCAATAGTCAAGGACCCATGCCGCTCATGCAATTATATGTTGAAGGCTTGAAAAAAAAAAGAACCTCACATGGATGGAGCAAAAACTCACTATTGGTGTCAATTCGACTATAGGAAGCAACTACCAACATGCCACAAACAAGTAGAATCCGGTTTCATGGTCCCACTAGTTCTAACTAACTACCTTTGCATACTTTATCCTAAATCAACCAAACATACTCTAAAACCGTGCACACCGTTACCATTTAAGAAGAAAAGCATTCAACTATACAAGTCCAAAAATATTATGTCCAAAACAAGAACAAAACAAAGATACATTACAAAGTTGCCTTGATAGAAACAAAAATATTGTTGGAGTTTTTCAAGATATAAGAACATGGAAAAGAATATACAAAGGTGCATAGCATATGTGAATCAACATCCCATCAAACATAATAGAATACCCTCCCCTAAGCTTGAATGAGACAATACATTCAAACATAAATCATAGAAACCATGGGAGGGGAAAACAAGGAGAGCAATCCAACAAACCAACAGATATCCAACAAGTCATCATCGCCTTGAGAAAGAGCAAGGAAGGATATTACCGGATATTAGGTGGGTGTAAATACCCGCAAATGACCCAATTAAACCTTTCAAAGCTAATTTCCCAAGAATTGAACCTTGTTTCCATATGCTAGCAAAAATATGAGTCAACTTTCCTTGATTCTGGATCCAAATCGAAGCACCAAAGTATATCAAGTCATGTCCCTAGCAAAAGGCACACAAACATTTCCATGAGAGAAAATCAATTCTAAAAAGAAAAGAAAATGAAAGCAATAAAACACGGGTTACTTCCCGAGAAAGGCTTGCTTAGGGTCCAAGATTGACCGCTCTAATAAAATAATAATTCAACGCACGCAAGAGCTTGTTAAATGCACTACTACACATTTTGTAAGAGAGAAAGTAGGCAAATGACGGGATAAAAAAGTGAAACAAGATTGTTGCACGCAAGTGAGGAGGGTGGTGCCAAAAGAAAGAAAAAGAGGGATCAAAAGGAAAACAAGAAAATAAGAAGAAGAAGGGGGAATAAAAGAATGGAATGAAAAAGAAAAAGGCAATTCCTCCTCACTAAAATATTTTTGGTTGGCAACATCACTCTTTTCCTCAATTGGGGACAAATGAGCCGCATACAAATCATCATAGACAAGGGGGTATCCCAGTAGGCTCATTGACAAAGGAAGGGAGGGATATAGGAGTGTAGAGAATATGGTTGAAATTGCTTGAAAAAAGGACATGAGAGGAGGGAATAGGGGTTATGGTCTCACAAATGAACTCTTCTTCACCACCATGCCTCAAATCACCAATAAGAGCATGAAAATCAATCATAGAATCCTCAAAAGAAGAACACTCAAGATCATCATCTCCCTCAAACATCCGACTTCCGAGAGGAACTACATAACTCCCTTCACTACAACCATGGACAACAACTCCCTCAACTTCCTTAAACCCTAAAGTCTCAAAGTCATGCATGAATGGATGCAAATTCATTTCAAACTCATCTCTCTCCCATGAAGCATTCTTAATGAACTCACTTAAAAGGCTATGGGTTTTCATTTGACACTCAAAGAATACATTGGTCATAACCTCAATCTAGTCCAAATACTCATGGATAGAAGAATCACAATCATGCACAAGAGATTCATCAAGATGGGTGGGAGGGTTGGAGTTTTCAAATTCAATACTCTCTTCATTCTCAACTCCTTCACCATCACGCAAATGCTCATCGATGGTATCCCCACACTCTCTTGGTTGCTCAAAATCACCATCATCATCCTCAACACACACATTGGATTTGTAATTTTCACACACAAGCATCAAAGACGGCAATTGGCTTTCTAGCTCTTTACCTCTCCTTCTTCCCTCCTCAAGTTGCTCCTCACTCTTTTTCATCACCTCTAATTGACTTCTCATAGAATTAAGAATCGATTCCTTATTAGGCCCAAACACATTATCAAGCTCAATGCACCTAATTTGAGACTCAAATATATCAACAAGAGATTCAAAAGATGTATAAGGTTGAGGCTCAACAAGAGAAGAAGAAGAAGAACAACAAAGATTGGAAGAATCAACACTGAAATCATGAGCATATACATCATATTGGGGAGTGGGGGCACAATCAAACATATGAGATTTGTCAACTTTAACATGCACCTCATTATAATGAACAAAAAGGGACTAAAATTGAAAGCATTTGTTCTAGGTTCACTAATGGGATAATGTGATACATCATGGGAAATCATGCTAGCATTAGAAGAATTAACACATTGCACATCAAAAATTGAATCACGATTACCCTTATTATAGACTTCCCAAGCACTCCAAACATAAAAATCCCAAGCATCATCGATAGAAAATGCTTTAAATCTAACATTATGCATTCCTTCAACTATATCCCTAGTTTGTTAATTCAAACCAAAATAACAAATCTCACAAGCCTCCCAAACTACAACGATAATAGTCAAGAAATCCCTCAAGTCTATGGAAATATTCACTAAAAGGCTCATTATCATATTGAGGAAAAGATAGACATGTCATTTTTTTATTTTTTTTTTTTTCACAGAACAAAAAAAACAAAGAAAAAGGAAAATTATATGCAAATACCTAGACTCAAGCAATCAAAAACACTCAAACATAGACACCGTTCCCCGGCAACGACGCCATTTTTACGAGGGGTGGAACTAGGTCATTGAAACTAATCCTCCCTCAATCAAAATGAATTTATAAACTCTTAACAAACCTATATACAAGTATAGAGGCAAGTCAAGGATCAAACCCAAAGGAACGGTAATTTTCAAGCGCTCTCAATTATGTGCCTAAGCTAGGTCGAAGGCAAAGATAAAGAGATAACACTAACAACTAACAAACAAAGAAAACAAACAAATAAAGTGTTTCGGGGTTTTCTGATGTTCTGCGGGGGAGTTACAATTCCGAGACTGGAACCGGACGCCTGTACCTGCAAAACAACGGAGACTCCTGGTGGTGGGAGCTCCGCCTCCAACGGTCAAGTTAGTATTTGATTAAGGAGTAATTAATGCGGAAATTAAAGTGATTGGGTCTCTCTAGGTGAGAGTGTTTAGTGTGAGTTTTTAGCGTAATCAGCCTGTAACTCTGTAATCAATGTGTAATCCCCCTTAATGAGGATTAAGGGAGGTATTTATAACCTTAGGAAACGTGCCAATCCTAGGTTTAGGTTAATCTAGGGCTGATTGGGCTTCCCTCGGAAGTTGGGCCTGGGTGGCCGGTTATCCCAGGTGTCATGGGAAGGACACATGTCGTGTCGTAATTGGTCCAAGGTGGACGGATCATTGCTTGACACGTGGCAGGCTCCTATTGGCCCATGTGACGGACACATGGCGGAACCTGATTGGTCCACTTGTCAGATGGTGATTGGTGGGAGAAAAATCCCCTAATCATTTGCCCCTCACAGGTGGCACGTGACTGGTCACGTGTTACCTGTGACAGGTGTCGAACTGTAACAGGCGACGGCCTGCTACAAGTGTCACTCGGCGAAGGTCCGAGAGATTCTCCCGCCCAAATTTTGAATTCTGGAAGTGACCCTTCGCCTTCTCACTTCGCCTATATAAAGGAGTGTTGACTTGAGTCATTTTCACACTTGAGAACTTTTTGAGAGAACATTCGGACCCCTGAACTTGCTCTGACAATTTGGACCTTTTCTGCCTACCGCCTGTTCTAACAAGCCGACTGCAAAGGATTTTCATAACTTCATCAACTGTCACTCGTTCAGGTAACCGTCGGTTCTCTTACTCTTAATTTTCTCTTTATTTTTTTTTAAATGGCACCACGGAAGCACACAACACGACCTAGGTTAGTGATCAGTCGGTCACCAGGGACGGCTGAATCTAGGACTAGGAGTGCCGCCTACCCTTTTCCGGACCCATCTTTTCCCTTTATACAAAGTCCGACTGTATCTGTGTCTATGCAGAGCATGATGGCCAGAACAAAAAAGACTGCCAGGATCTCAAATTCAGACGGCTCCTCCCGCATGGTGCCGATTAGTGAAACATCTGACCAGGCGCCAGATGTGGAAGTGAAACAAAGAGGCTTGAAAGCCGGCTGCTCTGAGGGAGGAATCAAAGCTCTTCCCATTTCTCAGTTGACAATTCTTCATTCTCTCCTGCTCCCTTTAAAGGAGAGGAGGCGGGCCCCTCGGGGAGAGGGGAGGAGTCGTCCTCTACGGACTCGTCAGAGGACGATTCCGAGTCTAGCTCTTCTGGCCATGCTTCTCTGGACACAGAAGAGAAAAACAATCGTCTACAAGAGGCGAGGCTTTCTCACGCAGTTGAGAAGGGGGACAATTGGGCGGAGCCATCCGCCTCTTACCGAGAGAAAAATACCCCCTACTACTGCACGGTACCTCGGGGCCGGATCACAGCCATGCAAGAGAAAGTGGAGAGCTTTATCGCAAACCACACAATGGGCCCCGGCTTTTTAGTGTTCGTGCCGGATCCAGAAGACACAGTCGTCTGGCCGGCTGGTACCAGTTATGATAGCGCCTGCTTTGGCTGCTACGAGGCGGCCATCAAGGCTGGGCTGCGCTTCCCATTACATCCGGCTGTTCAGCGGATCTTGGATGGGTATGAGTTGGGGTTATGGCAGTTAGCCCCGAACTCCTGGGTCAACGTACTCGGCTATGTGGCCGGGTGCGAACTGCACAGGGTGGAGCCGAGCTTCGAGGCTTTCGCCCACATGAACTACCTCAGCCGGACCCCTAAGGCAGGCGGTACCGGCTGGTATCAATTGACGAGCCACAGGGGCTACCTCATGACCAGAGGTAAAGCAAACAAATGGAAGGACTGGCGGTGCACCTTCTTCATCATTGAGAGTTCAGACACAGAGCTGAACAAGCGCCTCAACAGGTGGAACGGGAATCCGCCCCTTCTTGCAGGCGGCCGTAGCATGCCGCTTGTTCCCCCAAGGCTAAGAAAGAGATCCTTGATAAAGGACTCTTTAAAGTAGAGTCGAAGGTGAACTCTACTTCAGGGGTACGAGAGCAAGTACCCCTGCACTGCGTCCCGAGCTTCAAATGGCTCTACGACGAGTACTTTTTGGCCGCCTGTGGCCTCAGCAGTCGGTCCTCAAGAGGTAGTCGGCCTGTCGAATACTCTGCTGTTCCGTGCATTTTTGTTATAATTTTTATTAACTTTGCTGTTTGTTTTTGCAGCGGACGCTATGAGCAAAATTACCGCCTCCAAGACTGCGGCGGCCATGTTGCGGGCCTCCATCATGCAACAAGCTTCAACCGACTCCCCCAACAAGGGGGCACCCTTGGTGGGCTTCGAACCTTTCACCCTCTTTTTGGAGTTGTGTTTATGCATATATTGACTTTTTTCTTCTTTTTTAGACGGGCGCTCCAAGAGCTTCTTCTTCCCAACAGCCGGACCCCAAGGCCCGGAGGACGACTGTTGCGAGCTCTCCTGGTTCTGCCAGGAAACATGCGGCGGCTGAGAAACAGCCGACCACTTCTTCTAAAACTCCAGCTGGGCCGCCTAGAAGTATGAAGTTGTCCTAGTAAATTTTAGACTTGCTCCCTTTTTTACTAGGTCTAATCTGTTTGTTTATGCTTGATGAAGCCGGCCCTCAGGAGCCTGACTTGGTCGAGGTGGCCAAGTCTATGATCAAGGCCGTTCCTCCAGCTGAAAGGGAGGCGGTCAGGGGTGTCGGCACCCTTGACCTAGACGGGATTGCAGGGGTCCTTGCTGAGGTATACTTAGCATATTTTTGAGTAGTTGAATTCCTAGACGCCTGTTTTCTTTTTTGTTTGGAAACTGACGCCTGTTCCTTTTTACTTAGGCCCTGCTCCGAGTGAACGGCCTTCGCAAGCCGCTTGACCGGAAGAACAAAGAGGTAAAGGCTGCAAAATCTATGGCCGCCTCCAACTGTGATAAGGCAATGTTTCAAATTGCCCAAAATGAAGTTCTGACCATTGATATTCTTTATTATCAGGCGCAGGCTACCGCCGCTATTCGGGCTCAGTTAGAGGCGGCCCAGAAGAGGAATGGCGAGCTGGAGGCGACCATCACCAATCTCAAGGCCGAGCTGAAACCTCTTCGCCTAAAGATGTACTCATACGAAGCCTTGGAGAAATCCTTGGCCAACGTAAAGGAACGCCTGGTGACCCAAGAGAAGAGTCTTACTCAGGAGCTCTCGGAAAAGGCCGAGCAAGAGAAGAAAGAGCTGGTCCGGGAGATGATGGAAGACTCTGCTCAAATCCAGCGCATGACTTAGGGCCGCCTCTTCCCCAATGCCGACTTTGCCTCATGGGAAAAAACGTACCGCCAGTGTTCTGATACATATAATCAAGAGATCCTGGCGGCTGTTGAGGAAGAGGCGTTGGAGGAAGCGTTGGAGGAGGAGGAGCCGATAGTGGCGCTTGTGCCGCTTGGGGGTAATGCATCAAAAAAGGATGCAGCTGAAGCCGAGTCCAGCAAGAAGAGTGCTGACCAGGCGGCAGCTGCTAATATTGAAGATCTGCCCCCTTCTTAAGCTTTATGTCTTCTTTCCACGGCCTGCGTGCCGTTTGTTTTGTATTTACCCGGCCAGGGGGGCGGGGCTCTGAATATTTTGCCGGTCTTTAATGACCGGCTTCTTTTAAATGAATTTTTTGTTTTGCTTCAAATTTGTTCAAGTATTGAATATTCTGATATCCAATTGTACACTATACCGACTGTTTTACATGGTCGATAGTTGCAGACAGGTACGGATAGTTAGTCACGCCGCTTATGCCCCTGGACGACTGGTTGTCTGTTTCCAGGATAGACGATCAATCGGCCATTTTTCGAATCGGTATTCGAACCATTTTAAACTGGATCCCTTTTAGGCGGGCGGTCCTGTCATTTGCAAAATTAACCTAGGAAAGTGGTCTGACCAAGTAAACATGATTGTTACCTAGTTGCCAAGTAACTGAGTAGTAGAGGTATCAAGCGGTGGGTACCGGTTGTTCCCCTTGATTCGCCAATGTTTGTTGGCTATGAACCCGAGTGGTTACCTAGTAGGAATAAGGGTTTGAGTGCCCCTGTTTGCCAAAAAACATGTGGTCTACTCAAACCTTTTAGGTTCCATACCAAGTTTGAGGGAGTGACTATGAGTTAACGTTGGTGTTACTCAGTCGCCGTCACTCTTGCTTGAGAAGTAGAGGTACCAGGCGGCGGAGGCCGGCTAGACCCCTTGATTCGCCAATGTTTGTTGGCTATTAACTCAAGAGGTTGTTAACCTAGCAGGAGTAGTGGTTGAGAGCCCCTGTTTGCTAAAAACAGGCGGACGACTCATACCTTTTAGGCTCCATACTAAGTTTGAGAGAGTGACTATGAGTTAACGTTGGTGTTACTCAGTCGCCGTCACTCCTGCTTGAGTAGTAAAGGTACCAGGCGGCGGAGGCCGGCTGAACCTTTTGATTCGCCAATGTTTGTTGGCTATTAACTCAAGAGGTTACCTAGTAGGAATAGGGGTTTGAGTGCCCCTGTTTGCCAAAAAACAGGCGGTCTACTCAAACCTTTTAGGTTCCATACTAAGTTTGAGGGAGTGACTATGAGTTAACGTTGGTGTTACTCAGTCGTCGTCACTCTTGCTTGAGAAGTAGAGGTACCAGGCGGCGGAGGCCGGCTAGACCCCTTGATTCGCCAATGTTTGTTGGCTATTAACTCAAGAGGTACCCCCTGCATTTATCCCAAGTAATACAGGCGATCATCTGACTCAGATGTCAACTGCTACCACTGGTTTGGTTAGTGATACAGTTATCCTTGTCTCAAAAACGGCTACGTGGTTGCCCTTGGGGGCAGTCGTATAGGTGTCGTGTAATTAGTTTATAGAGCAATGTTCCACCCAAAAGGGAGCTGCTCTCTGCGACGAATTTCATCCGGAGGGATGCCGCCGGACGCCTGCTATGATGTTGGGACAGGTCGTATTAGTTTTGAAGATTTGATCAGTTGGCTTGGCGCCTGGTCTGATCATTCGGCCTGTCGCCTTGGTTAGTTCTCGGTGAACGTAGGTGCTAAGTAAAAGGAGGGTAGCCGCCTGTTAGGCACAGGGTCGGCCAGGCCCTAATCTTTTTTAGCTAAGTATAAGGGGGGTGGCTGTGTGTTTGGAACCAGTCGACCCTCTTCTATGGAGAGTAGTCGACTATATGTCCAGACGGCATGCCCTTATGGTGAGTAAAATACTCGATGGAGAGTAGCCGACTGTAAAGGTACAGACGACATGCCCCTCTGAAGATAGAGTAAATACTCAATGGAGAGTAGCCGACTGTAAAGGTACAGACGGCATGCCCCTCTGAAGATAGAGTAAAATACTCAATGGAGAGTAACCGACTGTAAAGGTACAGGCGGCATGCCCCTCTTAAGTAAGAATAAAAACTATAGAGAGTAGCCGACTGAAAATGTATAGGCGGCCCGCCCCTCTTTAGTATAAATAAAAATTAAACATGGAGAGTAGCCGACTGTAAATGTATAGGCGGCCTGTCCCTCTTTGTACAAAATTGAATATTAAGTAGCCCTTGACTATTTACATCTTTCAAAAGAAATATGATCATCCGGTAGGGTACCGTTTGTCAGAGTCCTGATTGGATCCATCCAGGTTGAGCTTCTGTCTAGGATGCCTTTCTTTTCTTGCCGCCTGCTTCTTGAACAGGCGCACTCTCCTTGACATTATCAAGGTCTATTTTTCCACCACTCGACCCAGTGGCCATAACAGTGAGCTTGACATCCGAGAGATAGCACTCTCGGGCCATCCTCTGATATCCCCTTAGGGACCCGACTGTTCCATTATCCCTCTCAAACTTGAGCAACATAAGAGATGGGATTATAACAGCCTTGGAATTATTCAGGGTTGGTCGTCCCAGAATCATGTTGTAGGCCGAGAGTTCTTTTACTACCAGGAACCGGACTACCATGTGTCGTCCTTCCCCTTTTTCGCCCAGGCGAATGGGTAAATCCACTCGTACCACTGGGTGGACGACTCCTCCTCCAAACCCTACTAAAGGGTGGGATGCCGGATGTATGCAATCAGTCTGATATTTTAGTTTCGACAGACATTTGCTACTGATGAGATCTGCGGAGCTTCCGGTATCTATGAGTATTCGGCCAACTCTCTGGTTGGCCACATTACATTCAATAACGATAGGGTCGTCATGCGGCCCTCTTACCCCTCCTAGATCTTCTTCAGTGATGACAATCTCAGGAAATGAATATTTGGAGGGTCGTTCTTGGTGAACGGAATTTACATCTAACCGCCTGATATTGTCTTTGTTGCCCCTAATAGTGGGGCCGCCTCCTGAGAAGCCGCCTGCAATGGTGTAGACGACTGCATCATCTGTATCGGAGCTGTCGGCCTGTTGATTCTTTTTGGCCGACTGCTTTCTCGAGGAAGTGTTCCCCGTTGATTTCTTGACATAAGTGTCAAGATCACCTTGTTCAGCCAGGCGGTCCAGATACCGCATGAGACTGATGCAATCATTGGTGTGATGACCAACATCTTCATGATAAGCACAAAATTTATCTTGGTTCCT
Source organism: Chenopodium quinoa (assembly GCF_001683475.1). Taxonomy (NCBI): domain Eukaryota; kingdom Viridiplantae; phylum Streptophyta; class Magnoliopsida; order Caryophyllales; family Amaranthaceae; genus Chenopodium; species Chenopodium quinoa. Next base: position 1,873,871 of record NW_018745546.1, read on the forward strand.
GTTGTTTGCAGAACCCTTTATGGGGACCGGCTTCTCAATTGAGATCCGTCCCTTGATTTCTTTTAGGATAAACTGGTTATCCTTGTTAAACGCATACTTTGGGGAGTATGGTTTGAATTCTTTTTTCTTTTTCTGGGCCGGCTGTTTAGAGGAATCAGCCGCCCATACCTCTTTTCTCTTCTCGTCTTTGTTGGACGACTGTTTCTGTTGTCCTTCTCTTTTGTCGAACCTTTTCCCGTCCGACTGTTTTACCATACTACAAAGATCAGTCGCCTGTATATAGGCTTCCGCTTCAATCAAGGCCTCTTGAAGAGTCGCCACCCTCTTTCGAACCAAATCAAATTTGAAAGTAGACCCGTCTTTGAGACCTCTGAAAAAGTCAGTATAGGCTACCTCAGCCGGTAACCCTTGAATCTGTATTCTCATCAGGTTAAACCGCCTGATGTAAGAACGAAGCCCCTCCTTCTCGCCCTGCTGAATTGTTCCTAAATCAAGGGTCGTTTTCTTCGCAGGGATGTTCATGGCGAAGTTGGAGGTGAATAAGTAAGCAAGCGTCCTGAAGCTATTTACACAACCAGTCGGCAGGTTGCCGAACCATTGTTGTGCGATTCCTTTGAGAGTCGCTGGGAAACACTTGCACCAAGTGGGATCATCCAACCCTTGAAGGTACATCAGGTTGGTGAATGCCATCAGATGGTCTTCTGGGTTAGTAGTGCCGTCATAGGCGCCTACCAATACATTTTTCACTTTGGCCGGTTGAGCGGCTTCAGTAATTTCCTTGGAGAAGGCCGACGGCTGTTCACCAAGTCTAAGCAACCGTAGCTGCCAGTCCATAGGTTGGACATTTTTGCTGCATGACCACCAAACGGAGGTGGCTGTAAAAAATACTGTTGTTGCGGTACAAACGGTAAGTTTGGTACCGCCTGGTCGCTATGAAAGCCGGACTGACGGGAGGTGCCTCCTGACTGACTCTCATGATACGACTGAGTATGCCTCATTGAGGTATTTCTCAGACTGTCTTGAAAGTTTGAAGTAGAGGCCGACTCTGACAATCGGTCACTCTTCTTCTGCTCTAGCAATAGCCGAGCGTCTGTGAATGTTTGCTTCGACCCGTCCGCCTGAATATGACGAACAGGTTTCCTATTTCCTGTAGGAAAACGGAATTTTGTGAAATCAAGGGCAGGTGGCTCCCGCTTCCTAGATTTAGGATGAGGAGTCGCCACTCGCCCTTGAACTGGCTTCCTCTTCAGTGAAGTGGAGGGTTTCTTTGCCGACTGCTCCTTGACCAGAGCAGGCGGCTTCTTGTTGATCAACTCTTGAATTTCTCCCTTGAAGTCCCTCATGAAGGTTATGAGATCGTTCCTCGTGATGGGAGCAGATCCATCAGTCGGCTGCTGCCGAACAGGCGGTGCGCCTGCTGGCTCACTTCCAGTTTGAAGATGTTCCCGTTCCCTCCTTTCGGTATGACGGGTACGTCGGGCCCTTAGGGTCCCGTCTGAAGCTGTGTGAGCTTCAACTTCAAATTCACTCTCAGTATCGTGGTCCGACTGAACTTGAGGGTCGTCTAGGGGACGCCTCTCTTCAGGAGTCGGTACAGACTTGGATGCCATCTCAGAAGTACTCTCCCCACAGACGGCGCCAAATGTTTCGGGGTTTTCTGATGTCCTGCGGGAGAGTTACAATTCCAAGACTGGAACCGGACGCCTGTACCTGCAAAACAACGAAGACTCCTGGTGGTGGGAGCTCCGCCTCCAACAGTCAAGTTAGTACTTGATTAAGGAGTAATTAATGCGGAAATTAAAGTGATTGGGTCTCTCTAGGTGAGAGTGTTTAGTGTGAGTTTTTAGCGTAATCAGCCTGTAACTCTGTAATCAACGTGTAATCCCCCTTAATGAGGATTAAGGGAGGTATTTATAACCTTGGGAAACGTGCCAATCCTAGGTTTAGGTTAACCTAGGACTGATTGGGCTTCCCTCGGAAGTTGGGCCTAGGTGGCCGGTTATCCCAGGTGTCATGGGAAGGACACATGTCGTGTCGTAATTTGTCCAAGGTGGACGGATCATTGCTTGACACGTGGCAGGCTCCTATTGGCCCATGTGACGGACACATGGCGGAACCTGATTGGTCCACTTGTCAGATGGTGATTGGTGGGAGAAAACTAATCCTCCCTTGATCAAACTAAATTTATAAACACTTAACAAATCTATATACAAGTATAGAGGCAAGTCAAGGATCAAACCCAAAGGAACGATAATTTTCAAGCGCTCTAAATTATGTGCCTAAGCTAGGTCGAAGAGAAAGATAAATAGAGAGCACTAACAACTAACAAACAAAGAAACAAAACAAATAAAGCACTAGGAACGGGGATCAACAAGTAATCATGACAATTGTAGCAACTCAGGAACAATATGCAAATCAATCTAGCATAATTCTCAAGGCCTTATCGAATTACACTCATGAAAACTTCCATTAATCACTTTAATCTCAACAATTAATTAACACAATACCCAAATTAAGCACAATCAATCAATCATACAAGCTTCACCCTATCCCTAGCCAAACAACTACTCTAATAACATCATCAAATCAACAAACAATTATTGAAATCAAGAATCAACAATATATGAAGAACAATTACACTAATCAACAATCAAACATCAAAATCAAATAAACAAATATGAAATCAAACAAAGCAATAAAATGAGATAGAATTAAGAATGCTCATTGATAATAGAGAAGATCTTCAACACAATTGTCACCACTAAATCTTCAATCTCTCAATCACCATTGAAATTCCTCACTTTCTCTCTCTAAACTCTACTCCTAAACTAACCCTAAAACTAAAGAGAGAAGCTCTCAACTAAGCTAAGAATATGATCAAAAATGTGAAATTAAGCTTATTCTAAACTTGCCCCTAAAAATCGGGTTTACAAAGGTATTTATAGAGGCGCGAAAACAAAATCCGAGCAAACAAATACCCAGGAAGTGCGCTGCAGGGGAGGCGCGCCCGTGCTGCAGGGCTGGCGCGCCCCAACATCTCTTGGTTTCTTCGATCTTCTCACGGCTTCGTGCGTTCGCTAAGGTCTTCGAATGAACACACAATCATGATGATGATGAACACTAAGTGAGGCAGTCCCAAAAGCACATGATTGTGGGTTCAACACCCAATATTCATGAGAGTACGGCTTGAGAGCGCAAGAGCTAGAATATGGAGAATCCACTTCCTTACATCTTAAGCTTTCTAATTGCCATGAGCTTGCTCCAAAAGCTTCCTCAAACTTAATAAATCATCAATATCAAGACCTGAACCTCGTACAATACCTACCACCACGAAAATAGAGCAAATAAAGGAGAAAAGACTAGAAAAACCAAAGAAATGCAAAAAAGCTACAAAATAAGAGAGGAAAGGTAAAACCAAGACCAAATGCATAAAACTAAGCATTTATTAAGCATTAAAGCCATGAAAAGAAGGTAAAAACAACCTAAATGCTCATCAAATGGGTGTCATTTATGACACCCATCACGTGCAACTGAAATACTTGTGCATGACAGACTTGCGCTCCGAACGATGTGCGTGCCTGGCCAGCGCGACCTACTGAGTTGCGTGCGAATGACCTGTATCAAGATTTTGACCAGTTTGATTATTTTCAACGGTTTTTGCTCGTTATTAGACGTAATGGCATTCAAATTATCAAAATATTTTTAAATTTCTTTGCATTTTGTAGTTTATGTTCTTCTTTGATAGTTTTTTGCATCATTCCGCATGCACACCATGCTTTATGCCTTCCCTAAGCATACGTTTTGAATGTTTTTCATAAAAGTATCTTAACACGTTCCGTAGTGGTGCTTTACGTAAAAGCTCTCATTAACAGGATTGTCATTTTACTGTACTGATGTTATAAATGTCCGACTTTTCTTCTTTTTTCACGTCCACAGCAAAAAAGAAGGCGTCATCATGCAGCGTAAAAATGCAAGGCATTATCATACAGCGTAAAATTGTATGGCGTAGGTGTTGCATAAAATTTCACTTCTTCCCCAGCTTTGCAAGATCTACCTCTCGAAACTAAAAGGTAGAGAATTACTTTACATTAGGCACTAGCTCACGAGTCGACAGGCACACCGAACCATTCAGGAACAGATACTTCTTTATTGGAAGCAAATACGGTAGTTAGTGAGCTTACTAGCTTACCGGACAGTTAGGGTATTGTCCACCCCTTGTATAAAGAGCGACGAGACGATGTCTGATGAGTGACATTTATGTCACTCTTAGGGAGTAGTTTTAGAGTCATTTTTGGGCTCGGTTTATCTTATTTTCCCTTTTATTCTCTTATTTTCCTTTTAATACAGTTTCTTTTTAATTTTGTTATTTTGGCATGTTTTAATTCTTTTCATGATTTTTATTAGTTTTAAGTTTATTTTGTTATTTTGTTTTATGTAATTTGCTTGTATAATTTTATTTAATTTTGTTAGTTTTAATTTTATTTATTTTCATTTGATTTATTTTATATTTTTCCCGATTCTCCCTTGTGTATATTTGGTTTTGTAGGATCGTGTTCGGAGGTCCGAGGTTCGAGTCAAATGTGCAATGCCCCTCGCTCCACATACTTGCTGCTCATGTTGCTGCCCCTTATCCTACACCACTCACTCCCCCTCTAATCTTTCTTAACCTCCACCATACCAAAACACAAAACTTCCCCTTCTCCTCTTCTGCTCCCTCTTCTCACATAAACACCACCAGCTACAACCGCAACCCACCCAAAACAGCCACCTGACTATAGTTAACACCAACCCACACTCCGCACCAATCATGAACCACCTTACGACCACCGCACCCAAGCATTACAACACCTGCTCTACCGCACATCAACGCCACAACAACACCTCACCAAAACCAGAGCATCCTCACGCAAACTTCGGCCACCATTGTTACAGCCATACGCATCTCTTCTCACAAAATTAACCACCTGCCACCGAAACCACCACCAATCTCCACCATCACCAAGTGCAAGCAGCCCAGCACCAATTACAATAGCAATCTCGGCTGCACTTCACCTTCATTCCGCCGCTACAGCAACCGCAATTCAAACTACATCAACCCCTGCTTCTCACCTTGCAAAACCTTCAATTTCACCCCAATTTGATTGAAGTTAAATGCGGGCGCGCAGCCCTGTTAGAAGTCGCACTCAATTGAGTCCAAAAACAGATTCGAGGCAGTAAGTTATGCGCGACCAATGCACAACGTCTTTCGCGGGCGCGCAAATGTGGGTTCAATCATGAACTTTACATTTGATTATTTATGGAGATCGAACGGTCTTGATTTGATGCTTGATAATTGCTGTTGAGGATGAAAGGTGGTGATTTAATGGTGATGATTGATAATGATGTTTGGTGAGGCGCATTGTATGGGATTATTTCCCCATGGTAGAGCAGCTAAAGAAATTGAAAAAGAAAAGGGTCTGATGGTTTTGGGTGGATTTGTGGGTTTTGTTATTTTCTTTTTCTTTTATTTTTTTATTTACTCTTTTCCCTTTTTCTTTTACTTTTTTTCTTTCTTTATAAATTTTCCTCTTTTTATTTCTCTTTATTTTTATTTATTTTCTTTTACTACCTCCGGTCCAAATTATTCGCAACTTTGAGGTATTCTTTGTGAGATATAAAATATTCCAAAGTTGCGAGTAATTTTGACCGGAGGTAGTATTAGCTTTGTATAAATACCCATTTTTGGGGTAATTAGTTTTATTAGACAATCAATATAATTATTCTATTCTCTTAATTAGTTTTAGGAGAGCTTCTTTGAGGTATTCTTTGTGAGATATAAAATATTCCAAAGTTGCGAGTAATTTTGACCGGAGGTAGTATTAGCTTTGTATAAATACCCATTTTTGGGGTAATTAGTTTTATTAGACAATCAATATAATTATTCTATTCTCTTAATTAGTTTTAGGAGAGCTTCTTTCTCTAGGGTTAGCTTAGGATTAGAGTAGTTTAGAGAGAGAATGTGAGGATTTCACTATTGTTGAGCTTTGATTTTGAAGAAGAAGATTGATCATCTTGTTTGTAGACTTTCATTTTCAATCAATGAGAATCTCTAACTCTGTCTCCTCTATTTTATTTCCTTTCTATTGATTATTGTTTTAGTTGTTAGTTGCTTGTTAATCATGTTGATTCTTGGTTATTTGTTAATTAATCTTGTTATTATCGTGATTAGTGAGTAATTCCCCCATTAAGGGGATGGTTATGGTGTAGTTGGATCTTGAGCATGTTCTAGGGCTTGAAATTGATTTATTTGTGATTAAAGTCTTTATATGCTTGATATTCTTCAATCTATTTGCAAAATTCATGTTGTTAGTTGATTGGGAGTGAATTATTGTTAGAAGATACGATAGCGGACCTAGCAAGATTCATTTGTATCGATCGTTATTTGATAGCACCTCATAGTATATGGTTCTAGTGTAGAAGCATAGAGTCTATGTTAGGAGAAGCCAATGAACCCCGGAAGGTGGCCCGATTAGATCTAACTTCGATATTCGAGCATGTTTAGTTCATGATTAATTCAACTTCTATGCCTTTGTTTATGTTCAAGTGAATGCTATAACTAAACCATTTCCCTTAGTGTTTTATTTCTTGTTTTAGCATCTTTAGACATTAATTTATTTATCTCCTATTCCGGACTAGCTTAATTGTTGATAACATTTGGTGGTGTTTATTCATTTCATGTGGTTCGACCCCTATGCTTGCCTTATACTCGTATTATATTTGTTTAGGTTGTATAAATTGTATTTGATCTAGGGATAGACATTTAACGATGTGTTTATTCCTTTGTCAAATTGGTGGCGTTTCTGGGGAACGGCTTCCATTACCGCTGTGTTATCTTATTGAGACTTATCTTTTTTATATAATCTTCATTTGATTTATTATTGTTCTCTTTTTTTTTGCTTTTGTGGTCGAAGAATGGCACGTTTTTCTTTTCCTCAATTTGATGGTGAGTCTTTTTATGTCTACTTCCATAGACTTATAGGGTTCTTGAACTATAATGGTTGTAATCCCTGTGAAGCTTGTGAGATTTGTTATTATGGCATGAATGAACAAACGAGATATGAAGTTGAAAGTAGGTTTAATGGCAAATTTCGAGCATTAATGGTTCATAGTGATTGGAACTTTTTTGTATGGTTTTCTAAGGATGTACGCAATAGGGCATGTAATGTTGCTAATTTTAATTTTCAATGTGATAATAGTTTTATTGGTGGCATGAATTCCCATGATTTGTCTTGTGATCCTATATGTGAACCTAGTACAAGTGATTTTAACTCTTTATCTCCTATTGTTGATAATGAATCTCATTTGCTTGATTTTCCCACTCTCCCCTATATGATGATGCTCATGTTTATAATATGAATGATCCTCCCTCCTCATATTCTAGTTCTTACATGGCTCCAAATAATTTCCCTTATGCTTCTAATGAAACCTTTTATAAGGGTAATTCTATGGAAAATTTAAGGAAAGAGAAGATTATGGAGAAGTTAATGAAGATAATGGAGATGGATAAAGAGATAAGAGAGAAGGATAATGAGAGAAGGGAAGTTGAGAATAGGGAGACGGAAGATAGAATGAAGATGCTTGAGAGCTAAATCTCCCACCTAGCTCAATCTCGAGCTATTGCCCCTCTTTCTTCTCCCTTCCCTCATATGAGTGAGAATCCCATTAGAGAGAATTTGAGTGATGGTGAAGGAGTTGATAATGAAGCTAATGTTGAATTTGTGAATCCTAACCCCCTGTACCATCTTGATGAGTCTCAAGTGTATGTTTTTGACACTTCAATCCATGAGTATATAGACTCTTTTAAGGTAATGTCCCACATATTTTTCGAGAGTCATATGAGGACTTATAGATTATTGGATGACTTCATTGAGAACGCTTATTGGGACTTAGATGAGTTTGAGATGAATCTACCTCCTTTCATGCACGATTTTGGGACCTTAGGTTTTGAGATAGTTGAAGGAAAGGTTGTTTATTCTGGTGAAAAGGAGGTTGAGGTTGATTCCCTTAGTGTTTTTGAGCTTAAGGGAAGTGTAGATCATAAGTGCCCTTCATTTCAAGATTCTATGATTAATTTTCATGCCCTCGTTGGCAATGTGAGACTTTGTGGTGAGGGACTAGCTACCCCTTTTCTCATTTCTAACATTCTTTTTCTCTAAGGTTCGACCACATCCCTCCTTACCCTATTTCTCTCCTTTCTTTATCTCAAAGAGCCTATTGGGGAGTCGCATTCTATGGATGATTTTCACGTCTCTCATTCCATCATTGTTGAGGACGAGAGGAATTTTGTCAACCAAAAATTTTGTGATGAGGATTTGCCGATTTCCTTTTCTTTCCATTCTTCTTTTCCCTCTTCCACTTCTTACTTTCTTGAGTTTCCGTTTGATCCCTCTTCTTCTTTCTTCTGGAATCTCCCTCTTCACTTGCGTGCAATGATCTTTTTGTACATTCTTGTTCTGTCATTTGCCTATCTACACCCCTATGAAATGTGTAGTAGTGCATTTGACATGCTCTTGCGTGCGTTGAAATATTATTTCCAAGAGCGGTCTCGCTTGGACGTTAAACAAGCCTTTGCGGGAAGTAACCAGTGTTTTATTGCTTTCTTTTTCTTTTCTTTTTAGAATAGATTTTCTCTCATGAACGTGTTTGTGTTCCTTGCTAGGTACACAATTCGATATACTTTTGTGCATTGGTGATGATCAAGAATCAAGGAAACGTGCGTAAACTTGCCTATCATGTGGAGTTCAAGCCTTATTTGTAGAGATTGTGGCTCATATAAGGTTATTTCGGGTTTTGTGTGATTTTGCATTTATCCCATATCCGCTAATATCCTTCTTTTCCCTCTCTCTTACTTATTACGACTTGAAGATCATGTGTTGGTAATGTTGGATTAATTTTTCCTTGTTTTCCCCTCCTTGGTTCCATTATTTATGATTTGAGAGCTTGGTCTCATTCAAGCTTGGGGGAGGGTATTAGATCATGCTTGGTGGGATGTTGATTCATTTATTCCATGCACTTGAGTATATGCATTTCCATGTTTTTCATGCTTTTTGAAAATCCAAAAAGATTTTTGTTTACTTCAAGGCAAGTTTAGCAAAAATGTGTTTTGTTTGTTCTTATTTTGGACATTTCTTGATTGGACTTGTGTTCTTGAATGTGTACCTTACTAAGTGGTAAATGTTTGCACGGTTTGAGAGTGTCATTGGTTGATTTTAGGATATGTCTATTCTAAGGTAGCCGGTTTAGAACTCGTAAGGCCCATCGAACCCAAATTCACTTGTTTGTGGTACGAAGGTGTTGCTCTCTGTAGACAATAAAATGTGTCTCCCCAAAACCAAACCCAGTGATAAAAATACCTTTCGCGTCTTTTGACTATCGAACGAGGTGAAATTGTGAAAAGTCTAGTGATGAGGATGTTTTTATTAAAATATTTCTCATTCTGTTTTCTAAAAATATTTCTTTTCTTACTCCTATTTTATGAAAAAAAGCCAGTCCAATTTGGTTTGGTCCATAATAAAGGTCCAATAATAGTGTAGTTGGATTGGGCTTGAAAAGTGGTTTCCAATGATATATTATAGGCCTAATTCCGATGACTTATGAGGAAGTTATGGATTAAATTAGATTAAGCCCAATGATTTTCAAAGGTGGCTCGATGATCTAGAGGAGGGCCTATTATTTTAAAATAATGTTTTATTTAGAATAATATTATTAAATCTGATTTTAAAAACTACCCAGACGCATAATTACTTGCAACCGGTGTTGAAGGTAATTACGCGTGAAAAAGCGCGTTGACTTGTGGAACAGCTCGAGAGGACGGAATCGTCGCCAGGCGCTGACCTTCGTCGCCTGGCGACGAGCTCGTCCTTTGGCGCTGGCTCTTATCGCTTGCGACGGGAGGAGTTTTATTCCGAATATAAATTTCTTTGATCCCGTGCTATTTTTTTATAAATAGGGGTCGTTTCTCCCTGCTTTCAAATCATCAACACCTAGAGCTCTCTAATTCTCTCTATCTAAAAGCTAGAAGCTTTCTCTCTCTCTTTTCTTTTTCTAAACCTTCCCTCTCATAAAATTCCTTATACATTAGCTTTAGAAACACCTAGCCATGTTCGAAGTTGCCTTCATCCTAGACGAGAAAGGTTTGATATTTTTGAGGGTTTGGTCCCAAATCCCTATTTCAATTGTTTAATTTAATTGTTTTGATTTATATTTTCCTTGAAGTTACTAACGTGTGTATTTTGTAATTAGAAAGAGGTACGAGGCATCGAAGTAAGTACTTTAATTGTTTCATTTATCTTTTGATATAAAAATCATGCTTAGATTATTTTATTGATTCCTAGTATCATGTTAGGATGTTTTTATTGCTTCCTAGTATCATGTTTATGGGTTAATATTTTCTAATATCAAGTATGATTAAAATAATGTTTCCTATTTCTTTTCTTATATCATGTTACTATCATGTTAGGGCTAAAGCTTTGATCTTTGATTGTTTAGTGACATGCTAGGTTTCGTTATTAATCATATTAGTATCGTGCATAGGATCTTGCTATTATTATTATGGTTTACATGATTATTATGCTTATGATGATTATTATTATGTTGCTTGATAATTATTTATTGTTATTGCTTGATCACGCCTTTTATGCATGTTTAAAGGGAATTTGTACTTGTAATCATTCTTAATAAGATAATTAATAATCTTATTAAAGCTAATATGATTATAATTCAAGTGATCGCCAATAATAGCTTTATTTATGCATTAATATTCAACCAACATAGATAAACAGGTTTAAGGTTAACCTATTGATTGCATGTTAGTCAGAAAGCGCACATGAATACGAGAAGAATGAAGTAGAGGCCTATTATTAGGGCAAGTTCAGTCTCTTCTAGGTTGGATTTGTACCTTCATCCCCGAACTTCTAGTCTTGGATCGGGACCTATTGGAGTTAACGATCTCCTAAATCGTTAAGGGGTGTAACCTTCACCCTTTGAACGGTTTACAAGTTCCTAAAACTTGTTGGCGACTCTTTTTCTCTAGCTTCCTTCCCTTTGGACGCCACCATGCTTAAGTGTATGACCACAGTGGGGCTCAAGTGTGGGATGGCTCGAAAAATTCCCTACAGTTTTTTGGCGAATCCACTGAGAAGGATTTCTATTTTAATTCTTAAAATTTATTTTGGCAATGATTTAGAATGAGTGGATGAGACTCAAAAAATCTAATTATTTCATATGTGTAATTTTGATTGACATTGTTGGCATAAGCATAAAAAAAGGTTCTCATTGGAAAGACCATCCGTAATGAGTCAGAAACATAGGATTTTTACACGTAGAAATCTAGGGAAATATCTTTCACAACTAGAATCAAAATAATTCTACGAAAAAACTGGATAATTCAAGAACAGAAAGCTGCTGACGCATGTAGGAATTAGCGCTAAGAAAATAGCATCAGCGCCTAACGTTGGCGTTGTCGCCAGGCGACAAGCTTGTCGTCTGACGACGGGGCCAGCATCTGGCGACGAAGCTATTTTCTCGTGCCAAATTCTTCCACTACCGAGCCAAAAATCTACCTTATTGCTTCGACTAGTTTTCTAGTACTGTTTGCTCGGTTCTACATCCTAATTGAGTTTTTCATTATTTTTTGAAACCCATATATGTTCTACATATGGACATAACCCTCTAGGAATTCATGCTCCATCTACCTAACTGAACGCTCCTAGCAACGAAGGGTACATCCGAGAATGTTGAATTCACCAAACCATGGAAGCGAGTATAACTGGCGGGGTCCCATCCACACACTCCAACCCTTCAAAAGGAAAGGCTTCCGTGCGGTGCATCTTGACTCATAACCATGGACCCTCTTTGATTAACCCATATCCTGAACTTTAGAGAAATAGATCCATGGTTAGGTTGCAAACTCATTGCATCATTTCGTCACTATATGACTACTTGTGCATTATTTGTTGTGCATACTCTATGTGTTTTTTTTCCTAACCGTTTGTTTGACTTGTGTATGAGTTAAATAAATAAAAATAATGACTAAAAGGACTTTGCTAATTTAATTAATTAATTAATAATGATTAGAGTCTAATAAATTAATCAAATTGGACTTAACACGACTTTTTAGGAAAATCCCTTTAGAGCAAAATACTCAAAACAGTCTCAGATCGATGTTCCATAACGGTGCAAAAATCTAGATTGTGGCGCCACACACTAGTGTCCGGCGCTAGGCGACGATCCTGTCGTCTGGCGTTGGCTGCCAGCGTCTAGCGACGGTACTGTCATCTGACGACAGCCTGTAATTTTGCTCGAGTCTTCACGATGTGACAGTTTAATCAATTTGCTAATACGTATAATCAATTTATTAATGGCAGTAATTATGTTTAGTTCTTAATTGATTCTTGGCACATAGTCCCATGGTCTCACAAAAGAGTCAAAGTATGTCACTCACAATCACTATTAAAGCACATACATAACATGTCACATATTGACCATGTCTAGACAGTCTCCTATGTACGTCTTTCTGTCATTTTTTTAGGGAAGTAAGTCTGATAATAATCCTCCATTAAAACCTTATTTGGTCTTCAAAAAATACATCCTAGTTTTTGCTTTTTTTGTGTTTAAAATCAATAAAGTCAATGCCAAATTCGAGTCAAATAATTAAAATAAATGAATGGTTTAATTTACAGCGCTTGGTCAAGAAAGGAAGGGCGGCTAATCAAGGATAACACTTTCATTCAGATACTCCTTTTTGACAAACCCAATACTCGGAAAAGGAAAGCGAAGAAGATCATGGCCACTGAAGAAGAAGTTAATGAACTCAAGAAGGATGTAGCCAACCTCACTGACTTGATGAAGAACATAGCTCTTTAATTTAATGATCCTGTAAGGCAACAGCAAATGGAGCTCATGCAAGAAATTTTGAGCAAGATATCCAATGATTACAAGTTCTAAGGCATTAGCTCACAAGGGGTCTTGGTGGACAAGGAACTTCTTCGTCAAAAGCTGAGTGCCACTGACATCCCTAAATTTAAAGCAATAGACAATCCCTACTTTCATTTAAGAGCATTTAAAACAACAATGAATATTAAAAGGATAGATAAGAAAATTTTCCATACACTGTTCATTCTCTTTATCGTTAAAAACTGTCTATCAACAATGGTTCTTTTCCCTTGACAACGAAAAAACCTCGACTTAGGATGCCATTGTGAATGCTTTTATTAATAGGTATAAATGCAATTCAAGTTGAAACTGATTATAGGGAACTTGAAATACTCAAACAAAAAGAGAATGAAGGATTTACTTCTTTCTTAAATAAGTGGAGGGAAACCTCTGCTAAGATGATTGAGGTCCCTACTGAAAAAGAGTCTGTGAGCATGTTCATTAAGAATCTCTAGGAAAAATACTCTAAGAATCTCAAATACTAAAGCAACTTGAACACCTTCAAGGCCGTCTATGTCATTGGAATAAATATTGAAGACGACCTTGCAAAGAAAAAAAGCTGCTAACACTAACTCCAACACTAGCTGGAAAGGAAAGAAGAACGATAATCCTTCTTCTTCAAAAACTACCCACTCAAATAATGTTAGCACCTTTAATTTGAATGAAGTCCTTACTATGAACAATCATGGACAAAAGAAACCATTTAGGAGGAACTTTACTCATATTGGTATGATTTATGACACCGCATTTGACCGTCTCCATGCAAAAGGTCTTATAACTCCCATTGGACCATTTGGGGATCCACCAGTCGAAATGAGATCACCTAACTGGAACCCCAACGCACACTGCAAATACCATCAAGGCAAGGGCCATCTTACTGAGAGTTGATGGAAGCTAAAGGAAGCTATCCAAGACTTGCAACAATTCAATCAATCAATGATCATCAACTAGCACAAATTATCAATCAAGCATGATTCCCCTTCTCCCTAGCAACTAATCTACTCACTAATCATGGTGTAATTCAAGAACAAATCACTAGAAATTGCATTGATCATCATCAAAATCAAGAGAAAACAATATCAACTACAATATCAAATTCAAATCCAAGTAAATCAAATAATCAAACATGAATCTGAAACAAACAAGTAAAGAGTTGATCTAAAAGAAGAGATTCTCACTAATATTAATGATTGAAGATGAAGAAATCCAAGCACAATTGAACTAATGTTGAAATACAAATCCAAATCCAAGAACTTCTCTCTAACATCTCTCTCTAAAACTAAGCTAATGAAAATTATCTAAAAGTTGGTTTTCAAAAAGGAATTACAAGTGTATTTATAGGCAAAGAAGGAAAACAGGATTCCCGCGCCCTCTCTAAGAAATCTCGCGCCCGCAGGGAAATGGGTACGAAACCCATAACAAACTCCACAGGCTGTCTGGGCAACACCCTCGCCCGCGGAAAAATCCACCGCACCCGCGGCAAGGGCGCAGCGAATCCCCTACTCCCAAAGAGTAATCAGAGGGTCGCGGTCTCTCTAATCTAGAGCGTTCTCTCCAATCTACCCGTGCCCGCGGGGAGCCCGCGGTCAGACCGCGGAAAGTTCCTGGTCGATTTTGGCTAATTTGGTGTAAACGTGCCCACGCTCGCGGCCTTAAGGACCCGCGCCCGCGGTAACCTAACAAGAGTTGATGCCCTCTCCGAGGCCTCTCCAAGCCCTCTCTGAGCAGATTGCTTCCTCCTTGCTTAGTCAATATAGCTCATCTTGATCCCTTTACAAAGACAACTCCTATGTACCTACAAGAGCAAACAAAGGAAAGGAGTAAAAGGGAAAGAGAGCCAAATAAAAGGAAAACACGAAGAAAACACGAAAAACACAAATAAAAAAGAAAGAAATGAAAAAGGACCAAAAATAAGATAAGAAAGCATGAAAAAGAGATGAAATCATCCTAAAAGACTACCCTATGAGTTCCATAAATGACACTCATCAAGAATTCATCGATGTATTTGCTTAGTCATATGAAGATATGCCAGGCATTAATAGAGATATAGCTCAACACATGATTCCATTAATTTCAAGAATGAAACCTGTAAAATGGAGGTTACGTCGAATGAAACCCAACGTGGTTCTTAAGATAAAAGAAGAAGTACAAAAACCAAATAACAACAGGTTTTATCAGGGTTTCCAAATACCCCGAATGGGTTGCAAATGTAGTCCCAGTTGCGAAGAAGGATGGAAGGGTACGAATGTGTGTCGACTATCGAGATCTAAATAGGGCAAGTCCAAAGGACGACTTCCCTTACCACACATCGATATTCTAGTAGATAATACAGCAAATCATGCGCTTCTCTCATTTATGGATGGTTACGCAGGGTACAATCAGATCCTCGTGGTAGAAGAAGACATGGAGAAGACAACTTTCATAACACCTTGGGGCACTTACTGCTACATGGTAATGCTATTCAGGTTGAAAAACGCGGGTGCTACTTACCAACGATCAGCGACTGCTTTACTCCATGACATGATGCACAAGGAAGTCGAAGTTTATGTATATGACTTGATTGTGAAGTCAAAGGATCGACTAGGGCATTTGGTAGCCCTAAGAAAATTCTTTGAAAGATTAAGGAAATATAACATGAGGTTAAATCCATCCAAGTGTGCTTTTGGAGTTACCTCATGAAAGCTCTTGGTATATGTCATTAGCTCTAGAGGAATAGAGATAGACACAACCAAGATTAAAGCAATCATGTCAATGCCACCGCCCAAAACCGAGAAGCAAATTCGGGGATTCATTGGCCGGTTGCAATACATAAGTAGGTTCATATCAAAGTTAACAACAATATGTGAACCAATATTTAAAAAGCTCAAAAAGAATGTGCCGGTAATATGGGACGATGAGTGTCAAAAAGCCTTTGAGAAGATCAATGCCTATCTAGCTAACCCTCCTGTATTAGCACCAGCACTCTAAGGAATTCCCCTTAGATTGTACTTAACCATCACCAAGGAGACAATGGGGGTTATGCTCGCACAAGAAGTAGAAGGAAAGGAAAATGCCATCTACTATTTAAGTAAGAAGATTCTCAAGTATGAAATACGCTATACACCACTTGAGAAATTGTGCCTCGCATTGGTGTGGTCCATAACCAAGTTAGGACATTACATGCTTGTTCATACAGTCTTTGTAGTATCTCAAATGGATCCTCTCAAGTATCTTTTCGAGAAATCTACATTTAATGGGCAGATATCAAGATGGATGGTTAACTTATCCCAATTTGATGTAAGGTTCTTTCCTTAAAAGGCCATTAAGGGATCCGTTGTTTCCGATTCCTTAGCGGATTTTCCGATAGAAGATTCCACGCCCATACAAGAGAATGATTTTCCAGACGAAGACTTGATGGTCACATAAGATGATACTTGGACTATCTACTTTGACGGAACCTCAAACCAAAAGGGATGTGGTGTAGGAGTTCTATTTGTATCACCAAAAGAGGATCATATTCCAATCTCCATAAAGTTAGATTTCGACGTTACCAATAATACTGCAGAATATGAAGCATGCGTGGTAGGCCTCGAAACAACATTGGCATTGGGAGTAAAGAAACTTTGAATTTTCGGGGATTCTTCACTAATCAACAATCAAATCTCCAAGAGCTGGAAAGTAAGGAGTGAAAGCTTAGCCCCTTACCAAATCTACTTGGAAACTCTCACAAACCAATTGGAAAAGGTAGAATATACATATCTTCTAAGAGAGGAAAATCAATTTGCTGATGCCCTGGCAAGACTAGCCTCAATGGTTAGGATTTCCACGGAAATTGAGCAAATGCCTTTAACAATAGAAAAGAGGTGTTTAGGGTATTTTTACCCTAGACACGTGGACCAATGAGACTTGGTGCCCTCAGATATGTTTCTGAATTGGCAGCTTTCAAAAGGCCCAAACTCCTAGGAGCGCCGTAAAACAGCGCAGCCCACTAAAATCTAGGTCAAGTGACCTAGATAGGGGCGCATTTTCCAACGACCCTATAAATAGGGAGATATTTCCCCACCTTGAGGGACACATTGAATCATTAATTACACCCTTATTCTCTCACGTCAGAGAAAGCCTGAGCTTGGAATCCGAGCAGATACCTACCTAAATTTCCGTTCTCTCTATTCCGTTTCAAGTTACTGACTTGTCCGTCGGAGGCGGAGCACCACCCAACCGGTGTCTCCGTTTGTTTTGCAGGTACAGCTCACTGCGGATCAGTCTTCGTGTTGTAACTCTCCCAAAGGACAAAAACACCCAAAACATTTGGCGCCGTCTGTGGGGAGAGTACCTCGAAGATGGTTCAAGAGTTTGTACCACCCCCTAACCGTCTGGGTGAAGACCCAGAAGTTGTTACAGACCATGAGGATGAAGATCCTCAGGTCAAAACTTTTACAGCCAGAGACGGCTCTCTCAGAACTAAACGCATCTGGCCCAGAGACACTCTAGAGCGGGGTGCTTCCCAGGCGGGTCCAAGCAGACCCCCTGGGCAGCCGGACGGGGTAACCCAAACGGCAGCTGGAACAGCCCCTGTCACCCGAGACGAACTCATGAGGTTCATGACGAGTTTCAAGGGTGAAATTACAGAGCTGATCACCAAAAGCAGGGCTGGCCCAAGTAAAGGTCAGTCGGCGAAGAAGACTCCTCTAGAGAAGGGGAAGTCAGTCAAAAACCGGCAGCCAACTCCCCATCCAAAGGAGAAGACAGCCGGGACCATTGATTGGTAAAAAATTCTCCTTCCTGGAGTGAACACCAATAACACTCGCCGGCCTTAGCAGCCGGTGAGAAGTAAAAAATCAACTCTTGATGCCCGGGAGATTATTAACCGGAAGAGAAACCAATCGCTGTCTGAGTCGGCGTCATTGTCGAACTTTCCAGACAGCTTCAGCAACATCTCTGCAGGGAGTGCACCCTCCTTGCATGAGAGCCAGACAGGCGGTAGTACCGTCCATTCTGGCCCTCATATGATTGGAGTCGTCCCGTATGTGCCTACTCAGGCTTACGGACAGTATCCTCCTCACTTCATGCAACCAGTCTTCTTTGGGGGTCAGGCGGCGTATCCAAATGTCCAGCCATTGGACTGGCAGCTTCGCTTGCTGCGCCTGGGTGAACAACCTTCTGCGTTCACTCGGGAGATAACCGAGGCGGCTCAGCCGGCCAAGGTTAAGAATGTGTTGGTTGGTACCTATGATGGTACCACCAATCCGGAAGACCACCTCATGGCTTACACCAACCTCATGTACTGCAGGGGTTGGATGATGACACTTGGTGTCGATGCTTCCCGGCTACATTGAAGGGCATTACCCAACAATGGTTTGGCAACCTGCCAGCCGGGTCCATAGACAGCTTCAGGAAGCTTGTCTTCCTGTTTGCTTCCAACTTCTCAATGAACATCCCTGCTAAGAAAACAAGCCTTGATTTAAGCATTGTTAAGCAAAGAGAGAGAGAAGGGTTGCGCTCATATGTCAGGCGGTTCAACCTGATCAGAATTCAGATTCAGGGAATGTCTGATGAGGTAGCTTTTACAGACTTTTTTAAAGGTCTGAGAGACGGGTCGACCATTAAGTTCGACCTAGTCAGAAAAGGGACTTTCACCCTACATGCGGCCCTGAGGGAGGCGGAAAGCTACATTCAAGCAACCGACCTCTGCTCGCCTGGTAGCCAGTCGGACTCTAAGAAGTCTGACAAGCAGAGAGATAACCGGCCTGCTCAGCCGGCAAAAAAGAAAGAAGAGAGCAAGAAGAGAAAAGAGGTCTGGGCGGTAAGTGACTCTGACCAGCCGTCCCAGAAGATGATGAAAGAATTTAAACCGTACATCCCAAAGTACGAGTTTAACAAGGACTGCAACTCCATCCTCATGGAGATAAAGGACTGGCTGTCCCTTGAGAAGCCGAATCCAATGAAAAGTTCCGTTCAATCAAGGAACAAAAATAAATTTTGCCAATATCATGAGGAAGTTGTCCATGACACCAACGACAGCTTCAGCCTACAGCAGACGTTGGACCGTCTGGCTGACAAGGGGATGTTGAAGTCCTATATTTCCAAGTCCCCAGCCGGGGCAAAAAGGAAAAACAAGGGTCAGTCCTCCAAGACTACCCCCAGCCTGCTAGTAGTTCGGATACCGACAAGGAGCCGGTCTACACTATAGCAGGCGGGTTTTCATGTGGTGGCCCTACCATCAGGGGCACCAAGAGCAGGCGGAAGCCAGCTCCTCCTTCCCAGATGTCTTAATCACTGAGAAGGACAAGGGCAGCGTCCGCCGCCCGCATGATGACCCGGTAGTCATTGAATGTAAGGTTGCCAACCAGCTGGTTGGACGAATCCTTATTGACACCGGCAGCTCATCAGACATCATCAGCCACCGGTGCTTGAAGAAGCTGAAATACAATATCAGCAGCATGCATCCGGCCACCCACCCCTTGGTTGGTTTTGGGGGTGGGATGGTCTATCCAGCCGGAAGAATTGATTTACCCATCCGGCTGGGGGAGAAAGGCCAGGGACGACATATTGTCGCCAGATTCTTGGTCGTTGAGGAGCTGACCGCCTACAACATTATTTTAGGCCGGCCAACCCTCAACGTAGCCAAGGCAGTAATCATCCCATCTCTCATGCAAATCAAGTATGAGAAGGATGATGACACTGTTGGTTCCCTGAATGGGGATCAGAAGACGGCTCGGGAGTGCTATCTCTCAGCCGTCAGGGACACTCTAACCCCAAGTGTCCAGGAACCAATAGACCTTGACAATGTCAAGGATGCCGATCCAGCACCCGCCCCACCAGCAGCCGGTAAGAAAAGAAAGGCACTTCTGCTGGTGGAGGTGAAGAAGGAGAAAAAATAGCAATCACTGACCGGTGAGCGGTCAGATGAGCTCCGTCCCCAACCGGCTGGAGAAAGCATTGATCTCGTTCTGGATAAAAGCCGTCCAGAACGTATTGTTAAGGTTGGGACGGTTGCTCATGCTACTTTGGGTGCAAACTTGCACTTTCTGCTGAAGGAATTCAAAGACATCTTTGCCTTTGAAGTGGAAGAGATGTTAGGCGTCAGCCCGGATCTCGCTGTCGACAAACTCGCCGTGGACCCCAAAAAGAAGCCCATCCGGCAAACGAAAAGAAACCACGACAAGGAAAGAAGTCAGGCGGCAGCTGCCGAAGTCAAAAAGCTGCTAGACGCCAGGTTCATTCGGCCCTGTAATTTTCCCGACTGGGTGGCCAATGTGGTCCTTGTTAAGAAACCGAATGGGACCTGGCGCATGTGTGTTGATTACACAGATCTCAACAAGGCGTGTCTAAAGGACAGTTATCCGCTTCCAAAGATCGACAGTCTAGTCGACTCTACAGCCGGTCACGCCTTGATGAGTTTCATGGATGCCTATTCCGGCTTCCATCAGATACCCCTGTGGAAGAAAGATCAAGAAAAGACGGCCTTCGTCACTGATCAGGGGCTATTCTGTTACACGGTGATGTCGTTTGGCTTGAAAAATGCGCCGGCTACATTCCAACGGATGATTAACACTGTCTTTGTTAATCAAATTAGAAGGAATGTAGAGGCATACATTGATGACATGATAGTCAAATCCAAACAACAGACGGATCACCTTGCTGATCTCCGAGAAACCTTCACCACACTCAGGCGGCATAAGGTCATGTTAAATCCTAAGAAATGCGTCTTTGGTGTTGAGTCTGGGAAGTTTCTCGGATTCCTGATTGACCAAAGGGGGATAGAGGCTAACCTTGAGAAGATACAGGCGGTGATTGACATGAAGTCACCCCGCACTATCAAGGAAGCATAGAGACTAACCGGTTGTCTGGCCGCTCTGGGAAGATTCCTCAGCCGGTCAGGTGACAAATGCCTTTACTTCTTCCAGGAAATCAGGAAGAAAACCTTTCAACGGCTGAAAGAACACCTCCACTCTTTCCAAGACTTGTTAGTCCATTGCCTAGGGAGGTGTTATACATGTACTTACCTGTCTCAGCTCATGCCCTCAGTGCCGTTCTCCTTGCTGAGAGAGACGGTGTTCAGCTTCCGGTCTATTTCATTAGCCATGTCTTAAAAAATGCTGAGCTCCGGTATCCCATGGTAGAAAAATTTGGCCTTGCCCTGTATATGGCTTTCAAGAAATTGAAGCCATACTTCCTGGCCCATCCGGTGGTAATCTACACCGGCCAGCCCCTCAAGCGGCCAATGTCTACCCTGGAGTCATCCGAAAGAATGTTGTAATGGGGTATTGAAATGCAAAGTCTTGAAATCACTTTCGAACCTAGGAAAGCAGTGAAAGGTTAGGCATTTGCCGACTTCATTGTTGAAATGACCCGACCAGTGCAATTAGAAAATCTTGACCGGGTTTAGAAAGTGTATGTAGACGGAAGATCAACAAAGAACGGTTGTGGTGCAGGAATTATATTTGAGTCCCCAGAGGGGAACAAATTTGAATATGCGCTACGGTTTAAGTTTCAAGCCTCAAATAATGAGGCAGAATATGAAGCCCTGCTAGCTGGAATCCGCATGTGTAAGGCGGCAGGGGCAATGAAGATTGACGCCTATTCTGATTCACAGTTGGTCGTTAGCCAGTATGAGGGAACATATGAGGCAACTCATCCGGCTATGATAAAATATCTTCAGGCAGTCAAGGAAGAGACTGGGGCACTTGAGGAATTCCGTCTGAATCAACTGCCCAAGTCAGATAACAACCAGGTGGATGCCTTGTCCAAATTAGCTTCATCCGCCTGCTGTGATACTCCTCGGTCGATTTTTTAGGAAGTTCTTGAAAAAAGAAGCATACATGAAGAGCCCATTGGAACCTCAGACGGCACACTCCCTGATTTACCACAGGAAGCAGTTGTCCTGAAAAAGCGAGCCGCAAGCTTCGAGTTGAAAATGGAGAACTCTTCAAAGCATGATTTCTTAAACCCCTGTTGAAGTGTGTCACCCAAGAAAAGGGGAAGGAAGTTCTCGAAGACTTACACTCGGGATTCTGCGCCTCTCATATAGGCGGCAGGTCCCTAGCCGTCAGAGCCAGACGACATTACTTTTGGCCCACTCTTGAGGCAGACGCCAAAGAGTTGGTGAAGAAATGTGACAAGTGCCAAAAATTTAGCAAACTTATTCACCGACCGGCTACTGATCTGACGGCCATCCACAGCCCAATCCCGTTTGCAAAATGGGGAATGGACATTCTAGGTCCTTACACGCCTGCTCCAGGCGAAAAGCGCTACATCTTGGTGGCTGTGGATTACTTCACCAAGTGGGTGGAGGCTGAGGCGGTCAAAAACATCAAGATCTCAGACGTAATTTCCTTTATTTGGAAGAACATTATCACTCGGTACGGGGTACCTATGTCTATGGTGTTTGATAATGGTCCTCAGTTTGAGACGCCTCAGCTAAAAACTTGGTTGGGAGATCAGGGAATCTCAAGCTATTTTGCATCTGTTTGCCGGCCCCAAGCAAACGGCCAAGTTGAAGCCTTCAACAAACTCATCTCAGACGGCATCAAAAAGAAAATAGAAAGAGCCGGTGGCTTATGGGTATAAGAATTAATCCATGTCCTGTGGGCCATCCAGACAATAACGAAGGGGGCAACCGGCGAAACCCCATTTCTCATGGTATATGGTGCTGAAGCCGTTTTGCCTATTGAGCATTATGAGCCGACTCTCAGAGTTTTGCTCTATGATGAAGAGGCAAATTGGGAGGCCATGCGACTGGCATTGGACTCCCTCCCGGAGCGTAGGGGCAATGTTGTCCTGCGCCATGAGATATACCGTCTGAGGATGACCAGAGCCTATAACAAGAGAGTGCACAAGTGTCCTTTGAAAGTTGACGACTTAGTGTTACGGAAAATGGAGGCAACCGGTAGGGCCAATGAGCTGGGAAAGCTAACCCCAAATTGGGAAAGCCCCTACCGGATCTATGAAGAAGTAAGGGACGGCACCTACCGCCTAGAAACTCCAGAAGGCAGGCGCCTGCCTAGAACTTGGAATGTAGACAATCTAAAAAAGTATTACTTCTGAGAATGTAAACTTTTTGTAAAAAGTGAGTCAATTAATGAAGATTAAGACTTTGTTTGCAAAATAGAGTAATCGTTTGATTATCCTTCCGGGTAATATCCAGGCGGATTCCCCATCTACCTAACTAAGTTAGACACTTAGTGAAGGTTACATTTTTTTATCCGCCTGGGTAATACTCGGATCTCTTGTTTATTTAAGTTTAATACTTTGTTTATTCATCTGCCTGACTATCCGCCTGGGTAATACTTAGATGGATTCTCTATTCATCTAACTAAGTTTGATACTTAGTATGATCAAATATTTGCTAGTTCGTCTGGGTAATACCCAGACAGACTCGTTTGCTTTAAAAACTAAGTTCAATACTTAGTGTAAATTCAATACTCTGACTAAAAACTAAGCGCAAAAACGTTTAGTGGCTATACAACTGGTCTCAAACAAGGCCAGAGGCCAAAATGGCCGGATGGTTGCTCATTTTATAAAATCGCCTGTCCTAACATGGACAAAGGCGTCCGGCGACACCCCTCCGGGTGCAATCGTCGCAGAGAACGGACTATTTGTCGGTTCTACCCATGCAGACGGCAAAAATTGAACGACCAAATTGGTCAACTCATAGCCGTCTTACCAAAATAACCTAGGAAGAACGAATAAGTTTCCAGATACCGGATGCCCATAGGCATCAGTCGGTCATTGATAGAGATTCTTAGGTTATTTATTCCAAAGTTGCACTCACTTCCCCTATTGGGGCAAAGGATTGTGTAATGGCCACGCGTTAACCCCAGACGGAATATAACCGTCTGGGTAAGAAGCTTGAAGCACCCGCTTTTATGGCCGGATGTGCACTTGGTTTGGGGCAATCACCATTGTGATTGATTGGCCTAAAAACACTTCATACTTCTCCAAGTATCAAGTGTTTTCAAGCCAATCAATCAGCCTGACATAAAACCAACCACACAGCCGCCCAGGGGCAAGAGCACCCGGATTGCAAATTGCCGCATGCTTTTGTAAGTTAGGCAAAATACTATAGAATTGCAAACAGAGGAATAAAAATTCAAATCGATTACTCAAGACATATATAAAATCCGACTGAGTCGGAATACTTCATTCATATAAAATGGCACAAAGGCCAGAATAATTGTTAACCGGACACATCCGGTGAAGAAAGAAAGTGGAAATGTTAATCCAACCCTATGGTTGGTAAAAAGATAAAACAAAACACGGCATGCAAGCCGGTAAACAAAATTGATTGGCATATTGCCGCAGAAAGGTGGGAGGCTCGCCTAAGGCTGAGGCGGAGTCTTCTCCGACTGAGTTTGGCTGGCTTGGCCCTCTTGATGATCATTCGCTGGCTCCTCATCATCCGAGACTTCATATCCCTGCTCAGCAGCCCAGTCTTGGAAGCGAGGCGGAGGAGCATCACCCAGTTGCTGGGCATCATATACCTCAGTGGAATAATCATACCTCAGCTTATAGACCTCAAAGTCTATTTCTAGGTAGAGGAGGCCCCAGGTGATCTTCAGCCAGGCCAAGTTGTCCCGCTCATTCTCCTCGGACAGCCGGGTTTGGTCCTTGGCCTGCTCATCCGCCTGCTTGTTGCGCAGGGTCATGAGCTCGAGCTTCAGGCGGTCATTGTCAGTCCGGAGTTGGGCATTCTCTTTGTCAACATCCTCTAATGCCTTGAGATCAGACTTGACATCCTTCAGCTGCTTGTCAAGGTCATTAGCCCGGCTGTTAGCTTCATCGTCAGCATCCTCTACTCTACTGCTTTAATCTTTAAATTACACATATAATCAGAATGTTCAGCAAAGTTGAGGTTTTCTAGGGCCCTCCGTTTGGCGTCATTTACCTCTTCCTGTTTCCGCCTGAAGGGGCCCCGGAGACTGTCCACTCTCACCATGGCCTGAATCAATAACAGCCGGTTTATGAGTTAGTCAGAATAAAGATTAAAGACATCAAGGTAGAGGAATCATGTACCTCAGCCAGAGAGCCCATTATCCGGTCAAAATCCACGACCTGCAGATCAGGTATGGAGGCCTTCTCAGACCGGGTGAGGGTCCTCACCATCCGCTTCGCGAAGCCGGCGAGATCCGGCGGGTTAGGAAGCAGATCTGCATCAAAAGTAGTTCTTTCAGAGATAGATGTAGCGTAGCTGGCATTCATCCGTTGCCGGCTGCAGGCTGACCCTTTTAAAGAATCAACCTTAGTCTTAATTCTCATAAAATTAAGTGGCCAAGGTATTTCAGTTCGTTCCTTACCATGAACTTCCGGATGGGTCTCTGGCTTGTCCTCCCCCCCAGCGGTTGCCGCACCGCCTGCAACCTTAGGTGGCTCTTCACCCTTCGAAGCCGTAGAGGCCTCCGGCGCTTTCTGCTGTTTTGAGCTTTCACTCAGTTTCTTCAGAACAGCAGGGGATTTGCCCCCAGTCGTTGGACGACCAGATTGGGCAGAACTTTGCTTCTGGGGGGGATCCTTCCTTGCGACTTTGGCAGCCGGAGCCTTCTCCAGATCATCTCCCTGCCTTTTGAGAAGCTTGGAGAATGATCGAGGTATTCTCTTGGCGGACTCCTGAGAAAGAAGCAAAATATAAGTATACCCAACCGGTATATAAAAAAAAATATGCAAACATAAAGTCAGGCGGTCTTACCCCGCCTTGCTTCGTAGCCTCGACGCCTGCCTTTTTGACAAGGGTCGCCTCCATGCACAGTAGCGCCGCAGATTTAGCAGGAGTCTTATTCTGGTCAACCATCCTCAGGGCTTCTTCTGCAAAAACAAGAAGGTCAAGTTAGAAAGAATTAAGGCAAGTTTGCAATAAAAAAAATAAAATGACAATCATTCCGGATGAGAAGTATTCTACCCCTGGAAAACATCGTACTCAGTACGCAGGCGGACAAGAAGCACTCATCTTTGAAGAAGTCCGGATGGGGGATCCAGTTCTTGGGAACTATGATGTGAGTCCCATCCCCCATGGGCTCAGTTGTTGTCTCAAAAAATCCCGGCTCCATGATTTGCTTCCGGGCTTTAGTAGATAGTTCCGGGAGAGGGCATTTACGTCCAAGAAAAGCCGGCTCAGTGTTGTACCGGCGTAGTGTCCGGTTGTGTCTTAGGGTTGGAGAGGAAATCAAATAGAACTTGTCCTTCAACCCAGAGCACTTGGACACTTTGTCCAAAGTCATTAGATATTGGGGCAGGGTAGTCAGCGTATACCATGCCCCATGGCCGCCTGGAGCCTTGCTCAAGTAGTGCATATGAGCGAAGGCAGAGAAGCTGGGGTTCATGTTTTGGAACTCGCAGGCGGCAATGTAACTTAATATGTTCACCCACGAATTAGGGGTGAGCTGCCAAACCCCCAGATCATACCCCTTAAGGATTTTCCTAATCCCGGGGTGGAGGGGGAACCGGAGGCCGGCTTCTATTACCGCCTCATAGCAGATGAAGTAGTCATCTGCATGGTCAATGTCATCCCCCCAGGCCATCACAGCATCAGCCGGAGGGACAATAACTTCCCAACCCTTTCCAAATGGATGTTTCTCTTTAAAAGCCCTGAACCCGCTATTAAGAAGGGCAATGTTACTCGGCATCATCCGGGTTCTTTTGGGGTTGGGATGGTCAGCAACTTTGGGCGGCTGCTGATAGTCAGCCGCAAAATCTCCTTGGTCAGAGCCGGAGGATCCCGCTCTTGATCCCTGGCCGGCTTCAGCATCGCCGGCTTCATTTGAGGAGGCGGCTCTTTCGCCGTCCACCTCTCTTACTCCCGAGCTCCCGGAGGTAGAGGGAGCCTCCTCGTCAGATCCGCTCTCCTCCAAATTCCTCGGATCCCCTTCCGGGAAAACCTCATCGGCAGGCACTCTCATGGTGCTCCGGCTCTTAGACCGCCTGGCCGTTTGTTTCGTTCTGGCCATTGTGTCCTGCGCAGACACAGAGAGGGAGGAATTCGGAGATGAGCATATTGGTTCCGACAATCCAGAAGAGGCACCTCCTGTTCTAGACTCAGCCATTCCTGGGGATCGGCTGAGTGTCTTAGGCAGTGCCGAGTGGGTGGATTGGGAACTCATTTATGTTCTATTAAGAAAGCCGGGTATACAGGCGAAAAACGGTATGCAAATTGAAAGGGAGAAAAGCTAAAATGGTACAGGCGATTACCTTGCTTTAACTCTGGAAAATCTGAAAACCGCTACAGCCGGTGAGCCGGGTGATGAACTTCTAGCGCTCGGAAGCTTGAAACTTGTTGTTATGCAGGCGGGAGCAGAGAAAATTCTCTCTCTAGAAATCTCTCTTTTTCTCTCTCTAAAAAGTCAATATGAACGTTAAGAGTGAAAAGGAGGGGGGTAACTTTCTATTTATAGAAAGTAAAAGTGGGGGGAAATTTTGATTTGAAATTCAAAATTTTACCCGTTACTGTTCACCTATGAAAGGTGGACACGTGTCACAGGCCCCACGTGACATGCACGTGCGACCTGTGAGGGGCAAATGTTTAGGGTATTTTTACCCTAGACACGTGGACCAATGAGAGGTCGCCACATGTCAAGGTTAGGATGGCCCATGTGGCTCAACATCCTCTTGACACTTGGTGCCCTCAGATATGTTTCTGAATTGGCAGCTTTCAAAAGGCCCAAACTCCTAGGAGCGCCGTAAAACGGCGCAGCCCACTAAAATCTAGGTCAAGTGACCTAGATAGGGGCGCATTTTCCAACGACCCTATAAATAGGGAGATATTTCCCCACCTTGAGGGACACATTGAATCATTAATTACACCCTTATTCTCTCACGTCAGAGAAAGACCTGAGCTTGGAATCCAGCAGATACCTACCTAAATTTTCGTTCTCTTTATTCTGTTTCAAGCTACTGACTTGTGCGTCGGAGGCGGAGCACCACCCAACCGGTGTCTCCGTTTGTTTTGCAGGTACAGCTCACTGTGGATCAGTCTTCGTGTTGTAACTCTCCCAAGGGACAAAAACACCCAAAACAAGAGGCACAAACCAGCTTACATCCAAGCAATAGAGGATGATGAAATAACCTAAGAGGAAGAAGAATAAGAGGAAGAACTTTGGTATACGGACATCCTCAACTATGTTACAAAGGGAGAATATCCACCCATGCTGAAAAAAGGGATAAACGAGCCTTAAGACTTTTGGTTTCCCAATATGTGCTCATTAACAACGAGTTACACAAAAGGGTACATAAAGGTCGAGATCTTCTTTGTGTAGGAAAAAAGGAAGCCCAAAGGGCTATGAGAATAGTCCACGAAGAGGTATGTGGAACACACGTAAATGGAAAAATGCTAGTCGAAAAGGTAATGCACAAAGGGTATTATTGGACCACACCATGAATATGGACTGTCATCAATATGTTAAAAGATGCCCTAAATGCCAAATATATGCCAACTTGAAGCATGTTCCTTCGTTTCTCCTCTACACCTACACATCACCATGGCCATTCTCAACATGGGGAATAGACATCATTTGAAAAATTTCTCCTCCATGAGCAGGAGGCCACGAATACATATTAGAAGCAATCGATTACTGCACTAAATGGGTTGAAGCAAAATCATATGCTAATGTCACTGCAAAACATGTTGCACTCTTTATCAAAAGAAACATCATTTGTCGATATGGAGTCCCACATGAAATGATAAGTTACAATGGAACTCACTTTCAAGCAGAATGTGAAGAATTGTTACAAAAGTATGGCATTAAACACCATCATTCTTCTCCCTATAGACTTCAGGCAAATGGAGTCGTTGAGGCAGCTAATAAAAATTTAAAGACAATCATCGAGAAGATGATAGAAAATTAAAAAGATTGGCGTAACAAACTCCACTTTGCCCTGTAGGGTTATCGCACGTCAATTCGGTCATCAACAGGAAATACGCCATTCTCCTTAGTCTATGGAATGGATGCCGCACAACCCCTAGAACAAGAAATACCTTCCCAACGCATCGCATTAGAAAGTAAACTCGATGAGGTAGAATGGACTAGAGCGAGGTATGAAGAGCCAATGCTACTTGATGAAAAGCGACTACAGGCTCTACATTATACTCACTGTTATCAAACCCGTATGGCTAGGCACTTCAACAAGAAAGTCAAGACGAGAAATATAAAAGTAGGAGACTTGGTCCGGAAAGCATTAAGGAAAAATGTTTTCGACCCAAGAAGCAAGTTTAGACCTAATTAGTCTTGACTGTACATTGTCAAAACTATCTTATTAGGAGGAGCTACAAAATTAACTGATATGGATGGCAATGAGTTCTCAAACATGACAAATCTCGACCAACTTAAGAAAAACTACTTATAATTACTTTAGTAGGACACTCAAGAGAGCTACGTTTGGCCTGATTCGTTTGGAAAGGATACATAGGCAACCCTTATAGGGTGCGGCCACTTTAATTTTTATAAACCTCACATTCCAGCAAGTCAGTTCAAAGAAATTAGCACAAATATGCACGAGCACACCCAGTACAAATCGTCGCTTGGTGACAAAGTCAGCGCCGTGCAACGAGCACCAGCGTCTGGCGACAAAGATAGCGCCACACGACAGAGACTAGTGTCCGGCGGTGGAATCAAAATTTGACGCCAATTTTTTCGCATTAAATTGGGCGAATTTCGGTGTACTTCGGAAATTTTTTCAACTTCTGTACTCGAATATTTTAAGAAAAATAATTAAGTGTTTGCATCACTTTAATAAAAAGTGTAATGTAAATGTTGATTTAATTTTTAAAAGCTGAAAATTGCATTAATAAAATAATGTAAAATTACATTATTTATGGAATTTAAATAAAAGGTTAAAAAATTAAATTAACTTAAAAATTAAATTTGTCTAATAAATTTAAAAGTAAGCAACGCTTCAATATTTCTTCTCTTTCTTTGCTCTCTTCCAGTGATGAGTGTCATTTATGGTGATCATAGGGTAGTCTTTTAGGTTGTTTTCACCCTATTTTCATAACTTTCTTTTATTAATTTGGTCTTTTCTCCTTTAGTTTCTCTATTTCTTTCTTTCTTCGTGTTTTACTTTCCTTTATGTGGTTTTCTTCGTGTTTCCTTTTATATGGCTCTTTTTCTCTTCTATTTTCTCTCTTTGTTTACTTTTGTAGGTGCTTAAAGAGTTGGCTTTGCAAAGGGATCAAGAAGAGCAAAAAGGTCTAAGCAAAGAAGAAGCAAGCTCCTTGGAGAGGGCTTTGAGAAGGCTCGGAGAGGGCATACAACATTTGCCAAATGTCGCGGGCGCAGGTCTTGAAGGTCGTGGGCGCGGATAAAGCGCAAGAAATTGAAGATTTTTGGTAGGAACTCTCCGCGACTTGGTCGTGGTCTAGCCGCGGGCGCGGAGGTTTTGGAGAGACCTCTCCTGCTGGAGAGATCGCGGGCCCCTAATTTTACTTGGGAGCAGAGCATTTTCCACGCCCTTAGTCGAGGGCGTGGGAATCATCGTCGTGGGCGCGGGCTACAGTACCTACAGGCGCGGGTGTTGCCCAGATTGCCCGCGGAGTTAGTTATGGGTTCCGTACCCATTTCTCCACACCCGCGGAATGTTCTTGGAGATGGCACGACCAATCTGATTTTCTTCTTTGTTTATAAATACTCTTGTAATTCCTTTTCAAGGCTGAATTTTAGATAATCTTTCATTTTCTTAGTTTTTAGAGAGAGAAACTAGAGAGAAAGTAAAGATAGAAATTCTTGGATTTTGATTTATATTACAATATTGCTTCAATCAAGTTTGGATTTCTTCTTCATATCAATGTAAGTTTGTGAGATTTCTTTCCTTTGAATTTACTTTTATTGCAATTTCCTTTAATGCTTGAATGTTTGATTTGGAATTTGATTTAGGTTTGAAAATTTGTTGATTGATTTATTGATTTTCATTTTAATTAAGCTTGAAATGAATATGTTTGCAGTTGAATTTGTTTTGCCTTTCAATTTCACCATGATTAGTGAGTAGATTAGTTTCTAGGGAGAAGGGAAGCATGCTTGATTGATGATTTTTGCTAGTTGATGATCATTTATTGATTGAATTGTTGCAATTAAATTGGTTGACATAGTTGTACATGTGATTAATTATACTAAGAGTGATCAACATATAAGATTAATCTAGATTGCATTGCAAATTACAATGACATGAACCCTTGATTTGAGAATTGCTTTAATTGATTGAATTTGATTGTGATTCTCCTTGTTAGCCATTCATAGTGAACCCTAGCTTGGCTTATAGGAGATAGCCTTTGGATTCCCTTGATTGCAACTATTATTTGTCCCTTGTAATGTTTGAATCAATTGAGTGATATATCAATTAGCATAATCATTGAGCTTGCATGTGGAACCTATATCCCTAGTGTTTAGCATATTGAATTCCTCGGTTCGTCTATCGTCTTGATACTTTAGTTAACAACCACAACCATTGATATTCTTCAAATTAGCTTGACGTAGACTATAGCATAGTACCTACTCATTCCTTTGGGTTTGACCCTTGACTTACCACATACTTGTATTAAGTTGGTCAAGTGTTTACAAATTAGGTTTGACTATAGGGAGAGGTAGATAACGACCTACTTTTTTCCTCTTGTCAAAATGGCGTCGTTGCCGGGGAATGATATTGGTGCTTAGTTATAGTTGTTGAGTCTATTTCATTCTAAAAAAAAGATTTTTCTCTTATAGGCTACACTTGTAGCCGTGCTACTAATCATTTCTTTTGAAGTTGTATGCATAGAGCACGTGGTCATTCACTAGTGCCATTTGATTCGGAGATTGAGAGGATTATTTCATGATTAAGGGTTGCTATGTTGGGGTTTGGTAAGTCCAACTTACAGCGGAAAAAACCCTGACCCAAAGAACCACTCGCAATTAATAAAACCATAAAGCATAACAAATAAACATAAATGGATAAAACCGAGTATTAAGCTCCAAAAATACGCGAGCCTCCAACGAAAGTCCACCCGCAAAAACTACTAGAGACTTTTAGGTCCGTTACCTCGAGGTTAGCGAGGTCCGACCAAAACCGAGTATTATGTGAGTTTAAGAGTTTTTGCTAATGCAATGCTCTATTGAACTCCTACTCAAGCACTCTTCCCAAAAACCCAAGATGGGTATTTATAGGCAAGAGGGAGAGAGGGAATTTCTATCCCATCAATGTGGGAGTCATGAAATTCCATAATTTATTTTAAAGCTAAATTAAATAAATAAGCAAACTAATAATAAATCTACAAGTGTCACTAGTATATGTAAAGGAAAGTGAGGACCACTTGGAGAGTAGGGGACCATACTTGCTCCCCACTCCATTCTCTCCTTGTGTCACATGTCCCTCACCTTTTTCCCCTCCCTTTATTTGCTTCCCCTATTACACTCGGCCCACCACCCGCACCAAGATGATGCGGGCTACTGGTACTCACAACTATCAAGCCGCGCACGCTCGTGCGGGCTACTGCTGCTTGCGGCCAGCGAGCCACGCACACCTTGTGTTGGCTGCTGCTTGCGCTTACGGCCGTGGCGACCTAGCGTTGGTGCGCTAGCATGCCCCAGCTACCCTTTGGCTTGGTGCACATGCTAGCCACCAATGCTTATGACATAATGCCCCTAGCACTCGGATGCTCAGGGCATTCTGATGCTAGGGTATTTTGGGAAATATTGTCTATTTATTATTATTTGCGCGTCTCGTCATTTACTATTTTTCACTCGACTTCCAACCCCTTGGTTTCGACGCTCTAAACTTGAATTTTCGACGTCTAAATATTTAATACTCGGGGATGAATTAATTTCTTCTGAATTAATTCGTCGAGTCGATTCGTTTACTGCAAAAGGTGTGACCCGAACGGTTTAGTCAAGATTAAGTTGTAATATTAATTATGCATTAATATTACTAATCGGAAGCGGCCTTCACCTAGACATTCCGATCACTTGACATTACTGAATATATTAGCTTTCTAATAATTCTGAACCCATTAACAGAATAGTACACTTGTTCGAAGGACACCATTCCTTTCAATCTCCCACTTGTCCTTCCGGACAAATGCGCATTTAGTGTACAACCTTTTTTCTATGTCTCTTAATGTCTCTTCATGAAATATAAGGTAAGATTATTTTGTCGTCCTTATTGTGTCCAGAAGTGTTTCTCGATTCCGAGTCCGACTGTCAATAAACATATGATTTTTAATATCCATCCGAGCACGGCCATGCATTTTCATAGTCTCGCTCTACGAGAGGCCTTGTATACAACAAAGACATCTCCCCTATTTTAGTAGGGGGACATTCCCAGTCTTGTAATGTAGTTCCTCTTACTGAGAGGACGTAGCCGCCAGAGTGTTGCCGTTATAATCCCCTATTACGGCAGACGTTTGACAATATCAAAGCGGACTAGTATTCAAACAAGAGAACTCACAATACTCATGGTCGAGGAAATACGTTCCGATAGCCATAATGAGAAGTATACTTATGACGTTTTAATTTCTTAAAGTATTCTTATAGGTCGATCCAGTATGGTTCTAAACCAATACCTGTGCAAATGATTTATGACAATCATGTCCTCGTAGCACAAGAAACGGTGATGTAAATCAGACTACACACTAATCTGAATTGGTCATTAACCGTCCATCATTTAAATGACCTCGATTAGGGATAATTTTTTATTATAATATTCAACGTTCACTTAATAGGTGTTTCCTTATCAAGACTGGTCATAAACCCTATTTTGAATATTCCAAGAATCGAATGGACTCGTTATTTAATCCTAAACCACAATTAAATAGCAAACGAGGTGATAAAATATTGCATGAAATTTATATTACTCCAAAACATGAATGGTTTTTCTTAGTGTCTTACATTAAATGTTCAAAATTTAACTAAAACACTAAACAAGGAAATCAAAGCCAGTCTCCTACATGTCTGATTGCCATTGCCTCAACGTGCTTGTTATGCTTCACTTGAGGCAAAGGTTTAGTAAGTGGATCGGCTACATTGTCATCCGTTCCAACTTTGCAAATTCTGATTTCACCTTCTGATTTCCATTCTCGAATCATATGAAACCGCTGTTTGACATGTTTGACTTTCTGTTGTTCCTTTGGATCTCTGGCCTGAGCAATAGCTCCATTGTTGTCACAATAGAGGGCTATTGGACCCTCTATGGAGGGTACAACATCAAGTTCGCCAATGAGCTTACGAATCCAAACATCCTCCTTAGCCGCTTCAACAGCTGCTAAGTACTCGGCTTCAGTTGTAGAATCTGCAGTTGTACTCTGCTTGGCACTCTTTCAACTGAACGCTCCTCCATTTAGATAGAACACATATCCAGATTGCGATTTGAAATCGTCTCGATCTATCTGGAATCTTGCGTCGGTATAACCTTCAACAACTAATTCCTCTGAACCACCATACACCAGGAATTTATCCTTGTTCCTTTTCAGGTACTTTAGGATATTCTTGGCCGTAGTCCAATGGGCCTCTCTTGGATCTGATTGGTAACAGCTTGTAGCACTCAATGCATACGATACATCTAGCCTAGTACATATTATGGCATACATGATCGATCCAATAAGCGAAGCATATGGAATTAGATTCATTCTTACCCGCTCATCAGGTGTCTGTGGACACTGCTTCTTGCTTAGGGTTATGCCATGTGACATTGGCAGGTGACCTCTCTTGGCCTCCTCCATGCCAAATCGAGCAAGTACCTTATCAATATAAGTACTTTGAATCAATCCAATTATCCTTTTTGATCTAACCCTATAGATCTTGATGCCTAGTATATACTAAGCCTCTCCTAAGCCTTTCATGGAGAAGCATTTTCCAAGCCAGGCCTTTACAGACTCTAACAACGGAATGTTATTTCCAATGAGCAATATGTCATCGACATATAAGACTAAGAAGGCGATGTCACTCCCACTGACCTTCTTCTAAACACAAGATTCATCTAGATTCTTGATAAAACAAAACTTCCCGATGGCTTCATCGAATCGCAGATTCCAACTTCTGCTAGCTTACTTTAGTCCATAAATGGACTTCTTAAGCTTACAAACCTTCCCAGCATTGTTTTGGTCGACAAAACCTTCAGGCTGTGTCATGTACACAGTTTCTTCCAAAATACCATTTAGGAAGGCGATTTTGACGTCCATCTGCCATATTTCATAGTTATAATATGCAGCAATCGCTAGGAGGATCCGAACGGATTTAAGAATTGCGACTGGTGAAAAGGTTTCATCGTAATCAATACCATGAACTTGTTTGTAACCTTTTTCCACCAATCTAGCTATAATACCCCGTATTTTTATATTTATTTTATTTAAAATATGTATTTAATAAAGTATTTAAATAATTTTAATATTTTAATTATGGCATTTTAACTAATATTTTTATAAATGGAAAGTTTATTTAATTTCTTTATTTATAAAAGTTGGGGTTTTATTTTAAGAAAGTTTAATTTTAACAAGTTTTATTAGGGAAGGGATTAGGAAAAACTAAAAGAGGAAAGTTTAGGGAAAAAGGGATTGGTTGAGAAGGGGTACAAATATCCTACTTATGAGACAAATCAACTATGCCCAGAGTGGAGAAAACCCAAGGTAAACTTCTCTCTCTCCTCCTTATTTTTCCTTCTTTTTCTTTTCCCCCTTCCCCTTTCTTTTTTTTGACTTTTATTTGCTTCCCCCACCGCTCCCAGCCACCGGCAGTAGGTGACCGCCGCTGCCAGCAGCCGGCAGCCGGTGGCTGCCTTCTTTTTCCCTTTTTTTCGAGTGTATAAAAAAAAACTTAGCTTTATTATTTTAGTGTAATCTATGCTTAAATATAAGTGTAAATTATAAGTTTTGGGATTTGATTTTTGATGTTTGATTATAATTATTATGTCAATTAATTTTCAGATTTGATTTTAATTAAAAAAGCCCCAATTTTTTAAACCCTAGGTTCTTGATTTATGAATTATTGAAGGGTTATGATGTATATTGGTTTAGATCTTTGTTTTAAGTGTTTTAAGGCTTAATTACAGCAAGTTTTAATTAAACTAAAGTGCTGGAATTTTATGTAGAACACTTAATATTATGTTTCTTGAAGGAATTTTAATTACCCATTAATTGAGACTTAATTATGGTGTTTTAAATATAATTTCAGCTTACTTTAATTAAATTATGAGGGGTTTTAAAATAGTATATATATTGCTGGAAATTTGTTTAGAGTGGATTTTAATACTCTATTATGATTTTAATGTGTAGGAGACTTCGAAGTAAGCAATTTCTACTAGTCGTGGTAATTTTATGATCGTACTCAAGGTATGTTCGCGTACTTAACATATTTTGATGATGTAGAATCATGATAGGCTTGATTTCAATCAATTACAAGTAGTACCATGCTAAGGTTTATGTATGGAATTGTGAATTAATGGTGTTGGTGATTGAATTGTGAAGCATGAATTATTTGTGATGGTTTATGGATTGGAAAATTATATTTTGCGCATGTTGTGTTTGAACCGCACTTTTATTTATGGCATGCTAGAATGCATGATTAATTAAAATACATGTTTAATTATGTTTGGAATATTGAAAATGAATTTTATTATGGTTCAAATAATTTTTATTGATGCTTTAAGCATGAGGAAGGAACTATATAAGTGTCTATGAACACAAGGGATAAATTGTATGTTGGTGCCTTTGTGCACTTAAGGTGTTTTTAACACCGAGGGATAGGATTTTTGGCGCTTTATGCGTTTAAGGTGTCTTTGACACTAAGGTAGAATTAAAAAGGGTTCAACATTAAATAATATGTGGTCACTAATTATTCAAAATTAAATTGGTATGTTTGGTTGATTGAATAATTATTGTTGATTGATTTATTATACTTTGAGAGTCATCACCAAGTCCAATAACATGTAAATAACGTAAAGTGAAAGAGATTACGCACCAAAACTCTTGGAACGTATATATCTTGAGTATGAACAATGGGGGAAGATATGGGGTTTTATATTTAACCATAACTTCTAATGGAGTACAGGACGTTGTACATTCCTTTTTATTTATTATTATGCGCAGGAATTCCGCCACCTTTGAGTGGTTTTGTCGCTGGCACGGTTACCTCCCATGTTAGTTAACCTCAATCTATTTGGGGGAGGTATAGTTAGAAACCCGTTCGATGCGTAGTCAACGCTAAATGAATTATTTAGTGTCTAGTTAAAGTATCTTGTTGATTTTTGTGTGTGCTTGTAAACAGGTGCATTGAGGTAAGTGTGTGTTGATAGGTGAAAGCATGGTAGTGTGTTTAATTACGCTTATGTACTCAGCTTTGCTGATTGTGTGTGTTTGTGTGTTTGGCCATGTCTTTATCTTGGCCCTATGATGACCCATTTTTAATGGAGAGTAGTGGGGACAAGTAGAGATAAGCTTTTCAGGTATTGAAGCATATTCATGACGGGGCATGAATGAAGAGTGAATCATGCTAGTTTCCATTAGTTTGCGATGTGTTTTATGCTTTAATTATTTATGACATATTCTGTGTGGACTAACACAAAGGTTTGATTTTGGAGCGGTTTTGAATAAGGGCATTTAATGGTTCCAAGTTGTAGTTTGATTTTATTTGACTTTGTTTGTTTTGGTTTTAAACTTTACTTTCGTTTGGTTGACTTTTGAGTTGACTTGTTTAAACGGTTTTTAATTTTAAGTCTTCCGTTGTGTGTCTTTGATAGTTGCCTTAGCCGTTATCACGATGGCGATAATGTCTTAGATATTCCTAAATCGTATTTTAAAGAGTAAAGTGGGTATTTAAAGGAATGGAATTTCTAGGGTGTTACAAAGTGGTATCTGGGAGCTTTGGTTGAGATTTTAAATTACCACTAACCCAAAAACGTTTTTCTTACTATGATTTAAACTTGGCCAAGTGTTAATTTAATTATGCAATGTTATTTGTTCCGATTTTATTTCTTTTATTTTTTTTAGGGGCCGAAATTTTTTTTTTATTTTATTTTGGTCCGATTTATTTTTATTTTTTTTAGGGGGACACTCGAATTTTTTTTAGAGTGTCCGAATTTTTTTTTAGTAGGGCCGAAATTTTTGACCCTCTTCCCAGTAATTTCGAAAAAAAAAAATTTTAGCAGGGTAAAAATATTTTTAGTTTGTTAATTTTGCAGGAAGCAAGGATTGAGGTAAGAATTATGTGTTAAAATCTTTTATTAACATGTTGGTGAGCTTGGGTAGGAAAAGAAAGGGCATATAGGCTAGAATTTAATTTCTTCCCTGTGTGCATAATTTTATTTTGGGTGTTCAAGCATGTTGTATGACTAGATGTTTGTTGATGAAAGCATGCAATATGTGTATTATTTTATGTGATCCTTCAAAATTGCATGATTGAACATCGAACTTAATTTCCTACAAGACTGTATTATTTATTTTATTTTCTTTGGGAAGGGAATTCTTTTCTATGCCTTTTTCTCTACAGGATGCCAATCTTTCCTAGCAAATATACACAAATGGGATCACTTGTAAAGAAACATAATGAACACCCCTACGACTTTGTAGAAAAGATCAGATACGTTTGTTCCTACATGAGCAATGTCTTACGAGACAGAGTTTATGACACCCCTGATCGTATTTCGGCTATGATTGTCCATTGTCTTCCAGAGGAGCCTCCTTACATTGATGTTAAACAGAGATTTTCTGATTTTTACCTTCTAGGAGACATCCCAAATTACCATAAATACAAAGACTATTATGGCTAGTGGTATCCCGATTATGCTTTCTTGACTAAATATCTCGTAAGAGTGGAAAAAGCTCATTGTCAGCACTTAAATCTTCCCTACCCTGACTACTACTACGATAATCCAGTAGGGAACAATCCTCCTCCTAATCAACAACCAGGAAATTCTTCTTCTTCGCCGTCAGGGGGTAGTTAGGCAGAAAATGGAGAACAACAAGAGGGAGATAGTTCACTTATGGAGATTTCTAATCCTAATCCACCTCCAACTCCAATAATAATAGATATTTCATCGGATGAGGAGGCAGAAGGGGAGTTTGTACAAGTAGAACCCGAACCTGAGTCACCTGAACCAATGGAGGAGTCAAATGATTCTGATTTCGATCTTTCAAGCTACAAACAATCTACTGACAAAAGGGACAACGTTCGAAAGGATTAGATTTTATAACTTTCCTCGTCATGAATTCACAGTCTTTATTTCAGTTATTATAATTATTTTAGTTTTAAATTAATAAGTGGCATGACCACATAAGTTTCTAGAAAAAGAAGTTATTTTAGTAATTTCAGTCTATTTTAATTAATAAGATCTCAATTACTTCTTTGTCAAAATTTTTATATTATTAATAAATAAATTTATTTATTTTCCAAATCTTCCATTCAACATCACTATTCTAATAGCCAAAATTCCAAGCAAATTAATTCCAATTAATATTTCTAAGCTATGGGAATTATTATTTTTTTATCTATGTGATGCTTTATTAAATGTATGGTTGGTTAGAAATCAATAATTGATTGACAAAGCTACAAATTTAGGGAATTCTTAGCTTTCGATATCCCAATTTGTTAGCTTCAAATTTTACTATGAATGTTTAAAGGGTGCTAGGTAATAGATGGGTGTATTTCTTGAGAACTAACCATAGCCATTTCTAATATAGACCCTTGTCCTTAATTCAGGAGAAGCAAAATGGCAGGGGGGAGAAATTCTAGTAATGGTGGAAACGATTTGAATGAAGTAGTGAGGCAATTGGAAGCATTTGCCCAACAATTGGCAAGAAACTCAACTGGTAATGGGGATGCTCAGGGGGAGCTCTTTAAAAAGGTGGCACAAAGTAAGCCACCAACATATCAAGGGGAGCCTGATCCTGCCATATTGGAAAACTGGTTGAGGGAATTTGAGAAACTATTTTGAGCTGTGGGATGTCCTGAAAACTCAAAAGTGAGTTGTGCTACTTACTATCTGAGGGGTGAAGCTGACCTTTGCTGGCAACAAAATGAGACTACCATTAGAGCGCTACCTGGGTTCAATTGGGCTGAGTTCCAAGAGAAAGTGAGAGACAAGTTTTATCCTAGCTTTTTGCAGAAGCAGAAAGCTGAGGAATTCTCAAACCTTAAGATGGAAAAGATGTCAGTTACGGAATACTACACCAAGTTTATTGAGTTGTCCCGTTTTGCTGAAGAGTTTGTTGCTACAGAGAAAGCAAAGGCTAGGAAGTTTGAGAGTGGTTTAACTACTGATTTGCAGTTAAAGCTGTGCGGGCAAGTATTTGAGACCCTGGATAAAGTATATGGAAGGGCCGCATACCTTTATGCGTTGGAGGAGAAGAAGAAGAAGAAGAAGAAGAAGAAGAAGAAGAAGAAGAAGAAGAAGAAGAAGAAGAAGAAGAAGAAGAAGAAGAAGAAGAAGAAGAAGAAGAAGAAGAAGAAAGAAGAAGAAGAAGAAGAAGAAGAAGAAGAAGAAGAAGAAGAAGGAGGAGGAGGAGGAGGAGGAGGAGGAGGAGGAGAAGAAGAAGAAGAAGAAGAAGAAGAAGGAGGAGGAGGAGGAGTTAGCTGAGATAGAAGGAAGAGAGAAGAGGAAGGAAATGGGGTAGTTTTCTGGTAACCAGCAGGGAAACCATAATGGTTTTAAAAAGCAGAAGTACCACCATAACAATAACTTTCACAACAATAATAACTTCCAGGCACTACAACAATTCACCACTTGTGCCACGAATTATGCCACGGGAATTCTAAATTCGTGGCATAATTTGATCTTGCCACGGGAAAAAATTAAATTCAATAATAAACTTGATATGACAACAAATATTATGTCATGGGAAAAATGATGTTCGTGGCTAACTGAAACTAGTGTCACGACTATTTTTTTCCCGTGGCAAATAAACACTTAAGCCACACGTATTTATATTCCCGTGGCAAATAGACAGTGATGCCACGACAATATTATTCTCGTGGCAAACAAACACTTGTGTCACGGGTATTTTATTCAATGTGACAATCATTATAACACTTATGCCACATCAAAAGTTATTTATGTGGCAAACATATGTTAATATAAACCGACCATATTTCTTTTAAAGAAAATAAACTTAGTCTAATGATAGAAATCTTACGACAAAATTTCTTTTATTATGGTTAAATTTACAATTAGTTTCAAACATGAAATACAAATTAATAAGTAAAAAAAAAATTGCAAATTCTTTCAAATAAAATTGCTGGTTATGCACTATTATAAATTTATAACCATATGAAATTTACCCAAATAATATTCAAATAAATTTGTATAAAAAATGTTGTATCTTATAATTATTGATTATTTAAAAAAAACAATGTAGTGTAAAATGGCCAAAAAATATTTTGTTTTGCATTTTATTATTATTAATTTTTGTTTTTTTTTAAATTGCATTTTTTAGAACATTAGCTTAGTCTTGTCAAATTGATGAATATATTTGACATGAAAAGTCATATGTTACAATAATTCTGAACAAGTAGAGCTAAACCAATGCAAAATACACTAGTACACTTGCTACGGTTTTATTCAAGCCTTTTGCTCTTGTTTTGAACCGCAAAACTAGGAGTAATACATAGCCATAATACCACCAAAACCATCCGTGATCACTACCCCAAACCACACCCAATGTCACCTACCAAGGCATCATCAACATTAACCTTTAAGAGTCCTGCATATGTTGTCCAATCGAAAGCAGCCTTCCCTGAACCAACAGCAGCAGCACAGCAGAAAACAGGCTTGGAATTTCCAGTCTTTATAGCATAGCTCAGCACTTCCCTATAGTCCCTACACTCCTCCTCCATGATCTGAGAGTTCCTAGCACCATAAATAGCCCAGCAAATGGCTATAAAGTTTGCTACATCACACTCATCCATCTTCAAAAAACAGGATTCCTTAATCCTTCTTCCCTTCCCACCTAATACAATCAATCAAAATAACAAAATCAGAATCAAAGAATTGAAAAAATCGAATCCAAAACACAAAAGGGGTAAATTACGAAGAAGATTCTGGATACAAGTAGCCCTAATGATGATCAACGTGCACATAGGAGTGACCCTAACTTCGCCACCAGAGTAGCTATCTTCAGTGAGTTCTCTCTTGAATACTTTATTTAGTTCAGCGTAAATGACACCATCAGCACCGAACTTCCGGTTCTTGCTCATCTGAGTAGCAATTGTAGCAGAAACCAACTTGTTTTCGTAAAAGACCCAACAATATAGCACTCCTGAAATGAACCAACCATGAATTTCATAACTGAATTTCAGAACTAATTTCAGATCACAATCTCTCAACTGATTTCAGAACACCGTCTCAGAACTGAATTAGAAATAATTATCAGGACTTATTTCAGAGCTGAATTTCAAAACTACTGATGTCAATATCAGCAAGACATTAGCAATACTGAATCCACAACTACTGATGGCTCTATATATGGACTGGTTTATAGCATAAATTTTAGGACTAAATAATCTGCTTCTACCTCTACCAATATAATCCATGATTATGGTGTAACAAGCACCAAACATAACAAAATTGGTAAAAAAGAAAATGAGAGAAACAAACACTCAAATAATCTACTGCAAGAAAATGCAAAAAATTAGAACCAACCATCCAAAACAATCTGATCGTTGAAACCATTAATTCAATATGATCATTTTCCAGATTTATCATACAATGAAAAAAATAGGAGAGAGGAAGAAGATTAATTTATTTTGCTGCTTTCAATAGATTGAAAAACAAATTGGAAAAGAAAGAGCCTATTGGTAAATTTGCTCTTAATTCGTGTATTGATTGAATATCAATAAAATCAATTTCAAAACATCCAATTACAAATAATCTCATTTGTGCTATTTGATTGAATTGACTCAATTTCATTCGTGGTTTTGCACTGAAAAATTATAAGTGAATTATGGGCAAAATTTGAAATTAACTCAGTTGAAACTTAGGAGAATATATAAGGATGAATAAATTAAAGAGACAAACCCTAGATTGTGAAATTGTTAGCATCAAATTAACAAGATAGAAACCCTTAATTTCATATTATTATCATCAAATTAACGAGATTAACCTTATATTGTGAAAATTGATGTAGGATGAATAGATAAAGAAGCAATATCTTACCTTAAAAGTTGTTTCAATGGAGGAAATCAAGAGAGGAAGCCACCCAAATGGAGACCGTGGAAAGCTGATGGAGAAAACGCTTGTAATCGGTAGACAATAGAGAATGGAAAATGGAGAATATGGTAGACAACCGAAGAACAGGAGGGAGTAGGATTTTATTTATTTATTTTTTTACGATATTTATTTATTTATTGTTGGAGGGAATTTTTCACTAGTTGATAAATTTTTGGAGGTAATTTTCCCACAAATTTTGTT
This sequence comes from Chenopodium quinoa, assembly GCF_001683475.1. Taxonomy (NCBI): domain Eukaryota; kingdom Viridiplantae; phylum Streptophyta; class Magnoliopsida; order Caryophyllales; family Amaranthaceae; genus Chenopodium; species Chenopodium quinoa. The sequence continues at coordinate 1,917,167 of NW_018745546.1, forward strand.
GGAGATAATTTTCCCACAATTTTTTTTTTTTTATCAAATTTAGGAGGTAAGTTTCCCTCCTAATTTTCACTTGTAGCTTTGTAAAATTAAATTAAATTTTTGTATTTTAAGATTAGCAATTCTAGGCATTTACAAATTCCAATAACTCCATTTGTAAAATTATAATTCTATATTAGAATTATCAATGAATAAATATAAGAATTGAATTGCTAACAAATTTATTACATTAGTTTTGTGGTCTTGTAATATAAATGATATAATTGAATAGTATATGTGTGCGCGCGCGCGCATAGTTGCAAAACTGCACATCAAGTGAGCTATACTAGAGATTAAACTATTATATAGCTGATAGCTCGATTAGTTTTACTTTAATCGTATTAAATTTGAATTCACGTAGCTTATCTCGAATTGAATACCCTTATTATGAATTTGGCATGATAAAAAATAATTGGAATTGGCTTGTTAAAACATGCTTTTAAAAATAAGATAAAATTACTCTAATAATCTTATTTGTTAGTCAACTTTAATGGGATTGTTAAGACAACATTTGCCTATTTTGATTAAGGAATTAAAAACTCCACCTATTTCAAATTTGAATGATAATATATTTCTATATTTTTTTATTATAATTTACAAAATCTTAGATAAACCACAATATATATTTACTTGAGAAGACATTATGTTATTATTAGAATTGTTTATTAATGTAATAATAATTTCTTAATACTTATGACTAGTTTGTTGTCAAGATAACTAACATATCAAGTTGTTTTAAATATAATATTCTCTACACTTGTTAGGTTATATAAATATGCATTCAAATTTGTCTATTTATATGATTGTTAAATGTAGTAAAACACAATTACTGTACTAGTATACAAGGTTATAATACATATAGCCAGTGGCAGATCCAAGTTGACGCCTGGGGGGCACGTGCTACCCCTCCCAAAAAAAATAAAAAAAAAACTGTTTTTATGAAAAAAACGCACATTAAAATTATATAAAGATTACAATCTGTATGTATGATAACTATTTTCAGCATTGCTTCAGTGGTAGAGGGTTGTAAGGAGAGTCATATTTGTTTTCAAGGTCAAGGGTTCGAGACCTCTTAGCAGTTTTTTTTTTTTTTTTTTTTTTTTCCTTCTTTAACCCAAATGAATTTCCACTTTCCTCTACTTTCATCAACACAAGGATAATCTAGTACTATGTTTCCAAGATATTTTTTTTTTCCTTTTAATTTTTACACCTTTTATAAACAATCCTTATATTAATTTCATTATATAATATTTATTGCATTATATTTGGCCATTATTATATCTTGTTTATATTAGTATGAAAATTTGATGACATTCTTCTCAATTTCATTATATAATATTTATTGCATTTATTTGGCCATTATTATATCTTGTTTATATTAGTATGAAAATTTACCCTAAAATTAATATAAAAACATACTCCATCTATGTTTAAGTAAATGAAATGTTTTGACTTTTAACACAAATAATCTAATTCACTCTTACTAATGTTTGTGATTTATACATTAGAATATATATAGTCATGTGGATATTTGTTGGAATCGTCTCAACGAAAAATTTATTAATATTCAATTGTTATAATTTTTATTATTAAAGATATTTTCAGTTAAAATTTACATTAGCATAGGTGCACAAGGTAAATTTATAACAAAGTTTTCTGTAAATATTCATATGCAACTTTGACTTACAAAATAAAATAATAAATAGGTGACCAATTTATCATAGTATAATCGATATCTAGAATTTAAATTGTTTGGAAAAAAATAAAAAAAAAAAAAACTTGTCAAGATAAATGGTTGAATTTGATTGTTAATTATAATACGACTTACAACGCACGCATTTGTTTGGCTGATTATATTACGTTGCGTTACACCAATTTTATATTTTTTTAATTGTCCAGTGCTACCCTTAGTTAGAATTCCTGGATCCGCCACTGCATATAGCTTTTGTTCGTATCAACTCAAAGTTCAAATTATTAAAAAAGTTTTTTAAAATGTAACATAGACTTACTTAGTTACATGTGGAGCAGTCAAAAGTTGACTCGACTCGAATATATTAATCGAACCTAATTATGAGCCAACCTATTTGAACTCAAGAAAATGATGACCTGAACCTAATTTGAACTTAAGAATGACCTAAACTCGTTTTAACTCATTGAAACCCAAATTAATCTCGACTTATTACCTATTATTCTACCCAATTTTAAATTCACATTTTGTTGATGACCTAGATTGAACCTAACCCGAATCTAAGAATAATACTAACCGTTTATGACTTGAACTGATTATAATGACCCGATAATTTTTAACTGGCCAGAACCAACCCATTTGTTATTTGAACCCGTTATAACCCGAAATTGATAAACCTAATCCAAAACAGAACCGTTGACCATATTGACATCCATATATATAATGGAAAATTTAAGATTATAAATCTGAACTTTGCGCGGTCTGAAATAAAAAATCCGAACTTTTGATTATTCTATAAAAATCCGAACTTTGATACCCATTGACTTTTAAAGGTTCCAAATGATTGGTGACCTGAAGAACAGGTTAAATTTTTTTAATACTTTTTCATTTGCCACATGTCACATTTTAAGTGGTCCAAAAATAAAAAAAAATCAGAAAAAATAAAAGAAAATAAAAAAAATCAGAAAAAATCAAAGAAAAATAATAATAAAAAAAAAAAAAAACCGAAAACCCCCCAAACCCCAGCCACCACCCCTCTACCCCACGGTCGATTTGGGGGTTTTCGATTTAGGATTTTAGGGGGTTGTTTAAGGGGAGGAAGGGGGTGGGCATGGCAGGGGGTGGGCATGGCAGGGGGTGGGCCGAAAACTACTCGCCGGCGCCGGGGAAGGAGTTTCGGCGCCGGCCGTGGGGAAGAGGGAGTATTTCGAGGGAGGTTATGGGTTTTGAGGGTTTTTTTGTGGTGGTTATGGGGAAGGGGGAGGCTGCCGTGGAGGGGTGGGGCCAGGGGTCCCCATCGCCGGCACTGGACGGTGGCATGGGTGGGGGTACGGCCGGCGGGGGGTGGCGGTGGCTAGGGTTTGTGGGGTTTTTCATTTTTTTTTTCTGATTATTTCTGATTTTTAAATTTTTTTTATCGTTTTTTTATTTATTCTGGACTTTTTTTTATTTTTTTTTTAGACCACTTAACATGTGACACTTGGCATATTAACCTAGAGTAGCAGGTTTGGTGACCTGTTGGGTCCTCCAAAAGAAAATAGACATCAAAGTTTGGATTTTTACAGAATAATCAAAAGTTCGGATTTTTTATTTCAGAACACACAAAGTTCGGATTTATAATCTTAAATTTTCCTATATAAAATAGTTTAATAGATAGATAATTTTTCCTCATACCCCAAAAAAAACTATTAAGTATCAATTAGACGGCTTATTTTAAACAAAAACAAAAATGTCACACAAATCCCCAAAAAAAAAACATAATTATACTTATAAATGTTCTTATTATACTTATATATACTAGTGTTTAGGCCCGGGCGATGCCCCGGGTAATTTCATAGGATTAATTATTAATATACATTTTGAATTATGACTCAATTTTTTTGTAATTAAAGTTTTAATTCATATTATCATTCCCTATATTAATATTTTGTAATATAAAGATAACATCAAAATATTGTATAGCTTGGTGGTAAAACATAAGGTTGCGGGAATATAAGGTTGCGTGTTCGAATCTTGGTTTAAACATATTTTAATTATAAGTGTATGGTTGTGGCAAGTGGGTAATATGGTATAATGAGAATGTGATTAGCTGACATGGCGTTGATGTGGCATATTGAGAATTTGATTGGATAACGTGGCGTAATAAAGGGGACTACGTGGCACATAAACTTTCTTAGGAACGCTTTTTAATATATAAGTATAGATATAGATTACTATAAATGTTCCTTTACTATAAAGGAAAAATTAGAAATAATAATCCCAACTTTCATCAATTTTGTTAAAATAATCCCAACTTTGGATTATTCTGGAATAATCCGAACTTTGGGGGTTCCTTTTTTTCTTCAATCCCAATAACCAATGACCGGTTGAATGGGTTATTTTTTTTTGTTTTTTAAAGTGACACGTGTCACAACTGAATTGGCTAAAACAAAATTTATAAAAAAGTTGAAAAAAAAAACAACCAAACACCAATAAAATCCCAGCCACCAGCACCCCAAAACCACCGACCAACCCCAACAACAACTAGGCCAACCCCAAACGGCGGCGCTAATTCCCCTCCCCCTACGCCGGTTTCCCCTTCCCCTTCCCCTGCGACGGTTACCCACTCGCCGCTTTCCCCTTCCCCTTCCCCGGTTTTGCACTCCCCGGCCCATTCGTTGCTTAAAACCTCCTCTCCCAAGCCCGAAAATCCCCAAAAATTCCTCCCCACCGTCGAAAACCCAAGCCGTTTAGGGTTTCGGGGTGGTGGGAAGAACAATTAGGGGGGTTTTGGTAGAAAGGAGGGGTTTCGTTGGTGGATTTGGGGTTTCGGGGTGGTGCATTCGAGGTTTTGGTGGTGGTTTCGTGGGGAATGGGGGGTGTTTCGGGGAGGGAGGAAGACGGCGACGCGGTGGAGGTTGCTTCACGTGGATGGCCGGCGACTAACGAGTGGCAGGCTGGCAGTGAGGTGGTTGTTAGGGTGGGCCGGTGGAGGAAGATGAGGCTGACTGCCTGGTCGTTGGTGATTTTTGGGATTTTTGTTTTTTTTTTTTTAATTTTTGTAATTTTTAAATGTTTTGGACCAATCAGGGCTTGACACGTGTCAAGTGACCTGATATAATAGGTCATTGACTTTTGTTGACCGGTTTGGGATTGAAGAAAAAGAGGAGTCCCTAAAGTTCGGATTATTTCAGAATAATCAAAAGTTAGGATTATTGTAACAAAATTGATGAAAGTTGGGATTATTTTTTCTAATTTTTCCTACTATAATTTCAAATTATACAAATAAAAGTGTTTCTTTTTTTTGGTGTTCTACCTGGTTCACCCTTTGGGATGATCCGGATTCGGGGATCAGTTCTGGGTTGTTAGGTTCCAGTCTGATGGGCGTTAGGACGGTCGCACATTCCACACTCAATCAAATAAATTTATAAATCCTAAAACTAACCCCTAAACAAGTCTAGTGGTAAGTTCGGAGTCGAACCACAAGGAACGGTAATGTTGGATTGTTCTCGATCTAATGCTTAAGCTACGCCGAAGTCGGTTTATGGATAGTGGACACTACAACTACACTAACACACATATAAAGATCAAGATATTACAAAGTCTACTAGGGGCAAAGATCCACTTTGAACAATTAACAAGTTAATGGGAATCGATTTGATAATCAATCATGCAAAGAAAGAATTAAAATGGGAATTAATTACCATCAAGAGCAATCTCTCAAATTCCTAGCCTAGATCCCTCATTGACTAGGTGCATAGAAGAAATTTACCCAAAATGCAATCAAATATATAAATTCTAATTCACAATCCCTTGTCAAACTAGAACTAACATGCAATTAAGTTTGCTATCTTGGGAGATCAATCCAATCTAAAACAAACAACATGCCATCATCAATTCAATCAATTTAATCACACAATTATCATCAAATTTATCTCAAATAACTCAATTAACCATAACAAGGCTTCACTCAACACCTAGTAGAAGGAAATCTACTCAAACATGATTAACAAAGCAATTAATAAAGCATAAAGAGAGAAGAGAGTAAGAAATGCTCATTGATATAAAATGGAGATCTTCAAATCATCAAATTCCTCCTTTGATTATCCAAAATCCATGAAAACCATTGTGCTCCTCACTTTCTCTCTCCAAAATTTGAGAGTTTCTCTCTCTAAAAACCTAAAACTAACCTAAAAACTATTCTAAACTGAAAAATCTCTCTTTTTTTAATGAGCAAAAAAAATCTATTTATACCCCTTACAAAATTGCTTAGGAAGCTCCGCAAAAAGTTAGCTGAAACGGGAAAAGGTCCGACCGAACTCTGTGTAGGTTCGGTCGGACTCAGGGTAGGTTCGTCCGAACTCAGGGTAGGTTCGGTCGAACCTCCCTGATCCTTGTTTGGTCGAACTTTCCTGGTTCGACCCCTCCTGTAAACATGCTGAAAACTTGGTTGAAACTGCCTTGGAGGTTCGGTCGAACTTTTCAAAAGTTTGACCACACCTTGGTTCGACCGAACCTCTTAGAGGTTCGGCCACACCTCCTCTTGAACTTCCTCTTCTTGCTTCCTCTTCTTCCCTTTTGCTCCTCTTGTCTTTGTCCATGCTTCCATACTTGGCCAAGGGGCCTCCTACCGTGCTTAGGACCGTCATGGAACCTGCAAAAGATAGCAAAGATCACGAGAGCATGGGGATGATAAAATTATGCATAAAGATTATCAAAACAAGCGCAAATAAGCATACTTTTCATCCATAAAAGAAAAGGAAGCCATAAGAGGAGAAAAGAGGTAGAAAACCTAAGAAAAACAGGAGAAAAGAGACCAATACACTACCCCTAAGGGTAACATAAATGTCACTCATCAAACACCCCCAAGCTTAACTTTTGCTCATCCTCGAGCAAAACAAAACAAACACAACGGAAAACGATGTATATTTTTTTAAAAAAAAAAACAATAAAATAAAATAAAACTAGAAGAGAAAGAATATACACTAACTCACTTTCGTAGGAATCACGAATGCATTTAGCGCATGCATCAAGCACTTTAAACCCCATAGATCGCTCTAGAGGACGAGTAAGCTCTCGTAAGGGTGTCCTAAGAGTTTAACCCATAACTCTTGACAAAAATCAAGGCAAGGCAATAAATAAATAAAATAAAATAAATCAAAGTAAGAGAAAAGTTACAAGCGTTCTAGAGTGGACTTTTATGATGGAACAAACACTAATGAATGTCAATCTTTCTAAAATAATAAAGGTATGCACGTTCTAAGATGTCCAAGGTTGATTGAAACATAACATATGCTAAGCATAGAGAACTAAAGGAAACACATTCCACCTTTTGTTTCAACCAATCAAACCACGTTCTCTCTACTAGTTTCAAATCCACTTTCAAGTTAGCTTCTCATGATTCCACGAAGAAACCGGAAAATAAATAAGAAATTAAAAACATTGAGAAGGTTACCCGACATCTTGGCTATGCAAACTCGCTCTATAGGCTTGATTCCTATTTCCCGCCATCATTGAATGACTTAACCCTCTAGGATCAAAAGGACTTTCAAGGTATTAACATATAAGCTAGGAGAGTAAAGGTGTGGAGAACTCTTGAAATTGGTGGTAAACCTATGTGAAGCACGGGTGGAACTTCTTCCACAAGATCCAAACGATTCCAAAACAAAAGTGCCAAGTATGCTTATTAAATAACTTTCCCCCAAGCTTATTTAACACAAAATAACAAAAACAGGGAGAACAACAATAACAAAACCCCCTTTTTTTTTGTGCTTTACATTCTTCTTTACTTTTTTTTTCAATAATTCCTTTTCCCAAGCTTTTTTTTTTTTTTATATATATATATATGTCCTTGCCTCTTTTAACTTTGGACGGCTTTTTCTCAAAATGTATTTGGTTTTATGCAAAAAAATTATATACAACACATACTTGCTTTACAAATGAACTTATAATTCTAAACTTGCACCATAAACAATAAAACAAGCTCGAAAACTAAATTGCTTCACAAAACTAAAGGTAGAAAGTGAAACCAAGGCTTCAAGGCTTGTATTGTGGCTAGAGAAAAGAAGGTATATGGCTCAAAAGGGCTAGCAAGAGGGGAAAATATAAACTAAACTCAAAAATAGAAAATCTATCCTATAAAAAGAGAAATTCCTTTGTCATCCCCTAAAGTGGCACGGTCGCGATCTTGGGAGCTAAAAGTCAAGTTCTAGATACGAGAATGCAATAGCCAAGGATCCAAATATGCCGCTCAACAAAGTATGATGAAGGCTTGAACAATTTACCTCACTAGGGATAGCAATAACTAACTCTTGATTTCATATCCACCATAGAGAGCAACTCCATCTTACCACAAGCAAGTGAACTAGGGCTTCATGGTCTCAAAGTTCTTAACAACTACCTTAGCATATCATATCCTAGAGTCAACCTAACACATTCTCAAACCGTGCATACCTTTATAATTTAGGAATAAAGACATTCAAGAATACAAGTCCAAGCGTATTATGTCAAAAGTAAGAACAAAACAAAACACATTGCAAATTTTCCTTGATAGAAACAAAATCTTTTTGGAATTTTCAAAATAAAGAAAATGGAAATGCATATACAAATGTGCATGGCATATATGAATCAAAATTCCACCAAACATGATAGAATACCCTCCCCCAAGCTTGAATGAGGCAACATGCTCAAACTTTAAACCAAAGAATCCATGGGAGGAGAAAAGAAAGAAAGTCATCCAACCAACCAACATATGTCCAACAAGTCACAAATCATTAGAGGAAGAACAAGGAAGGATATTACCGGATATTAGGTGGGTATAGTACCCGCAAATGACCCAATTAAACCTTCTTGAAGCCGACTACCTCTAAAATTGAATCTTGTTTTCCATGTGCTAGCAAAAGTGGAGTCAAACTTCCTTGATTCTTGATCCAAATCAATGCACCAAAGTATATCAAGTTATGTACCTAGAAAAAGGCACACAAACATTTCCATGAGAGAAAATCTATTCTAAAAAGAAAAGAAAATGAAAGCAATAAAACACGGGTTACTTCCCGAGAAAGGCTTGCTTAAGGTCCAAGCTTGACCGCTCTAGTAAATAATATTGCAACGATCGCAAGAGCTTGTCAAATGCACTACTACACATCTCATAAGATAACAAGTAAGCAAATGATATAAGAAGGGCATGCACCAAGATTAGTGCACGCAAAAGAAGGTGAAGAGGGAGTTTCCAAGAAGAAGAAGAATCAAAAGAAAATTCAAGAAAATAAGAAGAAGAATAGAAAGGCAAACTCTCTTCACAAAAATCTTTTTGGGTGGAAAAATCACCCTTTTCCTCAATTGAAGACGAATGAGGGACATAAAAATCTTCATAGGCAAGGGGGTCCCCAATAGGCTCATTAACAAAGGAAGGAAGGGATATAGGAGTGTAGGGGATATGGTTGAAATTCCTTGAAAAAGGGACATGAGAGAAGGGGATAGGAGCAATGGTCTTACAAATGGTCTCTTCTTCACCACCATTCCTCAAATCACCAATTTGAGCATGAAAATCAATCATAGAATCCTCAAAAGAAGAACACTCATGATCATGATCTCCCTCAAACATCCAACTTCCAAGAGGAACTACATAATCCCCTTCACTACAATCATGAACAACAACTCCCTTAACTTCCTTAAAGCCTAAAATCTCAAAGCCATGCATGAATGGATGCAAATTCATTTCAAAATGGTCTCTCTCCCATGAAGCATTCTTAATGAACTCACTCAAAAGGCTATGGGTTTTCATTTGACACTCAATAAACACATTAGACATAACCTTAAATGAATCCAAATACTCATGGATAAAAGGATCACAATCATGCACTTGAGACTCATCAAGATGGGAAAAAGGGTTAGGATTTTCAAAATCAACACTCTCTTCATTCTCAACTCCTTCACCATCACTCATATGCTCACCAATGGGATCCTCACACTCTCTTGGTTGCTCAAAATCATCATCATCATCCTCAACACACACATTAAATTGGGATTTTTCACAAACAAGCATCAAGGGTGACAATTGGCTTTCTAACTCTTCTTTTCTTCTCCTTCCCTCCTCAAGACGCTCCTCATTCTTTTTCATTATCTCTAATTGACCTCTCATAGAATTAAGAATCATTTCCTTACTAGGCCCAAGCTCATTATCAAGCTCAATGCACCTAATTTGAGATTCAAAAGTAGCAATAAGGGATTCAAAAGGTGTTGAAGGTTGAGGCTCAACAAGAGAAGAAGAAGTACAACCAAGATTGGAAAAATCAACATTAAGATCATGAGCATATACATCACATTGGGGAGTGGGGGCACAATCAAACACATGAGATTCATCATTAAGGGAACGAAGCACATCACAAGAAGGCATGGTAAATAATGAAGAATATTGAAACACACCATTAGCATCAACTTGAGCATGTACCTCATCATCATGAACAAAAGAGGAAATAGAGTTGAAATCATGTGTTTTAGGTTCACTTAATGGATCATGTAACAAATCATGGGAATTCATGCTAATATTAGAAGTATCAACACATTGCATATCAATAATAGAATCATGATTACCCTTATTATAGACATCCCAAGCAAACCAAACATAAAAATCCCAAGCATCATCAATTGATAATGCTCTAAATTCACCATTATGCATGCATTCAACTTCATCCCTAGTTTGCTCATTCAAACCAAAATAACAAATCTCACAAGCCTCCCAAAGACTAAAACAATCAAAATCCAAATATCCCACAAATCTATTGAAATATTCACAAAAAGGCTCATTGTCATATTGAGGAAACGAGTTACTTGCCATTTTTTTTTACAAAAACAAGCAAAAATTAAAAAAAAATAAAATAAAAAGAAAAGTATACACAAAGACCTAGACTCAAGCAATCAAAAACAATCAAGCATTGACACCGTTCCCCGGCAACGGCGCCATTTTGATGGGCGTTAGAACGGTCGCACATTCCACACTCAATCAAATAAATTTATAAATCCTAAAACTAACCCCTAAACAAGTCTAGTGGTAAGTTCGGAGTCGAACCACAAGGAACGGTAATGTTGGATTGTTCTCGATCTAATGCTTAAGCTACGCCGAAGTCGGTTTATTGATAGTGGACACTACAACTACACTAACACACATATAAAGATCAAGATATTACAAAGTCTACTAGGGGCAAAGATCCACTTTGAACAATTAACAAGTTAATGGGAATCGATTTGATAATCAATCATGCAAAGAAAGAATTAAAATGGGAATTAATTACCATCAAGAGCAATCTCTCAAATTCCTAGCCTAGATCCCTCATTGACTAGGTGCATAGAAGAAATTTACCCAAAATGCAATCAAATATATAAATTCTAATTCACAATCCCTTGTCAAACTAGAACTAACATGCAATTAAGTTTGCTATCTTGGGAGATCAATCCAATCTAAAACAAACAACATGCCATCATCAATTCAATCAATTTAATCACACAATTATCATCAAATTTATCTCAAATAACTCAATTAACCATAACAAGGCTTCACTCAACACCTAGTAGAAGGAAATCTACTCAAACATGATTAACAAAGCAATTAATAAAGCATAAAGAGAGAAGAGAGTAAGAAATGCTCATTGATATAAAATGGAGATCTTCAAATCATCAAATTCCTCCTTTGATTATCCAAAATCCATGAAAACCATTGTGCTCCTCACTTTCTCTCTCCAAAATTTGAGAGTTTCTCTCTCTAAAAACCTAAAACTAACCTAAAAACTATTCTAAACTGAAAAATCTCTCTTTTTTTAATGAGCAAAAAAAAATCTATTTATACCCCTTACAAAATTGCTTAGGAAGCTCCGCAAAAAGTTAGCTGAAACGGGAAAAGGTCCGACCGAACTCTGTGTAGGTTCGGTCGGACTCAGGGTAGGTTCGTCCGAACTCAGGGTAGGTTCGGTCGAACCTCCCTGATCCTTGTTTGGTCGAACTTTCCTGGTTCGACCCCTCCTGTAAACATGCTGAAAACTTGGTTGAAACTGCCTTGGAGGTTCGGTCGAACTTTTCAAAAGTTTGACCACACCTTGGTTCGACCGAACCTCTTAGAGGTTCGGCCACACCTCCTCTTGAACTTCCTCTTCTTGCTTCCTCTTCTTCCCTTTTGCTCCTCTTGTCTTTGTCCATGCTTCCATACTTGGCCAAGGGGCCTCCTACCGTGCTTAGGACCGTCATGGAACCTGCAAAAGATAGCAAAGATCACGAGAGCATGGGGATGATAAAATTATGCATAAAGATTATCAAAACAAGCGCAAATAAGCATACTTTTCATCCATAAAAGAAAAGGAAGCCATAAGAGGAGAAAAGAGGTAGAAAACCTAAGAAAAACAGGAGAAAAGAGACCAATACACTACCCCTAAGGGTAACATAAATGTCACTCATCAAACACCCCCAAGCTTAACTTTTGCTCATCCTCGAGCAAAACAAAACAAACACAACGGAAAACGATGTATATTTTTTTTAAAAAAAAAAACAATAAAATAAAATAAAACTAGAAGAGAAAGAATATACACTAACTCACTTTCGTAGGAATCACGAATGCATTTAGCGCATGCATCAAGCACTTTAAACCCCATAGATCGCTCTAGAGGACGAGTAAGCTCTCGTAAGGGTGTCCTAAGAGTTTAACCCATAACTCTTGACAAAAATCAAGGCAAGGCAATAAATAAATAAAATAAAATAAATCAAAGTAAGAGAAAAGTTACAAGCGTTCTAGAGTGGACTTTTATGATGGAACAAACACTAATGAATGTCAATCTTTCTAAAATAATAAAGGTATGCACGTTCTAAGATGTCCAAGGTTGATTGAAACATAACATATGCTAAGCATAGAGAACTAAAGGAAACACATTCCACCTTTTGTTTCAACCAATCAAACCACGTTCTCTCTACTAGTTTCAAATCCACTTTCAAGTTAGCTTCTCATGATTCCACGAAGAAACCGGAAAATAAATAAGAAATTAAAAACATTGAGAAGGTTACCCGACATCTTGGCTATGCAAACTCGCTCTATAGGCTTGATTCCTATTTCCCGCCATCATTGAATGACTTAACCCTCTAGGATCAAAAGGACTTTCAAGGTATTAACATATAAGCTAGGAGAGTAAAGGTGTGGAGAACTCTTGAAATTGGTGGTAAACCTATGTGAAGCACGGGTGGAACTTCTTCCACAAGATCCAAACGATTCCAAAACAAAAGTGCCAAGTATGCTTATTAAATAACTTTCCCCCAAGCTTATTTAACACAAAATAACAAAAACAGGGAGAACAACAATAACAAAACCCCCTTTTTTTTTGTGCTTTACATTCTTCTTTACTTTTTTTTTCAATAATTCCTTTTCCCAAGCTTTTTTTTTTTTTTATATATATATATGTCCTTGCCTCTTTTAACTTTGGACGGCTTTTTCTCAAAATGTATTTGGTTTTATGCAAAAAAATTATATACAACACATACTTGCTTTACAAATGAACTTATAATTCTAAACTTGCACCATAAACAATAAAACAAGCTCGAAAACTAAATTGCTTCACAAAACTAAAGGTAGAAAGTGAAACCAAGGCTTCAAGGCTTGTATTGTGGCTAGAGAAAAGAAGGTATATGGCTCAAAAGGGCTAGCAAGAGGGGCAAATATAAACTAAACTCAAAAATAGAAAATCTATCCTATAAAAAGAGAAATTCCTTTGTCATCCCCTAAAGTGGCACGGTCGCGATCTTGGGAGCTAAAAGTCAAGTTCTAGATACGAGAATGCAATAGCCAAGGATCCAAATATGCCGCTCAACAAAGTATGATGAAGGCTTGAACAATTTACCTCACTAGGGATAGCAATAACTAACTCTTGATTTCATATCCACCATAGAGAGCAACTCCATCTTACCACAAGCAAGTGAACTAGGGCTTCATGGTCTCAAAGTTCTTAACAACTACCTTAGCATATCATATCCTAGAGTCAACCTAACACATTCTCAAACCGTGCATACCTTTATAATTTAGGAATAAAGACATTCAAGAATACAAGTCCAAGCGTATTATGTCAAAAGTAAGAACAAAACAAAACACATTGCAAATTTTCCTTGATAGAAACAAAATCTTTTTGGAATTTTCAAAATAAAGAAAATGGAAATGCATATACAAATGTGCATGGCATATATGAATCAAAATTCCACCAAACATGATAGAATACCCTCCCCCAAGCTTGAATGAGGCAACATGCTCAAACTTTAAACCAAAGAATCCATGGGAGGAGAAAAGAAAGAAAGTCATCCAACCAACCAACATATGTCCAACAAGTCACAAATCATTAGAGGAAGAACAAGGAAGGATATTACCGGATATTAGGTGGGTATAGTACCCGCAAATGACCCAATTAAACCTTCTTGAAGCCGACTACCTCTAAAATTGAATCTTGTTTTCCATGTGCTAGCAAAAGTGGAGTCAAACTTCCTTGATTCTTGATCCAAATCAATGCACCAAAGTATATCAAGTTATGTACCTAGAAAAAGGCACACAAACATTTCCATGAGAGAAAATCTATTCTAAAAAGAAAAGAAAATGAAAGCAATAAAACACGGGTTACTTCCCGAGAAAGGCTTGCTTAAGGTCCAAGCTTGACCGCTCTAGTAAATAATATTGCAACGATCGCAAGAGCTTGTCAAATGCACTACTACACATCTCATAAGATAACAAGTAAGCAAATGATATAAGAAGGGCATGCACCAAGATTAGTGCACGCAAAAGAAGGTGAAGAGGGAGTTTCCAAGAAGAAGAAGAATCAAAAGAAAATTCAAGAAAATAAGAAGAAGAATAGAAAGGCAAACTCTCTTCACAAAAATCTTTTTGGGTGGAAAAATCACCCTTTTCCTCAATTGAAGACGAATGAGGGACATAAAAATCTTCATAGGCAAGGGGGTCCCCAATAGGCTCATTAACAAAGGAAGGAAGGGATATAGGAGTGTAGGGGATATGGTTGAAATTCCTTGAAAAAGGGACATGAGAGAAGGGGATAGGAGCAATGGTCTTACAAATGGTCTCTTCTTCACCACCATTCCTCAAATCACCAATTTGAGCATGAAAATCAATCATAGAATCCTCAAAAGAAGAACACTCATGATCATGATCTCCCTCAAACATCCAACTTCCAAGAGGAACTACATAATCCCCTTCACTACAATCATGAACAACAACTCCCTTAACTTCCTTAAAGCCTAAAATCTCAAAGCCATGCATGAATGGATGCAAATTCATTTCAAAATGGTCTCTCTCCCATGAAGCATTCTTAATGAACTCACTCAAAAGGCTATGGGTTTTCATTTGACACTCAATAAACACATTAGACATAACCTTAAATGAATCCAAATACTCATGGATAAAAGGATCACAATCATGCACTTGAGACTCATCAAGATGGGAAAAAGGGTTAGGATTTTCAAAATCAACACTCTCTTCATTCTCAACTCCTTCACCATCACTCATATGCTCACCAATGGGATCCTCACACTCTCTTGGTTGCTCAAAATCATCATCATCATCCTCAACACACACATTAAATTGGGATTTTTCACAAACAAGCATCAAGGGTGACAATTGGCTTTCTAACTCTTCTTTTCTTCTCCTTCCCTCCTCAAGACGCTCCTCATTCTTTTTCATTATCTCTAATTGACCTCTCATAGAATTAAGAATCATTTCCTTACTAGGCCCAAGCTCATTATCAAGCTCAATGCACCTAATTTGAGATTCAAAAGTAGCAATAAGGGATTCAAAAGGTGTTGAAGGTTGAGGCTCAACAAGAGAAGAAGAAGTACAACCAAGATTGGAAAAATCAACATTAAGATCATGAGCATATACATCACATTGGGGAGTGGGGGCACAATCAAACACATGAGATTCATCATTAAGGGAACGAAGCACATCACAAGAAGGCATGGTAAATAATGAAGAATATTGAAACACACCATTAGCATCAACTTGAGCATGTACCTCATCATCATGAACAAAAGAGGAAATAGAGTTGAAATCATGTGTTTTAGGTTCACTTAATGGATCATGTAACAAATCATGGGAATTCATGCTAATATTAGAAGTATCAACACATTGCATATCAATAATAGAATCATGATTACCCTTATTATAGAAATCCCAAGCAAACCAAACATAAAAATCCCAAGCATCATCAATTGATAATGCTCTAAATTCACCATTATGCATGCATTCAACTTCATCCCTAGTTTGCTCATTCAAACCAAAATAACAAATCTCACAAGCCTCCCAAAGACTAAAACAATCAAAATCCAAATATCCCACAAATCTATTGAAATATTCACAAAAAGGCTCATTGTCATATTGAGGAAACGAGTTACTTGCCATTTTTTTTTACAAAAACAAGCAAAAATTAAAAAAAAATAAAATAAAAAGAAAAGTATACACAAAGACCTAGACTCAAGCAATCAAAAACAATCAAGCATTGACACCGTTCCCCGGCAACGGCGCCATTTTGATGGGCGTTAGAACGGTCGCACATTCCACACTCAATCAAATAAATTTATAAATCCTAAAACTAACCCCTAAACAAGTCTAGTGGTAAGTTCGGAGTCGAACCACAAGGAACGGTAATGTTGGATTGTTCTCGATCTAATGCTTAAGCTACGCCGAAGTCGGTTTATTGATAGTGGACACTACAACTACACTAACACACATATAAAGATCAAGATATTACAAAGTCTACTAGGGGCAAAGATCCACTTTGAACAATTAACAAGTTAATGGGAATCGATTTGATAATCAATCATGCAAAGAAAGAATTAAAATGGGAATTAATTACCATCAAGAGCAATCTCTCAAATTCCTAGCCTAGATCCCTCATTGACTAGGTGCATAGAAGAAATTTACCCAAAATGCAATCAAATATATAAATTCTAATTCACAATCCCTTGTCAAACTAGAACTAACATGCAATTAAGTTTGCTATCTTGGGAGATCAATCCAATCTAAAACAAACAACATGCCATCATCAATTCAATCAATTTAATCACACAATTATCATCAAATTTATCTCAAATAACTCAATTAACCATAACAAGGCTTCACTCAACACCTAGTAGAAGGAAATCTACTCAAACATGATTAACAAAGCAATTAATAAAGCATAAAGAGAGAAGAGAGTAAGAAATGCTCATTGATATAAAATGGAGATCTTCAAATCATCAAATTCCTCCTTTGATTATCCAAAATCCATGAAAACCATTGTGCTCCTCACTTTCTCTCTCCAAAATTTGAGAGTTTCTCTCTCTAAAAACCTAAAACTAACCTAAAAACTATTCTAAACTGAAAAATCTCTCTTTTTTTAATGAGCAAAAAAAAATCTATTTATACCCCTTACAAAATTGCTTAGGAAGCTCCGCAAAAAGTTAGCTGAAACGGGAAAAGGTCCGACCGAACTCTGTGTAGGTTCGGTCGGACTCAGGGTAGGTTCGTCTGAACTCAGGGTAGGTTCGGTCGAACCTCCCTGATCCTTGTTTGGTCGAACTTTCCTGGTTCGACCCCTCCTGTAAACATGCTGAAAACTTGGTTGAAACTGCCTTGGAGGTTCGGTCGAACTTTTCAAAAGTTTGACCACACCTTGGTTCGACCGAACCTCTTAGAGGTTCGGCCACACCTCCTCTTGAACTTCCTCTTCTTGCTTCCTCTTCTTCCCTTTTGCTCCTCTTGTCTTTGTCCATGCTTCCATACTTGGCCAAGGGGCCTCCTACCGTGCTTAGGACCGTCATGGAACCTGCAAAAGATAGCAAAGATCACGAGAGCATGGGGATGATAAAATTATGCATAAAGATTATCAAAACAAGCGCAAATAAGCATACTTTTCATCCATAAAAGAAAAGGAAGCCATAAGAGGAGAAAAGAGGTAGAAAACCTAAGAAAAACAGGAGAAAAGAGACCAATACACTACCCCTAAGGGTAACATAAATGTCACTCATCACAGTCCCCTCCCAATTGTTGTTGTGGGGATCGAACGCGGGTCCTCCTTATCAAGTGTAGTCCCGATCACCACTACACCAACAACCAATTGGTAATAAAAGTGTTTCTAATGTAACATAGATGTACATTATAACCAAACTCTATATATCATGACCCAACCTATTTGAACTCGAGAAAATGATGACCCGCAAACCTGAGAATGACCCAAACTCATTTTAACTTATTGAAACCCACATTTCAACTTCACACTTTGTTGATTACCTTAACCCAATCTAAGAATAACCATAACCCGTTTTAATTCGTTGAAACTCGAATTTTAACCGACATATTACTATCTCGACATGCATACACCCTAATCTGTTGTTAACCTGACCAGAGCAGATAGTATGCATGACTTGACGGGACCCCACAAGAACATGATCTGGAACTGAAGGTAACACACATTGACTTGACCATGATATGGAAGGGTAACACACATTACCCCATCTTCACTTGACACGAGCACCAAAACCGATTATGACCTAAACCGATAATGACCTGAGCAAGACTTGACCCGGTCTTGTTTTATAATTGAAATCAGACAAAAAATTGGATAAACCCGTTCATAGCCCAATAGATTATCATTCTAACTTATTAAGAACCGACCTGATTTAGATCGACTCAAATAAAATTTTTAATAAATAATACTACCAAAAGAATATTTAGTCTGTCGTTTTAATACTCAGAGGAGGACAAGTGACGATGTAGTGTGTTTGATGGAAAGGATTTGACCATGAGTGAGTGTTTTAAATATCTTGGGACTATCATCCAAAAGAATGGTGATATTGATTAAGACGTGGCCCATAGGATTAAGTCAGGGTGGCTTAAATGGAGAGCGGCCACGGGAGTGTTGTGTGACCGAAGCATTCCTGCTCAGTTAAAAGGGAAATTCTATAGGACTGCTATAAGACCAGTGTTACTCTATGGTACAGAATGCTGGGCTTCAAAGAAGGAGCACATTAGAAGGATGGAGGTTACAGAAATGCGTATGTTAAGATGGATGTGCGGAAAGACCTTAAGGGATAGAATCAGGAATGGAGTTATTCGCAAGAATTTGGGTGTTGCGAACATTGCTGACAAACTAATAGAAAATCGCCTACGTTGGTTCAGGCATGTAAGACGAAGACCAGAGGGTGCACCGGTACGAAGATAGAAGAGTGGGATCAAGGGGAGCTTAAACGAGGTAGGGGGAGACCGAAAATAACTTGGTTGGAATGTGTTAGGAAGGATATTGACAGACTAAAGTCGTACCACCTAATCAAAAATATTACCTAAATCCTCTAACTAATGCAGATAGGGAATTAGGGTCGAATCCACAGGGAAACAATATTCTTTTATTTCTAATAAATTATTATAATATAAATTATCAAGTAACCAAATTGTTTTAGAAGGGAATTAAACTAAGGAGAATAAAAGTAGGGAAGAATAAAAGTACAGAAAATCAATTAATAAAAGGCCTAGGGTATAGGTTCACCAATGAACAATATTCCAGGGTAAAACATAATAATCAATCATCAATTAATCAGATTATAAAGGGTTTTCGCTACGTATTACAATCACATAATTAATCTACCGGTATTAAATCTCATCTCTCGACTTAACCATTTATAAATTAACCCGCCTATTGAAACTAAGCCTAAACATCAATTCTCTCATCTCTCAAATCTCGAATTAATATTGCTTAACTCATACAAATTAAACCTGCGCAAATCTAATTACATAGCATTAAATCAATCAATAGGAAATTAATCTAGTATTGACAATCAACAATAATAAATTACTCCTTCATATTATTTATGAATCCCCACAACCCTAGAATTAAACTACTCGTGCATAATTAAAACTAAACTAATCAAAACAATTAAATAAAGCATGATTAATAACAAGAACAACAATTAAAGAAAATAATAATAATAATCATTAAACTAATGAAAAGCAAGAGTATTTAAAGCTTGAAAATATCAACTAGCAAGACGAAAAAGACAAAGCGAGAAAATAACAAAACTAAAAGATCTAGGCGTAATAATCTAAGAATTAAAAACTAAAAACAAAATTAATACTAAGCTAAAGATTAAAAACTAATACGAAGTAAGAAGTTACGGAACCAAAAACTACAGCTAGTACTAAAGAAAAGTATTAAAGCTGACCTCTCTTATGTCAGCCTACTAATAGGCTTTATATACTACCCAACCTACAAAACGAGTAGCCGACATTACAAACTAGCAAACCGAAATTATGAGCTACGATCGGGCCCGGTCAGTTATTCAAAATGATCTGATTTTCTTTCACAGCTTGGACCTTGATTATTTGGGCCTTGAATTTCTTCTTATTTATATCTTAGTATTGAACTTGCAACAATACTCTTGTACTCCGACGAACCAAACGAACCAAAAATTAATTAGTTCGACATTGGACTTTAAATATTACGGTCATAAAATACGATCTGATTCTAATATCTTTGTAGTGGCTCAATAAGTTCGGGAATCATAATAAATCTGCAGATTCCTACAAAATAATATCAACTCTACAAAAACACTAGAAAATATATAGTTTTAAAAATAGCTCCGCAGAGCTCAAATAAGCACAAATATGACCGTGGGACGGGGAATAAAAATATATATACATTAGACTCATCAGATATGAAGCAATTGAATCTACAAGAAAATGAGGTGTTAGGTCGTGGAAGATGGAGGAGGATGATTCATGTGGATGACCTTACGGATTAATCACTTTTGGTTCATGTAACCGACCCCTCTAATGGGATTAAGGCTTTGATTAATAGAATACTACCAAGCCATAATAACTTGATTTTTTTCAAAACCGACTCGAACCAACCCGTTTTAAAACCCAATATCATATTTCCTGCAACCAATAAACAAAAAAAAAACAAAAATAAAAATAAATCAACGCTAAAAGTGATTAGGCGGTTAATCATAAAAAAACAAAAATTTCACACAAATTCCAATGTTGATTAGCGCTTAAACCACCGCCAATATAATATATAATTTCAGGAAGGTGACCAGGAGGAAGAAGAGGCATCGCATCCAAAGGCTAGGTATGCGGATCATGGCAAGGACAAGGCCAAGTCCAAGTGGGAGTCAAAGGGGGACAACCGAGACGGAGGTAAGCCCTCAAAGCCGTTCAAATGTTTCCTGTGTGAGGGTTCTCACCTAGCGAGAAATTGCCCGATGCGGCAAAAATTAAGTGCCATGATCGCAACGGAGGAGTCCGCACCCACAACGAGGATGGGGGCAATGGTCATGAACGAGGATGCCCAACTCGCCAATATGAGGCTCCTCAACACTTCAAGGGTCGAAGATGATGACCTCAAGGGAAGGGCATCTTCGACAAGCGGCACTACGAACATCAAGCAAGGAGGAAGCTTGATGATCGTAAACGGGGAAGTGAACGAGGTACCGACGAGGCTACTTGTGGACACGGGAGCGTCGCACAATTTCTTGGCTAAGGAGGAAGCCAAGGCCTTAGGGGTGAAGTTCACTAAAGTGGATGGCGAGATGAAGGCCATCAATTCAGAGGCCACGCCGGTGTATGGAAGGGCGTGGGGAGTTCCAGTCCGCTTGGGGAAGTGGAAGGGAAAAGTCGACTTCTTAGTGGTCGACATTGATGATGAGGACGTGGTGCTAGGCATGGAGTTCTTGCACAAGGTCCTACCTTTTCGGGTAAGTGATGGCATGATAACAATCACATCAAAGGGGAGCGAGATAGGGATCAAGCTCGCTCAACTCAAGGAGCGGGACGTGAGGGTCTCGACCTTGAAAGCTTGGTGGGCGCCAAGGCAAAGGCGTCAAGGTGCGGTCCATGGGAGGATCAAGGCAACAAACATGCTAGGGACAAGGCATCATGGTGTTCCAAGGGATGGGACAACAAGGCTCAAGTGTGGAGTCAATAGGAGGGACGGGGCAGCGGCGCACAGAAGCACCCAAGGGACAAGTGGTGCACTAGACCGGGTCGCGGGCACGTACTCCAAGGGGCGATCTTGCCGAGGTCGGCAAGAATTTAGGTGGGGGAGAATACGGGTCATCTCCCACACCAAGGATGGGAGTCAAGAGGGTCACTAGGCAGCAAGGCAACAATCGGGGCTAGGGGGCTTGCCTTGGTGCTCAGGTAAGCACTTCCCCCTAAAGAGCTTTATATTGCACCTTGCTTAGAATCCTAGTGAACACGCACTTGACAGTAACACAATAATGGGTCGTTGGGAGACCCAAATGAAGTCCAAATGGGCCCAAATTTGGGGGTCCACCGTATTTTGGGCCAAGGAAGACGATGGTGGTGTCAGTTTTTTGAGACAAGGTCCCGAAATACAAGTTTGTGCAGCAGGTAGCCCGGGAAACGTGGGAAGCTTCTAGAAGGTTCCGGAGCTATCTACGGAGTTCTTTCGGAGAAGTATTCTAGAGAGGATGTCTCTAGAATATTCAAGGTTCATCCAGTGCATCTTAGAAGTCTCTAGGGCCTTCTATGTATGTACATTTTGAATATAAAGTTCTAGAATGTTCTAGGCTAGTCCTTAGCATTCTAGGTAGGAAGCTTGTAGAAACCTCCATGTATGTAGTTCCTAAGGAGGTGGGAACACTCTAGATTGTTGTAGTCTAGAACCCTCCATTTGAGGAGGTTAGGAACGTTCTAGAGAAAGAGAGTAAGTAGGGTGGAGCACTATAAATAGGCTCCAAGGCATCATTTGTACATTCAAGTTGAGAGCAATACAAAAAGCCTTTCTTAAGCACTTGTGTTCTCTTGCAACTCAATCCTTTCCTTCCAACACTTAGAGAGTGTGAGGAAAACTAAGGCACGAGGGTGCCAAGTGAGTGATCGGGCATACCAGCAAGGGTGATAGCTTGGGTGCTCAATTGTCTACGACACTTAGTCGTAAATTCGGACTAAGGCACTAAGGGTGAGTGCTTAGTTCAACTAAAGGGGACTTGTTAGCATAAAGGGATCGTACTAGCAAACTTATACTAACAGCACAAGGAGTTGTGCTATGTGGGCACAAGGAGTTAGTGCCAAGGAGAAAGCCTGACTCGGCTTACGACGGACTGTAAGCGGGTGGCGCACGGTGCGTGACTAGGGCAAAGCAGTCGGCACGTGACAAGGGGCTGCTTTGTTCATCAATATTATATAAAATAACCGCCTGTGTAATCAGTGATCAAAATCATTCTTCAAGCTCAGTTGCTTGACATCTCAAAGCCTACCAACCTTCGAGAACTTGTGTTCAAACATGTATAAGCTAGCACAGGCGGAAAATTAAGTTCAAAGCAAGCGGCATGAAATGACAAATGCCGCATGGTACTGCAATAAGGAGCTTGCGATATCTCCGGCTCCGATTCTTAAGCTTTCAAAGCAATTCAAAGCCGCACCAAGCGTTTGAATATTGGAGGTAACCATATGATACAATTTTATTCCCTCCAATAATATTAATGCATTAAGATAGTAATGGTAGTCTTCATTATTATTGTTATTATTTTAATTATTATTATTGATTCATTGATTGAATTTCAATATAATCTGACGGATTGTCCAAACTCCAATAATAAACTAAGTTTGAAACTTAGTAGCTAAATTATCGTCCAAGTGACGTGAGGCCAATGACCAGATAATAAACTAAGTTTGAAACTTAGTAACAAATTCAACGTCCAAGTGACATGCGGCCAATGGCCAGATAACTAAACTAGGCACAAAACCGCTTAGTGGCTATACAACCGGTCTCAACCTAGACCAGAGGCCAATGGCCGGATGGTTGCTTTTTTCATAAAATCGTCTGTCCCAACATGGATAATGGCGTCCGACGACACCCCTTCGGGTGCAATCGTCGCAGAGAGCAGCCTACTTGCTTGCTCTACGTACCTATGCAGACGACAAAGATTGAACGACCAAATTGGTCAACTCATAGCCGTCTGACCAGAACAGTCTAAAGAACGACTAAGTGTTTGGAAAACCGAATGTCCAAAAGACATCAGCCGGTGATCGACCAAAGTTCTAACCTAGATTACCTTCCGAAATTATACAAGTCCTCCCAATGGGGTAGAAAGAAATTGAAAGTATAATTGGATTACAAACACCCCAGGCGGCCATTTGCCTCCTGCCCTGTGAAGAGTCAGGCGGCCATTTGCCTCCTGCCCCCAGGCGGCTATTTGCCTCCTACCCCCCAGGCGTCCATCTGCCTCCTGCCTTGTAAATAGTCAGGCGACCATTTGCCTCCTGCCCCCAGGCGGCCATTTGCCTCTTGCCCTATGAAGAGTCAGGCGGCCATTTGCCTCCTGCCCCCAGGCGGCCATTTGCCTCCTGCCCCCAGGCGGCCATTTGCCTCCTGCCCTGGAATAGTCAGGCGGCCATTTGCCTCCTGCCCTGTGAATAGTCAGGAAGCCATTTGCCTCCTGCCCCCCAGGCGGCCATTTGCCTCCTGCCCTGTGAATAGCCAGGCGGCCATTTGCCTCCTGCACCCCAGGCGGCCATTTGCCTCCTGCCTTGTGAATAGTCAGGCGGCCATTTGCCTTCTGCCCCCAGGCGGCCATTTGCTTCCTGCCCTATGAAGAGTCAGGCGGCCATTTGCCTTCTTCCCCCAGGCGGCATTTGCCTCCTTCCCTATGAAGAGTCAGCTGACCATTTGCCTCCTGCCTTATGGGATGTCAAGCGTCTCAAAAATATTCTAAGTATCCCAAAGGTCATATGACCACCATAGTGGGGCTAAAAGAAATAAAAGTCGTCATCTGTCTAGTTCAGGCGGCAATCATTATTATGATTGATTAACTTGGAAATACCATACCATTTAAGGTATCAGATTTTCCAAGTTAATCAAATCTCTCTTTTATTGAACTAGATATATGCCGCCCATAGAGCTTTTGAACAAGCGGAAAATAAAGCCTTGATTTCGAAAGGAGTAATTCCTCTTGAAAGAGAAATTACCCCTTCCGAGGGGCTAATGTTTGTGGGTAAAAAAATACCCCCTATATGTGGACCAATGCCACCTCGACATGTGTCCGCAAGCTCAGCCCTCAATGAGCCCATTAGAGCATGACACGTGTCATTCAATGATAGAAGGGTGAAAATGGGCTTTAAGCCCACAACCCTAGAAACCGTAAAACGGTGGGAAGCCAATCTACTTAGGTTAAATAACCTAAGAGGCACATATCCCAATGCTCTATAAATACTTATTACATCAGTTTTAGGGGCTCCTTTTCTATCTAAAAGGGCAATGCCCCCCACATTTAATCTCCCTTCTCTCTACTTTCTCTCTCTATAATACATTATTTCGGTCACTGACTTGATCGTCGGAGGCGGACCTCCGGCCCCCCGGGGTCCGTTGTTTTGCAGGTGGTCGGGCCGTTCGAGTGTTGCATTGCAGATCTGTCTCCCGAGGGATGTACACACCCTCCATTCGGGTACGTACAAAAAACCCCAAAACAGGGGTGATTGAACCAGCCTCCATTCTGGTATTCTCATAATCAGGTCTGGATATTTAGTAAATTGTATCACTGGTATCAGAGCAGCACCTTCCTCGGCCTGTCTTTCACCATGCCTATCACTAGGTCGTCGTCGGACTTAGCTCAGTTAGGAAATACTGAGGTCAAGAAGCTGGAGCAAACTATAAAGCTCTTACTCTAGGAGCAGGGTAAGAAACTTGAATCTGCTTGTAGAAGTAACGACAATAACATTGATAAGAACTGTAAGTCTATATCCGAATTAAATGTCCTGCTGCTAGGACTTTCTGTTCAAATAACTAAGCTGGTTGCTGATAATACTAATAAACCAGGGCCTAAAAATAGATTTATACATGATCAAGAATCTGAACCCCCACCCAAACAATCTCACTATGCGCTAGGCTAACTAAGGTAGAATTCCCTAAGTTTAATGGAACAGACTTGAAATCCTGGATATTTAAGTGTAATCAGTTTTTTGAACTTGATGGTATCAAGGACCATGATAGGGTTAAAGTTGTTGCTATTCACCTGGAGGATAAGGCCCTTCTCTAGCATCAAACTTATTCCCAGAGAAAGCACCAGGTATTACCTAACTGGGAAGACTATGTTAGGGATATCACAGCTCAATTTGGAGATCTATTTGATGACCATATGGATGATCTAAAATCTCTCAAATAGACTGGAAGTGTTCAAGAGTATCATGATGCATTTGATGCCCTAGCTAGCAGGCTTAGTCTGTCTTAGCCTTACTTGTTAAGCTGTTATCTGGCTGGGCTGGAAGAAGACATTCAGCTCTCAGTGAGGATGTTTAATCCCACCAATTTACAGCAAGCCCTATGCTTAGCTAAATTTCAAGAAGCTGCTAATAGGGCAAAGAAACCAAAAACACCCATAAAGCAATCACCTCTTTTACGTACCCCAAAACCAACCACTCAGCTCATACCATACAAACCCACCTTTCCCACAAATAATCCTACCCAACCAACCAGAACCCCAAACACTTTTAACCCTAACCAACCTGCTAGAACACCAAACACAAAAAGAAGAACCTTAACCCCAGCTAAGTTCAATGAAAAGAGAGCTAAGAACCAGTGTTTCTGGTGTGATGAAAAGTGTGAGGTGCAACATAAATGCAAGGATAAAAGACCTCAGTTGTACCATATTGAGGTGGAAGACTCAGAAGGAGAAGAGGAGGATGTGACAGAAGAGGTAGAACAGGACAGCTCCTAATGTGCTCATATGTCGTTACAGGCTATAGATGGAATAACATCTTTCCAAACCATGAGAATTGAGGGACATCATGGCAAAAAGAAACTGCAATTGCTTCTTGATAGTGGCAGCACACACAATTTTATTGATGCAAATAAAGCTCTTAAGCTTGACTGCAAGGTTGAAAGCATAACACCTTTAGGGGTGAAGGTGGCTGATGGAAATGAGATCAATTGCCATCAAATCATTAAAGGGTTTACCTGGAAGATGCAAGGCACTGAATTCAAAGCTGATGTATTCTTATTACCACTTAGTGGGAGTGATTTGGTTCTGGGAATACAATGGTTTTCTCAGCTTGGTCCAGTTTTGTGGGATTTCTGTAACCTCACTATGGAATTCAAGTATGGTGGGAAGAAAATCAAATTGAGAGGAGTTAACCCAAAGAAATGGAGAGTAGTGCAACCAAAGAAACTTCAGAAAATTCTCACCAGTGAAGGCTCACTGTCCATGATGCAACTCATACCCAGTGAAGCTCATATTTCACCCCAGCCTATTTTTGATAATATATCAACCCCCACCCCAGTTTGACTGCTCTATTAGAGCAGTATGAGACTGTTTTCTCACCACCCCAGGAACTGCCACCAAAGAGAGAAGGGTTTGATCATGTTATACCACTCAAAGAAGGCACTAGTGCTATTAATTTGAGAGCTTACAGATACCCTGCTTTACAGAAGAATGTGATTGAAGAAATGGTGCAGGAATTACTTGAGCAAGGAGTGATCAGGACAAGCAATAGCCCCTTTGCAGCACCTGTTGTTTTGGTCAAAAAGAAAGATGGCAGCTGGAGAATGTGTATAGATTATAGGAATTTGAACAAGGCAACATTCAAGGACAGATTTCCTATACCTCTTATTGAAGAACTTTTAGATGAGCTACAGGGCACTCAGTTCTTTTCTAAAATAGACCTTAAATCTGACTATCATCAAATTAGAATGCACCCTTCAGACATTCAGAAGACAACTTTCAAAACTCACTTTGGGCACTTTGAATATCTAGTGATGCCATCTGGGCTCACTAATGCTCCCTTCACTTTTCAAGCCCTTATGAACTCTATTTTTAAACCCCTCCTCAGAAAGTGTGTATTTTTTTTTTTTTATGATATTCAGGTATACAGCCCCACTTGGGAAGCTCACTTGAGGGATCTCAATGCTACCCTAGATATTATGCAAGAGCACCAACTCCATGCCAACCTTAAAAAGTGTTCATTTGGCCTTAGAGAAATACACTACTTAGGGTATATCATTTCTCAGCTGGGAGTTGCAACTGATCCTGAGAAAGTGAGAGTTATGCTAGAGTGGCCAAGACCTAAGAATCTTAAACAACTGAGGGGATTCCTAGGTCATACTGGGTATTATAGAAGATTTATAAGAGACTATAGGAAGATATGCAAGCCTCTGACTTCATTGCTAGGCAAAGCTGGATATTCTTGGAATAATGATGCTGAGAATGCATTTAACCAGCTGAAACAGGTCATAAACACCCCACTTGTATTAGCTATGCCCAATTTTGCTGAACCTTTTATCATAGAAATAGATGCTTTTGGGAAGGGAATTGGAGTTGTGTTAATGCAAAGTGGACACCCCATTAGCTATTTTAGCAAAGCTCTCAGTGAAAGACAAAGTGTACTATCTGCATATGAGAGAGAACTATTGGCAGTAGTATTTGCTGTGAGAAAGTGGCAACACTATTTATGGCTAGACCTTTCACAATAAAGACTGACTAGCAGAGTCTTAAATATTTACTTGAATACAAACTAGCCACCCCTTTTCAGCAAAAATGGTTGTCCAAGCTCACTGGTTTTTTCTACCAGGTTGAATACAAGTCAGGTGTAGAAAATAAAGTGGCAGATGCTCTCTCAAGGATACCTGAAGCTCAGCTTAATGCCTTGTTTAGCTCCAGTCTCAACTCTGATCTATTTAATAAGGTTAAGCAGACCTGGGTTTCTGATGCAAATACTCAGAAATTAATTACAGAGTTGCAAGGCAACCCAGAATCTCACAGACATTACACCTGGGACCAGCAATTGCTCAAAAGAAAAGGGAAGTTAGTGGTGGGACAAGATGGAGCTATTCAGAAAAAGATTCTTGCTTGGTTACATAACTCATCCCAAGGTGGCCATTTTGGTGTTGAAGCCACTTATCAAAGAGTAAAAGCAATCTTCTATTGTAAGGGCATGAAGGAATGCATCAAACAGCACATTAAACAATGCACTGTATGCCAGCAATGCAAATGTGATGCTGCAGCTTACCCTGGGCTTCTACAACCACTACCCTTACCAGAACAAGTGTGGGATGAAGTAACCATGGATTTTATTGAAGGGCTACCTAATTCTCATGGGAAGCAAGTCATCATGGTAGTGGTAGACAGATTGAGCAAGTATGCTCACTTTATTGCTCTATCCCACCCATATTCTGCTTTAAAGGTTGCTCAGGCATATCTAGATCATGTGTTCAAGCTACACGGCTTTCCCAAATCTACTGTATCAGATAGAGATAAGGTGTTCATCAGCCAGTTCTGGTCAGAATTCATCAAGCTCCAAGGGGTACATCAGAAATTGTCCACCTCATAACATCCCAAGACAGATGAGCAGACTGAGGTCCTGAATAGGTGCTTGGAGTCTTACTTAAGGTGCATGTGTCTAGAGAAACCTCAAGACTGGTCTAAATGGTTATCTCTTGCTGAGTTTTGGTACAACACAAACTATCATACCTTAGGAAGAGTCACTCCCTTTGAGATTCTTTATAATCAAGCTCCTCCCATTTACAGACCTTATTTGGCTGGAACATGTGTGATAGATGCTGTTGATAGGAGCTTATAGCAGAGAAATGCAGCTATCTCAATGCTGAAAGACAATTTACTCAGAGCTCAGAACAAGATGAAGCAGCTGGCTAACAAACATAGATCTGAGAGACAATTTGCAGTTGGAGATTGGGTGTATTTAAAACTGCAGCCATACAGGCAGATTTATGTGCAAAATCAAAGTAATGAAAAGCTCTCACCTAGATACTATGGCCCTTACCAGATTGTGAAGAGAGTGGGTGAGGTAGCTTATACTTTACTACTCCCTCCCTCTGCCAAGATCCACCCCACATTCCATGTCTCTCTTCTAAAAAAACATCATGGACCCACACCTGCTCAACCCACCCCACCTAACTTACCCAATCTCTATCCTGATCAAACTGCATTTAAAGTCCCTATAGCAGTGCTTGACAAAAGAAGTGTGAAGAGACAAAACCATGTAGTGGTCCAATGGTTAGTTCAATGGGATCAATGGCCTATAGAGGAAGCAACATGCGTGGATGCTGAGAAGATAGAGAAGGAATTTCCTACATTTGATCCTTGGGGTCAAGGATCCTTTAATGGAGGGAGTATTGATGCAATTAATGTTCCATTGGATACTGTTCCATTGAGGAATGAAGTGCTGAATGAACTGACTATGAACAACAACAATGAATCAGCTGCTGAGTCAGATGCTGAGTCAAGAAAAGCAACAGAGGATCAGGGGAATGGAAAGAGTGATGATCAAGGAATGACAGCTCACAATGAGCAGAAGAATAATAAAGGGAATATGCCAGCTAGCCATTAGAGGAAACTATGATAGTCTGTCATTGTACTAACTATTTTGTCTTATTTCAATTTGTTATGAGTCATCCTGTAATCAAGGCTATAAAGCCAAACAATGATGTAATAGCTGGTATTATGTTTAATCAATGAAAATTCCCTTTGATCTTATCTCTTACTCTCTCTCTATAATCTCACTGCAATTTAATCATTCAATTGCTTCCTCAAACTGCCCTTCTTTCTAACTAGGCTAGTTATTAGGGGTGATTGAACCAGCCTCCACTATGGTATTCTCAGAATCAGGTCTGGATATTTAGTAAATTGTATCATAATTTTATTTTTGCAATTTTGATTTGATTTTAATTTTGCAATTTCTGCTTCAATTTAGTATGTTTAAATAAGTGATCCTTAGGATTCGTAAAATCAATTTCCAATTATTTCTGTTTCAATTTTAAGTATATATTGCAAGTTCTTTAATTGTATTTTTGTTAGGCATCTATAATTGTCTATTCAGTTCTCTTTAATTTCAATAATATCGTTTTTTTTTACTGTTTTCATTAATTAAGCCAATTTCAATATAGTTGGTCTCAATTGATTTTCTGAAACTTTGATTAAACATTATAGGCAAATGGAATATTTAATCAGTTAAATGCGTTTGATTGGCTATCTTATAGATAAGGGTTTTGGGTATGGTTTAATTGGGAGAACTTCTTTGGTTTGGGGATATCTCTGTTTCTAAATTTGGCATCTTTGATTCTTCAATTTCATGGATCCGTACCTCTATTTCTTATTGTAACATCTTATTGTGCCCTGTCCCCTAACATCAGTTCATTGCAGTTATGTTTCATTATGTGGTAGTGAAGTCTTAATAAGATAGTCCAACTCCAACATTCTTACATGCCTACTGAAATTTATTCACTTGCTATTTGGTGGATTATTATTCTAGTTCTCATTGGTTAAAGTGGGATTACCGGATTAGGACTCTTAGACAACATTTATAGAGTTTGATTTTGGTCTATTTGATTAGTATCAATGCAAGTTCTGTTTTCAATGTTAATGTATCTATTGCAATATTGATGTTTCCCATTGTTGTGGAAATGCTTGTTTAGGGTTCTAGACCTACCTCTGGTTAGTAGGGGAAAGATACTCATAAGTGCCATTTCTTGTAAGTGACTTAAAGGGATGTGGAAGGCTTGGAATGGGCTGTTCAGGGTATGACAGAGATCCAAAGCATCAAGCCTTCCATCAAATATAACTGTGCTCAATCAGTCATTGATTCTAAACAATTCACCTTGACATGTTTTATTAGCTTCAGTAATTTTTTTGTTCTGTTAACATCCTATAATTTAAGTAATTGAGGACTGAGGAGTGAGTGACTTAGCAGTTAAGAACTGAGGTTTAAGAATAGTTGAGAATAAGATACCCGTTGTAGGTTTGGATACTCTTGCATGAACTTACACTACCACACCTAACAATTGCTTGAATGTGCTCAGTATTGCCACTAGGTAATACTTTCATTAAAATCAAACTAAATACTTTTTTATGTGACATACTTTTTTATTTGTTTGAGTGTAACAGGAAGAAGTTGTCAAAAAGAACGAGTCATTTGACAGGCTACAAGAAGAAGCTCAGAAATACTTGGTACAAAGTGAAAAGTTGAGTGTTGAAAAAGATGAGTTTGAAACAGAAGTATATGCAAAGGTACTTTGTATTCTTATTTTATAAACAGAAGTATATGCAAAGGTACTTTGTATTCTTATTTTATAGCTCTCTACCCTAGATAATTTGTAGACAAAGTTAATGGTTGAAGAGTGAAATTTTAAAACATATTCTATTAGCCAGCATTTTGAATCAGACCTGGGTGTCTAACTGCCTGGGAAAGGAGTGATTCCCTCATATAAGTAGAAAATGAGAGGAAAGATTCATTTCAAGCATGTCTATGATCAGAAGACAATATTCAAAGAGCTCGAAACAAGTGTTCAATTCAAAATTTATGAGTTTGTTGATCGATTTTAGATTGTTAAGGAAACATTGGGAATTGTCGTGGTCTGTAAGAGGTTTGTAAGTTTAAATTAGTTTTCAATGCTTAAGTTTAATCTTAGATTT
Source organism: Chenopodium quinoa (assembly GCF_001683475.1). Lineage (NCBI taxonomy): Eukaryota > Viridiplantae > Streptophyta > Magnoliopsida > Caryophyllales > Amaranthaceae > Chenopodium > Chenopodium quinoa. The sequence continues at coordinate 1,949,307 of NW_018745546.1, forward strand.
TAATGCATGTTTTCCACTATACGATTGCTGATTTCATTTTCATTTTCTTTCATATGATTGACTGGGCTTAATTTTTTCTTATAGGAAAATTGATTGTGTAGTGTTGTTTACAATTACTTTTTTGTTAGATTTAGAAAACTATAAATAGCTTATTTTTTCCGGCAAAATTGAAGTTTTTTGTTACTCCCTTTTCTACTGTAATCACTTTTTGATTTTACCACACCATGGATTTAATCAGCAGGATACTTTTTTAAAATAAATTAAGATGAATATATATTTAATTATATTCAATTTTTGATTATTTGGATCCCGACTTTTCACCAGCAAATCTCAATTTAATTGGTTAGATTATTCTCAATTAAAAGATGATGCATTCATGGGTTTACTAATTTGCTGCATATTACTATATAATAAGTCCAGCCCCCGGCTTCGCCCATGATTCGCCCTGTTCCTAATGGCCTGCTGATTTATTACTGGCTGGTTCTGGTCTGATGCTTATGTGATCAGCAGCTTCTGGCTGGTCTGGTCTGGTCTGTTGCTGCTGTGATCAGTATCTACTTGTCAAGCTGTCAGGCTGCTGCTAGATTGCTGCTGGAGTGTTGATGCTTCATGCTTCTGCTGCTGTTTTGCTTATCTTTTTTTTCTGGTTGTTGCTTGTAGGCTCTAGTGTTTTTTCTGTTTTGGCTTTGTTTTTGTTTTTGTCCTAGGCCCCTCAACATTTACATTAACCACTAATCTTATATGGCTACGAGGGTTAGGCTCTTCATCCATGGACATAGAAACAAATGATGAACCTAGAGGGACAAGGGAGAATAATAGCACCATAGAGGGAGAATAATAGCACCATAGAGGTAGGCTTTGATGAGGAAGGACAGATTGATCAATCACTTGAACATGAAGATGCATCTTTGGATGGTGAGCCATTGAACAACAAGGCACTCATGACTATAGCAGAGGAAGAGGACCTTAACATTTCATCAGGTTTGCTTTATCATTTCTCAATACATATATATAAATCCATTTGGTTCAAGTCACGTCGATTCTTTAACTAGTGAGCTTATGCTAAGCTAGATACAGGTGCTACTAAAAAAAAGAGGAATGATATATTGCAGAAAGCTTACCCTATTACCTCCTGGGAAATACTGAACTGGATTTTGACGAGGATGGTGTTGCTATTGGTGATAATGCCTCATTATTTTCATTCTTCTTGGGCCAACAAGTTCGAAATAAAGCTGTATGTCCGGTACAAGTCAAAAGTTGGGATGAGTATACATCTGAAATATTAGACCATTTGTGGGCTTGCATCATGGTAATATATGGTCAAAATAAACATGTTTATGAGGTTTTTTCTTTCACTTATACATTAGGAAACATTGTCAATTTCCCTTTGAGCATTAATTTTCTAATATTTATCTTTTGCAGGAGAAGTGGCCATTTGATGATCCTGAAAATAGGCCGGAGAGTATTATAAAACATGCACAAGCTATATTTACAGGTGCAAGGAACAAATTGAAATCAAAGTATTTTAATGATAAAAAGTTAAAGACAAAAGATGAACGTCTCAAAAATAAGCTTAGTCATTTGACTAAAAATGAATGGAAGTTCTTGGTTGACTATTGGAGTGATGAGACGGTTATGATAATATAAAACATTACAATATGTTTATTTTTATATACGTAATGTATCTAATTGATTAAATCGTTTTTACTACATAAGAAGAGCAAAAAAGCAAGTGAAAGTAGGGCTCACTACAACAGCACTAAAAGCTTCGGTCGCACTAGACAAGAAATTGTATGTAAATTTCTAAATTTAACTTTTGATTCTTGCATTTTATATTTTATTGGCTTTATTATGTGCACACTAGCCCCGCCCACTACTTGCACACATTCCTCTCCTTTGAGATGTGATCTGATGATGCACCTCTGACTATTACCATCAAGTGATGGTTGGGAGATCTCAAGACCCTCCTCTTTAACGATAGATACATAAAACTAAAGTTGTTGATCTGACGTCGTCAATCTTAGACAGTAAGCTTCATTATATAAGTATCATCAAGTAAATCATTTTTATTAGCAAGTTCACATATCTTTTCAGTGCAATAGAAGAGAATTAGTGACATAGATAGTTATAAACACAAAAGTAGCATAATAGTTGAGCAAAGGATACGAGTGATCCAATGCTACCCTCAAATGGAGTTGAGGATGAGACCGAAACAAAAAAGTTTGCTCTGCCAGTGGATGTAGAGAACAACGCCACAATCTTTCCACTCATATCAATGCCAAAGCCTCATAGGAAAACATTTCATTCATGCTGGATACACTAAGCAAAATATGACATATGCTAGGTGGATTAGAGGCTTTTGAGCATGCTACCAAATACAAGGGCTGCTAGCTGCTGCTGCTTCTGTACAATGATATTTTGCTTAGTTTCATGTTTTTGCTTAGTTTGGCAGCAGGCTCATAAGCCTCTGATCCACCTGGCATTGAAGAGAGACAAATCTTCAAGTTCTTTGAATCCTTTACCTCCAACAAGAGTTTCCTGATTCTTCCAAAACAAGGAAAAAAAGGAAATTGCAAGATTAAGGTCAAAGGTGGTTGAACCAAATATAGTTTCTAGGAGATTGTTAAGCATGTTAAGGTTGTTTGTGATCTTCTTCCTGGAGATGTTTCTTGTTACTGACCTGTGTTTTTAAGGTTGCTTGTGATGTTCTATTGCTTCCTGCCTGCACACCAGCCTCCCTGCACACTTCTGCCACTTCCTGTATACACCCGCCTCCCCTCCTGCACACACCTCCCCCCTCCCCCCCGGTTTGCTTGCACAAACTTGACCCCTTCCCTGGCACAAAATATGATTTTAAATACTCTCGAATGTTTTTAGAGGAAATATAATGGTGGGAAGTGTTCTCAAGTTGATGAATTTTTACGTAAACATCAATGTTATTAATCAACTTGAACTTTTTATTAATGTTAATTCGTTAAGCTTAATTCTTGGAACTATGTTATACAATAGTTACAATAAACTTTTATGTTCTACTTTTTAAGAGTTATAATTTACAGTCAAGCTTCTTTTATATTCTGTATCAATATTATTTGAATGTTTTCAATTGACATTTTCGTTTGAGAATCATATTGACTTGATTATTTACTTATGTATTGTAGGTAAAAAGGCGCGGAGGAGCAGTTTGGCATGCTATAGAAAGTTTTTTTTTGGAGGGGGGGGGGGGGGGGGAGGGTGGAAACGAGTATGTATTTATTGCTCTTTAGCATAAAGGTTATTTCTATTATGTTTATAATAGTTGCTGAATTCTAGTATGTTTGAATGTATGGGATGTTAGACATCAATATGATTATATCTATTTCAGCAATAAAAAATCTTATGTTTGCGAAAATTTCAATTTTTAATATTTAGCTATGTTTGTACTGTAAATGCTACCAAAATAGTTTACACCTATTGAATTTAGTAGCTACAGATAGTAACGTGGCAATGGACCGCAATAGTAATGTGGCAATAGATTTATTTGCCACAGTATTATTCGTGGCAAAGAAATTAATTAGCCACGGTAATATGTTGATGTGTCTATTTTATATATTATTTTACCCCCGTCCTTTGGTCATAATTAGTAGTGTTTTTGGCTTTTTAGAGCCACTTTTATTACTAATTGGTGTTTTCTAGTGTTTTCGTAGATTTAGTTGACTTTTGCAGGGATTTACACTATTGGAGTATTTTCCTGAGATATTTTGGAGCAATCACGAACATTGGAGAAGCATGACAAGATTTTATAGCCCAGGGCCGGTTAGAGCCATCGAACCGGTGATTAAGGGCTCGGTGTAGGTGATACCGGTGCATTTGGACCAAGTATTCAAGACCGGAAGAGGAAACCCATATTGTCCCGAAGAATTGGAGCCCAATCGTAGTCCAAATAGTGGCCCAAGAGAGTCGCCCGGCCAAAGAGGCTGGCGCCAGGAGGCGCGCCCGGCCGGGCGGGAGAAGCAAAGGTCGGCGCCCGGTGACGCGCCCGGCCGGGTGCGAGAGTCTACCTGAAGAGCAAAAAAAGGCGCGCCCGATCGGGCGGTGCCTCACCCGATCGGGCGCGTGTAAATATTAGAAGTTAATTTTGTCGTTTAAGTTTGTTTAGTTTAGGTTTTGTACGGAGTATAAATACTCCTCCATAATACGATTTTAGGATCTCTCTCTCTCTCTCTCTCTCTCTCTCTCTCTCTCTCTCTCTCTCTCTCTCTCTCACTCTTTACTCTTCTTGGCTCTCTTAATTGTTTTATTAGATTTTCTCTCTCTTAAACCTTTGTTCTTAATCTATTCTTAATTCCAGATTTATTTTGGTAACGATTTCTCTTCTCTTAATCTTAGTTGTTTATTTTATTCCTTTAATCATGTCTTGCTTTATTGGTTTGATTAGTTTAGTTTCTATTATGTGTGAGTAGTTTTCTTTCTAGGGTTTATGGGGATCCATAAATATTATGAAGGGGTAATTTATTGATATTAATTATCAATGCTAGATAAATTTCCTATTGATTGATTTAATGCTCTGTGTCTAGATTAGGCCTGATCTTTTATGCATGAGTTTGACAATATTGATTCGAGATTCGATAGATGAGAATTGATGTTTAGGTCTAGTTTCAATAGGCAGGTTAATTTATAAATGGTTAGGTCGAGATTCGAAAGATGAGAATTAATACCGGTAAATTAATTGTGTGATTATAATACGTAGCGAAAGCCCTTTATAATCTGATTAATATATGCATTGATGAATGATTATTATATTCTACCCTGGAATATTATTTATTGGTGAACTTATGTCCTAGATCCTTTTATATATTATTTTCTCCCTATTCTTGATCTCCATAGTTTAGTTTATTATTCAAATTCACATATTAGTTACCTAATAATCTAGATTATATTAATTGATTAGAAATAGAAAGACTCGTTTCTCTGTGGATTCGACCCTACTTCCCTATCTAAATTAGTTAGAGGATTTAGGTATTACTTTTGATTTGGGGATACGAATTTACCCTGTCAAAATTTGGCGCCGTTGCCGGGGAAACGGTTTCATTTCTATTTCTGATTATTTTTGTAGTTTGGATTATTACTTTTTGTCTCAGAGAACGTTAGTTCTTTGAGGCAAATCTCATATTTGCTTTTAGTTTTTTTTTGTTTATGCCCAGGTGTTCTAGATCAGGGTACATTCCATTCGATCCTGAGATCGAACGTTCCTTCCATAGACAGAAAAATCTCTACAAGCAAATCCTGGCGGATTCTGGTGATAATAATAATCACCGAGACCCTCCAACTGGTTCTAGCGATTCAGAGGTATCATCAGACGCAGAATCAGAGATGGAGGTTCTAAAGAAGCTTAGTGATTACTCACAACCAAAGCTTTCAGATTTTCCACATCTCACTCCCACTCCGGCTCTTGATGGGGTTCAATTTGAAATTAAACCCCAATTTATAATGATGATAGAGAGGAAGCAATTAAGTGGAGCCAAGGGTGAAGACCCAAATCTTCACATTGCCAACTATTGTCAATATTGTAATACCATTAGGCAAGCCAGGGTCACACAAGACCAAATCAGGGAGATTCTCTTTCCCTTCTCTTTAACTGGAAAAGCTAAATTGTGGTTTAATGGCTTAAATAAAACTGCACTTGGTATAACTGACTGGGAAACTCTTGTTTTGAATTTTTATAACAAGTATTATCCTGTAGAGAGAACAGCCGTACTACGGAGTGCGATTCAGATTTTTGCCCAAGAAGCCGATGATTCTTTATATGAGCCTTGGGAGAGGTTCAAGGACCTACAAAGATAATGTCCCCACCATAATTTAGCACAATGGCAGTTAATCCAAGCCTTTTATAATGGCATTAGAAATTCTTCTATAATAATTTTAGATTCTGCAGCTAGTGGGAGGTTTATGAATCTTAATGTTGATGATGCAGGTCAGGTTATTGAAGATATGGCGATACACAACTCCCAATATGCGAATCCTAGAGGCTTTGCTAACAAGGGGAAGCATAGTGTCGACTCTGTATCCTTTTTGCAAGCTCAATTGGCCTCTATCTGCCAAAAATTAGATAATCCGAGCACTGCTAATGTAGCTAATGTTTCTGCAATTAATAATAATTCTAATGAGGCTTTCTGTGAAAATTGTGGTATTATAGGTCATTGGGAACAAGATTGCAGGAGTTCCGTGGAGCAAGTTAATGCCTTTCAAGCTTATAGGCAGAATAACCTATACTCCGACACCTACAATCCTGGGTATTGGAATCATCTGTACCTTTCCTACCGGAGTACTAATGTTCAAAATCCACCACCACAAGAACCACAGGCGACACAGCAACAGCAGCAGAAATATTACCATCCCAATGCTGGCCAGAAGAACCAACCACAACAAACCTCCTCATCTTCCGACCCTTCTTTGGTGGAAATTAAAGCAATGTTGGTTAATATGTAGAAGCACATGGAGAGTAGAGATGCGACAATTGATTCAATTCTAGTGCACAATAAAATTGTAGATAATCAAATTGCGCAACTTTCCGCTACTCTACAAGCCCGCCAACAGGGAGCTCTGCGGGCACAACCGACCAGGCCTACGGATCAAGCCTATGCAATTACTCTAAGGAGTGGTTCAAACTATGAAGGGCCCCCTATGCCCAGAGTTGATGAACCGGTTTTATTAAATAATGCTAATCTTGATTCCGTTAAACCTGACAATGTAGTTAATAGCCCTGCAGAGCTAAAGGGTAGTACTAACATATCTAATTCTACATTGTAGGGTACGACTCCAGAGAAGGTGGCTACTCCAGACAAGAGCAATAATGCTCCAAAGCCAATTATCAAACTTCCATTCCCCAATCGTCACTTGAAGACAAACTTGGATAAGAAGTTTGGTAAGTTCTTGGAGATGGTAAAAGATTTGAAGGTAACAGTTCCCTTCACTGAATTAATCTCACAAATTCCTTCATATGCAAAATTTATGAAAGAAATATTGACAAGGAAAAGGTCTAATAGTGAGGTAGAGACAGTAGCTTTCACTGCAGAGTGTAGTGCCGTACTTCAAAATAAGTCTCCACCTAAATTAAAAGATCCGGGTAGTTTTTCTATCCCTTTTCATATAGGCAATCTAATGATTGATAATGCATTGTGTGATTTGGGTGCTAGCGTTAGTGTCATGCCATAATCTGTGTGTTCTAAGTTGAATATGGGTAAATTAAAAGCTACCAATATAACTCTACAAATGGCCGACCGTTCTTTCAAATACCCCTTTAGGTGTTTTAGAGGATGTCCCCGTTAGAGTAGGTAAATTTTATATACCTGTTGATTTTGTTGTTCTTGATATGGCTGAGGATATGAAAACCCCAATTATTTTGGGTAGACCATTCCTTAACACTGCAGGAGCAATCATAGATGTGAGAAGTGGTAAGTTAACACTATCAGTAGGGGATGATAAAATTGTTTTCAATCTTAATAATACCCCTAAAAGCCCCATGACTGAGGAGAAATGTTTTAGTGTTAATGTGGTTGAGAATTATTCTAACAAGCCCCAAGCTCTTGAAAAAGATCCCTTGGTGGGGGTATCTTGTGTAGCATCCTTTTTAGAAGAGATAGACAAATGGCAGAAGGAAGTCGATGCAATAGAAAGAGCCCTCTACACTGTTGGTCTTGGTTTTAAGGACGAAAAGGTGGAATCAATCAAGCAAGTTGTACAAATTGAGCCTACGGTAAGTTTTCCGCCAGATCGAGTTGCAAGTGTTGAATGCAATAACAATTTGAAGCAACACTCGATCAAACAAGGATCTTTAGTGCGTAGCATTAAAGCCCTCCCAGTCCAAGTCAAGGAGGATCCACAAGACAAAGTGAATTGGCGTCCCACAGGGCATGTCAGGAAGCCGCGTCGCAGCCAAAACACCGCTAAACCGGGTGAGAAACCACCCGATCAAGCGTTAGGAAAAGGGTTCTAGTTATTATGCTTGGTAAGAAGGTCGTGCGAGACCTAGATAAACCAGTGCTTTGCGGGAGGCAACCCGTATTTTTAAAGCTTTTTAGACTAGTTCTTCCTTCTTTTTATTATGAAAGGAGAGATGAGGGAATTTAATGAGTTCTATGAGTTTTTGTACAGTTTTGAAGGAAAACAGTTAGCCAAATTTTGGAGAAAAGAAGAAAACTAGAATTCGACAATTTAGCCTCGGGCCCGACCGAGCGAAGCTCGCCTGATCGGGCGCGAGACCAAGGCTTCAAAATCAAGTAATTTCGCCCGACCGGGCGCGAAACTCGTCGTATACGGACCTAACTGTCCACCCGATCGGGCAACCCTCGCCCGACCGGGCGCGAGAAGAGGTGAAAATTGGCACGTTAGATCGCCTGACCGGGCGCGAGAGCTGAAGGAAATTCGGGCTTAGATCGCCGACCGGGAGACATACCGCCCGACCGGGCGCGAGGACTGCTCGATTAAAATATCCAGATCGCCCGACCGGGCGACATACCGCCCGACCGGGCGCGAGGGACGTCCGCCTCTTTTTCTTCTCTCTTTTCTTCTTTCTTCTTCTATTTCTTCTTACCTTCATAACTTTCTCTCTCTACAACTCAAATTCTCTCTACCTTCTCTCTAAGATTTCTTCTACAATTTTCACCCAATTCCAAAACTTTATACATATTTGTAATCTCCTCTTCATCCTCTACATTTCTATATAAAAATTTTTGAATTTATTTCAAATTAAATTCATACCCATTTCTACCATGGCTTCAAAGAGGGCTCGGTCCATTTTCGGTGGGAGCTCTAGTTCGAGGGAGGAATACGACCCGGATTTGCAACTCTCGTACTGGCCGACGATCCGTATTGCTAGCCGAGAGCAAAAGGAGCGGCTAGAACACTTAATCGGGCGTGAGGTAATTCCTTCTCGGTGGTTACACCGCCCTACTTTAGAATCATTTGGTTTGTATGATTTTGTAAAACGATTTTTAAATGACATTGGCATGAGAAAATTTGTTGATATGCACTATCCTACATACCGAGAACTAACTTGTGAATTCTTGTCTTCTTTACAAGTTCTAAGTAGTAGAAATGGGCCGAATTTAATTTTTAGGTTGAACAATAGGAATATTAGTTTAACTTATGTAGAATTTTGTAAATTATTTGAATTAAATTCTGAATTACCTCACCAATGGCATGCGGACTATAAAATGGGTGACATATATCATGCTTTGACTGGTTTTCCTACTCCTGACCCCCAATATGCTAGTACCAAACCTATTCATCACCCTGTCCCAAAAATCTGGCAAAGATTTGCGGGTTTGTGTTTTTTAGGTAGGAACGAGCCCCATAGTGCCCAAACTAACGAACTAGCTGTCATAGGACACTATGTGTATGGGTTCGGGAAATTGAAAATAGGTAGGTTTATTATTCACCATCTGAGAAGGCATGCCACAGCCAGCACCACATCTCACACCCCCATCCGTTTAGAAGGCCTTATCACTCGAATAGCAGTGAAAAAGGTCGGTTTTGTAGTGGATGGACCCCACCAACTGACCAACTGTGGACCAAATATCTATTTGACTGCTAGGTATTTTGAGGAGTTGGGGTGGGTACGACCGGATAGCGAGCAGACACCCTTTTGGTGTATTAGGATTGGGAGCAAGCAACCTTTGCCCATCTTTACCCTACCTAGTCCTGACTTGACCGCCTATCCCCCTGGGCAACCATCTTACACATATGATGCTTTAGTTGCCAACGCTAGGAGGCAAGCACCACCACCACCAGTTCCACCACCCCAGCCTCAGCCAGAGGTGGCATTCTCTCCACCTCGCATGTCCCACTCCGTCCCTCATGTTGACTCTGACCTAGTTTGGGACCTTCAGAGTATAGGTCAGGCCTTAGGACGTATCGAGCATTCCTATACTGACCTTAGGAGGATGGTAGGCTCCATAGACCAGAGGTTAGGGTACCAAGAGAGGAACAAGGGTAGAGCTCTCTACCCTATGTACGATGATTATGCTCGTCGGGGCAACATCTCCGACGACGCTATTCACCCTGACTGGTTTCAGCCTCCACCCCAGGGATACGATAGGGATCCCACTGTCCATGGTATTTACACTGACTATTCTTCCTTCCATGGGTACGGCCAGGACATTCCTTTCGGGGGACCGGTGGGGGGGGGGGGGAGTTTTCATGCTGATTATTTTGGTGGTAGCTCTTTTGGTGCAAGTGGCAGTGGAGGTGCAGGTTTCGGCTCGATGGATGAGGATGATCAGGACTAGCTATGCTGGGCTAGTTCCCGAGCCAATGAGGACATTGTCTGATTCTGGCTTGGGGGAGATTTTGGATTTGGTATCTTTCTTTTTCTATTTTCTTTTATTTTTGGTGTGTTTTCTTAGGTTAGATTTATTGCTTTCTAGGTTAGTTTTATTGCTTTATTACATATGAAAAATACTAAAAAATTGAAAAAAAAATAATCCAAAAATACGTTCCAATGAATTATAAATCATGCTTCCCTGTGCCCCTTACTTGAGAAAATTGTTTTGATCCTTGGTATTTGATGATAAGCATTGTGGATTCGTTGATCATGATTTGATATTTGATTGCCTTGGAACCTTAACATGCGTCAATTTTGTCTAACTACTTGTGAATATAGTGCTTGACTAGTTAATTTGGTTAGGAATGTGTGTTAGTTCCCGGTATGTCAATGAATTTGAGTATTGATTTGCAACTATTAGTAATCTTTATATGATTCATTATTATGCACATTGAGGAGGACGAAGGCATTTTTTGTTTTAGGTAGCCTCCAGATGATTGTAGATACATTTGTTCCCTTCTTGCTACCCATGTTGTTGCCTTGACTTTTTGTTGTTTTATTAGCCACATTACAAGCCTATTTTGCCCCATTAGTTACTAGACCCAAGCTTAGCTTGGGGGAGCTATTAGTGAGTGAGGTGAGGGAGTTTGTAGTGTGCTTATTATTTGCACAATTTGGGTGGGTTTTGGAGAAGTTGTTTTGTTTTTTATCATGTTTATTTTTGATGAGTTTGAGAGTTATATTTTCTCGAAAAAAATAAAGCATGATGTTATGAAAAAAAAGAGAAGTTCGTAAAAAAAATGTGAGAAAAATAAGTGAACTTCAATAGAAAAAAAAAAGAAAAAAAAGTGCTCAAATGTTCTAGTTGGAGGTTGATTCAAAAGAAAAAAAATAAGAACTCCAATGAAAAATTTAAGTTTGGAAATAAAGTTTGTTTATTTACTCTACTTCTTCATTATTATATTTTTATGAGTGAAATTGTAAGTGTTGGGATAATTTATTATGATTGGAGTATATTTGGTTGATATTAGAGTTGGTTATGTAGGAGATGTTGATCGTTGTCTACTTTGATCATGGGCTTTATTAGGATTTGCTCCCTTAAGCATAGCTTTTCTCTCACATATTCCCAAATGATTCCTACCTTTTACCCTAGCCTTACATTACAAGCTTTAAAGACCTTCCGACCTTTGTGCATAGAATTGTATGAATGTGAAAGTGTTTCTTATCAATGCAAGTTATGATTTGACATATTTCGAGTCGACTAGTAGGATTGAGCGTTCATTTTTTTATACACACGGGAGTGTGAGTTGGGAGGGCATTGTTCACATAAAGGGGTTGGATGAAGAGCGATCGAGTACATCTTTTACTCGCCACAAAAATGAGAGTTGAGTGCGTGATAACTAGTCTTGATTTCTATATGCTCTTGTGGTTTGCTCTGTTTGACAATTGTTAGGGAGGAAAGGTAATTGGATGGATTTGATTAGTCGATTTTGAAGCATGTTTATTTGATTTACCCTGAATCGTTTGTGCTTTATTTTTACTCTTTGGGGTGAAGCATATTTATTGATTCATTGATGAGATCTTTGCTTATGGACAAGCTAAGCAAAGGTTTGGCTTGGGGGAGTTTGATGTGTCTATTTTATACAGTATTTTACCCCCGTCCTTTGGTCATAATTAGTAGTGTTTTTGGCTTTTTAGAGCCACTTTTATTACTAATTGGTGTTTTCTAGTGTTTTCGTAGATTTAGTTGACTTTTGCAGGGATTTACACTATTGGAGTATTTTCCTGAGATATTTTGGAGCAATCACGAACATTGGAGAAGCATGACAAGATTTTATAGCCCAGGGCCGGTTAGAGCCATCGAACCGGTGATTAAGGGCTCGGTGTAGGTGATACCGGGGCATTTGGACCGAGTATTCAAGACCAGAAGAAGAAACCCAGATGGGCCCGAAGAATTGGTGCCCAATCGTAGTCCAAATAGTGGCCCAAGATAGCCGCCCGGCAAAAGAGGCTGGCGCCCGGCCGGGCGGGAGAAGCAAAGGTCGGCGCCCGGTGACGCGCCTGGCCGGGCGCGAGAGTCTACCTGAAGAGCAAAAAAAGGCGCACCTGATCGGGCGGTGCCTCGCCCAATTGGGCGCGTGTAAATATTAGGAGTTAATTTTATCGTTTAAGTTTGTTTAGTTTAGGTTTTGTACGGAGTATAAATACTCCTCCGTAATACAATTTTAGGATCTCTCTCTCTCTCACTCTTTACTCTTTCTTGGCTCTCTTAATGGCTTTATTAGATTTTCTCTCTCTTAAACCCTTGTTCTTAATCTATTCTTAATTCCATATTTATTTTGATAACGATTTCTCTTCTCTTAATCTTAGTTGTTTATTTTATTCCTTTAATCATGTCTTGCTTTATTTGTTTGATTAGTTTAGTTTCTATTATGTGTGAGTAGTTTTCTTTCTAGGGTTTATGGGGATCCATAAATATTATGAAGGGGTAATTTATTGATATTAATTATCAATGCTAAATTATTTTCCTATTGATTGATTTAATGCTCTGTGACTAGATTAGGCCTGATCTTTTATGCATGAGTTTGACAATATTGATTCGAGATTCGACAGATGAGAATTGATGTTTAGGTCTAGTTTCAATAGGCAGGTTAATTTATAAATGGTTAGGTCGAGATTCAAAAGATGAGATTTAATACCGGTAAATTAATTGTGTGATTATAATGCGCAGCAAAAGCCCTTTATAATCTGATTAATATATGCATTGATGAATGATTACTATATTCTACCCTGGAATATTATTTATTGGTGAACCTATGTCCTAGATCCTTTTATATATTATTTTCTCCCTATTCTTGATCTCCATAGTTTAGTTTATTATTCAAATTCACATATTAGTTACCTAATAATCTAGATTATATTAATTAATTAGGAATAGAAATACTCGTTTCTCTATGGATTCGACCCTACTTCCCTATCTACATTATTTAGAATATTTAGGTATTACTTTTGATTTGGGGATACGACTTTACCCTGTCATATGTGCGGTGACAAAGTTTATTAGCCACGGTATATTATGCGGCAAAAAATCTTATTAGCCACGATAATGTTTGTGGCTATAAAATTTATTAGCCATGATATAATTCGTGACAAAGTACTTTTTAGCCACGTTAGTATTATTGGCGAAAAAATTTGTTTGCCACGGGGATACTCGTGGCATAAAATTCAAAACTTACCACGACATCTATTTTCCCGTGGCAAATTTCTTACCACGACCTATTGTTTCACGGGAGTAAAATTCGAAATTCCCGTGGCTAATTAACACGGCCACGGGATTTTTAAACTTGTAAAACGGTTTTACACGTGGTACAAAGGTCAATTTGTTGTAGAGAGGGTAATAACCGTTAGGGAGGCCGTAACAACAATGGAGGGGCTAAAAACAATAACCAGGGGAATAACAAGAATGGGAGGATTTATTTTTTCAAGAGGTGTAGAAATAATCACCCGGGGAAGGATTGCGAGGGCAATTTGGTCGCTTGTCGTGTTTGTAATAAACTTGGGCATAGGGAGTATGAGTGTTTCTCCAAGAATAGCAATGGGAACAGGAAAAACAATAATAATTCAGGAGGAAACCAGAGGAATTACCAGGGGAACAACAACAACTTTACTAGGAATAAGGGAGTGCAATAGAATGGAGTGAAGAACAGTAACACCACCAGTGGGAACTAGGAATGGCAACGGATCGGATTCGGGTCGGATGTGGCTAAATCCGAATCCGATCCGTTTAGTAAACGGATCCTGGACTGGGATCCGAATCCGAAAAGTCCGAGTCTGAATCCGATCCGACTCATAATTTTCGGATCCGAATCTGGTCCGTTTATACGGACCTCCGAAATGATCCGATTACTTTTTTTTATTTTTATTTTTTGTAATGTCATATACCTATAATTGCTTGTATTGTCATACCAATTAAAGTATAAACATGACATATTCAAATTATAAAAAAAGTTACATAACAAAATTTTGCTATAAAACAAGCAAATAATTGTCCCAAGTTATAGAGAATATGCTTATACTCTCAGATTCGGACTCGGATCAGACTCCATCGAACTTTGCACAGAGTCCAAGTCCGATCCACCTCCTATTCGATTCGGATCTATTTTATCAGATTCAGATTCGGACTAATTTTAAACGGATTCGAATCGGATTTTTTCCTTCGGATCGGATCGGATTTCGAATTGAACTCGGATTAAATTGCCATCCCTAGTGGGAACAGCCAACAGAAGGGTGGAATTGCAGGGAAACTAAATGTTTTTAGTAGGCATGAGGCGGTTGCCACAAAAGATGTTATCACTGGTACTTTTTCTATTAACTTTATTCCTGTTAAAGTATTGTTTGATTATGGTGCAACTTTTTCTTTTGTTTCTAAGGGTATTGTTTCAAAACTTAAAGACTGTTTAAAGACAGTAGAAGTAGTAGATTTACCTATAACCATTCCGACTGGTGGGGTAGTGAAATGTACCAAAACCTTTAGAAATGTGCCTTTAGAAATAGAAGGAAAGATATTCTTGTCTGACCTTATTGAGTTTGGGCTAAGTGACTTTGATCTTTTTCTGGGAATGGACTGGTTGAGTAAGTATAATGCTGAGATTAGTTGTAGATCACAGAAAGTGAAGATGGTCACAAGCGAAAATGAATCAGTGACTTACTGGATGAATAGTAAAACCAAGTGTATCAGTGATAAAATTAGCAAAATACATGAAGAAGGGACATCCAGTATATTTCTGTAGTGTTAGGAATATGGACCATGAACAGGTGACAAATCTAGAAAATATAGAAGTAGTCAATGAATTCCTGGATGTATTTCCAGAGGAGAATCATGGAATGCCACCTAAGAGGGCAATCGACTTTACCATAGATTTAGTTCCCAGAACAGCCCCAATATCCAAGGCACCATATCGAATGGCACCTACAGAAATGAGTGAGTTAAAGGATCAATTGCAAGATTTATTGGAAAAGGGATACATTAGACCAAGTGCTTCTCCTTGGGGAGCGACAATTCTATTTGTGAAAAAGAAGGATGGAAGTATGAGGTTGTGTATTGACTACAAGGAACTAAATAAAGTAACCATAAAGAATAAGTATCCCTTACCAAGAATCGATGATTTGTTTGACCAACTAAAGGGTGCCACAGTGTTTTCAAAGATTGACTTGAGATCTGGGTATCACCAATTGAGGATTGCCGACGAGGACATTCCTAAAACCGCATTTAGGACAAGATATGGACACTATGAGTTTACATTTATGCCTTTTGGATTGACAAATGCTCCAACAATCTTTATGGATTTGATGAATAGGGTGTTTCATCAATTTATGGATAAGTTTGTAGTAGTGTCCATAGATGATATATTGGTGTACTCAAAGAGCAAGGAAGAGCATGCAGAACACCTAAGGGCAATTCTACAAACACTAAGAGAAAACCACCTTTATGCAAAATTCTCTAAGTGTGAGTTTTGGTTGGAAAAGGTAGACTTCTTAGGACATTTCGTGTCCAAGGACGGAGTAGAGGTAGACACAGCCAAAATAGAAGCTGTTAAGAGTTGGCCTACACCCAAGACAATATCTGATGTGCGAAGTTTCTTAGGTTTAGCAGGGTATTATAGGCATTTTGTCAAGGATTTTTCCAAGATTTCTACACCTATGACTACCTTGATGAAGAAGGACAAGAATTTTGAGTGGGACGATAAGTGTGAAGAGGCGTCCCAACTCTTGAAACACAAACTAATTACAGCACCAGTGCATACACTTCCGGATGATAGTGGGCTGTATGATGTGTATAGCGATGCATCAAAGAATGGTTTAGGGTGCGTGCTTATGAAAAATGGAAAGGTTATTGCATATGCATCGAGGAAGTTAAAGACCCACAAAGTAAACTATCCAACCCATGATTTGGAATTAGCTGTAATCATTTTTGCACTAAAAATTTGGCGCCATTATTTGTATGGAGTGAAATGTAGAATTTACACAGACCGTAAGAGCTTTAAGTACATTTTCACCCAAAAGGACTTGAACTCTCGTCGAAGGAGATGGTTAGAGTATACGACAAATTATGATTTAGACATACAATACCATGAAGGGAAAGCGAATGTGATTGCGGATGCTCTATGTCGTAAAACTAGTCATGGATTAAACTCTTAGTAGTAGCTAATGAGTTATGTAGGGAAATGGTGAAATTGAATTTAGAAGTTGTAGAATGGGGAGTACCAGCGGGTATTCTTGCAAGTCTAAGCATGCAACCAACAATATTCGACGAGATTCAAGCCAACCAAGAGGGAGATGTAAAGTTGGATAGGATTCGCGAGAAAATTAAGCAGGGAAAAACTACAGACTTCAAGATTCACGAAGATGGGAGTTTGAGGTACAAAGGTCGATGGTGCGTACCACAGAAATGTGAGGAAGTGAAGAGAAAGTTGATGGAAGAAGGCCACAATACACCTTACTCAGTACACCCGGGAGGAGACAAGCTATATAAGGATTTGAAGAAGATGTTTTGGTGGCCTAAAATGAAAAATGAGGTTGCTGAGTTTGTGGCAAAGTGTTTAACATGTCAAAAGGTGAAGATAGAGCACAAGAGGCCTCAAGGGACTGTGCAGTCATTACAAATTCCAGGATGGAAGTTTGATTGCATTTCAATGGATTTTGTGACTTGCCTTCCTAAGTCAAAGAGTGGAAATGATACCATTTGGGTAGTGGTGGATAGACTTACAAAATCAGCAGTATTTATACCAATGAAGGAAAGTTGGAAGATGGAGCAACTTGCGAAAGCCTACATCAAACATGTTGTGAGGTTACATGGGGTTCCAAAGGATATTGTATCTGACAGAGATTCCAGGTTTATCTCAAAATTCTGGAAAAGTGTACAAGAAAATTTTGGTACAACACTTAAGATGAGTACGACATTTCACCCTGCCATAGATGGGCAAACTGAGAGAACCATTCAAACCTTGGAGGACATGTTGAGAGCTTGTGTTATAGAATTCCATGGAGGATGGGAAGATAGTTTGGATTTAATTGAATTTTCCTACAATAATAGTTACCATGCGAGCATAGGAATGACACCATTTGAGGCTTTGTATGGGAGGAAATGTCGTAGTCCAATTTTTTCGAACGACATTAGTGAAACTATGATCCTAGGGCCTTAAGTGATTGAAGATACAGTTAAGCAAGTAAGGGAAATTCAAGCCAAAAATCAAGCGGCTCAAGATCGCCAAAAGGGCTATGCATACTTAAAGCGAAGGGAAGAAGAGTTACAAATTGGTGATAAGGTGTTGTTAAAGGTGTCACCAATGAAAGGAGTGATGAGATTTGGCAAGAAAGGAAAGCTTAGTCCAAAATACATTGGTCCATATGAAATACTGCAAAGAATAGGCAAAGTAGCTTATAGGTTAGCCTTACCTATGGAGCTTAGTAAAGTACATGATGTATTTCATGTGTCCCAACTGAAAAGGTACATTCCTGATAAATCCCATGTGCTACAACCCGAAACCATTGAGTTAGATCAAAGCTTAACTTATGAGGAGAGACACGTCAAGATTCTTGTCTTTAAAGTGCGTAGTACACGCAATAAGAACGTTAAGATTGTGAAAGTACTTTGGTCTAACCAAGAATATGAGGAAGCCACTTGGGAGGCAGAAGATGAAATGAAAAAGAAATACCCAGAGTCGTTTTAGGTATGTTGAGTTACGGGGGCGTAACTCGTTTTTTTTAAGGGGGGTAGAATGCGGTAGAATTTCGCGCTTTTTCCCTATATTTTACTTATTTTTGTGCTTTTCCACAAATTTTATTAAGTATTTTGAGTTTTCGTGCTCTCAAAGAGACACAAAGGAGTAAAGGAATGACAAAAAGTACAGCAATACTATACATAAAAAGGAAAAAGGTTTGAATTTCATTCCCCAAGTTTCGGGACGAAATTTTTTTTAGGGGGTAGACTGTAATAGCCCGTATTTTTATACGTATTTTATTTAAAATATGTATTTTATAAAATATTTAAATAATTTTAATATTTTAATTATGACATTTTAAATAATATTTTTATAAAAGGAAAGTTTATTTAATTTCTTTATTTATAAAAGTTGGGGTTTTATTTTAAGAAAGTTTAATTTTAACAAGTTTTATTAGGGAAGGGATTAGGAAAAACTAAAAGAGGAAAGTTTAGGAAAAAAGGGATTGGTTGAGAAGGGGTATAAATATCCCACTTATGAGGCAAATCAACTTCGCCCAGAGTGGAGAAAACCCAAGGTAAACTTCTCTCTCTCTCCTCCTTATTTTCCTTCTTTTTCTTTTCCCCCTTCCCCTTTCTTTTTTTTCTGCTGCTCTTTGCTTCCCCCACCGCTGCCAGCAGCCGGCAGCCGGTGGCTGCCTTCTTTTTCCCTTTTTTATCGAGTGTATAAAAAAAAAACCTTACCTTTATTATTTTAATTTAAACTATGCTTAAATCTAAGTGTAAATTATGAGTTTTGGGATTTGATTTTTGATGTTTGTTATAATTATTATGTCAGTTAATTTTCAGATTTGATTTTAATTAAAAAAGCCCCAATTTTTGAAACCCTAGGTTCTTAATTTATGATTTATTGAAGGGTTATGATGTATATTGGTTTAGATCTCTGTTTTAAGTATTTTAAGGCTTAATTAAAACAAGTTTTAGTTAAAATAAAGTGCTAGAATTTTATGTAGAACACTTAATATTATGTTTCTTGAAGGAATTTTAATTACCCATTAATTGGGACTTAATTATGGTGTTTTAAATATAATTTCAGCTTACTTTAATTAAATTATGAGGGGTTTGAAAATAGTATATATATTGCTGGAAATTTGTTTAGAGTGGATTTTAATACTCTATTATGATTTTAATGTGTAGGAGACTTCGAAGTAAGCAATTTCTACTAGTCGTGGCAGTTTTAAGATCGTACTCAAGGTACGTTCGCGTACTTAGCATATTTTGATGATGTAGAATCATGCTAGGCTTGATTTCAATCAATTACAAGTAGTACCATGCTAAGGTTTATGAATGGAATTGTGAATTAATGGTGTTGGTGATTGAATTGTGAAGCATGAATTATTTGTGATGGTTTATGGATTGGAAAATTATATTTTGGGCATGTTGTGTTTGAACCGCACTTTTATTTATGGCATGCTAGAATGCATGATTAATTAAACTACATGTTTAATTATGTTTGGAATATTGAAAAGGAATTTTATTATGGTTTAAATAATTTTTATTGATGCTTTAAGCATGAGGAAGGAGCTATATAAGTGTCTATGTACACAAGGGATAAATTGTATGTTGGTTCCTTTGTGCACTTAATGTGTTTTTAACACCGAGGGATAGGATTTTTGGCGCTTTATGCGTTTAAGGTGTCTTTGACATTGAGGTAGAATTAAAAAGAGTTCAACATTAAATAATAGGAGGTCACTAATTATTCAAGAATTAAATTAGTATGTTTGGTTGATTGAATAATTATTGTTGATTGGTTTTGTTATGCTTTGAGAGTCATCACCAAGTCCAATAACATGTAAATAACGTAAAGTGAAAGAGATTACGCACCAAAACTCTTGGAACGTATATACCTTGAGTATGAACAACGGGGGATGTTATGGGGTTTTATATTTAACCATAACTTCTAATGGAGTACAGGACGCTGTAAATTCCTTTTTATTTATTATTATGCGCAGGAATTCCGCCACCTTTGAGTGGTTTTGTCGCTGGCACGGTTAGCTCACGTGTCAGTTAACCTCAATTTATTTTGGGGAGGTATAGTTGGAAACCCGTTCGATGCGTAATCAACACTAAATGAATTATTTAGTGTCTAGTTCAAGTGTCTTGTTGATTTTTGTGTGTGCTTGTAAACAGGTGCATTGAGGTAAGTGTGTGTTGATAGGTGAAAGCATGGTAGTGTGTTTAATTATGCTTATGTACTCAGCTTTGCTGATTGTGTGTGCTTGTGTGTTTGGCCATGTCTTTATCTTGGCCCTTGTGTGTTTAATGAATAGCTTTTCCGGTATTGAAGCATATTCATGACGGGGCATGAGTGAAGAGTGAATCATGCTAGTTTCCATAAGTTTACGATACGTTTTATGCTTTAATTATTTATGACATATTCTGTGTGGACTAACGCAAAGGTTTGATTTTGGAACGGTTTTGAATAAGGGCCTTTAATGGTTCCAAGTTGTAGTTTGATTTTATTTTACTTTGTTTGTTTTGTTTTTAAAATTTACTTTCGTTTGGTTGACTTTTGAGTTGACTTGTTTAAACGGTTTTTAATTTTAAGTCTTCCACTGTGTATCTTTGATAGTTGCCTTAGCCAATTTCACAGTGGCGGTAATGTCTTAGATATTCCTAAATCGTATTTTAAAGAGTAAAGTGGGTATTTAAAGGAAAGGAATTTCTAGGGTGTTACACTAGCTTGTAAATGAATACATTTCCATCTTTGTCGGTTTTCATCTTGAAAATCCACTTACAACCGATAGGTGTATGACCTTCCGGTAAGTGAACCAAGTCCCATACTTGATTTTCAAACATGGAATCTGTTTAGGGTAAAATTACCCATGACAAATGGACCAATCCGGACCTTCCACGTGTCCACCACATGGGCCAATCACCGTCCGCCACTTGTCACCCTAAGAGATCCAACATGGACTAATCAGGCCACGCCACGTGGCCTCCCATATGCCAAATAGGCAAAATGGCCACCAAGGCCCAAAGTCCGAGAGAAGCCCAATTTGCCCTGGTTAACCTAAACCTAAAATTGGCACGCTTCTCAAGACTATAAATACTTAATTAATCCTCATTAAAGGGAATTCAGCAATTAATGACTCTCACCTAGAGAAAACCAAAACACATTGATCACTCCTCACCTAGAGGAACCAGATCTTCCAACCTTTACTTTTCCGCACTATTCACTCCTCAAGCAAGTACTAACTTAATCGTCGGAGGCGAAGCTCCCACCACAAGGAGTCTCCGTTTGTTTTGCAGGTACAGGCCCAAGGATACCAGTCCCGGAATTGTAACTCTCCCGCAGGACATCAGAAAACCCCGAAACATTTTGGCGCCGTCTGTGGGGAGAGTACTTTCGAGATGGTATCACAGTCTGTACCGATTCTAAGTGAGAAGCGTCCCATGGACGACCCCCTGGTCCAGTCAGACCAGGGTACCGACAAAGAATATGAAGTCGAGACTCACACGGCCCCTGACGGGTCCCTTAGAGCTCGACGCACCCGTCCCATCGAAAGGAAGGAGCGGGGAGAGTGCCTGGCTGAATCTAGTAAACCAGTCGGCCCGCCGCCTAATCATCAACAGGCGGCCGAGGGATCTGCCCCTATCACCAGGAATGAACTCATGACCTTCATGAGTAGTTTCAAGGGGGAGATCCAAGACTTGATCAAGCAAAGGGCGCTTGTTCCTGCAAAGGAACAGTCGGCCAAATCAAACCACTCCCAGTTGAAGTTACATACGCCTAGCACGACACTCAATGGGTACATCCGGCAAAATATCAGCCTCCCAGCATTCGGCCCGATAGCCAAGTACTACAAGCGTCGTACGGTCGGATGCCAAGAGTCGTATGGATAGGCTTGTAAGCTATTATTAATTTTATTATCAAATCATTATTATGATATTGATTTTAAAATAAAAAAAAAATTCATTATTATCAAATCATTATCATACGGCCACATGCGCCTAACTTACTGATTTTGTATGGCAAAGCTCCACCTAAGAGCCTTAGGTGGCAACCTACTACAAAGTTAATCTTAGAATTTGATATTATCAAGTGGCATAAGTAGTATCATAACTACCAGCCCACATCTCTATATACATAGCCGGCTCCCATGATGCTTGTCACGAACAGCTTCCTCGGTCGGTTGTTCTACATGTCTAGGAAGCCTGCTGTTTTTCCTTCGATAAAGGCCCGACTGTGAGTGCAGTAGTGGCATGCCAACGTCGAGCCTTTGAGCTTTTAGGCGGCAACCATAAGAGCAGCCCTCATTCTCGCATAAACAGCCGGCTCTATATGATGTTTTATCAAGGTACAGTCGCAAGGTTTTTGCTCAAAATATAATGCCAAGTATACTTGATAAAAATGAGTTTGGTTCCAGCTTGTTCTTCTAAAAGCAAACAGCCAAAATACTCGCACATATAAAATCTCTCGGCCTGCCGAGAGGAGTAGCGCTTGGCTCGTAGTAATATAATTGGCCATGAGAGTGAATGCTTTAACTTGTTCATGTGCTAGTCTCTTATTGTGAAAGCTGGGCATTGGCGTCTCGCCCAAGGAAGCAGGCGGCCAGATGACAGCCGGCCTAGTCCTAGCCACGAAGCATGACAAATCAGCTAGCCATGCTAATGTAGGCGACACCTAAACAACCAGCCCAATCCGAGCCACCAAACAGCCGGATTGATCACTTCAAGAACAAGCAACTCAAAAGGCCGAGATGAATGAGTTCGTGTGTATGTAAAAAATAGGCAGCTAGGCAGCTGTATTTATGTATGGGAAGCATTGAAACCGGCTGTTTAGCCATCAAGTAAATCCAACAAACCACTTGTCTTTCATGAAAGCAGACGACATCCACAGCGAACGCATCAAGCAATGCGTGAGGTGATATGGGTCTTCATGTTTTGTAATGAGGGCCGAGTCTTGAATCACTTTGGTCTAAATAATGCCCAACACGATCAAAACATAATTAAAACAAGCGGCAAGCTGATCATACGGCATCATGTGGCCGAATAAAATTTTGAAAGTTAGCTCCATTGAGAAGAGCAGCTCGGCATCCTTACCAAAGCACCATGTAAGCTCAAAATGAGTGCCTTTTGAAATTTCATAGTATCATGGGTAAACATCAAGAATCAAACGACACATTGCTGTTGTTTGTAAAGAAACAACCACCATGTGTATGCACGCAACAACAAGTCCCTTGTATGTCTATAGACAGCCGGCCTAGTCCTAGCAACACAGCAAGGAGGCGGCTCTAAAACACATTCGGCTTGGCTGAGTTCAGATGGTCGAAGCATTCGAAAGCAGGCGGCATCTAGGTGTCGTAGCTCAAGTTAGCAGGGGGCACTTGCAACCAAAGAAGCTAGCCATAGTAAAACATGCGGCACATGAAACACAATTATCGTGCTAAGTTCAAATATCATGCTGAGATTTGACGTTGATGCTGGGTACGAGTACATGCCAAGTAGATGCTAAGCTATCCATTCGTCCAACCAAGTGTGTATCCATGTGTTTGAAGAGCCGCATGATGTGATCATCCAAGCCAAATTTATGAGCCCAAGAGTATATAACTCAACTTGCTAAGTTAGGGAATCCTCATTGCTCTTATTTCAACTGGCATTCAGTGCTCAGACGCTCAATAAAAGCAAATAGTCGGCCACCCTTGTTAATGAAAACAGGCGGCCACAAGTGCTCTTCAAGACTCAAGCCCAGTCCCAGCTAGACTCACCTTAAACAACCGACACTTGGTTGAAAGGGCATGAGCAAAAGTGGGTCTTCATACTTTTTAAATAGGGGCCGAGTCTTATGATCATTTTTGTCTAAATAATGCCAAGCACGTAAATAGCATGCAACTGACATCATGCGCTAGTCACCTAGCTTCAGCCGGCATTTACATTATGGCTTATTGTATTGTGATGCAATGAACAAAGCCATGATTAAACGACACCTTTGTTCACATGTAAACACGCGGTAAGGTGGTTAACCTTCGAACTTGGCTAAGCAAGGAAAGCAAGAAAGCCACTAACCGGCAATGGAGCTAGCAATGTTACAAAGCAAGTGACACATGCTCACTTAAAAGTCAGTGGTTAACTAAAGTGGGCAGCCCTTATTGGTTGGATATGAGAAAAACAGAGCAACCTTCGTATTTTGTTAGACAAGCCATAATAAGCATGGATGGCCGAGATCATCAAGCAAATCATCATGAGAACAACCGGCAATTTCTTGCTAAGTCAGAACCTTTATTGCTCTTATTTTAGTGAACGGATGCGCAATAAAATCTAGCAACTTCTCGTGGACGCTTCAGCTTGGGTAGCCGACACTTCGATGGCACCTTCATTGGTCCTCACAAATAGGCTAGCAGGCGGCAGCTCAAACTCCAACCGGCACATCATGGTAACAGCCGGCCTATAACCAAGCATGATAAATTTTAGGAATTCTTATGGCAACAAGAGTTCTATGGTCACAAGAACAGTCAGCATTTAGTGGTCGGATGACTCAATGAAATCAAGTACCACCTCGTAGACGCTTGAACTTTAGTGGCCGGCACTTCAATGTTTGGCATTGATAAATAACACTACATTGTTCCTTATCATTATTATGATTTTCCCTCGAAAAAAAAAAAAATGCCTAAGGTTATTAAACCCGGCAGCATAGTCAGTAACCAATTGAAGACCGTCTCCCTTCAGGGATTACCTCCACTTATTTGTGTGACAGTAAGAGAGGCGGCATGAATAGTAGCCGACCCCCTATACAATGAAGTCTCGTAGCTATGAAAGCGGCCGACTCTCATTACTAACACTATCCATCCTTTATGGAAGGGAACTAGGTGATCCGTCTGCTCTAACACTTGAAATGATTTCAATACTTGATACTGATTCAGAGGGGCAGGCCGCCTATACATAACACCATCCATCCTTTATGGAAGGGAACTAGGTGATCCGTCTACTCTAACACTTGAAATGATTTCAATACTTGATACTGATTCAGAGGGGCAGGCCGCCTATACATTTACAGTCGCCTACTCTCCATTGAGTATTTCACTTTATCATCAGAGGGGCATGCCGTCTGTGCCTTTACAGTCGGCTACTCTCCATTGAGTATTTTACTATATCTTCAGAGGGGCATGCCGTCTGTACCTTTACAGTCGGCTACTCTCCATTGAGTATTTTACTCTATCTTCAGAGTGGCATGCCGCCTGTACCTTTACAGTCGGCTACTCTCCATTGAATATTTTACTCTATCACCATAGGGGCATGCCGTCTGGACATACAGTCGATTCCAAGACAGACGACCACCCTCCTATACTTAGCTAAAAAATGATGGTGGCCTGGCCGACCCTGTGCCTAAATAGGCAGCTTCCCTCCTCTTACTTAGCATCTGCGTCCACCAAAGGACTAACCAAGGCCACAGGCCGAATGATCAGACCAGGCGCCAAGCCAACTGATCCAATCTTCAAAACTAATACGACCTGTCCCAACATCATAGCAGGCGTCCGCAGAGAGCAGTTCCCTTTTGGGTGGAACATTGCTCTATAAACTAATTACACGGCACCTATACGACTGTCCCCAAGGGCAACCACGTAGCCGTTTTTGAGACAAGGATAACTCTATCACTAACCAAACCAGTGGTAGCAGTTGACATCTGAGTCAGATGACCGCCTGTATTACATGGGATAAATGCAGGGGGTACCTCTTGAGTTAATAGCCAACAAACATTGGCGAATCAAGGGGTCTAGCCGGCCTTCGCCGCCTAATACCTCTACTACTCAAGCTAGAGTGTGACGGAGACTGAGTAACTCCTATGTTAACTTATAGTCACTCTCTCAAACTTAGTATGGAGCCTAAAAGGTATGAGTCGCCCGCCTGTTTTTAGCAAACAGGGGCTCTCAACCACTACTCCTGCTAGGTTAACAACCTTTGAGTTAATAGCCAAGCAAAACTTGGCGAATCAAGGGGACTATCCGGCCCCCGCCGCCTGGTTTCCCTACCACTCAAACAAAATAAGCAGTGATTGACTAACCGCAAGGTTAACCAGTCGCCCTCCTTAGTACGGAACCTAAAAGGTATGAGGAGTCCGCCTGTTTTTTGGTAAACAGAGGTACTCGACCACTATTCTTACTAGGTTGGCTATACTTAAAGCTGCCGTCTGTAACCCAACAGGCGTAGCTACTTTGGTTGGACTGCCTGTCTGACGCCTGCTTCTATGCAGCCACCAAAGCAGACGACCAGCCATCCCCCAACGAAATAAACTAAGTACCAAACTTAGTATATTGAATCAAAAGAGGCCAATGGCCGAATAATGCTAAACGCTTACCCCTTGTGCAATAGTTGATAGTCCACCTGATCAGGGGCTATCTGCATAGTAGGGAAAAGAATCGACATCTGTCTAGTTCGGCGGCAATCATTATAATGATTGATTAACTTTGAAAATGTCATACCGCCCAAGGTATCAAAATTTTCTAAGTTAATCAAGTCCATCTCCCATTAGAACAAGACAAGATGCCGACCTAGCAAAGCTTCGAGGGTCTAACTTTCGAAAGGAGCAATCCCTCCTGGAAAGAGAAATAACTCCTTCCGATGGGCAAATGTTTAGGGTAAAATTACCCATGACAAATGGACCAATCCGGACCTGCCACGTGTCCACCACGTGGGCCAATCAGCGTCCGCCACTTGTCACCCTAAGAGGTCCAACATGGACTAATCAGGCCACGCCACGTGGCCTCCCATATGCCAAATAGGCAAAATGGCCACCAAGGCCCAAAGTCCGAGAGAAGCCCAATTTGCCCTGGTTAACCTAAACCTAAAATTGGCACGCTTCTCAAGACTATAAATACTTAATTAATCCTCATTAAAGGGAATTCAGCAATTAATGACTCTCACCTAGAGAAAATTAAAACACATTGATCACTCCTCACCTAGAGGAACCAGATCTTCCAACCTTTACTTTTCCGCACTATTCACTCCTCAAGCAAGTACTAACTTGATCGTCGGAGGCGGAGCTCCCACCACAAGGAGTCTCCGTTTGTTTTGCAGGTACAGGCCCAAGGATACCAGTCCCGGAATTGTAACTCTCCCGCAGGACATCAGAAAACCCCGAAACAGAATCCATTTCAGATCTCATGGCCTTATGCCATTTAGCAGAGTCGGTGCTTCCCATCGCTTGCTTGTAGGTTGCCGATTCATCTCCATCCATAATCAGGATGTCCTCTGTGATCTCGGTTAATACTAAACCAAGATATCTATCAGGTTGAGATCTCGGCCTCTAAGACCTACGTAGGGTAATGGATTAAGCATTTGCATTGTCGGTTTGACTTTGCACATTTTGATCATTTTGACCTGCGTCAACAGATGCTGTTTGAGCACTTTGACTGTCATTCTGATTTTGTTGCTCATCCTCACGAACTTCGTCGAGTTCGATTTTCCTCCCACTTGTCATTTTTGAAAGGTGTTCCTTCTCCAAAAAGACACCATTGCGAGCAACAAACACTTTGTTCTCCGATTTGTTATAGAAGTAATACCCTTTGGTTTCTTTTCGTAGCCCATAAAGTAAACCTTGTCAGATTTGGGATGAAGTTTGTCAAAAATCAATTTTTTGACATATGCTTCACATCCCCATATCTTTAGAAAAGACAACCTAGGAGGTTTCTTTGTCCATAATTCATATGGAGTCTTTTCTACATCTTTTGATGGTGCACGGTTCAGTGTTAGTGCCACAATTAGAAGTGCGTGTCCCCAGAAAGAGATAGGAAGATCACTAAGACCCATTATTGATCGTACCATGTCTAACAAAGTTCGATTTCTCCTTTCGGATACTCCGTTCCATTGTGGAGTTCCTTGAGGTGTCAATTCTGAAAGTATACCCTTTTCTTTCAGATGGTCATCGAATTCTTGGCTCAAGTATTCACCACCTCGATCTGATCGAAGGGCTTTGATTTTCTTGCCAAGCTGATTTTCAACTTCACTCTGAAATTCTTTGAAATTTTCTAACGATTCAAATTTATGCGACATTAGGTAGACATAACCATATCTACTATAGTCATCTGTGAAGGTGATAAAATATCGGTGTCCATTTCTTGTGGTTGAGCTCATTGGTCCACATACATCAGTGTGTATTAGACCTAATAATTATCCTACCCTTTCTCCCAACTTTGAAACTGGTTGTTTAATCATCTTGCCTAATAAACATCCCTTGCAATTCTCAAACGATTCTAAATCTAAAGAGTCAAGAACACCTTTCTGTGGAAGTATCTTGATGCGTTTGATGTTAATGTGGCCAAGATGACAATGCCTCAAGTAAGTTTGGTTTGACTCCATGGTCTTGCCTTTTTTTTAGTATTATTCACATTATAAACTTGTTTGTCTAAATCAAGCACATAAAGACCACTTTCAGAATGTGCAATACCATATAAAATATTATCGAGATAAAACGAACATTCATTGTCTTTTACTCAAAATTTAAAACCCTTGGCGTCCAACGTCGAAATTGAAATGATGTTTTGGTAATGTTAGGAACATAATAAACATTATCTAGTTCCAAAACTAGTCTGGTGGGCAAAGACAAACTGAGAGTTCCTACAGATACGACACTAATTCTGGCTCCATTGTCGACCCGGAGTTCAACCTCTCCCTTCTCTAGCCTTCTAGCGTTCTTTATTCCCTGAGAAGTGGAACAAAGGTGTGAGACACATCTGGTATCTAATACCCATGATGCAAATCTAGTGAAGTTAAAGTCTATAACAAGTATACCTGATTAAGAAGTAACGGTTCCGTCCTTCTTATCTTCCTTGAACTTGAGGCAATCTCTCTTCCAATGTCCCTTTTTCTTACAGTATAAACATTCGGAATTGGATTTAGAGGACGCTACCCTCTTGTCTTTGTTATCCTTGGTAGCTTTAGACTTAGGCAGAAAGGTTTTCTTTTTTCCCTTCCCCTTAGAGCCTTTCCTCTTCTTGCCTTAGAATTTGAAGGGCTTGCCCTTTTTAATCATGAGCATATCATGCTTCCCCTCATCCTTGAGCGTTTTCTCCATGCTGTGCATGTTATAGTTCATCTTGAACTGATCATAGCCTTTGTGCAACGAGTGGAGAATGATGTCAATTACCATCTTGGTTGAATACCCCGCATTAAGCCTTCCCATGTTCTCAAACAATCCTATCATTTTGAGTAAATGTAGGCTGACTGGCTCTCCTTTCTTGAGCTTGCTCTCAAGGATTTGCCTGTGGATTTCAAACCTTTCAGTTCGAGCCTACTCTTGAAACATATTATGTAGTTCAGAAATGATCTCAAAAGCTGTCTCCTTCTCAAAGAAAGTCTTTTGAAGCTCAGGAGACATTGTGGCCAACATGATGCATTTGACATCTTGATTGGCACTTTGCCATCGATTTAGGGCAGCTTGAGTCACCTCCTCATTGGGAGCCTCGGGAATTTCCTCATCAAGGACATATTCCTTTTGCTCTTGCATGAGAACAATTCGCAAATTCCTTTGCCAATCAAGAAAATTTATCCCACTCAACTTCTCCTTGTCGAGAATTAAGCGTAACAAGAATTGGTTGTTTGAGTTATTTGAAGACATGATTCTACAATTGAAAGAATTCGAAATTAAAAATCATTCATGATATTTAAATAAGATTGAATTTATGCAGTTTTAATCAAACTTATTTAAAACGTCTTATTCACACATTTAAAGTTGTCCCTAATTTGGTGAGAATAAGTCTATTCCAAGATCTGAAGAAACAAAGAGTGGTTAAGCATGCTTTGGCTTGTCTTAACACTCAATCTCCTAAGGTAAGCAACACTTTGCTAATGGCTCCAAGCCACTCTTGGTTGAATAAATTGTCGCATCCAATGCTCTCTCAACAATTTATTCACTTTGCCACGACATGTTAGGACTCCATCACTCATATCGTTGAGTACAACCAAAACCAACTTGCATAGGGCGTTTCCCAATACTATCAAAGTGAACGGAGTTTCCTAATAATTCATCCACCTCAAGGTCTTTCCCTTTTCTCCCATAGGGCGTGCTTTGGAATGGCTAGACAAGGAGGTTAAGCCGAATTCTCTAAGGGAATGGGACGAGGTTACTAAGGAATTTCTATCCCGTTTCTATCCACAAAAGAAAACGGCGGAGGCTGAAGCTTTGATTCAAGGTTTCAAAAAAAATCCAAGTGAGAACCTCTATGAAGCGTGGGAGAGATATAAAGAGTACAAAAGGGAGTGTCCTCACCACGGAATTCCAACCTATCAAATTATTTAAATTTTCTATAGAGGCCTAAGTCCCCAAGGCAAGTCATGCCTTGATGGGGGAGCCGGAGGTCCCATCATGAATAGGACGGAAGAAGAAGTGGTAGACATCATTGAGGATGTTGTGAGGTATTATAGAGATTGGCAATATGGTAAGAGGGATTCAACTTGCAAGATTATCTCTTTGGTGTACTTGGTTGATCATCTAAATGCAATCAACAATCTCTCCTCACGAATGAAGAACTTGGGGAAGGAAGTGATTGCAATCAAGGAAAAATTGGAGAGTTCTTCTTCCCAAGCTCCAAATCTTCCCTCCCAATTTAAGGGGAGAAGTACTCCTTCGAACTCTCATCCCCCTCCTTCTTCTAGTAACATGCCTAGTTGTTGTTTGTTCTGGATGTGTGTGGTTCATATGATCATGATGCTTGTAATTGCTCTCATGCTTTTTCGAATAGTAATGATGAGTTTGAGAACAATGAGAGTGAATATGTGAACTATGTGTCAAATAATAATAATGTGCAAAGAATTGATAATTAAAGGGGTCAATGGAATAGGAATTACCAAAACCAAGGTAATTTTGACAACTATAACCAAGGTCGTGGTTATAGGAACCAAGGTTCTCGAAGTAACTATAACAATCAAGGTTACAGTAGCTAAAATCAAAACCAAAATTATGGTAATCAAAACCAAGGTTATGGAAATCATAATCAAGGTAGTGGTAACCATAATCAAGGTTATGGTCAAAATCAAAATACAGGTAATTGGAACAAATAAGGTAGGGGCAATTTTCAAAATAATGCTCAAAGAGGCCCTCCACCCAGTAGACACCTAAAAATGTACAATTTGGAGACTCCACTGGGGAGGATTCTTGGTTATTTATCGAT
Organism: Chenopodium quinoa; assembly: GCF_001683475.1. Taxonomy (NCBI): domain Eukaryota; kingdom Viridiplantae; phylum Streptophyta; class Magnoliopsida; order Caryophyllales; family Amaranthaceae; genus Chenopodium; species Chenopodium quinoa. The sequence continues at coordinate 1,980,493 of NW_018745546.1, forward strand.
TTGAGTAATCGGTATTTAATTGAGATGAGTGGATGAGACTTGAAAGATTCTTGATTGTATTCCTGCGATTTAATTGGCATTGTAACATATGCATATGCATTTTAGCTTACCTATTATTCCTCAATAGTACGTGTTCTACGTATGTGGCTAGCCCGGGGGATTTATGCTCTATTAACCCAAAAACGCTCATGACAATAAGGGTTCATCTGAGTTTTTAAATCCACCCAAAACATTGAATCGAGTTCGATTTTATCACAAACTCATGGAGCCGCCCGTTGGCATACACCCTCAAGGGAGGCTATCTTTCTAACGCGTCCAAACTCTTAATCATGGTACCCTTTGACACCCAAAAGCTTGACCATAGTGGAACATAGATCTTGACTTTAGGTTGCTAACTTCATTGCATTATGCTTGACGATGTGCTTAAATGTACATTTTTTTATTGAATTTTTTTAAATTATTCTTTTTCACTTATCAAACCCTTTTTATTTTTTTTAGAGTTGAGTCATAGTTTTTTTTTTTATAAAAAAAAAAAAAATTTAAGTCAACCCGGATTTTTATCCTCGTATCCTGCACAAGAGTCAACTTGTTTTGGTCATAGGCAGAGTTTTAGAAAGAGTTACGTGTCATGCAACCTATGGATATGTAGCCCTAAGTTTTATATTTCATTTGGAGTTAGTTTCGTACCAATCAGAGTCACAAATTAAAAGTTATAACCGATATACTACAGCCTATCCAGTTTAGGTGTCTTTTTAGCGTCAACTTTCTCTCTTTTTTTTAAAAAAAAAAATTATATCTTTTTGTGTCGGGCTAGTTGTAGCCAAGTCCTGTAATCCGTGTTAACTCTTATAACATAGGAATTATATTTTTTTATTTTTATTTAATTTTTTTTACCCATGAGTTTTAACTCTTCAAGAATTCTAGTCGTCTTCCTAGTTTCTCGTGATCGATTTTTGTGCTAACCTTAACATGTGTTCTTTGTCTTTGATTGTGGTTGATCTTATTCATGACTAACGATTTCCAATGGACTATTTTCACCTATTAAATAGCATAAACATTAAAATTTGACAAAATTAATCAAGTTAGTTTGTCTTTTAGTCTTCCGTGGTATTTGGTCATTGTGTCCTTTGTTTTTCACAACGTCCTCATGTCTAGCCATGCGATCATACCACGAGTCTTAATAAACTCACCAAATCACACACGTTGAGTCGTTACACACACTTTGTATTCGAGTAATGCACTATATTGTTTACGATCCTACATTTGGACCACGCATGCGTCGTTTTTCGACGTAATAGGAACGAGTGGAGTTTTTCCCATCAGTTTTCAAAATTGTTTCATACGCACTTCCTTTCTAATTCGGGTATTGAGTGAATGCATTAAGTGAGTTCATCCTTACACAGTACTTGAGTCTAAAATCACTAGGCAATAGTTGGAAGAATAAGGGGAACGTCACTCCTTCCTTATTTCCTTCCAATCAAAGCATCAACAACAATAAACTTTTTTCCTCACCAAGTGGCAACAAGTAACTCATAAAAAGCCACAAAGACAAAGCACGATACAAGCTTCTCACAAGACTTCATGTTTTCTTCTTCTGTTGTTTCAAACCCTTCCCCCTAAAAAAGTCTAGCATAAGTTCTCCTTATCCATGTGTTTTTGTGTCACATTTCTTACCTTCTTCATAAATGAGCATCTCTTTATTACATTCGATCATGTGATTAGCAAAAAAAAATAAAAAACAATTGCCAAACTAAACACAAGGTACACCAATGATTTGAGGCACCTTTCCAACCCTATCATTCCCCATTAATCATTCAAGCACACATTCAATTTCTTCATCAACCACTTTGAGCCTCGTCTAATGTTTGGCCTTCATTTCTTCAACCCACATTCACCTAGCCCTGGGATGGGAAAGTGTGTAATTTGTGTAACATTCAAAAAGCAATTAAACAAAAAGCAGCAAAGCAACAATAAAACAATGTCTAAGGGCAAGTGTTCCAATGTCTTTGATATGAACACGTCTCAAATTGCGTCTCTCATCGAGTGCTTGGTACCGTGCCTGAGAAACATGAATGCTAAGTGAGTGATAGACCGCATGATCTGAGATTGCCTATATTGATTCAAAAAAATGAAAAAAATTGAATTCAAATAAGAAAAATACTACCTCCGGTCCAAATTACTCGCAACTTTAGAATATTTAATATCTCACAAATAATACCCAAAAGTTGCGAGTATATGAAAATAAAACTTGCAAAGTCCGAATTTTAAAAAATACAATTGCATATCTTGAGGGATTCTCTCGGGTCATGATCCTTTTACCCCTTTCTTCCCTTAACCATCAGCTTAAGCACTATAACCCTTGAAAGACCTCTTTGTGGTGTACACACACTTGTGCAAAGTTTGGTTAGAGCTATGTTTGGCCTGATTCCTAACGGATACGTAGGCAACCTCACATCGAGTTGGGGCCACATTCATATTCACATTCATACTCATATCCATGCATGATTGACTCAAAGAATATCCAATTCTTACCCCTATCTATATAGAGCTAGACTTGGGGTCTTGAACACACATCATATAGCCTACCCAGCCTAAAGAGTCATCATCTTTGACTGTTCTCACATCACCATAACCCTTGTAGCCAGCCTTAGTATCACATTCACACACTTCACTCACACATCCATATCCATATCGATCATATTTCCCTTTAAGAACCCTTTATCATGAAATCTTGTTTCAACATTGTGCATGTTTCATCATCTTTAATGACAACATTCATTAGAATAAACATTGTATACTTGCTTAGCTTCCTGAACTGAGCAATATTCATTGTTTCACGCATCGCATAATGTGCTAAATAACATTTATATATCAGTGATTTGTAATCATACAAAGCATATCGTGCTTAGCTCCTTAACCTAAGCAACGTTCATTATGCAATAATCACTTCATCTATATACGTGCTTAGCTTCCAGACCTAAGTGACGTTCAAGATAGTTTCTTTACACCATATATGATGCTTAGAAACATGAACTAAGTTCATTCATCTATCATGTCACATGATGTAATTGTCCTTAGCCTCCTAGCCTAAGGATATGCATCATGCATAAGTTATTTTCAAGACAAGAAATTCAATCCATACGATTCATTTTGTCTTGCTCAACAAGGAAGTTCAAAACTTCTTCCTTTTTTCATGTCTTTTCTTGTAAGGAATTTAAAAAAACTTATTTAAAATTTTCTCATCGAGGGAATTTCAAAAACAAAAGTTTAGTTTTCACGTCTTTCTTTTTCTGGAGAAAGTCAGTACCCTCCACTTGTCTCATGACAAAAATGACGGAAAATTTTTGCTTTTGCATTTCCTGTTGCTTGTGTTTTCACACACACACCATATACACACACAACCAAAAGTTATACAAAAGTCATGTCATGTCAAGTCAAGATTGGTCAAGTCAGTTGGTCAAGTTAATCATAGTCTATACGAGTCCCTTGGCAAATTTTGTTTTGCAAGTCTCAATTACAGCCCACGTCTAGAGACAAGCGGACCATCTATAGCCCACAATCGGGGGACAAGAGAACCCATCACAGCCCACATTCAGGGACAAGCGAACCAAATTCAGCCCACGTCCGGGGACAACCGGACCATTTGCAGACTACGTACGGGAACAAACGGACAATCTACAACCCACGTTCGGGGACAAGCAAACCATCATCATTTTGGTGGTCATCTCCCAAGCGAAGACGATTCACGACGCTAGGTTCTCGATACACAGAGACTTGCAATCTTATTAGACAAGTTTTTCCTCAAGCACGGAATGTATTATCCGGTGGATTTCTTCAAGCACATAAAACCGCCAAAATCATCTGTCGACTTTCCTCAAGCATGGAAAGTATTATCACCGGATTTCTTCAAGCATAGAAAACTTTCAAATTCATATGTCGACTTTCCTCAAGCAAGAAAAGAATCATCCGGTAGATTTCTTCAAGCATAGAAAGCTACCAAACTCATTAGTCGACTTTCCTTAGGCATGGAAAGTATCTCAACAAAACGTCATCCGGTGGATTCCTTCAAGCATAGGAAGATACCAAACTCATTTGTCACCGATACACTTGTGTTAGATAATCATTTTATCCCTTTACTCTTTTATCTGTAGAACTAACATTTTTCTGCAGGTATCGGTTTATACAAAGTGATTCAGGATCGCATAACGTCTTAAATCATTATCCGTCTATATCGACTACTTTGACTATCGTTTTCGAAAATGACGTTTCTACAAACTCAGTCAAAGTGGCGGCTTCTGTAGACACCTAAAAATGTCTCCCCAAAACCAAACCCGATGATGAACAACCTTTCACCACCATTATTGGTCGAGTTAAAGTATTTAATCTTGGAGTGCTTAAATCCATATTTCCATTTCATAAACCAACCCAAATCCTAGCCCATTTCCCAAAACCATAACTTATTTTCCTCTTTTCGTGCCTTTAAACCCAAAATAATTCATTTTGTGTCCTTTAAAATCATTCATTTCGTGTCCTTTTTGTAAAAAAGTTTAGTCTAGTTTATTTTGGTCCATAATCTGGGTCCAATGATTGAATAGCTGGATGGGGCTTGAAAATAGTTTTCCAGGCCAACAATATATTATAAGCCCAAATTTGAGTTGTAACGAATAAGTTGTGGCCAAAATACTAAACTGAACCCAAACCGAACCTAAGCCCATCTTATCTACGACCCAATGATCATTTGGAGGGTCCAAAAGCTTTAATACCATCCCTTAACCAATTAGAATTAATTGGAAGCTTCTATAAGTTTCTAAAATAACTTAATTATAATTTTTGAATAGATAAGATTGAAGAATTTGAAATTGAATAAAACTCCTCTTTTTGAAAGTCCCAATTCTATCTGAATTGAAAGACGTTCAAAGATAAACATATATTATTTTCTTGACTTATATTTTTTTATCCAAATCTTAAATGGTTGGATAGCCCTTGAAATTATCTTTTCAATTATATATTATAATATCAATTCTGAGCTATAATGGAAAAGATATGAATAAAATATCAAACTCCATCCAAAACTGACATCGTCTCACTATTTCGTTCATATCTTTTATTCTACAAAATATTTTAATCTGATTTTAATTGGGTTAGAAATTATACTTGAAGAGATTTCCAACGATATCTTATTTATTTTATTCCGATTTTTGGATCAAAAAATATGATAAAAACAAATACCACAAAAACTGCAATCTATCGAGTTTTATTCCGATTTAATTCGGATATTATCTTGTTTTTTTTACCCTTCTTTTTTTCTTTATAAATAGATGTCATATCACTCCTTTTTCAATAATCAACAAGCTTGATCATCAAAATAATTCTTTTCTCCCTCTTTAGCCTAAACACTAGCCACCATATTCTTCCGTAATACTTCCCCTAAGCACTCCAAGGAGTTCATACAATACTCAAAGTTCTATACTTAAACCAAGGCGTGAAAGGTATAATTAATTGAGGGTTTGGTTATGGGGATACATTATTAGGTGTCTACACACCTGGATTTTCTCCAAAGACTCAAGGTGACAATTCCTATTCACAATCCTCTTCCTCTAGGACTTATTTGGAGGAAATCATTGAGAATCAAACAAAGTTATTGAACACTTACATGGCCGTAAGTGACAAGAAATTTAATGAAATGATGACTCGTAATAAGATGCTTGAAAACCAAATTTCTCAACTTGCCAATGCTTTAAAAGACCATGCTAGTCCTTCTTCTTTACCTTCCCAAGGCCTAGATTCCAAGAGACCCATGAATGCTATTGTTAGAAGGAGTGGTAAGGTTCTTAAGGAGAGTTTGCCTAAGAAGAGTGAAACTAAGGAAGTTCCCAAAGAGGTCTTGGTAGAGGATGAGAGAGATGGTGCATTTTTGAGTGACGTTGTGATTGAGACACCTAGAGAGGTGATAGTAGAGAAAGAAATTGTGAAACCCAAGCTTCAATATCCACCAAAGTTCATGAGACACAAGCTAGATGAACAATTTGGAATATTTATTGACATGCGTAAGCAACTTCACCTTTCTTTACCATTTACCGAAGTTGTCACCCAAATGCCCAACTATGCAAAATTCCTCAAAGACATTTTGAGTGGTAGGAGGACTTGTGATGTTGTGGAGACGGTCAACTTGACCGAGAATTGTAGTGCAATTATAATGAACAAGATGCCACCCAAGTTGAAAGATCCCGAAAACTTCTCTATCCCTTGTACCATTAACAAGATGCAAATTGATAATGCCTTATGTGACTTAGGAGCTAGTTTTAGCCTAATGTCATACTCGGTTTATCAAAGACTTGAGTTAGGGGAACTTTTGCCTTCCAACATTACCTTGCAATTAGCCTATAGGTCAATCAAATTTACAAAGGGTAAGGTGGAGGATGTTCCTTTGAGGCTAGGGAAGTTTGTGATTCTGGTGGATTTTGTGTTTCTTGAAATGAATGAAGATGCTACGTACCATTCCTATTCACTACTACAAAAATGCTCAAAGAGACCACAAATAAGAGACCATTTAATTAAATATTTGGTCTCTTTACATCAAGAGACCACATATTTTAAATAATTGATCTCTAAGGTACTATATTAGGGAGATTAAAATGTACTAGAGACCATTTATATAAGATAAGTGGTCTCTCATTTTTTTTTAATTAAATGAATCAATAAAGGGATAAATCATTTATTTAGGAAATGTGGTCTCTCTTTTTATTAATTAAATAAATAAATAAACAGAGGGACCATTTATTTAAAATCAATGGTCTCTTTTTTTTATTATTTAAATAAAAAAAGAGAGAGACCATCTATTTAAAAGAAATAGTCTCTTTTTTTAATTAAAAAAAATAGAAAAAGAGAGAGACCATTTATTTAAGAGAAATGGTCTCTCATTCTTTTTAATTAATAACAGTAAATAAATACAGAGTCAAACTTTCTTTCAAAAGAAAAAAGGTACTTCTTATAACTTTTGATTTTATCCATTTGTGAAGCCCATAAGCCTAACACCTAAACCCTAATCAGCCGCCCCCCACCCCATTTATTTTTCTCTCATCTCGTTCCTCTCTCCTCTTTCATTTCTGTTCTCCTTCTTCACTCACCTTAATTCTTTAATTTCTCTCTCCACTCCATCCTCTTCGCTTAATTGAGATCCTCCATTGCAACGAGCATCGCTGAGCAACAGCTAGTCGAAGAACTCGCGTTGAGCACCGGTCGCACACCGTACATCGATCTTCAAACCACATCTGCCGCAGCCCGACCATTGTTACCCCGACCATAAGTATTTTTTTTTTAATATTAGATCTTATTTTAGTTTAGATTAAACAAAAAATCTAGGTATATTTTGTTTTGATTTCCTAAGTTTGATTTTTTTGTTAATATGATTATAATTTAAGTTTGTAATTTTTATATGATTGTGTCATAATTTATTTTAAAAAATTTAGACTTTTTTCTATGTTTAATTTTAGGTTTTTTTTTGTATGATGTTGTCGTGGGTGGTGGTTGTGGGAGGTCATGGATGGAGTGGTTAGATTAGGCGGTGCTTGTGTGGGTTTTTGGTGGGTGGAGTGGGCTATTTAGGTCATGCTTAGGGTGGGTTTGGGTCGAGGTGGGTACAGGTGGGCGTAGGTTAGGGGCGTCGAGGTGGGTGTAGGCTGTTAGGGTGGATTTCAGTCGAGGTGGCTGTAGGTTGGAGTGGGTTAGGGGCGTTGAGGGTGGGGTAAAGGTTGTTGGGGTGGGTTTCGGTCGAGGTGGGTTCAGGTTGTTAGGGAGGGTTTGAGTCGAGATGGGTTCCGGTCGAGGCGGGTGTAGGTGGGAGTGTGTTAGGGGCGTAGAGGGTGGTTTTGGGGTGGGTACATGTGGGTGTGGGTGAGGGGCGTTGCTAAGGTTGATGCAGGTTGTTGAGGTGGGTTTGGGTCGGGGTGGGTTTGGGTTGAAGTGGGTGTAGGTGGGGCCGTGGGGGTGCGTTGGGATTAATTCTTTTTTAACAAAAAAACATGAAAGAGACCACCTATTTGAAATAGGTGGTCTCACTTTTTAAAAACTGAGACCACACCTATCTTAAATAAGTGGTCTCGAATTTTAAGAAATTGAGACCATATATCTTTAATAAGTGCTCTTAAATTTTTAAAAACTAAGACCACCTATTTTAAAAAAGTGGTCTTTCTTTTTAAAACAAGAGACCTCTTTTGATGAAGTGATTTTTTAGGCCAAAGAGACCTGTGAGCTAGAGACCACCCCTAAGGTAGTCTCTTTGGCCATTTTGATATGGTCTCTTTGGCTAATTTTGTAGTAGTGATTATTCTTGGTAGACCTTTTCCTGCTACCTCGGGTGCTATGATTGGTGTCAAGAGTGCGAAAATTTCCCTTAAGGTAGGAGATGAGGTCATTGAATTTGACTTGAATAAAAGCATGAAGTACCCATATTCTTATTTAGAAAATTGCATGTTGATTGATTCTCTTGATCATGTTGTGTCTTCTATGCATGAGCACTTGCTCACTTCTAATGATCCTCTTGAGAATGTCTTGTTGAATAAGGATACAATAGGTGCTCCTATCAAGGAAATGGTAATGTATGAGGATTTTCTAAATGGAAGCATCTAGGAAGTGGATGAGCATATGTGCATGAATATCTCAAGCCAAGAGGCTTTGCAAGCTGCCACTTCAAAGGAAGGTAAAGGTGTACCAATGGTTGAGCTCAAACCTCCTCCATCACACCTTAGGTATGAATTCTTGGGACCTAACTTCACTTTTCCCGTGATTGTTAGCTCTTCTTTGAGTGAGAACCAAGCTCAAAAGTTGTGTGATGTTTTGAGGAAGCATCAAGGTGCTTTGGGTTATACCATTGATGACCTCAAAGGTATAAGACCCGCTTTATGTACACATCACATAACTCTTAAGGAGGGTGTTTTACCATCTATTGAGAGGCAATAAAAGATAAATCTCCAAATGGGAAAGGTAGTGAAGAAGGAGATCGCCAAACTTTTGGATGCGGGAATCATATTCCTCATTTCTAATTCTAGGTGGGTTTCTCCCATTCACGTTGTCCCAAAGAATGGAGGTATGACCATCGTTGAGAATGAGAAAGGTGAGCTCATTCCAACGAGAACAGTCACGGAATGGAGGATGCGTATAGACTATAGACGTCTAAACACATCTACAAAGAAAGATCATTTCCCCCTTCCTGTTATTGATCAAATGCTTGAGAGACTAATAAGGCACAAGTTCTATTGTTTTCTTGATGGTTATTCGGGATTTTTCCAAATCCCTATCCACCCAGATGACCAAGAGAAAACAACCTTCACTTGTCCATATGGTACATTTGCTTATAGGAGAATGTCGTTTGGCCTTTGCAATGCTCCTGCGAAATTTCAAAGATGGATGATGAGTATATTTGGAGATATGTTAGAAGAGGAGATGGAGGTTTTATGGATGACTTCTCCGTAGGAGGTGTTTCATTTGAGGCATGCCTTGAAAACCTTGAAAAATTTCTTGCAAGGTGTGAGAAGGTGAACTTGGTGTTTAATTGGCAGATATGTCACTTCATGGTGGAGGAAGGCATAGTCCTTGGCCACAAGATCTATCACAAGGGGATAGAGGTGGACAAAGCTAAATTTGAAGTCATTGAAAAGCTTCCACCTCCGGTGAATGTAAAGGGAGTGAGATCTTTCTTAGGGCATGCCGGGTTTTATAGAAGATTCATCAAGGATTTCTCGCTCATTGTAAAGCCCCTCAACGATCTTCTTCAAAAAGATGCCGAGTTTGTATTTGATGATAAGTTTTTGGAGGCATTCAATAAGTTGAAGAAAGCTCTAATCTCTACTCCTATTGTTCAAGATCCAAGATGGGATTTACCATTTGAGGTGATGTGTGATGCAAGTGATTCGGAAATAGGAGGTGTCTTAGGTTAAAGAGTGGACATGAAACTTCATGTGATCTATTATATGTCCAAGACTCTAAATGGAGCTCTACGGAATTAAACTACAACGGAGAAGGAATTCTTGGCTATAGTTCATGCTTTTGAGAAGTTTTGTTGTTATCTATTGGGTTCCAAGACCATTGTCTTCACGGATCATGCGGCTCTCAAGTATCTTTTTGCCAAGAAAGAGTCCAAGCCAAGGTTGATCTGGTGGGTTCTTGAGCTCCAAATCTTTGACATAGAGATTAGGGATAAGAGAGGAGCGAAAAATATTGTGGCGAACCATCTTTCTCGTCTAGAAGATTCTCAAATTCAAGATGATGGTTCTCCAATTGAGGATAGGATGCTTGATAACTTCTTGTATGCTATTGAAGCAAAGGAGCTCCCACGGTTTGTCGATTTAGTGAACTTTCTTGCATGTGGGGAGTTTCCACCTTCCTTTTCTAAGAACCAAAGAAAGAAGCTCAAGAGAGAGGCAAGGCATTATGTGTGGGATGAACACGTCTTATACAAGCGAGGGGTCGATGGCTTACTTAGACGTTGTGTGCCAAATGAAGAGATTCCTAGTTTTTTGAAAAATGTGCCATTCGGATCCAAGTGGGGGCCATATTGGTGTCTCTAAGACCACCAGAACCTTCAATGCGGTTTATGGTGGCCACATCTCTTTAATGACTCATGGGGCTTTATAAAGACATGTGACCGATGTCAAAGAGTTGGGAACATCTCCAAGAGAAACGAAATGCCTCAACAACCCATATTCGAGTTGGAGGTGTTTGATGTATGGGGTATTGACTTTATGGGGCCATTTCCTTCATCTTTCGGAAATTAATTTATCCTTCTGGCGGTTGATTACGTGTCTAAGTGGGTCGAGGCCATTGCCTCCCCAACTGACAACCACAAGGTGGTTATGAAGTTTTTTAAAAAGATAATATTTCCAAGATTTGGGGTACCGAAGGCGGTGATAAGCGACAACGGTTCTCATTTTATTCACCATGCTTTTCAAATAAAATATGTTAAGGAAGCATGGATTCCATGAAAGATTTGACCTCCCATATCGTCCCCAATCGAGCGGTCAAGTGGAAGTCTCTAATCGTCAAATCAATCTCATCCTTGAAAAGACATTTGCGAGAAATCAAAAGGATTGGTCGGAAAAGTTGGATGATGCTCTTTGGGCCTATCGAACGGCTTTTAAGACCCCCATAGGTACCACTCCATACCGTCTAGTCTATGGAAAGTCATTCCATCTCCCGGTTGAAATTGAACATGGTGCTTTGTGGGCAATCAAGAAGATAAATTTTCACTTGGCAAGTGCGGGGGAGAAAAGGTGGTTGGATCTTCATGAGCTAGAGGAGCTTCGGCTTGATGCTTATGATTGTGCTAGTGTGTACAAAGCTCATTCCAAGGAAACACATGACAATCTTATTGAGAAGAAATATTTTTGTGTTGGTGATAAAGTTCTTCTCTACAATTCAAAAATGAAGTTGTTTCCCAGAAAGCTCATGTCAAGATGGAGCGGTCCCTATTTGTCAAGAGTATCTTTCTAAGTGGTGTTGTAGAAGTCTCAATGATGGATTCTTCTTCTTCGTTTAAGGTCAATGGCCATCGTCTCAAAAAGTATTTTAATGGTGCTTTTGTTGGCCTTGTTCACACATTTCTTCTCCGACAACCACCTTGAATGGGTGGTAATCGTTGAGCTAACGAAGTTAAACAAAAGCGCTTACGGGAGGCAACCCGGATTCTCAAGTTCTTTTCTATTTTCCTTTTTATCTTTTATTTTAATTGTTAGTCTTTGCTTTTACTATTTTTCTTGTTTTTTTATTTGTTTTGTAGGTTTCTTTCCATCATCAATTATGGATTTAGGGTGATTGATGAGGAGAGTACAAGAAGAGTTTGTGAAGCAGGGGAGAGGGCACCCTGCGGGCATGGAGAGGCTGCGGGGGTTCTGTGCTTTAAAATGATAACAAGTGCAAAATCCGAGCAGGAACTCACTGCGGTTGCCCCGTGGGCTCACCGAGGGCGCGGGTGAAAAGGAGAGGCTGCAGCATCCTAGAGAGGGCGCGGCCCAGCAAAGAGGTAAAAATTGACAAATCCAATCAGTTTGTTGCCCCGGGCTCCCCGCGGGCGCATTAGAGTTGGAGAGGGCGCGGCGTTCTGGAGAGGCCGCGGGCCTTCATTTAGGTAAAATAATGACAAAACTTGCAGTTTGTAGCCGCGGTTACCCCGCGGTCTACCCGCGGGCACGAAGATTTTGAGAGAGGGCGCGACATGCTGGGTTTATGTTTGCACCGTGCCCCTCTCCTTCTCTCTCCTTTTTTATTTTTTCTTTTCACTCAACTTTTATCCTCTTTCTCTCTCATCCTCCTCTCAAACCCTAACTCCCAACCCATCAATTTCACATCAAATTCCTTAATTTCACTCAAATTTTCATCATAATCTTTTACTTTTCTCCATTTTCATCAAGTTTGGATCATCTTTCTCGTTGTTTTTTGGGAAAAATTGGTTTCTTGAAGCACCTCCAAGCTTGCTCGTGCTTGGTTTGTTTTTGGTGTTCTTGTGCTTCTTTGTGTCTACAACATTGGTATAATCCTAATACTTGCTCTATTTTTGCCAATTTTTATTGATTTTGTGCATTGATTTTGATTTACCTTGGTTAAGTATGCATATGATGATTATGGTTAATTGTATGGTGATTTTGAAATTGTTTTGAGTGATTTGGGCTTACTTTTGATATTAATTGTTAATTTTGTTGGTTGGTGTTTGTATGTTGGTTGTTGTCTTGTTTGAAACAGGTACTTTGTAGTGTTGGGTGGTGTTGTGAAGTTGTGTGAAGTGTTGGTGGTAGTATTGGTGTTGAGCAGTTTTTTGGTGTGAATTCCTTTGAGTTATTAGTGTTATTTGATTTGGTTATTATTGATTTGTTAAGAAAAAGCAAGAGTAGCAAGAAGCGTTCTCACCAATCTCCTGGTCAATCTTCTCAAGGCAAATACTCCCATGGTCAATCTTCCCAAAGCCAACCTCCTCCCAACCCCACTCCTCAAGATAATACCCCACCTCATCCTCTACCACCTCTCAAATTTTATAACCGGTCTAAAAAAGCTCCAATATACAACAAAATGAAATCCTGAAAGTTTAGGCCAACCCGAAATTATCATCATGCCGACATGGTCAATTTAGGAATTGATTTCGATCTTGACATCCTTCTCCACAACCTCCATTATGAGTTTGTTAAAAATTCTCCTAGAACATATTTGGAACCCACTATTGAGTTTTTCTCTACATTTGAATACAATAGGGTGGGGGATACATATTTTCTCATCTCTTTCCAATTGTTCAATGTCAAACATACATTAACTATCTACGAATTCAATGAAGCCCTTGGGTTCAATCCTCATGCCGATATTTTAGAGCCGATCCTTTCCAACTCGGCTCCTTATAATGAGGTTGCTTGGTGGAGAACCATTGCTAATAAGAGAACATTTGACTCCAAGAGTTCGCTTGCTAGTGAAATTATTCACCCAGCCCTTAAGATTCTTCATAGGGTTCTTGGTTATGCCGTTTTTAACAAGCAAGACCTTGGGAAACTTTCAAGGGAAGAGACTATGGTTCTTTGGATGGCCACCAAGTCAAATTTTAGCCCTAGGGTGAATTTGGGTACATTTTTATGGAGTGTTGTAGGGCGATAATTAGTGGGGTCAAAATCGAAGAAATTCATTATGGAGGAATGGTTACTAGGTTAGTTACTCATTTCAAACAAGACGGGTTCTTGAGGTCTTGCACTTCGGTTGGAGTGACCTCTAAATCTTCAATAAAGCAAGAATTTACTCCCAAATATCTCTAGAGTAAGGGCAAAGAAAGAACAGGTGAGACACAAACTCACTGCTGTTTCTATAAAAGAAATAGGCAGGATCACAGTTAATATTCCATTACAATAATCTATCTTTAGTAACCAGCCTGTTCATCAAAGTTAGCCAAACAATAAAAATGCTCTTAGGGTAAGAAAAATTGTTACAGATGATCCTTTTCCAGCTTACCTTAGCAGCCTGAGGTCTAACCCTGAGCATAGATCTTAGAATTACACACCTTACCAGCATGCATAACAGTAGACCAACCACCAATTTATCAATAATGTCCTTGTAACTCAAAATTTTCATTAGGACCCATGTGCATTTGTTAGGAATAGGAGTAGACCACAAATCTTTGTTATGGAAGTAGTACATTTGAACCCATTTAACCCATAAATTAACAGATTTATGAGCCATATCCCAAATAATCTTGCAGATAGCAGCCTTATTCCAATCACTGAGTAAAGTGATATTCCAACCTCCATAAACTTTAGGGAGAGCCATTTAAGCCCAAAAAAACAGGAGCTTTCTTAGAGAAAGCACTTTTACCTGTCCAAAGGAACAGCCTAAACCTATATTATTCAATTTCTCTTAGAATCGTCTTTGGTAAAATAAAGATCTGAGCCCAATAAGCCTGGATACCGAAGAGGACACTTTTAATAAGCTGAAGCCTACTAGCATAGAATAAATATCTTGTAGTCTAGTTCTCAATTCTAGCGGTAACCTTCTCAATCAAGGGCCTACATTGAGCAATGGTCATTTTCTTAGAAGATAAAGGAACACCAGATTCTTACAAGGAAGACTACTTCTGCTCATACCAAAATTATTCTGCAAGTTACCCATTTCATTCTAAGAAACTCCGCCAAAAATAAACCTCATTTTTACTGAGATTTGCAGAAAGATCATAAGCACTACAGAATTTCTAAAAAGCACCCAAGAGAAGTTGGACAGTTATAGTCTCAGCTCTAGCAAATAACAAGTGATCATCTACAAACATCGTATGGGTGATTCCTAATTTTTTACATATAGGATGAAAGTTAAAATTGATTCAAAAAGCTTTGTTTGAATGTGTTTAACTTTCATTTGATTCAAAAATCTTTGTTTAAATGTGTTTGACATTCATTTGATTCAAAAAGATTTATTTGAATCTATTTTAATCTCATTTGATTTAAAAATCTTTGTTTGAATGTGTTTGACTATCATTTAATTCAAAAAGCTTTGTTTGAATGTGTTTGACTTTCCTTTGATTCAAAAACACTTGTTTGAATGTGTTTGACTTTCATGATTCAACTAGCTTTGTTGAATGCTTTTGACTTTCATTCGATTCAAAAAACGTTGTTTGAATGTGTTTAACTTTCATTTTATTCAAAAAGCTCTGTTTGAATGTGTTTGACTTTCATTTGATTGAATTAGCTTTGTTAAATGCTTTTGACTTTCATTTGATTCGGAAATCTTTGTTCAAATCTGTTTAACTTTCATTTGATTTAAAAATCTTAGTTTGAATGTGTTTGACTTTCATTTGATTCAATTAGCTTCATTGAATGCATTTGACTTTCATTAGACTTAAAAAGCGTTGTTTGAATGTGTTTGACTTTCATTTGATTTAATTAGCTTCGTTGAATGCTTTTGACTTTCATTCGATTCAAAAAGCTTTGTTTTAATGTGTTTGACTTTTTTTAATTCAAAAAGCTTTGTTTGAATCTATTTGACTTTCTTTTGATTCAAAAAGCTTTGTTTGAATATATTTTACTTTCATTTTATTAAAAAATTTTGTTTGAATGTGTTTGACTTTCATTTGACCCCAAAAGCTTTGTTTGAATGTGTTTGACTTTCATTTGATTCAAAAAGCTTTGATTGAATGCATTTGACTTTTATTTGATTCAAAAAGCTTTGTTTGAATGTGTTTAACTTTCATTTAATTAAAAACGCTTTGTTTGAATGTGTTTGACTTTAATTGATTCAAAAAGCTTGGTTTGAATGTGTTTGACTTTCATTTTATTTAATTAGCTTCGTTGAATGCATTTGACTTTCCTTAGATTCAAAAAGTTTTGTTTTAATGTGTTTACTTTCATTTGATTTAAAAAGCTTTCTGTGAATGTGTTTGACTTACATTTGATTCAAAAAGAGTTGTTTGAATGAGTTTTACTTTTATTTTATTCAATTTGTTTCGTTGAATGCATTTAACATTCATTCTATTCAAAAAGCATTGTTTGAATGTGTTTTACTTTCATTTGATTCAAAAAGCTTTGTTTGAATGTGTTTGACTTTCATTTGATTTAAAAAGCTTTGTTTGAATGTGTTTGAATTTCATTTGATTCAATTAGCTTCTTTAAATGCATTTGACTTTCATTCGAATCAAATAGATTTGTTTGAATGTGTTTGAGTTTCATTTGATTCAAAAAGATTTGTTTCAATGTGTTTGACCTTGATAAGATTCAATTAGCTTCGTTGAATGCTTTTGAATTTCATTCGATTTAAAAAGCTCTGTTTGAATGTGTTTACTCTCATTTGATTTAAAAAACTTTGTTTGAATGTGTTGGACTTTCATTTGATTCAAAAAGCTTTGTTTGAATGTGTTTGACTTACATTTGATAAAAAAAAATTTGTTTGAGTGTGTTTGACTATCATATGACTCAATCCGCTTCGTTGAATGATTTTGACTTTCATTCAATACAAAAAGCTTTGTTTGAATGTATTTGATTTTCATTTTATTTAATTAGTGTGGGGAATATTTTTCAAGCGTTAAACCCCTTTGCTTGAACCCCACTGTGATCATACACTTAAGTACGGTGGCGTCCAAAAGGGAAGAAGATAGAGCAAAAGAGTCGCCAACAAGTTTTAGGAACTTGTAAACCGTTCACAGGGTAAAGGTTACACCCCTTAACGATCCAAGAGATCGTCAACTCCATAAGGTCTAGAACCAAATAAGGGTTTGGGGATGAAGGTACAAATCCAACCTAAAAGAGATTGAACCTGCCCTACTAATAGGCCTCTACTTTATTCAGATCGTATTCATGTGCGCTTTCTGACTAACATGCAATCAATAGGATTAACCCTAAACCTGTTTATCTATGTTGGTTGATTATTAATGCACAAATAAATCTATTATTGGCGATCACTTGAATTATAATCATAATTAACCCTAACAAGATTATTAATTATCTTATTAAACGTGATTACAAGTAAAATTCCCTTTAAACATGCATAAAAAGCGTGATCAAGCAATAACAATAAATATCAAGCAACATGATAATAATCAATAATATAAAAATGATAAAAAATAATCATGATCATAAAAATAAAATTATAATCATCAAAACAATAATCATCATAATAACAACAATAATAATAATCATAATCATCATAATAATCATGTTAAAGCATAATAATAATAGCAAGATCCTAGGCATGATACTAACAAGATTAATAACAACCCCTAGCATGTTACTAAACAATAAAAATCAAATCTTTAACCCTAACATGATACTAACAATCATAAATATTAGGAAAAACATAAAAGGCATCATAGAAATCATAATTAATATTAAAGTTACCCTAGACATGATACTAGGAATCATAATAACAATCTCAACATGATTCTACATGATAACATCTATTAAAACAATTAAAGCACTTACTTTGATTAAATCAATTAAAAAGAATCGGGGTTTTGTTCTAGAGAGAGAAACTCTAGCTTCTCTCTAGCCCTCTAAAGAAGGGTCCCGGTGGTTGCCTTCATCGGATTCTTTCTTCAAAGGGTTAGATTGAGAAGCTTGTTTCTTGTTCTTCAATGTCAAAATACAAACCCTAAGGGATTTTGGAACTTGGGTCTGTTATTCGACCTTCATTCAAGGTTGAAGAAGCGGCGGCTGTTTTGGTTGAATCGACTGCTGGGAGGTGTTTCAAGTCTATTCTATTTCCCAGTAGTCGGGTTGTGCTTAAAGTGTTAATTTTTCTCTTGCTGGGTTGTTTCTGGGTTTTTTGGGTTCGATTTCTAAATCAAACAAAGCTTCTGGACGGTGCTACGAGGTTTTTTGGTTCCTTCTTCGATTTTTTGGGTTCTTTGCTCGAGATTGAAGAAGGGTCTAAGTTCGGTGTTCCGGTGGTTGTTCTGGTTGGAGCGGCGGCTGGGCGGTGTGTCAAGCTATTCTTTCCCAGCAGCCGGATTGTGTTTGAAAGTGTCGATTTTTCATTTGCTGGGCTGATTGCGGTTGGTTGTTGGGCGGTGGTTTGAGTCGTATCCTTTTCCCAGTAGCTAGAATTCGCTGGAAGTTCATTCGTGAGGCTGATTCTGGGTTTTTGGGGCTAAATCAAACCCTCGATTTTCTGGGTTCTTGCTCAATGAATGTTGTCGATTTTCGGGCTAGTCTGCCGGTGGCTGGATTTCGTTTTCTCTAGTCTTTTTCGCTGGTGACGGGTCCAGTTCAGTGGGTTTGGGATGCGCTTCAAAGTGGTCGTCGAGTGCAGATTCGACGGTTGTCATCAACCCTTGACTGGTGTTTTGTCGTCGGGGCTATGCTCTGTCCTCTTTCGGTTGTTGGGCATCGCTGAAATGGGTTTTTTAGGCTGATTCAAGGTTGTTGGGGCTGCGATTCAGCCCTTGATTTTCTGTGTTCTGGTTTGTTTGCGGGTGGTTGGGTTTCCTACCTGGCTGGTGTGTTATTGCTAGGGGCTGCTATGTTTCCTGGGCTCTCTTTCTCTGGTTGGAGGTGAACTCGAGGGTTGGTGGCAGCCTTCTTGAATTGCATATTTGTAGAGGTTGAGGTATTCCATATTGTTCTCCATCTGTAAAAGGAAGGTTGATTTTGTTTTCTACTTCCTTTTTGTTATCTTTGTGTTTTTTTTGGAATGCTTCTTTGGTTGTAACTACTATCTAGGCATATTGTATTGACTTTTCAGCTTAAGCTTCCTAGTGATTAGTTTTGTTGGTTGATGGTCCATGGTAGCGATTCTTTGTCCTGGTTTGTATTGTATGCTTGCCATGCCGTTGTCCTAGAAAACTAGTTTCCGGGTTGTTATTTAGTTGTGATTTTATGATTATGCTTATTGATGGTGGATAGTTGCTGGAGGTTCGTTGTCATAGTTGAGTTTTGGCTATTAGCTTGCTTGGTGTGTAGTGGGATGAGACCCTATTTTTATTGCTGTCCTAGCATAAGGTGCTAGCTGGTGGCCTGTGTTGTATGATGGGTGGTTTTCCTATTGCTACCTTGTTTCTTGCTTCTGCCTGGACTCCTTTTGATGCCTCTTTCATTTTGGTAGTTGTTGCTCTTTTTTCTGTCTCGAAATCCTATGCTTCATGCTTTGCTTGAACCTCCTTGTGATTGTATTGCTGGCTGATGGTTCATGGTTGCGATCCTTTGTCCTAGGCTATACTGCATGTATGCTATTGTTCTGTCCTGGCAGGCTGTTTATGGGGTTGTTATCAAGCGGATTTTATGGTGATGCAGGTGGAAATTGTTCCTTTATTTTATTTGGTGGGGGTTGGTTGTATGGTTGAGTCTTGGTCATTTTAGCTTGCCTGGTGTTTGGTGGGTGAGGCCCTTTTTTAGTGTTATCTGCTAGCATGAGGTGCTAGTTGATGGCTTGGATTGTATGGTGGGTAGTATCCCTCTCTCTACCTTGGTCTTGCTTTGTCCGGGCTTCTTCTCTGCCTCTCCAGCTGTGGTGGATGTTGTTCTATCTCTATCTACGCATCTTTTGCTATTTTGTTGTACTTGAGCCTCCTTGTGTTTGTGTTGCTGGCTGATAGGTCATGGCTACGATCCTTTGTTCTGGTTTGTACTGCATGTATGCTATAGTTCTGTCCTGGCAGGGTGTCTACAGGGTTGGTATCAAGTTATGTTGATGCTTTTGGATAGTATTTGCTTTGTTATTGCTTTGGTGTGGTGGAGGTTGGTTATCACGGGTGATTCTTGGTTACTCTAGCTTGCTTGGTGTGTAGTGGGTTGAGGCCCTATTTTTAGTGTTGTTCTCTAGCATGAGGTGCTAGTTGATAACCTGGATTGTATGGTGGGTGGTGTTCCTATTACTTCCTTGCTTGCTGCTTTTACCAGGTTTCCTTCTTATGCCTCCTCTGTTATGGTAATGTTGCTTTACCTTTGCCATGGCATCTTATGTTTCTTTAATCTGCTTGAGCCTCCTTATGGTTGTGCTGCTGGATGATGGTTCATGGCTGTGATCTCTTGCTCTGGTTTGTACTGCATGTATGCTATTGTTCTATCCTAGTAGGCTGACTATGGGGTTGTTATCAAGCTGTTTTTTATGGTGATGTTGGTGATGGTGTATTATCTGTTGTTGTCTTGGCATGGTGGAAGTTGGTTATCATGGGTGAGTCTTGGTTATTCTAGCTTGCTTGGTGGGTAGTAGGTTGAGGCCTTATTTTTAGTGTTGTCATCTAGCATGAGGTGCTAGTTGATGGCCTGGATTGTATGGTGGGTGGTATTCCTATTGCTACCTTGTTTGCTGTTTCTCCCAGGACTCCTTATCTTCCCTCTTCCATTGTGATAGCTGTTGTTCTACCTTTGTCGTGGCATCTTATTCTCTGTCTTGCTTGAGCCTCCTTAAGTTTGTGCTGCTAGAAGATGGTTCATGGCTGCGATCTTTTGTCCTGGTTTGTACTGCATGCAGGCTGTTGTTCTGTCCTGGCAGGCTGACTGTGGTGTTGTTATCAAGCTGTTTTTATGATGATGCTGGCGGATGGTGTATGCTTTCAAGCTAAGCTGCTTTATTATTCTCACCTTATTTGATATCTTTGGATGTATGGGTTTTTTACCCACTTTTGGATGTAGCATTGGTTTCCTCTCCCTTTGGGAGTTAGAGATTCCGTAGTTGTTATCTTTGTTTTTTCCTTCGGGCTTTGGTTTTGTTGCTTCTTTGGCCCAGAGGGCATGTACTGCGCTTTCATTTCTTGTAGTTGCTACTTTTATGGGTAGTAACTCTTTACTTTTGGTAATAAAATTCTTTATTTACCAAAAAAAAAAAACACTTACTTTGATGCCTCGTACCTCTTTCTAATAACAAAATACACACGTTAGTAACTTCAAGGAAAATAATAAACAAACAATTAAATTAAATAATTGAAAGAGAGATTTGGGACCAAACCCTCAGAAATTAAACCTTTCACGTCTAGGGCGAAGGCAACTTCGAATATGGCTAGGTGTATCTAGATCTTGCGAATGCGGGATTTTGTATGTAAAAAGCTAGCTCAGAAAAAGAGAGAGAGATGGTGAATGATTAAAGAGAATGAGAGAATTGATGATTGCGAATGAAAACTGGTTGTAGGTGAATGAAAACGGAGTTTTTACGACGTTATTTATAGAGAAAATTTGCCAAAAAAGATAAAATTAACAAAATAGAGCATTGGCGCACCTAAAACAGAGCTGGCGCCAACGCCAACTATTGGCGCCAGGCGCCATTGCTAGCGCTAGGCGCCAATGCCTTGCGTTATGCGCTAATCCTGTTTTTGACGCGCTTTCTAAAATCAGATAAATTTTGCCGTACAGGAGGATAAAATCGTATCTTTTCCTCAAAAATGCTCTTTGATTTTAATTAAAACTCTGAAAAGTCAACAAAAGTCAATTTATCAATGCTAATTGAATTAGGAATGAAAAGAACCTTCTAGAAGAATCTAGAAGACTAAAATCATTCCATCATATTAGGCCCTCCCCTAGATCATTGGGCCGCATATAAGGTTCAAACCGGGCCCAGTTTAGTTAATTGGCCATAACTTCCTCAATATTCATCGAAATTAGGCTTATAATATATCGTTGGAAAGCTCTTGTCAAGCCCTATCCAACTACACCATTATTGGACCCATACCATGGACCAACCAAACTGGATTGGCTGTTTTCTTAAAATAAGTTTTCAAAAACTGAGAGAAGGGAAAAGAAATTTAAACTATCCGCAACACTAGACTTTCTACATTTTCGCTTCATTCGATTATGATTCGACGTGAAAGGTGCTCATCACTGGGTTTGGTATTGGGGAGACACAAATGGGTGTCTACAGAAGCCTCCACTTTGACTGAGTTTGGAGAAACGCAAGTTTTGAAGACGAAAGTTAAAGTATCGATAGGGACGGAGAATGATTCAGAACGTTCTGTGATCCTAAATCACTCTTGTAACCCCGATACCTACAAACTAGCGTTTGTTAAACAGATAAAAGAGTTAAGAAACGCGTATCTTGCACCGTCGAGCACACGTCTCTGAAAGTAACCGATTGTTTTTATGACCTCCTGCAAGCTAAAGAATGTCATCCCACTTGAAAACCGCTACGCCTATAACTGCTTCCAAATTAGAAGATTGCTTCGCCCGAAACGATCCTCCTCCGCTTTAATAATATTCCACGTCCAAGGGAATACTATCGAAGATTATTTCTCTTGAAACAATCCTCAGTTCTTTGTGACAACTCTCCACAATCTAGGGAACGCCACCTTGCTGTTTTGATGTTCACTCGTCTCTGAACAAAGAGCTTTTGTTTGATATGTTCTTCTGAATGATGTGTCCACGCGTCTCTGAACAAAGAGCTTGATAATAGGATGCCCACGCATCTCCGAGAAAAAGAGCTTGAAAAGGATTGTCTTTGATGATATGTCCACGCGTCTCCGAGCAAAAGAGCTTTTGAATGATATGCCCACGCGTCTCTGGAGAAAAAGAGCTTGATGGAAATGTTCACGCGTCTCTGAACAAAAGAGCTTGAATAATATGCCCACGCGTCTCTGGACAATAGAGCTTGAATGAAATGTCCACGCGTCTCTGAACAAAAGAGCTTTGAATAATATGCCCACACGTCTCTAGAACAAAGAGCTTTGATGGAGATGTCCACGCGTCTCTTAACAATAGAGCTTCGGTACTTGAACGTTTGTTGCGATAATATTCCGAAGAAAAATTTTCGAAGACCAACGTTTGTCGATCTCTAAAGTTCGCCTGAACTTTGCTTCCGCTAAAACCAGTACGTCGGTGTTTCCGTGATGAGCCAATCTTAGGCGCTTTAAGCTAAGTGAGACGATCTTTCATCAGGTCGATCACTTATTGCAATTATAATCAAACCGACTACTTAATCATGTCAAATTGCTTATAGGGGCTAGCTGGCGTACCAAGGAACCCGAAATTGCTGTATGAGATCGAAATCACCTTTCTGAGAGGCTTCGAGCTCTGTCGCTGCTGAGAAATCTTTGGCGCCAGGAATTGGAGTAGGGTCTTCCCTATTCTGCTGCACCTGTATTTATTTTTTACTATGGAACTTTTCCAATCTCTATAATTATCTTAGGGTTGACCTAAGGTTTAACGTCGCTTAACTTATTGACCTGACATGACTCAAGGCATAAACTTGACTCGCTGTGATCGACTGACTCGAGGTTGACTCGACTCGAAGTGAAATGACACGTGTGACTCATGACCCATGTGTGCATTGTATTATGATTGTGCGACTCGAAAAATGCAAAAAAGCAAAAAAGTTTTCCATCATTTTTGTGGAGGGTACCGACTTTCTCCCGAAAAAGAAAGACGCGAAAAAGAATCGAAGTTTTCAAATGCATGTTGAATGAGCTTAGTCAAATGTTGTTTGATACCATCTCTCAAGGTGCAAGAATTAACTCATCCTAGGCTATCTCAACTGTTGTCTCAATGAAAGGGTATTAGGGTAACTTAGGCACGGAGGCTATGTACTTCATACTTCGTGATGCAATGAGTAATTTTGACGAAGCATGCTTCAGCGTTAAGATTTCATGACAAAGGGTTCCTAAAGGAAATATATTTGGTCATGTATGTGATGTGTGTTATAGTGACACTAAAGCTAGGCCGCAAGAGCTAAGTGTGTGGAAAGAATATTATTTCAAGAAGAGTTAAATGATGGTGACTCTTAGGCTAGGTAAGCTAATGATATAAGGATCAAGCCCCCAAGTCTGGCTCTACATGAAAAGGGATTAGCATAGGAGATCCCTTGATATGATCATGATGTAAGTGTGTGAATGTTAATTTGAATGCATTTTTATTACAGCCGCACCTCGATGTGAGGTTGCCTACGTATCCATTAGGAATCAGGCCGAACGTAGCTCTAGCCGAACCTCGCACAAGTATGTGTATACCTCAAAAAAGGTCTTTTTAAGGGTTGTAACGTGGTTAGGCTAAAGGTTAAAGAATAAGGGGATAAAGGCTCAAGACCCTAGATAAGCCCCCAAGGTGTGCAACCTCGCTTTTGAATCTTTATATTTTTATTCTTGAGTTTCTACTCTTGTTTAGCTCTCTTTTTTTTTTTTATTGCTTTAGCATCTATTTTATTTTTATAAGTGTGGGCAATACCGATGATGCGGTTATCACTCACTTGGCATTCATGTTTTCAGCACGGTACTGAGCATCGATAAGAGACGCATCTGAGACGTGTTCTTATCAAAGATATTTTCATATCAAAGACATCGGAACACTTACCTTTTGTACTTTTATGATTATTTTGCTTTTGTTTTTATTTTGATCTTTTGATATCACTCAGCTTTTTAGATTTATAAGTTACACCATCCATCCAAGGTTAGGTAGATGTAGGTTGAAAAAAGAAATTCTATCGTTAGACAAGGCTCAAAGTGTTTATGAAGAAAGGATTGCATATTAGAAAGGTGAAAGTAATATGATGTGGCTACAAGGGGTGCTCAAATCATTGGTATATCTTGTGCTTAATTCGACATGGGTTTATTTTCCTTTTTTTTTAACGCAATATAATGAAATGATCATATGCAAGGAAATAAATGCTCATTTTTATTAAAAGAAAAATATATAATGATCCTACAAAATAAATCTAAGGAGAATAAAAAGGTTCCTATGCTAGACTTATTGGGGAAAGGGTAAATAAAAAAGAAATAGAAAAAAAAGGTCAAGTAATCTTGTCGTTGAAGCTCGCCTCTTGTCTTGCGTTGTTTCCTTTATCATCACTCGCTCTTCTTCTTAACTGGAGGCATGGGAAGCTTGTTGTTATCAATCAAATGTTGGATAGCCTCCTTTAGCTTCCAACAGCTCTCAGTAGCATGACCCCTACCTTGATGGTACTTGCAGTGTTCGTCTGGATTCCAAATAGGCGAGATCTTCTCAACTGGGGGATCTTGAATAGGTCCAATGGGAGTAATGAGTCCTTTGGCATGGAGTCAATCGAAATCCTTATCGTAGCTAATTCCAATAGGGGTGAAATCCTTTCTTAGTTGCTTTCGATTACCCATGGCTAGGATCTCACTAAGGTCGAAAGTACCAACACTATTACTAGAGTAGGTGTTTCCGGAAGAAGAAGGATAGTCGTTCTTCTTTCCTTTACAGCCACCGTTACTATTGTTACTAATCTTGGCCTTCTTGTCGCGCGGAGGAACATGAAGGAGATTTGAATCAATGAATTCTTGAACACGATCCTTGAGGGGAGACACTTTTCGATAGTGTTACCGCGACCTCTATGGTATCGACAATAGGAATTTGGATCCCCATTGGGAAAACGTTTTTCAGGTGGAGGGTCTTGACCTTGATCGTGAAAACAGTCAAAAGCTTCATTGTAAGTCATTCCTATTGGTGTGTATTCTTCAATGGTCTGTTTTGCCTGTGGATTAGGAGCATTGAGTTCTTCATTAAATCCTTGGCGAGAATTTTTTTCGATGGCCATTACCCGATTTGTTAATCTTTCTACCACATTCAAGTGCATGGCAATGACATCTTGCAATTTTCGAACGTCCTCTTTTAGACTTGACGAGTCTTCCATGGTATTATCTAAGAAAACACTTTCATCCTCCCCAATCATGGCCACCTCATCGAGAAAGGTTATATAAGTTGTCTCGATCATGGGTTCTCCTACAGGTGTGATAAGAAGTGATGGATTGAAGGATGTTTGGTCAACTTCGATGGCTAGAATCTTGGAAGTTTCATTGTTATCGATCAGATCTTGAATAGCTTCTTTGAGTTTCCAACACTCCTCAATGTTGTGACCCTTTCCTTGATGATATTTGCAGTGCTTATTAGGGTCCCACTTAGGTGGCCTGGCTTCTGGAACTGGATCTTTGATGGGCCCTATGGGCATGACTAGTCCTTCGTGGTGTAATTTCTCGAAAGCTGTTTCATAACCCATACCAAGTGGAGTGATCACTCTTTTTGATCTTTGGATTCGTGGTTTAGAGGCGTTCGTGGCATGTACTTCATTAATGTGAGAGAAAGAAGAGGGATGGTCGTTCTTCTTTCCTCTCGCACTATTATCTTTCAGAAGTTCATCTTCAATGTCAATGCCTATATTATAGACAGCCTTGAAAGTATTCAAGTTGTGTTGGTACTTTAAGTGCTTTGAATAATTCCCTTGAGATTCTTGATAAACATCCTCATAGATTCTTTTTTGGTAGGAGCCTTGACCATATTAGCAGAAGTTTCCCTCCATTTATTGAAGAAAGAAGTTAACCCTTCATTTTCTTTTTGTTTTAACATCTCAAGTTGTCTGTGGTCTGTTTTGTCTTGGATGTTGCACTTGTATCTATCAACGAAAGCGTTTGTCATCGACTCCCAAGAAGAGGTTTTTTCTTTCTTGAGAGAAAAGAACCATTGTTGACAAACGGTTTCGAGAGATAGTGGGAACAGAGAGGGGAAAACCTTCTTATCGAATACCCTTAATATTCATTATGGTTTCGAAAGCTCTTAGATGGAAATAAGGGTTATCTGTTGCCTTAAATTTAGGGATGTCAGTGGCGTTGAACTTATGCGGAAGAAGTTCCTTGTCCAGCGAGACCCCTTGTGAACTCATGCCCTGAAATTTATAGTCACTAGGATAGCTTGCTTAGACTCTCTTGCATGAGGTCCATCTGTTGTTGCTTCACGGGATCATTGATCTTGAGTGTGAGGAGCTTCAGTGTCTCAGTCACGGTAACCAACTGGTTCCTAAGCTCATTGACTTCTTATTGAGTTGCCATTATCTTTTTAGCCTTCCTCTTTTGACGAATTGGTTTATCGAAAAAGTGAAACTTGAATAAAGAGGTTGTCCTTGATTAATCGCCCTTCTCTCCTCGACCAAGTACTGTGGAAAAGGAATTTGGGGATATCCATTGTTAATTATTTGACTCAAACTTTATTTAACATGCAATGGATGGAGAAAGTGAACAAAGAATGGAATAGAATGGGAAGGAAAATGATGTAGATGGAGAGGTATGGAGAATTAGGAATAGAATGTACCCCCAACATAAATAACGAAAAAAGACCGACTCATGCATGAACCTAAGACATGGTCATGGTGACATATACTCGAAGTGTGTGCTAAGACTAGTGAGTGTAGGTGACATGTTAAGACTCGTGTCATGACCATGTGGCTAGACTATGTGACTAGACTCAATTAATGACTCGACAAGGTGTTATTGACAGCGAAATTTAACCAAATTAATTAGCAAACTGGTTAATTATACACTAGGTGATGACTCGACCAATAATCCGAACTGTCGGCAAAACAACAGGACTGGCGTCACACTGTGTAGCTTGGCGCCACACTCCACAGGGTGGCGCTACAGCTCATATTTTGGCGCCAATGGTGGAGCTTCAATCTGAGATTGTTTTCGGTGTTATTAATCAACTGGGGTATGCCTAAAGTCGTACTAGGTCAATTCTGATTAAAAATATTAGACTTTATTGACTCTAATTAATTAATTAATTAATTAGGCAAAGTTCTTTAAGTCATTAATTTATTTAATCTCAACACAAGTCAAACAAACAGTTAAGAAAACAAAGAATGTTTGCACACAAATAATGCACAATTAGTCAAGTAGGCACAATATGATGCAATGAGTTTGCAACCTAACCATGGATCTAGTTCTCTAAAGTTCGGGATATGGTTTAGTCAATAGAGGGTCCATGGTTAATTATCCGGATGCACCGTGCGGAAGCCTAACCGTGAAGGTTGGCGCGAGTGGATGGGACACCGCGAGTTTTAGAAAAACTCGATTCCATGGTTTGGTGAATTAAACATTCTCGGATGTACCCTTTGTTGCACAAAGCGTTCAATCAGGTAGATGGAGCATGAATTCTCAGAAGGTTATGTCCATATATAGAACACATATGGGTTTCAGAAAAGTGAGAAAAAATTCAATCAGAAAGTAGGATCGAGCAAACAATACGAAAACCGGTCGAAATTAGAACGCATATTTCTGGCTCGGTATTGGGGGAAGTTGGCGCCAGCAAGCAGAGACTGGCGCCAGTTTTTAGCTGTAGCGCCTAGCGCCAATGCTGGCGTCTGGCGCTACAGTTAAATGTCTGGCGCTAATTCTCTAGCCCTTGTGTGAATGTGTTTGACTTACATTTGATTCAAAAAGGTTGGTTTGAATGAGTTTGACTTTTATTTTATTCAATTAGTTTCTTTTAATGCATTTAACATTCATTCTATTGAAAAAGCATCGTTTAAATGTGTTTTACCTTCATTTGATTCAAAAAGCTTTGTTTGAATGTGTTTGACTTTCATTTGATTTAAAAAGCTTTGTTTGAATTTGTTTGAATTTCATTTGATTCAATTAGCTTCTTTAAATGCATTTGACTTTCATTCGAATCAAATAGCTTTGTTTGAATGTGTTTGACTTTCATTTGATTCAAAAAGATTTGTTACAATGTGTTTGACCTTGATAAGATTCAATTAGCTTCGTTGAATGCTTTTGAATTTCATTCTATTTAAAAACCTTGTTTGAATGTGTTTACTCTCATTTGATTTAAAAAACTTTGTTTGAATGTTTTGGTCTTTCATTTGATTCAAATAGCTTTGTTTCAATGTGTTTAACTTACGTTAAATAAAAAAAAAAATTGTTTGAGTGTGTTTGACTATCATATGGCTCAATCAGCTTCGTTGAATGATTTTGACTTTCATTCAATACAAAAATCTTTGTTTGAATGTATTTGACTTTCATTTTATTTAATTAGTGTGGGGAATATTGTTCAAGCGTTAAACCCCTTTGCTTGAACTCCACTGTGATCATACACTTAAGTACGGTGGCGTCCAAAAGGGAAGAAGATAGAGCAAAAGAGTCGCCAACAAGTTTTAGGAACTTGTAAACCGTTCACATGGTGAAGGTTACACCCCTTAACGATCCAAGAGATCGTCAACTCCATAAGGTCTAGAACCAAATAAGGGTTTGGGGATGAAGGTACAAATCCAACCTAAAAGAAATTGAACCTGCCCTACTAATAGGCCTCTACTTTATTCTGATCGTATTCATGTGCGCTTTCTGACTAACATGCAATCAATATGATTAACCCTAAACCTGTTTATCTATGTTGGTTGATTATTAATGCACAAATAAATCTATTATTAGCGATCACTTGAATTATAATAATAATTAACCCTAACAAGATTATTAATTATCTTATTAAGCGTGATTACAAGTACAAATTCCCTTTAAACATGCATAAAAAGCGTGATCAAGCAATAACAATAAATATCAAGCAACTAACATGATAATAATCAATAATATAATAATGATAAAAAATAACCATGATCATAAAAATAAATTATAATCATCAAAACAATAATCATCACAATAACAATAATAATAATAATCATAATCATAATAATAATCATGTTAAAGCATAATAATAATAGCAAGATCCTAGACATGATACTAACAAGATTAATAACAACCCCTAGCATATTACTAAACAATAAAAATCAAATCTTTAACCCTAACATGATACTAACAATCACAAATATTAGGAAGAACATAAAAGGATCATAGAAATCATAATTGATATTAAAGTTACCCTAGACATGATACTATGAATCATAATAACAATCTAAACATGATTCTACATCATAACATCAATTAAAACCATTAAAGCACTTACTTTGATGTCTCGTACCTCTTTCTAATAACAAAATACACACGTTAATAACTTCAAGAAAAATAATAAAACAATTAAATTAAATAATTGAAAGAGAGATTTGGGACCAAACCCTCATAAATTAAACCTTTCACGTCTAGGGCGAAGGCAACTTCGAATATGGCTAGGTGTATCTAGATCTTGCGAATGCGGAATTTCGTATGTAAAAAGTTAGTTTAGAAAAAGAGAGAGAGATGGTGAATGATTAAAGAGAATGAAAGAATTGATGATTCCGAATGAAAATTGGTTGTAGGTGAATGAAAACGGAGTTTTTACGACGTTATTTATAGAGAAAATCAGCCAAAAAAGATAAAATTAACAAAACAGAGCATTGGCGCACCTAAAACAGAGCTGGCGCCAACGCCAGCTATTGGCGCCAGGCGCTAATCATGTTTTTGACGCGTTTTCTAAAATCAGATAAATTTTGCCGTACAGGAGGATAAAATCGTATCTTTTCCTCAAAAATGCTCTTTGATTTTAATTAAAACTCTGAAAAGTCAACAAAAGTAAATTTATCAATGCTAATTGAATTAGGAATGAAAAGAACCTTCTAGAAGAATCTAGAAGACTAAAACCATTCCTAATTGCATTAGGAATGATAAATCATATTAGGCCTTCTCCTAGATCATTAGGCCGCATATAAGGTTCAAACCGGGCCCAATTTAGTTAATTGGCCATAACTTCCTCAATATTCATCGAAATTAGGCTTATAATATATCATTGGAAAGATCTTGTCAAGCCCCATCCAACTACACTACTATTGGACCCATATCATGGACCAACCAAACTGGATTGACTGTTTTCTTAAAATAAGTTTTCAAAAACAGAGAGAAGGAAAACGAAATTAAAATTATCCGCAACACTAGACTTTCTACACTTTCGCTTCATTCGATTATGATTCGAGGTGAAAGGTACTCATCACTGGGTTTGGTTTTGGGGAGACACAAATGGGTGTCTACAATTAGCTTCGTTGATTGCATTTGACTTTCATTCGATTCAAAAAGCATTGTTTGAATTTGTTTGACTTTCATTTGATTCAAAAAGATTTATTTGACTATGTTTGACCTTGATATGATTTAATTAGCTTTGTTGAATGCATTTGACTTTCATTTGATTCAAAAAGCTTTGTTTAAATGTGTTTACTTTCATTTGATTTAAAAAGCTTTATTTGAATGTGTTGGAATATTTATTTTATTTTTATAAATAAAGATTTTATTACCAAAGAGAGAAGTTACAACTTACAAAAAATAATTTATAACTAATAACAAACACACAAGACCTGAAAACAACAGGCCAAACACCCACCAAAAACAGTTCCAGAAACCACCCTAGCCACTTTCGAGGGAGGGTTCTAGAGAGAGACTAGAACAAACTAGACTCAGGCTCCCAGCCACCTTCTAGGAAGGGTTCTGGAAACCAGGACCAGACAAAACCAGAGCTAGGCAGAGAAGCAAGACAAGCAACCTGCAACCTGCAGACCAACAACAGGCAATCTGCAAACTACGGAAACAAACACAAGCCTCCACCTAGACTTTACTGCAAAAACTGCAGGACTAGACAACGAAGCCAGAACAACCAACACAAACAGATTACAAACTTGAACTGTAAACACAAATTGGACTCAAATCTGGCAGAATAGGCTAAAGACCAGAACATAACAAAAGAAGCAGTTTTCTATCAACATCATTGCATCTAACAGCTACTTTATACACAATATCCCTAAACACCAACTCTACAAGCTGACAGGTACCAGTAAACATCATATTGTTCCTTTGAAGCCAAATACTATGAATAGCTTCAGCAAAACACATCATATAAATTCTGCCTTTACTGCTTGATCTTCTGGAGTTCTTGAGACGCCATTGTTGTTCAGCCTAGAAATCTTGAGCTGATCTCTAAATCTTCAATAAAGCAAGGATGTGCTCCCAAATATCTCTACAGTAAGGGCAAGCAAAGAAAGAGTGAGACACACACTCACTACTGCTCTGACAGAAAAGGCAAACAGGATCACAATTAACATTCCATTTCATTATTCTATCTTTAGTAATAATCAGCTTGTTCATCAAAGTTATCTAAGTAATAAAAATGCTCTTAGGGGAAGCAAAATTATTACAGATGACCCTTTTCCAACTTACCTTTGCAGCCTGAGGTCTAATCTGAGCATAGATCTTAGAAATACACACCTTACCAACATGCATAACAGAAGACCAACCACCAATTTTATCAATAATGTCCCTGCAACCCAAAATTTTCTTTAAGACCCATGTACATTTGCTAGGAATAGGAGTAGACCACAAATCTTTGTTATGAAAACAGTAAATATGAACCCATTTAACCCATAAATTATCAGTTTTATGAGCTAAATCCCAAAGAATCTTTCAAATAGCAGCCTTATTCTAATCACTGAGTAAACTGATATTCCAACCTCCACAAACTTTAGGGAGACCTGTTTTGGGTGTTTTTGTCCCTCGGGAGAGTTACAACACAAAGACTGATCCGGGGTGAGCTTTACCTGCAAAACAAACGGAGACACCAGTTGGGTGGTGCTCCGCCTCCGACGCACAAGTTAGAAATTTGAAGGGAGAAAAAAGGTGCGGAAATTTAAGTGGGGATCCGCTCGGATTCCAAGCTCGGGATGTCTCTATCAAAGAGTGAAATGTGTAATAAATGGTAAAACGTGTCCTCAAAATGAGGGACATCTCCCTATTTATAGAGTCTTTGGGAATTGTGCCCCTGATTAGGTTACTGAACCCTAATCATTGGTGGGCTGCGCCGTTTGGCGGCATTCTCGGAATTTGGGCCTGAAGGCCGCCTCTTCCCTTGATTTTGGGAATGACACGTGTCGAGCAGGGATTGGTCCATTTTAGACCAATCTGGGGCTGACACGTGTCACCTTCTGATTGGGCCACGTGGCAGGGTAAAATTACCCTAAACATTTGCCCCTCACAGATGTGACGTGGCACGCCACGTGGCATCTGTGACACATGTCACGCTCTGGCTGGCGGTAATTTTACCGTTACAGAGTAACCGTTCATCTTCCGGGTAAATTACGGAAATGCCCCCAAATTTACCCTCTATATATAGCCGTTTTACCCTCATAATTTTGTACGTTTACAAAAATTTTCTAGAGAGAAACTTCGAGGGAGCAGAAGACATCCGTTTTAGTCAGGCGCGAGCAAGAAACTTTGTTCTTCCGCAACCCAGCCGGACCCGCCTTCCTTCAGATATCAAATCCAAAGGTACCGTCTCTATCTCTCTTTGCTCTTTTATTTTTTCACCGTTTGTACATATTTCTTGCAATAAATGGATGCATCACCAACACACACGGCACAGCCTAGGTTAGAGTCCAGCCGGTCACCAGGGACGGCTGAGTCTAGGACTGGGAGTGCCGGCTCGGGGTGTTGGGACCACCCTTTGCCATGGATTCCGACCAGTTATGTGTCTGTGCAGGACACCATGGCTCGGACAATGCAGACGACCACTGATCCAAATTACAGAAGCGAAGGCTCAGGCGGCCAAACGCCTGAGGGAGAATCGTCTGGTCAGGGAGACCAGACATCTCTGGAGAGATCCCCTCCGCGCGCCCCTTCAACCCCTGCTGTCTTTCTTGGAAGAGTGTGACCAAGGCGGCGACGAGGCCGCCTCTGCCCCCATGGACCAAAGCGAGGGGGAGACAGAGAGCGACAGCTCCACCTCTACCTCCGAGAGCAGCGATGACTTGCCCCCTCTTCCGTATAGCGAGGAGGAAGAAAGGAAAAGTGGAATGAGAAGGACGATCCCTTCAGCATCTACGTCTCCTCCGAGGGCCAAGGTATTGAGCGCCTAACTCTTTCTTAAGTTTATTTTATAAACTGTCTTGCCCAGATACTAACCTTTACTTGTGTATTTTCACAGGAGGGAGAAGTTGGGAAATCGTTTGAGAAGAATCTCAAACGGGCTAGAGAGGAGGCCCCAGCCGTTCTCAATAAAATAAAAAAGTCCGCCTCTGCATCAACTCCTGGCGCCTCAGCCGGGGCTAAGACGATGTGGGTTGCGGGGCGACTCGAGAAGGTAGGCGGCAGCGTGGGCCTTGATCTTGTCAACCCCTTATCAGCAGCCGCGGGGTTCACCACGCCTGCAAGCGTTTCCCGCTTGGCCGGCTCTGAAGGTAAGAACCCTTTTGAATCCCCGCTTGAGCTGGGGTGGCCTTTACGGGTGAAATCCCACTCCCAACAGACGTCATCCTTAGACGGTCGGCAACAGATAGGTGCTGCCTTAGTTTCGCACTCATCACGTGTTGATTGTGGTGCAGATCAATCTCCCCGCTGGCCAGACGTCCAAAAGCATGCCAAGGCCATGTTGGATGCCGTCCGGAAGAGGGATAAGGATAATATCCCTAGGATAGAGACGTTCAATCTTGAACGCATTCTATCCCTTCTGGCTGAGGTAAGAAACTTGTCAATTCAATGTTATTTTTTCCAAGTAATTATCCCGCCTGCTTTTGCAGGCCATGCTGCGAGTGGACGGGCTCAAACGTCCTTATTCCCGCAAACGGGAAGAGGTAAAAAAGGCCAAGAAGTCCGCCATAGACGCTGATAATATTGCTTTACACTCGACTATCGTAAATGAACTTGAAACTAAAGCAATAATTATGACACAGGCATCTAAAATCCAGGAGCTGGAGCTAGATCTGAAGGCAGCCGACCAGCGGGCAACGGATGCTGAGACGGCCAAGAAGGGGGCGGAGGAGGCCCAGAAGAAGGCAGACGAGAGCGCCAAGCAGGCTGATGAGGCGCTCAAGAAGGCCCAGGCGAACCTTGGCAAACTTAAAGCCAAGGTTGAGAGGCTGGAGAAGGATGCTGCTCAAGCTCATAAAAACTTTGTAACAACCCTGGAGGCGGAGCAAAACCGCCTTGTTGCTGAGAGTGATGTTGACAACAACGCCCGTATGAAGATTGCTTGGGCTTCCTTGTACCCAGAAGCTGATTATAGCATCTGGGCAATGGCACACAGCTAAGCCGATTACGTGGTGTACTTGATAGAGCAAGGTGAGCCAGAGCCTGCCTCCTTTGAAGCCTGGCTCAGCAATAGTGAGCCAACCGCGCCTGAGCTTCCTGGTCCCGACGAAGCACACCAAATTCCCTCAGATGATGAGGAGAAGGGGGAGAACCAGGAGGCTCCGTCTACACGCCAGAAGTGACCCCTCATCGGTAGTATGCCAGTCTTTGCTTTTTCAATTCCTTTTTATTCAGCGGCTGTATGCCAAAACTTGCTTTTTCCGGCCTGCGCGCCGAGTATTTGTGTTTTTACCGGCTATGGAGCCGGGTTAATTAACAATTTCTTTCTCCCGGACGGGGTCCGGTTAACATTAGATCCATTACAACTATTTGGTTGGATGGACTTTTATGAATTGCACCGACTAGGTCAGTTTTGATCATTTAGCATTTGAATTTTTGTTTTTTGCAAATTTTAATTTTTCCCTAACTTATCGAAAGCATGCGGCGATTTCTTGCCTAACTTATCAAAAGCATGCGGTGATTTCTTGCCTAACTAATCAGTAGTCCGGCTGTCCTTGCCCCTGGACGGCTGTGTGATTGGTTTCAATTGGAGCTGGTTGATTGACTTGAAAACGTCTGATGCTGCAAAGAGCATGATATGTTTGCAAGTCAATCAATCACAGTAGTGATTACCCCAAACCAAGTGCACAGCCGTACACCAACAAGCGTTTCAGTCACTACACACACGGCTTATGCCCGTCTTGGTAGAGATTTCATAGCCATTGAACTCTTGCCCCAATTGGGGTGAGGTGCAATTTTAAAATAAATAACCTGTGAGAACTTCAGCCGGTTACCGACTGATACCTGTGGGCATCCGGTATTTAGGAACTTATTCGTTCTTCGTAGGTTATTTTAGTCAGACGGCTATGAGTTGACCAATTTGGTCGTTCAATTTTTGCCGTTTGCATGGATACGTAGAACCGACAATTTGTTCTCTGCGACGATTGCACCCGGAGGGGTGTCGTCGGACGCCTTTGTCCATGTTGGGACAGGCGATTTTATAAAAATAGCAACCATCCGGCCATTTTAGCCTCTGGTCCTTTTTTAGACCGGTTGTGTAGCCACTAAACGTTTTTGTGCTTAGTTTCTTAATCAGTGTTGAATTTACACTAAGTATCGAACTTAGTTTTTTAAGCATACGAGTCTGTTTGGGTAATATCCAGACGGACAGACAAATATTTGATCATACTAAGTATCAAACTTAGTTAGATAAATGGAGAATCCGTCTGGGTAT
The DNA here is from genome assembly GCF_001683475.1 of Chenopodium quinoa. Lineage (NCBI taxonomy): Eukaryota > Viridiplantae > Streptophyta > Magnoliopsida > Caryophyllales > Amaranthaceae > Chenopodium > Chenopodium quinoa. The sequence goes on from NW_018745546.1 coordinate 2,016,399, forward strand.
TACCCAGGCGGATAGTATCATACTAAGTATCAAACTTAGTTAGATAAATGGAGAATCCGTCCGAGTACCCAGGCGGATAGTCAAGCAGTTGAATAAACAAAATCAAACTTAAATAAACAAGATATCCGAGTATTACCCAGGCGGACTAATAAATGAAACCTTCACTAAGTATCGAACTTAGTTAGGTAAACGAGGAATCCGCCTGGATATTACCCGGATGGATAATCAAACGATAATTTTGCAAACAAAGTCTGAATCTTCATTAACTGACACTGTTTACAAAAAGTTTACATTCTCAGAAGTAGTACTTTTTTAGATTGTCTACATTCCAAGTTCTAGGCAGGCGCCTTCCGTCTGGAGTTTCCAGGCGGTAGGTGCCGTCCCTTACTTCTTCATAGATCCGGTAGGGGCCTTCCCAATGTAGGGTTAGCTTTCCCAACTCATTGGCCCTACCGGTTGCCTCCATTTTTCGTAACACTAGGTCTTCAACTTTCAAGAGACGCTTGTGTACTTTTTGTTGTAGGCTCTCGTCATTCTCAGACGGTAAATCTCATGACGCAAGGCGGCATTGCCCCTGCGTTCTGGGAGTGAATTCAATGTCAGGCGCATTGCTTCCTAGTTTGCCTCTTCATCATACAGCATGACTCTGAGAGTCGGCTCGTAATGTTCGATGGGCAAGACGGCTTCAGCACCGTAAACCATGAGAAATGGGGTTTCACCGGTTGCCCCTTTCGCTGTTGTCCGGATGGCCTACAGGACATGGATTAATTCTTCTGCCCATAAGCCACAAGCTCTTTCTGTTTTCTTTTTAATGTCGTCTAAGATGAGTTTGTTGAAAGCTTCAACTTGGCCGTTTGCTTGGGGCCGGCCAACAGATGCGAAATAGCTTGAGATCCCCTGATCTCCCAACCAAGTTTTTAGCTGAGGCGTCTCAAACTGATGACCATTATCAAAAACCATAGACATGGGTACCCCGTACCGGGTGATAATGTTCTTCCAGATGAAGGAAATTACGTCTAAGGTCTTGATGTTTTTAACCGCCTCAGCCTCAACCCACTTGGTGAAGTAATCCACAGCCACTAAGATATAGCGCTTTCCGCCTGGAGCAGGCGTGTAAGGACCTAGAATGTCCATGCCCCATTTTGCAAACGGGATAGGGCTGTGGATGGCCGTCAGGTCAGTAGCCGGACGGTGAATGAGTTTGCCAAATTTTTGGCACTTGTCACATTTCTTCACCAACTCCTTGGCGTCCGTCTCAAGAGTGGGCCAAAAGTAATGTCGTCTGGCTCTGACGGCTAGGGACCTGCCGCCTATGTGAGAGGCGCAGAATCCTGAGTGCAAGTCTTCGAGAATTTCTTTCCCCTTTTCTGGGGTGACACACTTCAACGAAGGCTTTAGAAACCCCGCCTTGAAGAATTCTCCATTTTTCAACTCGAATCTTGCAGCTCGCTTTTTCTGGACGGCTGCTTCCTGTGGCGAATCAGGAAGTGTGCCGTCTGAGAGATAGGCCCGGATGCCATCCATCCAGGTAGAGCTTTTGTCCAGAATTCCAACGGGATCCTCATAGATGCTTCTCTTTTCAAGAACTTCCCAGAAGACTGACCGAGGCGTATCATGGCAGGCGAAAGATGCCAGCTTTGACAATGCATCCGCCTGGTTGTTTTCCGACCTAGGCACCTGATTCAGCCAGAATTCCTCAAGTGCCTTGGTCTCTTCTTTGACTGCCTGAAGATATTTTATCATAGCCGGATGAGTAGCCTCGTAGCTTCCCTCATACTGGCTAACAACCAATTGAGAATCAGAGTAGGCGTCATTTTTCATGGCCCTTGCCGCCTTACACATGCGAATGCCGGCTAGCAGGGCTTCATATTCCGCCTCATTGTTAGAGGCCTGAAATTTGAAGCGTAGTGCATACTCAAATCTGTCTCCTTCAGGAGACACATAAATTACGCCTGCACCACAGCCGTTCTTTGTAGAGCACCCGTCTACGTACACTTTCCAAACCTGATCAAGATTATCCGGAGCCACCGGACGAGTCATTTCCACAATGAAGTCGGCAAACGCCTGACCTTTCACTGCCTTTCTTGGTTCGTAAGTGATTTCAAGGCTCTGCATTTCAATAGCCCATTTCAACATTCTCCCGGATGAGTCCAAGGTAGACATTGGCCGCTTGAGTGGCTGGTCCGTGTAAATCACCACCGGATGTGCCAAAAAGTAAGGCTTCAATTTTTTGAATGTCATATACAATTCGAGGCCAATTTTTCCAACCATGGGGTACCGGAGTTCAGCATTTTTAAGAACATGGCTAATGAAGTAAACCGGGAGCTGCACGCCGTCTCGCTCAGCAAGGAGAACGACACTGAGGGCATGGTCAGAGACGGCTAAATACATGTACAACGTCTCCCTAGGCAAAGGACTGACCAACCTAGGCAGAGAATGTAAATGCTCTTTCAACCTTTGGAACGCCGCCTCAGCATCATCCCCCCATTCAAATCTGGTCTTCTTCCAGATTGCTTGGAAGAAGTAGAGGCATTTGTCACCTGACCGGCTGAGGAACCTCCCCAAGGCGGCCAGACAAACGGTGAGTCTCTGAACTTCCTTAACAGAGCGGGGTGACTTCATGTCAATCACCGCCTGTATCATTTCGGGGTTAGCCTCTATCCCCCTTTGATCAATCAGGAATCCGAGAAACTTCCCGGACTCAACACCAAAGACGCATTTCTTATGATTTAACATAACCTTATGCCGCCTGAGGGTGGTGAATGTTTCTCGGAGATTAGCAAGCTGATCCGTTTGTAGCTTGGATTTGACTATCATGTCATCAATGTACGCCTCCACATTCCTCCCAATCTGATTAATGAAGACCGTATTAATCATCCGTTGGAAAGTGGCAGGCGCATTTTTCAAGCCAAATGGCATTACAGTATAACAGAATAGCCCCTGATCAGTGACGAAGGCCGTCTTCTCTTGATCTTTCTTCCACAGGAGTATCTGATGGAAGCCGGAGTATGCATCCATAAAGCTCATCAAGGCGTGACCGGCTGTAGAATCGACCAGACTGTCGATCTTTGGAAGCGGATAACTGTCCTTTGGACACGCCTTGTTGAGGTCTGTGTAATCAACACAAATGCGCCAGGTCCCATTCGGTTTCTTCACAAGGACCACATTGGCCACCCAGTCGGGGAAATTACAAGGCCGAATGAACCTAGCGTCTAGCAGCTTTTTGACTTCGGCAGCTGCCGCCTGACTTCTTTCCTCGCCGTGGTTTCTTTTCTTTTGCCGGATGGGCTTCTTTTTGGGGTCCACGGCGATTTTGTGGACAACAAGATCCGGGCTGACGCCTGGCATCTCTTCCACTTCAAAGGCAAAAATGTCTTTGAATTCTTTCAGCAAAAGGTGCAAGCTTGAACCCAAGGTAGCATGAGAAACCGTCCCAACCTTAACAGTGCGTTCTGGACGGCTGTCGTCTAGTACGAGATCAATGCTTTCGCCAGCCGGTTGGGGACAGAGCTCATCTGACTGTTCATCGGTCAGTGATTGCTATTTTTTCTCTTTTTTCACCTCCACCAGCAGAGGAGCCTTTCTTTTCTTTCCGGCTGCTGATGGGGCAGGAGCTGGGTCGGCCTCCTTGACGTTGTCAAGGTCTATTGGTTCCTGACCGCCTGGGGCCACGGTATCTCAGACGGCTGAGAGATAACATTCTCGGGCCGTCTTCTGATCCCCATTCAAGGAACCAACAGAGCCGTCATCCCTCTCATACTTGATGAACATGAGGGAAGGGATGATTACTGCCTTGGCTACGTTGAGGGTTCGCCTGCCAAGAATGATGTTATAGGCGGTCAACTCCTCAACGACCAAGAATCTGACGACAATATATCGTCTCTGGCCTTTCTCTCCTAGTCGGATGGGTAAATCAATTCTCCCGGCTGGGTAGACCATCCCACCCCCAAAACCAACCAAGGGGTGGGTTACCGGATGCATGCTGCTGACGTTGTATTTCAGCTTTTGCAAGCACCGGAGACTGATGATGTCTGATGAGCTGCCGGTGTCTATAAGGATACGTCCAACCAGCTGATTGGAAACCTTACATTCAATGACCACCGGGTCATCATGCGGGCGGCGAACGCTGCCCCTATCCTTCTCAGTGATCAAGACGTCTGGAAGGAGGAGCTGGCTGCCGCCTGCTCATCATCATCTTTGTCCATCTTTCGAAGATGGCTCTTGGTGCCCCGGATGGTAGGGCCACCACATGAGAACCCGCCTGCTATAGTGTAGACCGGCTCCTTATCGGTATCCGAGCTACTAGCAGGCTGGGGGTAGTCTTGGAGGACTGACCCTTGTTTTTCTTTTTTGCCCCGGCTGGGGACTTAGAAATGTAGGACTTCAACAGCCCTTTGTCAGCCAAACGGTCCAACGCACGCTGAAGAATGAAGCAGTCGTTGGTGTCATGGCCGACCTCCTCATGGAACTAACAGAATTTATTCTTGTTCCGTGACTGGACATAACTCTTCATAGGATTCGGCTTCTCAATGGACAGTCGGTCCTTTACCTCCATGAAGATGGAGTTGCAGTCTTTATTAAACTCGTACTTGGGGACGTACGGTTTAAATTCTTTCTTTTTCTTCTGGGACGGCTGGTCTGAGTCAGTAACCGCCCAGACTTCTTTTCTTTTCTTGCTCTCTTCTTTGTTTTTAGCCGGCTGAGCTGACCGGTTGTCTTTCTGTTTGTCAGACTTCTTGGAGTCTGACTGGCTACCAGGCGAGCAGAGGTCGGTAGCTTGAATGTAGCTTTCCGCCTCCCTCAGGGCCGCCTGTAGGGTGAAAGCCCCTTTTCTGACTAGGTCGAACTTAAAGGTCGACCCGTCTCTCAGACCTTTAAAAAAGTCTGTAAAAGCTACCTCATCAGGCAGTCCCTGAATCTGAATTCTGATCAGGTTGAACCGCCTGACATATGAGCGCAGCCCTTCTCTCTCTCCCTGCTTAACAGTGCTCAAATCAAGGCTTGTTTTCTTAGCAGGGATGTTTATTGAGAAGTTGGAAGCAAACAGGAAGGCGAGCTTCCTGAAGCTGTCTACGGACCCGGCTGGCAGGTTGCCAAACCATTGTTGGGCAATGCCCTTCAATGTAGCCGGGAAGCATCGACACCAAGTGGCATCATCCAACCCCTGCAGATACATGAGGTTGGTGTAAGCCATGAGGTGGTCTTCCGGATTGGTGGTACCATCATAGGTACCAACCAACACATTCTTAACCTTGGCCGGCTGAGCCGCCTCGGTTATCTCCCGAGTGAACGCAGAAGGTTGTTCACCCAGGCGCAGCAGGCGAAGCTGCCAGTTCAATGGCTGGACATTTGGATATGCCGCCTGTCCCCCAAAGAGGGTCGGCTGCATGAAGTGAGGAGGATACTGTCCGTAAGCCTGAGTAGGCACATACGGTACATTTCAAATCATATGAGGGCCAGAATGGACGGTATTACCGCCTGTCTGACTCTCATGCAAGGAGGGTGCACTCCCTGCAGAAATATTGTTGAAGCTGTCTGGAAAGTTCGACGTTGAAGCCGACTCAGACAGCGATTGATTTCTCTTCCGGTTGATGATATCCCGGGCATCGAGAGTTGATTTTTTACTTCTCACCGGCTGATGAGGCCGGCGAGGGTTATTGGTGTTTCCCCTAGGAAGGAGAATTTTCGACCAATCGATGGTCCCGGCTGCCTTCTCCTTTGGGTGAGGAGTGGGCTGCCGGTTTCTGACTGACTTCCCCTTCTCTGGAGGAGTCTTCTTCGCCGACTGACCTTTACTTGGGCCAGCCTGGCTTTTGGTGATCAGCTTTGTAATTTCACCCTTGAAACTCGTCATGAACCTCATGAGTTCGTCTTGGGTGACAGGGGCCGATCCAGCTGCCGTTTGGGTTGCCCCTTCCAGCTGCCCTGTAGGTCTGCTCGGAGGCGCCCCGCTCCAGAGTCTCTCTGGGCCGAATGCGCTTGACTCTAAGAGAGTCGTCTCGGCTGTAGAGGTTTCGACCTGAGGATCCTCATCCTCCTCATGGTCTGTAAAGACTACTGGGTCTTCGCCCAGACGGTTAGGGGGTGGTACAGACTCTTGAACCATCTTCGAGGTAATTTCCCCACAGACGGCGCCAAATGTTTTGGGTGTTTTTGTCCCTCGGGAGAGTTACAACACGAAGACTGATCCAGGGTGTGCAATACCTGCAAAACAAACGGAGACACCAGTTGGGTGGTGCTCCGCCTCCGACGCACAAGTTAGAAACTTGAAGGGAGAAAAAAGGTGCGGAAATTTAAGTGGGGATCCGCTCGGATTCCAAGCTCAGGATGTCTCTATCAAAGAGTGAAATGTGTAATAAATGGTAAAACGTGTCCTCAAAATGAGGGACATCTCCCTATTTATAGGGTCTTTGGGAATTGTGCCCCTGATTAGGTTACTGAACCCTAATCATTGGTGGGATGCGCCGTTTGGCGGCATTCTCGGGATTTGGGCCTGAAGGCCGCCTCTTCCCTTGATTTCGGGAATGACACGTGTCGAGCAGGGATTGGTCAATTTTAGACCAATCTGGGGCTGACACGTGTCACCTTCTGATTGGGCCACGTGGTAGGGTAAAATTACCCTAAACAAGACCCATTTGAGCCCAGGAAACAAGAGCTTTCTTAAAGAAAGAACTTTTACCAGTCAAAGGAACACCCGAAACCTAGATTCAATTTCTCTAAGAATCTTCTTTGGTAGAATAAAGATCTAAGACCAATAAGCCTGGATACCAAAGAGGAAACTTTTAATAAGCTGAAGTCTACTAGCATAAGACAAGTGTCTAGCAGTCCAGCTTTCAATTCTAGTAGTAACCCTCTCAATTAAGGGTCTACATTGAGCAATGGTGAGTTTCTTAGAAGATAAAAAGACACCAAGATACTTAAAGGGATGACTACCTTTTCTCATACCCAAAACATTCTGCAAGTTATCCTTTTCATTCTCAACAACTCCACCAAAATAAACCTCACTCTTACTAAGGTTAGCAGAAAGACCAGAAGCACTAGAGAATTTCTGAAAAGCACCCAAGAGAAACTGGATAGAAATAGTATCAGCTCTAGCAAACAACAAGAGATCATCAACAAACATCATATGACACTACTAGAATAAGCTCATTTACCGATGGGAAATACCGATGGCCAGTAAAAGCCATCGGTAAAAATAATAATTTACCGATGGTTTTTTCAAGCATCGGTATTTTGAGAAATACCGATGGCATAACCATCGGTATAATTTTTCCGATGGCTTTCTTCCATCGGTAAATTATTTTTTTTTAAATAAAATGTTAGCCATCGGTAAAAAATAAATACCGATGGCTTGTAGCCATCGGTAATTTACTAAAAAAAATTAAAAATAAATAATCCGGGCTTTTAACTCCTAAACCCTAGCAGCCCACTTTTGTTTTCTATCTTCCTCACCCGCCTCCTCCTCTCTCCTCTTCTCTCTCCTCTCTCCTTCTCATCCTCACGTTTCCCTCTTTCTTTTCCTATCTCCTTCTCCTCTCTTTCTCTCTCTCCTCTCATGTTTCTCCACTACTTCTCTCTCCTATCAGCGAAATAAGTGTGCTTTTGTAGAAAAAAACAAGTTTGCAAATGAAGTTTTCGAAGTTTATGTTGTTTTTGATCAAATTCGACCATGAAAATTCCAGATCTGGAGTTTTCATGGTTGAATTTGACCATTAAAACCTAAATTCAAATGAAATAATTGAAGGTATGTTGATTTTCATTGATGTTTTGTGGGTTCATTTCGTGGGTTTTTTTAGCATTGATTATTGTGGTTGTATTTCGTTTTTTTTTTGGATTTTTTTGAGTTGATTTGTTTAAATTTCTAAAATTTTCGTAGTATATGTTCGTTTAATTTCGTATGTTTATTTTTTACTTTAAATTTCGTTTATGTTTGATTTTTTGTTGATTTTTGTGGTTAATTTCAGGTTGATTTTTGTGTGTTTATTTTTTGTTTATTTTTTTTTGGTATTTTCGAGTGGTGTTGAGTGAAATTATGGTGGTGGTGGTAGGTGGTGCTGGGTTCTTGTGGTTTACGGTTGGGTTACGATGGTGGAATTATGGTGGTGGTAGGTGGTGTTGGGTTGCGGTGGTGGTGGGATGGAGTGGTTTACGATGGGTTGCGGTGGTGCTGGATGGGCGGGGATGTAGGCAGTAGAGCAGGGAGTAGGGGGCAGGGGGGGAGTCGAGTGGGGTTGGGGTTTAATTTTTTTAAAAAAAAATTTACGAATTGTCAAGGCCATCGGTAATCGGAAAATACCGATGGCTTTTAACCATCGGTAAAAAAACACCAATGGTTTTTGCCATCGGTATTTAAAAAAATTTCGATGGGTTGTTGCCATCGGTAACAAGTTTATCGATGGCTTTTCCATCGGTGTTTTTGATTTTTCCGACGAGTAGCTATCCGATGGCCAAATACCGATGGCAGCCATCGGTAAATGGAATACCGATGGCTTATTAGCCAATTACTGATGGATTTTGACCATCGGTATTCGACTAATTCTAGTAGTGTGAGTAATTAAAATTTTTCACATCTAGGATGAAAATTGAAATTCGGATCCTGAGTCATTTCAACCAAACACCTAGATAGGTATTCCATGCACAAAGCAAAGAGAAAAGGGGACATAGGATCACCTTGCCTCCACCCTTTCTGAGCAGGGAAAGGTTTATAGGGAAAGCCATTCACCAAAATAGAGTAAGAGACAGAAGATACACAAGCCATAATCCTATTAACCACCTTGCTAGGAGAACCAGTTTCTTCCAAAATAGTCTTCAAAATTCTCCATTCCACTAAGTCATAGGCTTTCCTCAAATAAATCTTAAGCATACACCTAGGAGTGATAAACTTATGAGAATACCCTTTAATGAGCTCTGTATCAAGCAAAATGTTGTCCCCAATGTGTTTTCCAGGAATAAAGCCAGCTTGAGCCTCACTAACAACAGAACCAACAACCTGAGCTATTTTGTTAATGAGAACCTTAGAAATTAGTTTATAAACCATAGTACAGCAAACTATGGGTCTAAACTCCTTAACATAAGAAAGTTGCTGAGCTTTGGGAGCTAAAGTGACAGTAGTGCAGCTCCACTGCTTAGCAATAACACCAGACTTGAAAAACTCAGTGACAACATCATAAATGTCATGCTTAATGATGTGCCCAGCCCTTTTAAAAAAGACAGCATTAAAGCCATCAATGCCAGGGGCCTTGTCATTACCAATACTAGCCAAAGCAGAATCAATCTCAACATGAGCAACATCAACAGAAAGAATATCAATGGCATTTCTATCTAATTGTTTGAAGGAATTGTGTCTTCGATAAGTGCAATTACTAGATGTATCAAGGATCACTATTATGGAGATAATAAGTTCGTTCTTTTAGGTCATCATTGTCTGTTGCTAGACTATGATCAATGATCTTTGGGCTATTCAAATAGTCCAAAGCCTACTAGAATGGATCCTATGAGGTCACACAACAAGGGTATTGGGTTAAGCAAGTTAGAGGCCCATTAATGGGCCTCATGAGCATTTAACTAATCATGAAATGGATTGGGCTAGCATAGTTAGATTGGAATTAGGTGTTGGGCTCTTGACATGGACTCTTATTTAGAGATGAGATCTATAAATAAGATTCATGCCTAGGGTTGCACGTAAGCAATCATAATTCACACAGTGTATTTTGACATCAAGGCAACCAATCCCAAAGACCCTAATTCCTCTCTCTATCTCACGGCTATCTCTCTCCTCCCCTCGTCCGTACGGCCCGCCACCCTTGGTGGCGCGTGTGGTGGTTCGTGGTGGTTCATGGTGGTTCGTTGCTCACTCTTCTCCGTAGAAGGTCAATTGAAGGGTTCAATTGCAACTAACTAGAATTAGTGGTGGTCTTAATCTATGGCCGTGGACCAAATAGAGGAATCACGCTTGGGGTTCTTTATCTCCCATTGTTCTTGCTCGATCGCACGTGGAATCATGCTGCAAAGGTACGATTATATGTTCTTTATGTGTTATGCATTAGATCTTGGGATTAGGTACTGTATGAATATGATTCATGTTTATTTCAGCTGCGTAGTACCTATAATCTCCTATAGTGGTATCAGTTAGCCTATTGCATTTACGCATATTGACTATAATTCGTTGATAGTCCACAATTTTAATTCAATTAAGAGGGAGAATAATTTAATTATGGGTCAATTATTATATTAAATGTGATTTAACTCTTGGAATTGATTAGATGTGTTTTAATAATGCTCAAAATAGCCATGAAGAGATCCGAATTTTGCCCTAGATTACTCGAAAGTTTTGACCCCCCCAAACCCTAATTTCGAAAATTTCGAAACCCTAACCCTAAATTATGAATTTTGTGTTTTGGTTTTGATTTAATTCGTTAGTTATGTGTTTAAAGAATTTTATCTATTTGATTTCATGATAAATTATGAATTTTTCATGATAAAATTATTTAATTTAAGTGTTAAATTAAATTGGGGATTAATTTCATGAAGAACCCTGATTTCAAGATTGAATGTGATATAGTTTTGAAATTAATTGGACCACATTAACATTAATTTAATTTTACAATCTATGTTTTGTTTTATTTAAATTAAAAATTAAAAAAAAAAAAGGGTTTTAGCAGCAGCAACCGCGGCTGGGTGGCGCAGCCACGACGGCTGCCGTTGTAGGTGGTCCGGAGGGAGGAGCGGGGTGGGGCAGGAGGACGGGTCAGCAAAGGCAGAAACAGCAGCACCATGCAAGGGTTGCGCGGCACTGCTGCTGCTAAACATGGGCACGGGCCGTGCCGGCACGCGGGCGGCACGGGCCCGGCACGATTCCGGCATGGCCCGGCACGGCACGGCACGGCGACCTACCTGTGGGTAGTGGGCCGTGCCGTGAACATTTTTTTGGAAATCGGCACCGGCACGGCACGTAGCACGGTGGGCGGCACGGTGGCTGGCACGTGGGCCGGCACGCCAGCACGGCACGAGGCCCGCCAGGCACCGCCTGGCCCGTGCCATATTACCGTTGGAAACTAGCCGTTTTTGGCCGTTTTCCAACAGCTATAAACGGCTAGTTTCCCACCCAAATTCCCCATAAATACCTCATTTTTTGCTCCAAAATTTTCACAATTCATCAACTCATCTCTTCTCTAGTCTCTTATTCTCTAATTTTCTTACTCTCAATTCTCAAATTCCTACAAATCCTACAATCTTGATCTCTTTTGTGAAAAGAAAAAAAAAATTCCTACTCTCTTATAAATTTTACATTTTTACTATTATTACTTTTATTAGTCTACTACAAAAAAAAATATTGTTATATTTACATTCGGGAAATTATAAGTTTGGGAAATTATAAATTTGGGAAAGCATTGAAGCGTCATTGTAAGATCTAACTCAACTTTATTTTAATTTCTTATTGTTATTGTTATTGCTATTGCTATTGCTATTGCTATTGCTATTGCTATTTCTATTGTTATTATTATTATTATTATTATATTATTATTATTATTGTTGTTGTTGTTGTTGTTGTTGTTGTTGTTGTTGTTGTTGTTGTTGTTGTTGTTGTTGTTGTTGTTGTATTCTTGGAACTACTTAATTATATAAAAACTACTTTCTATTTTAATTGTGGGTTATTTAGATTGTTGAAATCTGTTTAAGGCGGGACCTGGGCTCTGGACAACGTCGCTCCTAGCCTCTCCTATCTGGGATCTCATTGACCCAAGTAATCTATTATTATTATTATTTTTTATATAAAAACTAATTACTAATTCTTATTGTTATTGTTATTATTATTGTTGTTAATTGTTATTATTATTGTTATTGTTACTTTGTTATTGTTATTTGTATTATTATTATTATTGTTATTGTTACTTTTATTGTTATTATTATTAATATTAATCATGGCATCAAACCCGAACCCTTCCTCCTCCTCTAGAAAATTTAAGTCAAAACGTAGGGAATCACCAAACCCAAACACTTCAATGCCTATGCCCCCCCCCCCCTAACATGCCCTTTCCCTCCCCTAACATGCCCTTTCCAAACACTTCCACCCCTTTCTTTCATCCCCAAAACATGGGAGGGCACGAACAAATGGATGATATGGCTCCTTGGACCCAATTTCAACAAACCCAATTTCAACAACATGAATTTCCTTTTCTTCCTCCTTCCCAAGGTAGCCAAACACAAGCTTCCGGGTCGAGTGAACCATCCACCCAAATGCCCAACACCCAAAACCCTAACATATTAGAGTGGTGTACCGAAGAGGATTTTGCTCAAACCAAACGAAAGAGTGAAGTTTGGTCACATTATCAATTGAGTAAAAATGGACAAAAAGCCAAGTGTCGGACTTGTGGTAAAATTTTCTCAGCCGATACCAAGAGAGGGACGGGAAACCTTAGTAGACATTCAAAAAAATTTGGTGGACCATCTAGTGATCCAACCCAACCCAAAATTTCTCAATTCCATCCACAAGGCTTCATTTACAATTACGAGAGAGATAGGGATGAACTTGGGAGAAGGATTGTACATGCCGAACAACCTTTTATTTTCGCCAAAAATGATGCCTTCAGCAACTACATTAACCGAGCACTACAACCAAAACACATAAAAATCTCCTGAAAAACCGTTTGATCTGCTGCCATGAAGAATTATCTAGAGTACAAATTGAAATTAGTAAATGAATTAGCTAATCTTCCTAGTAGAGTTTCTTTAACCGCCGATGCATGGGATGGTGGATACGGACTTCACTATTTATGTGTTACTTGTCATATGTTAGATAATGAGTGGTTGTTACAAAAACGCATCATTCATTTCAAAATGCTTGAATACCCTCATACCGGTCTTAACATTTCACATCATTTAATGGAAGCCATTGATTTATATAGTCTTAGGTATAAAATCATGTCTATGAATTTCTATAATGCAACTTCTATGACATATAGTGCGAATTTGGTCGAATCCCAATTGACCGATGTTATATTAGATGGAGATGCACTTCATGTTAAATGCATTTGTCATGTTCTTAACTTGTGTGTGAAGGATGGAACACAAGCAATTGGTCTATTTTATCACAAAATAAGGAATGCTATTATGTCTATTAATAGTTCTTACTTCAGATATCAAGAATGGAAAGGTTTTTGCAGGCAACAACGGATAAAGACCATAAAAATAGCACTAGATTGTCCAACTAGGTGGAACTCCACCTATGAAATGTTGAGTCGGGCAATCGAGTACAAGGTTCATTTAACACTTTTTTATAATATGAAATTTCCACAATGTGCTTTACTAGAAGATGATTGGGTTAATTGTGAAAAATATATGCAGTTTTTACAATTACTATATGGTATGACACATTGTTTTTCTTCTGTATATAATCCTTGTTCTCATTCTTTTCTTAGCAATGCATGTTTACTTGCACAACTTTTTGCGGAACACCGATCACAACATGATTATCGTGGATATCTTCCATCCATGGAGGAAAAATGGCGTAAATATTACACCGATATTCCTATGATTTATATTTTTGCTTCTATTTTAGATCCTGGCAAAAATATGATGGCACTTTTTTATAAATTGATATTTATTATAGTAACATGAATTTTGAAGATGATGTTGAAACTTTTAAAAATAAGTTGACTAATGAGTTTTTTTCTTTATATAGAGTTTATGAAAGTAAATATGGAACCGTATCTCGATTTTCCCCTTCTTAAACATCCAAAAATGTAAGTAAACAGGCCAAAGGTTTATTTGCACAAACTGCTAACATGATGTCCAAGTTTTCAAGTACGGAATCATCATCAAGTAAGAGAACACAAAGCGATGTTTCGGAGTTGAAAATGTACTTAAGTTACGACTTCATGAAAGGCATGGACGATGAAGAGAATTTTGGCCTCGACATCCTTGATTGGTGGAAATCACAAACCGTGGAACATCCAATTTTGTCGGCAAATGGCTCGTGATATTTTTGCTATCCAGGCTCCTCCGTTGCCTCCGAAAGAGCTTTTAGTGCGTCGGAACGAGTTTTAGACGATTGAAGAACAAGACTAAAACCAGAAACACTTGAAATGTGTGTTTGCTTCAAGGATTGGTTGGATGCCGAAACTCGTTATCAAGATCGTACTTATGCACAAAACGACGACGACGATGAAGGAACATCGACTTATTTTAAATCTCATATTTCTCAATCAACTCAATTGGCCGATGAACTTGAACCTCAAGGAGAAAAAAACGAAGACGAAGACGAAGATGAAGACGAAGGTGAAGACGAAGACGAAGATGAAGACGAAGACGATCAATAATAATTACATGATTACATATTTACATTATACACTATTGTATAATTTTTGTATTATCGAACTTCGTATTCCGTATAATAAATAAAGTTATTCATACACTATTGTACGATTTTTAATTATCATTAATTATTTTGTAATATTGAATTATCGTACATTCGTACCGGCTACCGTCATATAATAAAATAAGTTATTCTTCAATTTTTTGTGTTTTCGTATTATCGCACTCGTATTTTTTTTTATTATATGCATTGTTATTTTTTGCTAAATTAATAAAATTGTTTTTATTTGTTTATATAAACTTAAACATAATTATTAATTAGATAAATAATTTATATAACCTAAATTAAAATAAAAATGTTCAAAAAATCTAAACAAAATATATTAACATTAACATAAACATAAATTAATCACATATATTAAGTTGTACTAAAAAATATATATATCGTTTAATTCGTTTTTTTTTTCATTTATCAAAAAAAATTAAAAAGGTGGCACGGTTTGGCCCGCGGCCCGGCACGGCACGGCCCGCAAGGCACGTGGGTCGTGCCGTGCCGTGGGCTGGGGTGTGCCAATTTCAGGCACGGCACAGCACGGCCCCCACCGCGGCACGGCACGGCCCGTTGCCCATGTTTAGTTGCTGCTGTGCACCGGTGCAGTGCAACGTACACCTCACGGTGTACACCTACCGTGGCTGGCTTCGGCTGGCCACACCACGGTGGCTGGTGCACGATTTTAAAAAAAAAAATCTGTTTTTAAAAAAAAATTCAAGATATTTACAAAATTATTTTGGGATAAAATCAATTTTATTTTGGATAAATGTTGTTTATTATGGGATGAAATCAAATATTTCAAAAGTTGTTATGTTTGACATTATCCATATTTAAAGTTGTTATTTTGATAATTATCCATAATTAAAGTGGTTAATTTTGGATAAGATTTGTTAGGATATTCTGAGCATATTCCAAAAGGATAATAATTGATTTAAATAATGTGATTATCCCATAATTAATATTGGATATAATTGATTTAAAATTTTGTGATTGGCTAGTAATTAGGATAAAATTTCCTAACATTGTTAAGATAATCTTTGAGGATAAATATAATTTATCTTTTAAGATTAAAATAAGATTTGATTCTATCTCATGACTAATTTAAAATATATGATATTTTATTGATGGTCATGAATAATATATGATATTATCTAATTGCATTAATTAAAATATGAGATATTTAGATGTCATGTTTCCTTAATTATGATCATTCGATGTTGTAGCTTAGGAAAGCACGATGAGTGATTTATTATGTGGCACTTTATAATATATGATATTATTTATTGCTATATAATGACTAGTATGGCCCAGTAGATTGCTAAATACGATCTGCGCATCGTGATTTATTTTTGTAATCTAAGTACGATTTACGTACCGATAAAGTATTTTTGTAATTTTATTTCATTTTATTTAAGTAGTAGATAGAATAGAGTAAAATTACAGGTTGCAGTTAATCCAAGAAGCCCATGAAGTGAAGGCCCAAAGGAGCAAGGTGGATAAGATCCATGAAGGTTAAAGTGGGAGCATTTACTTTGTTAGTTTTCTTAGGATTAGGGGCCATGCTATGTCTTGTTTATGCATTCAGTTTATTATGCATGTTAGATTTTATTGATGTTTTGTGATGATGCGCTAGAGTTCACTATTAATCACAACATAATGAATCTAGGTCCCGGTAATATTGAGGTAGCTTTTCCAATCAAAAACCCGATGAAACCTTCGATATTTATGATGGGTCATGCTAAAGCTGTGTGTCATATTATATCTTAGGGGAGTGGGGGTAAAACAAATTTTACACTTTTGATTGGTTATACTCAACAAGGTTACCTAAAGAGTTTACAACCTTGAAGCTAAGGGTAATAATTAAACATGTGATGGGTAATTATTCAACCAAGAATTACAAAGAGTTGTAATCAGTAAAGAGTTTACTCACCTTGAAAATGTAATGGTTGATGGTAGGGCTAAAGTCCGGTAAATTATTGCACAAATAAAGGATCTTGGAATCATTTTATTCAATAGGGATCAATTAAAATTGAATAAATGTTTTAAAGTTTCCTATTTAATTCGCTTATGGTACTTTAAATTTTATTAAACATAATTGAATTTTGTGTTTACTTATAAGTAACATGTCGTTCTAATTTAATTATTATATATAATCTCCTCGATTGAAAATAAAGTTGAGAAACGTTCTCAAATGGTTAAAAGATAATCCATAAACCTATTACCAATTTTGCTAAAATGGTTCTAAAAGGCAAGTTTTAGAAACTCATGTCACATGTCGAAGGTTGATTTTATTCAAAATGTTTGAGTAAAATGCCAACACATCTTCATTTTGAAAAGTGTTTCAAGGGATATGATGATATGGGAGGTACAAACCCTCTAAAAGACAAGTATAGAAGTCCAATAAAATCTCTTATCTTCAATATGATTGAATATAAGAAAGTGACTGGAAATCTCTATGATCAAAATTTGATCAAATGACATTATTCTTCATTCATTTCATATAGAGTTAAATGGTTGATTAAACTCTAATATGAATAATTATTGAATAAGACTTAGAAAAATCATGAAATATGCTTAAAGAAGTTAAGAAAAGTGTCATTTTGAACCTAAGAGAAATGTTATAAGTGGCTCAAATGGTAAAGGTTTAGGAATATATGAGGATTGCATTAAGAAGTTATAGGCCAAGAAATGCAAACAAGTTGCTACTTCTCAAACCTATAACTACTTACATGATAAAAGTTGTTATGAACTACAAATGTTTCAAATTAAATGGACCAATTCCAATTGATTAGAAACTACCTCATAACAGTTGGAAGGTAAAAGAATGGAAATGTTCCAATTTAAAAGTATATTGTAGAAATTGATTTAGCACATTGCTACTTCTTGGACATATGATGTCTTGTTTAGTTCTCTCTCATTGAGAATGAGTTTGAACTAAATGAAGAATAATGGCTAAAGGAGAAATAAATCTACAAGTCTAGAAGCAAATGTTGCTACTTCACAAGTAGAATCTACGAGTCTGAAAGCAAAAGTTGCAACTTTACAAGTAGAACCTATATTTCACCTTACCTTGTTATTGGCTATAATTAAATAAATGTCATTCATTCTTGCCATTATCAAAACACCATTCAATGTTAGTAATGACTAAGCATCGAAGATTCAAAAACGTGGAATAAATGTTATTCTATGCTTCATTGAGTCATAATGTGTTTTGAGATTGCTAAATAGGTTCAAAGTTCTATATGATAGAAATAATTAAACCATTTCTATATATGAATTGTCCCTAAGATGTCAAATAATTCGAATGAAAATGAACATTGCATGCGAAAGATCCAAAGAGATGGACTTTCAATATCATTTGATTATGAATCCATTGATATATGTAATTATCATTCTAATTTGAAATTTTAAAAAGTCACCATTTAAAGAAATGATGATGTGAACTCAAGGTCGAATACATATCGATGTACGAAAACCAAAGGTTCAAAGGCTAGAGACGGACAATGAAACTTCATTTAAGATATGATCAATACTTGTGCTTAGTTGAAGCATAAGAGTGAAAATTTTGAAAAAGTTCAAAATGTTCAATATGAAGTTCAGTATCAACTTGACAAGATAATGATTATTTTACAATATGATTATAATTGTGAAAATTTAAGTCAAGACATATACTTGGCAACACATTCAAAGTATTGCGACATGATCGTAATAATGAGAATTTAGCCAAGACTTTGATAAACATCCAAGAGTTGTGAAATCGTTTTACAACAAACTCCGAAAGAAAACCTTGTGAAGTGTTTATGAAGGGAGCTATCAATCTATATAAGATATATTTTGATAATGGATAAAAATTACCTATCTTCCAACCATTGTTCAAGGGATATACTTTTAAGATAAGCTACAAAACTAAACAATGAAACATAGGTCAAATCAAAATGTAGCAAAGGCTTCATATGTGATATGGATAAGAAAAGTTCTTATTAAGTCTTTCTACAAAGCAAGGAATAAAAGATGTATTAAATCGTTTGATGCACGTTCGATTCCTATACAGAGCACGGGGTAATACTACACAAATCATACTTAGCACAAAATGTTTGTTGCTCAAGTAGGTGCCCTTATGGAAATTGTTCCAAAAGGTCAAGTGGGAGTAGTATAAATCTCAAAAGAGTTCGAGAAAAGCAACCAACAAACGTATTTCAAACTATGATTGGTTCACCCTATGCTAAATGTGCCTGCTCAAAAGGCAAGTGGGAGTATAAGAATCTCGAAAAGTTTGAGAGCCTTGAAAGAGTTCAAGAAAAATGATTTCGGAAATCTTGAAGAAATTTGAGAAGTAATCAAATCAAAGCAACAATATGAGCATGATTCACCTCATGTTACAAATGACAACGCGTGGTCTCATTCAGTGTAATGGGAATAATAACCATGTGTCAAAGGTAGTACATTCCAAGTGCAAATCCTCTATTGTTGTTTCTCATTGAAAGCTAAACAAAGTTGTTGTATGAGTTTCAATTGTTGCATAAAAACCCATAATGATGACTAGCATACGTAAAACTTAGACAAAGAAATATGATTTCATATTGACTAAGAGTTCTAAAATATTTATTTTGGAACATGATAATGATGCAAGTAATGAAGATGATTTGACAAGTTATAACTCCAAATGGTTTAAAAACTAGGAAATCTGAAATAGATTCTAAGTCTGTAAGCAAGTGTATGACACTTGAATAATTTGCCTAATTGGGTGAGACCCATTATAAGAAAAACAAACAAGATAGACTAATGTTTTCTAACTAAAGCAAAGACTTGTTAGAGGATTCAGCTAATTCATAGTATGACTATGACTGTAGTGAAACCTTTACATTAGTCATTTTGCAAAGATCTATTAAAGATATTTGAGTGATTACTACCTTATGAGATTTGGTAGATGGATTTCAAAAAGCTTTTTTGAAATTGTTCATGAAAGAAGATTTGTATATGATACAATCAAAAGTTTGAAGATCCAATAATCATAGGGATGCATAGCATCATGGAGTTAGTGTTCTTAATTTTGTGAGTTAATCAAATCATTTGATGTTCTCGTAAAATGAAGAAAAGGTCTTGTGTGCACAAGATGCTTAGTGGGAGCTATGAAGTCTTCTTGGTCTAGTATAAAGAGCAAATTATTCATTGCTTGAAGAGTCAAGTGGTGGGTAGTGCACTTTTTGTATGAAAAACCTTGAAGAGGATGATGAGTACATTTGGGATTCAAGATCTATAGAGATAGATCTCGAAGGATGTTTGAGTTTGGTTAAGAATCTTACATTGATAAGATTCTTATAAGGTTCAACATTATCTTTAAAGGAGTTTCAATCCCATGTAACATGAGACGTTGCTTAATGATTCAATGCTTTGAGAAAGGTTGATGAAATTAAGGTTTTGAGTGATGATCCTTATGCAATTCGCAAAGGATTCATCATGCATGCCATGGACTATACTCGTCTATTTGATTCACGTGTTTTTAGAACAAGTGATGATAGATTTCAATCGAAATCCAATATAACGTTGGAATACAAATTAGAAATTCCAGAGTTTCTTGCGAAAGGGCGAAGAAAAATTCTTAGTGTATGGAGATGAAAATGATTATAAGATTTAGAAATTGCAAAATTCATGTTTATGAGAATGTCTCATGAACTCTACTTAGTAAACCCCTTCCATTTCCAAAGCATGAGAAACATGCTAATGAAACTGGATTGTGTCAAATGATGTAATTAGAAGTTGTATTTGTTTTTAGAGAAAAACAAGTGACATGTGTAATACATTCATTTGCAGAATTATGTTTATCAATTGAAACAAAGTTTCAATCTTATTAAATCGTGGTTTCAAGATTAAATAAAATGTCCAAAATAATTATGGATTGATGGGCTCATCAGGTTAATTTATTTAAATAACCTGGTGAATGAAACCCCACAGGTCAACTAAATTCATACATTATTTAGTTCCTAGTTTGGAATCATTAAAGTGGACATAAATTATTTCATAAATTGGACTAGCATGTAAGATTGATTGGATAGCGCAGTTTCATGGGCTATAGGAGCGTAGTGAAGCTTGATCAATCACATGGGTATGCATGAATGATGCCTGATCGAACTATAGACCTACTTTGAAGTTCAAGTATAGAACTTTCGGATATATTAGTGGATTCCTTTGACATGAGTGGAACATTGATTTCATTCAATGATTGATGTAACTGTGTACATTCAAACGTCTTCCCGTAACTGGAGATTATAAAGGGTGTTTCCTGGTTACCTCATGATTTGAGTAGGAGCCTTGGTTGCCACAAGATTGGATTGAGTCTACCTATTTAATTAGGAATGTGTCTTGGCCCCTTGAAGAGGGAGAATTCAAAAAATGCATGGTCGTGCTCAAATGAATTACATAGTAATCATTTGTTTTGTGAATCTCACTCAGTTTTTCAAGAAAAGATTTGTAGAATAATATGATCACGACATGAGATGCAATCATATTATCAAATCGACACACATTGACTTAAGGAATTTGAATATTGCGCACTTGTCTCAGACAAGTGGGAGATTGAAGGAATTGTGTCTTCGATAAGTGCAATTACTAGATATATCAAGGATCACTATTATGGAGATAATAAGTTCGTTCTTTTGGGTCATCATTGTCTGTTTCTAGACTATGATCAATGATCTTTGGGCTAGTCAAATAGTCTAAAGCCTAATAGAATGGATCCTATGAAGTCGCACAACAAGGGTATTGGGTTAAACAAGTTAGAGGCCCATTAATGGGCCTCATGAGCATTTAACTAATCATGAAATGGATTGGGCTAGCATAGTTAGATTGGAATTAGGTGTTGGGCTCTTGACATGGACTCTTATTTAGAGATGAGATCTATAAATAAGATCCATGCCTAGGGTTGCACGCAAGCAGTCATAATTCACACAGTGTATTTTGACATCAAGGCAACCAATCCCAAAGACCCTAATTCCTCTCTCCATCTCACGACTATCTCTCTCCTCCCCTCGTTCGTACGGTCGGCCCCCCTTGGTGGCGCGTGTTGTGGTTTGTGGTGGTTCATGGTGGTTCGTTACTCACTCTTCTCCGTAGAAGGTCAATTGAAGGGTTCAATTGCAACTAACTAGCATTAGTGGAGGTCTTAATCTATGCCCGTGGACCAAATAGAGGAATCACGCTTGGGGTTCTTTATCTCACATTGTTCTTGCTTGATCGCACGTGGAATCACGCTTCAAAGGTACGATTATATGTTCCTTATGTGTTATGCATTAGATATTGGGATTAGGTACTGTATGAATATGATTCATGTTTATTTCCGCTGCGTAGTACTTATAATCTCCTACATTGTTTCCCAGATCTCATAGTATGCATATCAATAGCAAGGAGAGAAGTAGCTCTAGTACCTAAAAGAGCTTATAGGAACCCAATATTTCACTCTCAATCAAAGCGTGATCTTTCAAAAGAACATTAGAAATGGTAAAAATAGAGTTAATTCTATTTCTACTCTGCCTTTGTTTCATAACAGAAAAGAAATACTGGGAGTTAGCATCACCCAGTTTAATCCAATTAACCCTTGATTTTGTTTATAAATTTTCTCCTGAATATGAATCCAATATCTAACCTCATCAATAGCATCAAATTCTTGAAGTTGCAGAGAAGGATTAGAAATATCCAGTGCAAGCTTTTCCTGGATTTGAACTAGAATAGTATTAACATGATCTACCTTCTCAGCAATATTAGCAAAATGCCTGGTGTTAAGGTTCTTAAGCCCCTACTTGATGATCTTGAGATTCTGCAATACATCACTCATAGCAGCAAAAGTAGTGACCTGCTTCCAACCAGCTTCAGTTGTAGAGCAAAAATCTTTGTGATCAGCTAAGCAGTTCAGAAATCTAAAAGGTCTACTTCTCCCAGGAGCATGCTTACAAACTTCAACCAAAATAGGACTGTGATCAGATAAAAGAGGAGGAAGATAAATAGCTTCAGCAGATCCATAGGAAGAAAGCCAAGCTTGATTCACCAAGACCATGTCAATTCTAGTAGCATTTCTATCATCACCATGACCTTTATAAGATCAAGAAAAGAATCAACCCTTACTCTTTATTTAACAAAGATAAGGAGTCACAATAAACTCCTTGAAGTTCCTAATTTCATAATCAGTGATAGGGTTACCATTAATCCTATCACCCTCATTTAGAGCAGAATTAAAATCACTAATAAGAAGCCAAGGAGTAGAAGCAAAATTCAAGTTACACAATTTGATGTTGCAAGTCCTTAATCAAGGAGCAGAAGCAACATTCAAGTTACACAATTTAAGAAGCCAAGGACTCTATCATGAATAGAGTGCAAACCATACACAAAAAAACACACAATTTGATGTTGCAAGTCCTTAATACATATATCAACATGAAAAAATTGTTCATGAGAAGAAAGAATGCACAAAGTAACTTTATCTTGCAAGCAGCCAATCCAAATTCCACCCCTGTGAGAACTAGAATAGTTATAATACTAGGACCAAGCAAAACAAAATTTCTTTTGCAATTTAACCTTGTTTCTCACTTTCACTTTAGTTTCAAGAATACCAATCACATCTACAGACTTCTCAAAAAGCAGCGTCTTAACAGAAGCTACTTTATTAGGGTCATTTAGACCCATACTGTTCCATGAGAGGATAATCATTCCCCTAGAGAGGGATTACCATCACCCTCGCTAGGAAGTTTTAGCAATTTCATTCTCCAAAAGAGAAAAATAAGTGTTAGAACTACTAGGAATATGCAGTTTACCACCAGCTAAAAGTGGTCTAGATCCCGATGAATAATGAGGAAGTTATGGCCAAAATACTAAACTGGGCCCGGTTTAGTTTTTATATGCGGCCCAATGATCTAGAGGAGGGCCTATTATTAATTATCATTCCTAAAGCTATTAGGATTGATTATAGTCTTCTAGAATACTCTAGAAGGTTCTCTTAAATCCTAATGGAGTTAGGATTGATAATTATGTTTCAAAGAGTTTGAAATTGAATAAAACTACTCTTTTTAGAACCCTTGTTTTATACGAAGTGGAATATATTCCGATTTTATTTTCGTGCCTCATAATATTTATTTAAATCTTATATGGTTGGATAGATCTTGAAATTACCTTTCCAATGATATATTATAATATTAATTCCGAGCTATAACGAAAAAAATATGAATGAGATATGAAACTCTATCCAAAACTAACACCCTTCCACTATTTCGACCATATATTTTTATCTACAAAAGATTTTAACCTGATTCTAATTGGGTTGGAAAGTAGACTTCAAGAGATTTCCAACAACTTATATGACTTATTTGGAATTCCGGATCAAAAGATATGATAAAAACAAAATCCACAAAAACTATCTAGCAGTGCTTGACGACAGCCCTGTCGTCTGGCGACAGGGGCGTGTTTGGTGACAACGTTGTGTCTTATTCTTTTCAAAACTCTGATTCTTTTTTTATCATATCCAGCTAAATAGCCTCCTAAAACCTCCGTTTTCAATCATCAACTCTCAACCAAAAAACTCTCTAATTCTCTTCTCTCTCAAAGCTAAAGCTTACTCTCTCTCTCCCTCTTTTCTAAGCCTGGCCTTTTACAAACACAATTCCTCATACATTAGCACCAGACACACCTAGCATTGTTTGATGTTGTCTTCGTCCTATACGTGAAAGGTTTGATTTCTGAGGGTTTGGGCCCAAATCTAGTCTAAACTTTCTTAATCTCTATTTCAATTATTTGATTTAATTGTTTGATTATTATTTTCCTTGAAGTTACTAACGTGTGTATTTTGTTATTAGAAAGAGAAACTAGGCATCCAAGTAAGTGTTTTAATTGTTATTATGATATAGAAATCATGTTTAGGATGTTATTTTGATTCCTAGTATCTAGTATGATAATCAGGGTGATTTGCTTATATCAATTATGGTTCCTGTGATGCTTCCTATTTTCTTTCCTAATATACATGTTAGTATCAAGTTAGGGCTAAATATTTGATCTTTCATGTTTAGTGACATGCTAGGGATTGTTATTAATCTTGTTAGTATCATGTCTAAGATCTTGCTATTATTATGCTTTAACATGATTATTTTTATATTTGTTATAATTATTATTATTATGATGATGATTATTGTTGTGTTAAATTATATAATTTAACGTAATTTGTTAATTATTGAATTGTTTCATGTAATTTGTTAATTTACGAATTGTTTTACATAATTTGTTTATTTACGAATTATTTCATGTTATTTGGATAACTTATATATAATTTATTATTATGTTGCTTGATAATTTTTATTTTTATTGCTTGATCACACCTTTTATGCATGTTTAAAGGGAACTTGTATTTGTAATCACGCTTAATAAGATAATTAATAATCTTATTTAAGGTTAAAATGATTATAATTCAACTTATCACCAATAATAGTTTTGTTGTGCATTAATATTCAACCAATAAGGTTAAACAGGTTTAGAGTAAACCTATTGATTGCATGTTAGTCAGAAAGCGCACATAAATAAGAGAAGAATAAAGTAGAGGTCTATTATTAAGGCAGGTTCAATCTCTTTTAGGTTGCATTTGTACCTTCATCCCCGAACTTCCAGTCATGGTTCCAGACCTATTGGAGTTAACGATCTCCTGGATCGTTAAGGGGTGTAATATTCACCCTGTGAACGGTTTACAAGTTACCAAAACTTGTTGGCGACTCTTTTGCTCTAGCTTCTTTCCTTTTGGACGCTACCATACTTATGTGTATGATCACAGAGGGGTTCAAGTTTGGGGTAATGCTTGAAATATTCCCTACAATAGTATATATCTTTTATATTTTTTAATTATGGATAATTAAAGTTATTGACCGTTAAAGGTTTGCATTGGCAAGCATGATAAAAGAAACATGTTGAGTAAAACAGAACATAGGAAGTATTATGTTTTTTATTCATCAAACAAAATAATATCCAAACATGAGAAATATATTTATATTATGTGAGTGACATTAGACTATACAATATACACATTAAAATTTAGATATTGAATCTAAGAGAAAGATTACATTTCAATTTCTTATGCAATTTTATTTATTTATATATTTTTCTTTTAAAGACGGTTAGTGCATATTTATATCATTATAAGATTGTCAACGAGAACATACAACGAAACCTCTTTCACTTTCTTGTGCAGTTAAAGTACTTATTTAGTTTGTTAACTAGGTTAAAATCTCGTACAATACACGATTGTTAAATAAATTTGACAATAATATTACAATATACAGAGTATAAAGTATAGTATAAAAGATATTTAGAAATATTCACACATAGCATCGAGCTTGATATATTCACACACACGAATTTTTGTGTGTCACATAGCTTGTGTATATACTCCCTCCATTACAAATTACTCACAGTAAAGGAATATTTTATGTCTCACAAATGATACTCCTTTATTGCGAGTAATTTGTAGCGGAGGAAGTATAATTGTCAAACTAGAAAGCAAATATAATAAGTTATAAATAGTTTACTTAAAGTGTTTGCAAAAAAAAAAAAAAAAAAAGCGAAATAGGCGGAAATTTTTTTCACAAGGTTATGACAAGTGTCATTGAAAAATGTGCTTTTAGTATAGGTTTAATAGATAGATGTTTTTTTTTTTTTTTGGGTTTTTCTATACAATAACCTTGTTAATATCACTTTTCTACATTGTGCCCCAACATATATCACTTTCTATATTGTAACCTCAATATACATTTTGTTTCCAAACTGTAACCTTGCCATTCTCCCACCATCAAAAATTCCGTTAGTGGGGCCCACTCTCAAGTTATTTATATTTTTTTAATCGATTTGCACATTGAAAAATATTCTATTGAAGGTTTTGGGGGCTATTTTGGTCTTCAAGGATCCAAATTGAGCTAAGATTTCAAAAAATAAAAAATTTAACATACATGCCTCGTTATAAGTATTAAAACATGAACACATAAATCGATACATTACTTAATAAGCAAAACGAGGCTTTAAGTTATGTTTTTGCCAAATTCGAGCTCAATTTGAAAACTGAAGGACCAAAATAGCACCGAAACTTTTAACGGAACATTTTATAACGCGCAAATCAATAAAAAATATATTCATAAATTGAGAGTGGGCCTCACTAACGGAATTTTTAAAGGCGGATAACGGTAAGGTTACCATATGGTATTATGGTAACAAAATATATATTGGGATTACAGTGTGGAAAATGTTATATGTTGGGACACATGTAGAAAAGTGAAATTAACATGGTTATTATATAGAAAAACCATCTTTTTTTTTTTTTTTGAGGAAATACATAGATGTTGGAGGGAGCCCGGTTTATCAATATGATCAACGAAATTTGTTGATCAAATGGCAATTCAGTAAATATTTTGCTTTGTTTTCCGTGAAATGACTTTAAAAAATATATTTCTACTCAGTTGGTAGGTGGCACTTATGGACCACAATTAACGCCAAGTTAACGAGGGCGTTAACTCTAGAAGACCATCAGCAGTATACATCATCTTTCAAACTCTCCTTATTTTCTCTCTCCTCCGCCATTGAAGTCGACGATGAAGCTTCCACCGCCATTGAACGATCTCTTGATTGGACGACTTCTTCTTCAACTATTTGATTTTTGATAACATTTAAGCTAATTAATCTTGTTACAAATTCAGCTGAAAATCAAATGAATCTGGAACAATAAAATTGAATTGAATTCTCAAAAATTCAGTTTGGTATTTTTTTCATTATTTTTTGTCCTTTGCTTCTTCCTACCCCATCTTCTTCATCCTTCATTCCTCCATCTTCTTCATCCTCCACCTTCTTCTTGCTTTCTTGCTCGTGAACACCATGTCACCGCCACAATTTTGGCAAAAACGAAAACCCCGGTTGACAAAGGTGAAAAGAGGAAAGGGTTATATCCTACTGCCCAAATTTAGTGAATTTAAATTGCCCAGCTTCAATGGTGAGTGCTCTGACCTTAATTTTGTGATAGAGGAGAGCAATGTTCAGCTTTAAATTCACAGGAGACAGAAATTTGTTTCTTTTTGAAAAAACAGGAGAGAAAATTAAAGAAGGAAAGAGAAAATGTTCAAAATAACCAGAAGAGAGAGAAAATATTCAATTACGTTTTCACGTCGTCAAATTCACGTTTATAGGAAATGTCAATTTTGCCCTTAAATTTTCAGATGAAAGTACATCAAAACCCCTTGATAAACAAAACTTGTTTCTCATTCTGGTAAATGCTCTAGATATTGTTAATTTAATATATAATTTCAGAGTCGTTTTCACGACAAGCCTCCAAATCCCCTATCCTCAAATCTCATGCATTTGAGTTTGTTTTTTTTTTTAAAGAAAAAAATAACTACTTATCCCACAACTAAATTTTTTTTTTATCATTAAAAAAAAAAAAAAAAAAAAACTACCCATCCAATACCTTCTTTCTGTTTTTCTTTTTGTTTTTTTTTCAAGGAACTACTACTAACATTTCACTTTTTTTTTTCTTATTTTATTTTTATTTTTATTTTTATTTTTTTTGGATACGTAGTATAATATGTGACAAGCATTAGCACGAGTATACAGTTCCTTCATCAACTATTCACTATAGCACTCAAAACCCCCAACATTTCACCTTTTTTAAATAATATGTACCAACATTTCACTTTGTTTTACAAGTATTTTTTGATATATAGTATAATATATGTCATGCATTAGCATGAATATATAGTTCTTTTTATCAATAATTCACTAAAGTACTCTAAATCCCCAACCCTTCAATTATATGCATTTTTTTAGGGACTACCCTCTAAATAATTTTTACTACTCTGATCATAAAAAAAAATAAAAATAAAAATGTACAACACGTTTTTGCGCAACTAACCTCACCGAATAACTATTTGCAACAGATTAAAGTATATAACTCCTAGAGCAAGACACTAACCCATATGAAACTAACTGAGTAACCCGAGTAACCTCTAAAACACTAAACGAGTAACCTCTATAACTTTGACAAACTAAACCCCATAATAGCTAGCTACATTGCGTGGCCACCGACATAAAAGAGTAAGACCCTGTTTTTTGAGCTTCTAAGCAAAGCAGGGAATATTATATACAGAGTAGGTGTCAGAACGACAAAAAAAGTGGCAACACATTATTAATACGATTATTAATACTCACTAGCGCAAAGTTGAGCAGGGTTCAACAGAGTCGACCAGTCCAAAACTGACCATTACAGCCCAAGTATAAGTTACAACATCAAGATCAACTTTCCATATTTTAAATATATACTTCCTCCGTTTTTTTTATTATTGCACCATAAGGGTTTGGTACAAATATTTTGGTAGTGGAAAAAAGTAAGAGAGAGAAAGGTATAAATACAAAATTGCCCATGTGATATATTGATAAACTAAAAAGTAAGTGTGAAAAACTAAGGTATGTTAGGTATTTGTAGTGTGAACACAAATAATTTTTTTCCTATTGAGAAAATGGTGCAATATTTGTGAAACTTCCTAAACCGGCAAGTGGTGTAATAATAAAAGAACGGAGAAAGTATATTTTTTTATATCTAGTGCATTTTACACGGTACACTCTAGTAAACAAAATCCAACAGAAGTATCAACTCAAAAACTCAAAAGAACCCACCACTAATGTAGTTCACACCTACCCTTTTAAGCGTGTCGGTTTTGTATATATTTTCATTTTTTATTTTTGTGTTTTTATCCTTGGTACGTGCAAATTTCTGGGCTGCAATTAAATACTACTTTTATTTTATGACTGCTTTCTCTCTCCTCAAATACCAAAAGTCAGTTGGATTTTTTTTTTTTATTTTTTTTTTATTTTTATTTTTTTTTTGCGTAAACGTTTTTTTAATTTGAATAATAAATAAACAACAAAAAATAACCAAAAAAAAATCTCTCATTCTTCTTTCGCGCGTATATAAACCACCCAGTCGAAAAAGCCAACTTCCCCAAAAAGATCAAATGCTTTGAAAAAATTTACCCCATCTTCTAGAGAGAGAAACTCACCATCATCAAAAACCAGTTGAACAAGAGAGAAAAGAAAAAAAAGACAGTCATATTTTATATTTGATTTTGCTCATTTGTACAAAAAGGAAATATTTATTTTTTATTTATATATACAGTATATAAAATCGATCACCAATTCGCCATTTTCTGTCTCTAAAAAACTCACTCTCTTCTCTCTCTTCCCTCCCACCATTCTCCGATCAGATTCTGGTGCAACAATGGAGTCGGAAGGGACCCACTCAGATCCAAACCCGGATTGGGATTCGGGTCATGGGCCTGAAACTGGGCTTGAAGGTATTATATTCTTTTGTATTTGATCACATTTTCA
Organism: Chenopodium quinoa; assembly: GCF_001683475.1. Taxonomy (NCBI): domain Eukaryota; kingdom Viridiplantae; phylum Streptophyta; class Magnoliopsida; order Caryophyllales; family Amaranthaceae; genus Chenopodium; species Chenopodium quinoa. The sequence continues at coordinate 2,046,148 of NW_018745546.1, forward strand.
ATTTAATTGGGTGTTTCAATTTGGTTTTGGTGATATATAATGTGGGATCAATTTTGATGGATTGTGGGTTTTGGAATAAGAGTAGAACCGATGTGGCAGCTTGGAATGGAGGAGCCATCATCATACCCGGAACGGCCCGGTGAGCCCGATTGCATATATTATCTGAGGACTGGTTTTTGTGGTTATGCCGATCGGTGTCGTTTTAATCATCCCCGTGATCGTTCTACTTCACCGGTAAAAACAATGTATTTCATTTCGAAAATAATTTTTTTTTATTTTTTATTTTTTATTGATTCTAATATATGTAATTGTTATTGTTTGATTTTGTTGTAATTTGATCTTGCAATTTGTTGGATTTTTATGGAATCAATTTTGTTCCTTTACCTTTTTTAACAAATGGAATTTTGTGTTGAGTATCTATCTTAGCTTAACTTCTGTATCTGTGGATTTCGTTATTATTATATTTTTAAATAAACTAAGTTTTAAACTGGTGCGATGTTAACATTGATCAGGTGGTACGAAGTGGAAGGGTTAGTGGAGGAGGCTTACCTGAGCGAGCTGGTCAGCCAATCTGTCAGGTACTATATTGACCCGTGTTAACGAAATTGAAAGTATTTGTACATATATTGATGTTTTCGACATTGATTGCTACTGAGATATAGATTGTGTTCGTGTTTTCGATGCAACAATCCTTTTCTTTTGTTATTGATATGCCTGAATTTATTTTTGTTTATTGACGTACATGAATTTTTTAAGAAACATGTATTAAATCTTTGTGTTTTATGTTGCTCTTCCTTCGTGAAACATTGTAGTATTTTATGAGAACTGGGAGTTGCAAATTTGGCTCTTCTTGTAAGTACCATCATCCACGGCAAGGAGCTAGTTCTGTGAATCCGTTTGCGCTGAACATATATGGATACCCTTTACGCCCGGTTTGTATACTATATTTTTTTGTTGTAGTGAGAGTCTTAGAATTCTTCCCAGAGTTAACACTACATGAAGATTTAAACTTCAGGAACCTGATGATTGTTGATTCTGCAGGGAGAGAAAGAGTGTACTTATTACATAAAAACAGGGCAGTGCAAGTTTGGGATGACATGCAAATTTCACCATCCACCTCCTTCAAATGTACCAGTACCTACGGCAGCACCTGCCACAGTTCCTCCTGCCTTAGCTTCGCCAACTGTTTACTCTACTCCTGGTCCCACTCCTCAGCAGTATGGAGTGATGACCAGCAATTGGCCTGTTGCAAGGCCCTCTATGGTACCGGGCTCGTATATCCAAGGACTGTATGGACCAATGCTGATCTCTCCTGGGATAGTTCCCTTTCCTAGTTGGGGACCTTACCCAGTAAGTGAATATCATTTTGGTTGCGTGGCTATAGAAATGATGTTTGAAAGTTGAAACATTATATATATCTCGGTGTTTGATTTTATGAGGATAATTTTGTCACTAGCAAATGGAAAAGCTATGCGATTAATGCCTGCAGCTGTATTATTTATTGTCTAATTTTGGATTTGGATTTTCTTTTTCATGAAAGAGAGTAAATTTTCACAAAAAAAAAACTGTGTTAAAACATTCTTAGATAGGGCTCAATTGGCCAATGGTATGATTTCCTAACTTGGGCCTTGACCTCTTGATACAACTAACATAGTGTAGAATTACCAACTCTCATGTTCCCTTACGTCATCCAATTTAGCGGCTTTTAAAAAGAAATGGATTTAGATGTAGGAAGGAAAAGGAAGGTGGGGGTTATAGTCTTATGGTGGAAAGATATAAGATGTGGTAATCTTAGTAATTGTACTAACTCTTTACAATTGCAACATGATCGTCATCATACCCGTGATAACAGTAACAGCTAATACATAGTATAATTATGAGTGGATTGGGTAAAAAAAAGATTTATGTTTTCCTGAATTTCCTATAATCTAGAGAGTACACTCATTTCTGATGCAGGTTGTAAATGCTACTTTTAGTTGTAGTTATTGCTTCAAAGGAACTGCAGTTCTCTTTTATACTGTATATGGTTGAAAACTTAAAACATAATTCATGTTAAACTAGTTGGTTTCATGCTAGCAAAATTCCCATGAAGTTCGAGCTTTTGAAAGTAAATGATGTTGTGCTGTTGAAAAAAAAATTATATTGAACAGTGCAAATTAAGGTTAGGTCAGTCACCATTTATTGTGTTTAAAGTCTTTCTGCACAGTTTTTCAATTTTGTGTCTAATTGTTTGGTAACTATGTTTGGCACAGGGCACTACCCCTATAACTGCCCCTAATACCCAGTCAGTGGGAGCTGGCCAATTTTACGGTTTAATGCCAATGTCACCTTCTGCTTACACTGGTGTAACTGGTCCTTATCAAGCTATATCTCCTTCTGGTGGTGGAACAACTAGTATATCAAAGGAACATTCATATCCTCAGAGACCCGGGCAACCAGAATGCCAGCATTACCTTAAAACAGGAGACTGCAAATTCGGTTCGTCATGTAAATATAATCATCCTTCAGAATGGGTTGTTCCAGAAACCAGTTCTGCCCTTAGCCCCATGGGACTTCCTCTTCGTCCAGTATGTATTTTTACACCTCTTACTTCTAATTCTCATTAAATTCTCAGTAGTTGTATATTCTAATTGACTTATTGGGATATCATTACGTTGGGTCTCCATCACCCAATATTGTTCCTCTTCACTTTTCTAAAGGAGAACCATAGCCTGAAGACTACTGTCATATTTTGTGAAAGCTTATTGTGCTTTGGTGCTTATAGAAGTGGTTTGCTCTGACATCCTTTTGGGCTCACCTGTCACCAACTCCTTATGTCAGTATTTGATTACTATACTAGTCATACTTTTCATTGTTTGTTCTAGTTAGAGTATGATTACCTTATGATGAATCTGTAATCTTCAAGTATCTTCTAGGTTAATAAATTTGGGCATGCATTCTCAATCTCCTTAATTGTGAGAACTGAAGAGAAGGTATGAGGTTCTGGTGGTTGTCTGAACCTATATTCTTGGGTAGGCTTGGATATTCTGCTTATTTAATCCCTGGATTTGGATTTTCCATCAGATTTTAACGTCCTCAGTTAGTCTTTTTTATGCTAATGGTTTAATTAGATAAATCTTGCAGTTGTTTATTACTAAATTGCCCGCAATAATTCTTCGTCCACATCATTACCATGATAAATGCTATTTAACTTGCAGTTTCGTCTTTAAACTATATGGTAATAATGTATTCATCAATTCTTTTTAGGCTTACATTCTTTATGTGACATTGATAAATACAAAGACTTGGATTCTATTGTCTGGATTTTGATTTAAAATATCTACTGTGGGGCCTTAACAGAACGTAATTTAATATTGTTAATTTATGTGTTATTAGTGCCAGTGACAACTATTTTCATTCCTTTTGTTTAAAGCAGTGTTCTTTAATTCGTGTATAACTGTTTAAGATTCGATTGAATTATCCCAAAAGTGTAACTTTCGCTTGTACATATACATATATTTGTATATTACTGATCAATGTTCTTGGGGGATTGTTGAATTACGTAGCCTTTTAGTGTGCCGGAATTTTCATAGTGGACATGGTATTCTCTCTTCTAGTTCTCATTTTCAATGCAGATATGTCTTGTTGAGTATTTCACTTCCATCTATTAAGTGAACAAGTGGAGGGAGTAAGGACATCCTAGTCGTATAGAACTGATGCCTTGTGAATTTTATTACTTCTTTTGGTTCTCTGTATATGGACATATGGTAGTTGTCAATACAACTTTGTTTAGCAGAGAAAACGAGTTCAATTTCTGCTACCAAAGGTGCTAAAGGGAAGCCTGTAATATTTTTCTCTTTCTGGACTGTTTCTTCTAAACTTTCACATCATTTTATGTTTTTTAATGATGTCACTTGTCTAGTTTTCTCAATTATATGTCAGCATAATTAAAGCAGAAATTAATAATTGATAGAAAAATATATACAATGTTAAAATTATGTTGCTTTTCATAACATTGATTTAAAAATTTTTTTTTTTTAATTTTTATAATTTGATACAAACATTAATTAAAATGATTCACATATTTTCTCAAATTTACCTTTTCAGTTTTTTCTATTCAAAATTTACATCTCTTCGACAGTGGAATGGTTAATTTTTTTTCTCAACCCTTAATAGAACTGTAGCATGATTGTAGGGGAATTGTGTAATTACTTGAGGTAAGTAGGGGGTAATTCATTGTGGTGCCTACTTGCATAGCTTCGAAAGTTCAGCTCAGTTAAAACTTGACTTGAGTGAGCTGTTGTGCCCAACCTCAATTGAGATTTGTAATCTTAATAATTATGTTAATCTTTCCTTGCTCAGCAAAAATTTGAGTAGCTCAACTTTATGATGGCTATTATTATGTTTGATACGGTTTTTTTAATTAATAGATCTTACAAACTTGTAATATATATATATTTATATATATATATATATATATATATATATATATATATATATATTTTAAAAGAAAAAAAAGCATGAGCACACCTATATTATTGTTTTCATGAAAACTTGTTGCTTTTTGTTGAGTTCTACAAACTCAGTTTGATCTTGAGTTTAGTTGCTACTTGCCTGACCAACTAAGCTCTCCATTAAATTTGATAAGTGAGCTAATTAGGCCGTGTTATTATTTTCTGTGATCTATCATATGTTTATTATCTCTGGCTAACGTTTAGTTGAATATGGACTGGAAGAGACTCCAGGGTTACTATCGAGAAGATTGATTCAAAGTTTTTTGGCCTGTCAGTACTCTTTTCCTTTATTTAATTGTGTAACTCTTTGTAACCTTCTTCTGCTCTTATATTTAGACTTACAAAGGGCTGTCTTACAGGACTGTAGGATTGGACCATATTTATGTCATTTTCTTGGTAGAGCTTTTTTTTTTCCTTTTTACCTACACTGATTGTGTTTTGCAAATTTTTATTTATTTATTTATTTATTTTTAAATGATATATTTCTAGAGTGTACCCGTGCAAAATGCACGGGATATATATTATATTAGAAAGATTTTAATTTTATAATATAAGAAAAAATATATTTCAAATACGGGGTTGATTTAGATGTAGTAACTTATGCCCTGTTATTTTGAACTATTTATGGTCTGCTCTTGCTCTACTATACTTTGTTGAGCTCTGCTCTACTCTATTGTCACATGCTCTACTCTTTTGCAATCTGATGTACTCTATTCTGCTCATAAACTCGAAAGAACAAAACCTTACTCTTATATGTAGGTGGCCATGCAAATGTGTCAAGCTATTATGGGGGTTACTTTTTCAAAGCTGTAGAGTTACTCGTTCAGTGTTATAGGGGTTATTCGGTTAGTGTCATATGGGTTATTCGGTTAGTGTCATAGGGGTTATTCCATCAGTGCTATAGGAGGGGTTACTTTGTTCTTTTGCAAGCAACTATTTGATGAGGCCAATTACGCAAAAAGCGTGTTGTACATATTTTTATTTTGATTATTAGAGAAGTGGAAGTTGTTTGAATTGAACGGTTGGGGATTTTGAGTTCTATAGTGAATTGTTGATAAATGAACTGTAAATCCGTGCATCCGTGCTAATACATGACACATATTATACACAAAAGAAAATAACACAAAGTGAAATGTTAATAGTGTTTAAGAAAAAAATGAATTGTTATTATTAGTTATTGCATTCCCTTGAAAAAATACAATTTTTTTTTGTTTAAAAAAAAACAAATAAAGTAATGGAATGATAGTTATTTTTTTTTTAAAAAAAAAAAAAAAAAAAAAACCTCAAATGCATGAGATTTGAAGATTGGGGATTTGAAGGGTTGTGGTGAAAACGACTCTGCAATTATATATTAGATTTGTGTTCTTACTTGCATTTTATCCCCTCTTTTATTCCCCCTTACTCTTTTATTAAACTTTCTCAATTTCAATTTTATATCCTGTTTTTTGGATTTTCACTTTACACTGCCCTTGTTTTTCGGCCGCTAAGTATTTTCTTGGATTTTCCATTGTTTGCGGTTGGCCCCTTATGAAGATTCATGTTAACCAACTCCTAATCATTTTGGTAATAAGGCTTTGTTGTTTTTGTTGTTGTTGTTGTTGAGGAGTCAGGGAAGGTGGCTGGTGGGGCAATATAGACCAAGATTAAGTGATTAACTATCTTTGAGCATCCTGTTTCTTCCTTGTTTATGAAATGGGATTTCTGTTGTTTAAATAGAGTTATGGTTAAATGAAAATAAAACTAGGGAATGAGTATATCAATGGATTCTAAGTACAACTTTTTGATAGTGGTAAATTAACATATGCATGCATAGTTTACTTACCGATCATTTCCTTTTCGAAGAACTTATTATGTTATTGAATTGCATGCGATTCTGCATTTCTGTTTTTTATACTATATATTTAAACTAGATGGTCTGGGCTTGTTGATTGGTCATTTCGTAAAAACAAATTAGTTCAAGTTGTTTGTGAATTCTAGAAACATGTTAACTCCATTATTTTACAGGGTACTCCAACTTGTAGTTACTATGCACAACATGGAGTATGCAAGTTTGGTCCAACATGCAAGTTTGATCATCCAATGGGAAATCTAAGTTACAGCCCTTCTGCATCTTCTCTTTCGGATATGGCAGTAGCTCCTTATCCTGTTGGATCTTCTATTGGAACTCTTGCTCCATCATCCTCGTCCTCAGATTTGCGAGCTGAAGTAATTTCAGGGTCCAACAAAGAATCTGCTTCTGCCTTGTCTTCCTCTGTGAGCATATCAAGCGGTTCAGGTGGCTCTGTATTGTCAAGCGGTTCAGGTGGCTCTGTATTGTCAAAAAGTGGGTCCATATCGCACTCTGGTATCCAGCAGTCTAGTCAGAGCTCTACTACTTCCACTGGGAGTAAAGGAGGTCCTGGTGACGGAGGTGCTCCAAGCTAAGCACCAAACAGGAAATGCTTATTTTCCTCATTTTTGCTTTTGTAGATGAAATTTCAGGAACCATCAGAAGTCATTCTTTTGAACAAATCCGAGGCAGGAAGTCTATCCCCTGCCCCTTATCCACAATTCACACTAGCACACACAACTGTCCACATCTGTGTTTATAGAATCGCGGTGGCCATCTTTTTTTCTTTCTTGAATAAGCCATCCTGCAGTCCCATATTCTCATAATAATTAGGGAAAACAAGTAATACTCATCCATTGAACAGAGTCCTATCCCCTCCAAATTACTAGAATTTCCAGTGGCTTATAAATGATCTCACCTCCCCCTTCCATCTTTCTTCTTCCTCGAATATGATTATGACTGGTCCTTGTACGTTGCCATTCCCTTTTGTACATGGACCTTGATTCGCGCCTTTCTTTTGCACTATCCAATACACGGAACATGCTTCCCAGCCCAGCCTTAGGGCGTGGTATGATTGGGAGTTTCTGTTTGTTCCCTCACTTCTTTTGCCTCCTCGGGCAAAATTATTGCCAAAAAAATCAGGATCTGAAAGCAGGCACTGTCTTTGCTGCCTTCTTATATATAGAGAAAGATGATGTGACATTTAATACAATGTTACTTGATAATTTATCATGTCATCCTTTTATGTGAAGAAGAAAACTTAACTCTTATTTATGCGTTAGTCTGTTTGTTAATTGCCTTAATTTTCATGTTCTGTGTATGGAACCGACTTAGGCTCTATTCATACATCTCACCTTATTTTCACTTATTTAAGCTCTAACATTCTCAAATCAATAATGACAATACATGACAAAAATAGGCTAATAAGTTATGAAAATTTAGGATAAGATAAAATTAGAGGTTATTAAACTCATAAAACAGTTCATAAACTTCAATAAAATATGATAAAATAGTACTCAATTAATTGACCTTTGTATTTGAAATCATTATTGTAGATTAAAATGTAGATTAAAATATTATTCCATTAACAATGACCTTCGTATTTGAAATCATTTACGTAGGTTAAAAAAAAAAAAAAAAAAAAAAAAATGAAAACTCAACTTGGTTGCATTTATTGTGGACTAAGTCATGCTTAATTCACTCTATTTTATTTTTTTTAATACTTATACTTATATATCATATCATATTTGGAAAAAAAAAATCTTAATCAAATCAGAAAAAATATGTTCTATACTTAGGGCCTGTTCACATTTACTTAATTTCAGTTCAGTTCAGTTCAGCTACAATCAGTTCAGTTCAGTTCAGTTCAGCTCCAATCAGTTTAGTTCAGTTCAGCTCTTGATTTCCCTTTCTCATAAAATATTTATTTTAGCTCAATTCAGTTCAGTTCAGTTCAGCTCTAATCAGTTCAGTTCAGTTCAGCTCTAATCAGTTCAGTTCAGTTTAGTTCAGCTCAGTTCAGTAAATGTGAACAGGTCCTTACTTTATTATTTTATGTGCAATTTTTATTGTTAAATTTCTTTTAGTTATTTAATGAAAGTTACATATTATTAAAATAAACCTTATTATTCTTTAAAAAAAATAATAAGGTTAAAATGACCCGTTTGATATGACCCCGTTTGATAAACTTTTCTTAAATTAGTATACATAAATTAGTATACATTTAATATGACCCCATTTGATAAACTTTTCTTAAATTAGTATACATATATAAGGTTAAAATTCAATCAAATTAAAAATTAGGTGAGATCAAGAAAAATAAGTTAGGATTTGATTTTGGTTTAACGTAAAATTCACTTGGCCACAAAGTACACATGAAAGTATGGGACATTGCCTTTTTATTATATTATATTATATTTTTTATTTATTTATTTTGGTAACGAACGTGCGTTAGATAAGCATTCAAAATTCCTAAAAAAAAATAAATAAAATAAAAGATAAGATAAGCATTTAAAATAGGAGTGCTACCCGATTTATTCCTCATAATTCATTAATCTGGGGTATTTTCTACATTTCAAGTGATATATGAAGGGCACATGTGTCTTTCGCTATAGATGCCTAATTAACTGCTGTTGCACCAATAATTGATGTGTTTGCAGGTGTAAGGAGGGCGATCCCATCGTAAGGGGCACTCTCCTTAAATGCCCTTGGCCAGTTAAAAACCTAGGACTTTACACTTGTTAAGGTGTAGTAGGATTTGAATTCCTGACTGTTTGGGGGACCTTGAATTAAATTGATTCTATCATCACGCTTTTTTATAAGAAACAAGTAGGAGTCGCCAATGAGTTTTAGGAAAAACTCATAAACCTCGTTCATGCCTTTCTTCCATGTGGAGTTCATGGAATAATTAGCACAAATAATAAGTTTACCCATATCCAAATTGGTCTATAAACCAGAAATGAGTTCGGGAGCGAGGGTACTAAGATAACGTTCCTTTTAGAGGGGAATCGTCCATCCTAGCCCTAGTAAGACCTCTACTAGCTCTTCCTTTTTCACAATTTCATCACCAAACAATATATGCAGCGCGATATCTAAAACTATGTTAGTTGATTTTATTTACAAGCATTAATTCACGTAGGAATTACATTGCAAACTCGTTATTCTTATTTAATAAAATTTGTGGAAGAACAATAATTAAACAAGATTCGCCTTGGCTTAGGTGCTCAACCAACAATTATTTAATTCAATTCTAGTCTTTATTAACGCAAGATACTATGTGGAATTGATTAATTAATTATTTTAAAAGTAATAAAACAACACTAATTAATTAATTAAAGTCCTTTTAAACAAGAAAAATAAAGGTGATTTAACTAAGTGCTCGGGAATTTACCACTTCTCTTTGCTAGATCTCCGTTTAGAACAATTATGGACACCTTCTTGTTGGGGAACCTCCACCGTAGTAACAAAGTATCGGAAGGGTGAGTGTTTAGGATAAGAGGGCTAGGTTGCACAAGTTCACAAGTTATTTCGCCAGAGTTTTAGGTTAATTTCTCTCTCTTGAAGCCTCGGCTTAAGCTCGTATTTATTGAGAAGGATTAGGTTTATGGTTTCGAGCTTTCTGCCGCGGCAGGTGTCGCGAGCAATATATGAAGTTGCGCGCGGCAACCCAGCGCAAGTTATAGAGTTGCGCTGCTATGTGCAGCGCAACTATTGTTCTTGCGCGCGACTTTATGGTAAGATTCGATTTTATATTTTCCGTATAATTTCCGAATAATTACAAATCTTCCGTAGCGCAACTCTGGAAGTTGCGCTGGGTGTCGCGCGCAACTGAAATAGTTGCGCGCGGCTTTTTCTGCGGCAGCACTAAGTTTTAACCTAGACGCTCCTAAATCCGTCATTATTAGGGTTTAAGCACGGACTTAAGCCTAATTATGATCAGGTTTAGTTAATTGGACCTTTGTTTTGGCTTTTCTTTAATTTGGGCTAGTCTTTTGTGTTTTGTGGCTTAACCAGTTATCCATAAGTATTCTTCACTTTGATCCAACACGAAGATGGCTTTATTTATCATCATTGCACTTCCTGTCGGGACAGGAGGCCAAAAGTACATATCTACAGCAGGGGTTGGCATGAAGGCGTTAACGGTAGTAAACCATAGTTACTTATCGTTAGATAAATCAAATTTCCCTCCTGGTTACAATCTTATCTCTCCCCTTTTTACGGATCTGTAATGTTTGGGTCTTTCATTTGATACTTGCTTGGAGATTCGTTCTATGTGGTCCCGATTTGCTTCGTCGACAATCTCACAGCTAGTAGTGGTCGGTCAGTGTTTTTAGCTCTCGGATATTGGATACGAAATTCAGGTATTGCGGTAAACAATTGAGTCGTAGTAGTGGTTGTTGTATTAGTCCTGTTCGTGGTAGTATTTTATTTTTTTCCTCTTAGTCCAGCAATGGATTTATGTTAGTTATATGTGGGTTAGTTTATATTTGAATACATTGAACTCGCTTTATATTTTTAAAGTTCAATATAAATGTTTTTGTGGAAAGTATATAAATATGAATATAAGCTATTGATATTTGTGGTGTTAGTGATGTGGTCGACTCATGTCGATGTGTGTGGGCAAATGTGAAGTCGAATTTTAAATTGATTCAAGATGTATTGTGTACTTGTAGACACCCAAATGTGTCTCCCCAAAACCAAATCTAGTGATGAATACCTTTCACGTCGTTTGATTATCGAACGAGGTGAAAGTGCGAAAAGTCTAGTGATGAGGATGTTTTTATTAAAATATTTCTCTTTCTGTTTTCAAAATATTTCTTTTCTTACTCTATTTATAAAAAATAGCCAGTCCAATTTAGTTTGGTCCATGATAAGGTTCCAATAATAGTGTAGTTGGATTGAGCTTGAAAAGAGATTTCCAATGATCTATTATAAGCCCAATTCCGATCAATAATGAGGAAGTTATGGATTAAATTAAATTAAATTAGGCTCAATGATTTTGAATGTGGCCCAATGATCTAGAGGAGGGCCTATTAATTATTCCTAAAGTAATTAGGATTGATGTTAATCTTCTAGAAAGTTCTTTTTAATTCTCAAAAGATTAGGGTTGATAATTATATTTTTAAAAGATGTTTGATTTTAAATAAAATATATTATTTATCACAAATCTGATTTTAAATCTTTTTAGACGTGGAATTACTTGTTAACCCGTTTAAAAGATGATTCCGCGTACGAAAGCGCGGTTGTACTTCTGAATCAGTGCGAGACGACAGAGTCGTCGCCTGGAGCTGACAGCTGTTGTAATACCCCGTATTTTTATGTATTTTTATAAAGTATTTAAGTATTAATAAAATGTATTTTCAAGGGCTCAAGTATTTTAATTAAATATTTTAAAGGGTTAAAGTATTTTAAATATAAAGTTTTATAAAAGTAAAATATGTTTTGGGCCAAACGTTTATTAATTATTGGGCAATGTAAATTATTCCTACATACTATTATTGGAATAACCCATTCCAAAACCCATAACTTAAGCCCTATCCCATAACTCAAGCCCACATTTTTATAAGCCCAAATTTAACCCTACACTTTCTACTCTATAAATACCCCATGAATCCCCAAAAATTTTCCACACAAAAAGGTTAGTCTTATTTTCTCTCTCCTTTGTTTTATTAGTTTGTGTAATTATAATTTTGATTTATGGGTTTTAATTTTATTGTTTGAAATTAATTTAATTAGTATCAAATTGTATTTTGATGATTAAACTTTATAATTTTCAGATTTTGTAAATTTTATAACATAGAGTTTTTAATTATTGAAAATCATGATTTTAGGGTTTTTATGAATAATAGATTTAAGGCTTTTATAGTAATGATGTTTTGAAATTTTGGTGATTATAACTACTTATTAGTTTAACTTAATTCCAGATTATTTTGAACACGTAAATTCATGTTTTAATTATTAGATTTCCGTTCGTTAAATATTAATCCCGTTTTAATCCCGATCAGGTTCTGAACTCCTCCGATTTTGATAAAAAAGTAGTTTTTTCGTGTGGAAACAACGTTTTAAGAAAGACTCACTACTTTGGTAGTGAGCACCACCCTTTAGTGGCCAAATTCAGCCTCTAAATATGATTTTCGGGCAGTTTTTGATTTTTAACGAAGTTTTTTTTATGCTTTAAATTTTATCCTTGAGTTTAAAAGGGGTAAGAGATAATTTAATGTTTCTATGGATAATTTAAGTATAAAGATGTATTTTGATGAAGTTTTGAAGGATTTTTGATTAGTTTAAAATGTTGGAATTTTATTTAAAGTAGTATAATTGTGATTTTTAATAAAAGGGTGTGATTATCCATTAAAAAGGAATTTAATTAGGGGTTTTTAAATAATTTTCAGATTATTATAAGTTATTTAAAGTGAGTTTAAGTTGCTGGAAATTGTGTATACAAGGAGAATTAATATAGGTTTATTGTCCCTTTATGTAGGAGACTTGGTTCGAGAGGTGTTGTAGTGTAATTGACCATTTTAAGAGCTTAATTGAGGTACGTACACGTACTTAGCATATTTTGGTGACCTACAATCATGCTAGGTTTGATTTCAATTAATTACAAGTAGTATCATGCTAAGGTTTATGTATGGAATTGTGAATTTATGATGTTTGTGGTTAAATTGGGAAGCATGAATTATTTGTGATGGTTATAGATTGGAAGATTATATTTTGGGCATGTTGTGTTTGAACCACATTTTTATTTATGGCATGTTAGAAGGCATGATTAATTAAACTACATGTTTAATTAAGTTTAGAATATTGAAAAGGAATTTTATTATGGTTCAAATAATTTTTTATTGATGCTTTAAGCATGAGGAATGAGCTATATAAGTGTCTATGTACACAAGGAATAAATTTTATGTTGGTGCCTTTGTGCACTTAAGGTGTTTTTAACACCGAGGGATAGGATTTTTGGCGCATTATGCGTTTAAGGTGTCTTTGACATTGAGGTAGAATTAAAAAGGGTTCAACATTAAATAATATGTGGTCACTAATTATTCAAGAATTAAATTGGTATGTTTGGTCGATTGAATAATTATTGTTGATTGATTTATTATGCTTTGAGAGTCATCACCAAGTCCAATAGCATGTAAATAACGTAAAGTGAAAGATATTACGCACCAAAACTCTTGGAACGTATATACCTTGAGTATGAACAATGGGGGGAGTTATGGGATTTTATATTTAACCATAACTTCTAATGGAGTACAGGACGCTGTACATTCCTTTTTTTTATTTATTATTATGCGCAGGAATTCCGCCACCTTTGAGTGGTTTTGTCGCTGGCACGGTTAGCTCCCGTGTCAGTTAACCTCAAATTTATTTGGGGGAGGTTAGGAGGTGGAAACCCGTTCGATGCGTAATCAACGCTAAATGAATTAATTAGTGTCTAGTCATTGTGTCTTGTTAATTGGTGTGTGTGCTTGTGAACATGTGCATTGAAGTAAGGGTGTGTTGATAGGTGAAAGCATGTTAGTGTGTTTATTTACGCTTATGTACTCAGCTTTGCTGATTGTGTGTTTGTGTGTTTGGCCATGTCTTTAATTTGGCCCTACGACGACCCATTTTCTAATGGCGAGTAGTGGGGACAAGTAGAGAGGGGGTTTTCAGGTGATGAAGCATATTCATGAATGGGCATGGGGGAAGAGCGAATCATGCTAGTTTCTATAAGTATATGATGTGTTTAACGCTTTAATTATTTATGATATTATTATCATGCATGACTAACGCAAAAGTTTTAAAGTCGGTTTGGTTTTGATAAGGGCCTACAATGGTTCCAAGTTGTAGGATGGTTTTATTTTACCTCGTTTGACTTTGGTTTTGACTTTACTTTCGTTGGTTGACTTTTCAAGTTGACTTGTTTTGAACGGTTTTGAAGTTAGTCTTCCGCTGTGTGTCTTTGATGGTTGCCTTAGCCGATTTCACGGTGGCGGTAATATCTTAGATATTCCCATTTAAATTTTTAAACAGGGAAAAACGTTTATTTTGAAAGAAAGGAATTTCTAGGGTATTACAGCTATCGCCTGGCGACGAGCTTGTCGTCTGGTGCTGATTCCTGTCGTTGGCGACATGAGGTATTTTTTTACGAATATGATTTACTTTGATCCTGTGCTATTTTTTTACGAATATGATTTACTTTGATCCTGTGCTATTCACAATCATCATTCACAACCATAATCTCTTTATCTTTTTCTCTATAAAAGCTATAAGCTTTCTCTCTATATTCTTTTTCTAAACCTTCTCTCTCTCAAAATTCCTCACTCATTAGTCCTAGACACACCTAGCCAAGTTCAAAGTTGCCTTTGCCTTAGACGTGAAAGGTTGATAATTTATGAGGGTTTGGTCCCAAATCTCTATTTCAATTATTATTTAGTTTAATTGTTTAATATTTTCCTTGAAGTTACTAACGCGTGTATTTTGTTATTAGAAAGAGATACGAGACATCAAAGTACGTACTTTAATTGTTTTATTGATCTTTTGATATAGAAATCATGCTTAGATTATTTTATTGCTTCCTGGTATCATGTTAGGATGCATTATTGCTTCCTAGTATCATGTATAGGGTATGAACAAAAATTTCTAATGTAAAGTATGTTTATTATGATGCTTCCTATTTCTTTCCTAATATCATGTTAGTGTTAGGGCTAATTGATCTTTAATGTTTAGTGACATGCTAGGGTTTGTTATTAATCTTGCTTGTATCATGCCTAGGATCTTGCTAATAATATTATGCTTTAACATGATTATGGTAATTATGATTATTATTTTGATGATGATTATAGTTGTTAGGCCCTGTTCTCTTCACCTTAAAAAATAATATTAAGTAAAAATAATTTCAGTTCAATAAAAATAAGTTCAGTTCAGTAAAATTAATTTCAATTCAGTTAAAATAATTTAAGTTCAGTAAAAATAAGTTCAGTTCAGCAAAATTCAGTTTTATTAAAGAAGAATATAATAGAAAATCAGTAAAAATAATTTCAGTTGAGCAAAAATAATTTCAATTCAGTAAAAATAATTTAAGTTCAGTAAAAATAATTTAAGTTCAGCAAAAATAATTTCAGTTCAGTAAAAATAACTTCAGTTCAGCAAAATTAAGGTGAAGAGAATGAGCCTTTATTTTGATGATTATTATTATGTTGCTTGATATTTATTATTGTTATTTCTTGATCACGCCTTTTATGCATGTTTAAAGGGAATTTGTACTTGTAATCACGCTTAATAAGATAATTCATAATCTTGTTTAGGCTAATATGATTATAATTCAAGTGATCGCCAATAATAGTTTTGTTTGTGTATTAATATTCAACAAACATAGATTAAGCAGGTTTAGGGTTAACCTATTGATTGTATGTTTGTCAAAAAGTGCACATGAATAAGAGAAGAATAAAGTGGAGGCCTATTTTTAGGGCAAGTCTAATCTCTTTTATGTTGGATTTGTACCTTCATCCCCGAACTTCTAGTCATGGTTCCAGACCTATTGGAGTTAACGATCACTTGGATAGTTAAGGGGTGTAACGTTCACCCTGTGAACGGTTTACAAGTTCCTAAAACTTGTTGGCGACTCTTTAACTCTAGCTTCCTTCCTTTGGACGCCACCATGCTTAAGTGTATGATCACAGTGGGGCTCAAGTGTTGGATGCTTGAAATATTCCCTATAGTTTTTTGGCGACTCCACTGGGGAGGAATTTTATTTTAATTGCTAAAATTTATTTAGGCAATAATTTAGAATGAGTGGATGAGACTCGAAAAGTTCTAAGTATTTCAAGTGCGTAATTTTGATTGACATTATTAGCATAAGCATAAAAAGGTTCGCATTGGAAAGACCATCCTTAATGCATCAAGAACATAGGATTTTTACACGTAGGAAATTATGGAAATATCTTTCACAACTAAAGTCGAAATAACGCTACAAAAAAAATTGGAAAATTCAAGAATAGAAAGCTGCCGAGGCATGTAGGAATTAGCACTGAGAAAACAACGTCAGTGCCGAACAATGGCGCTGTCGCCTGGCGACAGTGCCAGCATCTGGCGACGACGCTATTTTTCTCGTGCTGAATTCTTCCAATAACGAGCTAGAAAGCTACCTTCTTGTTTTGATCGGTTTCTAGTACTGTTTGCTCGGTTTTACTTCCTAATTGAGTTTTTCCCTTTTTTTATGAAACCCATATGTGTTCTACATATAGCCATAACCCTCCAGGGATTCACGCTCCATCTACCCAATCGAACGCTTCTGGTAAAGAAGGGTACATCCGAGTTTGTTTAATTCACCAAACCATGGAAGCGAGTTTAACTCGCGGGGTCCCATCCACTCGCACCAACCCTTCCAAAGGTAAGGCTTCCGCGTGGTGCATCCAGACTCATAACCATGGACCCTTTTTTACTAACCCATCTCCTGAACATTAGAGAACTAGAGCCATGGTTAGGTTGCAAACTCATTGCATCATATTGTGGCTATATGACTACTTGTGCATTATTTGTTGTGCATATTATATATATATGTTTCCCCTAACCGTTTTTTTTGACTTGTGAATGAGTTAAATAAATCTATTAATGACTAAAGGACTTTGCTAATTTTATTGGTTAATTAATGAATGATTAAAGTCTAAATAAATCCCCTTAAAAAAAAGTCTAAATAAATTGATTGAACTTGACTTAGTACGACTTTTAGGCTTGTCCCTTTACAGCAAAATACTGGAAACATTCCCAAACTAATGTTCCAGTAATGGCGCAGAGATTTGGACTATGGCGCCACACGCTAGAGATTAGCGCCAGGCAATGATCTTGTCGTCTGGCGCTTACCCTTAGCATCTGGCGACAGTTCTGTCGTCTGACAACAACCTGTATTTTTGCTCGAGTCTTCACGACGAGTCTGATTAATCAATTTGCTAAAACGGTTTAGTCGGTTTATTAATGACAGTAATCATGTTTAGTCCTTAATTAAGTCTAGGCACATAGACTCATGGTCTCACACAAGAGTCAAAGTATGTCACTCACATTCACCATTAAAGCACACACATAATATGTCACCTTTTGACCATGTCTAGAGAGTCTTGTATGCGCGTATTTTCCGTCATTTTTTTAGGGGGGTAAGTCGGATATTAATCCTCCAATTAAACCAAACTTGTTTAAACCCTTACTTGATCTTAAAAAATACACCCTATTTTTTGCTTTTTTGTTTTTAAAATCAATAAAGTCAAAGTCAAATTTGAGTCAAGTCATTAAAACAAATAAATGGTTTAATTTACAGCACTTGGTCAAGAAAATAAGGGCGGTTAATCAAAGACAATACATTTGTTCAAATACTCCTTTTTGACAAACCCATTAGTCGGAAAAGAAAAGCCATGAAGATCATGGAATCTCAAGAAGAAGTTAATGAACTTAACAAGGACATGTGGCCAACCTAACTGAATTGATGAAGAATATAGTTCTTCAAATCAATGACCCTGTGAGGCAACAACAAATGGAGCTCATGCAAGAAAGCTTGAGCAAAATATCCAATGACTATAGATTTCAGGATATTAGCTCACAAGGGGTCTCAGTGGACAAGGAACTTCGTCCGTAGAAGTTCAACGCCAGTGACATCACTCGAGAAAATAATGAATATTAAGGGGATATATAAGAAAATTTTTCATACACTGTTTTCTTTATCACTCGAGACGACCTTGTAAAGCAAAAAGCTGATAACACTAACTCCAACAGTGGCTGGAAAGGAAAGAAGAATGACAATCCTTCTTCTTCCAAAACCACCCACTCAAAAAATGTTAGCACCTTTAATCTGAATGAAGTCCTCGCCATGAATAATCAAGGACAAAAGAAACCATTTAGGAGAAATTTCACTCCTATTGGTATGAGTTATGACACTGCATTTGACCGTCTTCATGCAAAAGGTCTTATAACTCCTATTGGATCATTTGGGGATCCACCAGTCGAAAAGAGAATGGCTAATTGGAACCCCAATGCACACTGCAAATACCATCAAGGTAGGGGCCATCTTACTGGGAATTGCTGGAAGCTAAAGGAAGCTATCCAAGACTTGATTGACAACAATAAACTCCCAGTACCTCCTGCAAGCAAGAAGCCAAGCATCAACAGTGCACCACTTAGATTTCTGACTCCTTGGCTATCTCTAATGAGGAAAGTTGTGGTGATCCCTCATCTTTAATCAAGCCCGTACAGTCGAAGAAACTCATGCCCTTGAAGAAGAAGAATAAGTATTCTTCGACGCCATGAGTGAACTGTCCCCAGTGCAACAACCGCCCACTAAAGAAGATATGTTTCTCCTCGTAGGCATGTGTAGAAGAGCTCTTGAACGCACAGAACAAGAATAAAATAAACATGTCAACAAAGAAGTAACACCTATAAAGACTACTATGAAGAAACCATTCTCTCTTCAAGTAGTCAAAACACCCAAAAGGAGCCATAAGTCCTACACTCCAATTGGGACCACCTATACAAATATGTTCAAAATTCTGTCCGAGAGTGACAAGATTAAACCTCTCGAACCGAGACCATTTAAATCACTAAAGAGGACGGATAGGTTCTACTATCCATATCATCAGTCAGGAGGACATACAATAGAACACTGTTTTAAATTTAAGGATTTAATTCAGAAACTAATTGATGATAAAAAGATAGTCAAAATTCCACAAGAGAAAGACGCTATTATTAATGGAGTTTGGGACAATGACGAACATAGTGATAACTTTGATCCTAACAAACTTATAACTCCAGTAGAGGGTCTAGTTCAAGAATGGCGAAAGACAGTGAAGGTGACTACTCCAAGTGGAAGAAAGATCTTCATAATAACAGGACAAGGACCAATGTTCGAGGAATCGTCTGAGTCAGAGTCCGAGTCAGAGTCTTCCCCTATCGAGTCTTCTAAGTCCTTAGTTATAGCACCTTCTCCTAGTTCTTCTTTAGCACCTTCTTCTAGAATTGTTAATAATCAAGTCCCAACGGACATAACTTTATTTGATGTAATGGTTTATGAATTCAATAATATGTCCTCTTTTGCTTACTCCTCGTGTCATTCTTTGACCCAAGATGACGAGCATTGCTTAACTAACAATGAAAGTGACAAAGAAATAATTAAAGAAATGGAAACACTTGAAAGTAAAACACCGGTAATTGAGGATACTGAAACGGTTGACATCTCAGAAGATCTAACCATTAAAAGAGAAGTTAAAATCGGACTAACACTTAATAAAGATGAAAGAACCAATTTTATTAATTTATTAAAAGAATTTATCGATGTATTAGTTTGGTCATATGAAGATATGTTAGACATTAATAGAGAAATAGCTCAACACACAATTCCACTAATTTAAGGAATTAAACCTGTAAATCAAAAGTTACATCGAATGAAACCCGTCGTAGCCCTAAAAATAAAAGAAGAAGTACAAAAACAGATAGCATCAGGTTTTATCAGGGTATCCAAATACCCCGAATGGGTTGCAAATGTAGTCCTAGTTCCACAGAAGGACGGAAGGGTACGAATGTGTGTCGACTATCGAGATCTAAATAAGGCAAGTCCAAAGGATGACTTCCCTTTACCACACATCGATATTCTAGTAGATAATATAGCAAACCACGCACTTCTCTCATTTACGGATGGATACACAGGGTACAATCATATCCTCATGGCAAAAGAAGACATGGAGAAGACAACATTTATAACACCTTAGGGCACTTACTGTTACACGGTAATGCCATTTGGGTTGAAAAATGCGGTACCAATGAGCAGCAACTGCTTCACTCCATGATATGATGCACAAGGAAGTCAAAGTCTATGTAGACGGCATGATTGTGAAATCAAAGGATCGCCCAGGGCATTTGGTAGCCCTAAGAAAATTCTTTGAAAGGTTAAGAAAATACAACATGAAGTTGAACCCATCCAACTGTGCTTTTGGAGTCACCTTAGGAAAATTCTTGGGATACGTCATTAGCTCTAGAGGAATAGAGATAGACCCAACCAAGATCAAAGCAATCATGTCAATGCCACCGCCCAAAACTGAAAAGCAAATTCGCGCATTCATTGGCCGGTTGCAATACATAAGTAGGTTCATATCAAAATTGACAATAACATATGAACCAATATTCAAGAAGCTTAAAAAGAATGTGCCAGTAATATGAAACAATGAGTGTCAAAAAGCCTTTAAGAAAATCAAAGCCTATCTCGCTAATCCTCCTGTATTAGCACCATTACTCCTAGGGATTCCTCTTAGGTTGTACTTAACAGTCACCAAAGAGACAATGGGGGCTATGCTCGCACAATAGGTAGAAGGAAAGGAGAACGCCATCTACTATCTAAGTAAAAAGATGCTCGAGTATGAAATACGCTATAACCACTTGATAAATTGTGCCTCGCATTAGTATAGGCGACAACCAAGTTAAGACATTACGTGCTCGTTCATACAATCTTTGTAGTATCTGTAATGGATCTAATCAAGAATCTTTTCGAGAAATCTACACTAAATGGGTGAATATCAAGATTGATAGTCAACTTACCCCAATTCGATGTAAAATTCATGCCCCAAAAGGCTATTAAAGGATTAGTGGTTTTAGATTTCTTAGCAGATTTCCCAATAGAAGATTCCACGCTTATACACGAGAATGATTTTTTAGACGAAGACTTGATGGTCACAGAAGATGATAATTGGACTCTCTACTTCGACGGAGCCTCAAACCAAAAGGGATGTGGTGTAGGAGTACTATTGGTATCACCTAAAGAAGAACATATTCCAATCTCCAAAACGCTAGATTTCGACGTTACCAACAACGCTGTAGAATACGAAGCATGCGTGGTAGGCCTCGAAACAACATTGGCATTGGGAGTAAAGAAACTTTGAATTTTTGGGAATTCTTCGTTGATCATCAATCAAATTTCCAAGAGATGGAAAGTAAGGAGTGAAAGCTTGGCCCCTTACCAAACCTACTTGGAAACTCTTACAAATCAATTGGAAAAGGTAAAATACACATATCTACCTAGAGAGGAAAATCAATTTGCTGATGCCTTGGCAAGACTAGCCTCAATGGTTAGGATTCCTACCGAAATTGAGCAAATGCCTTAACAATATAAAAGAGGCATAAACCAGCTTATATCCAAGCAATAGAGGATGATGAAGTCACCCAGGATGAAGAAGAAGAGGAAGAACCTTGGTATACAGACATCCTTAACTATGTCACAAAGGGAGAATATCCACCCCTTGCTGACAAAAGAGCAAAACGAGCCTTTAGACTTTAGGCTTCCAATATGTGCTCATTAACGACGAGTTATACAAAAGGGTACCTAAATGATGTGAATTATTGATCCGAAAATCAACAAAACACAAGGGATATGTTTAAGTCTAATTCTATACAGGAATTCCACCAAGAATTAAACAAAAACTAAGATTAATCAATTAAGAATCCACCTAATTAATCAATCCAAACGAATATTTTAACTAAAACAAGCAAAACAACAATTGATCGCAATCAACAAAAACTCAAGTATGCAACTTAAGAAATAAATCTGAATATTAATCTCTATATAATTCGTGTGTTTTACAGCCCTATTTATAGACTTAGTTTACCTAGGAAGATTAGGACAAGTTCCTAATTCAATCCTAATTAAACTAGAATTCTAACTTGCTTGAAGAGCAAGCACCTTGGAGCACAAGCACACGCCTAAACTGATTTATTTTGCTAACTAACTGATTTTAAAAGCAATTAAATAAAGATTAAAGATCCTAATGCTTGAACCAAGAAAAAACCTTTCAAGTGAAAGGTAAAAACTTGTAAGCAAAAATCTAAGTAAAGAAAATTCAAGAAAGTTCAAGAAAGTGGACTAGACTCCAAGAAAAGCCACTAAGCAAACCGTGGCTTTGCTTTGATATCCAAGAAAGTGTCCATGCAATGCTTGGCTTGAATCAATGTTTAGGGACAAGCTATTTTGATGCATGATAAGCAAATCTTCTAAGTTCTCCATGCTTAGACTTGCATCACTAAAGGTCGCGCTCTTCTATGTGTAGGCAAAATGGAGGCCCAATGGGCTATGAGAATAGTCCACGAAGGAGTATGTGGAACACACGTAAATGGCAAAATTCTAGCCCAAAAGATAATGCGCAAAGGGTATTATTAGACTACCATGAATAGGGATTGTCATCAATATGTCAAAAGATGCCCTAAATTCCAAATATATGCTAACTTAAAACATGTTCCTCCGTCTCTCCTCTAGAACTATACATCACCATGGCCATTCTCAACATGGGCAATAGATATTATTGGAAGAATTACTCCTCCAAGAACAGCTGTAGACACCAATTTGTGTCTCCCCAAATCCAAACTCGGATATGAGTACCTTTCACGTTTGAATCATAATCGAATGAAGTGAAAGTGTGGAAAATCTAGTGTTGCGGTTAGTTTTTTAATTCTTTTCTTTCTATTCGTTTTTGAAAACCTATTTTAATAAAACAGCCAATCCTGTTTGGTTTGGTACATAGAAAGGGTCCAATAATGGTGTAGTTGGGTCAGGTTTGGAAAGAGCTTTCCAACGATGTATTATAAGTCCAATTTCGATGAATAATGAGGAAGTTATGGCCAAATTACTAAACTGGGCCCGATTTGATCTTTATGTGCGGCCCAATGATATAGAGGAGGGCCTAATATTGATTTATCATTCCTAATGCGATTAGAATTGATTATAGTCTTCTAGATTCTTCTAGAAAGTTCTTTTGAATCCTAATTTAATTAGCATTGATAAATTGACTTTTAGCTGACTTTTAAGAGTTTTAATCAGAATAAAAGAAGTGTTTTTAAGGAAAATACGATTTTTCTCTCTTATACGGTTAAATTTTATCAAAATTAGAAAACGAATGGAAAATTATTTCCAGCGCCATACGACAGCTCTGTCGCCTGGCGACAGCTCTAGCGTTTGGCGACAGACGCGTTGTTGGCGACAACGGTCATATTTTATTCTCTTTGAAACTCTGATTCTATTCTATCATATCCGGCTGATTTTTTCTTTCAATAGCCTCCTAAACCTCCGTTTTCAATCATCAATTCTTAGGAATTCTCTCCTCTCATCAACTCTCATCAAGAAATTCTTGATCCTCTCTCTCTCTTTTCTAAACTAGCCTTTTTGCATACAGAGGAGATGAGATGACACTTTAATCGTAAGGATGATAAGATTCTACGACACCCTGCTGATGGTGAGGCTTGGAAAAAATTTGATGAATAATATACAAAGTTTTCTGCCGATCCTCGCAGTGTTAGACCAGGCCTAGCTAGTGACGGTTTTAATCCATATCGTCTAATGAATACAAATTATATTACATGGTCGGTGGTCCTCATTCCTTATAACTTACCACCATGGTTGTGCATGAAGTCATCATCATTTATTCTTTCTATAATTATTCCCAGTAAATTTGGTCCCGGTATGGATATTAATGTGTACTTGCAACCACTAATCCATGAATTGAAATTGTTGTGGGAAGGTGTTGATGCTTTTGATTCTTATAGTGGAAGCAACTTCAAAATGCGAGCAGCCCTACACTCTATTATTAATGACTTTCCTGCATATGCTATGCTGTCGGGTTGGAGTACAAAAGGCTACAAAGCTTGTCCTTCTTGCACTCATTCTACAAATTCAGATAGATTTGGTGGAAAAATCGTGTACCCTGGGTATCGAAAATGGTTGCCAATTGATCACCCATACCGTTCACAAGCTAAAGTTTTTGATGGGAAAGAAGAATATGGTCTTGCTCCGATTTGTACTAGTGGAACTGAAGTCTTGAAGCAACAAGAAGGGGTAAAGTATGTGTATTGGAAGGCTAAAAAAGTTCTTATGAAAAAAGGGAGAAAAATTGCCAATGAACTTGATGATGATTGCGATTCAGATGGTGATGATGTTCTTTGGAAAAAGAAAAGTACATTTTTTGAATTAGAGTACCGGGAGCATAATCCTCTTAGACATAGTTTAGATGTTATGCACATTGAAAAGAATGCGTGCGATATTTTATTAGTAACTCTTTTAGATACGGATAATAGTAGAGATGATGAGAGTGGCAGAAAAGCCCTAAAGGAATTGAATATGAAGCCTCATCTTTGGATCAACCCTCAAGGTTACATCCCGCCGACCTCATACACCATGTCTAATGAGGATAAAGAAAGATTTTTGAAAGTCTTAAAAAAGATGAAATTTCCTGATGGATACAAATCTAATTTGCAAAAATGTGTGAATCTAAAGCATCAAAAACTTATTAATATGAAAAGTCACGACCATCATATTCTCATGCAAGATATCCTTCTTGTTGCTTAAGGGCGTCGAATGCCACAAAAGTTATTGACTTTCTTGACGAGTTGTCCGACTTTTTTTAAAAAGATATGTTCAACTGCTATAGATACCGGAGAATTAGATACCATTCAATCAAAGCTCGTGTTGACACTTTGTAAGATATATATAGAATTTTTACCAACATTTTTTACGATCATGGTTCATCTACGTATTCATTTAGTGGATGAGGTCAGACTTGGCAGACCGGTTCATTACAGATGGGTGTATCCCATTGAAAGGTGATTTTTTTTTTATTATTATTATTTATTTATTTGTTTATTTGTTTTAAATTATAATTTTCCTTATTTTTTTCACATTCACATACAATCGTTATTTTAATTCAAGTTACTTGGCCTTTTTAAAATCTCATGTAAGCAATAAAGTGCAACCGGAAGGTTTTATAGCGAAAGGTTACCTTTTGTGGGAGACAATTGCATTCTGTTCGAGATATTTAGAAAGTGTTGAAACTATATTCAATAGACCTAGAAGGAATGAAGACGGTGTATCAAACACTGACAACTATCTATATAACTCTGGTGGTCGTGTAGTTGGAAAGAAAGAAAATGTCCGTGTAGACAATAGAAGTTTAAAGCAAGCACATCGCTATATTTTACTACACTCCCATGAACTGACACCGGTTCTAGAGTAAGTAGCAATGTAGCATTATGTGTTTCTTTAAAGCGTCTAATATTTACTTGTTATTAACATAACATTTTCCATCTTGATAGTGAGTTTTTAAAACAAAAACGACATGAGAATGGCGTTGGAGGAAGTCAATCTAATGAGTCTATTGAAAATCAGTGGATAAGTAATGAATTTGCTGATTGGTTGCAAAAACAGGTTATATGCTATTACAATAAGTTTTTTTTCTTCTAATTTTCATTTTATACAACAATTTTAGTCTAAATATATATTCCCAAATTGTAGGTCCATAATTTAGATGATAGCACGGTAGAAGGAAAGTTGTTTGCTAGGAATTGGGTGAAACTTGAATGATTGATTAGTTGTGCTTAATTTGGGGATTGTTGATTAATTGTTGAGATTAAAGTGATTAATGAAAGTTTGCATGTGTGTAATTCGATTAGGCCTTGAGAATTATGCTAGATTGCATTGTAGTTTCTAATGATACGGACCATTGATTTAGGAATTGCAATTGTCGATTGAGCTTGATTAGTGATGCTCCTAGTTAGAGTATCTCGTAGTTGGCGCTAGTTTGACCTCTAGGAAATAGCTTGTTGATTCTTTTGATTGAGCTTGCCATTAGTCTTCAAAACCATTGACTTGCATGTATTTCCGAGTTGCTACAATTGTTATGATTATTTGTTGATCCCTGTTCCTATTGCTTTATTTGTTTGGTTTTTTTATTTGGTAGTTGGTTACTGTTCTTTCTTTATCTTTGTCTTCGACCTAGCTTAGGCGCATAATTGAGAGCGCTTGAACATTACTGATCCTTTGGGGTTGCCCCTTGACTTGCCTCGATACTAGTATACAGGTTTGTTAAGTGTTTATAAATTTATTTTGATTGAGGGAGGATTAGTTTCAACGACCTAGTTCCACCCCTCTCCAAAATGGCGCCGTTGCCGGGGAACGGTGTCTATGTTTGAGTGTTTTTGATTGATTGAGTCTAGGTCTTTGTATATACTTTTCTTTAATTTTATTTTTATTTGCTTTGTAAAAAATGGCATGTCTCTCATTTCCTGAATATGATGATGAGCCTTTTTGTGAATATTTCAATAGACTTAAGGTATTTCTTGACTATAATCTTTGTAGTCTTTGGGAGACTTGTGAGATTTGTTATTTTGGTTTGAATGAACAAACTAGGGATATAGTTGAAGGAATGCATAATAGTATATTTAGAGCATTTTCTATCGAAGATGCTTGGGATTTTTATGTTTAGTTTGCTTGGGAAGTCTATAATTGGGGTAATCGTGCTTCAATTTTTGAAGTGCAATGTGTTAATTCTTCTAATGCTAGCATGATTTCCCATGATGTGTCACATGATCCTGTTGGTGAACCTAGAAAAAATGATTCCAATTTTATTTCCTCTTTTGTTCATGATAATGTGGTGCATGCTCAAGCTAACAAATCTCATATATTTGAAAATGCTCCCAATCCCCTATTTAATGAAAATTCTCATGTTTGTAATGATGATGATCCTCAAACCTCTTCATCTTTTCATTCTCCAAGTTCTTGTGATGAGCCTCTATTCCCTTTTAACCAAATTGATGTATCTTTGAGGGAGTTAGAGATGAATCCCAACCTAAGCCCCTTTGAGAGACAAATGTTGGATATTTCAAGGAGCCGAATGGAGTTGATTAAAGAGAATAAGGGTATTATGAATGAAATATCGAAAAGAAGAGGAGAGTTGGAAAGCCAATTTTCATCCTCGTTGCTTGTTCGTGAAAAATCCTTATCCAATGTGTGTGTTGAGGGTGATGATGATAATTTAAAGCAACCAAGAGTGTGTGAGGATCCTATTGTTGAGCATAGGAGTGAAGGAAAGGGAGTCGACAGTGATGATGATTTTGATGATATTTTGAATCTAGACATCTCTTCCTTTGTTGATTGTGATGAGTCTGAAGTGTATGAATGTGACTCTTCTATCCATGAGTATTTGTACTTGTTTGAGGTTATGTCTAATGTGTTTATTGAGTGTAAAATGAATAGATATAGCCTTTTAAGTAAGTTCATTGAGGATACTTCATGGGAGAGAGATGATTTTGAGATGAATTCGCATCCATTCATGCACGGTTTTGAGGACTTAGTTTTTGAGTTGGTTCAAGGAAAGGTTGTTTATTGTGGTGCAAAGGAGGGTAAGGTTGATTCCTTTGGAGTTTTTGAGGTTGAGGGAGATGTAGATTGTGAGAGATCTTCATTTGAGGACTCTATAATTGATTTTCATGCCCTCATTGGCAATGGGAGACCTTGTGTTGAGGGAGTAGCTACCCCTTTGCCTATTTTTCTCATACCCCTTTTCTCAAAGGTTTGACCACATTTCCTATTGCCCTATTTCTCTCCCTTCCTATCTCAATGAGCCTATTGGGGACCCCCTTGTCTATGATGATCTTAGTGTCCCTCATTACCGAACCCAACTTGGGGCTCAAGGTTGGGTGACACATGGTTAGTTCACAATGCATGTGAAATGCCTTAGGGACCAAGTGAGAAAATGGACCTCACCTAACTATGTGACACTTATTACTTGTTCCTTGGTTTATTTAACTAAGGGTTGAATTCATCAATCTTTCCATGTGGGATCTTTTTGTGAAAAAGTCCTACATTGAGAGATGAGTGGAATTCACAAGCTATCCTTCCTTATAAATAGCCAAAGCATGGCTTGAGAATTCTTTTCTTGAGTAGGAGTTCAATAGAGCATTGCATTAGCAAAAACTCTAAACTCATATAATACTCGGGTTTTGGTCGGACCTCGCTAACCTCTAGGTAACGGACCTAAAAGTCAGTAGTTGTTTTTGCGGGTGGATCTCCGTCAGAGGCTCTCGTGTTTTCGGGGCTTAGCTTTTCATGTAAGAGCCCAATTTGTGGGGCGAGGCACGCGACAAAGGTATATTTCCTATTTTGCCTTTTTGTGTTTATGTTATGCATTAGTGATATTATTTATTGCGAGCGTGATCCTTGGCTCGAGTTTTTTCCACGGTGGGTGGGGCTCACCAAACCCCAACATTCCATATGCTAGCAAAAATAGGAGTCAAACTTCCTTGATTCTTGATCCTAATCGAAGCACCAAAGTATATCAAGTCATGTACCTAGAAAAAGGCACACAAACATTTCCATGATAGAAAATCAGTTTTAAAAAGAAAAAAAATGTAAGAAATAAAACACGGGTTACTTCCGGAGAAAGGCTTGCTTAAGGTCCAAGCTTGACCGCTCTAAAAAATAATAATTCAACGCACGCAAGAGCTTATCAAATGCACTACTAATCATTTCTTAAGAGATAAGGTAGGTAAATGACGGGATAAAACGTGCAACAAGATTGTTGCACGCAAGTGAAGAGGGAGGTGCCAAAAGAAAGAAAAAGAGGGATCAAAAGGAAAAATAAGAAAATAAGAAGAAGAAGGGGGAATAAAAGAATGGAAAGAAAAAGAAAAGGCAAATCCTCCTCACTAAAATATTTTTGGGTGGCAACATCACCCTTTTCCTCAACAATAGACGAATGAGGGACACTAAGATCATCATAGACAAGGGGGTCCCCAATAGGCTCATTGAGATAGGAAGGGAGAGAAATAGGGCAATAGGAAATGTGGTCAAACCTTTGAGAAAAGGGGTATGAGAAAAATAGGCAAAGGGGTAGCTACTCTCTCAACACAAGGTCTCCCATTGCCAATGAGGGCATGAAAATCAATCATAGAGTCCTCAAATGAAGATCTCTCACAATCTACATCTCCCTCAACCTCAAAAACTCCAAAGGAATCACAAAAAGGCAAAATAGGAAATATACCTTTGTCGCGTGCTTCGCCCCACAAATTGGGCTCTTACATGAAAAGCTAAGCCCCAAAAACACGAGAGCCTCTGACGGAGATCCACCCGCAAAAACAACTACTGACTTTTAGGTCCGTTACCTAGAGGTTAGCGAGATCCGACCAAAACCTGAGTATTATATGAGTTTAGAGTTCTTGCTAATGCAATGCTCTATTGAACTCCTACTCAAGCAAAGAATTCTCAAGCCATGCTTTGGCTATTTATAAGGAAGGATAGCTTGTGAATTCCACTCATCTCTCAATGTGGGACTTTTTCACAAAAAGATTGATGAATTCATCCCTTAGTTAAATAAACCAAGGAACAAGTAATAATTGTCACATAGTCAGGTGAGGTCCATTTTCTCACTTGGTCCCTAAGGCATTTCCCATGCATTGTGAACTAACCATGTGTCACCCAACCTTGAGCCCCAAATGGGTTCGGTTGGGCCATTTCTTTTGGCCCGTGTCCATGACTCGTTACCTGGGTCCACGATCCCTTCTCATACGTGTCTCCACCATGGCGCATTGCCATGTGGGGCGCTGCCAACGTGGCACACTGCCACTTGGTGGGTGCCAACGTGGCGGTTGCCACTTGGCGGCTGCCACGTGTGCTGCCATATGGCGTTTTGCCATGTGTTCTGCCACGTGGAACACTCCTATTGGGCGCGCTTTCCTAGCCTTTCGCGTGGCTAGGATTTTACTTGTTACTTGAAGCATTTTCCCGTCTCGCCAAATCCTAAATTTTGGCTCGACATTTGAGATTCTCGGACTCTCTGTTTCGTTGCTCCAAGCTCGAATTTCCGACATCTAATTATTTAATACTTGGGCGACTTATTAATTTCTTCCAAATTAATTCGTCAAGTCGGTTCGTTAATTACTTGGGTGTGACCCGAAGGGTTCAGTCAAGATTAAGCTGTTATATTAATTATTCATTAATATTACTGATCGGAAGCGGCCTCCACCTAGGCATTCCGATCACTTGACCTTACTGAATATATTAGTTTTCTAATAGTTCTTAACCCACTATTAGAATAATACACTTGTTCGAAGGACACTATTCCTTTCAATCTCCCACTTGTCCTTCCGGATAAGTGTGCTTTTAGTGTATAACCCTTTTCCTATGTCGCTTAATGTCTCTCATGAACTATAAGGTAAGATTATTTTGTCATCATTATTACGTCCAGAAGTGTTTCTCGATTCTGAGTCCCTCTGTCTATAAAAAGATGATTTCTAAAATCCATCCGAGCACGGCCATGCATTTTTACAGTCTCGCTCTACGAGAGGCCTTGTAAATAACAAAGACATCTTCCCTAATTTTAATAGGGGACATTTCCAGTCTTGTAATGTAGCTTCTCTTACTAAGAGGATCTAGCCGCCCGAGTGATGCCGATATAATCCCCTGTTACGGCAGACGTTTGACAATCATCAAACCGGGCTAGTACTCAAACAAGAAAGCTCACAGTACTCATGGTCAAGGAAAAAGGTTCCGATAGCAATAATGAGAAGTATTCTTATGACGATTTTTAATCTCTTTAAGTATTCTCATAGGTCGATCTAGTATGGTTCTAAACCAATACCTATGCAAATGATTCATGACAATCATGTCCTTGTAGCACATGAAACGGTGCTATAAATCAAACTACACACTAATCTCAACTGGTCATTAATCGTCCATTGTTTAGATGACCTCGATTAGGGACAATTTTCGATTATAATATTCAATGTTCACTTAAAAGGTGTTTCCTTACTAAGACTGGTCTTGATACCCTATTTTAAATATTCCAATAATAGAATGGACTCATTATTTAATTCTAAACCACAATTAAATAGCAAATGGAGTGATAAAATTACAAGAAATTTTAAATTACTCCAAAACCTGAATGATTTATCTTATGATAAATGCTTTTCCGAATGTTTTAAGAGTATCACTCTTTATAAAACATCTATAGAAATCACACCCATATCTAATATGCTTGATTTCTTTCATGAAATTGCGAATGTTGTCGTTCACTTATTGCATAGGTTTAGTTATAACTACTTTGCTAATCTTAGCATCTTCATTACTGATCACTTTCATAATAAGATGATAAAATTTGAGAGTGTCATAGATTATATGTGATTTAGGATTTATTGTCCAAGTGATGGCTCCCACTCATTTTCATGATTGAGACGATTGAGACCTTCAACTTGACAATGTACAATCATTAACATTCAACAACAAACTTTCCATAGAACATCTTCTATATTATCGCCTTTAAGCCAACAATATTCTCAACGTATATTTTAGTACACTCCTCGATGATGCCTTGCTTGGGTTTTACTCCAAACGGCTCACAACTATTTGGGATACCCTAATCACTTTTGATCATAGAAATTTACCTTAAATTTCCGCACATTATACATGGATGGACATCCATGTTACCATTCTCTAGCCACGACGTTTCTTGCCTCTTGCTTATAAATGGCTTCCTTGTTAATGATCTAATCCTTGTTAAGGTTTGTGCTTGCAACATCAAAACTCAAATATATTTGTTTCCATGCGTCAAGAACTCATCCTCTAGCTCATCCAAGTGCTTTGGATGTTCTTGACTATAATATAATGATCTAATACTTAGATTAGTGTTCATTGGAATTACATACGTACTTCACATGCTCTAAGCAAGTAAGTCGTGTGACGATTCCATATCGTAGCGTACATGATGGTTTTAATTCCAGAATGATTCTCAATTTTATTCCATCCATGTGACATTTAGCTAATTCAGTCACATTGAGTTTTGCCAAATTGTTCGCTATTTGATATGGTTGAAAGTCTCTTACTAGAGTCTTTCTTGTTTAACTTAGTATTTATCCTAGATTATACTTAGTTCAAACATTTACTTAGTTTTATACATAAGGGTCGAAAGCCTTTCAAAGTCCATGTTTAACATGGTAAATTCCTTTACTCGTTTAAATATATAATTAAGTCTATACTATAGAACTTTATTCCCAACATGTACTAAGTATCGTCTCTAGCTTGGTCCATTGTCGAAAATACTTTCAAATCTCAACATTTAGCATTTGATAGTTGTTTCACAATAGAGTTTGTAAACTTCTCGTTGGACCTTTACTTTTGCTCCCACTAAACTTCTTATTCGTTAGAATTTCAATGTTTCTCCATAAGCCAATCCTCTTATTAACTTTATGAGAAAACACGTTCCAATTCCTATATGCAATGCTTCCTTTAATCCCATGACAGATTCCTTGAGCTTGATTTCAAATCTAGCATTATTTAGATTTTCAAGACCCTTAGAGTATTCCATAGTCACTTCCAAAATCCTATTTTGGGAAGGTGATTTTGGTATCTATTTCGTCATATTTCATATGTGCAATTTTGCTAGATCAATCACAAAAAGACTTAAGCATTCCGATTGGTGAATGGGTTTTTCTTAAAATCAACTCCGTGAATTTAATTGTATCCTTTTCAACCAATCTAGCTATGTATGCATATACATTTCCACATTTATTAGTTTTCTCCTTGAAAACTTATTTGAAATCGATGGGTCTTTCACCCTTTATACAAATTAATAAAGTTTCAAACATGATTTTCAAACATGGAGTCTATCTCGGATTTTTATGGCCTCTAACCATTATTCGGAATTTGGATTTGTCGTAGCTATCTTACAAGGCATTATTCCCTTACTATCTAATAGTAAATGGTATGCTTGTAAGTCTTAGGTTTATTTCTAACTTAATAGAAAATTTATAGGATTCAACCCAAGCCTTTGGTGAATTCTATACCTATACAGGGTTATTGCATCAAACACTGAGTTTCAAGGCGCTTCTAAAGCCCTTTGATTTTCTTGATCTTACTCCAACTTTTCAAAAGTTTTGTGAGAAATGAATTCTCTTTTAAGGCACTTGTAAAGTCCTTTTGAGTATTCTTGATCAAGTATTATCAGTTCTAGCTTGTTGCTAAGCTTAATTGTCATCGAATTCATTTTCGTTCCACTTGTCGTTTTTGAAATGTGTTACTTTCCAGAAAGACACCACTTAGAGCAACAAACACTATGTTCTCAATTAGGTTGTGGAGGTAATGCCCGTGGTCTCACTTTAATGCTTACAAAGAGACATGTATATTGTATTTGGGTAAAATTTCCTTGTAAAACAAACAGCTAGCTCCCACTTAAGCTATCTTAGCCTTTAATGAGCCATTAAGCTCCCACTCAACCAACTAGCTCTTGCTAAGACGGTGAGCTCCCAGTGAGTCAGTTAGCTCCCACTGAGCCAGTGAACTCCCACTGTGGCTAAGAGTTTTAGACATACACTTGAAAAGACATTTAGAAGTTAATTCTATCCATAACTGAATATGGTGTCCTTTCTTAGCTCCGACATTTTATTTAGTGTAACATTAGTCCTTCGTGCAAATCTTAAGAACTTTATAGGTAGGGATATGATCCATCATTGTTCGAGTCATTTTCAATGGCATCGAGGTCTCCGTGAAGACACATTATGTTCTTTGTGGAGTTATTTATGAAAATTACAATTTCATAACTTTGTGATGGTCACCTTTGGCTAAAGCAAACATCGCTGATCTAATCTAGATGTTTTAATATTTTGCCAAGTCGATTATGTACTTCACTAAACTCTTGAACTATTCAAGGTCAAGTTTGTTCACGTTTGATGAATATAGCCATATTATTTCAAATTGTTTGTGAAACGTTGAAGTAAATGAATCCTATTTAGCTTTCGGAGTCAATTGTCTATACCAAGAACAATAGCTCTTTACTTTGTCGGTTTCAACAAGTAAGACTTGATTGTCTTAGAATGATTCCGAATCGATTAACCATCAAGAGCCTATCTAATAGAGCCTTGAGTACGTTCTTGTCGATGTTACATTGGTAAAGATGTTCGAAACGCAAATCATGTCCATGACTTTGAGCTTTTGTCAGTTTATCATTTTAAGAAAATGTTTGTCTATAATCAAGCATTCTTGACTAATGGTTTAGACAACCATGCCATTCAAATAAATTTGCAACTATTGTTCATTGCTTTGAATGTGAGTCTTTCCGTGTGTAAACGGATCAATTGCTGATTATGGAACACAATAACCATTTATTTGTTCCAGCCTTAGCTTAAAGGTCTTTAAACAAAGCATACAACCTTACAACAGATGTAGCACCACTTCCTTCATTCAAAGCTTGTAAGTCGATACCCTAGATTATCTTCAATAGTTTGAGGTCACTTTCAAAGTGGAACACTCAAGTAGTATTCAATACTTTGTGAAGATAATGAGTTGCTAAGCTAACTTCAATAACACGAATTCCTTATTAAAATGGAATCTCATTCCTTTTCTTTGTTCCTCGTTTCCTATATGTCTTATCATCTTTTATCTCATAATCTGTAAGAACCATTTCTTTAAGAGTCTTTGACTTTTATACTTTGTTAGGCATAATTAAGAATCTAATGCGCTGTAAAACAAAGTTCCATCTTTTCCTTTAATTCACGCTCGAATTACTACATCAATGAGTCCTACTCATCTATGTATTAAGAGAAAATATATGTTGGTTATCAATATTGACAATTTGAGTTTGCAACTCAATACTTCATGTTATATCAAAACTATCTAATATCTTGAATACATGATGTCAAACCGTCCTTAAAATTCATTTATGAGAATTGTATTTTAGAAATGCTTTACTTTTCTTTGAGAACCATTCTCAAAGATTTCCTTTACCAATCATGGAAAACAATACAGTTTGATTTTGAATTCTACAAATATAAGTGCAAAGTATAACCATTTATCAAGTAAATAACATAATAAGTTTGAAAATTAAAAGGTATTCATGCAAATTTTCAATCTTATTAAACGTCTTATCCACGCATTAAATTTGTTCCTATTTAACGAGAATAAGTCGATTCTAAGATCCAAGGAAATAAAGATTGGCTAAGCATGCTTTGGCTTGTCTTAGCACTCAATATCCCAAGGTAAGCAACGCTTTGATAATGGCTCCAAACCACTCTTGGTTGAATAAATAGTCACATCTAATGCTCTCTCAACAATTTATTCACTTTGCCACGACATGTTAGGAATCCATCACTCATATCGTTGAGTACAACCAAAACCAACTTGCATACCTGGTATGCCTTATGAGTCTAGGGAGTAGTAGTGATGCCTCGCTTTGGCATAGCCCATCACTACTCTCAATAGGTCGATAAGTGTTGTTTTGGAATGCCAATTTTACTCAATATTTAAAGACCTAGGGTTTCTATGTTTGTTGATTTAAGTGAACTTAATTATTCATCACAACATTCGAAATCCTAAACATGAATCTAACATATAATTCATATATAAATAATCATGAATATGTAAAGCATAAACATTTTGATGCATATTGGCAACTAGCATGACCCCTTGAATTCTTCAAGTCTTCAAAAGGTCTTATTTTGCAACTTCATAGCTTTGTCTTCCAAGAACCTTCATCTTCAAGACTCGACCATAATTATGCAATACTAGTAACTACGATTAGGACTAATCTAAATATTAAGGTACAAAAATACTCAACGGTACGCAGATCGTATTTTGATTTACAAAAATACATCACGGATCGCAGTCCGTATTTCCAATCCTAATCGGGTCACACTAGTTGCCATTTCATAAAACCTGTGAGAGAATATACATTCCATTCATTCATTCACTATTTGTGAATGGCCCATGCATTTTACAACGATAAACAAGTACCAATGCATAAAACACACGTGCGCACTAGTAACTTATCCAGGTGGTTAATCCGATTAACATGCCTAATTAAAGCTAGTCAAAATTGTTTAATTGATTATGTAATTGACGTAATTAATAATTGAAGCTCCCACTAAATTATGTATCAATCTTAATTAATCCAATTAATTAGGCTGGTAAAACACAAAATTTGTCAAAATGAATTTTGCCAATGCCGCTCAAAACCAAGGCCTAGTGATAAGTGACTTTTATGTCACTTTTAGGGTATTTTTATGCTTGTTTCCGGTTTAGTTTCTATTAATTTCCTTAGTTTTACGCTTCATTTCTCTCTTTTTCTTATTTTCCTTATTTGATCTTTACTTTATGTATTTCAGTAGTTTTTAATAGTTTTTAGCTTAATTTCTTAATTTATTTAAATTCTCTTAATTTCTATGTTTATATATTAAGTTTTTAGTTCTTGTTATCTAATAGTAAAACAAAATATGATGAGTGACATTTATGTCACTCTTAGGGAGTAGATTTAGAGTCATTTTTCGTATTTATTTTCCTCTATTTTTTCCTTTTTATTCTCTTATTTCTCTTTAATAATGCTTATTTTCTATTTGTTATTTTTGGCGTGTTTTTGTTTATTTGGTTTATTTATTAGTTTTTAAGTTTATTTTTTTATTTTATTTGATTTTTATTTACTTGTATAGTTTTATTTAATTTTTATTAGTTTAGTGTTATTTCTTTTATTTTCTATTTTATTTTATTTATTTCCATTTTTTTCCTCGGTTTTGTGTGTAGGTGTTCGGGTTTCAAGTCAAGTGAGTTTGGTTTCCGGGTTTGTGTCAATTGTCAATCACCAAACACCTACAACCAACTCCCCTATTGCCACCCCAACCAAATCAGCCAACCAATTCACACTTGACCTGTAATTCTAACCACCAATCACCACCGCATCAATCAACCTCCAACCGCATCTCAACCTCCCATCAATCACCACCAAACCGCAGCCACTCAATTCCTTACTCCTTTTCTCCAATTCACCTACATTCAACAACAACCTCCACCGCACCTAGCAGCCAACAATTGCAGCCCGCAATTCGCCCAACACCGAAATCACCATCAGTCATCACATTCACCCCTTAACCATCAAACCACCTGACCACCTCCCTACGACACCAACAAAAACTCCTCACAGCCACCCCACAACACTAAACCACAAGCAACACTAGAGCAGCCCGCAATCAATTCGCCACCACAATCCCAAATCGACCACCGCAGCTCTGACAAAATTTTCCTCCCTCACCGCTGCGACAAACCACCAGCCCGCACCATCATCATCGCATCATAGCAGCCAACACCGCACCAATTGCAACCCTTCAATAAAGCGCCCAAAATCAGAGCATATAGCAAATTTTTAAGGTTCAGGCAAACCGTTGAGGAGTTCGGTCAAAGTGCCAAAAGAGTCAGAAACATATAAAGTTTTCTAAATTGAAGAGGTGTGACCGAATACACCCATGGTCCGATCGAACACACCCGTAGTTCAGCCACACTAACCCATGGTTCGACCGAACCACTTCACGAGCTTCTCACATGATAATTAATAAGTCTGAACGGTTGATATTGAAGGTCGAAGATGATGCTTGATGATTATCGTTGATTATAATTATCGATGGTTGATGAACGGTGGTGATGGTAATGCGCTTCAATGGAGTTTAGAGCAGCTTTAATTTGAAAGGAGGAGAATTGGGGGTCTGACTTTCGTGGGAGGAATTTGTTATATTTTGCTTTTTATTTTCATTTTATTTTCTTTTTCTTTTAACTTTGTTTTTATTATTTTCATTTTATTTTCCCTTTTTCTTTGTTTCACCTTTCTTTCTTTATTTTTCTTTCTTTATTTATTTTCTATTTTCCTTAGTTAGTATAATTACCTAATATTGGGGTAATTAGGGGGAATCATCTATTATTTTATTTTTTTCTTGATTAGTTTTAGGAGAGTTTTTCTCTCTGAGGGTTAGATTAGATAATTTTAGAAAGATAAAGTAGATTATTGCTCAAGTTTCTCTATTGTATTCAACTTTTGGTAAAGTTCATTTCAATGAAGCAATTCTTCCAAATTTTCATCTTTAATCAAGTTCATCTTTAGTAATCTCTAATCCCTTCTTTTAGCTTTATTTATTTGCTTTATTGTTGATTATTTTCATTCATCTTTTTAGTTGAACTAGTTGGCATTGTTTTCATTGTTCTTAATCATGCTTAGTTTTATGCTTCTTGAATTCATGTTTAGTATTGTTATTAAGCTTAATCTTCCTTCCCTAGGGTAATTTCTTAGCTAGGGGAAGTGGGTGGAAAATATGTGTTGATATTGGATGAATGATGATGGTTGGATTGAACTCATGCCATAAATTGATGAAGGACATGATTTTTGATAGCTTGAGATTATTGTGGCACTTTATTTGACATTTCTAGTTTAAATTCATGAAAGTGATTTGAACTAGATTAAGATCATCTCTATTTTAATGATTGCATGAGAATGAGTTGTTAAAGTGGAGTTTTATGGATTGTGCCCATAATAAAATCATAGATAATCAAATTGCACAACTTTCATCTACCCTACAATCCCGTCAGCAGGGAGCTCTACCATCACAACCTATCCATCATATAGATCATGCCAATGCAATCACTCTAAGGAGTGGTTCACATTATGATGGACCTCCTATGCCAAAGGAAGATAGACCAGTTCCTGATCTAGATTCCTCTATACCAAACGCTAATCCTGCTAACCTAACAGGGCTACAAATAGATACTAACTCTACTAATGTTTCTGTGCAGGGTAAATCTCAGGATAAGGGAGGAGATGTGCAGATCCCGGTTATCAAACTTCCATTCCCTAATAGACAACTGAAGAGTATGTTTGATAAACAATTTGGTAAGTTCTTAGAGGTTGTGAAAAACTTGCAGCTAACAGTTCCTTTCACTGATTTAATCACTCAAGTTCCTGCTTATGCTAAATTTATGAAAGACATTCTGACTAGGAAAAGGGCCTTTAATGAAGTAGAAACTGTAGCTTTCACAGAGGAGTGTAGCTCTTTATTGCAAAACAAATCCCCTCCTAAATTAAAGGATCCCGGTAGTTTTTCTATCCCTTGTCATATAGGGAATGTTTTTATTGATAAATCTTTGTGTGATTTGGGTGCTAGTGTCAGTGTCATGCCATCGTCTGCCTGTGCTAAACTTAATATGAGAGAATTAAAAGTTACTAATATAACTTTGCAAATGGCAGATCGTTCTGTAAAATACCCCTTAGGTATTTTAGAGGACGTCCCTGTCAGAGTTGGTAAATTTTTTATTCCTGTTGATTTTGTTGTGTTAGACATGGCAGAGGATACGCAAATACCCATTATATTAGGTAGGCCTTTTCTCCATACTGCAAGAGCTATTATTGATGTGAAAAATGGAAAACTAACCCTTTCTGTAGGTGACGATAATGTTACTTTTAATCTAGGGAAAGTTTTGAAAGGGCCTATGCTAGAGGAAAATTGTTGTTATATTGATGTAATTGATATAATGGATGATATTTGTGAGATAACCGGCATTGTAAGAGTTGGAATATGGGTTATTTTGCCTATAGGTTTGAAAGGAATTAACTTGTTCCATAGAGCTCCTACAATCTTTCTCCCAATGCCCTACAATTCCACAATTTTCACAAAACGCTTCATTGTTAGCAATAGCAGAAACATTAGCTACAGAGTTAGGAGTAGCAGTAAGATTATCTAATTTTTGACAAATAAACGTTAATTGAGCTTGCAAAAAGGATACGGAATCGACATTATGTTTTCCTTTATTTGCAAACCCTCTCGGATTCCCATATTAGGAATTGTGTATTGACATGTCATCGATAACCTGTCCTGCATCGTCCACATTTAAATTCATGAACCTCCCACTAGCTGCAGAATCTAGAACTGATCTAGAAGAATTTCCAAGTCCATTGTAGAATGCTTGGATCAATTACCATTGTGCTAGATTGTGGTGGGGGCATTCTCTCTGTAGATCCTTAAACCTCTCCCAAGCCTCATATAGCGTTTCGTCGGCCTCTTGAGCGAAGTTCTGAATAGCACTCCTTAGTACCGCTGTTCTCTCTGCAGGATAATATTTATTATAGAAATTCAAAGCAAGAGTTTCCCAGTCAGTAATACCAAGTGCAGTTCTATTCAAACCGTTAAACCATAATTTAGCTTTGCCACATAATGAAAAGGGAAAAAGAATCTCCCTGATTTGGTCATGCGTGACCCCGACTTGTCTAATTGTGTTACAATATTGGCAGAAATCTGCGATGTGAAGATTAGGATCTTCACCCTTAGCTCCACTGAATTGCTTCCTCTCTATCATAGTGATAAATTTGGGCTTGATTTCAAACTGAACTCCATCTAGCGCCGGAGTGGGAGTAAGGTGCGGGAAATCTGTGAGCTTCGGCTGCGAGTAGTCACTAAGTTTCTTCTAGGCCGTCATCTCTGATTCTGAAACTGAAGGAATTTATGTGTCACTAGAATCAGAGGGAGGATCTCTTTGACTGTTGTCCTCCTCGGAACCCGCCAGAATTTGTCTATAGATTTTCCTTTGCCTATGAAAAGAGCGTTCGATCTCAAGATCGAATGGGATGTAACCTGATTTGGAACACCTGGGCATAAACAAGGAACTAAAAGACAAATATGAGAATTGCATCAAAGAACTAACGTTTTCTGACACAAAAGGGGATAATCTAGACTACAAAAAATAATCAGAAAATAAAAATAAAACCGTTTCCTCGGCAACGACGCCAAATTTTGACAGGGTAAAGTCGTATCCCCTAATCTAAAGTAATTTCCTAAATCCTCTAACTAATGTAGATAGGGAAGTAGGGTCGAACCCATAGGGAAACAAGTCTTTCTACTCCTAATTAATTATTATAATCTAAATTATCGAGGTAACCAATATTGTTGTAAATAAAATCTATACTACGAAGAATAAGATCGGAGGAAATAAAATAGGGAGAAATTAAATATTAAAATACCTAGGGCATAGGCTCACTAATAAACAATAATCCAGGGAAAATCATAATAAGCAATCATCAAGCATATTAATCAGATTATAAAGGGCTTTCGCTACGTATTATAATCACAGAGTTAATTTACTGGTATTAAATCTCATCTGTCGAATCACGACTTAACCATTTATAAATTAGTCCGCCTATTGAAACTAAGCCTAAACATCAATTCTCATCTTTCAAATCTCGAATTAATATTGTTAAACTCATACAATTAAATCTGGTCAAATCTAATTGCATAGCATTAAATCAATCAATAGGAAATTAACCAAACATTGATAATTAACAATCACAAATTTACCCCTTCATAATATTTATTAGATCCCCGTAAACCCTAGAAATAAAACTACTCAAGCATCATCATAACTAAACTAATCAAATAAATAAAGCAAGACACAATCAAAGAAGTAAATAAAATAACTGAAATTAAAAGAGAATAAATTGTTACCAAAATAAATCTGGATTAATGAAAGTAATTAAGAAAAAAGTTGAGAGAGAATTTAAGAGAGAGAAAATATCCTAAGTAGAGAGAGAAAATCTAAAGAGAAGTAATAAAAAATTACGTACATAATTCGTACTTAAACCCTCCTAAAACAAAAACTAAAACAAAACTAATCAGCTCTTAAGAAAAACACGCGCCCGATCGGGCGATGGGCCGCCTGATCGGGCCCGCCTTTTTACTTGCCCTTTCTTGGTATGCCGCGCCCGATCGAGCCTACGCTCACCCGATCGGGCGCGCTTCTTCCTTGAGGGCACTTTTGCGCGCACCCGCCCGATCGGGCGTATGCTTGCCCGATCTGGCCCGGCTTCTTCTTCGAGGCTTGGATTTCGATTGAGCTCGATTCCTCGGCCCAATCTAGATTTCCTGATTGGGTCTTGATTAATTGATCCAATAGCCCCGGTATCACATACCGAGCCCTTAATCACCAGCTCTCACCGATCCTGGGCTTCAAGAGTGGTCGTGTCCTTCTAGCTT
This sequence comes from Chenopodium quinoa, assembly GCF_001683475.1. Classification (NCBI taxonomy): domain Eukaryota; kingdom Viridiplantae; phylum Streptophyta; class Magnoliopsida; order Caryophyllales; family Amaranthaceae; genus Chenopodium; species Chenopodium quinoa. The sequence goes on from NW_018745546.1 coordinate 2,088,058, forward strand.
CCGTAGTTGATCCATGAAAACCCGGGAAAATGCTCCAAAAGTGCAATTTTCCGTAAAACTCAACTAAAACTACGAAAACACTAGAAAACACAAATTAGTAATAAAAGTGGCCCTAAAGAGCCAAAAACACTACTAATTATGACCATGGGACGGGGGTAAAACACTATATAAATTGGACATATCAGTGATCATAGCTAGCATATGTATGCTTTACATGGTACGTAAATAAGGATAATATACGTAGACATTGCTTGTGAAGCAATGTGGTGCAATGAGATCGTGCGAGTTATGAGCACTCCAAATCTTAGTGCTAGGCACTTGGGTATTTTGGACTACGTAAATTTTTCTTATTTTGCCGTTTTAATTATTTTATTAATCTAATTTGCTTTTAAATATTTAATTAAAATTTTTGAGGCTAGGTGATCGCAGGTTAAATAGGCCGTTAAACTACTACCCTAATCAAATTAATCTTTTATAATACCTAAACTTACGCCAAACCAGTTAGTAGCAAGTAAAGGGTCAAACCACTAAGGAAGCTCACAAATTCAACATCAATTTTCACTAATGCAAAAGTAAAAAGGGGATCGTGTTTGTTGGTTTTTGAATAAAGAGCACTAAACTACAAATAAGCAAAGAAGATGATGATTAAAATCAAAAGAGAACTACGCTAGGGATACGGGGGTGTCAAACATGATTAGAAAGAGGGGAACAATAATGGTTATCATGAATAACATGCCAAAGAACACAAGATTCTATATATCTAACAACTCATTCGCATGCAATAGTCTAGGAAAATCAATGAATAACGTTTATACTAATAAGGATCATTCTCATGCATCCTATTAGTTACAATCAAATCAAGAGAATAAAGAAGCACAATCCATAAAACTCCACTTCAATAATAATAATAATAATGATGACATATATACAAATGTGTCATATGTACAACAATGCAAAAAAAAAATATGTAGATTTGTTTCCTAAAATAAATAATAATATGTGTACAAAAGGAATCAGGGTGCTCGGTGACTACTAGACGGTTGCTGCACATCCTGCAAAATCCAAAACAAAGATTAATACATGATATGTAATAACTTCGTTGAAAAGAAAAAGAAATAAAACTTACCGCGATCATCCGATGATCACGGCATGACAAACTCACAAGGGCTCTCTGATAAATAGCTCCGAAAGCACGTATAGTCCTCACCATGCCGTTCACAGTTTCCCGCGGAACCTGTTCCAAGAATAAAAGGAAAATTAGTAAACAAATGTAAATGAAACAAAAAATAAATAGAAAGGTTTAAGTACATATACAAAAAAGACATAACGACTCAACCGTCTCAGGTAAAAACGGTATCCCCTCATCATCCTCCTTGCGACGTCGATCAACTGCGACGCGTCGCTCCCAAACCTCCTCACGAGGACGGGTCACCCTCTTTCGAGGGAGAACTGCCTCGTTAGGACCTCCCAGAACCTCCTCAGCATCGACAAATGAAGGCGACACCATGCTATGATAGATAGAGTTTCTTTATTAGTTTATTTTTCCTAAACTAAACTAATATATCTGTTCTAGATCCATTTCGGCAGCATAACGGCTGCCGACAGGGCAAAACACAAAAATCGAATGCCACCCATACTTGGAGGCTACGATATCTGCAGTCAAACTCAGTAAATGGGGGCTTTTAACACCCACAAAAGCCATCCTATACCAGTTTTAACTAAGCATTCAAGGGATAGTATTTCAAAATCTCAAAGAATCAACTTTTCTCAGGCGAATAATAATAGCTTTAACACAATTATCGTCTACCAAACAATCTTGAAGTTCGAATATTGGAAAATAGGCTCGCGCAAAATAGGCGAATAATAATATTAGTTATGGAAGTAAAACTAGTTCTAATACTACAGTTACTGCATAATTGACAAGTATAACCAAAATTACCAAACAAAATAACAAAAAATCAAACCAAATTCGAGTAGAATTGCAAAAAACGCACTAATACGAAGAAATGCTCATACAAGGTTCAATACTTAACCATTTTTCATGAACTTTGTTGCAAAACACTCCTTAAACATAGCATGACAACATAGAGCAAACAATTTCAAGAATAATGGACTGAATCAAAAACCCCAAATTCAAAATTTAGGGTTTACCGATTTGAAAATCATTCAAATTTAGCCAGAAAAAGAACAAGTATTAGCAAAAAAAACTTACATTGGATTATGGTAAATATGAATTAAGGACAAAATTTGCATCCTTTAGCTTAGAAAATCGCAAGAAACCGAGCTCTTTAGAGAGAGAATGAGGCGAAAATAAAATAAGGAAGGAGAGAGAAAGCGAAATGAAAAATCGCGTTTTGCGATTTTCTTTTTGCTGAACTGAGTGTCGTGCGCAACTGAATCAGTTGCGCATCACAGACCAGCGCAACTCCGAAAGATGCGAGCGCGACCTACTGAGTTGCGCGCGGATACCGGTCACTAAAATGACCAGTATCCGGATTTTGATCCGTTTGATCATTTTTCAACAGTTTTGTTTGTCTTTAGACGTAATCGCACGCAAATTATCAAAATCTTTTAAATTTCTTTGCATTCTGTATTTTATTTCCTTCTTTTTTAGTTTTTTTGCATCATATTGCATGCACACCGTTCTTTGTGCCTTCCCTAAGCATACGTTTTGAACGTTTTTCGTAAGAGTTCCTTAAGACGTTCCGTGGTGGTGCTTTACGTAAAAGCACACATAGACAGGTTTGTCATTTTACTGTACTGACGTTACAAATATCCGGGTTCTCTTCTTTTTTCATGTCCAATGCAAAAATGAAGGCGTTTTCATGCTGCGTAAAAATGCAAATGGCATATCGTACGGCGCAAAATTGTACGACGTCGGTGTTGCGTAAAATTTCACTTCAGCCCAAGCTTAGCGAGATCTACCTCTCGAAACTAAAAGGTAGAGAATTACTGTAGGTGTTAGCTCACGAGTCGACAGGCGTGCCGAACCATCAGGAACATGCACTTCTTGAATGGAAGCAAATACGGTAGTTAGTGCGCTTACTAACTTACCGGTCAGTTAGGGTGTTCGACCACCCCCTGTATAAAGAAGCGACGAGACGATATCGCGCCTATGTAGTCACGTGCCCCCAATCCTAAGACACGTGTACTCATCTTGTGGATAAAACTGTTGAGAGAGTTTCTGACTTTCTTCGCTGTCACTAGATTTGGATATATGCCTCTAGTCCTGAGACATGTATTTCTATCTTGTAGACATCTGGCTCGAATACCGGACCATTTCGGCTCGAATACCAAAAATCCCGTTTCATCTTTTTTTACTTTGTTGAAGTCAGGCTAAAGTTTCAATGACATATCGAGGGACTTCAGACCAACGATAACACTATTGAGAGGAAATCATCCCCTATTATCCTTTTAAAACCGATCTCTTCTCATGACTTGACATCACCCAGAACACCTGTACGTGTAAAAGCGTTCTACAATTTCATAGGATCAATCTAGATTCATTAACGCGTTAAGAATAGGAAAACTTTTTCTAGCCTTAATAGCTACTTGTTTCAAACACTTAGCAAACCAAGGATTGTTTCGACATCCTTAAACATTACTAAAAGATTCTCTATCCTTAGAGAATTTCGCAGAATGAGTCTCAGATTTATTCCTTGACTACTTTGATCATCCTCTATTATAGAATTGATCAAAATGGGGGCTAACTGTAGACATCTACTTTTGGCCTTCTGTCCTGACAGGAAGTGCAATGACGATAAATAAAACCATCTTCGTGTTGGATCGAAGTGAAGAATACTTATTGAGAACTGGTTAAGCCACAAAACAGAAAATACTAGCCCGAATTAAAGAATAAAGCCAAAACAAAGGTCCAATTAACTAAACCCGATCATAATTAGGCTTAAGCTCGTGCTTAAAACCCAATAATGATGGATTTAAGAGCGCCTAGGTTAAATTTTAATGCTGGCGCAAAAAAAAGCCGCGCGTATCTCAAACAGTCGCACTGGGTTGCCGCGCGCAACTAATTCAGTTGCGCACGACACCCAGCGAAACCTCCAGAGTTGCACAACCTTGGTTATAATTGTCAAAATTACCATCGTTTTGGTAATTCCTATTCCATTGACCCCTTTGGTTACCAAAATTTTGCACATTATTATTTTTTGACACAAAGTTCACATGTTCACTCTCATTATTTTCAAAATCATCATTCCTCTCCGGAAAAGCATGAGGGCAATTACTAGAATCATGATCATATGAACCACACACATCACAAGACAAACAACCACTAGGCATGTTACTAGAAAAAGGAGGGGGATGAGAGTTAGAAGGAGTACCTCTCCCCTTAAATTGGGAGGGAAAACTTGGAGCTTGGGAAGAAGAACTCTCCAATTTTTCCTTGATTACACTTACTTTCTTCCCCAAGTTTTCCATTTGTGAAGAGAGATTGTTAATTTCATTCAAATGATCAACTGAGTACACCGTAGAGCTACTCTTGCTAGTTGATTCTCTCTCACCATCTTGCCAATCTCTATAATACTTCACAACATCCCCAATGATGTCCACCACTTCTTCTTCCGTCCTATTCATGATGGGACCATCGGCTCCTCCATCTAGGCATGACTTGCCTTGGGGACTTAGGCCTCCATTAGAAAGTTTTAATATTATGATAGGTTGGAATCCCGTGATGAGGACACTCCCTTTGATACTCCTTATAACTTTCCAATGCTTCATAGAGGCTCTCACTTGGCTTTTGTTTGAAACCTTGAATCAAAGATCTTGCCTCCGCCGTTTTCTTTTGTGGATAGAAACAAGTTAGAAATTACTTTGTAACCTCGTCCCATGTCGTTAGAGAATTCGGCTTAACCTCCTTGTCTAACCATTCCAAAGCACGCCCAATGAGAGAAATGGGAAAGAGCTTGAGGCGGATGAATTCTTGGGAAACTCCGTTCACCTTCATAGTATTGCAATACTTTTCAAACTGCTTGAGATGATTTAGTGGGCTCTCATGCTTGGCTCCACTAAATTGTCGCCTTTCTATAAAAGTGATCATAGCCGGCCTAAATTCAAAATCATTTTCCGGTGTTGTAGGTGGAGCAATTCCACTCTCAAATCTATATGCACTGGGAATCTCCAATTCTTTCAATGCCACTCTCGAATTCTGTCCCATTCTTGCTTGTTCCTCTTGTTGCGGTTCTTCTTCACTTGAAATGCTAGAGCTTAAAGATCACCTAGCAACCCTTAATTTTGTAATAGTCTTCTCGATCTCTGGATCAAATGGCACAAGTGAATGACCACGTGCTCTATGCATACAACTCAAAGGAAATGATTAGTAGCACGGCTACAAGTGTAGCCTTAAAGAAGAAAATCTTTTTGTGTTTTTGTAGAATGAAATAGACTAAACAACTATAACAAAGCACCAATGTCATTCCTTGGCAACGGCGCCATTTTGACAAAGGTTGAAACTAGGTCGTCATCTAGTTCCACCTAAGTCAAACTAAATTTGCAAACGCTTAACAAACCTTATAAGAGTATAGAGGCAAGCTAAGGGTCGAACCCAAAGGAATGAATCAAAACATGTTAAAGTCTAACGTCAAGCTATTTTGAAGAGTTGTTAATGGTTGAGTATAATAACTATGATAACAAGAATCAAGAATTCAATCAAATTGCTAAACACTAGGGATATAGGTTCCACATGCAAGCTTAACAATCATGCTAATTGATAGATCACCCAATTGATTCATACATTGCACAGGACAAACGATAGTTCCAATCAAAGGAATTCAAAGGTTACCTCCTATAAACCAAACTAGGGTTCACTATGAAGGATTAACAAGGAGAATCACAATCAAATTCAATCAAATAAAGCAATTCCCAAATCAATTGTTTGTGTCATTGGAACTCGCAATGCAATTTAGATTAATCTTATATGTTGATCACTCCTAAGCTTTAATTACATGCACAAATATGTCAACCAATTTAATTGCAAAAATAAATCATTAAATAATCATCAATCAAGCATGCTTCCCCTTCTCCCTAGCAACTAATCTACTCATTAATCATTGTGAATTCTAAAGCTAAAACAAATTAAATAAAAAACACATTCATTTGAAGCTAAATCAAAGAGGAAATTCAATCAATCAACAAATTCTTAAATCTAAACCAGTTATTCAAGCATAAAAGTAAATTGCAATTGAAGTAAATTCAAAGGAAGAAATATTACTAACTTTGATTGATATTGAAGAAGAATCAAAAACTTGATTAAAGAAACAATGTTGAATTACAATTCAACTCCAAAGATTACAATCTCTACATTTTCTCTAACTTCTCTCTCTAAAAACTAAGCAAATGAAATATTATCTAAAAGTTGGCCTTCAAAAGGATTTAAAAGAGTATATATATAGTTGTAGACATCTAAAAATGTCTCCCCAAAATCAAACCCGATGATGAACAACCTTTCACCGCCACTATTGGTCGGGTTCAGTATTTAATCTCGGGAATGCTTACAAAATCGTATTAAATTTAATTTTTAAATCGTCCATGGATCTATCTTGATGTTTAGTCAAAGCATAATTTTTTTATTTTCAGCCCAAATCTTTTTATTTTATTGTTATTTTGACCCAAACCTTTTATTTAATTTATTTGAATATTTATTTTAGCCCAAATTATAATAATAAATCAGAAATGGCCTGAAATTATAAATCGGCACTTAAAAATCCTGAAAGAAATTAGGGTTAAAAATGAATTTAGACGGAAAAATGGAATGCAGGATCCCGCGTCACGGTAAAGTCCACCGTGTCACGGCAATAATCCCCGTATGAAGGTGGGATTCCCCGTGACACGGTGCACCTGCTGTGACACTGGGATTTCCGTGTCCTTTCCGCATAAACCCTTCACGTGTTTTGTTCCCCATTTGCTAAATATTTCCGGCGTCACAAAGCAATACACCGTGTCAAGGGAATGTTCCCCGTCTGACGGTGGGATTTCCCGCATCACGGTGCTCTTTGTCGTGTCGCGGTGCATTTTTTGTAGGGTTTTTTTAAAAATCTTTTTAGGGTTCCGTGTGTACCCTCAGCACATTTTTTCTATAAATACCCCCTCATTTCTGATGTATGGGGCATTGTAGACACCCATTTGTGTCTCCCCAAAACCAAACCCAGTGATGAGTACCTTTCACGTCGAATCATAATCGAATGAAGTGAAAGTGTGGAAAGTCCAGTGTTGCGGATAGTTTAAATTTCTTTTCTCTTCTCTCTGTTTTTGAAAACTTATTTTAAGAAAACAGCCAATCCAATATTTTTGGTCCATGGTATGGGTTCAATAGTAGTGTAGTTGGATAGGCTTAAAAAGAGCTTTCCAACGATATATTATAAGCCTAATTCCGATGAATATTGAGGAAGTTATGGCCAAATTTCTAAACTGGGCCCGGTTTGAGCCTTATGTGCGGCCCAATGATCTAGAGGACGGCCTAATATGGATTTATCATTCCTAATTCAATTAGAATTGATAAATTGACTTTTTTTTACTTTTCAGAGTTTTAATTAGAATCAAAGAGCATTTTTGAGGAAAAATACGATTTTATCCTCCTGTACGGCAATTTCTATCTGATTTTAAGAAAACGCGTCAAATTCCTAGTCAGCGCCAAACGCCATCTGTAGAGCCTGACGCTACACTTGGCGCCTGGCGCTAGCCTTGGCGTCTGGCGCCAAGGTCAGCGTTTAGCTCTAATTCATGTTTTACGCGTCAGAACTCTGTTTTTGATATTTTATCTTTTTGGCTGATTTTCTTTATAAATAACGTCGTAGAAACTCCATTTTCAATCATCTACAATCACAAATTTTCACCAACTCACATCAAAATTCTATTGATTATTTTTTCTCTCTTTTCTAAACTAGCTTTCTCACAAATATAAAAATTCCGCATTCATTAGATCTAGAAACACCTAGCCATATTCGAAGTTGCCTTTGCCCTAGACGTAAAAGGTTATTTATGAGGGTTTGGTTCCAAATTTCTATTTCAATTATTTGATTTAATTGTTGTTTATTATTTTCCTTGAAGTTACTAATGTGTGTATTTTGTTATTAGAAAGAGGTACGAGGCATTGAAGTAAGTATTTTAATGGTTTAATTGATGTTATGATGTAAAAACCATGTTTAGATTGTTATTATGATATTCCTAGTATCATGTCTAGGGTAATTTTAATATTAAATATGATTGTTATGATGCCTTTTGTGTTCTTCCTAATATTTATTCATGTTAGTATGATGTTAGGGTTAAAGATTTGATTTTTATTGTTTAGTGACATGCTAGGGTTTGTTATTAATCTTGTTAGTATCATGCCTAGGATCTTGCTAGTATTATGCTTTAACGATGATATGATTATGATTTATGATTATAATTATTATGATGATTATTATGATTTATTATGTTGCTTGATATTTATTGTTATTGCTTGATCACGCCTTTTATGCTTGTTTAAAGGGAATTTTTACTTGTAATCACGCTTAATAAGATAATTATTTATCTTATTTAAGGCTAATATGATTATAATTTAAGTGATCTCCAATAATAGTTTTATTTGTGCATTAAAATTCAACCAACATAGATTAAACAGGTTTAGGTTAATCCTATTGCTTGTATGTTAGTCAGAAAGCGCACATAAATGAGATCAGAATAAAGTAGAGGCCTATTATTAGGGCAGGTTCAATCTATTTTAGGTTGGATTTGTACCTTCATCCCCGAACCCTATTTGGTTCAAGACCTTATGGAGTTGACGATCTCTTGGATCGTTAAGGGGTGTAACCTTCACCTCGTGAACGGTTTACAAGTTCCTAGAACTTGTTGGCGACTCTTTTGCTCTATCTTCTTTCCCTTTGGACGTCATCGTACTTTAGTGTATGACCACAGTGGGGTTCAAGCTAGGGGTAATGCTTGAAATATTCCCTACAGTTTTTGGAGACTCCAGTGGGGAGGATTTCTATTTTAATTCCTGAATTTGTTTCGGCAATAATTTAGAATGAGTGGATGAGACTCATTCTAAGTATTTCATGTGCGTAATTTTGATTAACAATATTGTCATATGCATAAGAAAAAGATCTCATTGGAAAGACCATCCGTAATGAGTTAAAACATAGGATTTTACAAGTAGGAAATTTGAGGAATATCTTTCACAACTAGGACCGAAATAACACTGCGCGAAACTGGAAAATTTTATCGAGCACAAAAAGCTGCTGAGGCACGAGGAATTAGCGTCAGCGACCAGAGTATTGGCGCCAGACATTTAACTGTAGCGCCAGACGACAGGCTTGTTGCCAGGCGCTACAGTTAAAACCTAGCCCAATCTCCGTTTTTTGGCGCCAAATTCTTCCAATACCGAGCCAAAAATATGCGTTCTAATTTCAACCAGTTTTTCGCATTGTTTGCTCGATCCTACATCCTGATTGAGTTTTTCTCACTTTTTAGAAACCCATTTGTGTTCTACATATGGACATAAACCTCTGGGAATTGATGCTCCATCTACCTGATTGAACGCTCTGAGCAACAAAGGGTACATCCGAGAATGTTGAATTCATCAAACCATGGAAGCGAGTTTTTTTTTCTAAAACTCGCGGTGTCCCATCCACTCGCACCAACCCTTCATGGTTAGGCTTCCTCGCGGTGCATCTGGACAATTAACCATGGACCCTCTATTGACTAAACCATATCCCGAACTTTAGAGAACTAGAGCCATGGTTAGGTAGCAAATTTATTGCATCATATTGTGTCTACTTGACTAATTGTGCATTATTTGTTGTGCATATACTATGATTTCTTAACCGTTTGTTTGACTTGTGTTGAGATTTAATAAATTAATGACATAAAGAACTTTGCCTAATTAATTAATTGATTAATTAATTTGAGTAAATAAAGTCTAAATTAATAGTTCGGATTATTGGTCGAGTCATCACCTAGTGTCTAATTAACCAGTTTGCTAATGAATTCGGTTAAATTTCGTTGTCAATAACACTTTGTTAAGTCACTAATTGAGTCTAGGCACTAAGCCCCATGGTCATAACACGAGTATTAACATGTCACCTACACTCACTAGTCCTAGTACACACTTTAGGTACATGTATCACCATGACCATGTCTTAGGTTCATGCATGAGTCTGTTTTCTCCGTCATTTGAGTTGGGGGTACATTCTATTCCTAATTTTTTCATATTTCTCCATCTACATCATCTTTCCATTCTCTACATGCTTTCTTCACATTACAACCTTCATTCTTCCTACCTTCTTTTATCTATGCATGTTGAATAGAGTTGAGTCAAATAATTAACAATGAATATCCCTAATTTCCCTTTCCACAGTACTTGGTCAAGGAGAGAAGGGGGATTAATCAAGGACAACACCTTTGTTTAGGTCTTACTTTTTTATAAAGCGATTCGTCAAAAGAGGAAAGCTAAGAAGATAATGGCAACTCAAGAGGAAGTTAATGAACTTAGGAATCAATTGCATGACATGACTGAGGTGTTAAAGGCTTTAACCCTAAAAAATGATGACCCTGTGAAGCAACAACAAATGAACTTTATGCAAGAAAGTTTGAGCAAGCTATCCAGTGAATATAAATTTCAGGACATTAATTCACAAGGGGTCTCGCTGGACAAGGAACTTCTTCCACATAAGTTCAATGCCACGGACATCCCTAAATTCAAGGCAACAGATAACCCTTACTTCCATCTAAGAACTTTTGAAACTATAATGAACATTAAGGGTATCGATAAGAAGGTTTTCCCCTCTCTGTTCTTGCTATCTCTCGAGACCGTTTGCCAGCAATGGTTCTTTTCTCTCGAGAAAGAAAAAACCTCCACCTGGGAGTCCATAGCAAACACTTTCATAGATAGATATAAGTGCAACATCCAAGAAGAAACACACCATAGACAACTCGAGATGTTAAAACAAAAAGAAAACGAAGGGTTCACTTCTTTCTTCAAAAAATGGAAGGAAACTTCCGCTAATATGGTCAAGGCTTCTATCGAAAAAGAATATGTGAGGATGTTTATCAAGAATCTCCAAGGGAAGTATTCAAGGCACTTAAAGTACCAACACAATTTGAATACTTTCAAGGTTGTGTATAACATAGGCATTGACATTGAAGATGACCTTCTGAAAGATAATAGTGCGAGAGGAAAGAAGAACGACCATCCTTCTTCTTCCTATCCCATTAATGAGGTACATGCTACGAACGCCTCTAAATCACGAATCCAAAGGTCAAAAAGAGTGTTCACTCCACTGGGTATGAGTTATGAAACAGCTTTCGAGAAGCTACATCACAAAGGACTAGTCATGCCCATAGGGCCTATCAAAGATCCAGTTCCAGAAGCCAGGCCACCCAAGTGGGACCCTAAAAAGCACTTTAAATATCACCAAGTAAAGGGTCACGACACTGAGGAGTGTTGGAAACTCAAAGAAGCGATTCAAGATCTGATCGATAACAATGAAACTCCTGAGATTCTAGCCATCGAAGAAGATAAAACATCCTTTGATCCATCACTTCTTATCACACCTGTAGGAGAGCCCATGATCGAGACAGCTTATATAACCTCTCTCGATGAATTGGCCATGATTAGGGAGGATGAAAGTCTTTTCTTAGATAATACCAAGAAAGACTCGTCAAGTCTAAAAGAGGACATTCGAAAACTGCAAGATGTCATTGTCATGCTCTTGAATGTGGTAGAAGGACTAGCAAATAGGGTGATGTTTATCGAACAAAATTTTCGTCAAGGATTTAATGAAGAACTCAATGCTCCTAAGCCACGGGCAAAACGGACCATTGAAGAATACACACCAATAGGAATGACTTACAATGAAGCTTTTAATTATCTTCACGATCAAGGTCTTATTCACTCCATTGGTCCTAGTCAAGACCCTCCATCTGAAAAACGTTTTCCCAATTGGGATCCAAATTCCTATTGTCGATACCATAGAGGTCACGGTCACACCACCGAAGTATGTCTCCCCCTCAAGGATCGTTTTCAAGACTTCATTGATTCAAATCTCCTTCATGTTCCTCCGCGCGACAAGAAGGCCAAGATTAGTAACGATAGTAACAGTGGCTGTAAAGGGAAAAAGAAAGACTATCCTTCTTCTTCCGAAAACACCTACTCTAGTAACAGTGTTGGTACTTTTTACCTTAATGAGATCTTAGCCATGGATAATCATGGATTTAGAAAGCAACAAAAAAAGGATTTTACCCCTATTGGAATTAGCTATGATGATGCTTTCGATCGACTCCATGCCAAGGGACTCATTACTCCTGTTGGACATCTTCAAGATCCCCCGCTTGAGAAGAGATTGCCTAGTTAGAATCCAAATGTGCGCTGCAAGTACCATCAAGGTAGGGGGTCGTGCTACTGAGAGCTGTTGGAAGTTAAAGGAGGCTATCCAATATTTGATTGATAATAACAAGCTCCCTATACCTCCAATTAACAAGAAGAGCCAGTGAGGATAAAGCAAACAACATAAGACAAGAGGCGAGCTTCAACGACGAGATTACATGACCTCTTTTTTCTTTTTCTTTATTTACCCTTTCCTCAATAAGTCTAGCATAGGCACCTTTCTTTTCCCTTAGATTAACTTTGTAGATTATTTCTTTTCCTTTAATAAAATGAGCATTTTATTCTCTTACATATGATCATCACATTGCATTGCATAAAAAAAAAAAATCCATGTCAAACTAAGCACAAGGTATACCAATGATTTGAGGCACCCCTTGTAGCCATATCATATCACCTTTCACCCTTCAATTATACATCCTTTTTTGGTAAACCACTTTGAGCCTCGTCTAACGATAGACCCTTCACTTTTTCAACCCATATCTACCTAACTTTGGGATGGGATTGTGTGCAACTTATGCAATTTTTTTTTTTAAAAAAGCATGAGTGACTTCAAAAGATAAAATAGCAAAAAATAAATAAATAAAAAAAAGTGTACAAAAGGGCAAGTGTTTCAATGTCTTTGATATGAACACGTCTCAGATTGCGTCTCTTATCGAGTGCTTGGTACCGTGCCTGAGAAACATGAATGCCAAGTGAGTGATAGACCGCATGATCGGTATTGCCCACACTTATAAAAACAAAATAAATGCTAAAGCAAAAGAAAGAGAGCTAAAAAAGAGTAGAAACTCAAGCATAAAAAATAAAGATTTCAAAAGCAAGGTTGCACACCTTGGGGGCTTATCTAGGGTCTTGAGCCTTTATCCCCCTTCTTCTCTAACCTTTATCCTAACCACGTTACAACCCTTAAAAAGACCTTTTTGAGGTGTACATACACTTGTGCAAGGTTCGGCTAGAGCTACGTCCGGCCTGATTCCTAATGGATACTAGGCAACCTCACAAAGGGGTGCGGCTGTAATAAAAATGCATTCATATTTTCATTCACAATTGATCATATCAAGGGATCCCCTGTGCTCATCCCTATTCACTTAGAGCTAGACTTGGGGGCTTGATCCCTACATCATTAGCTTACCTAGCCTAAGAGTCACCATTATTTGACTATTCTAATAATAATATTTTTCCACACACTTAGCCTTTGCGGCCTAACTTTAGTGTCACTATCACACACATCACACATACATGACCAAATATACTTCTCTTAGGAACCCTTTGTCATGGAATCTTAACACAACGCTGAAGCATGCCTTGTCATACCAACATCACTCATCAATCATAATTGTCATTGCATCACGAAGTATGAAGTGCTTAGCCTCCGTGCCTAAGTTACCCAAATACTTTCATCATTGAGTCAACCATTGAGATAGCCTAAGATGGATTATTAATCCTTGCACCTTGAGAGTATTATCAAATGACATTTGACTAAGCTCATTCAACATGCACCTTCAAAAACTTCGTTTCTTTCTTTTTTCGCGTCTGTCCTTTTCGGGAGAAAATCGGTACCCTCCACAAAAATGACAGAAAATTTTTGCTTTTTTGCATTTTCGAGTCGCACGATCACATTACAATGCACACACGGGTCATGAGTCACATGTGTCATTTCACTTCGAGTCGAGTCAACCTCGAGTCAATCACAGTGAGTCCAGTTTATACCTTGAGTTGTGTCAAGTCAATGAGTCAAGCGACATTAAGCCTTAGGTCAACTCTAAAATAATTAAAGAAATTAGCAAAGTTCTCTAGCCAAAAATAAATACAGGTGCAGCAGAATAGGGAAGACCCTACTCCAGCGCCAGACGGAAACATCTAGCGTCTGGCAATAGATTTCAGCGTCTGGGCGACAGAGCCAATTCTTGGCGCCAGAGATATTTCAGCAGCGACAGAGCTCGAAGCCTCTCCGAAAGGTGATTTCGACCTTTATACAGCAATTTCGGGTTCCTTGGTACCACTACAAGAAAAAGGCAAATTAGCGACGGCCAAAGTAGTCGCAAATCTATCACAAAAATGGATTTGCAACAGATTTGCGACTACTTTGGTTAGTCTCTAAACACCTCGTCGCAAATCTATTTTTGCGACTAATTTTTGAATAGTCGCAAATTTAGCAACGGATTTGCAACGACTTTGCAACTACCATTTAGTGACTAACTTCAAAATTTTAGCAACTAAATCACTGTCCGTTGTAAAATATTTGCGACGAATTAGCGACTACGGAGACCAATGTTTTGTGACGGATTAGCGACTACTAGACCAAAATTTTGCGACTGCGAGACTAAACTTTTGCGTTGACAGAGACTAATTATTTTGCGACGAATTTGCAATTACAAGACTAATTTTTTTGTGACGGATTATACTACTGAGACCAATTATTTTGCAACTAAGCACTCATTCTCTAAAACAAATATGCAGTCGCAAAAATCTAGCGACTGACTATCAATATTTGGAGACCATAATTTAGCGAGGACCAATATCTGTCACAAAAAAAAAATGTCAAATTTATTCAAATATCCAAACCATATTAATAAATCAAAATTATCATCAGTTTTGTATCAATGTATTAAAAAACAACATTACCAACCATATGACTAATTTTTTTTCAAAATCACCTCTCATATAAAAGAAGCTACTTCCAATAAAAACTAATAACGATATACAAATATGCCTCCAAATATTAAAGATTAGCTGTTCACAAAATTATCACCAAGAAATTAAAAATCACTTAGTTAAATCAAGAGAGCGGGTGAGAGTAGACGTAGGAGGCTTAGTAAGACAGCAATGTTGGACAAGGTTTGTCATATCCTTCGATGTTTTGTGCATAGCCATTTTTTTCTTCTTCCGTGTTGCTTTTTCTATCTCATGATTTTCAGCAATTTCCTTGGCATATTTTAAACTTTCTGCCGCTATTTTTTGGCTTTCTTCAAACTCACGTCTCCAAGTATATGTATGCTGCACATGATTATCAAAGTTGAAACCATATGCATTAGAATTTAAAAAACACAATTGTCAAAATTTGACAACACGGAGACATTACTCGATAGAGGCTACTAAAAATCAGCAGTCAATTTTTTCTTCCACCCAAATCTCTTAAGTGCCAAATGTTAGAAAGAAGCACGAAAAGAGAGGGGACAGGGAAGATATGAAGAGGTGGTAGCCTAGGAGGCATGGAAGGAATATAGACTTCCTCTTATAAGTACACATTCAGGGCCTAAAATACCAAAGTATCAACAACTAATGCAGTGAGTTAGAACACTTAATTTTATATACTTGATTTAATGATATTCTGATCACATTCAAAAATCTATGACAATAAGCCAAAAACAAAGCACTAATAACATGTTCAGATCACTTTTTTGATAGATATTCATAATAAGATCGCAATGCACAATATCCAATCAGTTTGTTATAAAAAATAAAACCCTATGATGCTGGCCGCTGGCGGTTGAGCATCTGCCATTACAGCTAGGTACATTAATGTTTTCTGCAGCTGAGCCTAGTACCTAAATTTTTCAAATCATAAAATAGGCACAAAAGGACTTATTTGCCAGCATACAAAGTAATAAAATTAAAAACCCTTAATAAGACCATAGATAAGAACAATCAATAACACTTGAAACCAGATTCGGAATATAGAGTATTATTAAACATTTTCAGTAAATTTGAGATTGCTTTAATTTTTAAGAAAATTATAATTGTATATCATGGATCACAAATCATGGACTCAAATCCACTTGTTCTAGCTGTGTGTGTGTAGTAGAAAGAGAAAGAGTTTTAGCTGTGTGTGTGTGTGTGTGTTAGTGTTCTGTTTGTCATCTCCTCTTCTGAAGAACATTTCTTTTATTTTTTTGTTTTTCTTTTTTCGTACAAGAAAGACCATTTCCTTGAAGCTACGATGTTAGTATGAGAACTAATTTATGTGAAGTGCAAGCTAACTGGAACAAGCTTTAGCCAACAACTAAAAGGAAGCATCAAGACTTATCTACTAAACACCTGCTCTTGAGTACTGCGTCAACCTTACAAATGAAATCAACAAGCATATTTCCAACAATAAGCACCTAGCTAGGAAAGCTCATGGACTCTTTTACCACGTCCCTGAATCTATAATCATCAAACCTACCAAATTAAACTTTGTGAGCCGACACAACAGTTGAATGAGAGATTGTATCACAAAGTGCTGTAATTCCAACCCTCTTGTAGCCAATTAGTTTATTAAGTAATTCCCTTGCACACAAATAAAAAAAAATTAAACAAAGAGATCAGACAAGAATGAAAGGTACACTCAAAGCTGAGATGAGTCTTATGCCACTATTAGCAAGAATTTGCAACCGTCCCTGTAGTGTGGATCACCCAGCTTTACGAGGCATTTATATTATAAACCAATGAATCATTTCTACAGCAAATAATATACAACAATGAACCATTTTTCGAAAATTTGGTACCACTCCATCACCAAATGTATTACTAACAATAACACACACAAGGACTGCAATAAGTATGGAAATCTACTATTCAGTTAGTGGAATTGATTTTATAAACCCCAACCAAAACATAGATAACCTCAACTCCGCTCACAATACTTTCACAGCTTAACTGTATTAAATCTAATCATTGCAAATTTGTTTCATTTAACCTTAATTAGGAAATGTGAAAACAAGAATCATAATTACATTACATATACATGACATGTTTGTTGTAGTCCATTTCTCAATATAAAATTTGTGCATCAACGAGGCTTTCAGTTTTGTTTAGCCAATTCTACTATTATATATCCAATTGAGCACTTAATTGTGCATTAGCTAATAATTTGATGCAGATCATGGTGGGGTAAATGTACTTTTTATTTTTACATAACAAATAATGAATATGGAAAATAACGGACTTTCACGATTCAAATTAATACTAGGTTGCTATTTTGTAGCTATCTCGCATACACAAACTAAATAATCAATCAATTTTGAATGGTTTCACATTAATTGACTTCAATGATAACCCTAAATTTTGCAATTGGCAGCCAATTTAAAATCAATTCAATCAACGCAATTCAAATGGAAACCAGATTAAAGTCAGATCAATTTGCAACTCAATCATTTTGCAATTCAATCAATTTAATCAACAATTAGATTAAAATCAATTCGCAACTAAATCAATACGCATTTCAAACAATAATTAGATTAAAATCGATCCACAATTCGCATTGGAAACCAATGTAAAATAAAAAATTGGACAAAAAAACTCAATGATTACCCTAATATTTGCAATTGGCAAATTGTATTAAGAGAAAGATGGAATGGACGGTAGGAAGGGGAAGAATGCGTAACTAACCTGGGAGGAGATGTGCTGGCAGCAGCGGAAGATGAAAACGACGGCAACAAGTTCACTCTGAAGTTCTGAACTTGGTTTTAAAATTCGCCATGGAAGCCTTTGTTTTTTTTTTTAAAGGAAGAAGAGTATGTACTTGTTTTTTTTAAAGGAATAATAAGGATTAGGGATTGATAGTTAGTTCTTGTTTTTTTTAGGAAACAATTTAGTATACTTTATACGTTTTTAATTTCTTTATTAATAAATTTTAAAAATAATGGTAGTGACTATCATGTTAGTTGCAATAGTAGTCACAAATGTTTTTAAAAAATGGTTTCAAAATAATTAACCCTAGCAACTATAATTTAGTCGCAAAAAATTTTTAAGAGTGTCCCACATTAGCGACCAATTAGCAACTACTAAAAAATCGGTTGCAAAATTTGCAACTACTCTTATTTTTTAGTCGCAAATTTTTTTTTTGCGCCTGATTATTTGGTAGTCGTAAAAGACAGTTGCTAAATAGTGAACACATAGCAACTTATGTAAAATTGGTTGCAAAATTTGCGACTACTCGTCTTTTTCAGTTGCAAAAATAATTTTTGCGACTGATTATTATGGTAGTCGCAAAAATCAGTTGCTAATTCTTCTTTTTCTTGTAGTGTACGCCAGTTAGCCCCTATAAGCAATTTGACATGATTAAGTAGTCGGTTTGATTACAGTCACAATAAGTGATCGAACTGATGAAAAATCGTCTCACTTAGCTTAAAGCGCCTAAGCGTTGGCTTATCACGGACATAATGGTTCACAAGAAGCAAATCGCCGACGTACTGGCATAGCGGAAGCAAAGTTCAAGAGATCTTTAGAGATCGGCAAGCGTTGGTCTTCGGAAATTTTTCTTTGGAATTATATCGCAACAAACATTCAAGAATCAAAAGCTCTTTGTTCAGAGACGCGTGGACATATCGTCAAGCTCTTTTGCTCCAGAGACGTGTGGACGTTTATTGCAAGCTCTTTTAATTTGTTCAGAGACGAGTGAACAATCCTATTATCAAGCTTTTTGTTCAGAGACGCGTGGACACATCATTCAGAAGTTCATATTAAAAAATATATAAGCTCTTTGTTCAGAGACGCGTGGACATGTATTTCAAGCTCTATTGTTCAGAGACACGTGGACATATTAAAAAAAGGAGCTCTTTGTTCAGAGGCGCGTGAACATATCCAGAAGCTCTTTGTTCAGAGACGAGTGAACATCGAAACAGCGAGATGGCGTTCCCTAGATTGTGGAGAGTTGTCAAAGAATAACTTAAGGTGATTTCAAGCGAAGTTGTCTTCGATCATGTTCCCTTAGACGTGGAAGATGGTCACAAAGCGGAAGAGGATTGTTTCAAGCGAAGCAATCTTCGATAGTATTCCCTTGGACGTGGAATATTATCAAAGCGGAAGAGGATCGTTTCAAGCGAAATAATCTTCAATATTGGAAGCAGTTACAAGCGTAGCGGTTTTCAAGCGGTATGTCATTCTCTTGGCAGGAGGTCATCAAAACAACAGTAAAGCGGCAACAAATCGGTTACTTTCATAGACGTGTGCTCGACGGTGTAAGATACGCGTTTCTTAACTCTTTTATCTGTTTGACTAATGCTAGTTTGCAGGTATCGGCGTTACAAGAGTGATTTAGGGTTGCCAAACGTTCTGAATCATTCTCCGTCCCTATCGCTACTTTGACTTTCGTTTTCGAAACTTGCGTTTCTCCAAACTCAGTAAAAGTGGGGGCTTCTGTAGACACCCATTTGTGTCTCCCCAAAACTAAACCCAGTGATGAGTACCTTTCACGTCGAATCATAATCGAATGAAGTGAAAGTGTGGAAAGTCCAGTGTTGCGGACAATTTTAATTTCTTTTCTCTTCTCTCTGTTTTTGAAAACTTATTTTAAGAAAATAGCCGATTTAGTTTGGTTAGTCCATGATATGGGTCCAATACAAGTGTAGTTGGATAGGGCTTGAGAAGAGCTTTCCAACGATATATTATAAGCCCAATTCCGATGAATATTGAGGAAGTTATGGCCAAATTAGTGAACTGGGCCCGGTTTGAGCCTTATGTGCGGCCCAATGATCTAGAGGAGGGCCTAATATTGATTTATCATTCCTAATTCAATTAGCATTGATAAATTGACTTTTGTTGACTTTTCATAGTTAAAATTAGAATCAAAGAGCATTTTTGAGGAAAAATACGATTTTATCCTCCTGTACGGCAATTTCTATCTTATTTTAAGAAAACGCGTCAAATTCCTAGTCAGCGCCAAATGCCAGCTGTAACGCCTGACGCTACGCTTGGCGCCTGGCGATAGCTTTATCTGTTTACAATCATCTACAATCACAAATTTTCACCAACTCTCATCAAGATTCTCTTGATTATTTTTTCTCTCTTTTCTAAACTAGCTTTCTCACAAATATAAAAATTCAGCATTCATTAGATCTAGAAACACCTAGCCATATTCGAAGTCGCCTTCGCCCTAGACGTGAAAGTTTTAATTTCTGAGGGTTTGGTCCCAAATCTCTATTTCAATTATTTAATTTAATTGTTGTTTATTATTTTCCTTGAAGTTACTAATGTGTGTATTTTGTTATTAGAAAGAGGTACGAGGCATCGAATTAAGTATTTTAATGGTTTAATTGATGTTTTGATGTAGAAATCATGTTTAGATTGTTATTATGATATTCCTAGTATCATGTCTAGTGTAATTTTAATATTAAATATGATTGTTATGATGCCTTTTGTGTTCTTCCTAATATTTATTCATGTTAGTATGATGTTAGGGTTAAAGCTTTGATTTTTATTGTTTAGTGACATGGTAGGGTTTGTTATTAATCTTGTTAGTATCATGCTTAGGATCTTGCTAGTATTATGCTTTAACGATGATATGATTATGATTTATGATTATAATTATTATGATGATTATTATGATTTATTATGTTGCTTGATATTTATTGTTATTGCTTGATCACGCCTTTTATGAATGTTTAAAGGGAATTTGTACTAGTAATCACGCTTAATAAGATAATTATTAATCTTATTTAGGGATAATATGATTATAATTTAAGTGATCGCCAATAATAGTTTTATTTGTGCATTAAAATTCAACCAATATAGATTAAACAGGTTTAGGTTAATCCTATTGCTTGTATTTTAGTCAGAAAGTGCACATGAATGCGATCAGAATAATGTAGAGGCCTATTATTTGGGCAGGTTCAACCTCTTTTAGGTTGGATTTGTACCTTCATCCTCGAACCCTATTTGGTTCATGACCTTATGGAGTTGACGATCTCTTGGATCGTTAAGGGGTGTAACCTTCACCTCGTGAACGGTTTACAAGTTCCTAAAACTTGTTGGCGACTCTTTTGCTCTATCTTCTTTCCCTTTGGACGCAACTGTACTTTAGTGTATGACCACAGTGGGGTTCAAGCTAGGGGTAGTGCTTGAAATATTCCCTACTAGCATCAATTAATTCTCTATTTTTCTCTCCTCTATGCTCAAGCCTATACACTAGCCTGCCCTTCTTCTTTCAAAATTCCTTCTTCAAGCACTCCATAAAGTCCATACTTTACTCGTGGTTCTGTCCTTAAGCCAAGGCGTGAAAGTAGAACTATTTGAGGGTTTGGCCCCAAGTCAACTCTATTTTATTTTATTTAATTTATTTATCGTTTTATTATTATTTCCTTGAAGTTACTAACTCGTTTATTATTTTATAGTTTCAAGCAAACATAATCAAAGTAAGAATTATGTTCCTTTTATTTTTATTATGTTTCTAACGATTTTATATTGTTGGATTTATTGTTAAATGTTTCCAATATTAATGTATTTTTTTTAATATTTATTGATCACCATATTGCATGTTAAAGGGAATATGTAATTGAAAATCACGCCTAATAAGATAATTTGGACGACCGATTTAGGTTCCTTTTTAATCTTGTTATTTAATCAAGTGATCACAAATATTTTAGAATAATGTGTTGCATTAATATTCAACCAATTTAGCATAATAATAGTTTGGAGCAAATTGAAACTTTGTTTGCATGCCTTTGAGATCGGAGGAATCACTTTTCACTATAAGAATCGAGTAGAGGCCAATACGGGCGATTGTGACTCCATGACTCACTTCGCACCATCATCCCCGATCCTCCTTTCGTGGTTCCGAACCATATGGAGTTAGTAATCTCATGGATTATGAATGGGGTGTAACCTTCACGGGTCAATAGTTGTTGCCTATCGTTGTCCCTTATCGTGGTTGCCTTTTATGATCCGTGAACAGTTTACACGTTCCTTAAAAACTTGTTAGCGGCTCCCTACTTTCCTTATTCCTAATTATATATGTCAATTCCCACTTCCTAAGAGTGCCAAGCACATTCACATATGATTTAACATAGGCGCACTTCGAGCGACGCCTACAATTTGGCGACTCCATTGGGGAGGATTCTTAGTTATTTATCGATTTGAGTGATCGGTATTTAATTAAGATGAGTGGATGAGACTTGAAAGATTCTTGAAAAATGTTTCTGTGATTAATTTGGCATTTGCGTAAGCATAGATGTTTTAACACCGCATTTAGGTCTGTCCCGTAGGAAAAATTGAATAACTTTATTGCGTACGAAGGAAAACAGGGCAACAGTCAGATTTTCTGACTGCCGTGCCACGGCAGAATATGCCTTGTCACGGTGCAGTTCACCGTCTGACGGTGGGTTGCACCGTGGCACTATGCTATTTGCCGTGTCACGACAATCCTAAAATCACTCCAGCGGCTTGTTTTCTCTTCTCACAGTCAACTTCCTTCGATTTTTTTTGAAAAAACATGTGTGTTCTACATGCGTCTTAGCCCCGGGGAATTGAAGCTCTATCAACCCAAAAATGCTCATGGCAATAAGGGTTCATCCGTGTTATTAAATCCAACCAAACCATGGAGTCGAGTTCAATTTCATCACGAACTCATGGAGCCACCCGTTGGCATACACCCTCAAGGGAGGCTGCCTTGCTAACGCGTCCAAACTCTTAACCATGGTACCCTTTTGACACCCAAAGCTTGACCAATAGTTGAACATAGATCTTGACCTTAGGTTGCGAACTATTTTTACATCATTGTGATTAAATGCTACATGGTTTTTTTGGTGCTAACCCTCATGTGTTTGCTCTTTTTGGTTTATCCCATGACCGAGGGTTTTTATTTCAACATAGTAATTAGTACGGACTAAAACTGATTAAAATCTGGAAAATACACAAATTTAGGCATGGAATTACGCACCGTGTCACGGCAGGTCTGCCGCGCCACGGTGTGCAATGCAATGGCACAGTGCGTTGCCCCGTCTGACGGTGCTCTGTACCGTGTCACGACAGTCAGCACCGTGACACGGTGCTTAGGGGGTTTGTCCAGTCAGCTTTTTTTGTCTTCGTGCATGCTTATGTTGTTCTTATGTCTGGTTTTGTGTCCCGTCTAGCTGTACGGTCTTAACACGTGTCCATAACCTTCACTTAATCACTCACATGTCGTGTTCACACACTTTTTCCGTTAGTCATACACCATTTCATGACCGTATTTTAGGGTACTCTTGTGTCGTTTTTTTTTATATCGTTTTTTTCGGAGTAAGTCGGATGGTATCCTCCCATATAATTTTTTTAAAAAATAAATTTCAAAATTCAAAATAATTTTTTTTTCTGGATGGGTTAAGGTTAAGTTTGGTAATTAAAGGTGTGTTTGTTTCGGTGTCACAACACTTGGTCAAGAAACAGGGGTAGATTGTTACGGTTCAAGTCAATACCTCAACAACCTCTTATACTAAAGAGTCGTACAAGGAAACCACCACAATCATCTCCACAAGACTCCACAAGATCCATCTCTAGTCTACTTTTAACCAATGGCTACTAAGGAAGATATCGAGAACATCAACAAGACAATTGAAATGTTGTCTAACATGATGCAAACACTCACAACTAGAGTCAACACGGTAGAGCAAGACAATCAAAATAATGTCATTGCCGCTGCAATGGACAAGATTAAGGACCAAATGAGTAAGATCTCTATAGAGTTCATTTATGTGGAGCAACCTGTCACCTCTTCGTCCATAAGGGACAAACATCCTAAGAAGTCTTCCACTGCTAACATTCCCAAGTTCAAGCCTACTGATCGATAATCCGCTTTTCCATTTGAAGGCCTTTTCTGCGACCATGGCTCTTAAGGGAGTAGACGTGACACTCTTCCCTACTGTGTTCCCTCTTTCCTTGGAGCATGCCTGTCAACAATGGTTCTACTCTCTAGAATTCAAATATGTTGCGACCTGGGAGGACGTTACTGAAAGCTTCATGAATCGTTACAAGTGTAACATCCAAACCAAGACTTCTGAACGTGAACTCTCCATTCTAAATAGATGGAGAATGAAGGCTTCACTACTTACCTAAGCAGGTGGAGGGAAACAGCTGCACTCTTGGTGGATCCTCCTAGGAAAAAAAGACGGTTTGCTTGTTTATTGCAAATTTGACTCATAAGTACAAGCAACAATTGAAGTTTCTTCCTTTGAGTACCTTCGAAGCTGTATACGATATTGGAATCAATATCGAACATGAACTGATGAAGACTGCTGGTAGCAACAATAATAACAATAGCACTTGGAAAAACAAGAAGAACGACACTCCTTCTTCTTCTTCTTCCAAGCCCAATAATGCTACCAACAATATCAATATCAATGATGTTCTGGCTCTTAATGCTCCACCTCAAAGATTCCAATGGCAAAGGAGGCTTTACACGCCTTTGGGAATGAATTAAGACGCTGTTTTTGATCGCTTGGATAGTCAAGGACTGATTATGCCAATTGGACCTTTTCCAAAACCTCGACTAGAGAACAAAATTGCTAGCTATGACCCCAATGCTCATTGTAAGTTTCATCAAGGCAAGGGTCATAATACTGAGAAGTGTTGGAGGTTGAAGGATGCGATCCAAGACATAATTGATGCTAATCAACTTCCTGTCCCTCTAGGGGGCAAGAAGCCTAACATTAAAACAGGTCCTCTTTCTGATGCTTTGGCTATCATGGGTGATGAAGTCACCTTTGATCCGTCAATACTCATTCAACCTGTGAATGAACATAACTACTGGAGCCATTGAACGTCGCACCAAGTTTTAGGTGGTGGACATTAATGCCTCTTTTAATCTGTTGTTAGGACTTCCTTGGCTTCATGAGCTAAAGGTGATCCCATCGTCGTTGCACCAAAAAGTGAAAGCCATTGTTTGAGGGGTTCCAATTACCATTGATGCTTCCCCCATGCCCATTCAAGTAATCGATACTCCCATCGTCCATGTCAAACATGACGAAGAAGATGAAGATCTCTAGGGTTTTCGCTCAATTATGTTCTCATGATCAAAGAAGAAGAGAAGTGTCATCTCGACTTTGATCCTTATTCAAATACCAATGTTAATGCCATTATGAAGAAGCAAGGGCATTTCCCTAGAATGACTCTCGGACTCAAAAAGAAAATGAATGAACTTTGGGGCCATCCTGGTTCACTTAAGAAAGATACCTTGGGCAAGGGATTCAAGCCAACAAAAGAATATGTGAAACAAGCCCTCCTGAAAATGAAGGCTCGCAATAATGCTCGAATCATGAAGATGGAAATGGCCATGGATCCATATCCATTCACCCTTAATGGAAAATATAGAAAAGAAGGGGAAGACTTCCCATGTTATGAATTCCCTGATCCTTTCGTCCACGATGAGAGGCGTGAGCTAGGGTTCAAGATGTTCCTTGATTGTGACTTCATCGATGAAGGCGAAGAACTCTTCACAACTGAGAAACCGACTAGTCCAAACTCTGATGATATGAATATTAATCTTATTTTTGGACTAGAAAAGAATGAATCCAAGCCTGCCTGCAATGATGATTCCGAGCTCATTCAAGATGTTATATCAAGAAAGGATTTTGACCCCTCTGAGTGAATCGTCCAGGCTGATAATGTTTCAAAGGGGTGGCGCAAGACGGTGAAGATCACTACGCCAAGCGGAGAGAAGTTGGAAATAACCGCTGGCGAAGGTCCTATGTTTGACGAATTTGAGTCGTCTGGGTCTGAGTCCGAGTCTGAGTCTAAGTCTGTAGACGAGTCTTTAGGATCTGAGGCCGACCCTCTTTCCGCTATAGAGTCCAATCCTGAGTCTCTTGTTCAGTCTTCACTTTCTGTCCCAAATAATTCCGGCGAGGTCACAGCTGACCTTGCCCTCCTTGATGTAATGACCAATGAAATCAATAAAAAGAATACCTTTGCTTATGATGCGTGTCATTCCCCTAACCTTGATCAATATTGCTTTGCTAATGATAAAAATGACATAGAAATAATAAAAGCAATGGAAGAACATGATAACAAAACAATAATTATTGAAGATACAGAAACAGTTAATATTTCCAATGATATGACTATCAAAGAAGTAAAAATTGGATTAACACTAAGTGAAGACGAACACAAAGAACTAATTAACTTTCTTAGTGAATTTTTTGATGTATTTGCTTTGTCATACCAAGATATGCCAGGAATTGACAGGGATATAGCTCAGCATACGATAACACTCATTCCTGGTATGAAGCCTGTCAAACAAAATCTGCGTCGTATGAAACCGGATGTGGCCCTCAAAATCAAAGAAGAAATAAGAAAGTAATTGGCTACAATTTTAATCAAAGTATCCAAGTATCCGGAGTGGATAGAAAATGTGGTTCCAGTTCCAAAGAAGGATAGAAGGGTCAGAATGTGTGTTGATTACAGGCACCTCAATATGTCAAGCCCAAAAGATGGGTTCCCTCTATTGACATTCTGGTCGATAACACAACAAACTATGCCCTCCTATCGTTCATGGACGGCTACGCTAGATATAATAAAGTATTAATGGCTGAGGAAGACATGGAGAAAACCACATTCATCACACAATGGGGTACATATTGCTATACTGTAATGCCATTCGGGTTGAGAAACGTGGGTGCCACCTACCAAAGAGCAGCCGCAACATTGTTACATGATATGTTGCACAAAGAGGTGGAGGTCTATGTTGATGATATGATCGTCAAGTCAAAAGATCGCCCAGGCCAAGTCATTGCACTTTGCTAGTTCTTTGAAAAACTCCCAAATTCAACATGAGATTAAATCCAGCAAAGTGCACATTCAGAGTCATGTAAGGAAAGCTACTTGGATATGTGATAAGTTCTCAAGGGATTAAAATAGATCCCACAAAAGTCAAAGCGATCATGGCCATGCCACCACCTAAGAATGAGAAATAAATTCGAGGCTTCATTAGAAGGCTGCAATATATAAGTAGGTTCATATCAAAACTCACGGCGATATGTGAACCTATATTCAAGAAGCTTAAGAAAAATGTCCCAGTCACATGGGACGATGATTGCCAAAAAGATTTTAACAAAAACAAAGAGTACCTTGCAAACCCACCCGTGCTAGCACCAGCAATGCCTGACTTTCCTCTTCGACTCTACCTTACAATCACAAGAGAAACGATAGGGGCAATGCTAGCACAAGAGATCGAAAGCAAGGAGGATGCAATTTATTATTTGAGCAAGAAGCTTCAAGGATATAAGACGCGATACACACAACTCAAAAAGTTGTGTCTCACACTTGTGTGGGCTACACAGAAATTAAGACATTACATGCTCACTAATACAGTGCATGTCGTGTCCAAGATGGATCCTCTCAAGTAATTGTTCGAAAAAGCTACACTCAGTGGCAGATTACCAAGGTGGGTAGTCAACCTTGCTCAGTTTGACTTGAAATTTGTACCACAAAAAGCCATCAAAGGTTCTGTGGTTTCTGACTTCTTAGCAGATTTTCCGCTAGATGGAGTTGAGAAAGAAGAAGATGAATACGATTTCCCTGACAAAGATTTACTCATGACCGAAGATGATAGTCAGAAGCTCTACTTTGACGGAGCTTCAAACCAAAATGGTTGTGGTGTAGGAGTCTTGCTCGTATCACCCAATGAAGAGCATATCCCAATTTCCATGAAGGTAGACTTTGATGTCACCAACAATGCCGCAGAGTACGAGGCATGCATTTTGGGATTAGAAATAGCTGTGGCCTTGGGAATTAAGAAGCTCAGAATCTACGGTGATTCATCACTAATCATTAACCATATCTCCAAGAGATGGAAGGTGAGAAGCGAAAGTCTCGCTACGTATCAAGCTTATCTGGAAACTCTCACGGAGTAACTAGATGAAGTAGAATATACGTACTTGCCTAGAGAAAAAAACCAGTTTGCCGACGCACTGGCTAAATTAGCGTCAATGGTATGAATCCCAACAGACACAATTAGAATGCCATTGACTATAGAAAGAAGATATGAGCCGGCTTATGTTCACGCACTTGACGATGAACAAGAAACATAAGTAGAAGATGAAGATCCATGGTATACAGATATCCTTAACTATGTGACAAAAAGAGAATACCCTCCTAATACTGATAAAAGGGCATGCCGTGCTTTGACGCTCCTGGCCTCACAGTATGTGCTCATCAGGGGAGAACTCCACAAGAGGACTGCACTAGGGATAAATCTCTTATGCATAGCCAAGAAAGAAGCACACAAAACCATGGAAAATCTTCATGCTGGCATATGTGGAACGCATACGAATGCAAAGATGTTAGTCCAGAAGATTCAACAACAAGGTTCTTATTGGACTACTATAGAGAGAGACTTTCACAAATACGTCAAGAAATGTATGAAATGCAAATCTATGCAAATTTACAATACGTTCCACCTTCGCTTCTCTATACATATACTTCTCCATGGCCTTTTCTACTTGGGGAATCGACATCATTGGAAAGATAACGCCACCGGGACAAGGGGGGCATGAATTCTTCCTCGTAGCAATCGACTATTTCACCAAATGGGTCGAAGCTGCCTCATATGCTAAATTAACATCAAAACATGTAGCTCAATTCATTGAGAAAAATATCATATGCCGCTATGGGGTACCTAATGAGATGATCAGTGATAATGGAACGCATTTCCAAGCCGAGTGCGCGGAATTATTACAGAAATATTATATTAAGCATCACAGATCATCTCCCTACAGGCCACAAACAAATGGTGCGGTCAAATCGGCCAACAAAAATGTGAAAACTATCATCTAAAAGATGACGGAAAATTGCGAAGATTGGCCAAATAAGCTACATTTCGCCCTTTGGGGTTATCGAACCTCTATTCGTACATCAACGGGGGCTACCCCTTTCTTTTTGGTCTATGGAGTTGAAGTTGTACAACCAATAGAGCTCGAAATCCCTTCTCTCCGAATCGCGTTGGAAAGCCAACTAGATTTAGTCGACTGGATTAGAGTAAGATATGATGAGCTAGTCTTACTTGACGAAAAACGCTTGGCAGCTTTGCATCATGTCCAAACCTACCAACAGCGTATGGCGCGACATTTCAATAAAAAGTCAAGACTAGGAACATCAGGTCCGTACATTGTTAAATCCATCTTGTCAGGCGGAGCGGCATAACTGGTAGACATGGACGGTAAAGATTTCCACAATTTAACCAACTTGGATCAAATCAAGAAATTCTATGCCTAGTTGCATGGGTTCATGACCCAATAGAGCTACGTTTGGCCTGATTCCTTTTTGAGGATATGTAGGCAACCCCTCAAGGGGGCCCGGCCTGTAGACACCCATTTGTGTCACCCTAAAACCAAAACCAGTGATGAATACCTTTCATGTCATTTGATTATAGAATAAAGTGAAAGTGTGAAAAGTCTAGTGAGGAGGATGTTTTTATTAATATATCTCTTCTTTCTGTTTTTGAAAATATTTCTTTTCTTACCTTATTTATGAAAAACGTGCATTCCACTTTAGTTTGGTCCATGATAAGGGTCCAAAAATAGTGTAGTTGGATAGGGCTTGAAAAGAGCTTTCCAACAATATATTATAAGCCCAATTCCGGTGAATAATGAGGAAGTTATGGCCAAAATACTAAACTGGGCTCAAACCGGATTTTACCTATGGCCCAATGATCATGTGGAGGGTCAAAAGGTCTAATCCTATTCCGAAACTAATTAGAACTAATTAAAATCTTCCATAAGTTTCTAAAATATCTTAATTATCCTTTTTCAAAAGATAAAGTTAAAGAATTTGAGTTAAATATAAACTTTCCTTTTTTAAAACTTTCCTTTTTCTTAAATCCTAATTCTATTCGAATTTAAAGATGTTCAAAGATAGTTAGATATTATTTTTGTGCCTCATAATCTTTATCCAAAAATTATATGTTTGGATAGATCTTGAAATTATCTTTCCTATGATAGATTATAATATTAAATCCGATTATAACGAAAAAGATATGAATGAGATACGAAACTCTATCCAAAACTGACACCTTCCACTATTTCAGCCATATATTTTTATCTAAAATGGATTTTAATCTGATTCTTATTGGGTTTGAAAGTGGACTTCAAGATCTTTCCAACTACATATTATATGACTTATTTGGACGTTTGGATCAAAAGATATGATAAAAAAAAAATCTATAAAAACCGCTATCCATCGAATTCTATTTCGATTTGAATTCGGATTCTTTTCTTGTTCTTCGACCCTCTTTTTTCTCTATAAATAGAAGTCATATTTTTTCTTTTTCAAATCATCAACTCTCATCAAGAATTTATTAATTTTCTCCCTCTTTTCTAGCGTAGCCTTTTACAAACATAATTTTTCATACATTAGCACTGGACATACCTAGCCTAATTCGAAGTTGCCTTCACCCCAGACGTGAAAGGTTTTAATTTCTGAGGGTTTGGTCCCAAATATCTATTCAATTATTTAATTTAATTGTTTGTTTTAATATTTTCCTTGAAGTTACTAATGCGTGTATTTTGTTATTAGAAAGAGATACGAGGCATCCAAGTAAGTGCCTTAATCGATTTTATTGATATTATGATATAGAAATCATGCTTAGGTTGTTATTATGATTCCTAGTGTCATGTCAGGATATTTTTCTTAATTTGATGTTTAGGGTGACAACAATAAGTTCCTAGTATCATGTTTAGGGTAAAGAATATATTGTCAATTATGATTGTTATGATGCTTCCTATTCTCTTCCTAATATTTTTAATAGTATCATGTTAGGGCTATATATTGGATATTTATTGCTTAGTAATATACTAGGGTTTGTTATTAATCTTGTTAGTATCATGCCTAAGATCTTTCTATTATTATTGTTTAACATGATTATTTTAATTATTATGATTTATTATTATAATTATTATTATTTATGATTATTATGTTGCTTGATATATTATTTATTGCTTGATCAGACCTTTTATGTATAAAGGGAATTGTAATTGTAATCACGCTTAATAAGATAATTAATAATCTTATTTAATGTTAATATGATTATAATTCAAGTGCTCGCCAATAATAGATTTATTTGTGCATTAATATTCAACCAACATAGATAAACAAGTTTAGGGTTAAACCTATTGATTGCATGTTAGTCAGAAAGCGCACATGAATACGATCAGAATAAAGTAGAGGCCTATTATTAGGGCAGGTTCAATCTCTTTTAGGTTGGATTTGTACCTTCATCCCTGAACTTCCAGTCATGGTTCCAGACCTATTGGAGTTGACGATCTCTTGGATGGTTAAGGGGTGTAACCTTCACGTCGTGAACGGTTTACAAGTTCCTTAAACTTGTTGGCGACTCTTTTGCTCTATTTTCTTTCCCTTTGGACGTCACTGTACTTTAGTGTATGATCATAGTGGGGTTCAAGTTTGGGGTAATGCTTGAAATATTCCCTACATTTTTTGGCGACTCCACTGGGGAAGATTTCCATTTTAATTCCTGAAATTTAATACGGCAATGATTTAGAATGAGTGGATGAGACTCAAAAAGTTCTAAGTATTTCATATGCGTAATTTTGATTAATATTACTGTCATCTGCATAAAAAAGATCTCATTGAAAAGACCATCCGTAATGAGTTAAAACATAGGATTTTTACACGTAGGAAATTTGAGGAATATCTTTCACAACTATGATCAAAATAATGCTGCGCGAAACTGGAAAATTTTATCGAGCACAAAAATCTGCTGAGGCATGTAGGAACTAGAGTCAGAAAAAAGAGTTTAGCGCCACTAATTTGACTCTAGCGCCAGTCGATAGTTTCTGTCGTCAGGCGCCAAAGCCAAATTGTTGGCGCCGACCTCTGTTTGCTGGCGCTAAGTTCTTCCAATACCGAGCCAGAAATATGCGTTCTAATTTTGACCATATTTTAGCACTGTTTGCTCGATCCTACTTCCTGATTGAGTTTTTCTCACTTTTCTGAAATCCATATGTGTTCTACATATGGTCATAACTCTCTGGGAATTCATGCTCCATCTACCTGATTGATCTGTGCAACAAAGGGTACATCCGAGAATGTTGAATTCACCAAACCATGGAAGCGAGTTTTTAACTCGCGGTGTCCCATCCACTCGCGCCAACCCTTCTTGGTTAGGCTTCCGCGCGGTGCATCCGGATAATTAACCATGGACCCTCTTTTACTAACCCATATCTCGAACTTTAGAGAACTAGAGCCATGGTTAGGTTGCAAACTCATTGCATCATGTTGTGACTACTTGACTACTTGTGCATACTTATTATGTGGCTACGCTAACCGTTTGATTTGACTTGTGCTTGTAAATAAGCCTAAATAAACTAATTAATGACTAAAAGACTTTGTTTAATTAATTAATTAATTTGAGCTAAAAAATGTACCTAAAATCTAGTCATAGTCCCTTTAAGTCAACCCAAATTTTTATTCCCGTATACTGCACAAGCGTCAACTTGTTTTGATCATAGCCAGAGTTCTAGGAAGAACTAAGAGTCATACAGACAATGGGTCTGTAGCCCCGAGTTTTATCTTTAATTTGGAGTTGGTTTCATCCCAGTAAAAGTCACAGGTCAAAAGTTATGACTAAAATACCACAGCCTGTCCAGTTTAATGCATATACGTGAGGTTTTAACTTAGTCTTTGTTCGAGTCTAGTTACATAGTCTAGCAACATGGTCATGACAAGAGGCTTAATATGTTACCAACACTCACTCACTAGTCTTAGCACACACTTCGTGTATATGTCACCATGACCATGTCTTAGGTTCATGCATGAGTCGATTTTTTCCGTCATTTAAGTTGGGGGTACAGTCTATTCCTAATTTTTCACATCTCTTCATCTACATCATATTTCCATTCTCTACATTCTTTCTCCATATCACGACCTTCATTCTTTCTACCTTCTTCCATCCATGAATGTTGGATCGAGTTTGAGTCAAATAATTAAATAGTCGATATCCTTAATTTCCTTTTCACAATACTTGGTCGAGGAGAGAAAGGCGATTAATCAAGGATGACCTCTTTGTTGAAGTCTTAATTTTTGATAACCGATTCGTCAAAAGAGGAAAGCTAAGAAGATAATGGCAACTCAAGAAGAATTTAATGAACTTAGGAATCAATTGACTGACGTGACTAAGGCGTTGAAGGCTTTAGCCCTCAAAATCAAGGACCCTATGAAGCAACAACACATGGACCTCATGCAAGAGAGCTTGAGCAAGCTATCTAGTGACTACAAATTTCAAGGCATTAGTTCACAAGGGGTCTTGGTGGAAAAGGAGCTTCTTCCGCAGAAGTTCAATGCCAACGACATCCTGAAATTCAAGGCAACTGGCAACCCTTATTTTCATCTAAGAACTTTTGAAACAATAATGAGCATTAAGGGAATTGATAAGAAAGTGTTTTCCTCTATATTTTCTCTATCTCTTGAAACCGTTAGCCAACAATGGTTCTTATCCCTTGGCAAAGAGAGAACCTCTACTTGGGAGTCAATAGTGAACGCTTTCATTGATAGGTACAAGTGTAATATTCAAGTTGAAACCGATTAAAGACAACTTGAGATGCTAAGAAAAAAAGAGAATGAAGGCTTTACTTCTTTCTTTAATAAGTGGAGGGAAACTTCCGCTAAGATGATTGAGGTGCCCACTGAAAAAGAATCTGTGAGGATGTTTATCAAGAATCTCCAAGAGAAGTATTCGAAGCATTTAAAGGATCAACATAATTTGAATACTTTTAAAGCTGTTTATGTCATCGGAATCGAGATCGAATATGACCTCGCAAAAAAAAAAAGCTACTAACAATAGTAACCACAGTGGCTGGAAAGGAAAGAAGAACGACAATCCCTCTTCTTTCGAAAACGCCCACTCTAGTAATAATGTTAGTACCTTTGACCATAATGGTGTCTTAGCCATGGATAATCAAGGATCTAAAAGGAAACCCGGGAGAGAGTTCACACCCGTTGGAATGACCTATGATGCTACTTTCGATTGTCTCTATGAATCGAGGGTTAATGAAACCTATTGGCCCTACCGAGGATCCAACGCCAGAAAATCGATCTTCGAAATGGAATTCCAACTCTTATTGCAAGTACCATCGAGGACACGGTCACACCACTGATCAATGATACAGGTTTCAAAATCTCATTCAAGATCTCATAGAAGCAAATAAGATCCCATTGCCTCTAGCTAACGAGAAGACTGGGTGATGATGATGCAAACGACACAAGACAGAGGCGA
Organism: Chenopodium quinoa; assembly: GCF_001683475.1. Classification (NCBI taxonomy): domain Eukaryota; kingdom Viridiplantae; phylum Streptophyta; class Magnoliopsida; order Caryophyllales; family Amaranthaceae; genus Chenopodium; species Chenopodium quinoa. The sequence goes on from NW_018745546.1 coordinate 2,122,389, forward strand.
GCTTCAACGACGAGATTTCATGACCTCTTTTTGCTATTTCTTATTTTTTTATTTACCCTTTCCCCCAATAACTCTAGCATAGGCACCTTTCTTTTCCCTAAGATTAATTTTTTAGAATCTTCCTTTTTCCTTTTAAATAAAGTGAGCTTTTATTTCCTTGCATATGATCATTGCATTGCAAAAAAAAAAAAAACAATCCATGTCGACCTGAGCACGAGGTATACCAATGATTTGAGGTACCCCTTGTAGCCACATCATATATCCTTTCACCCTTCAAATATGCAATCCTTCAACACTAAGCACACACGAGTCACATCGAGTCGAGTGAACCTCGAGTCAGTCAATCATAGTGAGTCAAGTTCATACCTTGATTCACGACAAGTCAATAAGTCAAGAAACACTAAGTCTTAGTTCAACCCTAAAGAAAGATAAGAAAAGTCCTATGGTCAAAGATATAAATGCGGGTGCATCTCAGCAAGCGAGGACATTCCCGGATTTTTTTCGAAAAAACCGCGAATATGATGCCAGAGATTCCTCCAAGAAAAGAGGAGTTACATGGAACAGTAAATTAGAGATGAAGAGCTTTAATTTACTAAAGATTTGAACGGATTTATTTGAAAGGAAATGACCAAACTCAAAGTTCGAAGCAAAACCAAGCAACAACGACAGCAAGAGCAGAATAGGGAAGACTCGACTCTAGTACCAGACGACAAGGCTGTTGTCTGGCAACAACATCTGGCGTTTGGCAATAGAGTTCAGCGCGTGACTCTAGATCCCAGCGTCTGGCGAAAGAGCCAATTCTTGACGCTAGAGATATTTCAGCTGCGATAGAGCTCGAAGCCTCTCAGAGCAGTTATTTCAACCTCCTTCAGCAATTTTGGGTTCCTTGGTACACCAGTTATCCCATATAAGCAATTTGACATAATTAAGTAGTCGGCTTGATTACAATCTCAATATGTGATCGACCTGACGAAAGATCGTCTCACTTAGCTTAAAGCGCCTAAACATTGGCTCATCGCAAGACACTGACGTACTGGTTCATAAATAGCAGATACACCGACATACTGGTTCATAAACAGCAGAGGCACCGACATAATGGTTCACAAGCAGCAAAATCGCCGACGTACTGGCATAGTGGAAGCAAAGTTCAAGCGAGCTTTAATGATATGATTGGGAAGGTTGTCGCTATGATTCAAGAAAAAGAAGCATTTGTTCAGAGATGCGTGGACCTATCATTTCAAAGCTCTTTTGTTCAGAGACGCGTGGACATTTCTGTCAAGCTCTTTTGCTGAAAGACGTGTGGCCACATCATTTAGAAGCTTTTTATTCAGAGACGCGTAAACATATCCAAAAAAGCTCTATTGTTTAGAGATGAGTGAACATCAAAACAACAAGATGGCGTTCCCCAGCTTGTGGAAGGTTTTCACAACAGCAATACAGCAACAAATCGGTTACTTCCAAGACGTGAGCTCGACAGTGCAAGATACGCGTTTCTTAACACTTTTATCTGTTTAACTAATTCTAGTTTTGCAGGTATCGGCATAACAAGAGTGATTTAGGATCGCAGAACGTTCTGAATCATTCTCCGTCCCTATCGATACTTTAACTTTTGTTTTCAAAACTTGCGTTTCTCCAAACTCAGTCAAAGTGGGGGCTTCTGTAGACACCCATTTGTGTCTCCCCAAAACCAAACCCTGTGATGAATACCTTTCATGTCATTTGATTATCGAATAAAGTGAAAGTGTGAAAAGTCTAGTGATGATGATGTTTTTATTAAAATATCTCTTCTTTTTGTTTTTTAAAATATTCTTTTCTTACCTTATTTATTAAAAACGTGCATTCTAGTTTATTTTGGTCCATAATAAGGGTCCAATAATAGTGTAATTGGATAGTCTTGAAAATTGAAAAGAGCTTTCCAACGATATATTATAAGCCCAATTTCGATGAATAATGAGGAAGTTATGGCCAAAATACTAAACTGGACTCAAACCGGATTTTACCTAAGGCCCAATGATCATGTAGAGGGTCCAAAGGTCTAACCCTATTCCTAAACTAATTAGGATTAATTAGAAGCTTCCATAAGTTTCTAAAAGATCTTAATTATCCTTTTTGAAAAGATAAGGTTAAAGAATTTGAGTTAAATAAAAACTTTCCTTTTTTAAAAACTTTCCTTTTTCTTAAATCCTAATTCTATTCGAATTTAAAGATGTTAAAAGAAAGTTAGATATTATTTTTGTGCCATATAATATTTATCCAAATTTTATATGGTTGGATATATCTCGAAATTATCTTTCCAATGATATATTATAATATTAAATCCGAGTTATAACGAAAAAGATATGAATGAGATACAAAACTCTATCCAAAACTGACACCTTCAACTATTTCGGCCATATCTCTTTATCTACAAAATATTTTAATCTGATTCTAATTGGATTAGAATGTAGACTTTAAGAGCTTTCAAACGACGTATGATATGACTTATTTAGACTGATGGATTAAAAGATATGATAAAAACAAAATCTGCAAAAACTGCTGTCCATCGAATTCTATTTCGATTCGAATTCGGATTCTTTTCTTATTCTTCGACCCTCTTTTTTCTCTATAAATAGAGGTCATATCTCCCCTTTTTCAAATCATCAACTCTCATCAAGAATTTCTTGATTCTCTCCCTCTTTTCTAGCCTAGCCTTTTACAAACATAATTTCTCATAAATTAGCACTAGACATACCTAGCCTAATTCGAAGTTGCCTTCGCCCTAGACATGAAAGATTTTAATTTATGAGGGTTTAATCCCAAATCTCTATTTCAATTATTTAATTTAATTGTTTGTTTTAATATTTTCCTTGAAGTTACTAACGCGTGTATTTTGTTATTAGAAAGAGATACGAGGCATCCAAGTAAGTGCTTTAATTGATTTATTGATATTATGATATAGAAATCATGCTTAGGTTGTTATTATGATTCCTAGTGTCATGTTAGGATGTTTTTCTTGAAATCACGCTTAATAAGATAATTAATAATCTTGTTTAGGGTTAATATGATTATAATTCAAGTGATCACCAATAATAGATTTATTGTTGCATTAATATTCAACTAACATAGATAAACAGGTTTAGGGTAAAACCGATAGATTGCATGTTAGTCAGAATGCGCACATGAATACGATTAGAAAAAGTAGAGACCTATTATTAGGGAAGGTTCAATCTCTTTTAGGTTGTATTTGTTCTTCATTTCCGAAGTACCAGTCATGGTTCCAGACCTATTGGAGTTGACGATCTCCTGGATTGTTAAGGGGTGTAACCTTCACCTCGTGAACGGTTTACAAGTTCCTAAAACTTGTTGGCAACTCTTTTGCTCTATCTTCTTTCCCTTTGGACGCCACCGTACTTTAGTGTATGATCATAGTGGGGTTCAAGTTTGGGGTAATTCTTGAAATATTTCCTACACGGCCACTTTAAAAAATAAAATCCTTCCCATGTCGATCAAGTACACGCGCCAGTTCAGCATTGCGCCATGACAAAATGGAGCTAAAAACAAGAAAATTTGTCAGTTAAGCATCCAGAGTCCACCGTTGCACGAGGAGTTCCACCATGTCACAACAGCTATCACCGTGGCACGGTGGAATTAAAAAAAAATAAAAATTTGCCGCGCCACGGGCAATTCCACCGTGGCACGGTGGAATCTTCGACTTTGGGATTTTTTTTTAGTGACGCAGACTTTGCGAATTCTGTTATTTGTTATTGGCATCATGCGCCTTATTTCAAAAAATAAAAATAAAAATTATAAATCATATAAGCAAAGCAATATTGATCAACTAAGTCGGCCTTCACCGTTAATGTGTCTTTTGTAGCCCAAACCGTCACACCCCTAGTCGAACTTTCACCCTTTCACCTTTCTTAAAATTCTTTGGTTGCTTCTCTCTATAAACCATCTTCTCTTTACCCTTTTCTTTCACATAATTCTTCCTTTTAGGAATTATAGGAGTCTTAAACTCAATCCCTTGTGTTCTCGGACCTAGATGATCTTTAGGAGGTGCTTTCTTACATCCAAGATGGCCCTTCACATCAAAGTTGCGTGATCCGACTCGATCCCTTCTACTTCTAGGATTCAACCATGCCTTGTATGCACTAGATAAGGGAGGAGGAGCTTTGTAACTTGCAGATATTGTCCACAAAGGTCTTCCAATCCAATAAGCCTCGTACTTGTGAACGTTACTTTCATGCAACGATACTTCACGAGGACTATCGTTATAGCGTGAAACTACTTATTCAAGTCCATATTGTCGCATCAATCGAGAAGGACAATAAAAAGTCAGCTTTGAGATACTAGGAACGCAACAATACAGAGTATCATTCGTACCAACCATCCTAGTAAGCCTCCACCAAGGCACCACCCAACGAATGGAAAATTCCTTCTTTGCAAAGAAATTCTTCCAATCTTCATACGACATGTTCACAGAGTAATTCTTCTTCCTGCGGAATAGATCATTGGGTCCATATTTTTCAATATCGTCGGGGGCTTCAAAAACTTCAAAACGCTCCATCAACCAAATCTGCAAAAAAAAAAAAAGTCGAAGAATTCAAAAAAAAAAAAATTGCAGAAATCCACCGTGACACGGCAGGTTTCACCGTGTCACGTCAAACATGCACGGTGACACGTTGCCTATTTTGTGTCATGGGGGCTACTCAGAGCGCGTTTTTACCTGCAACAGTACTAGAAAGCCCTTCCTAACGGCTTTCCGGTCAGTTTTTACTTCGTCAAGGCCGCGCAAAGTTTCTCCAAGGCACATAGGCATAGGAGATCTCCCAGATTCAACATGTTCAATTACAGACGCTAGACAAGCATGTCCTACCCAATCGTTTACTAATAAAATCTTGCTAAACATGCAAAAAATATAAGCCCTTCTACGGTATACATGATAAGACTCAGAGACAGGGCGATTGGAATATAAATTTGTAAGTTTTTCTAAGTCTACCTCACTACCACAAACAATTCTATTTAAATCTGGGTCTGTCAGATTCAAATGGCGTTTAAAGTCTTGGTAATAATACTCACGTAGGGTAGGCATGGCAATAAGATTTCTGGCAGGAGACCCAAAGATGGCACCGAATTCCTCCGACAGGGGACATATTTCGTCGTAATCAAATTTAAAACAATGTGTTTCTAGACTCCAATAGTCTAATGCTACCCTAAGAAAATCATGTTCAATCGCTACATGTCTCAAGGCTAATAAACCCCTGATATGAAACAATTTCAACTCTCTTTTGTCATCATTGGTCAAAGAATAAGACCAGTCGCGCCATGTATTATCAAAATTCTAAGACATTATTACTGAAATATGAAATTCAAATTATTTTATGTTTTGTAATTATGCATATCACGAATATACTGGTCCTATTTTATAGCAAAAACGCTCGAAAATACTCATAATCTATCTTTTTATATGCGTAAACCACACCGTTGTAGAATACGCGCAACGTGACACGGGAATTTCCACTGTGTCACGAGAATTTATGCCGCAACATGACAGATTTTGCCGTGACACGGTGTACGTTTTCATTTTTTATCCTTTACCTATGTTTATCCGAATCTTTAATATTTTATCTTCAGCGTTTACCTTTTAATTCTGTTTTTCGAGAGTTTCATTCTTAATAAAATTCTCCATCTTTTTATTTAATATATATATTTTATTTATCTTTATTATTTTATTTTATTATTACCCTATTCTTATTTCTATTTCTATTTAGCTTTATTATTAATTATTTTATTTAATTATTTATTATTACTTTATTTTTATTTTTATTTCTATTTTAATTATTTTTCTATCTTTATTTTTCTTTTTATTTTGGGGAAGTTGTAAAATTTTGTCCCATTTCCATGCTTATTTTTATTATTATGGAGGAGTTGTAAAACTTGTCCCTTTTTTTTATTTCTTTTTTCTTTGAGGGAAGGTCGGTACCCTCCACTTACGTCTTTTTTTTCACGTCATTAATAAATACACGATCACACACAATGAGTCTCAAGCACACACTAATACACCCTAATAAATGCATAAACTGTGAATAATGTACAAAGTAAGTCATGATGGATAAGCAGCGTCAAGTGTCATCAACTAAAGTACAAATAAAGACCCTCGGTAAAAAATCTGTAGAACTAGAAGAGTGAGGATCAGTGTCATCTCCTGCCTGTGAATATGGGAGCAGTGAGCCAAAGAGTCCCGCCATCATCCGGGTACAAGGAGTAGTATCCCTACTAGTCCCTGTAACTCTGGTAGCAGTCAAACTCAAAGCAGGACCCGTCCAACTGGTAAACGGTGTTGACTGACTCCAAGAGGTAGGAAGCATCGGTGGAGGCATCTTCCTATACACTGGAAGTGAAAACAAGCCAAGCACCGGTGGAGGAAGCGCCCTAGACTATGGAACTGAGTATAGACCCTGATCCACAAGAGTGATGACTGGCCTAAACTCAGGCTGTGAAGATTGTGAAAATGAATGTCGCTGCCACTGACCCTGAAAGTGTTGGAACGACTAGGAAGACTTAGGCTGCTGCCACTAAGCCTCCTAAAAAGGCTGAGAAAGCTGAGGCTCCAGCTGAGACTGAGGATGTTGACGAACCTCGGGAGATCATATGCCACGACTAGGCTCCCCCTCGTCCGAGCCTCTATGCCTCTAGCGCGAGCGGGACCTCTGTCGCTCCTGAAAGACACAAAATCAAAAGATGTCAATGGTAAAAATGAAAAAAGTGAACATACCTCAAGAACATCGCCAGAATCGCCCCGACAACTCGCACCACGCCGAAGCTTGATGATGCAGTACTTCAAAGCTTCAACCAGCTTCATGCAACCCATCATCCCTTGGTGAGTAGGCTGAGAACAAAGCAAAGAAAAAATCAGTACCAGGCGGTATTAAAAGGGAAAAATAATGTATAAAAAACTTATCGACTCAAAAACATCAGGCAAAGACTCCTACACCTGTATGAAACACTCTGGCGCATCAGCAATATGGTCCTTAGTAAAACCGATCGGCCCCGGGTAACGGACGGATTGAGGCGGGATCTCAATCTTCCCCACACGGTGAATGGTCGTCTGAAAATACGATCGAATAATCAGGTTATTCGACGGTTTAAACAGAGACTAGCAATAAAATTCTCAAAAGAAATCATACCTCAGAAAGACGGGGTGGAGGAGCCAAGGAGGGAAGCAAGTCCTGCGAATAATCGCCCTCTATAACGCACAAGCTCCTGCCAAGGAAAAGTGTAGCGCTCTCCCCTTTTATCAACTCCCTAAGCAAGCGTGAGTCCAGCATCGAATCTAGTGGAGAAAAGGGCACCATGAAACGATCACCACTTTGCTGACGAACAACACACTCCCAAGATACCAGACAAAGCGTCCAGTACCAACAAAATAGTGCAGTCCGAAACTTGCAAGGCCTCAGGAAGATTAGTCAACCCAGCCCAAGGCCGATACTAGATATCAATAACAACCTGAAAAACATAAAACGTTGTAATGAGATGCCGAAAATAACGTCAAGGTAGAGAATAACAGGCTACAAAATTCTTACACTGATAGAAGAGGTGTCTCGGCGTGGCAGCCTGCGTAGCGCAGGGACATACTACACTCGTGAATCGACTCGGTCACGTCAGTTGGCTCCGACAGGGAAGTCTTGGACCGCTCCACGACTCTGCCAAGGGGCCAATCCCGAAGAGTACTCGTAGAACCACAGCTGCAACGAAAAGTAATCTTTGAGCACATGAGACGAACAGATTAAAAAAAAACAAGAAGAGGAAAGATCGTCACCTCTACGACTCTCCATAAACTGTAGACAGTGACAGAGCCTGGTTATTTAGGTGCCTACAGCCATGACGTAGCGACAAGAGAAGATCGGCATATCCAAGGCTGGCCCAATTAAACGATCCTATCTCTCTGATCCTGACCAAAGAAGGAAGGTAGCAAACAAGCGCACACGAACTCCTATAAGGAGAAAGAATCATGGAAATGAGAATCAAAATCAAGATTTGAACTCGCTCCTCAGGTGATGTCTCATCTATGTCAAAGCCATGGCCTAGAACAGAAGCCAATTCTGATCGCCCGCTCCTAGGACAACCTCGAGACTGCGGCTAAGTGCTTATGTGCTGAACAATCGGACCTAACAAATCGGCGGCCTCAGCCGCTCCCCAAGAAAGATCACACATTTGCTGTACGACCCGGTCGCTGAAGCGTAGACCACTGATCATGCTAAAATCCAGAGGGGTCACTGTCGTCTCCCCCCCAAGCAAACTGAAAAGTGTTGGTAGTATCCCAAAAATACTCCAACAACGCGCGAACAACTATCGGGCCACAACCCCAAGGGCTGCGAAACCCTAAGACCGCCGAATAAAAATCTACTAAACCAGCAGATTCCCACAAGGCGTTCATAACAGGATCCCTCGTGATAATCCCATAAAGTCGAGAAATCAAATCTCCAGCTCCTGAACAATGATGGCGAAGCGTGGCATCGACTATGTCAGCAAGTGGATGGTGAGAGACATGGTTCTCACGGGAGAAAACCAACTCATCTGACGACCACGGAGGTGGAACCCACCTGCCCCTACTCGAAAAAGGGCGAGGCTCGGTCTCTAGGGCATCGTCGTCCATGCCCTCAGGAACTGTGGCAGAGTCCTCCCGAAAAGCCTGACGCCGGCCACGAGTAAAAAGATCGTGATCCCGTTGTCTAGGCATGCTATTACAAAAATAAAAATCTAAATGCTTAGCATCATTTCTTAAGTTATTTAGTTATTTATTCAAAAGCGACTTAACAAATGGAATTTTCTATTATACGCAAAATGTTCTCCTAATGGCATGATACTATGTTCTCCCTGACAATGTATTACATACACAAAACAACACATGTCTCAAAATTGCACAAGAACGATAAATTGGCACATCATGGCATATTTTACAAAATCTAGAACCAATATATCATCATTTCAAGTGAAAAAAAAACAACATGAACAACAAGAACACCATTTCACACAAGTGGTACCGAAAAATGGTGATTTGCTTCATTCTACACCAAATAACATAAAATTAGTCTCAAATTGCTCACAAACACACATACATCCATATAAAAGTCAATTCATAGCAAGAATTTTGACGTGAAAGCTCAAAATTAAAATCCCCCAATTTGATTTTTTAGGGTTTTAACCAAATATGGAATTTGCAACATAATTTGAGACAAAAATCAAAGGAAACTTACATGGATCCTTGTGGAGAATTTAAAATGAGGAAAGTAGCAAAAGAATTAGAGCAAAAATTGATGAAGATTTGAGCTCCAAAAGCTCGAAAAGCCATGAAGACAGCAACACAACCGCCGCGACACGATTAGCAGCAGCCGTGACACGGTGTTCAAGGCCCGTGTCACGGTGAATCTTGGACGTGGCGGAGCTCTGACCAGTAGCGGTGACCCTCAGACAGCCGTGGCGAGCAGTAGCAACGAAAAATAATAATAAAAAAAATAGTAACAGAACCGCCGTGTCACGGTGGCTGAAAACGTGACACGGTGAAGACAGACGTGCGCCGGTGCTGCAACGCCATGGCACGGTACTCCAAGAAATTTAAAACAAAAAAAATGGAGAAGAGAAAGAGCAAAAGATGAAAGAAAATGGCTAAAATGGTGAAGAGCAGCTCAAATTTAAAGAAAAAAAAAGTGACCATTACGCGACTCCGTTCCCGTGCCACGTATTCTGTTATCGAGTAACGGTGTACCCGCGCGTGGCATGGTGTTGTGTACGAGCCGCGTGGGCATTTTGTGGAAAAACAAAACCCCGCGTCACAGGAACTGCGCCGTCTGACGGGACTAGAGCGTCGTGTTGCAGGAATTATCTACGTGGCGCGGTTCCCTTTTGTTTGTCCTGCACGCTCCTTTCAACTTTCTTGCAGATATTTTAGCATCTTTAACCAAGTTGGAATGATCTTCCGCAACTTTGGGTCAGTTATTTTCTCACCAGAATTGCGCGAAAATTTTGAATTGGTATTTAAAGGGTACCAAAATTACCGATTTACCCCTAACAAGCATTAGGGTTGTATTTTTGACATTTTAAACACCTAATATAGTCGGATAGTCGACTCTAAGGTAAATAATCTGCGGCCCACGTTCGGTTTTCCTCAAGCATGGAAAACATTATCGGTGGATTTTTCTTCAAGTATAGAAAACCGCCAAGTCGGCTTTCCTCAAGCATGGAAAGCGTTATCGGTGGATTTTTCTTTAAGTATAGAAAACTGCCAAGTCGGCTTTCCTCAAGCATGGAAGGCATTATCGGTGGAATTCTTCAAGCATAGAATGACACCAAAATCATACGTTGACTTTCCTCAGGCATGGAAAGTATCATCCGGTTGGTTTCTTCAGGCTTAGAAAGCTACCAAATTCATCAGTCGACTTTCCTCAAGCATGGAAAATGTTTCAACGAACGTCATCTGGTGGATTCCTTCAAGCATAGGAAGCTGCCAAACTCATTTGTCACAGATACACTGGTGCCAGATATGTATTCTATCCCTTTACTCTTTTATCTGTGGAACAAACATTTTCCTGCAAGTATTGGTGTATACAAAGTGATTTTATATCGCAGAAAGTCTTAAGTCATTCTCTGTCCCTATCGACTACTTTGACAATCGTTTTTGAAACTGACGTTTCTACAAACTCAGTCAAAGTGGGGGCTTTTGTAGACATCTAAAAATGTCTCTTCAAAACCGAACCCGATGATGAACAACCTTTCACCGCCACTATTGGTCGGGTTCAGTATTTAATCCCGAGAGTGCTTAAAAAATCGTATTAAATTCAATTTTTTAATAGTCCATGGATCAGTCTTGATGTTTAGTCAAAGCATAGTTTTTTATTTCAGCCCAAACCTTTTTATTTTATTGTTATTTTAGCCCAAACCTTTTATTTATTTTATTTTAATATTTATTTTAGCCTAAATAATAATAATAAATAAAAAATGGCCCAAAATTATCAACCGACACTTAAAAATGCTGAACAAAATAAGGGTTAAAAATGAATTTAGACGGAAAAATAGTCTGCAGGATCCCGCATCATGGTAAAGTCCACCGTGTCACGGGAATGTTCCCCGTCTAACGGTGGGATTCCCTGTGACACGGTGCACCTGCTGTGACACAGGGGTTTCCGTGTCCTTTCCACGTAAACCCTTCACGCGTTTTGTTCCCCGTTCGCTAAATATTTCCCCCGTCACACATCAGTCCACCGTGACACGGGAATGTTCCCCATCTGACAGTGGGATTTCCCGTGTCATGATGCTCTTTGCCGTGTCGCAGTGCATTTTTTTAGGGTTTTTATCTTTTTAGGTTCCGTGTGTTCCCTCAACACATTTTTTCTATATATACCCCCTCATTTCTAATGTACGGGGCATCAATTAATTCCCTATTTTTCTCTCCTCTATGCTCTAGTCTAAACACTAGCCTACCTTTCTTCTTTCAAAATTCTTCTTCAAGCACTCCAAGAAGTCAATACTTTACTCGTGGTTCTGTCATTAAGCCAAGGCGTGAAAGGTAGAACTGTTTGAGGGTTTGGCCCCAAAACAACTCCATTTAATTGAATTTAATTTAATTATCATTTTATTATTATTTCCTTGAAGTCACTAACTCGTTTATTATTTTATAGTTGCAAGCAAACTGAATCAAAGTAAAAAACTTATGTTCCTTTTATTTCTATTATTTTTCCAACAATTTTATATTGTTGGATTTATTGTTAAATTGCTTCCAATATTAATGTATATTTTATTATATATATTGATCACCATAATGCATTTTAAAGGGAATATGTAATTGAAAATCACGGTTAATAAGATAATTTGGACGACCGGTTTAGGTTCCTTTTTAATCTTGTTATTTAATCATGTGATCACAAATATTTTAGAATAATGTGTTGCATTAATATTCAACCAATTTAGGATAATAATAGTTTGGAGCAAATTGAATCTTTATTTGCATGCCTTTGAGATCGCAGGAATCACTTTTCACTATAAGAATCGAGTAGAGGCCAATACGGGCGAATATGACTCCATGACTCACTTCATACCATCATCCCCGATCCTCCTTTCGTGGTTCCGAACCATATTGAGTTAGTAATCTCATGGATTATGAATGGGGTGTAACCCTCACGGGTCAATCGTTGTTGGCCATCGTTGTCCCTTATCCGTGGTTGCCTTTTATAATCCGTGAACGGTTTACAAGTTCCTTAAAAACTTGTTGGCGGCTCCCTACTTTCTTTATTCCTAATCGTATAAGTCAATTCCCACTTCCTAAGAGTGCCAAGCATATTCACACATGCTTTAACATACGCGCACTTCAAGTGACGCCTATAATAGGCAAAGAAAAAAAGCAGATCGACTGCGCCCTCTCCTCAAAGACTCCGCGAGCGAGGAGAAATGGGTACGGAACCCATAACTACCTCCGCGGGTAGTATGGGAAAAACCTGCACCCGCGGGTACTGTAGCCCGCGCCCGCGGCACAGGGCGCGACAAAATGCCCTGTTCCAAGAGAAACAGGGAGCTGTGGTCTCTCTAATCTGGAGCACCCGCGCCAAAATCTCAATGCCCGCGGGTAGACCGCGGCTAGGGCGCGGAGATTTCCTTCCAAAATTCCCCAAAATGTGCACCAAAACCCGTGCCCGCGGTCCATGGATCCCGCGCCCGCGGCTCTGAGAAAAAGAGGAGAGCCTTCTCTAAGCCCTCTCCATGAGACTTGAAACCCCTTTGATTGGCTCTTTTTTCTCCTCTTGAATCCTTTGCAAAGCTAAGTCTTTAGATACCTACAAGAGAAACCAAGGAGAGAAAATAGAAAAGAAAAAGAGCAATATAAAAGGAAAACACAAAGAAATGCACATAAAGGAAAGTAAAACACGAGAGAAGAAGAAATAGAGAAACTAGAGGAGAAATGATCAAAATGGTAAAAGAAAAGCATGAAAAAAATGATGAAAATATCCTAAAACACTACCCTATGAGTGCCATAAATGACACTCATCAAATTCCCCCAAGCTAGACTTTTGCTCGTCCCGAGCAAAACAAAAGCTAGAAAGGAAAAAGGATGGCTTATTAAGAAAAAAGAAAGAGAAAAGAAGAATATACACTAAGACTCAATAACGTAGGAATCACGGTTTTTTTTATCTACTACAAGCCCTTTAAACCCCAAAGTCGCCTATGAGGATGAGTGAGGTCTCCTAAGGGTTTCTTAAGAGCTTAACCCACAACTCTTTGAAACAAAATGAGGCAAAATCATTTAAAAATAAAATAAAATAAAATAAAAGTTCAACAAATAGCTCTTTACAAAGACTTTCACAAATAGTTAAATGCAAATGCATGAATACTTTTCTATAAGGAATAATGGGTATGCATGCCTCAAGATATTCACGGTTGATTGAAACATAAGGTATGCTAAGCATAGAGAACTAATGAGGCGCAATCCACTTTTAACTCAACTAATCTTGCCGCGTTCTCCCTATGGTTTCAAATCTTCCCTAAGTGAGCATCCCTATGGTTCCTCGAAGGAACCTGAAAAAGAGTATAATTTTTAGGGTTTCCCGACATCTTGACCTTGCATTCCTTTTCCTTAGGCTTTAACACATAATGCCCTCCCTCGGTAAAAGACTCAACCACTAGCTAGGTTGAAAGGACTTTCCCAAAGGTTGTAACGTAAGGGCAAAAGGTTAGGGGTAGGATAAAATTTTAAAATTTGGTGGTTTCCCTAAATGTGAAGCAAAGAACAGGCCCTTTCTTAGAATCACAATCAAGCAATCACCAAATAAAAACAAACTAACACCCCCAAGCTTATTCAATGCCATATCCACAAGTATATATACAAAAAGCGTAAACGCTTCTCCCCCAAGTTTAAAGGAAGCATTGTCCTCAATTCTTGAAAAGGGAAAAAAATTTACATCATAATATTTTTGAGTTTTTCTCATATTCACTTTTTCTATTTTTTATGTTTCCATTGCTTTTAAAGCAATTGTCCATGCATGCCTCTTTAACTTTGGACGACTTTTTCAATTTTTAATTTGCTTTGTTCTTACCTTTTTTTTAAGTTAGGACGGCGTTTTCAATTATTCATTTTCCATTATTCACACAAAAATACAAAACACAAGCTTGCTTACAAATATGAACTAATATCCAAACTCATAAATCATATACTCCAATAAAATGATCATTTGCTTTACAAAAACCAAAATTGGAACAAAACGAAACAAAAGGCTCAAAGTTCTAAAGATGTGGCTTGAAAAGAAGGGGAAAGGCTCAAATGGTTAGCAAGAAGGCAAACCCAAATGAACGAAAAATAAAGAAAATTAATACTAGAAAAGAAAAATTACCTCCCCGAAAAGATGCTTTTGTTCTCCCTAGTTAGTTCGGTCTCGAGTTTGAAATTATGAGTCAAGATTCAAGATTAGGTCCACAATAGACAAGGATCCATGCCGCTCATGCAAATAGATGTTGATGGCTTGAAAAATATTGAAACTCACATGGATGTGGTAAAAAGTCACTAAGGGCATCAAATCAACCAAAGGAAGCAACTCCGTCTTACCACAAACCCAATGGAATCTGGCTTCAAGGCCCCAAAAGGTCTACACCACTACCTTAGAATATCATATCCTAGAGTCAACCGCAAATATTCTCAAAATACGCACACCAATTGAACCCTAACATAGGTGGAGGCCGAACAATATACCTCGGCTTGCTTGAACTAGCTCTAGCTCGTTTCTTATGACGAAGTGTGGCCATTTACAAAGTATCAAGACTAAGCATAAGTAGTTGTTCAACAACAAGCACAAAATGGAAATATTTCACAATAAAAGCAAGAAATGGTAACAAATGAACAATGCCATTGATAACTTTTTCATCTTTCTCCTACCATTTCCTTACCTTTTTATCATATTTCTATTAAATTTATAGTTAACTTTAGGTGACGTGGAAGTCCCAAGGAGGGCACCATTCAGTAATGGCAGTGAGTTGAGGGGCAGAACTTAGAAACTTGAAAAATCTTTGGTACACCTTAGAAACTCGAATACCTTAGGGGTATAGCGTAGAAAAACCCTTTATTTTTTTTTTTTTGAATTGGGTAAAGAAATCTAATATATATATATTTTTTTGAATTAAGGAAAGAAATTTTTTTTTTTTTGGGTTTTAGATTTGAATACTTGATTTTGGCAATTGGAATTGATGGTGAAATGATAGCAAAAGAGGTGAAATAGGTTTGGTATTGCAGGAGAGGGTATAGAGTTTTAGGAGGGAAAAATGAATGAATTGAAAGAAATGGTGCGTTTTTGGGTTATAGGGGCAGCCAGTAGGTGCCGCGCCCGCTCCGATAATGCCGCGCCCGTAGGGAAATGCCCGCGCCTGCGAGTAATTGTCCGCGCCCGCGGGTAGCCCACAGCCAGCACGCGAGAAGTTCTTGGTCGGATTTTGGCATTTTTTTGTGCACAGGTATCCAAGCCCGCGGGGGATCTTCGTGACACTCGTGCGTGCAGCTTGGTGCGTGCGCACCCCACACATCTCGGGAAGGCACTAAAAAGAGAAATACCCCTTAAAAATGCTTTCGTGTTTGCATTCTCACCGTCCCTACCAAATGTCATGATCAAGTACTTAAAAATTTCATAAGAAAGAATCCAAAATATGTTTGAACATGAATAAAAATCGATGGGAATGCAACATGAGAACATATAACCTCAACGAACCCTTTCCTCTAAGCATAACCAAACCTCCGATTCAATTCCCATGGTACCTAAATCAAAAGAACAAACCAAAATAAAGAGAAATAAGAAACGTTCTCAAAGAAGGAAATAAAGAAAAATATTAGATCAAAGAAAAAGGTTAGAAAACGGGGTTTCCTCCTAGGTAGCGCTGTTGGTTAACGTCGTTAGCTCGACGTCTTCCACCAATTAAAATGGTTGGCGGAGAAAAAACGAGTCCACCAAACCAACAAAAGCATCGTCGAAATACTTCATTAGACGAATGCCTTTAGCCTTGAATGGAGAAAGAAAATCTTTCATTGAGACTTCCACAAAGACATTTGGAAAACCACTCTTGACCAAATCGGGACCGCTCTATCTTGATCCCTTAATGCTAAAGTGTGATGGAAAAGGTTTGAATTCAACCATTGATACACCTTTACCTTCCTTTGAAGTGGTGGCTTGCAAAGCTTCTTGGCTTGAGATATTCATGCATATATGTTCATCCACTTCCTTAATGCCTCCATTAAAAAAATCCTCATACATTGTCATTTCCTTGATAGGAGCACCTATCTTATCTTTATTCAACAAGACATTCTCAAGAGGATCGTTAGAAGTGAGCAAGTGCTCATGCATGGAAGATACAACAAGATAAAGAGAATCGATCAACGTGCAATTTTCTAAAGATGAAAATGGATATTTCATGCTTTCATTCAAGTCAAATTCAATAACCTTTTCTCCTACCTTGAGTGAAATTTTTGCGCTCTTAACATCAATCATAGAACCCGAGGTAACAAGAAAAGGTCTACCAACTATAATGGGAATGGTAGCATCTTCATCCATTTCAAACACCACAAAATCTACCGGAATTACAAACTTCCCTACTCTCAAAGGAACATCGTCCTCAACCTTCCCCTTGGGAATCTTAATCGACCTATCGGCCAATTGCAAGGTAATCTTAGAAGGCATAAGTTCTCCTAACTCAATTCTTTGATAATTCGAATATGGCATTAAGCTAACACTAGCTCCTAAGTCACATGAGGCTTTATCATTTTGCATCTTGTTAATTGCACAAGGGATAGAAAAGTTTTCGTGATCTTTCAACTTGGGTGGCATCTTATTCATTATGATTTCACTACAATTCTCGGTCAAGTTGACCGTCTCCACCACATAACAAGACCTCCCTACCACTCAAAATGTCTTTGAGGAATTTTTCATAGTTGGGCATTTGGGTAACAACTTCAGTAAAAGGTAGAGAAAGATGAAAATGCTTAAGCATGTCAATAAATCTTCCAAATTGTTCATCCAACTTATGTCTCATGAATTTTTGTGGATATGGAAGCTTGGGTTTCACAATCTCTTTCTCCACTCTCACCTCTCTAGGTGTCTCAATAGCAACCTCACTTAAAGAAGCATTATTTCTCTCATCCTCTAACAGGACCTCCTTAGGACCCTCCTCAGTTCCATTCTTCCTAGGACAATTCTCCTCAAGAACCTTACCACTCCTTGTAACAATAGCATTCATAGGTCTTTTTTTATCTAAGCCTTGGGAAATTAAAGAAGAAGGACTAGCATGGTCTTTCAAAGCATTAGCAAGTTGAGAAATTTTGTTTTCAAGCATCTTATTGTGATTCATCACTTCATTGAATTTCTTGTCACTTACGGCCATGTAAGTGCTCAACAACTTTGTCTGATTTTCAACGATTTCCTCCAAATTAGTCATAGAAGAAGAGGATTATGAATAGGAATTATCAATTTAAGGCTTTGGAGAAAATCCGGGTGGAGGTCCTTTTTGAGCATTACTTTGAAAAATGCCTCTTCCTTGATTGTTCTAATTACCCCTATTTTGATTTTGACCAAAACCTTGATTATGGTTACCACCACCTTGATTATGATTTCCATAACCTTGGTTTTGATTACCATAATTTGGGTTTCGATTTTGGCCATTATAACCTTGATTGTTATAGCTCCTTCGAGAACCTTGGTTCCTATAACCACCACCTTGGTTATAATTGTCAAAATTACCATGTTATAACAAAAGTTCCAGTTATAATTTTTGTTATCAAACTTTTGCACATTATTATTGTTTGACACGAAGTTCACATGTTCACTCTCATTATTGTCTAAATCATCATTACTCTCCGGAAAAGCATGAGGGAAATTACTAGAATCATGATCATATGAACCACACACATCACAAAATAAACAACCACTAGGCATGTTACTCAAAAAAGGAGGGGGATGAGAGTTAGAAGGAGTACCTCTCCCCTTAACTTCATTGAATTTCTTATCACTTACGGACATGTAAGTGCTCAACAACTTTGTCTGATTTTCAATGATTTCCTCCAAATTAGTCATAGAAGAAGAGGATTGTGAATAGGAATTATCAATTTGAGGTTTTGGAGCAAATCCGGGTGGAGGGCCTCTTTGAGCATTATTTTGAAAATTGCCTCTCCCTTGATTGTTCCAATTACCCCTATTTTGATTTTGACCATAACCTTGATTATGGTTACCACCACCTTGATTATGATTTCCATAACCTTGGTTTTGATTACCATAATTTGGTTTTTGATTTTGGCCACTATAACCTTGACTGTTATAGCTCCCTCGAGAACCTTGGTTCCCTTGGTTCCTATAACCACCACCTTGGTTATAATTGTCAAAATTACCATGTTATAACAAAAGTTCCAATTACCCCTTTTGTTATCAAACTTTTGCACATTATTATTGTTTGACACAAAGTTCACATGTTCACTCTCATTGTTGTCTAAATCATCATTACTCTCTGGAAAAGCATGAGGGCAATTACTAGAATCATGATCATATGAACTACACACATCACAAAACAAACAACCACTAGGCATGTTACTCAAAAAAGGAGGGGGATGAGAGTTAGAAGGAGTACCTCTCCCCTTAAATTGGGAAGGAAGACTTAGAGCTTGGGAAGAAGAACTTTCTAATTTTTCCTTGATTGCACTTACTTCATTCCTTCCCAAGTTTTCCATTTATGAAGAGAGATTGTTAATTGCATTCAAATGATCAACCGAGTACACCGTAGTGCTACTCTTGCTAGTTGATTCTCTCTCACCATCTTGCCAATCTCTATAATACTTCACAACATCCTCAATGATGCCCACCACTTCTTCTTCCGTCCTATTCATGATGGGACCACCAGCTCCTCCATCTAGGCAAGACTTGCCTTGGGGACTTAGGCCTCCATAGAAAGTTTTAATATTTTGATAGGTTGTAATCCCGTGGTGAGGACACTCCCTTTGATTCTCCTTATAACTTTCCAATGCTTTATAGAGGCTCTCACTTGGGTTTTGTTTGAAACCTTGAATCAAAGCTCTTGCCTCCGCCGTTTTCTTTTGTGGATAGAAACGAGTTAGAAATTCCTTTGTAACCTCGTCCCATGTCGTTAGAGAATTCGGCTTAACCTCTTTGTCTAACCATTCTAAAGAACACCCAATGAGATAAAAGGAAAGAGCTTGAGTCGGATGAATTCTTGGGAAACTCCGTTCACCTTGATAGTATTGCAATACTTTTCAAACTGCTTGAGATGATTTAGCGGGCTCTCATGCTTGGCTCCACTAAATTGTCGCATTTCTATAAAAGTGATCATAGCCGGCCTAATTTCAAAATCATGTGTCGGTGTTGTAGGTAGAGCAATTCCACTCTCAAATCTATATGCACCGGGAATCCCCAATTCTTTCAATGCCACTCTCGAATTCTCTCCCATTCTTTCTTGTTCCTCTTGTTGGGTTCTTCTTCACTTGAAATGCTAGAGCTAAAAGATTTCCTAGCAACCCTTAGTTTTGTAATAGTCCTCTCAATCTCCGGATCAAATGGCACAAGTGAATGACCACGTGCTCTATACATATATCTCAAAGGAAATAATTAGTAGCACGACTACAAGTGTATCCTTAAAAAGGAAAATGTTTTTGTTTTTTTATAGAATGAAATAGACTCAAAAACTATAACAAAGCACCAATGTCATTCCCCGACAACGACGCCATTTTGACAAAGGTTGAAACTAGGTGTCATCTAGTTCTACCTAAGTCAAACTAAATTTTTAAACACAAAGGAATGAATCAAAACCTTGTTATAGTCTATCGTCAAGCTATTTTGAAGAGTTGTTAATGGTTGAGTATGATAACTATGATAACTATTTCAAAGAGTTGTTAATGGTTCCACATGAAAGCTTAACAATCATGCTAATTGATAGATCACCCAATTGATTCATACATTGCAAAGGACAAACGATAGTTCCAATCAAAGGAATTTAAAGGTTACCTCCTATAAACCAAACTAGGGTTCACTATGAACGATTAACAAGGAGAATCAAAATCAAATTCAATCAATTAAAGCAATTCCCAAATCAATTGTTCGTGTCATTGGAATTCGCAATGCAATCTAGACTAATCTTATAGGTTGATCACTCCTATTCTAATTAATCACATGCACAACTATGTCAACCAATTTAATTGCAACAATCAATCAATCAAGGATCATTAATTGATAATAATCATCAATCAAGCATGCTTCCTCTTCTCCCTAGAAACTAATATACTCACTAATCATGGTGAATTCTAAAGCTAAAACAACTTAAAGCAAAAACACATTCATTTTAAGCTAAATCAAAAAGGAAATTCAATCAATCAACAAATTCTCAAATCTAAACCAAATATTCAAGCATAAAAGTAAATTGCATTTGAATTAAATTCAAAGGAAAGAAATCTTACTGTAAAGGGGGGGTTCCCATCGTAACGGGTCCTCTCCTTAAATTCCCATTGGCCCTTTAGAAGCCTAGGACTTTACACTTATTAGGGTGTAGTAGGATTTGAATTCCTGATTGTTTGGGAAACCTTGAATTAGAAATGATACTCTCATCATGCTTTTTTGTAAGAAATAAGTAAGAGTCGCCAATATGTTTTACGAAAACTCATAAACCTCGTTCATGTCATTCTTCCATGTGGAGTTCATGGAATAATAAGCACGAATAATAAGTTTACTCATGCCCAAAATTTGTCTACATAAACCAGAAATATGTTCGGGAGCGAGGGTACTAAAATATCTTTCCTTTTAGGGAGGAATTGCTATTCTAGCCCTAGTACGGCCTCTACTAGCTATTCCTTTTTCACAATTTCATTACCAAACAATGTAAGCAACGTGATACCTAAAACTATGTTAGTTGATTTTATTTACAAACATTAATCAGATAGGAACTACATTGCAAAAGTCGTTATTCTTATTTAATATTATTCGTGAAAGAACAATAAATAAACAAGATTTTCCTTGTCTTAAGTGATAAAACAACAATTAATTATTCAAATTCTAGTCTTGATTAACGAAAGAGTACTATGTGAATTAATTAATTAATAGTATGTTTAAAGTGATCAAACAACACTAATTAATCAATTAAAGTTATTTAAACAATAAAAGAAAAGTGATTTATGTAAGTGCTCAGGAAACTAACCGTTCTTCTTTTATGTTTAATCTCCGTTTTAATGTGTTTATGGACTTTCTTTCTTCTTTGTACCTTCAAGGACCTCAATGGAATCAATTAGGTTTTGAAATTATTTGGGAAGAGAGAGGAAAAAGTAGTATGATAGTAAGAGAAGTTGACAAATTAGGTTTTTGAGAATACTAGGGTTTTTAATTCTGATTTTTTCCGGTCCCCGTAATGCTGAACGAAGACCCCTATATATAGGCGTAGGGATCTAGGTTTAGGGTTTTAGAGTCGCGCTGTCAGATGGCGCGCGCAACTCTCTGAGTCGCGCCGGGTGCCGCGCGCATCTCAATGAGTCGCGCGCGCCTGATTGAGTTCCGCTGGTTTGCAGTTTGCCTTATACGAAAACGTGTTTTTAAAACTTCCATAACTTTTGATTGGGGAGTTGGTTAAGGCGTGTTAGATATCATTGAAAATATCTTATTGTCTACTTTCCAATACCGTTAGAATTAGGTTAAAATATGTTATGGATAAAAATTTATGGCCGTTGGAGTGCAAGGGTGTCGGTTTTGGGGCCCGGTTTAGTGTTTTGATCATAACTTCTTCGTTTTGGCTCGTAATTGGGCTTATAATATACCGTTGGAAAGCTATTTGAATTTTCTATCCATTTTTATAGGCCTTTTACTGGAATTTGACGGTTGGTTCACCTGTTTGGCTCTGTTTTTCAACAATGTAGGTTCCATTGGATCCTATCATTGCATTTGACGCATTTGGGTCTGTTATTCATCAAGTTTAAACATGTATGAAAATGTTTTTGGCCTAATTAGTAATTATACAATGCTATAAGATAACTAGGTCTCAAATATGGGTTTCAACTTACTTCATAATTCTTTTCATAGTCCATGAACATTTAAACTTTGATCTAACATGAAGAAAGGATTTTTGTAACATCATCGCACTTCCTTTCGGGCCAAGAGGCCAAAAGTATGTGTATATAGTTAGCCCCCACTTTGATAGAGTCTAGAATAGACGATGATCAAAGTAGTCAAGGAAATTAATAAGAGACTCATTTTGTGAAGTTCCATAAGAATAGAGAATCTTTCAGAAATATTAAGGATGTCGAAACGATCCTTGGTTCGCTAAGTGTTTGAAACAAGTAGCTATTAAGGCTAGAAATAGTTATCTCTAGTCTCAACACGCTAAAGAATCTAGATTTATCCTTTTCATTTGTAGAACATGTTTTGGGTGTTTTAGTCCCTCGGGAGAGTTACAACACGAAGACTGATCCGGCGTGAGCTGTACCTGCAAAATAACGGAGACTCCGGGTGGGTGGAGCTCCGCCTCCAACGATCAAGTTAGTAACTTGAAAAGGAATAAAGAGAACGAAAATTTAGGTGGGTATCTGCTCGGATTCCAAGCTCAGGTCTTTCTCTGATGTGAGAGAATGCAGGTGTAATAAATGGTAAAACGTGCTCTCAAAAAGAGGGACATCTCCCTATTTATAAGGTCTTTGGGAATTGTGCCCCTGATTAGTCACTAAACCCTAATCATTGGTGGGCTGCGCCGCTTTGCGGCTTTCTCTGGACCGCCTTTTCTTTCCCTTAATATCTGGAATGACACGTGTCAGACATTGATTGGTCCACGTTGGGCCAACCTGAAGCTGACACGTGTCGTCCTCTGGTTGGACTACGTGCAGGGTAAAATTACCCTAAACATTTGCCCCTTACAGATGTGACGTGGCACGCCACGTGGCATTTGTGACATGTGTCACTCTTCGATTGGCGGTAATTTTACCATAAAGAAGTAACCGTTCACCTTCCGAGTAAATTACGGAAATGCCCCCGTATTTACCCTCTATATATAGCCGTTTACCATCATAATTTTGTAAGTTTAAAAAACATTTCTAGAGATAAAACTTTGAGAGAGCAGAAGTCGTCCGTTTGAGTCAGGCGCAAGCAAGGAAGCTTGTACTCCATCAACCCAGCCGGACCCGTCCGTTTTCAGATATCAAATCCAATGGTACCGTCTCTGCCTCTCTCAGCTCTTTTTCTTGTTTCACCGCTTGTACATATTTCTTACAATAATGGATGCATCACCAACACACACGACACAACCTAGGTTAGAGTCCGGCGGTCACCTGGGACGGCTGAGTCTAGGACTGGGAGTGCGGTCTCGGGGTGTTGGGACCACCCTTTGCCTTGGATTCCGACCATTTATGTGTCTGTGCAGGACACAATGGCTCGGAATATGCAGACGCAAACTGATCCAAATTACAGAAGCGAAGGCTCAGACGGCCAAACGCCTGAGGGAAAAACGTCTGGTCAGGGAGGCCAGACGGCTCTGGAGAGATCCCCTCCGTGCGCCCCTTCAACTCCCACAGACTCCTTTCTGGAAGAGTGCGACCAAGGCGGTGATGAGGCCGCCTCAGGCCCTTTGACCTAGAATGAGGAGGAGACGGAGAGCGACAGCTCCGCCTCTACCTTTGAGAGTAGCGACAATTTACCCCCACTTGAGGATAGCGAGGAGGAAAAAAGGAAGAAGTGGAACAAGAAGGACGATCCCTTCAACATCCACGTCTCCTCCAAGGATCGAATCCAAATGGAGGAGAACTTAAAAACTTTATGCAAATGCACCCGTTAGGAGACGGGTATAGAATCCGGGTGCCGCCTGAGGATGGCACCATCGCCTGGGAGGATGATTAAGAGAACGCCAACAACTATTTCGGCTGTTATGAGGCGGCGTTCAAGGCTGGTCTTCGCTTCCCCCTTCACCAGGCGGTGAAGGCAATATTGAGAGGCTACAGCCTCGGAGTCTGGCAACTTACCCCCAACTCTTGAACAAACATTCTGGGGTATGTTGCCGCCTGCGAGTTCCAGGGGCTTAACCCCGGCTGGGAGGCTTTTGCTAGTATGCATTATCTTAGCAGAAGCCCAGGCGGCTGGAGGGCGTGGTACACTCTAACCACGCATCCCCAATACATGATGACCTTGGACAAGGTCTCGAAATTCGACGGCTTGAAGCACAAGTTCTTCCTGATGTCAACTCCCATCAGACAGGAGAATTATGAATTCCGTCAGTACAATAAGAAGCCCGACTTGATGGGCCGGAAGTGCGCTCTTCCCCAGATCCTAGAGGAAGATTTTGACAAGATCATGAGGCAGACTTTTCGGCCTCACAGACGCGACCTTGTCAACCGGGGAAACAATAAAAGTCCCCAAGAACTGGATCCCCAAGAGCGCATGGTTCAGGGACGACTGTTTCCTAGCCGCTTGTGGGCTAGGACACATGTTTACAAAACGTATGCGTCTGAGTTTATATCTGTCTGTAGTATTTTTGTATCGGAATTGATTTATGATATTGACCAATCTCTCTTTTTTGCAGTCCTCTGCAGCCATCCACAAGGATCTTGCAGAAAAAGCGGCGGCCGCACTTAAGGCCAGGGTAAAAAACGCCTGACCCTTTCTTAGATTGTCCACAAAGATTATTTTCTCCGGATGCTAACTTTTACTTGTTGATTTTCGCAGGGAGGAGAGGTTGGAAAGATGTTTGAGAAAAATCTCAAACGGGCTAGGGAGGAAACCCCTACCCTTCTCAACAAAACCAAAAAATCAACCTCCGCCTCAACTCCTAGCGCCTCAGCCGGGAATCAACAAATATGAATAGCGGGGCGAATCGAGAGGGTAGGCCGCAACCTGGGCCTCGACGTCGTCAACCCCGTAACATCGACCAAGGGGTTCACTACGCCTGCAAGCGGTTCCCGCTTGGTTGGCTCTGAAGGTAAGAACCCTTTTGAATCCCCGCTTGAGCTGGGGTTGCCTTTGCGGGTGAAATCCCACTCCCAACAGACGTCATCTTCAGTCGGTCGGCAAAAAATAGGTGCTGCCTTAGTTTCGCACTCATCACGTATTGATTGTGGTGCAGATCAATCTCCCCGCTGGCCAGACGTCCAGAAGCATGCCAAGGCCATGCTTGACGCCGTCCGGAAGAGGGATAAAGACAACATCCGTGGGATAGAGACGTTCAATCTGGAACGCATTCTGTCCCTTCTGGCTGAGGTAAGAAACTTTTCAATTTCTTTTTTTCCAAGTGTTTTATCCCGTCTGCAATACTCATACCGCTTGCTTTTTTGCAGGCTATGATGCTGGTGGACGGGCTCAAACGTCCTTATTCCCGCAAACGGGAAGAGGTAAAAAGGGCCAAGAAGTCCGCCATAGACGCTGATAATATGGCTTTACACTCGACTATCGTAAATGAACTTGAAACTAAAGCAATCATAATGACACAGGCGTCTAGAATCCCGCAGCTGGAGGCGGATCTGAAGACGGCCAACCAGCGGGCGAGTGATGCAGAGACCGCCCAGAAGAAGGTAGAGGAGGCCTAGAAGAGCGGATGAGAGCGCCAAGAAATCTGTCGAGACACTCAAGAAGGCCCAGGCGGACCTTGGCACACTTCAGGGTGTTTCTGAAGAGAACACCAACTTGAAGACCAAGGTTCAGAGGCTGGAGAAGGAGGCTGCTTAGGCTCTAAAAAACTTTGCAGCAACCCTGGAGGCGGAGCAAAATCGCCTAGTTACTAAGAGTGACGTTGACAATGACGCCCGTATGAATATCGCCTGGGCTGCCTTATACCCAGACGCGGATTACAGCATCTGGGAACTGGCTCACAGCTATGCCGAGTACGTGGTGTACTTGAGAGACAGAGGTGAGCCAGAGCCTAGGTTCTTTGAAGCCTGGGTCAACTCCAACAATGAGCCCCCCGCGCCTGAGCAACCAGGTCCAGGTCTAGCGCAAGAGATTCCCTCAGACGATGAGGAAGAGGACCAGGAAGCACCGCCTGCAGGCCAAAAGTGATCTCTCAGCGGCAGTATGCCAAAACTTACTTTTCCGGCCTGCGTGCAGAGTATCTTTGTAATTACCGGCTATGGAGCCGGGTTAATTAACAATTTCTCTTTTCTCCCGGACGGGGTCCTATTAACATTTCATCCACTACAACCGTTTGGTTGGGTGGACTTTTATGGAATGCACCGACTGAGTCGGTTTTGATCATTTTGCGTTTGTGTCTGATTTTTAATTTTTGCGAATTTTAATTTTTCATTTTTGCCTAACTTATCAAAAGCATGCGACGATTTTTTGCCTAACTAATCAATAGCATGGCTGTCCTTGCCCTTGGACGGCTGTGTGATTGGTTTCAAGTGGAGTTGGTTGATTGACCTGGAAACGTCTGATGCTGCAAAGAGCATGATATGTTTGTAAGTTAATCAATCACAGTAGTGATTTCCCCAAACCAAGTGCACAGCCGTACACCAACAGGCGTTCCAGTCACTACCCAGACGGCGTTTGTTCGTCTTGGTAGAGATTTCATAGCCATTGAACAACTCTTTTGCCCCAATTGGGATAGAAAGTGCAATTTTGGAATAAATAACCTAAGTGAGAACTTCAGTCGGTGACCGACTGATGCCCCAGGGCATCCGGTATTTGGTAACTTGATCGTTTTTCATAGGTCATTTTGGTCAGACGACTATGAGTTGACGAATTCGGTCGTTCAATTTTTGCCGTCTGCATGGGTACGTAGAACCGAAAAATAGTCTGTTCTCTGCGACGATTGCACCCATAGGGGTGTCGCCGGACGCCTTTGTCCATGTTGGGACAGGAGATTTTATAAAATGAGCAACCATCCGGCCTTTTTAGCCTATGGTCTTGTTTAAGACCGGTTGTATAGCCACTAAGCGTTTTTGTGCTTAGTTTTTAATCAGAGCATTGGCCGAGCGTTATTACAACATTAAATTTACACTAAGTGTCAAACTTAGTTAGTTAAAAGTCTGTCTGAGTATTACCCAGACGGACAAGCAATTATTAAATCATACCAAGTATCAAACTTAGTTAAGTAAACAAAGGATCCGGGTATTACCCAGACGGACAAACAAAAGTAACCCTTACTAAGTATAAAACTTAGTTAGGTAAATGAAGAATCCGTCTGAGTATTACCCAGGCGGATAATAAAAAAAACAACAAATCAATTTTGCAAACAAAGTCTGAATCTTCATTAATTGACTCACTGTTTACAAAAAACTTACATTCTCAGAAGTAGTACTTTTTCAGATTGTCTACATTCCAAGTTCTAGGCAGGAGCCTGCCGTCTGGAGTTTCCAGGCGGTAGGTGACGTCCCTTACTTCTTCATAGATCTGGTAGGGGCCTTCCCAATTTGGAGTTAGCTTTCCCAGCTCATTGGCCCTACTGGTTGCCTCCATTTTTCGTAACACTAAGTCGTCAACTTTCAAGGAATGCTTGTGTACTTTTTTGTTGTAAGCTCTAGTCATTCTCAAATGTTAAATCTCATGACACAAGGCGGCATTGCCCCTGCGTTCTGGGAGTGAATCCAATGCCAGGCGCATTGCTTCCCAGTTTGCCTCTTCATCATATATCATGACTCTGAGAGTCGGCTCTTAATGTTCGATGGGCAAGACGGCTTCAGCACCGTAAACCATGAGAAATGGGGTTTCACCGGTTGCCCCCTCCGCTGTTGTCCGGATGGCCCATAGGACATGGATTAACTCTTCTGCCCATAAGCCATCGACTCTTTCTATTTTCTTCTTAATGCCGTCTAAGATGAGTTTGTTGAAGGCTTCTACTTGGCCGTTTGCTTGGGGCAGGCCGACAGATGCAAAATAGCTTGAGATCCCCTGATCTCCCAACCAAGTTTTTAGCTGAGGCGTCTTAAACTGAGGTCCATTATCAAACACCATAGACATTGGTACCCCATACCGGGTGATAATGTTTTTACAGATGAAGGAAATCACGTCTTAGGTCTTGATGTTTTTAACCGCCTCAGCCTCCACCCACTTTGTGAAATAATCCACAGCCACCAAGATGTAGCGCTTTCCGCCTGGAGCAGGTGTGTAAGGACCTAGAATGTCCATGCCCCATTTTGCAAATGGAATAGGGTTGTGGATGGCCGTCAGATCAGTAGCCGGACGGTGAATAAGTCTGCCAAATTTTTGGCACTTGTCACATTTCTTTACCAACTCCTTGGCGTCTGCCTCAAGAGTAGGCCAAAAATAATGTCGTCTGGCTCTGACGGCTAGGGACCTGCCGCCAATGTTGGAGGCGCAAAATCCCGAGTGCAGGTCTTCGAGAACTTCCTTCCCCCTTTCAGGGGTGACACACTTCAATAGGGGCTTAAGGAACCCCACCTTGAAGAGTTCTCCATTTTCAACTCGAAGCTTGCAACTCGCTTCTTCAGAACGGCTGCCTCCTATGGCGAATCAGGAAGTGTACCGTCTGAGAGGTAAGCCCGGATGCCATCCATCCAGGTAGAGCTTCGGTCCAAAATTCCAATAGGGTCTTCATAGATGCTTCTCTTTTCATGAACTTCCCAAAAGACTGATATCATGGCAGGCGGAAGACGCCAGTTTTGACAATGCATCCGCCTGGTTATTCTCCGACCTCGACACTTGATTCAGCCGGAATTCCTCAAGTGCCCCAGCCTCTTCTTTGACTGCCTGAAGATATTTGATCATAGCCGGATGAGTAGCCTCGTAGCTTCCCTCATACTGGCTAACAACCAATTGGGAGTCAGAGTAGGCGTCGATTTTCATGGCCCCTGCCGCCTTACACATACGGATGCCGGCTAGCAGGGCTTCATATTCCGCCTCATTATTAGAAGCCTGAAACTTGAAGCGTAGTGCATACTCAAATCTGTCCCCTTCAGGAGACTCGTAGATTATGCCTGCACCACATACTTTCTTTGTAGAGCTCCCGTCTACGTATACTTTCCAAACCTGATCAAGATTATCGGGAGCCACCGGACGGGTCATTTC
Source organism: Chenopodium quinoa (assembly GCF_001683475.1). Lineage (NCBI taxonomy): Eukaryota > Viridiplantae > Streptophyta > Magnoliopsida > Caryophyllales > Amaranthaceae > Chenopodium > Chenopodium quinoa. Next base: position 2,151,365 of record NW_018745546.1, read on the forward strand.
AACAATGAAGTCGGAAAACGCCTAACCTTTCACTGCCTTTCTTGGTTCGTAAGTGATTTCAAGGCTTTGCATTTCAATAGCCCATTTCAACATTCTCCTGGATGACTCCAAGGTAGACATTAGCCGCTTGAGTGGCTGGTCGGTGTAAATCACCACCGGATGTGCCAAAAAGTAAGGCTTCAGTTTTTTTAATACCATATACAAAGCAAGGACTAAATTTTCAACCATGGGGTACCGGAGTTCAGTATTTTTAAGAACATGGCTAATGAAGTAAACCAGGAGCTGCACGCCGTCTCACTCAGTAAGGAGAACGGCACTGAGGGCATGATCTGAGACGGCTAAATACATGTACAACGTCTCCCTAGGGAAAGGACAGACCAACCTAGGTAGAGAATGTAAATGCTCTTTCAACCTCTAGAATGCCGCCTCAGCATCATCCCCCCATTCAAATCTGGTCTTCTTCCTGATTGCTTCGAAGAAGTAGAGGCATTTGTCGCCTGACCGGCTGAGGAACCTCCCCAAGGCGGCCAGACAACCGGTGAGTCTCTGAACTTCCTTGACAGAACGGGGTGAATTCATGTCTATCACCGCCTGTATCTTTTTAGGGTTAGCCTCTATCCCCCTTTGATTAATCAGGAATCTGAGAAATTTCCCAGACTCAACACCAAAGACGCATTTCTTTGGATTTAACATGACCTTATGCTGCCTGAGGGTGGTGAACGTTTCTCGGAGATCAACAAGGTGATCCGTTTGTAGCTTGGATTTGACTATCGTGTCATCAATGTACGCCTCCACATTTCTCCCAATTTGATTAATGAAAACCGTATTAATCATCCGTTGGAAAGTAGCAGGCGTATTTTTCAAGCCAAACGGCATCACAGTATAACAGAATAACCCCTGATCAGTGACGAAGGCCATCTTCTCTTGATCTTTTTTCCACAAGGGTATCTGATGGAAGCTGGAGTAGGCATCCATAAAGCTCATCAAGGCGTCACCGGCTATAGAATTGACCAGACTGTCGATCTTTGGAAGCGGGTAACTGTCCTTTGGACAAGCCTTTTTAAGGTCTGTGTAATCAACATACATGTGCCAGGTCCCATTCGGTTTCTTAACAAGAACCACATTGGCCACCCAGTCAGGGAAGTTACAAGGCCGAATGAACCTGGCGTCTAGCAGCTTTTTGACTTCTGCAGCTGCCGCCTGAATTCTTTCCTCACCGTGGTTTCTTTTCTTTTGCCGGATGGGCTTATTTTTAGGGTCCACGGCGAGTTTGTGGACAGCGAGATCCGGGCTAACGCCTGGCATCTCTTCCACTTCAAAGGTAAAAATGTCTTTGAATTCCTTCAGCAGAAGGTGCAAACTTGCATGCATGGGCAACCGTCCCCACCTTTATAGTACGTTCTGGATGGCTGTCATCAAGAACGAGATCAATGTTTTCACCAGCCGGTTGAGGACGGAGCTCATCTGACCATTCACCGGTCAGTGATTGATATTTTTTTATCTTTCTTCAACTCCACCAGCAGAGGTGCCTTTCTTTTCTTCCCGGCTGCTGGTGGGGCAGGCGCTGGGTCGGCATCCTTGACATTGTCAAGGCCTATTGGTTCCTGGCCGCCTGGGGCCACAGTGTCTCTGACGGCTGAGAGATAGCACTCTCGGGCCGTCTTCTTATCCCTATTCAGGGAACCAACAGTGCCGTCATCCCTCTCATACTTGATGAGCATGAGAGATGGGATGATTACTGCCTTGGTAACGTTGAGGGTTGGTCGGCCAAGGATAATGTTGTAGGCGGTCAACTCCTTAACGACCAAGAATCTGACGACAATATGTCGTCCTTGGCCCTTCTCTCCCAGCCGGATAGATAAGTCAATTCTTCCGGCTGGGTAGACCATCCCACCCCCAAAACCAACCAAGGGGTGGGTGACCGGATGCATGCTGTTGAAGTTGTATTTCAGCTTTTGCAGGCACCGGTGGCTGATGATGTCTGATGAGCTGCCGGTGTCTATAAGGATTCTTCTAACCAGCTGGTTGGCAACCTTACGTTCAATGACAACCGGGTCATCATGCGGACGACGGACGTTACCCCTTTCCTTCTTAGTAATCAAAACGTCTGGGAAGGAGGTGCTGGCAGACGCCTGCTCATCATCATCCTTGTCCATCTTTCGAAGATGGCTCTTGGTGCCCAGGATGGTAGGGCCACCACAGGAGAACCCGCCTACTATTGTGTAGACTGGCTCCTTGTCGGTATCCGAGCTACTAGCAGGCTGGGGGTTAGTCATGGATGACTGACCCTTGTTTTTCTTTTTTGCCCCGGCTGGGGACTTAGAAATGTAGGACTTCAACAACCCTTTGTCAGCCAGACGGTCCAACGCCTGTTGTAGGCTGAAGCAGTCATTGGTGTCATGGCCAACCTCCTCATGGTATTGGCAGAACTTGCTCTTGTTCCTTGACTGAATGGAACTTTTCATTCGATTCGGCTTTTCTAGGGACAGCCGGTCCTTTACCTCCATGAGGATGGAGTTGAAGTCTTTATTAAACTCGTACTTGGGGACATACGGTTTAAATTCTTTCTTTTTCTTCTGGGACGGCTGGTCAGAATCATTAACTGCCCATACTTCTTTTCTTTTCTTGCTCTCTTGTTTATTTTTGGCCGGATGAGTAGGTCGACTGTCTTTCTGTTTGTCGGACTTCTTAGAGTCTGACTGGCTACCAGGCGAACAGAGGTCGGTAGCTTGAATATAGCTTTCCGCCTCCCTCAGGGCCGCCTGTAAGGTGAAAACCCCTTTTCTTACTAGGTCGAGCTTAAAAGTTGACCCGTCTCTCAAACCGTTAAAGAAGTCTGTAAAAGCTACCTCATCGGACAGTTCTTGAATCTGAATTCTAATCAGATTGAACCGCCTGACATAGGAGCGCAACCTTTCTCTCTCCCCCTGCTTAATGGTGCTCAAGTCCAAGCTTGTTTTCTTAGCAGGGATGTTCATCGAGAAGTTGGAAGCAAATAGGAAGGCAAGCTTCCTAAAACTATCGATGCATCCGGCTGGCAGATTACCAAACCATTGTTGGGCGATGCCCTTCAATGTAGCCGGGAAGCAACGACACTTAGTGGCATCATCCAACCCCTGCAGATACATGAGGTTGGTATAAGCCATGAGATGGTCTTCCGGATTGGTGGTACCATCATAGGTACCAACCAACGCATTCTTAACCTTGGTCGGCTGGGCCGCCACGGTTATCTCCCAGGTGAATGCAGAAGGTTGTTCACCCAGGCAGAGTAGACGGAGCTGCCAGTCCAGTGGCTGGACATCTGGATATGCCGCCTGACCTCCAAAGAGAGCCGGCTGCATGAAGTGAGGGGGATACTGTCCGTAAACCTAAGTAGGAACGTACGGTACAACTCCAATCATATGAGGGCTAGAATGGACGGTATTACCGCCTGTCTGGCTCTCATGCAGGGAGGATGCATTCCCTGCAGAAATGTTGTTGAAGTTGTGTGGAAAGTTTGACGTTGTAGGCGACTCAAACAACGATTGGTTTATCTTCCGATTGATGATCTCCCGTGCAACAAGAGATGATTTTTTACTTCCCACCAGCTGTTGAGTCCGGCGGGTGTTATTGGTATTCCTGTTAGGAAGAAGAATCTTGGACCAATCAATGGTCCCGGCTGCCTTCTCCTTTGGATGAGGAGTGGGATGCCGTTCTCTGACTGACTTCCCCTTCTCCAGAGGAGTCTTCCTGGCCGACTGACCTTTATTTAGGCCAGCCAGGCTTTGGGTGATCAGCTCTTTAATTTCACCCTTGAAACTTGTCATGAATCTCATGAGTTCGTCTCGGGTGACAGGGGCTGATCCAGCGGCCGCTTGGGTTTCCCCTTCCGGCTGCCTAGAGGGTCGGCTTGTACCCGCCTGGGAGGCACCCCGCTCCAGAGTGTCTCTGGGCCGGATGCGCTTAATTCTGAGAGAGTCGTCATCGGCTGTAAAGGTTTCGACAAGGGGATCTTCATCCTTATGGTCTGTAAAGACTTCTGGGTCATCGCCCAGACGGTGAGGGGGTGGTACAGACTCTTGAACCATCTTCGAGGTACTCTCCCCACAGACGGCGCCAAATGTTTTGGGTGTTTTAGTCCCTCGGGAGAGTTACAACACGAAGACTGATCTGGCGTGAGCTGTACCTGCAAAATAACTGAGACTCCGAGTGGGTGGAGCTCCGCCTCCAACGATCAAGTTAGTAACTTGAAAAGGAATAAAGAGAACAGAAATTTAGGTGGGTATCTGCTCGGATTCCAAGCTCAGGTCTTTCTCTGATGTGAGAGAATGTAGGTGTAATAAATGGTAAAACGTGCTCTCAAAAAGAGGGACATCTCCCTATTTATAGGGTCTTTGGGAATTGTGCCCTTGATTAGGTCACTGAACCCTAATCATCGGTGGGCTGCGCCGCTTTGCGGCTTTCTCGGGATTTGGGCCTAAAGGCCGTCTTTTCTTTCCCTTAATTTCTGGAATGACACGCGTCAGGCATTGATTGGTTCACGTTGGGCGAACCTGAAGCTGACACGTGTCGTCCTCTAGTTGGACCACGTGGCGGGGTAAAATTACCCTAAACAGAACACTTTTAAAAGTAAAGGTTTTTTGGGTGATGTCAAGTCATGAGAAGAGATCGTTTTTAAAAAAGAATAAAGGGGATGATTTCCTCTCAATCGTGTCATCGTTGGTCTAAAGTCCCTCGATATGTTATTGAAACTTTAGCCTGACTTTAACAAAGTAATAAAGATGAAAAGGGGTTTTGATATTCGAGCCGAAATGGTCCGGTATTCGAGTCGGGTTCGGTATTCGAGCTGGATATCCACAAGATAGAAATACATATCTCAGGACTGGAGGCATATATCCAAATCCAGTGAGAGGGAAGAAAGACAACAACTCACTCAGCTGTTTTGTCCACAGAATGAGTACACGTGTCTCAGGACTGGGGGCACATGACTACATAGGCGCGACATTGTCTCGTCGCTTCTTTATACAAGGGGTGATTCGACACCCTAACTGTCTGATAAGTTAGTAAGCGCACTAACTACCGTATTTGCTCCCATTCAAGAAGTGTCTGTTCCTGATGGTTCGGCGTGCCTGTCGACTCATGAGCTAACGACTACAGTAATTCTCTACCTTTTAGTTCCGAGAGGTAGATCTCGCAAAGCTTGGGCTGAAGTAAAATTTTACGCAACACCTACGCCGTACAATTTTGCGCCCTACGATACGCCGTTTGCATTTTTACGCTGCATGAAAACGCCTTCCTTTTTTCTTGGGACGTGAAAAAGGAAGAAAACCCTAACATTTGTAACGTCAGTACAGTAAAATGACAAACCTATCTATGGGTGCTTTTACGTAAAGCACCACCACAGAACGTATGCTTGGGGAAGGCGTAAAGCACGGTGTGCATGCAATATGATGCAAAAACTAACAAAGAAGGAAATAAACTACAGAATGCAAAGAAATTTACAAGATTTTGATAATTCGCGCGCCATTATGTTTAATAACGAGCAAAAACCGTTGAAAAATGATCAAACGGATCAAAATCCGGATACCGGTCATTTTAGTGACCAGTATCCAAGCGAAACTCAGTGGGTCGTGCAAGCCAGGCGTGCGCTTCTTTATGAGTTGCGATGGTCTGTCACGCGCAACTAATTCAGTTGCGCGTGACATTTAAGTCAGCAAAAAGAGAATCGCTGAGAGCGATTTTTCATTTCGCTTTCTCTCTTCTTCCTTCACAATTTTTGCTTCTTTCTCTTTCTAAAGAGCTCAGATTTTCTTGTTTTTAAAGCTAAAGGAAGTAGATCTCGCCCCTTATACATATTTGGCATAATGCGTTCATTCTTGGCTGAATTTGGGCGATTTTCAAACCGTTAAACCCCAAATTTTGAATTTGGGGGTTTTTTTATTCGGCTTGTTTTCATGAATCTGTTTTTTTGTCGTTGTGACATGTTTAAGGAATATATTGCATCAAATTTCATGTTAAGTGACAAAGTATTGATCCTGTATGAGCATGTCAAGCATATATATATATATTTTTTTTGTTCTAATTTTTACTTTGTCCTTGAACTTTATTTCTGTTTTGTTTTGCTCACATAGACTATACTTGTTAATTTTAATGTAAATTAAAGTGTTTAGAACAACAATTATGCATTAAAGTTCTAAATGAAATTTTGAACTTTTATAATAGCATGAATTTGTTCTTGAGACTCATGTTTATTTTTCATGCGTAACTTGCAAAATTGGCTTTATCAATGATAAAAACAACCGATGGTTATTATTATTCACTTATAAAACCGTGATTTTAAGATTTGCACAAAACTAGTTAGTTTAGAAAATTCTTAAAGAGATCATCAAACTGGTGTAGCTTGGTTATATTTTGAGTTCGTAAGCCCCCATTTTACATTTTTGAATGTTATAGCCCCTAGTGTTGGGTGACTTCGAGGATTTTCTTGTTGTCATTAATTAGACCCCTTCAGTTTGCTTAAAATGGGTCTATAAATGCCATGTTTCATCCTTTTACGATAACAACAAGGATCTTGGAAAAGATTAAACTAGTGTGTTTAAACCGTTTTTTGACCATTCATAGTTTTAACAAATAAATTTGCTAAGTCTAGTAATATTTGTCATTCATTAGAACAAGGGGAAAATTAAAAGTTGTTCAAATTTTTCGTCTATTCTTGCTACTTTTGAATTCTTTCTTTTGAGTTCAAATTTGGTCACTGTTTTGAAGCTCAAGAAAGTAGATGTTATCCTCATTGCGAAATTCCAATGTGTGCAACAATGGAGAATAATTTTAAATGAAGACTCCTTAATTTAGAATTTAGGAGTCTTTTGTTTATATTCTAACTCATGAAATTGTTTGTCTTATGTTAATAGAGTGTCGTGATACAATTTTCATGATAAATGATTGAGTACTAAACTTTCGTATGAGCAAGTATGATTTTGTTTCTTTTGCTCTATACTAGTCATACTCTCTAATCTCTAGAGTAAATTGAAGTATTGAAACAACAATTATGCACTAAGATTAGTTTTTGAAGCTGAACTTGAAAATGGCTTGAATATGTAACATTTTTAATGGCCAATTTTAGTTGCAAACTTAGTTTTCCCAGGAACAACATACATGATTATTAAATAATTGTGATACATTTGAAAATTTGTAAGGCTCGAGATCTATGTAAACCATTTGAAGTTTAGGCGATTCTCGAAAGTAGCTCGAATGGTATGAATATATCATTTTGTTTTATGGTTGATATTGGAGCCCCCATGTGTCAAGTTATGCTCATTCTTTCTATTTCACAAGTTTTAAAGCCCCCAATTTGGGGTATATCTAATGACTTGCTATTATTTAGGCCATTCATATGATACTTAGATGGACCTATGTATATGTCCTATTTTGTTTTGAGATATTTAGGACAATGACATGGCTTTCAAATTTTAGTTAAAGTCATGTTCAAGAAAGAAAGTTAGTTCTTTGCTTGTTCATAAACAAAAACAATTGTGTTTAAGGTTTAGAATATCATACCTAATGTCTAAACGTTTGTAAAGATCATTGTGGTGATTTTATTCTCAAAGTTGATTTAGAACATTAAATATTTTCTTTATTCTTATCAATCTTTTATTTTTGTCTAGTAGGTGGTTTGTTTACCATCCCTTAGCCAATATTCGCAGGAGAACTAAGCGAGAACAAGTTTGAGTCAAGAAGAAGTCGAATCTTAATTCATTCCTTTTGGAAAAATACATGTATTATCCAAACAGTTATAGAGAATTTGAACATTATTTATTTGAGAAAACAAAAATTCAGAAAGGAAATTTTGAATACTATTTTTTATTAGAAACATGTTGTTTTGAACTAGAATTCAAAATTGGAAAAGGGATCCAATAATTATATTATTTTCAAAACTAGACCCAACATGGAAAGAAAATTCTAGCTCGTAATTGAGTGTGACTTTTTTATCCAAGATTGATGAAGATAAGTTGTAATTTGCAACTTATTTCAACAATATATGAAAATGTGAGCAAACTTTCGTATATCTGATTTTGTTTATGTTTTTCTGCTTGTCATCATTGTCCTATTTTCTAATTAAAAGTGAAGTTCTTTCAATTAAATAATTACCGTAGTTTGAAAATAAATGTTTATCAAACCTAGGTTTGGTGAAGTGTTAGAAAAATTTATAAAATAATTCGAATCACGTTCTAAAATATGGTCTCATTTTGAAATAAAAGTTAAGGTGAGAGCTATATTTTTAATTTGAAGCCCCCAAGCGTAGACTTTAGGTGGCTTTTGGAATTCATGTATACATATGCTAGGGGATGTTTCTCATGTTTATTTCAAGCACCAAGACTTGTGTTTTTAATTGTGGAATATTGCATATGTTTATCATAAATTGTTTGACCGAGTAACATAATTAATTATCTTGGTCAAATAATAGGAAGTGGTATTCTTCCCTTTGTCATCTAAAGTTATTAAGATGGTTCGTAATAAGCTTTGCATGACATTGATTTTGCAGCATAAATAGCATGTTCAAATCTGTAAATAGAGAGAAGTGGAGATGTCCTGGCTTTTTTAGGCCCCCAATTTGAGGCAAAGAGCGAAAAAATTATAATAATTTCTAGTATTTTAGATGCCAAATGGGAGGGATCATCCCGACTTACCCCCTTAAAAAAGAAATGAACAAAAAATATGGATTTTCATAAAAAGGAAGAGGAATCCAACTTTCCCATAGAAGAATAAGGAAAGAAAATTAGACATGTTTTTGAAAAGCAAGGATTATTGACTTAATATTTGAATCATCGTGATGACTTGGCAGTGAGGTATACATGTGATAGCGATAACGATCATTTTTTTTTCATGTAGCGATCGTCTTCAATCAATATTCCTCTCTTAGAAAAGATGGAGATATCCCACGTAGGCAGACATTTTAGTTGCTCATGACAAGTGAAAAGACCAATTCTCAAGAGTTGTAAAAGACATCTAAAGTTGACGTCGAGGTTGTCGATATATCAAATCATTTAATTGTATTAACTCCTTTTCTTTTAGGCAATGTATATAGAACCTGAATTACCTTAATAATAAATAACCCTATTACTAAAAGAAAATAAGATGATTGTGTTTGTTTTTTTTTAAATAATAGTCGTCTCATTATTCTTTGGCAAAGGATATCGAAAACATCGAATTTAGTTTGATTCGATTGCTTTACTTACATGATGTAATCAAGCCAATGGCTATCAAATCATCCAAATAATTTAAATTTTTTTTATATGATCTCGCGATCATAACTCAACACTTCATGCATTTTATATATGGGCATGACTACTTAATAGTAGGTACATATGTGCAAAGGTCTAAGATTGGCCATGTTTTCATTGAATGATGATTTTGGTATATGGTTATGGTCTGCATCAAGGAGGGTCTTTCCAATGTCATAACGGGCTAGGCTTGGGGTTATGAACAATGGACAGGCTCAAGTATACTCCCAAAATCCTTTACTTTTGGTGCTTATCAAATTAGATCCTTTCTGCTTTGTGTGACAACTCCTACATTAGGTGCCTTTTCCTTGTCATCTCTTCTTTTTTTTTTTTTTTTTGACAAGTTTTGTTTTGGGTTTAGAAAGATTTTCTTTTTTCTTTTGCATTTGATCTTTCCTTTTGGGATTAGACTAAATTTGTGTCCCCTTCTTATGTTTCGTTCCCCCAACTTCCTAGTTGCATCTTTGCACGATTTCCATCCCAAGGTATAGAATAATGTAGGTTGAATAACTAAGGCTCAATTGACGAGGCTCAAAAGGGCAGCCAAAAATTTGGATTTACTCTAAGGTTAAGAACATGGGATTATATTTATGGAGTTTCAAGTTACCTCCTGTGTTGGTGAAATCATCATATCCATTATTTGTGGGCAAAAGATGGGCCTCTTTTCGTTCGATAAATCTAGTAAGCTAAAGCTTATCAAGATTCTCAAAGTGTTGAGTATGTATGCCTTTTGATATTGTCTGTTTGTATGTATACGTTCTATTTAATTCAAGTCAATAACAATAAAGAGATTAAAAAGAGAACAAGATAGACATACTTGAACATATATTTTTTATTCATTAATTAATGAGAGTACAAAATAAGTAGATTCGACAGCATGAATCTCTTAGTCTATCATAAAAACAAAGGAAAGAAACAAAACAAGACCTAGGATGCTACATCTTGAATTGTTGACAACTTCTTGAGATCGCGACTTCGATCTTTGTCCGTTTCTAACATAGGTGAAATCCTCTCTAAAAACCAAGTCCATCTGTATGATTCATGGTTTCATTTATCAAGTCGCTTTCAATTAATGTTCCCACAGTATAGACTTTTTGAAATGTATCTAAACCAAGTTATTGTAAATGGCACATGTATGGTGGAGATATATTGTCTATGAACTTTGGGAAAGTTCATGATCCGGAGGTCTTTGTGTAATAAGAGAAACCTTTGATCCTCACCTGGAAAAGAAGTCAGTGAAGCCTTCTTCTTCCCCTTGCTTAAGCAATTCGAGATCGCGCAAGGTAGTAGTGAGCTCAATGTTATCTCCATATTGGGTTATAAACGCTTTTACAACGTCACTCCAAGTGGAAGTTTGTTTTTCATCGAGGTTATAAAACCGTGATCTAGCAGTTGGGTCCAATGAAAGATGAAAAGTACATGCATATAGGCTTGGCTCAACCCCTTTCAATGCCATAATTCCAATAAAGCTCATTAAATGAGTTCTAGGATTGTCTGTAATCTTAAAGGTTGGCAAATCCGTGGCCAAGAACTTTTCTAGGAGAGTCTTGCCACTAGGTTGTGGTGCAAGCTCATAGTTGAAGTACTTATTCCCTGAGTTAGCTCGAAGGACAAGTTTCTCCAAGGCCTCTACTCTTTCGGATCTTGCCTTTTCTTGCAGAATATTTTCTTTTTCTTTTTCTGCTTTTATTTTAGCCTTTTCTGCTTTTTTATGAGCCTTCATTTGGGCTTCTTCTTCTCGTAGGGCACTTAGGTTTTGGAGTTCCTCTCTAAATTTCTCCAATGCTGCTTTGTTACCCATGATTGGACTAGTATGCGAATGTGGAAGATGATCTAGTAATGTGTATCACGAGAAATTGAGCGCATTTACTTAAACCTTTGCCAAGCATTCAAACAATGATCAAAGTTAAAATGATTGTTTTACTTTTTTTTTTTAATTCTTGTAATATGAATTCACTTTAAGCAAGTTTGTTGATGAAGAATGTCAAAAAATTCACGAACAATCATTAATGGAATGTCATGATTTGTGTTGACTTTAACAAGGTAATCATCTAAGGATTTTATTTTAAATGAACTGTTTTCGAAAAAGGTAGAAGAGAAAGACAAGAAAGTTGGATTAAAAACGCTCATCAAATTTTAGGAATATTAATCAACCCGAACATACTCCTTAAAATGATCAAATATATTATGGTAGTTGTTGATCACTTAGATTGCAATAGAGATCTATATCATTTTTTTTAATTATGATTTTCATATTGCTCATCTTTAAAGGATAATATTTTATTATTTGCTTAAAAAGAATGATGGCCTCCGAATGTAAAATCCAAGAAATAATTAAATTATTTTCTCGGTTTTATCATTCATTATCGTCTCTTTTTTTTTAGAATAATATTTTTTTTGTATCATAATTTTTTTTTTAAGAACGACATTTTTTTTTCGTTCTATTTCTTTCTTTTTTTTTGTTTTTTTTTTTGTTGAGGCAATCATCCCAAGTAAAGTTCTGAGGATTTTCTTTTTAAACCATAGAAGAGGTAAATAAATTATACTCTCAAATCAAGGTTGACCAATTACAATTAAAAAAATGATGAGCACGAAAATAGGCACGTTTAAGAATAAACATATTGATGACGTCCTATTAAGATATGTGAACTTCTAATGACGAAACTCATAAGAAGTAATGTCATTAGCTCGATTATAAAGTATGTAAACGAATCATCATAATAAAAAATAGTATCGCGCACAATTTTTCGTCTTGCACTAAGGTGGAAAGTGCAACTTCAAGAGTAGCATCTGCCACATGCTTTTTTTTTTCTTTTTTTTTTTTGCGAAAACTCAAAAACAACGATAAAAATATGTTTTTTTTTTTTTTTTTTTTTTTTTTTTTTTTTTTTTTTTTTTTGCGAAAACGCAAAAAGAACGATAAAAAAAACATGTTTTTTTGAAAAAAAGACGATCATAGTAAAAGTTAGACAACGTTATTAGCCAAAGAGATAATTTTAACACGTACTTAACGATTAACCTTAAAGTGGTAGTATCGTTTTCTCCGTATGATATTGTTCATAACGAGTCAAACTCAACGTTGAACAGTGGACGCATGCAAGACACAGTGTTGCGCAGAGGTGCCGCGCGCAACTTCTGAACTTACGCTAGGAGGGCGCGCGCAACTTTGACAGTTGCGCGTGCCACCTAGTAGGTTCGACATTTTTTTTTTATTATTTTTTTTTGGTCGAACCATAAGTTTTGCGAATTTTTTTTTTAATATATCTCTAGGTAACAAGTTGAAATTAGTTAGATTAGACACGAAGCACATATTCATGTAGTCACATAAGCACATAAAAGGAACCGTCAAAGCATACAATGTCATTCTAAGGTCAAGGCTTGGGTGTCCAAGGGTACCATATCTTAAGAAATGATGCACAAATCAATCACTCAACGTGTTGACTCATGACATCGCCCTCTCAACATTTTGTTGACGATATGGGTGGGATGATTGCTATTGATTTCGGGATAGAAGCCTAGTGTTGGCAACCCCTAGTCAGTGAGCTAATCCCCAGTGGTTAAACCGCGCTATGATTATGCATGATGCAATGTTGCTTGTTCATTTTTCACTTTTATAAAAAAGGAAGATATTATGCGTTGGAGTCTTGCTCTTTAACTAGAGATTATCCAAGTTAGTTCTCGTTACAATCCATAGGCAACCTAGTGTTGGAAACCTTGAACCATACTATGAACAAATGTTGTAACCTCTAAGTCTCCAGTGGAGTCGCCACTGTAAGGAGGGGGTTCCCATCGTAAGGGGTCCTCCCCTTAAATGCCCATTGGCCCTTTATAAGCCTAGGAAATTACACTTGTTAGGGTGTAGTAGGATTTGAATTCCAGACTGTTTGGGAGACCTTGAATTAGAAATGATACACTTTTTTGTAAGAAACAAGTAGGAGTCGTCAATAAGTTTTACGAAAACTCATAAACCTCGTTCATGCCTTTCTTCCATGTGGAGTTCATGGAATAATTAGCAAGAATCATAAGTTTACCCATGCCCAAATTGGTCTACATAAACCAGAAATGAGTTCGGGAGCGAGGGTACTAAAATATCGTTCCTTTTAGGGAGGAATCGCTATTCTAGCCCTAGTACGGCCTCTACTAGCTCTTCATTTTTCACAATTTCATTACCCAACAATATACGCAACGTGATACCTAAAAAAATGTTAGCTGATTTTATTTACAAGAATTAATCTAATAGGAATTACATTGCAAACGTCGTTATTCTTATTTAATAATATTCGTAAAATAACAATAAATAAACAAGATTCACCTTGTCTTAAGTGATAAAACAAAAATTAATTATTCAAATTCTAGTCTTGATTAACGATTGAGTACTATGTGAATTAATTAATAGTATGTTTAAAGTGATCAAACTACACTAATTAATAAATTAAAGTTATTTAAAATATAAAAGAAAAGTGATTTATCTAAGTGCTCAGGAAACTAACCGTTCTTCTTTTATGTTAAATCTCAATTTTAATGTGTTGATGGACTTTCTTTCTGAAAGGAATGGTGTCCTTCAAACAAGTGTACTATTCCGTTAGTGGGTTCAGAATTATAAGAAAGCTAATATATTTAGTGAGGTCAAGTGATCGGAATGCCTGGGTGGAGGCCGCTTCCGATCAGTAATATTAATGAATAATTAATATTACAGCTTAATCTTGACTGAACCCTTCGGGTCACACCCAAGCATTCAACAAACCGAACCGACGAATTAATTCGGAAGGAATTAATGTGTCGACCGAGTAATATTTATTTAGACGTCGGAAATTCGAGCTTAGAGCGTCTAAACCGAGAGTCGGACGTTGAGTCGAAAAATAGTGAAAGACGAGAAGAGAAATAGTAATAAATCAACAAAAGACCAAAATACCCCTAGCATCGGAATTACCAAGCAAACCGAGTGCTAAGGGCGTATGGCCTAGCATGATGGACAGCATGCGCACCAAGCCGAGCCTAGGCTGGCTGGTGCGTGCTAGCGCACCCATGCTAGCATCACAAGGCTAGGCGCTGCCTAGTGCGTGCTAGCATGCTAGGCACAGCCTTGTGCACGCAATGGCTAGCAAGCCATGCTGCAACAAGCTGCAGCAGCTAGCACGCTAGGTGCGCCAGCTCGCCACAGCTAGCAGCATGGCTAGGCCATTGCTTGCTGCGTAGCAGCGCTGGCCAAGGCACAAGGCCAGCAGCAGCCAACACAAGCATGCTGGGCTTGCTGGCCAGCAGCGCATGGCAGGCCGCATGCGAGTGCTGGGCCTGCTGGGCTTGCTGGGCGTGGCTGCCACGGACAGCAGCACATGGCAGCCCACCTTAGCTGCCTTGGTGCCCAAGGGTGGGTGCCATGTGGCTTGTGGTCCTTGAGTGTGTGTGGAGTGAGGTGGTCAGTTATGGGAGAGGGAGTGGGGAGCATGTTTGGTCCCCCCCTTCTCCAAGTGGTCCTCACCTAACCACTCACATGAGCTTGCCACTTGTTGATTTATTACTAGCTTGATTATTAATTTTATTTTAGCTTTAAAATAAAATGGAAAAATCATAGTATCCCACATTGATGGGAGAGTAAATGATACTCCTATCATTTCCTATAAATACCCAAGTATGGGCATTGGGTATGATGCTTGAGTAAGAGTTGGAAAAGGCATCACAATTAGTGAAAACCTTTGAACTCACTATAATTACTCGGGTTTTATTGGTCGGGTCTTGCTAACCCCAAGACATTGGACCTAGTCGGTTTTGTTGGTGCGGGTGGACTTCGTTGGAGGTCTCCGTGTGAGCGGGACTTGAAGCTTTCAAGTAAGAGATCATTTTGGAGCGAAGCACGCGTCAAAGGTAATTAGCTTATCTTAATCTTATGATTAATTTAATTATGTTTATGGTTTTATTTATTGCGAGTGCGGTC
Organism: Chenopodium quinoa; assembly: GCF_001683475.1. Classification (NCBI taxonomy): domain Eukaryota; kingdom Viridiplantae; phylum Streptophyta; class Magnoliopsida; order Caryophyllales; family Amaranthaceae; genus Chenopodium; species Chenopodium quinoa. The sequence continues at coordinate 2,166,557 of NW_018745546.1, forward strand.
TTGTTTTTGGGTTTGTTTCCGCGGTGAGTCGGACTCACCAAACCCCAACAACGGTATCGGAGCCTCGCTCGTTTATTTTTAAAATCATAATATTTTCAAGGTGTTTTTATGGCTTAATTATTCTGGTTTTAAGTTGCTAATTAGTATAGTAACTTGTTTTTTCCAATTTTACCTCGTATTAGAGCTGTCTTCAGCTCCCGAACCCAGATTTTGACCCAAAAATAGTGAATTTTGGGTGGAAAAGGCGTTCTGGAAATGGTTTTACCCTTTCAGGACTCGGTGTTTAGCCAAAAAACGACCAGAAATGCATTTTTCGAGGGATTTTTCGTTTTGACGAAAATTTTTAAGTCTTTCTAACATTGAAAATTGATTGCATATTTATGGTGGTTATGTATTTGGTTCTTTTCTTAATTTATATGCAATTTTAGACCACTTTAAGCATGATTACTTGGTACTAATTGGTGCTTGAAAGTTTGGTTTTATTTTTTCACATAATTGCATTAAGTGTGAAATTGTTGTTCTTTGTTGCTTCCATGTACTAAAGATTCAATCTTTATTTATGATAAGTGATTGAAACTTTGAGTTACTAAATTCCATGAATTTTGGTTAAACTTTGTTGATTTAATCATTTTTTAGTTGATTGGAATCATAAAGTTTAAAACTTGTGATTAAAATTGGTTTATCTTCATATTGGAAGATATAATTTTTCATGGAGTCACAAGTATTAAAGTTGGAGTCTTTATTGAACTTATGTTAATTTTTTCCAACTCCCTTTTATTTTGTCAAAATCTCAAGATTAATTTAAAGTGATTAAATTAATAGTGGGAATTGCCCTAATTTATTTTATTACACCAAGTTAAACCAATTTTATTAAAGAATGGTTCTTGGAAATAAATTTGGTTAATTGCTTTTGGATGAATTATTTAAGTTGGACTTGTATTTTTTTCATTTCTCCTCAAACTTAATTCTAAAATTAATTTAGAATTGATTTATAATGTCACACACAAAAATCGATAATTTTCGAAGCATTAGCACGCAACACGAGGCCTAAGAGCCCCGAGCTAGCTCTCGGCCAGCTGGGCTGCTCACGCAACCCATATGTGGCTGTCGAGGATGCTGGGCGCTTCGTTCTTAGGTGCGTGGTGCTGTGCGTCTGTGTGTGTGAGGAAGGGAGTGGGCTGCTGCTCGCTGCCAGCAGCAAGCAACAGCATGGCGCAGCAGCAGCATAAGGCTGTGCGCGCTGTGCGTGCTGCTTCGCTTGGCTGGGCTGGGCGTGGCGCATGCGAGCACAAGCAGCCCACATGCATGCTTGGTGTTTCGAAGGTGTGCATGGGCATACTACGTGCTTGTTGTACAGTACATACAATCCCATAATTGGCATAATAACCTAGGGTTATTAAGGCGATGCTATTTTAAAGTTAATTTTAGCGTTGCATAATATGTAAATAAGGGTATTTTTGGACTCCATGTCTTAGTGCTAGGCACTTAGACATTTTGGATTTCGTAATTTTTCTTAAATTGTCGTTTTAATTATTTTAATTATATATTTATTTAATTAAAATTTTTGAGGCCAGGCCTCGGATTTTGAGCGACATTTGCATAATTAATTTTGGCAAATATTTGGGTTCACCGACTTAATTAATTGGATTAGTTAAGTTGGATGCGGAATTTAGTGGGAGCGTCACTTAGTTATTTCCATAACCGGTTAAAACAACTTTGACTAGTTTAATTAGGCGTGTTAATTGGATTAACCACCTAGATTAGTTACTAGTTCTCGCGCGTTTTATGCATTGTTACTTGTGATTAGGGGATTTTTATCCACCAATCACCGTCTGACAAGTGGACCAACCAGGTTCCGCCACGTGTCCTTCACGCAGGCCAATAGGAGCCTGCCACGTGTCAATCACAGATACGTCCTCTACGGACCAATTGAGACACGCCACGTGTCCACCCATGCCAAATGGGAAAACCGGCCAACAAGGCCCAATCCTGTTTAGAGGCCCGGTCAGCCCTAGGTTTACCCTAAACCTAGAGAGTGGCACGCTTCTCAAGACTATAAATACTTAATTAATCCTCATTAAAGGGGCAAGCAATTAATCTCACCTGAAGAACAGAGAAGAACAGAAACGTTACGGAAGACACTAATAACCGGCTAATCTCGCTAACAAAGCAGATTACCAACATTAAACACTCTCACCTAGAGAGACCTTATTACTTTAATTTCCGTATTAATTACTCCTTAATCAGGTACTAACTTGACCGTTGGAGGCGGAGCTCTCAGGAGTCTCCGTTATTTTGCAGGTACAGGCGTCCGGTTCCAGTCTCGGAATTGTAACTCTCCCGCAGGACATCAGAAAACCCCGAAACATTTGGCGCCGTCTGTGGGGAGAGTACTTCAGAGATGGCATCCAAGTCTGTACCGACTCCTGAAGAGAGGCGTCCCCTAAACGACCCTCAAGTTCAGTCGGACCATGACACCGAAAGTGAATTTGAAGTTGAAACTCATACAGCTCCAGACGGGACCCTAAGGGCCCGACGTACCCGTCATACCGAAAGGAGGGAACGGGAGCATCTTCAAACAGGAAGCGAGCCAGCAGGCGCACCGCCTGCTCGGCAACAGCCGACTGATGGGTCTGCTCCCATCACAAGGAACGAACTCATGACCTTCATGAGGGACTTCAAGGGAGAGATTCAAGAGTTGATCAACAAGAAGCCGCCTGCTTCAGTCAAGGAGCAGTCGGCCAAGAAACCTTCCACTTCACTGAAGAGGAAGCCAGTTCAAAGGCGAGAGGCGACTCCTCATCCTAAATCTAGGAAGCGGGAGCCACCTGCCCTTGATTTCACAAAATTCCGTTATCCTACAGGAAATAGGAAACCGGTTCGTCATATTCAGGCGGACGGGTCAAAGAAAACATTCACAGATGCTCGGCTACTGCTAAAGCAGAAGAAGAGTGACCGATTGTCAGAGTCGGCTTCTACTTCAGACTTTCAAGACAGTTTGCGAAATGCCTCGATGAGGCATACTCAGTCGTACCATGAGAGTCAGTCAGGCGGCACCTCCCGTCAGTCCGGCTTTCATAATGCCCAAGCGGTACCAAACTTACCATTTGTGCCGCAACAACAGTATTTTATGCAGCCACCTCCATTTGGTGGACCTGCAGCAAAAAACGTCCAACCTATGGACTGGCAGCTACGGTTGCTTAGACTTGGTGAACAGCCGTCGGCCTTCTCCAAGGAAATTACTGAAGCCGCTCAGCCGGCCAAAGTAAAAAATGTACTAGTAGGCGCCTATGACGGCACTACTAACCCAGAAGACCATCTGATGGCATTCACCAACCTGATGTACCTTCAAGGATTGGATGATCCCACTTGGTGCAAGTGTTTCCCAGCGACTCTCAAAGGAATCGCACAGCAATGGTTCGGCAACCTGCCGACTGGTTGTGTAAATAGCTTCAGGACGCTTGCTTACTTATTTGCCTCCAACTTCGCCATGAACATCCCTGCGAAGAAAACGACCCTTGATTTGGGAACAATTCAGCAGGGCGAGAAGGAGGGACTTCGTTCTTACATCAGGCGGTTTAACCTGATGAGAATACAGATTCAAGGGTTACCGGATGAGGTAGCTTATACCGACTTTTTTAGAGGTCTCAAAGACGGGTCTACCTTCAAATTTGATTTGGTTCGAAAAAGGGTGGCGACTCTTCAAGAGGCCTTGATTGAAGCAGAAGCCTATATACAGGCGACTGATCTGTGTACGATAAAACAGTCGGACGGGAAAAGGTTCGACAAAAGAGAAGGACGACAGAAACAGTCGTCAAACAAAGATGAGAAAAGAAAAGAGGTCTGGGCGGCTGATTCCTCTAAACAGCCGGCCCAGAAAAAGAAAAAAGAATTCAAACCATACTCCCCAAAGTATGTGTTTAACAAGGATAACCAGTTTATCCTAAAAGAAATAAAGGGACGGATCTCAATTGAGAAGCCGGTCCCCATGAAGGGTTCTGCAAACAACCGGAACCAAGATAAAATCTGTTCTTATCATGATGACGTTGGTCATCACACCAATGACTGCATCAGTCTCATGCGGTACCTAGACCGTCTGGCTGAGCAAGGTGATCTTGACACTTATGTCAAAAAATCTACGGGGAACACTTCCTCAAGAAAGCTGCCGGCCAAAAAGAATCAACAGGCCGACAGCTCCGATACAGATGATGCAGTCGTCTACACCATTGCAGACGGCTTCTCAGGAGGCGGCCCCACTATTAGGGGCAACAAAGATAATATAAGGCGGTTAGATGTAAATTCCGTTCACCAAGAACGGCCGTCCAAATATACATTTCCTGAGATTGTCATCACAGAAGAGGATCTAGGAGGGGTAAGGGGGCCGCATGACGACCCTCTCGTTATTGAATGTAAAGTGGCCAACCAGAGAGTTGGCCGAATCCTCATAGATACCGGGAGCTCCTCAGATCTCATCAGCAGCAAATGTCTGTCGAAACTGAAATATCAGACTGACTGCATACATCCGGCCTCCCACCCTTTAATAGGGTTTGGAGGAGGAGTCGTCCACCCACTGGGACGAGTAGATTTACCCATTCGCCTGGGCGAAAAAGGGGAAGGACGACACATGGTAGTCCGGTTCCTAGTAGTAGAGGAACTCTCGGCCTACAACATGATTCTGGGTCGACCAACCCTGAATAATTCCAAGGCTGTTATAATCCCGTCTCTTATGTTGCTCAAGTTTGAGAGGGATAATGGAACAGTCGGCTCCCTAAGGGGAGATCAGAGGATGGCCCCAGAATGCTATCTCTCGGATGTCAAGCCCACTGTTATGGCCACTGGGTCAAGTGGTGAAAAAACAGACCTTGACAATGTCAAGGAGAGTGCGCCTGTTCAAGAAGCAGGCGCCAAAAAGAGAAAGGCGTCCCAGACAGAGTCCGCAAGAAAAGCAAGAAAATAGCAATCATTGGCAGAGGAGCGGCCGGATGAGTTCCGCCCTCAGCCGGCTGGTGAGCATGCGGACCTGATCTTAGACGACTCACGTCCTGACCGAACAGTCAAAGTTGGGACGACTGCTCTGAGAAGCCTTGGTGACGACTTTCACAACCTATTGAAAGAATACAAGGACATCTTTGCATTTGAAGTCCATGAAATGCCAGGCATTAGTCCTGATCTGGCGGTACATAAACTCGCTGTGGATCCGAAAAAGAAGTCGGTACGGCAAAAGAAGCGGAACCATGGCGAAGAAAGAAGTCAGGCGGCAGCCGCCGAAGTTAAAAAATTACTTGATGCAGGGTTCATTCGGCAATGTTACTTCCTAGACTGGGTTGCAAATTTGGTGCTTGTTAAAAAGCCGAATGGCACCTGGCGAATGTGTGTAGACTACACAGACTTAAACAAGGCGTGCCCCAAAGACAGTTACCCTCTGCCTAAAATTGATAACCTGGTCGACTCAACAGCCGGCCATGCCTTGATGAGTTTCATGGACGCCTATTCTGGTTTCCAACAAATTCCCTTATGGAAGAAAGATCAGGAGAAGACGGCCTTCGTCACTGATCAGGGGTTATACTGTTACACGGTCATGCCGTTTGGTCTTAAGAATGCCCCGGCTACCTTCCAACGAATGATAAACACTGTGTTCTTTGATCAGATTGGGAGAAACGTCGAGGCATATATTGATGATATGATTGTCAAGACTAAACTTCAGAAAGATCATCTGACGGACCTCCGAGAAACTTTCGCCACACTCAGGCGGCACCATGTCATGCTCAATCCCAAGAAATGTGTATTTGGAGTTGAGTCTGGGAAATTTCTCGGATTCCTTATCAATCAGAGAGGAATAGAAGCGAACCCTGAGAAGGTGCAGGCGGTCATTGACATGCAGTCGCCTCGTACCATCCGAGAGGTTCAGAAGTTAACAGGTTGTCTGGCGGCCTTGGGAAGATTTCTAAGCCGATCAGGCGACAAATGCCTATACTTTTTCCAGGCAATTAAGAAAAAGGCAAGGTTTGAATGGGGGCCGGATGCTGAGGCCGCCTTCCAGAAATTAAAAGTTCACTTGCATTCCTTGCCGAGGCTGGTCAGCCCTTTGCCCAAAGAGGATCTCTACATGTACCTGGCCGTCTCTGATCATGCGTTAAGCGCTGTTCTCCTTGCTGAAAGGGACGGCTGTCAGCTCCCGGTCTACTTTGTCAGTCACGTACTGAAAAATGCCGAGTTGAGGTATCCCCTAGTGGAGAAATTTGGTCTTGCACTCTTCATGGCTGTTAAAAAATTGAAGCCCTACTTTTTGGCACATACAGTCGTCGTGTATACAGACCAACCTATCAAGCGGCCGCTGACCATCATGGAGTCGTCAGGCCGAATGATCAAATGGGCCATAGAAATACAGAGCCTCGAAGTTACTTTCGAGCCTAGAAAAGCAGTGAAGGGGCAAGCCTTTGCTGACTTTATTGTAGAGATGACTCGTCCTCCTGACTCTCAAGTTCCAGACCAAGTATGGAAGGTATATGTGGACGGAAGCTCTACTTCAAATGGTTGTGGAGCAGGCGTCATATGTCAGTCGCCAGAGGGAGACAGGTTCGAGTATGCTCTACGCTTCAGTTTTCAGGCTTCAAACAATGAGGCAGAATATGAAGATTTACTAGCTGGGATCCGCATGTCCAAGGCGGCAGGGGCAAGAAAAATAGACGCATGTTCCGATTCACAATTGATAGTGAGTCAGTACAATGGCGAATACGAAGCAACCCATCCGGCCATGATCAAGTATTTACAGGCGGTCCGACAAGCAGTCGGCTCCCTTGAGGATTTCCATCTGATCCAAGTGTCGAGATCAGAAAACAACCAGGCGGATGCACTGTCAAAATTAGGATCATCCGCCTCCTCCGATACTCCTCGAACTGTTTTTTTGGAAGTAATGGAGAAGAGAAGCATCGAGGAAGACCCTATTGGAATCCTAGACAGAAGCTTAACCTGGATGGATTCAATAAGGGCATATCTGACAAACGGTACACTGCCGGATGATCCTCAACAGGCGGCAGCACTGAAAAAACGAGCCACTTGTTTTGAAATGATTAAGGGAGAACTTCACAAGAGGGGGTACCTTCAACCTTTCTTAAAGTGTGTTACTCCAGAAAAGGGACGAGAGATACTAGATGATCTTCACTCTGGTTACTGTGCTTCTCATATAGGTGGTAGGATGCTTGCTCAAAGGGCAAGGCGGCAGGGCTACTTTTGGCCTACTTTGGAAGCAGATGCAATGGAGATGGTGAAAAAATGTGACAAGTGCCAAAGGTTTGGAAAACTAATTCACCGTCCGGCTACTGACCTCACTACCATTCACAGCCCACTACCGTTTGCTAAGTGGGGCATGGACATTCTGGGTCCATATACGCCTGCTACAGGCGGAAGGAGGTACATACTTGTTGCAGTCGACTACTTCACTAAATGGGTAGAAGCGGAGGCTGTAAAGGGAATCAAGACGAAAGATGTAATTTCATTCATTTGGAAAAATGTCATCACTCGGTTCGGGGTTCCCATGTCTATGGTTTTTGATAATGGTCCCCAATTTGAGACGACTGTTCTCAAAAGCTGGTTGGGAGACCAAGGAATTGCACACTACTTTGCATCTGTCGGCCGTCCACAAGCAAACGGCCAGGTAGAAGCCTTTAATAAAATCATCTCAGACGGTCTTAAGAAAAAGATTGAACGAGCAGGCGGCCTATGGGCGGATGAACTACCACATGTTCTCTGGGCCATTAGGACGACTGAAAAAGGGGCGACTGGAGAAACTCCATTCCTCCTAACTTACGGTGCGGAAGCTGTTCTTCCAATAGAACACTACGAGCCGACTCTTTGAGTAATGCTATATGACGAAGAGGCAAACTGGGAAGCCATGTGCCTGGCATTAGACTCACTTCCTGAAAAGAGGGGCAATGCTGTCTTGCGCCATGAGATCTATCGCCTGAGAATGACTAGATCATACAACAAAAAAGTACACAGGCGTCCACTCAAAGTAGGGGACTTTGTACTTAGAAAAATGGAAGCAGTTGGTAGGGCTAATGAGTCCGGCAAACTAACTCCCAACTGGGAAGGACCCTACCGAATCTATGAGGAAGTCAGGGACGGTACCTACCGTCTGGAAACACCAGACGGACAACCGTTGCCTCGAATTTGGAATGTAGATAATCTTAAAAAATATTTCTTCTGAATGATGTAAAGTAAAGAGCTACTTAATAAAGTTTGCACTTACTATTCAATTTTGTATTACGAGGGGCATGCCGTCTGTACCTTTACAGTCGGCTACTCTCCATTGAGTTTTTTCACTCTATCTTCAGAGGGGCATGCCGTCTGTACCTTTACAGTCGGCTACTCTCCATTGAGTTTTTCACTCTATCTTCAGAGGGGCATGCCGTCTGTACCTTTACAGTCGGCTACTCTCCATTGAGTATTTTACTCACAATACTTAGCTAAAAAGATTAGGGCCTGGCCGACCCTGTGCCTAACAGGCGGCTACCTTTCTTTTACTTAGCACCTACGTTCACCAAGAACTTACCAAGGCCACCGGCCGAATGATCAGACCAGGCGCCAAGCCAACTGATCAAATCTACAAAACTAATACGACCTGTCCCAACATCATAGCAGGCGTCCGACGGCATCCCTCCGGATGAAATTCGTCGCAGAGAGCAGCTCCCTTTTGGGTGGAACATTGTTCTATAAACTAATTACACGGCACCTATACGACTGTCCCCAAGGGCAACCACGTAGCCGTTTTTGAGACAAGGATAACTCTATCACTAACCAAACCAGTGGTAGCAGTTGACATCTGAGTCAGATGACCGCCTGTATTACTTGGGATAAATGCAGGGGGTACCTATTGAGTTAATAGCCAACAAACATTGGCGAATCAAGGGGTCTAGCCGGCCTACGCCGCCTGGTACCTCTACTTCTCAAACAAAAGTGACGGCGACTAAGTAACTCCAACGTTAACTCATAGTCACTCCTTCAAATTTGGTATGGAACCTAAAAGGTTTGAGTCGTCCGCCTGTTTTTAACAAACAAGGGCACTCAAACCCCTATTCCTACTAGGTAACCTATTGAGTTAATAGCCAACAAACATTGGCAAATCAAGAGGATCAGCCGGCCTCCGCCGCCTGGTACCTCTACTACTCAATCTAGAGTGTGACGAAGACTAAGTAACTCCTATGTTAACTTAATAGTCACTCAAACTTAGTATGGAGCCTAAAAGGTATGAGTCGTCCGCCTGTTTTTAACAAACAGGGGCTCTCAACCACTACTCTTGCTAGGTTAACAAACTATGAGTTAAAAGCCAACAACATTGGCAATATAGGGAAACAACCGGTACCCGCCGCTTGTTATCTCTACCACTCAATTCCTTGGCGACTAGGTAATATTCTATTTACTTGGTCAGACCACTTTCCTACTTGGTTAAAATTACAAAAAGACAGGCACGCCTGCCTAAAAAGGATCCAGACAAAATAGTTCGAATACCGATTGAATAAATGGCCGACTGATCGTCTATCCTGGAAACAGACAACCAGTCGTCCAGGGGCATAGGCGGCGTACTAACTATCCGTACCTGTCTGCAACGTTCGGCCATGTACAACAGTCGGTCTAGTAAACAATAGGATATTAGATATGGAATACTTGGACAAATTTGAAGCAAAACAAAAATTTCTCCACTATAAGCCGGTCATTAAAGACCAGCAAAATATTCAAAGCCCCGGCCCCCTGGCCGGGTAAATACAAAGCAAACGGCACGCAGGCCGTGGAAAAAATACATTAAGCTTAAGAAGGGGGCAGTTCAGTATTAGCAGTTGCCGCCTGGTCAGCACTCTTCTTGCTGGACTCGGCTTCAGCTGCATCCTCTTTTGATGCCTTACCCCCAAGTGGCACAAGCGCCACAACCGACTCTTCCTCCTCCTCCAACGCATCTCCCAACGCCTCTTCTTCAGCAGCCGCCAGGATCTCTTGATTATATGTTTCCGAACACTGGCGGTACGTTCTTTCCCAAGAGGCAAAGTCGGCATTGGGGAACAGGCGGCCCCAGGTCATGCGTTGGATTTGAGCGGAGTCTTCCATCATCTCCCGGACGAGCTCTTTCTTCTCTTGCTCGGCCTTTTCCGAGAGCTCTTGGGTAAGACTCTTCTCTTGGCTCACCAGGCGTTCTTTTACGTTGGCCAAGGATTTCTCCATGGCTTCGTAAGAGTACATTTTTTGGCGAAGAGGTTTCAGCTCGGCCTTAAGATTTGTGATGGTCGCCTCCAGCTCGTCATTCTTCTTCTGGGCCGCCTCTAACTGAGCCCGAACAGCGGCGGTAGCCTGCGCCTGATAATAAAGAATATCAATGGTCAGTACTTCATTTTGGGCAATTTGAAACATTGCCTTATCAAAGTTAGAGGCGGCCATAGCTTTTGCAGCCTTTACCTCTTTGTTTTTCCGATCAAGCGGCTTGCGAAGGCTGTTAACTCGGAGCAGGGCCTAAGTACAAAAAAAAATACAGGCGTCAGTTTCCAAACAAAAAAGATAACAGGCGTCCTGGAATTCAAATACTCAAAAAGTATACCTCAGCAAGGACCCCTGCAATCCCATCAAGGTCAAGGGTGCCGGCACCCCTGACCGCCTCCCTTTCAGATGGAGGAACTACTTTGATCATGGACTTGGCTACCTCAACCAAGTCAAGCCCCTGAGGGCCGGCTGCATCAAGCGTAAAAAAGCAAGTTAGACCTAGTCAAGAAGGAAGCAAGTGTAAAAGTTTTTACAAGTAATTGTCCATACTTCTAGGCGGCCCCGCCGGGGTTTTAGAAGAAGTGGCCGGCTGCTTCTCAGCCGCCACTGTTTTCCTGGAAGACCCAGGAGAGCTTGCAACAGTCGTCCTCCGGGCCTTGGGGTCCGGCTGTTGCGAGGAAGAAGCTCTTGGAGTGCCCGACTGAAAAAAAAAAAAAAAAAAAAAAAAAAAAAAAACGTCGGTACAAGAGTTAGTATATGCATAAGACAACTCCTAAAAGAGGAAGAGTTTCGAAGCCTACCAAGGGTGCCCCCTTGTTGGGGGAGTCGGTACAAGACTGTTGCATGAGAGAGGCCCGCAACATGGCCGCCGCAATCTTGGATGCTGTTATTTTACTCATGGCGTCAGCTGCAAAAAAAAAATAAACAGCAAAGTTAGTAAAGATCCCAAGTAAACAAAGCGTAAAAAAACAGAGTATTTGACAGGCCGGCTACCTCTAGAGCACCGACTGCTGAGGCCACAGGCGGCCAAAAAGTACTCGTCATAGAGCCACTTGAAGCTCGGGACGCAGTTTAGGGGTACTTGCTCTCGTACCCCTAAAGTAGAGTTCACCCTAGTAGAGTTCACCCTAGTCTCTACTTTGAAGAGTCCTTTGTCTAGGATCTCTTTTTTAGCCTTTGGGGGAACAGGCGGCATGCTGCGGCCGCCTGCGAGAAGAGGCGGATCCCTATTCCACTTGTTAAAGCGTTTGTTCAGCTCCGTGTCTGAACCCTCGATGATAAGAAAGGTGTTCCGCCAATCCTTCCATTTGTTCGCCTTACCTCTCGTCATGAGGTAGCCCCTATGGCTTGTTAATTGATACCAGCCGGTACCTCCCGACTTAGGGGTCCGGCTGAGATAGTTCATGTGGGCGAAAGCCTCAAAGCTTGGCTCCACCCCGTACATTTCGCACCCGGCCACATAGCCGAGTACGTTTACCCAAGAGTTGGGGGCTAACTGCCATAACCCCAAATCATACCCATCTAAAATCCGCTGAACAGCCGGATGTAATGGGAAGCGCAGTCCAGCTTTGATGGCCGCCACATAGCAGCCAAAGAAGCCGTCATCATAGCTGGTACCAGCCGGCCAGACGACAGTGTCTTCTGGATCCGGCACGAACAGTAAAAATTCGGGGCCCATTCTGTGGTTAGCTATAAAGCTCTCCACTTTGTCTTGCATGGTTGCGATCCGGCCCCGGGGTACCGTGCAGTAGTAGGGGGTGTTTTCCTCTCTGTAAGAGGCGGACGGCTCCGCCCAATTGTCCCCCTTCTCAACTGCATGAGAAAGCCTCGCCTCTTGTAGGCGGCTGTTTCTTTCTTCTGAGCCTGGAGAAGCGTGGCCAGAAGAGCTGGACTCGGACTCGTCCTCTGACGATTCCGAAGAGGACGACTCCTCCCCTCTCCCAGAGGGGCCCGCCTCCTCTCCCTTAGAAGGAGCAGGAGGAAAATTAGACATGTCAATGGTGAAATGGGAAGGGACCACCTTGACCCCTCCCTCAGAACTGCCGGCTGTCAAGCCGCTTTGCTTCACTTCTACATCTGGCGCCTGGTAAGATGTTTCACTAATGAGCACCCTTTGGGAGGAGCCGTCCGAGTTTGAGATCATAGCAGTCTTTTTCGTTCTGGCCATCACGTTCTGCATAGACACAGATACAGTCGGACTTTGTATAAAGGGCAAAGATGGGTCCAGAAAAGGGCAGGCGGCACTCCTAGTCCTAGATTCAGCCGTCCCCGGTGACCGGCTGATCACTAACTTAGGTCGTGTCGTGTGCTTCCGTGGTGCCATTTCAAAAAATAAAAAGAAAATTAAGAGTAAGAGAACTGAGTTACCTGAACGAGTGACGGTTGATGAAGTTCTGAAAATCCTGTGCAGTCGGCTTGTCAGAACAGGCGGTAGGCAGAAAAGGTCCAAAATGTCAGAGCAAGTTCAGGGGTCCGAATGTTCTCGCAAAGTTCTCAAAAGTGAAAATGACCGAAGTCAGCACTTCCTTATATAGGCAAAGTGAGAAGGCGAAGGGTCGCTTCCAAATTCAAAATTTGGGCGGGAAAATCTCTCGGCCATTTGCAAGGTGACACCTGTAGCAGGCCGTCGCCTGTCACCGTGCGACACCTGTCACAGGTGACACGTGACCAGTCACGTGCCACCTGTGAGGGGCAAATGATTAGGGGATTTTTATCCACCAATCACCGTCTGACAAGTGGACCAACCAGGTTCCGCCACGTGTCCTTCACGCAGGCTAATAGGAGCCTGCCACGTGTCAATCACAGATACGTCCTCTACGGACCAATTGAGACACGCCACGTGTCCACCCATGCCAAATGGGAAAACCGGCCAACAAGGCCCAATCCTGTTTAGAGGCCCGGTCAGCCCTAGGTTTACCCTAAACCTAGAGAGTGGCACGCTTCTCAAGACTATAAATACTTAATTAATCCTCATTAAAGGGGCAAGCAATTAATCTCACCTGAAGAACAGAGAAGAACAGAGAAGAACAGAAACGTTACGGAAGACACTAATAACCGGCTGATCTCGCTAACAAAGCAGATTACCAACATTAAACACTCTCACCTAGAGAGACCTTATTACTTTAATTTCCGTATTATTTACTCCTTAATCAGGTACTAACTTGACCGTTGGAGGCGGAGCTCTCAGGAGTCTCCGTTATTTTGCAGGTACAGGCGTCCGGTTCCAGTCTCGGAATTGTAACTCTCCCGCAGGACATCAGAAAACCCCGAAACAACTTGTTTATCGTTGTAAAATGTATGGGCCATTCACTGATAGTGAATGGATGAATGAAATGTAAATTCTCTCACAGGTTTTATGAAATGGCAACTAGTGGGGCCCGATTAGGATAGAAAATACGGACTGTGATCCGTGATGTATTTTTGTAAATCTAAATACGGTCTGCGAAACGTTGAGTATTTTTGTACCTCAATATTTAGATTAGTCCTAATCGTAGATACTAGCAATTGTAATATTTTGGTCAAGTCTTGAAGACGGGGTTCTTAGAAGACAAAGCCATGAAGTTGCAAATGAAGACCTTTTGAAGACTTGAAGATCTCAAGGGGTCATGCTAGTTTCCAAATGCATCTCTATTTATGTTTTCGATATATATTTATGTTTATATATATATGAATTATATGTTAGATGCATGTTTAGGATTTCGAATGTTGAGATGATTAATTAAGTTCACTTAAATCAACCAACATAGAAACCCTAGGTCCCTAAAATATTGAGTAAAACTTGCCATTCCAAAACACACTTACCAACCGAACGAGGGTAGTGGTGGGCTACGCCAAAGCGAGGCATCACTACTTCTCCAAGAAACGTAAGGCATACGGAGTATGCAAGGTGGTTTTGGTTATACTCAACGATATGAGTGATGGAGTCCTAACATGTCGTGGCAAAGTGAATAAATTGTTTAGAGAGCATTGGATGCGACGAATTATTCAACCAAGAGTGGCTTGGAGCCATTAGCAAAGCGTTGCTTACCTTAAGAGATTGAGTGTTAAGACAAGCCAAAGCATGCTTAACCACTCTTTGTTTCTTTGGATCTTGGAATTGACTTATTCTCACCTAAAATGGGGACAATCTTTAATGTGTGAATAAGACGTTTTAAATAAGTTTAATTAAAATGCATGAATTCAATCTTATTTAAGTATAATGAATGGTTTTTTATTTCAACTTCTTTCAATTGTAGAATCATGTCTTCAACTAATGTCAACGACCTTATGCTCCCAGAATTGCTCGAAAAGGTTCCAATTTCTCTAAACTTGGTAAACTTTAAGGAATAAGAAGAGGAACTCCGAAAGACCCTCCGAAATTTCTACCTAGGGCACATTCTGGACACTCAAATCCCGAGTTTCTACTCAAAGGGGATTATGAGTGATGAGGCACATGAGGTATGGAGTGTGGATTGTAAAAGAGTTTCCAGACTCATGGCAAACTCCATCCCGGTACAATGGAAGGGGAAGTTCTCCAACTATTTTTCGGACATGATGCTCAAAGCTCTAGAAGATGTAGTCAATTTGAGAGTCACCAAAAGTACCAGAGGCAACTATGATGAACATGTGGAAGATGTGACTAGGTCACTCTCGAACATGAGGATCAAGCCACCGCAAGATGCGTGTCTCACGAAAGAGAGACAAGAAGTATGGGCTAAGGTCTATAATGCAAGACTTAGACCCGGGATGCCACTTCAAGCTCATGTGCTCAACATGACAAGGCTATTCACCCATCTGGAGCTAATTCGCAAACCAGTGGACGATGAGCAAGCGGCTCTCATGCTACTAAGCTCACTCCATTCGGGGTATGTTGCATTAAAGATGCAACTTACGGCCAAGCGGAACAAACTGTCCTTAATGGAAGTTGTTCAAGAGCTCCAGAAAACCTATTCTTGCAAGAAGGCTAAGGTTTCTCTGAGACCAAAGAAGAAGGAGTTCAAGAACAAAGCTAAGATGCGTTGTTTCTATTGTAGTAGACCCGGACACTACAAAAGAGAATGTAGCATGTATCTAGAAGATGAGGCGAAAAGAAAAGTAACCTCAATCTCAGGAATCATCTTTACACTTGAACATAAGCCATTTATAAGGTATTAGATACCGGAAAATTGGCTCACTATATGCTCCTGTTTCAGGAACAAAGTGAGCGGTGCTTTTCAAGTGGATATGAGTACACAAGTGGAAGAAGAAGATAATCTTTCAAAGAAAGCTTGTAATCTCATATTTTGTCTAGATTTAAATCTTGTTTAGTTTTATCTACCATATTTTGATCTTGTGGCGTTGGACGTCATTTTGATCTTGATCACAAGACATATCATCTTGTTTATATTTATGGAATCAACAAAAGACCAAAATACCCTTAGCATCGGAATGCCCAAGCAAACCGAGTGCTAAGGGCGTATGGCCTAGCATGGTGGCTAGCATGCGCACCAAGCCGAGCCTAGGCTGGCTGGTGCGTGCTAGCGCACCCATGCTAGCATCGCAAGGCTATACGCTTCCTAGTGCGTGCTAGCATGCTAGGCACAGCCTTGTGCGCGCAATGGCTAGCAAGCCATGCTACAACAAGCTGCAGCAGCTAGCACGCTAGGCGCGCCAGCTCGCCACAGCTAGCAGCAGCATGGCTAGGCCATCGCTTGCTGCCTAGCAGCCCGCACAAGCATGCTGGGCTTGCTGGCCAGCAGCGCCTGGCAGCCCGCATGCGAGTGCTAGGCGGTGCTGGGCTTGCTGGGCGTGGCTGCCACGGACAGCAGCACATGGCAGCCTACCTTGGCTGCCTTGGTACCCAAGGGTGGGTGCCATGTGGCTTGTGGTCCTTGAGTGTGTGTGGAGTGAGGTGACCGGTTATGGGAGAGGGAGTGGGGAGAAAGTTTGGTCCCCCCCTTCTCCAAGTGGTCCTCACCTAACCACTCACATGAGCTTGCCACTTGTTAATTTATTACTAGCTTGATTATTAATTTTATTTTAGCTTTAAAATAAAATGGAAAAATCATACTATCCCACATTGATGGGAGAGTAAATGATACTCCTATCATTTCCTATAAATACCCAAATATGGGCATTGGGTATGATGCTTGAGTAAGAGTTGGAAAAGGCATCACAATTAGTGAAAACCTTTGAACTCAATATAATTACTCAGGTTTTGTTGGTCGAGTCTTGCTAACCCCAAGACATTGGACCTAGTTGATTTTGTTGGTGTGGGTGGACTTCGTTGGAGGTCTCCGTGTGAGCGGGACTTGAAGTTTTCAAGTAAGAGCTCATTTTGGAGCGAAGCACGCGTCAAAGGTAATTAGCTTATCTTAATCTTGTGATTAATTTAATTATGTTTATGGTTTTATTTATTGTGAGTGCGGTCTTGTTTGTACCTTCAAGGAATTCAATGGAATCAATTAGGGTTTGAAATTATATGGGAAGAGAGAGGAAAGAGTAGTATGTTAGTAAGAGAAGTTAAGAGATTAGGGTTTTGAGAATACTAGGGTTTTTAATTCTGATTTTTTCCAGTTCCTGTAATGCTGAACGAAGACCCCTATTTATAGGCGTAGGGATCTAGGTTTATGGTTTTAGAGTCGCGCTATCAAGTGGAGCGCGTAACTCTTTGAGTCGCGCTGGGTGCAACGCGCATCTCAATGAGTCGCGCGCGCCAGGTGCGCACAACTAATTGAGTTGCGCTGGTTAGTGTTTTGCCTTATACGAAAACATGTTTTGATTGGGGAGTTAAATTAAGGCGTGTGAGATATCATTGGAAATCTCTTAATGTCTACTTTCTAGTGCCGTTGGAATTAGGTTAAAATATGTTATGTATCAAAAGTTATGGCCGTTGAAGTGCATGGGTGCCGGTTTGAGGGACCGGTTTAGTGTTTTGATCATAACTTCTTCGTTTTGGCTCGGAATTGGGCTTATAATATACCGTTGGAAAGCTCTATGAAAGGGATATCAATCTGTATATGAAATACATGGGAATTTGATGGTTGTTTTACCTTTTTGGCTCGCTTTTTCAACTATGTAGGTTCCATTGGATCTAATTATTGCATTTGACGCATTTGGGTCCGTTATTGTAGACACCCATTTGTTTCTCCCCAAAACCAAACCCAGTGATGAGTACCTTTCACGTTGAATCATAATCGAATGAAGTGAAAGTGTGGAAAGTCTAGTGTTGCGGATAGTTTTAATTCTTTTCTCTTCTCTCTGTTTTGGAAAACTTATTTTAAAAAAACAGCCAATACAGTTTGGTTGGTCCATGATATGGGTCCAATAGTAGTGTAGTTGGATGGGGCTTGCAAAGACCTTTCCAACGATATATTATAAGCCAAATTTCGATGAATATTGAGGAAGTTATGGCCAATTTACCAAACTGGGCCCGGTTTGAGCTTTATATACGGCCCAATGATCTAGAGGAGGGCCTAATATGGTTTATTATTCCTAATTTAATTAGGAATGGTTTTAATTTTCTAGAATCTTCTAGAAGGTTCTTTTCATTCCTAATTCAATTAGCATTGATAAATTGACTTTTAACTTTTCAGAGTTTTAATCAAAATCAAATAGCATTCTCAAGGAAATTATATGATTTTATCCTCAAGTACGGAAAATTTATCGGATTTTCGAAAACGCGTTGGAAATAGGCTTGGCGCCCAACCCCAGGCCTTGGCGAGTGGAACCAGGACTGGCGCCTGGCGCTAGTGTTGGTGCTTGGCGCCAGCTAGCCAGGGTTGGCGCCAACTCTGTTTTTTGTGCGTCTGACTCTGTTTTGTTTAATTTATCTTTTTGGCTGACTTTCACTATAAATATCGTATTAAAAACACCGTTTTCAATCATCAATTCTCCTCATTCATCTACATTCACCAATTCTCACCAACTCTCATCAAGGTTTTCTTGATTATTCTCTCTCTCTTTCTTTTTCTAAACTAGCCTTTTCTCAAATACAAAATTCCGCATTCGCAAGACTTAAATACACCTAGCTATATTCGAAGTTGCCTTCGCCCTAAACGTGAAAGGTTTATTTCTTAGGGTTTGGTCCCAAATCTCTCTTTCAATTATTTAATTTGATTGTTGATTATTATTTTCCTTGAAGTTACTAACGTGTGTATTTTGTTATTAGCAAGAGGTACGAGGCATCAAAGTAAGTACTTTAATTGTTTTATTGATGTTATGATGTAGAGATCATGTTTAGATTGTTATTATGATATTCCTAGTATCATGTCTAGGGTAATTTTAATATTAAATATGATTGCTATGATGCTTCCTATGTTCTTCCTAATATTTATGATTGTTAGTATCATATTAGGGTTAAAGATCTGATTTTTTTTGCTTAGTAACATGCTAGAGTTTGTTAGTAATCTTGTTAGTATCATGCCTAGGATCTTGCTATTATTATTATGCTTTAATATTAACATGATTATGATTATGATTGTTATAATTTATGATAATTATGAATATTATTATTATTATTTTGATGATGATTATTTTATTTATGATTATTATTGTTATGATTTTATTATTATTGATTATTATGTTGCTTGATTATTTTATTGTTATTGCTTGATCACACCTTTATTGCATGTTTAAGGGAATTGGTACTTGTAATCACGCTTTTTAAGATAATTAATAATCTTGTTAGGGTTAATATGATTATAATTCAAGTGATCGCCAATAATAGATTTATTTGTGCATTAAATTCAACCAACATAGATTAAACATGTTTAGGGTTAATCTATTGATTGTATGTTAATCAGAAAGCGCACATGAATACGATCTGAATAAAGTAGAGACTTATTATTAGGGCAGGTTCAATCTCTTTTAGGTTGGATTTGTACCATCATCCCTGAACCCTTATTTGGTTCAAGACCTTATGGAGTTGACGATCTCTTGGATCGTTAAGGGGTGTAACCTTCATCCTGTGAACTATTTACAAGTTCCTAAAACTTGTTGGTGACTCTTTTGCTCTATCTTCTTCCCTTTTGGATGCCACCGTACTTTAGTGTATGATCACAGTGGGGTTCAAGCTAGTGGGATTTAAAGGCTTGAAATTATTCCCTACAGTTTTTGGCATATCCAGTGGGGAGGATTTCTATTTTAATTCCTGAATTTGTTTCGGCAATGATTTAGGTTGAGTGGATGAGACTCGAAAAGTTCTAAGTATTTCATGTGCTTAATTTTGATTAACATTATTGTCATATGCATAAAAAATATCTCATTGGAAAGACCATCCGTAATGAGTTAAAAACATAGGATTTTACACGTAGGAAATTTGAGGAATGTATTTCACAACTAAGACCGAAATAACATTGCGCGAAACTGGAAAATTTTATCGAGCACAGAAAGCTGCTGAGGCATGAGGGAAGTAGTGTCAGGGGAATAATTTCAAGCTTTTAAATCCCACTAGCTTGAACCCCATTGTGATCATACACTAAAGTACGGTGGCGTCCAAAAGGGAAGAAGATAGAGCAAAAGAGTCGCCAACAAGTTTTTTAGGAACTTGTAAACCGTTCACGAGGTGAAGGTTACACCCCTTATTGATCCAAGAGATCGTTAACTCCATAAGGTCTAGAACCAAATAAGGGTTCGGGGATGAAGGTACAAATTCGACCTAAAAGAGATTGAACCTGCCCTAATAATAGGCCTCTAATTTATTCAGATCGTATTCATGTGCGCTTTCTAACTAACATGCTATCAATAGATTAACCCTAAACCTGTTTAATCTATGTTGGTTGAATATTAATGCACAAATAAACTATTATTGGAGATCACTTGAAATTATAATCACATTAACCCTAACAAGATTATTAATTATCTTATTAAGCGTGATTACAAGTACCAATTCCCTTTAAACATGCATAAAAGGTGTGATCAAGCAATAAATAAAAGTAATGTATCAAGCAACATAATAAATAATCAATATCATCATATTAATAATAATTGAAATAATTATCATCAAAATAATAATAATAATAATAATAATAATAATAATAATATTCATAACCATCATGAACTATAACAATCATAATCATGTTCATTTTAATATTAAAGCATAATAAAAATAGCAAGATCCTAGGCATGATACTAACAAGATTAATAACAAACCCTAGCATGTCACTAAGCAATAAAAATCAAATCTTTTGCCCTAACATGATACTAACAATCATAAATATTAGGAAGAACATAGGAAGCATCATAACAATCATATTTAATATTAAATTTACCCTAGACATGATACTAGGAATATCATAATAACAATGTAAACATGATTTCTACATCACAAATCAATTAAAACCATTAAAGTACTTACTTTGATGCCTCGTACCTCTTTCTAATAACAAAATACACACGTTAGTAACTTCAAGGAAAATAATAATCAAACAAATTAAATTAAATAATTGAAATAGAGATTTGGGACCAAACCCTCATAAATTAAACCTTTCACTTCTAGAGCGAAGGCAACTTCGAATATGGCTTGGTGTTTCTAGATCTTGTGAATGCGGAATTTTGTATGTGAAAACAAAGTTTAGAAAAAGAAAGAAAGAAAGAATTGATGAATGAAAACTGATTGTAGTTGAGAATTCATGAGAATTGGTGAGAATAGGTGATGAATGAATGAATAAAACGGAGTTTTTAATACGATATTTATAAAGAAAATCATCCAAAAAGATAAATTAAACAAAAAGAGTCTGTCGCACAGAAAACAGAGCTGGCGCCAACCTTGGCTTGCTGGCGCCAGGCACCAACACTATGGCCAGGCCTAGTTCCAGGCGCCAAGGCCAGGGGTTAGGCGCCAAGCTTGATTTTAACGGGTTTTCGAAAATCAGATAAATTTTCCGTACTGGAGGATAAAATCATATAATTTCCTCAAAAATGCTATTTGATTTTGATTAAAACTCTGAAAAAAAAAGTCAATTTATCAATGCTAATTGAATTAGGAATGAAAAGAACCTTCTAGAAGAATCTAGAAGACTAAAACCATTCCTAATTGCATTAGGAATGATAAATCATATTACGCCCTCCCCAAGATCATTGGGCCGTACATAAAGCTCAAACCGGGCCCAGTTTAGTAAATTGGCCATAACTTCCTCAATATTCATCGGAATCGGGCTTATAATATATTGTTGGAAAGGTCTTTGCAAGCCCCATCCAACTACACTACTATTGGACCCATATCATGGACCAACCAAACTGGATTGGCTGTTTTCTTAAAATAAGTTTTCAAAAACATAGAGAAGAGAAAAGAATTAAAACTTTCCGCAACATTAGACTTTCCACACTTTCGCTTCATTCGATTATGATTCGACGTGAAAGGTACTCATCAACGGGTTTGGTTTTTGGGAGACACAAATGAGTGTCTACAGAAGCCCCCACTTTGACTGAGTTTGGAGAAACGCAGGTTTCGAAAACAAAAGTCAAAGTATCGATAGGGACAGAGAATGATTTATAACGTTCTGCGATCCTAAATCAATCTTGTAACGCCGATACCTGCAAAACTAGCATTAGTTAAACAAATAAAAGAGTTAAGAAACACGTATCTTGCACCGTCGAGCATACGTCTCTGAAAGTAACCGATTGTTTGATGACCTCCTACAAGCTAGAGAATGTCATCCCGCTTGAAAACTGCTACGCCTATAACTGCTTCCAAATTTGGAAGATTGCTTCGCCTGAAACAATCCTCCTCCGCATTGATAATATTCTACATCCAAGGGAATACTATCGAAGATTGCTTCTCTTGAAACAATCCCCATCCGCATTGATAATATTCCGCGTCCAAGGGAATACTATCGAAGATTATTTCTCTTGAAACAATCCTCATCCGCATTATGACCATCTTCCATTCCTGAGGGAATATGATCGAAGACAACTTCACCCGAAATTACCTCCAGTTGTTTGTGACAACTCTCCGCAAGCTAGGGAACGCTATCGAAGATATCTTCTCTTGAAGTCATCCTCATTTGATGCGATAATTTTCCAAAGAAAATTACCAAAGATCCACGCCTGTCGATCTTTAAAAGTTCGCCTGAACTTTGCTCCCGCTATGCCTGTACGTCGGTGCTTCCGTTGCTTTGAACTTGTATGTTGGTGCTCTTTTGCTTTTGAACCTATATGTCGGTGCTTTTTGCTAATGAGCCAATGCTTAGGCGCTTTAAGCTAAGTGAGACAATCTCTTATAAGGTCAATCACTTAATGTAATCAAGCTGATTACTAAATCATGTCAAACTTCTTAGAGGGGCTAACTGGCGTACCAAGTGTTTCGGAGTTTTTTGATGTCCTGCGGGAGAGTTACAATTTCGGGACTGGTATCCTTGCGCCTGTACCTGCAAAACAACGGAGACTCCTTGTGGTGGGAGCTCCGCCTCCAACGATCATGTTAGTACTTGTTTGAGGAGTAATAAATGCGGAAAGTAAAGGTGGGAGATCTGGTTCCTCTAGGGGAGGAGTGATCAATGTGTTTAGACTTCTCTAGGTGAGAGTCATCAATTGCTGAATCCCCTTTAATGAGGATTAATTAAGTATTTATAGTCTTGAGAAGCGTGCCAATTTTAGATTTAGGTTAACCAGGGCAAATTGGGCTTCTCTCGGATTTTGGGGCCTTGGTGGCCATTTTGCCTATTTGGCATATGGGAGGCCACGTGGCGTGGCCTGATTAGTCCATGTTGGACCTCTTAGGGTGACAAATGGCGGACGCTGATTGGCCCACGTGGTGGACACGTGGCAAGTCCGGATTGGTCCATTTGTCATGGGTAATTTTTACCCTAAACACCAAGGAACCCAAAAATATGTTGCAGAAGGCTAGCACAACCTCATCAAGTGGTTGGGTGCTTTGGCGCCGCTGAAAAACCATCAGCGCCATCTTATTAGCATTAGCGCTAGGCGCCAAGCCAAATTTGTGGCGCCAATGCATAGGGCTTGGCGCCAGCACCGGGATTTCCTTAAATACCCCTTTCCTCTTCATTTACTGCTTTGCTCGTCGCGATTTTGCTCGAAAAAAGTCCGAAAACTTCAATTGCTTGGTTCTTGCTCGTTTCTCAACCAAATTTGCTCAAATTTGTTGAAAATCAAAGCTCTTTTCATCTATTTTCCCGATCTATGTAAGTTTTCTTCAAACTCACATTAGTTTTTATGAATTATTGGCATGTTTATTCAAGAATTTCATGAAAAATCGAAATTTATAATGCTCAATTTGCTTTGTTTGTCAAATTTTATGCCATGAAATTTCTTGATTATGTTTATATATTGCCTTGGGAGTAATTTGAGACTTCTTTGACTCAATTTGGTGAAGAAATGAGCAATTTGCCATTGTTGGACCTCTTAAGGTCGTGAAGAACAATGTGGCTTGTTCTTGATGTTTTTTCTAGAAATTCTTGTCCAATTTGTCACAATAATCACTATAGTGTTGCAAGAAATGTTTGATTGCTTGAAAAAATGATGTTATGCTGAATTCGAATTTGTGCTCTGTTTTAGTACTACGTACTCTATTTTTGTGAACATAGTATCATGCGGCTAGGCGAACCTTAGATACTATAGAACCTTAATTTATGATAATTTTGCACAATGTAGCATGGCTAGACAACGAGGCTCGGGTTCACGGTCCCGAAACACTAGATGGGAGCATGAGCCCGTAGAGGATGACATCACGCCTTCCACTTCGCTTGGTCGGCTTCTAGAGTGGGATGAGCGGACCCTGTTCTTCGCCCCTGTCCACCACATTTCTGAGAGGGTGAGACAGGGCATCGCGCCTAGGAGGACACGACATCATGGATCTGGCTGTGATGGTTTGGGTGATTTGTACAGGATGTACATCACCAGGGATCCTAAGACGAGGCTCCTATGGGAGTCTTGCGGACTAGCTACTCTGTTCGAGACCTCTGAGGCTATGGTCACCTCCAGCGGGGTTCATCATGTAGTGCGTGCTTTGGTGGAGTTCTTCTGGGATACCACCAACACCTTCCATTTCCCCTGGGGCAAGATGATGGTCACGCCTACGGACTTCAGTCTCATCACAGGACTAGAGTTCACTTCTGTGCCACTGCCGTTTGACAGTGGAATCGACGTCTTCTCTTCGCAGGTCAAGGAGCTGTTGGGGCCGATTGCTATTCGGGCCCGAGCTGAGGTCGAGACGACTCAGTTTAGCGCTAGGGGAATTCGCCGCTTGACGCTGGCAGCGGCTCTTAATGACGATGCGACCACCCGAGAGCTACGGGTGCGCATCTTTGTGCTGATGTTGTTGTCAAGGACATTCTCCCCTGACAAGGGTAGTAGGGCATTGCTTTACTACCTCCCTGTTGTCCGTGATCTTCACCAAATCGGGACTTATGACTGGGCCAGTTTGGCCTATGCTGACTTTGTTCGTGCGCTGAGGGACTCGTGTCGACACCGGTCCTTTGGGACGAACGTTGCTTTGTCTGCCTTTTGGAAGGTCGTAGAGGTAAACATTTATTCCCTATAAGGTTTAGCTCTACATATTAGTTAGCATTTACTGACACATCTAACTCCTTGTAGATCTGGTTCTACGAGTATTTTCCTTCAGCTGCGCCGGCGAGACCATCGCCGCGGGGATTTCCAGTGAGCGCCTCTTGGGGCGGTCATCATGTGGATATGTCTACTGCACATGTCCGGAACTGGATCATCTCGGTACGACTTTTATTGTTTATTTTACATTTTTTACGATGCTTTAGATATATTCTTGCCTGATTGTTGCTCTTTTCAGGGACCTGAGGTGGTATACCATCCGTGGGGCGTTGGACAGTCCCTGGGTTAGCCGCACAGTATTCTGCTGAGCGTTGCTATTTTCTGGGGACTAATGGAGCGGTTGCGTACTTAGGAGAGAGGGTTGCTACACAACATTCCTCTGATGTCTTCGTCGTTCCTGCTGCTCCACCACGTCATATGTTCGACGAGGCGCGGTTGTCGAGCATGTTTGAGGGAGCTGGTACCCCTTGGCGGTCCCATGTGATCCTCGGGCGGTGTTATACTGAGGAGCTACTACCTTTATTAGCTCCAGCCCCCGTACTGGTTGAGGATGTGAGGGTAAGTTTTTCAGTTCCTTATCTTCCACTAAGTAGCCCCAAGTAATGTTTTACTGACCTTTTTGTCTTATAAGGACGGTGCTGCCGAGTTCGTGCCACCCCGTATGTCCATCCACTACCAGGGGATGTACGGGCCGATCGAGGAGATGATTTCTCCAGCTCTTGAGGGTGAACGCTTCGTAGAGCGGTCAATTCCTCGCCACCAGACTCGAGTAAGCCTAGTTGTTCACAAGTTTTGTTTTTGTCCATATATCACGCATGTTTACTGACTTATTTTTTCTGACAGTTTTCACGTGAGGTGGTTTCGGCGATTGCACGATTCATAGATGCCTTCCGAAGCCAGCTCGTCCGGATGAGGAATGCGGCCACCTGCTGCTTCATTTTGCCCTGTTTCTGATTTAATTCTTTTTGCAGGGCCAGCCTAGTGCTTCTTACACCCGCACGAGACCTGAGGGGCGGAGGGATCCGGCGAGGTCTAGCTCGAGACGTCGTCGCACTTCGTCAGGGGGTAGAGGCGGTCGCTTTGAGGCTGCTCGAGCCGACGTTGCAGAGGGCTCGGGATCTTCTTTTGAGGGTGCTCATGCTGCACCGGTAGGAGAGGCTACCTCGGCTTTCAGGGGTGGTGGGATGTACGAGGTAGGCTCGTCATCGCAGCAGCCTCTGCGGCCTTAGCCTCAGGTTGATCCTGGCTGGAGTGGTCCTATATTGAGTCTTCCTCATCCTACGGAGACTGGAGCTGGAGCTGGAGCTGGTGGAGAGGTGACTCCTCGTACGGCGTAATTTTATGATATGATGGGCCTACGTCCTCCAGCGCCGTACTTTATTCCTATGTATATTTTATTTTGACTTTTTTTATAGAACTTTGCCTTAGACTCATTATTCATAGACACATTTTGTATATTTATGCTATTATGAATTTATTTACTGTTATGTGTATGTTTGTGTGTGCAAGAGAAGTGTGACAACAATTTTGCGCAAAAATTCCGTCATTTTTATTAATGATGGAGGGTATCCGACTCTCTCCCCTAAAAAGAAAAAATAAAAAAGGAAAAAATTGAATAAAATGTCGGGTGTTTGGAATTTAAAATAAAGTCCAAAAAGAATAATATAAATTAAAATTAATACCTATATTTAATTAATTAAGAAAAAGGATAAAAAAGGATGTTTAGGAAGATTAAACGGAGCCATAAAGTCATTAACCGACTCGAGTTTAATATTAAAAACGCAAGTTGAGCACGCGCGGCTGATCTGGCAACTTGGCGCCAGCTGGCGCCAGGCGCTACACTTAGCGTGTGGCGCCAAGCTCTGGCGGTTGGCGCCAATCACGGGGTTTTGACGCCAATTGACGCTGATTCCGTATTTCATTCTGATTAAAATTCTTCGCAATTTGTGTATAAATATGCCCCTGCCCAGTCGATTCTTCTCATAGTTCCAGCGAATAAATATTCTCTTCTTTAGAAAAACAATAATTATGTCTTTAGCTACCAAAACCTTCACCCAATACACTCATGAATAGTGTCAATCTCTTAATGTGAGGGACAGAAAGGAATTAGATTTATTTCACTTGGGGGGAATTTATGGCATCAAAGGGGTAGGTCTTGACCTAGACTTCATACATACCGCTTTAGAATTTTGGAATGTTGATACTCATTGTTTCAGAATAGGGTATGATGAGATTAGCCCTTTGCCGGAGGAATTTGGTGCTATCTTAGGCTTCCCTGCAATAGACCTTATAGCGATCCCTAGAGTAGACGCATACTATTATAAGGATTTTGAGCGCTTCTTTAATTTAAAGGAAAGGGATTTATCAAAAATAGTAGATGGCAACATAGTTAATTTGAAAGAATTTGCACGCCATTATTTTGATAAACCTCTTACTGAATCTTTTCGTATATATAGAAGAAGGGTGTTCCTATTTTGCATGCTTAATCAATTTTTTCTTAGTAGTGGTAAAAATAATGAGGGCCATCAATTATAACCACTGTTTTAGAACAAATTGAATCAGGGAGAAATCCAATGCCATTGATAGTTGGAGAGACTATGATTAGTCTAGATGAATTGAAAAGGGACCCAAAAGCGCCTCTTCACGGTTCTCCAATTTTATTACAGGTAGAAAAATAATATTTTTAATTACAGAAATCAAAAAATATATTTTTGTATTGTAATAATAATTTATTTGCATTGCAATTTTTTACAGATGTGGCTAATGGAGAGGCTAGGATTAATTAGCCCTCCAAATGACATTGAAAAGTATACTCCCAATTGCTTCGTGAGAAGGAAGAAACGCATTCCTAAAATTGGGTGCCATGGGTGGAGAAAAGTCTTTGAATCACGTGATTTCACTATGAAGTGGGTCGTCCCATGGTGGAAAATAGAAAGGATGGTTGGTGTTAACAAACAACCTTTCTGCCGTCTTCCAAGCTTGTCTCGTGTAACTTATTATTACCCCTGCAGGGTAAAAAGACAATACGGCTTGCTTTAGAATATTCCTTTTGGAGATCTTCGTCCTCCCTTTGAGTACCCTGTATCTCAAGAAGTAGATAGATTCGATGCTTACTGGAGCGCTAGACCTTTATGGGAAGTGATTACCCAAAAGGGTCCTCCTTCTTTTCCCAATGATATAAAGAAGTGGTTGCTGAAGAAATCTTCGATTGATCAGGGTAGAACCGATGTGAAGAATCGTCTAGGTGACAGAGTGATTCCTTCCAAGGAACTCCTAGGTGCAAGAATTGATTTTAAAACACCTACAATGCCTAGGAAGAAAAATACTACCAAAGATAAAGGGAAAAGGAAAGCTAACACCACAGATAAAAAGGCTTGGGTGGAAAAGAAGCATGGAGTGTTAGCTGAAGGGGAGACCATCTACTCCAAAATTGAATGTAGGTCCTCTAAAGTATGCCTACTAGCTAAAGTTATGGATGAAGAGGAGGAAGCAGACAAAAATTATAAAAGAGCTAGAAAGGAAAAGAAAGATTAAGAGCATTGCTTAGCTTTAAATTTATTAGACTTAGATTGTTATTTTTTATTTAAAGTTAATTTATTTCAGCTTTATTTAAATTCCATCAATAATGTAATTTTATTTTATTAATGAAATTTGAGCTTTCTATTAAATTGTTTACTTTAAATTTATTTTATTAAAGCAATGAAAATCGAAAAAATTAATTTTTCAAAAATTCTTCGAGTACGGAAGTCGAAAATTTTTCGAAAAAAACCGAAATTCACCCAGAATTTATTTCCAGATTGGTGTCTGTTATTGACACTTGGCGCCTGTCATTTAAGTCTGGCGCTAGGCGCCAATTCCATCGGCTGGCGCTGATGACTTCTGGCTGGCGCCAGGTTCTTTTCTTCGACACCAATAATTCGCCGATTTTCTGTTGAGTTTTTAATTAATTGTGGAACGCGGAGATGTCGAAATATAAAGTGGCCGCACCCGCAAAGGGTTGCCTACGTATCCTTTCTTAAGGAATCAGGCCGAACGTAGCTCACTTGAGTATCCTACTCAAGTATTTACAGGTAGTATTTCTTAAGTTGGTCAACATTTGTCATGTTTGAGAACTCATTGCCATCCATATCAGTTAGTTTTGCTGCACCTCCTGACAGGATTGTTTTGACAATGTAGGGTCCAGACCAATTAGGTCTAAATTTTCCCCTTGAGTCTAAAACATTTTTTCTTAGCGCTTTTAATACCAAATCTCCTACTTTGATATTTCTTGTCTTGACCTTCTTATTAAAATGCCTAGTCATACGAGTTTGGTAACACTGAGTGTGATGTAAATCTTCTAGTCGTTTTTTGTCGAGTAGAATCAATTCTTCGTATCTTGCCCTAGTCCATTCAACTTCATCGAGTTTACTCTCTAACGCGATGCTTAGAGATGGTATTTCTAGTTCGACAGGTTGTACGACATCCATTCCATATACCAAGGAAAATGGCGTATTTCCTGTTGATGTACGGATTGAGGTGCGATAACCCCACAATGCGAAGTGAAGCTTGTCAGGCCAATCCTTATAATTTTCCGTCATTTTCTTGATGATAGTCTTTAAATATTTATTAGATGCCTCGACTGATCTGTTTGCTTGAGGTCTATGAAGAATGATGATGTTGAATGCCATATTTTTGTAACAATTCTTTACATTCGGCTTGAAAGTGAGTTCCATTGTCACTTATCATTTCATGTGGGAGTCCATATCGACAAATAATATTTCTTTTGATAAAGAGTGCTACATGTTTTGCAGTGAGTTTAGCGTATGATTGCGCTTCGACCCACTTTGTAAAGTAATCGATTGCTACTAGGATAAATTCGTGGCCTCCTGTTCCTGGGGGAGTGATTTTTCCAATGATATCAATTCCCCATGTAGAGAATGGCCATGGTGATGTGTAAGTGTAGAGCAAAGATGGAGGGACATGTTGTAAATTGGCATAAATGGCACTTAGAGCATCTTTTTACGTATTGATGGCAATCCCTATTCATTGTGGTCCAATAATATCCTTCTCGCATTATTTTCTGGACTAACATTTTACCATTTATATGTGTCCCACAAATTCCTTCGTGGACTATTCTCATTTCTCTTTGTGCATCCTTCTTTCCTACGCATAGGAGAGCTCGACCTTTAGGTACCCTTTTATGTAGCTCGTTGTCTATGAGTACATATTGAGAAGCCAAAAGTATTAATGCTCGCTTTTCTCTTTTGTCAGCATGAGGAGGGTATTCTCCATTGGTGACATAATTGAGTATGTCCGTGTACCATGGTTCTTCTTCTTCTCCTTCTTCTTGGATTAAGTCGTCGTCTTCTATAGCCTGGATATATGCTGGTTTGTGCCTTTTTTCGATAGTTAGAGGCATTTGCTCGATTTCCGTGGGAATCCTAACCATTGAGGCTAATCTTGCCAAGGCATCAAAAAATTGGTTTTCTTCTCTAGGTAGATATGTGTATTCTATCTTCTCTAACTGATCGGTAAGAGTTTCCAGATAGGTTTGGTAAGGGGCTAGGCTTTCGCTCCTTACTTTCCACCTTTTAGATATCTGATTGATTGTGTATTCTACCTTCTCTAACTGATCGGTAAGAGTTTCCAGATAGGTTTGGTAAGGGGCTAGGCTTTCGCTCCTTACTTTCCACCTTTTAGATATCTGATTGATTATCAAAGAAGAGTCTCCGAATATCCTTAGCTTCTTTACTCCCAATGCCAAAGTTGTTTCAAGGCCTACCACGCATGCTTCATATTCAGCAGCATTGTTGGTAACGTCGAAATCAAGCTTTATGGAGATTGGAACATGCTCTTCTTTAGGTGATACTAGTAGCACTGCGACGCCACATCCCTTTTGGTTTGAGGCTCAGTCGAAATATAAGGTCCAAGTATCATATTTAGTGACCATTAGGTGTTCATCTGGGAATTCATTGTCTTGTATCGGCGTCGAGTCTTCTATCGGAAAATCTGCTAGAAAGTTTGACACCACGGATCCTTTAATAGCTTTTTATGGCATAAACCTTACATCGAACTGGGCTAGATTGACTATCCATCTTGATATGCGTCCATTGAGTGTAGATTTTTCGAACAGATACTTGATTGGATCTAATTGGGAGACTACGAAAACTGTTTGCACCAACATGTAATGTCTTAACTTAGTTGTGGCCCACACCAAGGCGAGGCACAACTTCTCGAGCGGTGTATAGCGTGTTTCGTATTCGAGCATCTTTTTACTTAGGTAATAGATTGCGTTCTCTTTGCCTTCTACTTCTTGTGCTAGCATAGCTCCCATTGTCTGTTTGGTAACCGTCAAATACAACCTAAGAGGTATTCCGGGAAGTGCTGATGCTAATACGGGAGGATTTGCGAGATAGGCTTTGATCTTTTCAAAGGCTTTTTGACACTCGTCATCCCATATTACTGGTACATTCTTCTTGAGCTTCTTGAAGATTGGTTCACATATCGTCGTCAGTTTTGATATGAACCTACTTATGTATTGCAACCGGCCAATAAATCCTCGAATCTGTTTCCCAGTCTTGGGCGGTGGCATTGACATGATTACTTTGATCTTGGTTGGGTCTACCTCTATTCCTTTAGAGCTTATGACGTATCCCAACAGCTTGCCTGAGGTGACTCCAAAAGCACATTTTGATGGATTCAACCTCATGTTATATTTTCTTAGCCTTTCGAAAAATTTCCTTAAGGCTACTTGATGGCCTAGAAGGTCTTTTGATTTTACAATCATATCGTCGACATATACCTCGACTTCCTTGTGCATAATGTCATGAAGCAAGGCAGTTGCTGCACGTTGGTAAGTAGCACCCGCGTTTTTTAACCCGAATGGCATTACCGTCTAGTAGTAAGTGCCCCATGGTGTTATAAAGGTTGTTTTCTTTATGTCTTCTTCTGCCATGAGAAACTGGTTGTAACCTGCGTACCCATCCATGAACGAGAGAAGCGCGTGATTTGCCGTGTTATCTACCAGAATATCAATGTGTGGCAAAGAGAAGTCGTCCTTTGGACTTGCCTTATTTAGATCTCGATAGTCGACACACATCCTTACCCTTCCGTCTTTCTTCGGAACTGGGACGACGTTGGCGACCTATTCGGGGTATTCGGATACCTTGATGAAACCTGCAGTTATTTGTTTTTGAACTTCTTCTTTTATTTTAAGTGCTACGTCGGGTTTCATTCGACGTAGCTTTTGTTTTACAGGTTTCATTCCTGGAATTAGTGGTATAGTGTGTTGAGCTATTTCTCTATTAATGCCTGGCATATCTTCATATGACAAAGCAAATACATCGATAAATTCTTTAAGTAAGTTAATTAAATCGGTTCTTTATTGTTTATTCAATGTTAATCCGATTTTAACTTCTCTTTTATGAGTTGAATCATTCGAGATGTCAACTGTTTCCGTTTCTTCAATTACCGGTGTTTTCTTTTCGAGTGTTTCTATTGCTTTAATAATTTCTTTGTCTTTTTCATCGTTAGCTAAGAAATGCTCGTCATCTTGGGTTAGAGAAGAACACGAGAAGTAAGGAGAATGAGAAATATTATTATACTCTGAGATCATTACATCAAAGAGTGATATGTCCTCAGGGACTGGATCACTAACTATCTTAGAAGAAGAAATAAGAGGGGGAGGTGTTACTACTTGTAGACACCCATTTGTGTCTCCCCAAAACCAAACCCAGTGATGAGTACCTTTCGCGTCAAATCAGAATCAAATGAAGTGAAAGTGTAAAAAGTCTAGCGTTGCGGATAGTTTTAATTTCTTTTCTTTTCTCTTTGTTTTTAAAAACTTATTTTAAGGAAACAGCCAATACAGTTTGGTTGGTCCATTATATGGGTCCAATATTAGTGTAGTTTGATGGGGCTTGCAAAGACCTTTCCAACGATATATTATAAGCCCAATTCCGATGAATATTGAGGAAGTTATGACCAATTTACCAAACTGGGCCCGGTTTGAGCCTAATATGCGGCCCAATGATCTAGAGGAGGGCCTATTATTAATTATCATTCCTAAAGATATTAGGATTGATTATAGTCTTCTAGAATACTCTAGAAGGTTATTTTAAATCCTTATGGAGTTAGGATTGATAATTATGTTATAAAGAGTTTGAAATTGAATAAAACTACTCCTTTTAAGAATCCTTGTTTTGTACGAAGTGGAATATATTCAGATTTTATTTTCGTGCCTCACAATATTTATCAAAATTTTATATGGTTGGATAGATCTTGAAATTATCTTTCTAATGATATATTATAATATTAAATCCGAGTTATGACAAAACAGATATGAATGAGACATGAAACTTTATCAAAAACTAAAACCCTTCCACTATTTTTACCATATCTTTTTATCTAAAAAATATTTTAATCTAATTCTAATTGGGTTGGAAAATAGACTTTAAGATCTTTCTAACGACATTTTATATGCCTTATTTGGACTTCCGGATCAAAAGATATGATAAAAAAAGAAACACGTGACTTTCTGAAATCAGCGCCAAACGCCACCTGTAGCGCCTAGCGCCAGCACTGGCGCCTGGCGCTAGTGTTGGCGCTTGGCACCAATAGCCTAATGTTGGCGCCAGCTCTGTTTCAGTTACGCCAATGCTCTGTTTTGTTATTTTATCTTTTTGGCTGATTTTCTCTATAAATAACGTCGTAAAAAATTCGTTTTCATTCACCAATTCTAACCAATTCTTACGAATTCACACGAATTCTCATTAACAAGCAGTTTTCATTCGCAATCATTAATTCTCTAATTCTCTCTTAGTTCATTCATCTCTTCATCTTTCTCTCTCTTCTAAACTTTCTTTTACATACAAAATTCCGCATTCACAAGATCTAGAAACATCTAGCCTTATTCGAAGTTGTCTTCTCCCTAGACGTGAAATGTTTAATTTCTGAGGGTTTGGTTCCAAATCTCTATTTTAATTATTTAATTTAATTGTTTGGTTTATTATTTTCCTTGAAATTACTAACGTGTGTATTTTGTAATTAGAAAGAGATACGAGGCATCAAAGTAAGTGCTTTAATTGATTTATTGATATTATGATGTAGAAATCATGTTTATATTGTTATTATGATATTCCTAGTATCATGTCTAGGGTAATTTTAATATTAAATATGATTGTTACGATGCTTCCTATGTTCTTCCTAATATTTATGATTGTTAGTATCATGTCAGGGTTAAAGATTTAATTTTTATTGCTTAGTGACATGCTAGGATTTGTTATTAATGTTGTTAGTATCATTCCTAGGATCTTGCTATTTTTATTATGCTTTAATATTAACATGAACATGATTATGATTATAATTGTTATAATTTATGATGATTATGAAAATTATTATTATTATTATTTTGATGATGATTATTATTATGATTATTTATGATTTATTTTCATGTTGCTTGATATTTATATTTATTGCTTGATCACGCCTCTTATTGCATGTTTAAAGGGAATTTGTACTTGTAATCACGCTTAATAAGATATTTAATAATCTTGTTAGGGTTAATATGATTATAATTCAAGTGATCGCCAATAATTAGATTTATTTGTGCATTAATATTCAACCAACATAGATTAAACAGGTTTAGGGTTAAACTTATTGATTGCATGTTAATTAAAAAGCGCACATGAATACGATCAGAATAAAGTAGAGGCCTATTATAAGGGCAGGTTCAATCTCTTTTAGGTTGGATTTGTACCTTCATCCCTGAACCCTTATTTGGTTCTAGACCTTATGGAGTTGACGATCTCTTGGGTCGTTAAGGGGTGTAAACTTCAGCCCGTGAACGATTTACAAGTTCCTAAAAAACTTGTTGGCGACTCTTTTGCTCTATCTTCTTCCCTTTTGGATGTCACAGTACTTTAGTGTATGATCACAGTGGGGAACAAGCTTGGGTTTAACGCTTGAAATTATTCCCTACACAAGTATACATAAGTTAGCCATAACAATTTGTTTCTACATTGATGTTTCTTCAAATACACAAGTCAACACGTTTCTTCACAGACACTTGTCACCCAAGATGCTTTTAGAAAGCGTTAATTATTTCATCGCCCGTCCTAGCGGCTCATTATGGGGTTATCCGAGCAAGTACCGTTCCAAGACATGCTTTAAAATGGGACCGTAATCATAAAAATTACATTTTCACCATGCTAGTGGCCTTTTTCGCATTTTCGGTTGGCCAAATACATCAAAGTTTTCCATGATAGCCTATCTAGAAGGGGATCATTAATCCTAAGGGTGTCAGGCACATCATCGTCCATGCAAAGGGCTTATTAGCCCAAAGGGGTGTAAGACACATCATCTCCCATCAAAGGGGCTCAATAGACCTAATGGGCGTGAGAAACATCATCGCCCATCCAAGGGACTCATTAGCCCTAAGGGAAGTCAGGAAAATCATCGCCCATCCAAGAGGATCATATGCCCTTAGGGGTGTCAAACACATCATCGCCCATCAAAAGGTTTCTACATTGATGTTTCTACATTGATGTTTCTTCAAATACACAAGTCAACACGTTTCTTCACAGACACTTGTCACCCAAGATGGTTTTAAAAAGCGTCAATTATTTCATTGCCCATCCTAAGGGCTCATTATGGGGTTAACCGAGCAAGTACCGTTCCAAGACATGCTTTAAAATGGGACCGTAATCATAAAAATTACATTTTCACCATGCTAGTGGCCTTTTTTCGCATTTTCGATGGGCCAAATACATCAAAGTTTTCTATGATCGCCTATCTAGAAGGGGATCATTAACCCTAAGGGTGTCAGACTCATCATCGTCCATGCAAGGGGCTTATTAGCCCAAAGTGGTGTGAGACACATCATCGCCATCAAAGGGGCTCAATAGACCTAAGGGGCATGAGACACATCATCGCCCATCCAAGGGACTCATTAGCCCTAAGGGAAGTCAGGAAAATCATCGCCTATCCAAGAGGATCATATGCCCTAAGGGGTGTCAGACACATCATCTCCCATAAAAAAGGGCTCATTAGCCTAAGGAGCATTAGAAACATCATCGCCTATCCAAGGGTCTCATTAGCCCTAAGGGGCGTCAGCCACTTCATCACCCATCCAAGGGCTCATTAACTCAAAGGGGCACCAAACATATTATATGTCTGATTTGAACTTTCGAATCAAAAGATATGATAAAAACAAAAACGCATTAAAAACGGGCTTGGCGCCTGACTCCAGGCATTGGCGCCTAGAACCAGGTCTGGCGCCAATGGCCAATGCCTGGCGCCAACCTCGTTTTGCGTGCGCCAGACTCTGTTTTGTTAATTTTATCTTTATGGCTGATTTTCTCTATAAATAACGTATTAAAAACTCCGTCTTCATTCACCTACAACCAGATTTCATCAATTCTTATTTCAATTCACCAACTCTCATCAAGATTTTCTTGATTATTCTCTCTCTCTCTCTTTTTATAAACTAGCCTTTTCTCACATACGAAATTCCGCATTCGCAAGATCTAGATACACCTAGCCATATTCGAAGTTGCCTTCGCCCTAGGCGTGAAAGGTTTAATTTTCTGAGGGTTTAGTCCCAAATCTCTATTTCAATTATTTAATTTAAATGTTTTGATTATTATTTTCCTTGAAGTTACTAACGTGTGTATTTTGTTATTAGAAAGAGGTACGAGGCATCAAAGTAAGTGCTTTAATGGTTTTAATTGATATTATGATGTAGAAATCATGTTTATATTGTTATTATGATATTCCTAGTATCATGTCTAGGGTAATTTTAATATTAAATATTATTGTTATGATGTTTCCTATGTTCTTCCTAATATTTATGATTGCTAGTATCATGTTAGGGTTAAAGATTTGATTTTTATTGCTTAGTGACATGCTAGGGTTTGTTATTAATCTTGTTAGTATCATGCCTAGGATCTTGCTATTTTTATTATGCTTTAATATTAACATGAACATGATTATGATTATAATTGTTATAATTTATTTATTTTTTGATGATGATTATTTTATTTATGATTATTATTATTCTTATTGATTATTATTGATTATGTTGCTTGATACATTATTTATTCTTTATTGCTTGATCACACCTTTGATGCATGTTTAAAGGGAATTGGCACTTGTAATCACGCTTAATAAGATAATTAATAATCATGTTAGGGTTAATATGATTATAAATTCAAGTGATCGCCAATAATAGTTTATTTGTGCATTATATTCAACCAACATAGATAAACAGGTTTAGGGTTAATCCTATTGATTGCATGTTAATTAAAAAGCGCACATGAATACGATCAGAATAAAGTAGAGGCCTATTATTAGGGAAGGTTCAATCTCTTTTAGGTTGGATTTGTACCTTCATCCCCGGGCCCTTATTTGGTTCATGACCTTATGGAGTTGACGATCTCTTGGATCGTTAAGGGGTGTAACCTTCTTCTTATGAACGGTTTACAAGTTCCTTAAAAACTTGTTGGCGACTCTGTTGCTCTATCTTCTTCCCTTTTGGATGCCACCGTACTTTAGTGTATGATCACAGTGGGGTTCGAGCTAGTGGGATTTAAGGCTTGAAATTATTCCCTACACTACTAAATACTTAGAAGACTCAGAGGGAAAGACTCTGACTCGGACTCTGACTCAGACGACTCCTCAAACATTGGTCCCTGTCCTGTCGTGATTGATATCTTCCTTCCGCTTGGAGTAGTCACTTTGATAGTGTTGCGCCACCCTTGTAGTGATCCTTCAGCTGGAGTAATTAGCTTCGAGGGATCGAAGCTTTCACTTTGTAGAACTGTTTGAATGAGCGAGGAGTTATCTTCTTCATAGGTTCGCTCATTCTTTTCTCGCCTAAACAATAATCCCATGACGTTAAAGTCAAAGCATGGGGGTGTTTTCTCCATATTGACGGGAGTTGGGATTTCTTCAGTGAAGTAGCAATCCAAGAAAATCTCGAATCCCGGTTGTCTTATGCCGTTTACAACAAATGGCTTGGGAAATTCATGACATGGATAGTCCTCTCTTTCTTTTATGAACTGGCCATTGAGCGTAAGAGGGTACTGATCCATCGGAATTGCTTTCTTTTGAATGCGAGCGTCCCTACGTGCTTTTGACTTTTCCTGGGCTCGCTTGAGATCCTTCCGAGTCTGTTCAAAACCAAGTCCGAAAGTATCTAACTTAGGGAGGTCAGGTGACTCTAGTGGTTTTGCCATTCCTTTCTTCTTTCCTAAAGTCATCCTAGGAAAGTGTCCTTGTTCTTCAGCATGGCGTTGACAATCATGTTTAAATGGGGGTCATGGCAAAGAGGGGTCCCTTCATCCTCCTGGATGAAGGA
The DNA here is from genome assembly GCF_001683475.1 of Chenopodium quinoa. Taxonomy (NCBI): domain Eukaryota; kingdom Viridiplantae; phylum Streptophyta; class Magnoliopsida; order Caryophyllales; family Amaranthaceae; genus Chenopodium; species Chenopodium quinoa. The sequence continues at coordinate 2,204,619 of NW_018745546.1, forward strand.
GACTTCTTCGTTAAAGCCCCATAGGTCTTCGTCATCTTCGTCGTGCTCTACATTAATGATTGGATTCTCTATAGATTTGATTCTCATAGGTGAAGCATCGATGGTGATTGGAATTCCTCCAACTATAGCTTTCACTTATTGGTGGAGAGATGAAGGGACGACCTTTAGATCATGAAGCCAAGGGCGTCCCAATAATAAGTTGAATGAAGCTTTGATGTCTACTACTTGGAAAGTAGTAGCATGTTCTATTGCTCCTGCCATTACATTTAGGGTAATTTTGCCAAGAGCTTGAAGACGAGTATTATCGTAGGCTCTTATTCCTTGTGTGGACGGAGTTAAGTCTTCATCCCTTATGCCGAGCATCCTCGCGGTTCTAAGTGGACAAACATTGATAGCCGATCCATTGTCTACAAGAGTCATAAGAACATTCATCCTTTTGCAGACTACCGTGAGGTTTAGTGCCTTGTAATGTTTGTCACCTTTTGGGGGTAAATCTTTGTCAGAAAAGGTGATCAAATTAATCAGACTAGGAAGGTCACTCGTGAGGAAGTTAGCTAGTCCCTCAGGAGTAGTGTCAAAATCTATCCCGATTTTATCCAAGGCATTCATTACAGCCAACCTATGTTCTCGAGATGTTGCTAGAAGTTTCCACACATTCATCTCAACTTTTGTCTTCTTAAACTGTTTAACAATGTCGTTGTCTTCGATGATAGGTATGGGAACTTGATGTATGGTGGGCATAGGTTGTGTTGAAACGGGAGGTTGCATTCTCCCAGATCTTGTGAGGACGTCTATTGATGAATCTTCTTTAGCCCAAATGTCATCTGTGGTGTATGACACAGAAGGTGAAGGTCCTACTATGTCCTTTAGATGGACATCTTCTTCATCACTGTCCCAAACTCAATTAATGGTTGTATCCTCTTCTTGTTGTACTTGGACCAGTTTCTTTCCATCAATCATTTTCTGTACCAAATCCTTGAATTTGAAACAGTTTTCTATAGTCGTGTGACCCCATGATTGGTGATACTGACAGTAATATCTATCTGTCCTTTTTAATGACTCAAATGGTCTTGGTTCGAGAGGTTTGATCTCGCCACTCTCGGAGAGCATTTCGAACATTTGCGCATATGGGATCCCAATTGGAGTGTAGATTCTATTGCTCTTCTTAGGTTTTTCAGTGACTTGTAAGGGAAAGTACTTTGCCTCATAATTCGTTCTCACTGGTGTGGATTCTCTTTTAGGTTCATCTTTCGGAAGTGGAAGCTCATCATAATTCTTATGGAGTTCGTTCATAACCTTGAGAGCTTCACGTAGTAGTTATGATGCCTCCTTCATAGACAGTGTGAGCAATTGTATATCATCTTTATTTGCCTGTTCTAGAAGGTTATCCTTGACATCAAAAAACATTTCCTCTTCTTTTTCTACGGCACTGATTTCTTTGACAGGTCTAATGAGAGAAGAGGGGTCAACCTCGTTTTCCTCATCGGAGATAGCCAAGGTATGAGCTAGAGGTGCATTGTCAATGCTTGGCTTCTTACTGGCAGGGGCAAGGTAGTTTGTTATTGTCGATTAGGCCTTGGATAGCTTCCTTAAGCTTCCAACAGTTTTCAGTAAGATGGCCCCTACCTTGGTGATACTTGTAGTGTGCATTGGGATTCCAGTTAACCGACCTCTTCTCGACTGGTGGGTCCCCAAATGGTCCAATAGGAGTTATAAGAACTTTTGCATTTAATCGATCAAATGCGGTGTCATAACTCATGCCAATAGGAGTGAAGTTCCTCCTAAATGGTTTCTTTTGTCCTTGGTTGTTCATGGCAAGAAATTCTCCTAATTTAAAGGTGCTAACATTATTTGAGTAGGCGGTTTTGGAAGAAGAAGGATTGTCGTTCTTCTTTCCTTTCCAGCCACTGTTGGAGTTATTGTTGGCAGCTTTTGACTTAGCCAAGTCATCTTCAATATTGATCCCAATGTCATAAACGACCTTGAAGGTATGGAGATTATTTTAATATTTGAGATGCTTGGAATATTTTTCTTGGAGATTCTTGATGAACAATCTTACAGACTCTTTTTCACTTGGCACCTCAATCATCTTAGCTGAGGTTTCTCTCCACTTGTTAAAGAAAGAGGTGAAGCCTTCATTCTCTTTCTGCTTGAGGATTTCAAGTTCTCTATGGTCAGCCTCGACTTGAATGTTGCACTTGTACCTATCAACGAAAGCGTTTGCTATAGACTCCCAGGTAGAGATCTTTTCTTTCTCGAGAGAAAAAAACCATTGTTGGCAAACGGTCTCTAGAGATAGTGAGAACAGAGAAGGGAAGACCTTCTTATCGATACCCTTGATACTCATTATTGTTTCAAATTCTCTTAAATGGAAGTAAGGGTTGTCAATTTCTCTGAATTTTAGGATGTCGTTGGCGTTGAACTTCTGCGGAAGAAGATCTTTGTCCACCGAGACCCCTTGTTATGTAAGATCTTGAAACTTGTAGTCGCTAGACAACTTGCTTAGACTCTCTTGCATGAGATCCATCTGTTGTTGCTTCACGGGATCGTCAATCCTAAGTGCGAGAATATTCAGTGTCTCAGTCACAGTAGCCAGTTGGTTCTTAAGATCATTGACTTCTTCTTGTGTTGCCATTATAGTCTTAGCTTTTCTCGTGCGAGATATGGATTTGTCGAAAAGTTGGACTTGTACGAAGAGGTTGTCTTTGATTAATCGTCCTTCCTTTCTTGACCATGTGCTGTAAATTAAACCATTTTGCGTTTTAATTACTTGACTCGAATCATTTTGACTTTATGGTTTATTTTAAGGGAAAAAAGAAAAAAGAAAAGGGTGCATATGGGTGCATATTTTTGGAAAAAATAATGTACATATTTTTAGGGAACTAAGTATTATTATTTTTTATTGGAGGATTAATATCCGACTTACCCCCCTAAAAAAATGACGGAAAAACGCGCGCACAAGACTCTCTTAATCATGGTCAAAGTATGTGCATTGGTGTGTGCGTTGAGTGTAAGTGACATGCTTGGACTCTTGTGTGAGACCATGAGAATTAGTGCCTAAACTCGATCATTGATTCAATTAAATATTATTGACAGCAAAAATTAATCGAATTAAATAGAAGACTGATTAATTAGACCCTAGGTGATGACTCGACAAATAATCCGAACTGTAGGCCAAGCAACAGGACTGGCGTCACACTGTGGAGCTTGGTGCCAGACAACATAGTTGTTGTCAGGCGCTACACTCCATAGTGTGGCGCTACAGCTCAGACCTTGGCGCCAATATTGGAGCTTCGGTCTAGGACTGTTTTCGGTGTTATTAGTCAACTGGGGTATGCCTAAAGTCGTACTAGGTCAATTCCGATTAAAATATTAGACTTTATTGACTCTAATTAATTAATTAATTAGGCAAAGTTCTTTAAGTAATTAATTTATTTAGTTTTGACACAAGTCAACAAACGGTTACGAGAAACATAAAATATATATGCACAACAAATAATGCACAATTAGTCAAGTAGGCACAACATGATGCAATGAGTTTGCAACCTAACCATGGCTCTAGTTCTCTAAAGTTCGGGATATGGTTTAGTCAATAGAGGGTCCATGGTTAATTGTCCGGATGCACCGCACGGAAGCCTAACCGTGAAGGGTTGGCACGAGTGGATGGGACACCACGAGTTTTAGAACAAACTCGCTTCCATAGTTTGGTGAATTCAACATCTCGGATGTACCCTTTGTTGCACGGAGCGTTCAATCAGGTAGATGGAGCATGAATTCCCAGAGGGTTATTTCCATATGTATAACACATATGGGTTTTAGAAAAGTGAGAAAAAATTCAATCAGGAAGTAGAATCGAGCATACAGTACGAAAAACCGGTCAAAATTAGAACGCGTATTTCTGGCTCGGTATTGGGGGAAATTGGCGCCAGCAAACAGAGACAGGCGCCAGATTTTAACTGTAGCACCTGGCGCCAATACTGGCGTCTGGCGCTACAACTAAAACATTGGCGCCAAACGCTGGCCCCTGACGCTACTTCCCACATGCCTCAGCAGCTTTCTGTGCTCGATAAAATTTTTCAGTTTCGCGCAGTGTTATTTCGGTCTTAGTTGTGAAAGACATTCCTCAAATTTTCTACGTGTAAAATCCTATATTTTTAAATCATTACGGATGGTATTTCCAATGAGATATTTTTTATGCATATGACAATAATGTTAATCAAAATTAAGCAAATGAAATACTTAGAACTTTTCGAGTCTCATCCACTCATTCTAAATCATTGCCGAAACTAATTCAGGAATTAAAATAGAAATCCTCCCCAGCAGAGTCGCCAAAAACTATAGGGAATAAATTTCAAGCTTTTAAATCCCACTAGCTTGAGCCCCACTGTGATCATACGCTAAAGTACGGTGGCGTCCAAAAGGGAAGAAGATAGAGCAAAAGAGTCGCCAACAAGTTTTTTAGGAACTTGTAAACCGTTCACGAGGTGAAAATTACACCCCTTAACGATCCAAGAGATGGTTAACTCCATAAGGTCTAGAACCAAATAAGGGTTTGGGGATGAAGGTACAAATCCAACCTAAAAGAGATTGAACCTGCCCTAATAATAGGCCTCTACTTTATTCAGATCGTATTCATGTGCGCTTTCTGACTAACATGCAATCAATAGATTAACCCTAAATCTGTTTAATCTATGTTGGTTGAATATTAATGCACAAATAAACTATTATTGGCGATCACTTGAAATTATAATCACATTAACCCTAACAAGATTATTAATTATCTTATTAAGCGTGATTACAAGTACCAATTCCCTTTAAACATGCATAAAAGGTGTGATCAAGCAATAAATAAAAGTAATGTATCAAGCAACATAATAAATAATCAATATCATCATATTAATAATAATTGAAATAATTATCATCAAAATAACAATAATAATAATAATAATAATATTCATAACTGATTAGGGGATTTTTATCCACCAAGCGCCGTTTGACAAGTGGACCAACCAGGTTCCGCCACGCGTCCTCCACGGACCACTTAAGACACGCCACGTGTCCACCCATGCCAAATGGGACAACCGGCCATCAAGGCCCATTTCAGTCTAGAAGCCCGATCGGCCCTAGGTTTACCTTAAACCTAGAGAGTTGCACGCTTCCCAAGGCTATAAATACTCGATTAATCCTCATTAATCAGGGGACAGAATAATTTACGGAACACACTAATAACCGGCTGATCTCGCTAGCAAAGCAGATTACCTACATTAAATACTCTCACCTAGAGAGACCTTATTACTTTAATTTCTGTATTAATTACTCCTTAATCAGGTACTAACTTGACCGTTGGAGGCGGAGCTCTCAGGAGTCTCCGTTATTTTGCAGGTACAGGCGTCCGGTTCCAGTCTCGGAATTGTAACTCTCCCGCAGGACATCAGAAAACCCCGAAACATTTGGCGCCGTCTGTGGGGAGAGTACTTCAGAGATGGCATCCAAGTCTGTACCGACCCCAGAAGAGAGGCGTCCCCTAGACGACCCTCAAGTTCAGTCGGACCATGATACCGAAAGTGAATTTGAAGTTGAAACTCATACAGCTCCAGACGGGACCCTAAGGGCCCGCCGTACCCGTCATACTGAAATAAGGGAACGGGAGTATCTTCAAACAGGAAGCGAGCCAGCAGGCGCACCGCTTGCTCGGCAACAGCCGACTGATGGGTCTGCTCCGATCACAAGGAACGAACTCATGACCTTCATGAGGGGATTCAAGGGAGAGATCCAAGAGTTGATCAATAAAAAACCGCCTGCTTCAGTCAAAGAGCAGGCGGCCAAAAAACCTTCCACTTCACTGAAGAGGAAGCCAGTTCAAGGGCGAGAGGCGACTCCCCATCCTAAATCTAAGAAGCGGGAGCCGTCTGCTCTTGATTTCACAAAACTCCGTTATCCTACGGGAAATAGGAAACCGGTTCGTCATATTCAGGCGGACGGGTCAAGGCAAACGTTCACAGATGCTCGGCACCTGCTAGAGCAGAAGAAGAGTGACCGATTATCAGAGTCGGCTTCTACTTCAAATTTTCAGGACAGTTTGCGAAATGCCTCGATGAGGCCAACTCAGTCGTACCATGAGAGTCAGTCAGGCGGCACCTCCCGTCAGTCTGGCTTTCATAGTGCGCAGGCGGTACCAAATTTGCCATTTGTGCCGCAACAACAATATTTTATGCAGCCACCTCCATTTGGTGGACCTGCAGCAAAAAACGTCCAACCTATGGACTGGCAGCTACGGCTGCTTAGACTTGGTGAACAGCCGTCGGCCTTCTCCAAGGAAATTACTGAAGCCGCTCAGCCGGCCAAAGTAAAAAATGTTTTAGTAGGCGCCTATGATGGCACTACTAACCCGGAAGACCATCTGATGGCATTCACCAACCTGATGTACCTTCAAGGGTTGGATGATCCCACTTGGTGCAATTGTTTCCCAGCAACTCTCAAGGGAATTGCACAGCAATGGTTCGGCAACCTGCCGACTGGTTGTGTAAACAGTTTCAGGACGCTTGCTTACTTATTTGCCTCCAACTTTGCAATGAACATCCCTGCGAAGAAAACGACCCTTGATTTGGGAACAATTCAGCAGGGTGAAAAGGAGGGGCTTCGTTCCTACATCAGGCGGTTCAACCTGATGAGAATACAGATTCAAGGGTTACCGGATGAGGTAGCTTATACTGACTTTTTTAGAGGTCTCAAAGACGGGTCTACCTTCAAATTTGATTTAGTTCGAAAAAGGGTGGCGACTCTTCAAGAGGCCTTGATTGAAGCAGAAGCCTATATACAGGCGACTGATCTGTGTACAATGAAACAGTCGGACGGGAAGAGGTTCGACAATAGAGAAGGACGACAGAAACAGTCGTCCAACAAAGATGAAAAAAGAAAAGGGGTCTGGGCGGCTGATTCCTCTAAACAGCCGGCCAAGAAGAAAAAGGAATTCAAACCATACTCCCCAAAGTATGTGTTTAACAAGGATAACCAGTTTATCCTAAAAGAAATAAAGGGACGGCTCTCAATTGAGAAACCGCTCCCCATGAAGGGTTCTGCGAGCAACCGGAACCAAGACAAAATCTGTGCTTATCATGATGACATTGGTCATCACACCAACGACTGCATTAGTCTCATGCGGTACCTAGACCGCTTGGCTGATCAAGGTGATCTTGACACTTATGTCAAGAAATCTACGGGGAATACTTTCTCAAAAAAGCAGTCGGCCAAAAAGAATCAACAGGCCGACAGTTCCGATACAGATGATGCAGTCGTCTACACCATTGCAGGCGGCTTCTCAGGAGGCGGCCCCACTATTAGGGGCAACAAAGATAATATAAGGCGGTTAGATGTAAATTCCGTTCACCAAGAACGACCGTCCAAATATACATTTCCTGAGATTGTCATCACTGAAGAGGATCTAGGAGGAATAAGGGGGCCGCATGACGACCCTCTCGTTATTGAATGTAAAGTGGCCAACCAGAGAGTTGGTCGAATCCTCATAGATACTGGGAGCTCTTCAGATCTCATCAGCAGCAAATGTCTGTCAAAACTGAAATATCAGACGGACTGCATACATCCGGCCTCCCACCCTTTAATAGGGTTTGGAGGAGGAGTCGTCCACCCACTGGGACGAGTTGATCTACCCGTCCGCCTGGGCGAAAAAGGGGAAGGACGACACATGGTAGTCCGATTCCTAGTTGTAGAGGAACTCTCTGCCTACAACATGATTCTGGGTCGCCCAACCCTGAATAGTGCCAAGGCTGTTATAATCCCGTCACTTATGCTGCTTAAGTTTGAAAGGGACAATGGAACAGTCGGCTCCCTAAGGGGAGATCAGAGGATGGCCCGAGAGTGCTATCTCTCGGATGTCAAACCCACTGCTAAGGCCACTGGGTCAAGTGGAGAAAAAAACAGACCTTGACAATGTCAAGGAAAGTGCGCCTGTTCAAGAAACAGGCGACAGAAAAAGAAAGGCGTCCCAGACAGAGTCCGCCAGAAAGGCAAGAAAATAGCAATCATTGGCAGAGGACCGGCCGGATGAGTTCCGCCCTCAGCCGGCTGGTGAGCATACGGACCTGATATTAGACGACTCCCGCCCTGACCGAACAGTCAAAGTTGGGACGACTGCTCTGAGAAACCTTGGTGATGACTTTCACAACCTGTTGAAAGAATACAAGGACATCTTTGCATTTGAAGTCCATGAAATGCCAGGCATTAGTCCTGATCTGGCAGTACACAAACTCGCTGTGGATCCGAAAAAGAAGCCGGTACGGCAAAAGAAGCGGAACCATGGTGAAGAAAGAGGTCAGGCGGCCGCCGCCGAAGTCAAAAAATTACTTGATGCAGGGTTCATTCGGCAATGTTACTTCCCAGATTGGGTTGCAAATGTGGTACTCGTTAAAAAGCCGAATGGCACCTGGCGAATGTGTGTAGACTACACAGACTTGAACAAGGCGTGCCCCAAAGACAGTTACCCTCTGCCCAAAATTGATAACCTGGTCGACTCAACAGCCGGCCATGCCTTGATGAGTTTTATGGACGCCTATTCTGGTTTTCATCAAATTCCTTTGTGGAAGAAAGATCAGGAGAAGACGGCCTTCGTCACTGATCAGGGATTATACTGTTATACGGTCATGCCGTTTGGTCTTAAGAATGCCCCGGCTACATTCCAACGAATGATAAACACAGTGTTCTTTGATCAGATTGGGAGAAACGTCGAGGCATACATTGATGATATGATTGTTAAGACTAAACTTCAGAAAGATCATCTGACGGACCTCCGAGAAACTTTCGCCACACTCAGGCGGCACCATGTCATGCTCAATCCCAAGAAATGTGTATTTGGAGTTGAGTCTGGGAAATTTCTCGGATTCCTTATCAACCAGAGAGGAATAGAGGCGAACCCTGAGAAGGTACAGGCGGTCATTGACATGCAGTCGCCTCGTACCGTCCGAGAGGTTCAGAAGTTAACAGGTTGTCTGGCGGCCTTGGGAAGATTTCTAAGCCGATCAGGCGACAAATGCCTATACTTTTTCCAGGCAATTAAGAAAAAGGCAAGGTTTGAATGGGGGCCGGATGCTGAGGCCGCCTTCCAGAAATTAAAGGTTCACTTGCATTCCTTGCCAAGGCTGGTCAGCCCTTTGCCCAAAGAAAATCTCTACATGTACCTGGCCGTCTCTGATCATGCGTTAAGCGCGGTGCTCCTTGCTGAAAGGGACGGCTGTCAACTTCCGGTCTACTTTGTCAGTCACGTACTGAAAAATGCCGAGTTGAGGTATCCCCTAGTGGAGAAATTTGGTCTTGCACTCTTCATGGCTGTTAAAAAATTGAAGCCCTACTTTCTGGCACATGCAGTCGTCGTGTATACCGACCAACCGATCAAACGGCCCCTTACCACCATGGAGTCCTCCGGACGAATGATCAAATGGGCCATAGAAATGCAGAGTCTCGAAGTTACTTTCGAGCCTAGAAAAGCAGTGAAGGGGCAAGCCTTTGCTGACTTTATTGTAGAGATGACTCGTCCTCCTGACTCTCAAGTTCCAGACCAAGTCTGGAAGGTATATGTGGACGGAAGCTCTACTTCAAACGGTTGTGGAGCAGGCGTCGTATGTCAATCTCCAGAGGGCGACAGGTTCGAGTATGCTCTACGCTTCAGTTTCCAGGCTTCAAACAATGAGGCAGAATATGAAGCTTTACTAGCCGGGATCCGCATGTGTAAGGCGGCCGGGGCAAGGAAAATAGACGCCTGTTCTGATTCACAACTGATAGTGAGTCAGTACAATGGCGAATACGAAGCAACACATCCGGCCATGATCAAATATTTACAGGCGGTCCGACAAGCAGTCGGCTCCCTTGAGGATTTCCATCTGATCCAAGTACCGAGATCAGAAAACAACCAGGCAGATGCACTCTCGAAATTAGCATCATCCGCCTCCTCCGATACTCCTCGAACTGTGTTTTGGGAAGTAATGGAGAAGAGAAGCATCGAGGAAAATCCTATTGGAATTCTAGACAGAAGCTCAACCTGGATGGATTCAATCAGGGCATATCTGACAAACGGTACACTGCCGGATGATCCTCAACAGGCGGCATCACTGAAAAAACGAGCCTCCTGTTTTGAAATGATACTGGGGGAACTGCACAAGAGGGGGCACCTTCAACCCTTCTTAAAGTGTGTTACTCCTGAAAAGGGACGAGAGATACTAGACGATCTTCACTCTGGTTTCTGTGCTTCCCATATAGGTGGTAGGATGCTTGCTCAAAGGGCAAGGCGGCAGGGCTACTTTTGGCCTACTTTGGAAGCAGATGCAATGGAGATGGTGAAAAAATGTGACAAGTGCCAAAGGTTTGGCAAATTAATTCACCGTCCGGCTACTGACCTCACTACCATTCACAGCCCACTACCGTTTGCTAAGTGGGCATGGACATTCTGGGTCCATATACGCCTGCTACAGGCGGCAGAAGGTATATACTTGTTGCCGTTGACTACTTCACTAAATGGGTAGAGGCGGAGGCTGTAAAGGGAATCAAGACGAAAGATGTAATTTCATTCATTTGGAAAAAACGTCATCACTCGGTTCGGGGTTCCCATGTCTATGGTTTTTGATAATGGTCCCCAATTTGAGACGCCTGTTCTCAAAAGCTGGTTGGGAGACCAAGGAATTGGACATTACTTTGCATCTGTCGGCCGTCCACAAGCAAACGGCCAGGTAGAAGCCTTTAATAAAATCATCTCAGACGGTCTCAAGAAAAAGATTGAACGAGCAGGCGGCCTATGGGCAGATGAACTACCACATGTTCTTTGGGCCATTAGGACGACTGAAAAAGGGGCGACTGGAGAAACTCCATTCCTCCTAACTTATGGTGCAGAAGCTGTTCTTCCAATAGAACACTACGAGCCGACTCTTCGAGTAATGCTATATGACGAAGAGGCAAACTGGGAAGCTATGCGCCTGGCATTAGACTCACTTCCTGAAAAGAGGGGCAATGCTGTTTTGCGCCATGAAATCTACCGCCTGAGAATGACTAGATCATACAACAAAAAAGTGCACAGGCGTCCACTCAAAGTAGGGGACTTTGTACTTAGAAAAATGGAAGCAGTTGGTAGGGCTAACGAGTCTGGCAAACTAACTCCCAACTGGGAAGGACCCTACCGAATCTATGCGGAAGTCAGGGACGGTACCTACCGTCTGGAAACACCAGACGGACAACCGTTGCCTCGAACTTGGAATGTAGATAACCTTAAGAAATATTTCTTTTGAATGATGTAAAGTAAAGAGCTACTTAATAAGTTGGCACTTACTATTCAATTTTGTATTACGAGGGGCATGCCGTCTGTACCTTTACAGTCGGCTACTCTCCATTGAGTTTCACTCTTTATCTTTACAGGGGCATGCCGTCTGTTCCATTACAGTCGGCTACTCTCCCTCGAGTATTTTACTCACAATACTTAGCTAAAAAGTTTAGGGCCTGGCCGATCCTGTAACTAACAGGCGGCTACCCTTCTTTTACTTAGCACATACGTTCACCAAGAACGTACCAAGGCCACTGGCCGAATGATCAGACCAGGCGCCTAGTCAACTGATCTAACTTTTAAAAAACTAATCCGACCTGTCCCAACATTATAGCAGGCGTCCGGCGGCATCCATTCGGATGAAATTCGTCGCAGAGAGCAGCTCCCTTTTGGGTGGAACATTGTTCTATAAACTAATTACACGGCACCTATACGACTGTCCCAAAGGGCAACCACGTAGCCGTTTTTGAGACAAGGATAACTCTATCACTAACCAAACCAGTGGTAGCAGTTGACATCTGAGTCAGATGACCGCCTGTATTACTTGGGATAAATGCAGGGGGTACCTATTGAGTTAATAGCCAACAAACATTGGCGAATCAAGGGGTCTAGCCGGCCTACGCCGCCTGGTACCTCTACTTCTCAAACAAAAGTGACGGCGACTGAGTAACTCCAAAGTTAACTCATAGTCACTCCTTCAAATTTGGTATGGAACCTAAAAAGTTTGAGTCGTCCGCCTGTTTTATACAAACAAGGGCACTCGAACCCCTATTCCTACTGGATAACCTATTGAGTAAATAGCCAACAAACATTGGTAAATCAAGGGGTCTAGCCGGCCTACGCCGCCTGATACCTTTACTACTCAATCAAGATTGTGACGAAGACTAAGTAACTCCTATGTTAACTTAATAGTCACTCAAACTTAGTACTGAGCCTAAAAGGTACGAGTCGTCCACTTGTTTTTAGTAAACAAAGGCTCTCAACCAATACTCTTGCTAGGTTAACAAATAACAAATTAGAGGCCAACATTGGCAATAAAGGGAAACAACCGGTACCCGCCGCTTGTTTTCCTACTTAAATTCCTTGGCTACTTGGTAATTCTATTTACTTGGTCAAATTGAATAAAGAGTTCGAATACCGATTGATTAAATGGCCGACTGATCATCTATCCTGGAAACAGACAACCAGTCGTCCAGGGCATAGGCGGCATACTTACTATTTGTACCTGTCTTAACGTTCGGCCATGCACAACAGTCTGTCTAGTGAGCAAATTTCAAATACTTAGACAAATTTGAAACAAAAACAAAAAATTTGATTAAAATGAGCCGGCCATAAAAGACCAGCAGAATATACAAAACCCCGGCCCCCTGGCCGGGGTAATTACAAAGCAAACGGCACGCAGGCCGTGAAAAAAGAAAAAATATACTTAAAGCTTAAGAAGGGGGCAGTTCAAGTATCAGCAGCAGCCGCCTGGTCAGCACTCTTCTTGCTGGACTCGGCCTTCGCTGCATCATCTTTTGATGCCTTTCCCCCAAGTGGCACAAGCGCCACAACAGGCTCTTCCTCCTCCAACGCAACGTCCATCGCCTCTTCTTCAGCAGCCGCCAGGATCTGTTGATTATATATTTCCGAACACTGGCGGTACGTTCTTTCCCATGAGGCAAAGTCGGCACTGGGGAACAGTCGTTCCCAGGTCATGCGTTGGATTTGGGCGGAGTCTTCCACCATTCTCCCGGACGAGCTCTTGTTTTTCTTGCTCGGCCTTGTCCGAGAGCTCTTGGGTAAGACTCTTCTCCTGGTTCACCAGGCGTTCTTTTACGTTAGCCAAAGATTTCTCCATGGCTTCGTAAGAGTGCATTTTCTGACGAAGGGGCTTCAGCTCGGCTTTAAGTTTGGTGACGGTCCCCTCCAGCTCGTCAACCTTCTTTTGGCCGCCTCTAGCTGAGCCCGAACAGCGGCGGTCGCCTGCGCCTGATAATAAAGAAGATCAATGGTCAGTACTTCATTT